>NC_090292.1:50605218-51923968 GCF_037392515.1 Haliotis asinina
GTGTTTTCAATGGTCAAGCGGTGAAAAGTCTATAGACACTGAGTTGACGAATACAACAGCAGCCTTTTTTGTTGTTGTTTCCGTTTAGTTCAGTCCACCAGACGGCCTCAAAGTCAGTACTTTGTTTGGCCACCATTGTCGGCAGTTATTCCACGGCGCCGACTAAGTCGACTAGATCTTCCTGCAATGCGATGGCCAGTTGTTAAAGTGTCCATCGAGTTCATCCCAGAAGTGTTATTTTGGGGTTTAGATCTGGTAGTCTGGAAGGCCATGGCAAGACATTGACGTTAGAGTTGGCAAGGTAGCTGACCATGATGAGTTGTTTTTGTGAAGTAGCGTTGTTATGCTTTGACAACTCCCTCTGTCAGAAGCATGTGGCATACAACGACTTCATCGATAATCAGATCATTAACCCATGGACTCTGACTTGGTTGGGGCTTATCATTGTATCAATCTTCATGATGTCAATCACTGGAATCTCTTGTGGGGCTTTAAACAAACTGTCTGCTAAATACTTGTATTGTTTGCAGAACCATCAGCATGGATCGGCATGGTGGACGACCCCGACGTCAACAACTTCCACTAGGTGGATGGAGACTACCCAAGCCACGACAACTGGGGTCCAAGAGAGCCGTCTCATTCATTTAGAAACAAGAAAGAAAACTGTGTCACGCTTTATGTGGGGAAGTGGTTTGACGCCAACTGTGAGGCAAAATTCCAGTTCTTATGTGAAATATGCGGCGCGCCTTGATGGGGTTTTGGTGGACAGTCAGGTATTCTAGCGGTCAAAGCATTCGCTCGTTACGCCGAATCAAATGACTAAATTGGCTTGCATAATTGTGTAAGTTTGACATATAGATTTAAATCACCTTTCTGATATTTGAGTAAATTCCTCTCCGCATAGTATGTGTCTCTCAAGTGAGCGGGAAGTTGAACAATTTACATCATCACTTTCCGACATAATAACATACCAACGATATCGAGATGTTCAGTGGTCCTTGTTTCAAGCAGAAATTTCTAAATGGAAAGGGGTTACGTTGCCTATTGCAGTTAATCAGTTAAGATGGTATTACGTTTGTTTCAGTGATGTTTATTTGAAGTGAGTGGGTTTGGGTTTAGGCGGCACTCAGCAATATCCCAATGGTAGTGTGTACAGAATCGAGTATGGACCAGACAATCAAGTGATCAACAGCATGTGCATCGGTCTACGAAATTGGGATACGATGACATGTATCCAGCCTGATAACTAACTAAACTCACTCATTCACTGATGAGGCGTTGAATATCAACCCTCTTACATTTTTCCAGGTTTGACTTCATGAGGCAATCTTTCAGTGACTCGATTGAAACTAATTTCAATTTATGATCACTGCACATCCTCCAATCCGGCATAAGGCTACTCCGTACTTCAGCACCATAAAGGTGACTGTTTGCTCATAAAACCGGCATCTTTCGGTGACTTGAGTGAGTTTAGCTTTACTCCGCTTTTAGCGGGATTCCAACCATAGAGAGAAATAATTGTGTAAGATAGTCAGAAGAAGATTTGAGATTTGTTATAAAATTTCCATTTTTATGACTCACAGATTCCATGTTCCAAATTAAAATGATAAATTTTCTAATCATCTAACTAAGGGTCTGATATTTCAGTCTTGGTCTTCGTCCCTAAAACAGCAACACCAGATCGTATTTTGATCAGGAACGTGCGTGTGCGTTGACACGTGCATGTGCGTGCATGCGTCTGGGTATGCCCATTTCATCCTCGTCTAAAATTATTGTCGAGGTTATAAGTTGAAAGGAAAACACTTTACATAGTACTTGATAATGAAATTCTAATGATGCAGCATCAGAATCAATAGAAATTTGTATACCATGTAAGACATGCAATTTGATGATTAATTAAAAGAAAGAATCTATTTCAACTCTTAATCAAATTATACATTATTATGTTTCTGTGGTTGAGATCAGTTTATAACGGTTCCAGAACTAGTGAGTGAGTGAGTTAATATTTAACGTCACATCGGCAATATTTCAGCCATATTGTGACGGGAGCATAACACTGAAATGGAATATATGTGTATTATAAAACACCTGTCGACAAAGGACAATAAAACAACTAGAATATCACAGAAAAGAATGCAAAACTAGTAATTATACCTAAAGAGTTTATCTATAGAGTGTTACGAGTATGTATTTTCTGTATATTTTGTTGTTAATTAAGTAATAATTATTATTGGGTCACAATGTTTAGTGTTTTTGAATATTAAATACGATGGGTCACATTTCACTTTTAGCATTCTCGTTTTCCGGAATTTATCTGCTCCTAGTTTTCTATGTGTCTACTACCGGGGGACTTAATCTAGGGCATTCTACAGTGTTGACGATGTTCGTTTGTGCCCGAACTTCGGGAATGACTTAGTTTATGTATATAAAGGCTGGATGTCGTGTTAACGGGGACACTCACACTCACTCATTCACATCACTGCCACGCTTGAAATCCCTTCAACGCCTGAATCTACATTATCTGCTGTCACAATCGTTGAAAATTTCTAGCATGCACGTGCAATAGTCGGGTATAAATGGGATCGATACACGCTGGCATATCACAGCTACTGAAAGCATATTCGAAAATGCCGAGCCTCACAAAAGTTCAGCGAGCGCGAGCCATTGGAATGCGAGATATGGGAGCTTCCCAAGCTCACATTGCCAGAACCTTCAACTGTACCCCAGCAACAATCTCCAGGCTGTTCACACGTTACAGAAATACTGGTAGCACTCAAGACAGGCCAAGAAGCCGATGGCCACGGGTCACTACAGCACTGGAAGACCGCTACATCCGGACTATCCACCTCAGGAACGGGTTCGTCACAGCGACATCGACGGCAGCAACGGCACTCGGGCATCGTGTCAGTCGTCGCACAGTGACCCTGAGATTGCAATCAGCAGGTATAACGGCTTACCGGCCATCGTCCTGACCCTCAGACATCGCCAAAACAGACACCGGTGGGCAAGGCAAGTTTACAGATGGCAAGTGCGAGAATGGCGACGAATTCTCTTTTCTGATGAAAGCCGTTTCACCCTTTACAAAGCTGATGGCAGGGAACGGGTATACAAGGGGAACGTTTAGCAAGACCATGCATCAGAGAAGTTCATGTATACGGCGGTGGTGGTGTCATGGTTTGTTGGGGGGGGGAGGGGGGGGGGGGATCTGTGGAGACCGACCAGAAGACCCGTCTGGTGGTTGTGCAGGGCAATCTCAATGCCCGGGAGTATATCGGACAGGTCCTACGGCCAGTTGTGGTGCCCTTCCTACGGAATCAACCCCATGGTGTCATCCTTCAACACGAGAATGCGAGACCTCACACAACCAGAGAGACTCGTGACTTTCTGCAACAGAACAACGTTGACGTCTTGCCCTGGCCAGCCTGTTCATCGGATATGAATCCAACTGAACACCTTTGGGATCGTCTGGACAGAAAAATCAGACGTCGTTCCACAGAACAGGCAACAGCTACAGCAAGCACTTAGAGGGGAATGGGACCACACTCCCAATGACGTCATTCGTCGTTTGACAACGTCAATGAGGAGACGTGTGTTGGCATGCATTGACGCAGCAGGTGGTCACACACGTTACTGACGTGACCAGTACCCTTTCGTCAGTGAGTGAGACTGCTAGTGACTCGTAAACTCATATTGTGACCATACTGTGGTAGTGGATTTATGGAAAACTCCACCCCTTGTGTGTTTACTTTAGTTAGCAATATGTCGAAAACTTCAGGTATGAGGTTGTTCATTTTGGGTTGTTTAAAGCTTAAGTGCTTGTTGATTGTGATGCATTAAAAGTTTCCAGGAAATTTTGTTGCGTGCCTTCGTTACAGTATATTGTAGTTTTTTGTCATATACTAACTTTTGCCCGTCAGTTTATATACGATTCAGTTAATAAATCTGATTCTTTTTAAAAGCAATGATTAAATGAGAACTTGTATTATTGAAAGATCCTTTATAGTTTGGGAATTAAAATAGTTATCCCTTCAGATGGAATAGTCAACACAGTCAAGCAAAACATGCTTGACCGTGGTTCTTTCATCACAATTGATACAAAACGGAGGATCTTCACCTTTAAGCAAATATTCATGTGTACGGCCAATATGACATCGTCACATAATGACCTCTTCAAACCTGGACACCCATGTAAGTGTAACCAATGCAGGGTTTTATTTCATGTAATTTGTTGATACCTACTTGAGCGTCCCACCTCTTTTGCATCAGATCACGGATGTAAGATCTAATGGTAGCTTTATAATCAGTGTAGGGAATAAGAAGTGGTGTCACAGATTTGTTGAGTGCTGCTTTAGCAGCAAGGTCAGCCAGTTTATTCACAGAAATGCCAACGTGGCTTGGTAACAACAGACGATGTCGTATTGACCAGTAGCAACATCATTATACAATTCAATAATTTCTATTAAAAGTGGATGTTTACAAGAAATGTTTTTATAGCCTGAAGGCAAGAAAGATAATCTGAAAAGATTATATAATGTTTATGTTTAGGGTGTTTTTCAATATATTCAAGAACCGTGAATATGGCGTTAGCTTCAGCTGTAAAAATAGAACTGTTGTCTGGTAATCTAGAAGATATTTTTTGGATCCAATGACAGTGGCACAAGCCACAGCGCCACCGTCCTTGGACCCATCTGTGTACATAGATTTATAGTTGCCATAGTTCTGTACAGGATAAAGAAGTTGAAACAGTCCTCACCCATCATCCAGAATACCAGTCAAAGAAGTCAGAAATCCATTAAAGTCGTCAGCCGCCATGAAATTCTTGGAATATTGTCGGAAATGGCGTAAAACCATACTCACTCACTCATTCACTGACTCACTCATCCGTGTTGGTCAAAATGTCGAGGCTCGAGCTTCATTAATGTAACTGGTCTCGACAATGAATGAGATATACTATTCCAAGGAATTATTCAGAAAGTTGTTTCGGCAAATATCTAATACATGTATAAACATAAAGCAGGTTTCCGTAAATGAAGATTTCGAAGCAACGGGGTGGCTGGGGGTATTGCACGTGTATATCTCAATGTATTCATTTACGTAAAACTGCTGCAGCTGTCTCGGTAATATTTGTCATTGCTGCTCATATCCAACCATCCGCCTCACTGCATTGTTGTTATCTCCCATTTGACAGACACCCATTTGACAGACACCCATTTGACAGACACCCACCCATTTGACAGACACCCACCCATTTGACAGACACCCATTTGACACTGAACGAGAAGGTTAATTAGGTCATTAGGGTTATACACCTTCGGGTATAATGGCACAGTCCACTGTCTAGTGTGTACATTAGGATTAGCCTAAAACAGGTTCGTCACTGAGAAGTAACTTCTTCTCAAAATTGTTTTACTATCAATTACTATTGAATACATGAATAAAAACGGTTTTGTCACTCAGGGGTTAGATTGTCTGTTTGATTGAATCACATTTTATTCATTCAAGAAAAGTTTTTAGATGTCTTTTTGTACGAGAGGGAAAATCAACTGTTTTTATATTGCAGCAATATCGTTCAAAGTAAATAATGTAGCTTCAGTTTCTTTCTTGCGTTATTATTTGGACTATTCCATTATAATGTGTAGGTAACAGGTAGTAGCTTTCTGTTCATTGAACAGTGAATTTTGTTGTTCTGAGGCGTCTGCTAATTGCCTGTCTGCGTAATGGGAGGACACTTGCATGGTCATTGTCTGTGATGCGCCCTAATCAGTTATCAGATACATAACAGCCTCCAGATACATAACAGCTCCAATGACTGCGAGTCTGCAAGCGTCACACATGAACGACAATACATCCAGTTTACATTCTGTCAGTTGTTAATAGTTAATGTCGAGTTGTTAACCGTACATATCGAGGTATTAAACATCCTCAGTAACGTCCTGAGCTCCACAGCTGACGTTATCGACATTGTGGAACTATATATAGCGTGTCGGATAGTGGTCACTGCGGCTTCCTTCAGAGCTGACGTAAACCCCTGTATGACTGTCAGGCACAGTGCTTGGAGACCCAGAATCACAGCGCTTGGAGGTCCAGATTCCCAGTGCTTGGAGGTCCAGTTTGAGCAACACCTTCAAGCATCAAGGTACGAGTTCTTTCGCTGAATCTTTACGACAGCAGAGTAACTGTTTTGACGTGTTGCTGTATATGACGCGGAGGAATATAAACCAGGTCACTCGACTGGTTGGGTAGGTAGAAATTACGTATATAGTTTATCTATGTCTGTGGGTGTTGACGAGTTGGTGATGGCTATGCACAATCATACGGACCTAACCACAGATCCCAGCTAACAATGACATTTCTATAGTCGGTATTTCCTATAAAGTCGGGTAGGTTGACCGTGAATGTGTAAGGTCGCTTTGACCCAGTCACTGATCAATGTGCAACATAATTACAATATTACTGCACTGTGGTCTTAAGTCATTCACAGTGCTTGTGTAGGTTAAAGTACGTGTGCGTTGCTTTTCTAAACAACTGTCTTTCGCCTCAGTGTAGTGAGATCACATTGAGGGACATCTAGCGTGAAGGAAATTAATTGGTATTCTGCACGTATTGCTACTGATTGTAATACGCTGGCCTTGGGTGCAGCCGACTCCTGAATGAACCAGGAAGAGGATAGTCATATACTCGCCCGACCTGAGCATGCAACGGTCACAACATATTTGAGTTTTGTTGGTTGAATGCGCAGATATAAAAATGTTAAAAAGAAGTTAGAATATGTTAGACCTGTGATGATATTTAGTAGTATCAGGGAGACTATATATACAGGGAGAGGAAACTCCCTGAAAAGCCCCTGAACGTAGGCCTCGGGTCCTTCCGTAAACAGTGTAGCCAATATGGCGGCAGCTTAGTATTAAAAAATGAGCCCGTTTTATTTTCAGCAGCTGATTAAATTCGCTGAGTGTTGTACCTGTAGCAGGGCAGTGAATGTTCAAAGGACAAACACACGCTATGGGTGTGAGCTATTGCCCGAGGAATGTTTATTTTGTCGTTGATAAGTCACCCTGAAACGTTTAACGAAATAAGGATAAAATAAATAGTACATAAAATCTTCAAGGTGTAATGCTTATTACTTGTAGCTATAAACAGACTAAATAACAACATAAATTACACGATAAGGTTACAATTTATCTTGTCAAATATATAGCAAGACATATATGAATAAACATTCTAATTTAAACAAAGTTGTGAACTTGTTTACAAATTGCTGTTTATAAAATACATGGGTTGGATAGTAACTGATTTATATTACAATTGTTCATGTAATTGGTATAGTTAATGGAATACATAGGATAAAAATACAAATCTAAAATGAATTATTCAAACAATGAGCCTATCCAGTGGGTGAGACGTGGGTGAGACTGGGGTGACGACACAGCACAGCAAAAATCTGTATCCCCAATATATCTGAATAAAACATAATTACGCTCATAACTAAGAGTAACACGCTTTACAATGTTGTGAAAGCCTAAGTGCTAGGGAAAGGCGCTTACCTTGTGCTTAGTAAGCGTAGATGATGGGGAGATCGTAGACGGTTTTTCGTAGTAGTCAACGTCTTGTCTCTTCTGTGTCCAATCTCGATCTGTCAATCGTCACCTGTCAGATTTGGCGGGTAAGTTGATCACGTGCCTCGATCACACCCGGAAACATACGAGTGTCACTGGATGGCCAGTCCGATGAGACCCGATGTACGAGTGCGGAAGCACCGATCACTACAACAATTTATGTACTATGTGAAATGTTATATGCGCATATTGTATACACATGCTAACAGAATTAAAATATGTCTATTCTACAACACATTCGGACTTAAATATCTCATGCACGCAAGAGTAAAGATGGAAAAGATATACAAAAAACCTTACAACTGCTAAGCCTGGTTTAGCATATTTATGTTTATAAGTAATGTATGACATTTTACAATGTCAAACGCCTATTTTATTTTAATAGAACATATTTAACGTATCACAACATATAAGTGAAATGATATAAATATACAGAGATATATTAAACTAACCTGATTTGTCAAGGGTCTCTGTGAACTTGTCTCTTTAGTGACTTTGTGAGTTCAGGCTATTAGACAAAAGGTTTAAGTTGGGGGTTTAGCTTGGCCAATCTGTTGAGCATGTCATGGCTTGGGTTTGTTAAGGGCTTGAGGGACACATGACCTATTAAGTAGCCTACAGATATACATATACAGAACAGGAAACATTAAACTAATAAAATCCCTATGTACATAGTTGTGTCTGCCACATAACAACTGAAATCCTACATGTAGATGATAAGTTAACTATTTTGTCACTTTAGTTTATGTTAAATAATTGGTGTTAGTGTCCGGAATAGGACAGAAGATTTGTAGCAAAATTTCAAGTCAGTATGTTATAGCTCACTGGCTTCTATTCTCGATTCACCGCGAAGACAGATTAAATTGTGCCGATAAAAACTTCTTCCACACATTCGTTTAATTTTTAGAAGGGAAACATACCTTTAGTTGAAAGGTATTTGCAAGTAATAGTTATAGTTTTATGACTTAAAAGGGTGTAACTGAGGTGTGTGAAAAATATCACATATTGCCGATCTGTTCTGATCCGCCATTGAAATGCTACATGCCGTTGTTCGGGAATTTCTTCAAATCCATCTTTTACATACACCTTTAATTCTTATGAGGGAAATATACTATCAAGTGAAATGTGTTTGCCAGTAAGTGTTATAGTGTCATAATCTAAAAAAAGAATGTTAGGGTGTGTTTGCGGTGTGTGAAAAAAGTGACATATCGCTGATCTGATCTGATCTGATCTGATCCGCCATTGAAATACTACTCGCCGTTGTTTGGGGGTTTCTAGTTATTACTTCAAAAGTATCTTTCACATACACCTTTAATTCTTATGATGGGAATATACTTTCAGGTGAAATGTGTTTGCAAGTAATAGTGATAGTTTCATAATCTAAAAAAAGAATGTTAGTTTGTATTTGAGGTGTGTGAAAAATACGATATATCGCCGATCTGATCTGATCCGTCATTGATGCTTGTGATGCTTGAGGGTTATAGTTTCATAACTTCTTTCTTTCTTGTTGATCTTATTATTTGACGAAACTGGAAAGATGTTTAGGACGCTTTGTGACAGTTTTACACTTTCTGTTTTTGAGAGGGGTATGGCAGTGTCAGTTTACATTCTGTTAATGTCCACTCCATTCCTCATATGGAATAAGATATCTGAATTAATGATTAATGTAAACAAAAATGTCTCAAAGTAGAATTTTAAAAAGGACAGCTGGAGTTAAAACATGTGTTCTCGTGATACTTTTGCGTTCTTTATCATGTTTTGGGAGGGAAGGCCGCGGTGTATCATTTATTCTTTCATTCATTCACCTACCTTTTTTCTTTTACCGTGTTTCTTCCATTCATTCACATAATTCTTGCTCTTAATTCTTACTATAGTTCATTCATTCATTCATTGTAAAATTCCGACTGATACAAAAAACCTGCTGGAATTCTGTTAAACACAACTGAAGTTGCGCTGGGAACGAGCCAAGTCACTGTGTGCGTTTGAGCAAGACGAGGCACACGTTAATTAGTACAAATGGAGCAAGCGAGTGACCTATCCCTGTTGTAGATTATCCCTGGTTGTATCTACAATCGGATATATTAATTACAAAAGTACATATTAATTAATGCCAAATTGTAAAAACATGTCAACGAACTACAGTAAATCTAACAAGACTATCATAGAGAAGAATGTAAAACTGATAATTATGTCTAAAACAGTTTAACTATAGAGGACAATACAATAGGACACAAATGGGCCATAGATTCCAGCAACTGAAGATAGATCACCACACTAGGGACTTGAAACTTTGAAATGGCATTTGAATGTGTGTGTGACTAATATTGAAATCACTATATGTTGGCTGTCCAGTCACGTTGGTACTAAAGGAAATTCTTAGGCAGATTTTGCAGATTTTGCAGCTAAGCTGCTGAGCAGTCAATGGGAAACAATATATTTCCATAAACTGACTTAAAACCTATTCGGCAAAATTACAAAATAACATTTGGCAGCAAAAATGTAGCAAACAAAAAAAAAAGCATATAATCGTCATTAGGGTATCATCTGCCCTTGAGCAGTCAATGGGAAACAGTAAGTTTCCATAAAATGACTTAAAACCTCCTGTTTGGCAAAATTAAAATAGCATCTGGCAGCAAAAAATGTAGCCAACAGAAAAAGCTTCATGGCATACAATCGTGGATGATACCCTAAACGTTATTAGGGTATCATCCACGAAATACTCGTCTCGTCACTATCGGGCTGGAACAATGCCGATGTCAACTAAAGTGACGGGTGTAAACAGACAAGATGAAGTGGTGATTCGAGCGTATCGAACTGGATATTACACTGACTCTTGTTTATTGAAGAAAGGATCCCAGTCCATGTATCCTATGTCACACTCCTTTAAGTGTCGTACCTTTGTTGGAATGCATTGTATGCTCATTCGCTAGCGGTTTTACACACCGTCCCAACTATTCCAGAACTGTTCAATACCTTTTCTAATGGTTTAATTTTAACTTATTAAAAGAAGATAAACTTCATGATAAGATGATTTTTAGTTTTGATTGTTAGTTTCTTTTCATCATTTTTGTGCTTCATTTTCAGAGGATTATATATTTTTCTAGCCGCGAATAGCTTTTACCTTTTATCGGAATTTTACTGTGTAACTGGCCTTTGTTTTAAGAGCGTGCCCTTCTGCTGTAGGTGGAATCAAAATGACCGGTATGATTCGGAAATGGACATCTGAGAATGGCAAGCTCTGACACGTGTGAGTAGATTACTTTATTACTCGCCCGTTGAAGATACTGCAGTGTAATATTTTCTCTTCAATATTACACTAGTGTAATATCGCTTGACGTATGACGTCAAAATGGTTCAATGTTGTGACGTCACAATGCTAATGTTCATGTCGCGATTTTACTAGACCTTGCTTGACTTGAAAGCTGAGAGTCCTCACACGGTAGGCAATTTCGCCGCAGTTTCTGTCAATTTATGATGGCGAGTAATAAACAGAATACTAAACTCGCTTCCGTGAAATACCATTTTCATTAAACTCGTTAAAGATTTAGTATCAAACTCGCTTTCGCTTTCGTTTGAAAAAGCGAGAAGCCAGGACAGGTTGAAGGATTATACCTTTGCTGTCTCCCATCTGCTGTGGACTATTAAACCTCCCGCGGACGATTGTGAGCTGATTGACATTGATGAATATTATTCAGCAATAACATGTACTATCTTGCATGCCAGCAGGGAGACACTACCAATGAAATCATTCAGGTCATTTCTGAAGCCATACTGGAACAAAATCGTGAATGATTCTCATAATTACATGACTTCTAAGCGCGCTGTTTGGCTTGCTGAAGGCAAACCTCGTGGCTCTACATACACGTCCTACAGAGATTACAAAGCAGCAAAAGCTGAGTTCAGGAAGCACATGAGACGAGCATGTGACAACCACATCTCACAGACTTTCCGAGAACTCGAGCAAGCCCACGACCTTGATATCCGAACCTTTTGGAATCGTGTGCGGTCGATCAGAGGGGGGCACAAGTCAACACTTTCCCCAATATTGTATCAAGGGACAGTGCACAGTGATCCAGAAGCCATATTTGATGCTTGGGCTAGCCATTTCCAGGATGTATATACTGCCGAAGACCGAGACAATTTCAATTCTTCCTTCTGTAAGCAGATAGAATCCCTAGTTGAGGAGATCCGTGTTAAATGCAAGGAAGAACGTGATCCACAACCAATTAAATTCACAGAGTTGGAAGTCACTGAGTGCTGTACCAAGCTGAAGAACAATAAAGCTGGTGGTGCTGACAAGATCGTATACAAACACCTAAAGTATGGTGGCAGAACCCTGATGTTTCACTTGGCAACTCTCTACAACATCATTCTTGAATCTGGACATATCCCGACAGCTTGGCGTGAGAGCATCCTGGTACCTCTGTACAAAGGTGGTAATAAATCAAAGAAAGATCCGAACTCTTACCGTGGCATATCACTTTCCCTTGTGTTGTCCAAAGTGTTTGAGATGGTGCTCCTGTCTCGACTGGACGGTCTAAATCAAACTGACACCTTTCCTCACCCACAGCAAATGGCATACCAATCTCAGTTATCTGCCCTTCAAACATCCTTCAACCTGCAAGAGACGATACACCATTACCACGAGCGAAAGGAGGATATCCACGTTGTGTTCCTGGATACATCAAAGGCCTTTGACACAGTATGGCACAATGGTTTGAAATATAAGTTATTCGAGAGTGGAATCAAAGGTTCCTTGTGGACTGTTCTTGACGACATGTTCACTGGAATGAGGTGTCAAGTGTTCCTTGACTTAATGTATTCTAGGCCCATCCCCATGATGCAGGGCATCAGGCAAGGAGGCGTGCTGTCAGGGAAGTTGTATCTGCTGTACATAAACTCCCTGCTCCAGAAACTCTCTCAGTCGAACCTTGGTGCTGCTGTGATGGACTTAAGTGTGTGCTCTCCCACTCAGGCAGATGATGTGGCACTCATTTCATCAAGGGTCTCTGCCCTTAGAGAGATGGTGACGATTTCGGAGGAATACAGCAACGACTGGAGATATGTACTGTCAACCGCCAAGAGTGAAATAGTGACTTTTCCATACCGACCGAGATCTCAACAACTAAAGCAAGTTGAAGTTACGTTGTACGACCAACCTCTCCCATGGATGGATACAATCCGTCATGTTGGAATATTCTTGTCAAGTAACATGTCAAGCATAGAGCATGTGACGCGAGCTGCCATTTCCTTGCGGTCCGGCGTGAGATCACTGACAGCTTGTGGGTTTCACCCACGTTTTACAAACCCAATCATCAGCCTGACAGTCGTAAGCCGTGTGTTTCTTCTCAAAGCCCTGTACGGGTCGGAGTTGTGGACTAACCTTTCCAAAGTTGAGATCTTAATGCTGGAAAGATCTTACAGACACGTCATTAAGTCAATCCAAGACCTACCTCGTACCACTCGAGCTGATAGTTGTCTTGGACTCCTTGGAGTGTTGCCCCTAGAGGCAGTTATAGATCAGCAGAAGTTGTGTTTCCTGGGTGGTCTCTTGAACATGAACCACAAATATCTCCCTCACAAACTGTTCGTATCCCGGTTGATGTGCTACTTACACAACGTCTCATCGTCTTCCGTCGGATATGTGCCTGATGTAGTCAGGGTACTCAAGAAATACCTACTCTATTGTCACTTGGAAAAATTCCTAGAATCAGGATGCTTCCTGGGGCGTTTAAAGTGGAGAAGAATAGTGAAGACGTCAGTCAGAGAGTATCATGTGGCACAGTGGAACCGTCGGCTGGCAGATGAGCCTGGCCTTCACAAGTTCCACCGGATACATCGCCGGCTTGAAGTCCATCCTGCATGGACTGTGTCATTGCTTGACGCATCACTCAGACAGCAAGCTAACTTTGTTATCAAAGCTTGCGCGACCGTGATAGACCTGTGTGAAACAAGGCTGTGTCATCGGTG
The DNA here is from genome assembly GCF_037392515.1 of Haliotis asinina. Lineage (NCBI taxonomy): Eukaryota > Metazoa > Mollusca > Gastropoda > Lepetellida > Haliotidae > Haliotis > Haliotis asinina. The sequence continues at coordinate 50,618,805 of NC_090292.1, forward strand.
TGGTTTGATGTATGATGACCCCCTCACTCACGCCGTAGTTGTATGTAGATACACAGAGGCAACTCGGGACGAACTATGGTTAGGCCTAATCAATGTCGGACCAATCGAGTTCAGCGTAAAACTTCACAGCATGAACCCAACGGAACTTACCGAGTGCCTGCTTTCATGTACAACCGACTTTCCCCTAATCAAAGAGGACCTGACTGAGTTTACAACTCTGTGTGTAAAATACATCAACATGATGTACAAAGCTGTGTTCCAGTGACTCTGTGTCACGCGTGCCTTTGACTGATTAAATTCAAACGCGAGATTAGCTCAAATGTGTATGACAATTCTAACATAAGTACATAAGTACATAAGTAGATAAATACTGTTTTCTTTCTGTACTCTTCACCATGGAGGAATAAAAGATTATATATACATCGATGAAGCAAGTCTAGATTTCCCCGCTTCTGATTCTCAACCCACTGGTGCTCCTTTTCAGTTTACAACGAATTATCTGTTTGTGTACAAATAGAGAATCTCACCCAAGTGTCCACTGATATCAAATGTATCACCACACGTTGACAACGTATCAAATATCCAAGGCTTGTCGAGGATGTCTTTACCTTTATCGACAAGTGTTGATGTAGTTGATATCAGTAGTCACGAGGGTGAGGTTATATTTATCACCCAAAATCATTGTGCAGTAGTTTTCAATGAAAAATGTACATCTCTGAACACAGCACTGGCATTAGATTTGCAGTGCAACGATATCAGATCATTGTGACGCTTTCAAGTTGATGACGTCATAGCATTGTCTGGGCATTGTGCAAAATCTACTGTCTGATCTCACACAAACGACATCTCTTGTTGAACACAGATTTGGATGATACATTATGTATATATATTCAAACACTAATCTTTAGATAGTGAGCGTTTGCTCCCGGAAATCTGACGCACTAACTGCAAAGATATGTTTTGTTTGTCTGTTGTTTTACTCCACAGTCAGCAATATTTCAGCTATATAAATAACCATTTATCATTATTATCATTTCAGGTAGTTGTACAGTCTGTCTCAAACTGCGACGACAATACAATAAAGCGCTAGTAGAACCAAATTTCTTTTTGGTCCATCTTGACGTCTGTGTTCTCACTGAGAAAATCAAGAGAAGTGAGAGAAAACGGAGAAAACTGAAGGAGATCGAGAAGGTCGTCAGTGCTTTGAGAAACACCGAGGGCGGAGATGTGTTGATACATTTAAGTGGACAGACAAGTGATGATAAATACCTCGGACATCTCGACGACTTTCTGGATAATAGCTTGAACAATCTAATCCCTGACGGTAAACTGTTCATTGACTCATACACTCGCCAGTGGTTGCACGAATGGAAACAGTTTGAACAATTTCTGGATGTTGTGTTGCTAAGAGTTACCAAAACACCATTCATATCAACAGTTGATTTTAAGACCAAAGTGTCTTCCGATTTTAAGATTGAGAGGGCGTCAACGATAAATATCGTGTCAATTTTGTCCAGTGACGTTCGCCCTAAAAAAGCACTTCCCAAGCTCCGAGGATTAAATCAATATTCGGCCCTACTGCATGAAAACAGAAGGACAGAATTAAAAGTTTACAAGCCCAGTAAAGAAATAAAGTCAGTTGGAGATTTTGTTGATTATGTTTGGCAGGACCTGCGCTTTAAAGAAAATTTAAGCTGTTTGTCTAAAGTGAAAGAAGGTGGGTCATTCTTTCTTGGAATATATGAGCAGCGGGACAGCAATAAAACATATGAGTCAAAGATTCTTGAACTGTGGGGTGTAGATGTGCCTGGGTCTGTGTCAGACCTCAGGTCATCACTCTTCAAGAAGATCAAGGATGAGGCAGCATTTCTCAGTTTCGATGGACATTTATTGGACGTTCCAGAGGAGATGGTCAAGGTAGAACTGCACAGGTTCACAGACAAAGACAATAAGATTAGGTATATTCTTGAAATTGCAGTTGGTTGTGTTGAAGGCATTGTGTTCTATGAAAAGAAAGGACCAGAGACGTACACAATTCAAGATGGAACAATTTGTAGAATGGACTTTAAGGAGTGGCTCCTTCGAATTAAGATGATGTCCCTTGAGACCAAGCTATCTGACATGTCTTTGCTTTAAGGATAAAAATTACCCGTGGCTCCATCGTATTCAGAGGATGTTCCTTGAGACCAGGCTTTCTGACACGTCTTTGGTTTAAGGATACACACGCCCGCCATCATGTCTGATTTCCTAACACATAAGCGTTCAGGGTCCATGACGACGTCTATAGGCAGCTGTGGTAAGTCTAGCAGCTCCGTTTCCTTGGGCCTGTACTCGGATCAGCTCATCGTCAGTGGAGTCGAGGAACAAGACCTGTCTTCATCAAGCCCGGCTTCTTTTCGACGCAGTCCACAGACGTTCGTTCCAGGTACAGACTTCTTGATGTGTGTCTTATATAGAGTGACTAGCCATTCTTAGTAACCTTCCAGTGGAGGACACCAGAAACGGGTTTTCCATACTGCGCGCGCGCGTGCGTGCGTGTGTGTGTGTGTGTGACGTCAGGTAACCTTTGAGATTGACCAATCAGAACACAGCTTACACAATCGCAAAAGTGCACATTCGCACATACATTTTGAACTTTTTATCTCGAAAAGGCTCGTACCCGAACGATTCCGAATGCTATTTAGTGTTCGCTCGCTTCCAAGTGATACACACGGTGTACGTACAACCAAGACAACGGTGAGTAAACAGTATCTGAAAATTGTGTTTTGGCAATATTCAAGTATGTCATCTTGCGGAAATATTACCTAATGGTAATCATGTCAACAGAACTCCAAACGCGTATAACTGCAGGTCAAATAACTGTGTTATATGCGGATTTTTGGTTTTGGAGAGATCTGTGTCAGTGACCTGAATATTTTGAAAGTCCCTCCGATCCTTAAAGATTGGTTAAATCTATTTAACCGTCTCGCGTTTGATTGGACGACCATTGGTGGCTCAAAGGTTACCTGACGCGACCTCCTATAAGGTTTTGTTAGACTCACTGGTGGAGTGTAACGAAATACATTGAGACTAAGTTTACTTGGACTGTTCATGGCTGGAAATAAATATAGTTTGAAAATCCTTAAAAAATTTATGCCATGACCGAGGCTTGAGGCTTCCATGATCCGCTCTAATGTGGATCACAAACATATGCATTCCTCCAGTGCTACATGCTATAACTTAATTGTGTTGTTTGTTGTGTCAAGGTACATCTCCAGGTACATCCACCCATGAACTACCTGGTTATTGCCCACCTGCCTTCATGTACGACTTCACAGGTAAACCGAAATACTAACTTGAGTAAGGGTTAATCTAACTGATGTCGTTTTCAGATTGTACATTATTTTTCCGATGTTCAGTCTGATTGTTCCTTAGCGACTAGTGAGGATCCGTGTTAGAATTGCGCAGATTGATGCTCATGCTGTTGATCACTGGATTGTCTGGTATAGCGTCGATTATTTACAGACCGCCGCCATATAGCTATAACAACAGCTGGAATATAAGCTGAGAGCTGCGTTAAACAGCAATCTGTCAAAGCTGTTTCATGAAATGCACTCCTAGGAATACTACAGCTTTATTTTATTAATGACACAAGGTAATGTCATGAGTTATAAAGCCGAAACTATGTGTTTTTCGGGTGTGAAATCCGTGTGTGACAAAATTGATTTTAGAGCTGAAATATTGGTTGGGAATGACAGATTATATTTCTTCGACTGCAGACACGATCCATGATCAAGAAGATTTTCTAGGATCGTACAACAGAGGGTACTTCTCACAATGGATCTCCGCGGAGCTTGCAGGTAAACTGAAATAATATTATGTACTCTTTTCTATGGTCATTAATGGCAGACTCGTGAATGTCCAATGTGCACGTGCTCTAGCGGATTGCCCGTGCTCAGGACGACGATAACAGGGTCTTCTTGAATGTGGTCCTCAGCAAGTATTTTAAAGTATTAAGTTTCATGTCTTTTAGTGGCATTTAGAGGTTGTTATATATGGCCAAGATCTTTTATGGATAAATCTTCAACCTGATGAAGGGACCTCAAATGACCCAGCAACGTTTTGTGTCAAAGAATTAAAAGACCTACCTATAAATATGGATGAAATATTGCCAATGTGACGTTAGATATTAACTCACTCACTCATACCAGCTTCGATATTCATTCTCATTGTCGTTTCACAGCAAGCCAACAGTATTATCATTCCTGATTGCTTTCTGTCAGAGCAAGTCAGCCAAGTCTTACCTGTACTCTTGTTCTCTGTTTTTCAGGTAAAGGATTCATCTACCCGAAGGTCATGGTAGATTACCTGTCAGATGTTGCTGAAACCGTCCTCTTAGAAATAGAGAAACTTTGTGAAGGGGGATACTTTGCCTACATCGGACACTCGTTAATGGTCACCTTAAACAAGACTCTGAACGGAAAGTTTCCAGACAACGTGCTGTGTGACGTGTGTATTTTCCGAGATGACAGCCCAGTGATGGTTCTAACAATCCTTACAAATGACCGCAAACTGGATAGAGCCAAATATTACAACTCACAGCTCGCCAGGGCTATCGTGAGCATTGTGAGGAAAGACGTTGCGGACTTCTCTGTCAACAACGGTGTTCTGTCTCCAGGGCAGTTCCAGTCCAATGAAAGATTCGTTGAAGATCTTGAGCAGATTGTCACAGAAACCTCCAAAGGTGCACCAGCTGGGTCGGTTCAAATGAATCCGAAGAAATGGCACGATGTGATACATCTGTTTTTGAAACGAGTTAATTCTTGTTTCTCTAGACCTGTGGGAAGCCTTGACTCCTGTTACTGCTTTGATGGTGAAAGTTTTGATTTGTTGGCTGAAATGTTGGAAGATCGACGCCGTGTTGGTGTCACGCTCCCGACATCTGACTACACAACACTTATAGTAGGAGAGTTAGTGACCCGACTCGGCATTGTCTCAAAGACTGTCACTGTCACCTGTCTCCAGGAGTCCCTGAAGGAATTTGAAAATCTGAGGTAGGTGTCGCGGTAGTGGCCTAAGTGTAGTGGAAGCTGCCAACACCAGCAGCAGTCTAATCGGCCGGATGTGTATAGTCACCAATAAATTCTGATTTGGAACTTCACGGTTGCCGACAAAGACAATTTAATGTAGGTTCAGGTTGGGTATACTTGTACGTGCAACTAGTAGGTGAGATTAGTTTTACGCTGCACGCAACAATATTCCAGCTATATGGCAACGGTCTGTAAATAATCGAGTCTGGACCAGACAATCCAGTGATCAACAGCATAAGCATCGATCTGAGCAGTCGTGTCAACCAAGTCAACGAGTCTCACCACCCGATCCCGTTAGTCGCCTCTTACGACAAGCATAGTCGCATTTTATGGCAAGCATGGGTTGCTGAAGGCCTATTCTATCCGGACCTTCCGGGTTCGCACATGCAGTTAGTGAGCTGACATGTGTTATTATGAGAGAACAACATATATGAGAGTGACAAAACTATTTCTAGTCGGAGGTAATCTCTCTACAATCCGGCACACCGTCTAAACTGGACTATTTCTTCAGTCTCGATACGTGCCGGTTTAGACAGTTTCAACTGTATTAAGATTTCTTTATGCTGAGCAAAACTTCTGTCATCGCTAGACTGGTACACCACCATTAACTTCCTGTGGTGGGTAGCCCAATTGTTAAAGCCACTCGTAAAGACCCAGGCTCGATTCCCCAAATCGGATTAACACGTGTAACACTTGCCAAACTGGGAATTAATTGCACATTTTCTTAGTAAAGTACAAATTCTAGTACTCCATTGTGTTGGGTCCCATCCAAAAGGAAGTCGGAAAACCGGATGTCCAGACTGTACCCCTCAAGGCACCAAATCGTCAGCAGACAAAGACCAACCCGTGGAAGTCGCGGTGGCTAGCTGGTTAGCCGGCTGACTTTACGTGCTGGCGAGTAGGTGCCTGACACTGAGGATGTGGGTTCGAGTCCCGGATGGGACTCAACTCAAAAGAGTTCTAGAATTTGTTCTTTACTAAGACAGTGTAATCCCAAATACAACACAGGTTACATTAATAGTCATCCATAACTAAAGATTCAATACTTTCTTTGTCATTGTGTGATTGATCTTGTCGTGGAAAATACACGAAGAAATACAGGAAGCGTCCTGGGGGGAATTCAACGAGTAGGGGGACTAGCCAATCTCGAAAAGCCGAGTTCAAATTCTAGATCACATCTTTCACTAAAACCGAATATCTGATTATAAATAATGTTGTTAGAAACAAACCTATAATATCCACAGGTCAAAGGCTGTTTTGAATCTAATCTGCGCTATGCCATTTTCTGTTACAGTGCAATGAATATACACGTATGCGTTTTTAAGTTTTGTGCTTAAAATGTCCTTGACCTCGTCGTGGCTGAAAAAAATGCCGATGTGACGTAAAACTTAACCCACTTTTAGACTATTTTCTGTTGAACTGAAGGTTGATCACCATACTAGGGACCATGGGAACATTTGCTACCTGCATGTGCCCTAGCTGGATTTACACAGCCCCTTCAGCCATTGGTGACTGAAGACAAATGAATGAATTAAAAGCATACATATTGTACGAAAAAAGTGTACGTTTAAATTTACTTTTAATATATTTGGACTTACGTACTTAACGAATGTGGCACCCATGAAGAGCCACCTCCTCGTGGTGGGTGCTGGATAACGCTAAGTGCTCTTCTCCCGTGTGGACCCGGGACAGAATGTGTCCACAGCACCCCATTGCTTGTCGTAAGAGGCGACTAAATTGGGCAACCTGTTTGCCGTGGGTTGCGTCCCGTGTCGGTGGAGGACGGGAACCTGGTGGTTGAGGGCAGTTGGGCTTTTAGCTGCGTTTCATTTGCCCAACACACCACTTTGGCCCTTACTTCACCTAGACGGGTGGTTGAATTGGCCCGATTCAACCAATCGGCTGGTCATGCCAAGCCCTGTGCATGGACTGTCTATCTGCCATTGCACAAATTTGATTTGGAATTGTTTTAAATTTCGGCTTTGGCAATACTGGTGATTTGTAACTTGTTTGATTGTAAATTATGATAATATGAACTTTGCCTAGAGTCTTATGCCAGAGGGCGATGGCTCATGGGCCAATCTGGTAGATTAATTTCTTATAATTCTTCTACTGGAGTATATCATCCGGGTATCCTTGGTGCTGCAAGGTGGAGGCCCGCTTGCTTTAGCACTGTCCTTGTGATACTCCGTGGTGGGTGGGGAGCTCGGATGATGAACCATATGACACCAATCATGGCTTATGAAATACCAACCAAAAAAACTAAACGTCCACTTGAAATTGATCCTGTTGATGCTGATCATAGACCGTCTCTATCGATTGAGTATTGGCCACGTTTCCTCGTTATTGAGACTCCGGAAAAGACACCATTGAAGTTGAACCCTTTCGCAGTGTCAAAGGGTATTCAAGGTATTGCAGGAGATGTTAAGAACATTAGACGCTTACGTTCGGGTGCCTTACTAATTGAGTGCAGCAAGAAACAACAAGCAACCAACTTGATGAGTATTGAATCTTTTGTCGGTATTCCGGTCACGGTCTCTGCTCACAAGACCTTGAACACGAGTAAAGGTATCATCAGAGATCGGGATCGATTGTTTGCTGACATGACCGAACTTGATATAGCATGTGAAATGAAAGATCAAGGTGTGCTGTATGTGAAGCGTTTTTCAACCCGAAAAAACAATGAAACATTCCAAACGAATACTTATCTGTTTTCTTTTTCATCGCCAAATGCTCCCAAATCAGTGAAGGCAGGTTACTGCAATATCCAAGTTGAAACGTACATCCCCAACCCACTCAGATGTTTTAAATGCCAGAAATATGGACACGGTGTAAATACCTGCACATTGTCTGTTGTGTGTGCTCACTGTGGTGAGAAGACACACACAACGGAAGATTGTGACAGTGATTTTAAAAAATGCACCAACTGCTCAGGCGAGCATTCTTCTTCTTCGAAACAGTGTCCCATCTGGAAAGAGCAAATGGCAATAAACAGAATAAAGTTTACCCAAAACATCTCTTTTTCGGAAGCAAAGAAACTGGTGAAGCGATCTGACCTTACAGAAAGTTATGCTACAGTAGCAAACACATCGTCTGTGCGCAGCCCTAAAATAACAAAATCATCTACAAGCTGCCAAACTACCTTGACTTGGGTCAATTGTGACTCTCCACAACCTTTATACCCAGCTATGTCATCACAGACTGAGGAATCACTTCCTGGAACATCAAAGTCTTCTTCTGATCATAAATTATCTTCACAGTCACGCACTGAGTCTCAATCGACAGCTGATAGACAACAAACTGCTAAAGGCAAACCTAAGCCTAAGCCTGATGCTTCAAAACAACAAAGTGGCAGAGCTCCTAAAGGGTCACAAAATAAAATTCAGTTGTACAATAAATATGGGTCTCTTGCAAAAGAGTGCGGGGTAGATCCCCAATAAATCCCCCTAAAAGATAGTTTATTCCAATAATATTGTACAGTGGAACTGCAGAGGATTGAGGACTAATTTACATGAATTACAGCTATTAGTCCAAGAGTTCACACCTTCAGCGATATGGCTCCAAGAGACATATTTAAAGCAAACAGATACATTTGACCTTCGTCATTTTAATGCATATCATTGCTTTTCACCCCCGGGTGATAGGGCCACTGGAGGATCATCCATTCTAGTCAAACAAAACGTTATTCAAAGCCCTGTTTCACTTAATACTAATATGCAGGCTGTTGCAGTGAGAATTACTTTACATGTAGCGTTTACGCTATGCTGTCTTTATATTTCACCGTCTTCGGCTTTTGCCAAAACCGATCTTCAAGCTCTATATGATCAGCTCCCGAAGCCCTGTATTATAATGGGTGATTTAAATGGGCACAACCCACTCTGGGGTAGTGTTGATACAAACACTAGAGGCAAATTGTTGGAGGACTTTTGTTCTGACAATGACTTATGTATTTATAATGATGGTTCCAACACATATTTACACCCTGGTACAGGGACTTATTCTGCTCTCGACTTGTCATTGACAAATTCAGAACTATTAAATGAATTCGAATGGTCAGTCCACGATGACCTGTGTGGAAGTGACCATTTTCCTACTATATTAAAAGCTGTAACTCCATCTGATGTTCCTCCATCATCAAGACGGAATTTTAAAAAGGCTAACTGGGCTTTATATGAAACACTGTGTGCTGAAAAACTTACACCTGAACGTTTTATTGACGTTCCTGATGCTATTAAATCTTTTTCTGATCAACTGAATTCCATAGCTGATGAGTGTATACCAAATTCCTCTGTAGTTCCACACATAAGAAAACCATGGTTCAACGATGAGTGCAAACAAGCTAGGAAGGCAAGGAAAAAGGCAGAACATTATTTCCGTCGCCATCCTATGGTACATAATTTAAATAAATTTAAAATTTTAAATGCTAAAGCACGGCGTACTTTTAAACAGAACAAACGCCAAACTTGGCAAAATTGTGTGTCCAAAATAAATTCTCGGACACCCATGTCCAAGGTATGGAACATGGTCCAGAAAATCAAAGGTAAACGTACTAAATCTACTGTCCATCATCTTAAACATGGAGATCAATTGCTTACTGATAAATCAGATATTGCTAATAAACTAGGTGAAACCCTTGCTAAACACTCTTCCTCTTCCAATTATGTACCAAAATTCCAGCAATATCAAAAACAAGAAGAAAGGAAAACTATTAATTTCAATTCGGATAAATCTTGAAGATTATAATGAAACGTTGTCTATTCATGAACTCCATACTGCTCTTGATCAGGCTCATGACACTGCTACTGGAGCTGATAACATACATTATCAACTCCTGAACCACTTACCAGAATCCTGCCTAGAAACTCTCCTAAATATTTTTGATGATATTTGGACATCGGGTAACTTTCCTCCGTCATGGCGTGACGCCATAGTAGTACCAATACCTAAACCTGGACGTGATCATACGGATCCATCCAATTATCGTCCGATTTCATTAACAAGCTGTGTTTGCAAGACCATGGAACGCATGATAAATAATCGACTTGTTTGGTACTTGGAAACTAATAACCTTATCACAGATATACAATGTGGTTTCCGCAAAAACAGAAGTACTGTCGATCACTTAGTGCGTTTAGAATCATTTGTAAAAAACGCACTGATTAACAAACAACACGCTGTGTCTATCTTTTTTGATCTTGAAAAAGCATATGACACTACTTGGAAATATGGCATTTTACGAGATTTACATGACTTCGGGTTGCGAGGTCGTTTGCCTGAATTTATTGCCAAGTTTTTAAATAACAGACAATTCCAGGTCCGCGTGGGCTCTACCCTGTCTGATCATTACAATCAGGATCAGGGTGTTCCACAAGGCAGTATTTTGTCAGTCACTCTTTTTAGCATCAAGATCAACAGTTTATCAAAAGTTTTAAACGATTCAATTGATGGATCGTTATTTGTGGATGATTTTAATATTTCTTGTCGTGGTAAAAATATGCATACCATTGAACGGCAATTGCAGTTGTGTTTAAACAGGATTAATAAATGGTGTCTTGAAAACGGCTTTAAATTTTCTAAATCGAAATCTAACTGCATACATTTTTGTCGAAAATACAAACCACATAAAGACCCTGAACTGTCTCTAGATGGGACGCCCATTAAAGTTGTGAAGGAAGCCAAATTCTTGGGTCTAATCTTTGATTCACACTTAACGTTTTTACCACATATTAAATCACTTAAAAGTAAATGCCTGAAAGCTCTTGACTTGTTGAAAGTGGTTTCAAATTCAAAATGGGGAGGGGATCAAGCTACCCTTCTCCATTTATATCGATCACTCGTTCGTTCTAAACTTGATTATGGTTCCATTGTCTATGGTGGAGCCTGCAAAAGCAACCTTAAACTTCTTGATCCTGTCCATCACCAAGGTCTAAGACTTTGTCTTGGGTCCTTCAGAACTTCACCTATTGACAGTCTTTACGTTGAGGCCGATGAACCATCTCTTGCACAACGCCGTATCAAATTATCTTTACAATATATCATAAAACTATACTCTAACGAATCTAACCCTGCATATAACTGTGTCTTCAATCCCCTTTATGAGGATTTGTATAGCAAAAAGTCTTCTCTTGCTCCACCTCTTGGGCTCAGAATAAAGCCGTTTATTGCTGCTGGTGGTATTGAGCTGAACAATATAGCTCCTTCCCGTCTTCTTTCCTCTCCCCCATGGCAGTTGGTTAGGCCACAGGTTGACCTAACATTAACTACATTTAAAAAATCAGAAACGAATGAATTACAGTATAAACAAGAATATAATCAATTGAAACATACATATAACAATTACAAATCCTTATTTACAGATGGGTCCAAGGACGGTGGTGCAGTTGCTTGTGCTACTGTCATTGGATCCAGAACAATATCTTCTAGATTACCCGATAATAGTTCTATTTTTACAGCAGAAGCTAACGCCATATTAACAGCTCTTAAATATATTCAAAGACACCCTAAACGTAAACAGTATATAATATATTCCGACTCTCTTTCTTGTCTTCAGGCTATTTCTTGTAAACATTTCTTGTAAACATCCGCTTTTAATTGAAATTATTGAATTGTATAATACTCTTGCTACTGGCCAATACGACATCGTCTTTTGTTGGTTACCCAGTCACGTAGGTATTTCTGGAAATGTGATGGCCGATCTTGCTGCCAAGGCGGCACTCAACAAATCTGTGACACCACTTTTTCTTCCATATTCAGATTACAAAGCTTGCATTAGAACGTATATCCGTGATCTGATGCAGAAGAAGTGGGACACTCAAGTAGGTATCAATAAATTACATGAAATAAAACCGTATATTGGTTACACCTACTTGGGTTGTCAGTCCAGATTTGAGGAGGTCATCATGCGACGATGTCGTATTGGCCACACAAGATATACACATAAATATTTGCTTAAAGGTGAGGATCCTCCGTTTTGTATCCCTTGTGATGGAAGAATCACAGTCAAGCATATCCTGCTTGACTGTGTCGAGTATTCCATCACAAGGGATCAGTATTTTAATTCACGAACTCTGAAGGATCTTTTTAATAACACAAGCTCTCATTTAATCATTGCATTTTTAAAAGAATTAGATTTATTGTCTGAATTGTAAATAGATAAATATTTTATGATTGGAAGTTTAGATTGAGAACTGCGCTTGTTAGTGGCTGTATCCTCAAAGGGGGTTGAAGTACTGTAAAACTATTGTCCCCGTGAGAGGGTACGTAAGTCCACAAACATTCAAAGTAAATTCAAACTTTCATGTTTTTAATCGTAGCATAAGTGTCTTTTTATTTGCATGGCTAGGTTTCCCAAATTGCTGCCAGCTGAGGGGATGATGTAAATCCAGCTAGGGTCCATGCAGGTAGCAAAGGTACTGTAAGTCCCCATGGTCCCTAGTATGGTGATCTACCTTCAGTTGTTAGCAATCTATAGCCCATTTTTATCTTGTATTGTCCTGTATAGATACATTGTTTTAGGTATAGTTACTAGTTTTATATTCTCATCTGTGATATTCCAGTTGTTTTACTGTCTCTTGTTGACAGGTTTTATAATAGATATATATATTTCATTTCAGTATTAAATGTTCTCGTCACGATATGGCTGAGATATTGCCGATGTGACGATAAATATTAACTCACTCACTCACTCACTTAACGAATGTTGGAATTCCCAGTGCAAAACGCACGCACGCACGCACACGCACATTTACTCAGTAATGCCATTCCCAACGCTTCATTCATTTTCTAGGACATTAAGAAACGTGCAAGTACTGAGGTGTCCATCCGCAGCTTGTGAACAAGAGGCTGGCCCTGGTCCCGATGTGGTGGTGACAACATCGTGGAGCAGCAGTGCCAAATGGGAATTCTACGTCAGACACGGTGTGTTCATTGGTATCTCATTATATAGTCTATTCCTTGTTCTGATATCGTCGCCAAGTGGGAATTCTACGTCAGACACAGTGTGTTCATTGGTATCTCATTATATAGTCTATTCCTTGTTCTGATATCGTCGCCAAGTGGGAATTCTACGTCAGACACAGTGTGTTCATTGGTATCTCATTATATAGTGTGAATAATAAAGTGAGTGGGTGGGTGGGTGGGTGAGAGTTTGTGTGTGTAGGTGGGTGGGTGAGAGTTTGGGTGTGTAAGTGGGTGGCTGGGTTGGTGGAATGGGTGGATGAGTGAAAGGAGGGTGAGTAAGTGGACAGTGTGTGGGTTGACTGAGTGCGAGAGTGGGAGGGTGGGTTAGATAGTTAATTGATTGGGTGAGCAAGTGGGTGGGTGGGTTGGTTGATTGTGTGTGTGTTTGTGGGTGAGTGAGTGGGTGTTTTGGTTAATTAGGTGAAAGGAAGGTGAGTAAGTAAGTAGGTTGGTTACTGGATGAGTGAGTGTGTGAGAGGGAGGGTGGATGGGATGGTTAACTGATTGGGTGAGTAAGTGATGTGGCGAACATAAAGACAAATGTATGACAATGCCTTGAAGAAAGGAACTGACAGGATACTGACCTCCTCCTCGCATAATCGGGTCTCCGCCGGTCTGAGGGAAACTGATGTGGGTGTATTGTTTTCAGAATCTGTCCCCGATGCCGCGCCACAAGGAGCTGCACGCCCAGGTGACCCAGAAGGTACTTTTTAATTCGTGAAATAATATTTGGTTTACGTCGCTGTTAGCAATATATCATGCTGAACACCAAAAAACTGACTTGACACATTGTATCCATCAGGGGGATTAACCTGGGTCTTCGGCGTGAGCGCTTTAAGCACAATGCTACTCCTCTGCTCCAGTTGACAATGAACGTTTCTTGTCCTCAGTATCCACTTCAGACAGCAAGGAGGTGATGCAAGCAAGGAAGGTGTTGGCGTCGGCTATACTGGAAGCTGCAGGCGGTACAAGTAATCGTGGAAGGGCTGACGTTGCTCACCTGGAACGGATGATCGAGTTTACGTTGCAACAGTGTTCACAGCGGGCAGCCATCTTTCTCCAAGACCATCTCCGTGATGGAGAGGACGTCCAGGAGTTTGACAAACTCAACTGTTTTATGGAGGACTACCTTATGCAGAGCTTCAGGCAGCGGAATTTGCAGCTTCTGTTTCGGGAAGACATGGACGGTAAGTGTGTTAGTGAGGGAATAGGTTTTGACATCAGTTTTAGCAATACTGTCCCCAACAACAAAACGGTTTATACTGCCATTAGAATGACCGCTTCAAATTTTCAGGCACTTGAATTGCATGCTACCGAGCAATTGAAAGGTGATTTACGATACGTCACAAAATTATAAAAAAGGCCAATACACCCCAAACCTGCAATACACCCCAAACCTACAATACTCCCCAAACCTACAATACACCTTCCACTGGAAGCAACGGTTGGTGGACGGGTTAAGCGGCTGACTGTGAGTGCTGGCGATTACGTGATTACACTCCGAGAGTGTACGTTCGAATGCAGGATGGGAAACCCTCGAAAGTACCAGAATCTGTACTTGATTGAGAGAGTAATCCCAAATATAACATGAGTAGAAAAGCTTTCTTTGAAAGAAAGGTTTTCCGATAACCTCTACGGGAACAAGAGCAAACTACTTGAGATAGATTGATATGTGTTATAAATTTTAACGATGCAATGTGAATGGCGGATTGTTTGTTTGCAGGTCACATTTCCAGATTCTATGAATTTTCCTGTGTTCCTCTATTTGTTTCTCTCAGTATATACACCACGGATAACTTTTGGTAGAAATGCTTTCTTTTGAAGTGAGGGAGTGAGCTTAGTTTTACGCCACAATCAGCAATATTCCAGCCATGTGGCGGTGGTCTGTAAATACCCGAGTCTGGACCAGACAATCCAGTGATCAACAACATGAGCATCGATCGGTGCACTTGGAAACCGATGGCATGTGTCAACCAAGTCAGCAAGCCTGATCACCGGATCCCGTTAGTCACCTTTTACGACATACTCGCCTTTTATAGCAAGCAAGTTCTGCTGTTGGCCTATTCTACCCCAGACTCCAACGGGTCTTTCTGCGGTGGAAGATTCTTCTAAAGAATGGTTTTACGGTAACTCTGGGACAATGTTCCTTCCCTAAATAACTATTCCATATTCCATTTCCAGATTCCGATGCATACATTGAGTCTATAAGGAAGGTTTCCCCCATCCTTATCAGCGGTCTGGATTTAGAGTCCACGCGTCTGATGGATCGCCTCATTAGCAGTGATGTCATGTCTGAAGCTGGGAGGGACAGCATCTTGGTACGCCCAACCAAGCATTCGAGAAACAAGGCCTTTGTTACCTACCTACGAGGTAACTTCAGCCACGAAACATTCAAGGACCAGTTCCTCCCAATGCTTTCTAAAGAAAACCAGACTCTGGCTAAAACAGTGGAGGACGAGCTGGAGAAGCTGACAGTGTCTAGTAGACGAAGAACAAAGTGTCCCTTCTGTAAGATGAAGGAGACGGTGAACATCAGACAACTGGCAGATTCTCTGTATCAGATGAACGAGATTTCTCAGTCTCTGCAACAAGATTTGTCCGCGTCTACTCTCCCAGACACAGTGAGATGGACGGAACTCTTCAAGCAAGTGACAAGCATGAAAACAATAATGAAAGCTCTTGAAGTTAAGAATGAACGTCTTCATCGAGAATTCATTACTCACGAGAGAGGCCTTTCCAAGAGGCGTCTTTGCCTGGAATGTACTTGTGATCATTCTGAACAGCAAAGTGCTGTCGTGGGGTCGGACAGTGAGAAGGATGTAGCCAATATGTCAGATTTCCACGACTGACAGACAGCCCAGTCAGCTAAACAATGTGAACCGTTCAGAGTTTTCCACAACAGACAGCCCAGTCAACTAAACAATGTAAAACGTTCACAGATTTCCACAACAGACAGAAGAGTCAGCTAAACAATGTGAACCGTTCACAGATTTCCATGACAGACAGCCTGATGTGCTTAACAATGTAAAACATTCCCAGATTTCCATGACACCCTGATGTGCTCAACATTGTAAAACGTTCCAACATTTCCACGACAGATGATCTGATGAGCTCAACTGTGTGAAACTTTCCCAGATTTCGACAGCTGACAGACAACCTGATGTGCTCATCAATGTAAAACGTTGACAGATTTCCACAAGTGACAGACAGCCTGATGAGCTGACAGTCGGATCTGTCCCACAATGAAATTGTCTTAGGGAAAAATCAGTTGCTGGCGATTTATAGCCCGTTTTTTTATTGTATAGTCCTCTATTGTGAAACTGTTTTAGATTTTAATTGCTAGTTTTACATGCCTACGTGATATAATGTAGTTTAATGTCCTTCGATGTCAGATTTTTACCATTTGTCATTCACTTTTGTGTATTATATTGATTGGTCTTGTCACCATATGGATGAAACATAGCCTATGTGACGTTTAATTTCAACTCACTCTCTGGGAGAAATAAAATTATGTACATGTAAAAGAAAGTACACGTTTTTGGGGGTGGCGGGCCTGGGGGTGGGGGCGACTATTTGTCAACCCATACACAAAGTTTGTGACTTGAATGTCAGCCACAAAACCTTTCAAAATGTTCACGTTTTGAATTTGAAAATATTCTAAATCACTGTGTGTATATTTTCTTTCACTCCGGTTTGCATCCCTTGTTTAGAAAGAGTTACGGTCAAGCATGTCAAGGGATAAGTAAAAATGTTTAAGGATATTTTTTAAAAAAACTAACACTGTTTCGTTAGATAAGTTTTGATGATTAGTTTACAAATAGCCGTATATTTTGGCATTGGTGGTTTGGATTAGACATACTTCTTTATTCAGTATACAGGGCCATGGCCCACATTACAGAATAGAACACCAATATATATTTTTCATGCTGGTGACAAGTGACTGTCATAAATTGTTGCCTTGGACATCTATCCAACCTGGAGCACAGTGTCTAGTGGTAATACAAATTTAATGTCAGACAATTTGTACATTATATAGACACTCTATAAGTTTCTGACAAATATCATTTTGGATCTAGGTTGTAGAATAATAACTGGAATTTATGCATATCTAATTTTACGTACCTTTTTCAAAACTTAGCAGTATTTATCAAAACGTTTTCATCCCTACTTGACATTAGTCTTACAAAAGTTAAGTTAATTGAGATCATTTGCTGGCTGTATCCTCAAAGGGGGTTGAAGTATTGTAAAATTAATGTCCCCCTGAAAGCGTACACAAGTCCACAAAATAGTTCAAAGTTAATGTGAAACCACCATCGTTTCGAATCGTAGCTTCGTTTTAATTCATGGTCTATAACTGCCAACAGCTGATTGTTGGGTGTAGATCCAGCTAGTGTCCATGCGGGTAGCAAAGGTACCGCAAGTCCTCATGGTCCCATGTATGGTGATCTACCTTCAGCTGTTGGTGATGTATAGTCTGTGTTCATATTGTCTTGACATTCCCAGTTAATGTATGTTAGATTTAATTATTAGTTTTAAATGTATTTGTATGATAATCTAGATGTTTTACTGTTATTAATTTTGCAGACAGGTAAGTGTGTTTGCTAACATTTCTTTTATTCATTTCTGTGTGTACAACTTTCTTAGTCACGGTATGGCTGAAATACTGACACTTTAATTATAACTCGCTCACCGACGCTTGCACGTAAGTTTAGATGTCTAAATCAGATGCATTGTCGTGAATTTGTGTCGCTAAGACTCTCAGTGCCAAAAATGCACAGTGTGAACATGAACCGTCACGTGGTGAGGCAAGAAAAGGGATATAACAAATATATTTATATCAGAATTCCACGGGCGACAAATATACTGACGAGTACAGTATTGAAAAGAGGAGAAGTTAAGCAGATTAATAAAGACAGCATATTTTATGGATATAAAGACAATCTGAATAAAAAAAAGTTGTATATCCATAAAACATTCTCCTCATTCTTGAGTTTCCGTTTCGTTACAAAAATGGGTTTGAAAAATATACGTTAATGTTATATATACACCACTGATGTTCATGAACAAAAAATATGTTTAAAACAAGCAAAACAGTAGCCAACACGTACAACCAACACTGTGAAATGAATGAGCGAGTATGGTTTTACGCAGCTTTTAGCAATATTCCAGCAATATCACGGCGCGGGACATGGGCTTCACACGTTGTACCCATGTGGGGAATCGAACCCGGGTCTTCGGCGTGACGAGCAAACGCTGTAACCCATAGGACACCCCACGCAGCAGAAACAAAGAAGACAAAGTAGACAAAATATGAAATATACAATTCAGTCAGCCTTGAATTGGGAACGTTTTACTCTAATCTAATCAAATCAAGCAGTTTTCAAATTACAATAACCAATATATGATGTGACAGCTGCTTTGAGATGGAACACGGGGTCGGTGGGGTAGCCTAGTAGATATACAGCGCCGAGGACCCGGGTTCGATTCTCCAAATGGGTACACTGTGTGCAGCTCACATCTGCTGTTGTTCCCTGCCGTGGTATAGTTGGAATATTGCGAACGGTGTGAAACATAACTCACTCGCTCACTCAGGAAAGACATCCCAAAACATTTAGCAAAAACTTATCCTCATCTTTCACAATGTACTGGGGCTCCCTCCACGAAACAACCTACACTCAGCTTAACGTTAACTCTCATCCTTCAACACTGCACTATGGTTACCTTTGCGTCTTACGATGTCCTTAGTGCTCTGTGAAAGAACGTGCTCAGTTAAGTTGAGTGACATTTTAGAAGTTAGTAATATGAAAGCCATAGGACATATTACTGTCTTATGGTGATGTGAGGGAGGAATGCATCCCTCAAACAATTAACATTGTGGTAATCTTCTTTTCCCGTCACGATGTGGCTTGAAGATTGCCAATAGTAATAGTAATAGTAATTTAGTCCACTTATAAGGCGCTCACATCCAGGCACATCGCCTGTTCACTGCGCTACATACATTATAATCCCCGCCAATGGGCACTATCGTACTTTCCGTTGCTTTTTCAACTCCCTGGTGATCACACAACCATGCTGTCCGGCGCTGTGAACAAAACACTCACATTACCAGTAGAACCTCACGGGTACCCATTTTACAGCTGGGTGAACAGAGACGATGTGGATCTAAGCAATCTAAGTATCTCCAAGGTGACGCAAAGTTATTGCTCTAGCTTACTCACCATCAACAAGCCGGTTGCAATCTGTTGGTGTAACGGGACACGACCAACGAGTATTATGTGGTCCTTGGCTTATATATCTACCTTATTTAAATTATTATTTTGTTTGATTGTGTGACGACCCGTGAAGGTCCCGGGATGGAATAGGCCTTCAGCACCCTATCCTTGCCCTACAAGGCGTCAGGCTCGCTGACTTGGTTGACACATGTCATCGGTTCCCAATTGCGCAGATCGATGCTCATGTTGTTGATCACTAGATTGTCTGGTCCAGACTCGATTATTTACAGACCGCCGCCATGTAGCTGGAATATTGCTGAGTGCGGCGTAAAACTAAACTCACTCACTCCTCATATCTCTTGAGGCACGAGTGATTATACATGCTACCTTCCGCGTTATCGCTTCCTTCTTCAACGTTATCATTACCTTCAAAGATTTGTGGGTCGGGTTTTTTGGTTTTGTTTTGCTTTCATGAAAAATCTGCAAGGTGCGATTAAGGAAGGAATGTCATTTGCGTGCGGGAACAAGTTCCAGGTTTTATTTGCGCTGCATGCTATGCGCACTTGAAGACAACTGTAGACAGGAGTCGAGTTTAAGAAATTTCTACCTCCAACGTTGAAGAGTTCGATCTTAGTTAAGATTGCGATCTTAAATCCATGCTGTCTTAAGATGTTTGTGCAAGTGGATTAGAGCAGTTGTACGGTGATTGTAAAGTTGATTGTAGGGGCCTAAGATTGATCGTAACTGAGACTGCCCTGTGCATGAGGGCCCTGGATAATTGTTACTTTAGCAACACGTGTTGATATACTGGATATCAGTAGACACTTGGGTGGGATTCTCAATATAACCTAAAAATCGAGTGTCTGCGGGGTGTGTTTCTACAACACACAAACATAAATAGTTTGAATTATACACGAGTATTGTGTATTTGCCATGGACGAGGCCAAATGTGCTCATGTACAAGGTCATGTTTTCGCGCAAGTGCATTAAACATAGAAATATACTTTTATGAAGGTATTAAGTACACATTTCTCCAATACAATATAAATTTGCAATTGCAAACAAAATTTCATAAACAGGCATTAGGCTTTAGACTTAGATATGAGCCCTTGATTTTACTGCGAGTGAGTTTAGTTTTAGGCCACACTCGGCAATATTCCAGCTATGTGGTGGCGGTCTGTAAATAATCAAATCTGGACCAGACAATCCGCGAGCAACAGCAGATCATCGATCTGCGCAACTAGGAACCAATTGCGCAGATTGATGCTCATGTTGT
Source organism: Haliotis asinina (assembly GCF_037392515.1). NCBI lineage: Eukaryota > Metazoa > Mollusca > Gastropoda > Lepetellida > Haliotidae > Haliotis > Haliotis asinina. The sequence goes on from NC_090292.1 coordinate 50,639,321, forward strand.
TGATCACTGGATTGTCTGGACTAGGCTCGATTATTTACAGACCTCAGCCATATAGCTGGAATATTGCTAAGTGTGGCGTAAAACTAACCACACTCAGTCCTCTGTGGTCAAATCGCGTCACATGCACATCCAGTCTAAACTGAATGAGCATAACGCAAAAGCTACCGTGAGTCAGCTGGCAATCATACAAAGAAGATCGCTTGATCTGCAACACAACTCGCATTCGTAACCACTCGCCCCTTTCCGTAACCCGAAGAAGACGCTTTTATTCGGGATAACCAGAGTGGATAAGTAACTCCTCTACTCTTCCCGACTACGAGGTTTGTGAATTTACCAAATTACGCTGCGGTTGGCCAGAACTGTCCTTTCCTTGAAAGAATCCCCCAAACAAATTTGAAAGTTCGAAACTGCTGATGTAGAAGAACCAACGGGTGTACTCTAAAAATAGATTTGGGTTATTCCCAGCCACGTTTACTTACATAGTCGCTGTGCAATTAATTCTGCAACGCTAAATTTCGGCTGCATGTCATGGATTGTTTCCTTAACCCCCTGGATGCCGAGTTTTTTTTCACCCGCACATTTTCATAAGGTTTGAAAAGTGAACGTTGTGCGAGATTTGTGCTCGCGTGGTCCTGGATCTGCGTACGGCTATGAAATTGCACAGACATGTAGAATATTTAATTTCCTATCCGTTGGTATAAATATAATTGCGGCTACCTCAAGGGTTTGAGAAATAGACACTGCTAAAAGTTGTCCAAAACTTTTGTGTGTGTTGAAAAACAGTAAATTTCTCAGTGTTTTATCGTGCACCAATAAAAGCACTCTGCTACGATTTTTTAAATTTGGCATCTTTACGGAAAGTGTGAGCGAAGAAAATACAGCTTGATATCTGAACGACGTAAGTGTATATGAATTGGATGTATGTGCTAATGCATAACGTCATGCTCACAAAATAAAAATGACCCGCAATAAATGTCAAAAATCGATTTTCTACTATGACGTCAAATGTCGACAGAGAGGTCATGCACGTATAAAGGTAAGGGGGCATAACTCCGCTATGGTTTACATTAGGTCAATGTAACTCCGATCACATGGAGAGAATTTGCTATGGATATGGACAGTATATTTTCGTGATGTTTTGTTCACAGTGAACCAAACTATTCCAATACAAATTTCCCCAACGTGAGAGAATACCTTTTGGTAGTTTCACAATTTGTAAGAAAAGATGCCAGTGTACTACATCAAAAAGCAGGTAATAGCGATTTGGATGTCCCTATCCGATACATAATTTAGTTCTTAGATTCCCATATTCTCCTGTTTGTGTAGATGTATTTTGATTAATTTTGCATCATTATTAACGGAGTAACAGCCACATTTTCAAATGTAATGAAATTACTGAAAATACTGCGACATTTTAGTTGACGTCATGGCATGTTTTGTGCATTTTGTGACGTCGGAAAAAGACTACTCTGGTTGCTGATTAGTATATATCTAACCTAATTTCTACTCAGTGTGTAAAAGATCTCGGCTTCTGTGTCAGAATTCAACACTTTTTAGCCAAAATATGAAATGAATGGTTTTATCACTGAAATAGTGTCCTGAATATATCAACAATTACACGGTTTTACTACATATCTTATTGTGAGCAACACGCGCACCTGTCTAGCATCAGTTTAGCGTAAATGAAAATTTCACAACACCTGAATATTCATTGAGTATTCATTTAGGAAAAAGACTTTTCTTCTCGTGATTATGAAATCAATTCCCTTCATAAGTATGCAATGAAAGGTACAAAGAGATCGCTTTTTCAGTAAAGAAGTATTAGAAAATGGACGTAAGGCTTGTCCAAATTAAGACTTGACCTGATTTATATATTTTTAACAATTTCCGTATAAATATTGTTTGAGTTAGACATTCTGCCATCAGATATATTTTAATCGCATTTGAATTGACTTTATTATCGAAAAACAATGATAATGAATCATGAAACGTTTTGACAAACTCGCACCTGGTCAATTAATATTCATAATAGTTTTGTCTATAAAAACGACACAAACCAATACAATGAACAAGACAATTCCTTTAAATAGTAGTATGTGTGCCCCTACATTTGATAAAATGTACAAATCATTTTCATTAATATTATCCGTTTTACTTATAAGTTGGAAGTAAATCGCTGTTTATTAACCTGTTCATATGAAACTGCAATATTTGTCCCATCGTATTGAATATTGCACATGACGGGAACTAAAGCATATGTTGCAGTAATGGCTACGTGTGATCTTCCAACACTTGTGTAGAGGCGTAAAATGTGGTGTAATACACTTACTGAGTCAATTTCCCATGTAAATATTATTCAAACAATCAAAAGCTTTCAAAGAATAAAAACGGATACCTTATATCCACACATGATATGGTGTTGAACATGGATATATGTAGATACTGAAATCAATTTCATGAAAAAATATCTGAACGATGCACAAAATATACATCACAATACTAAAAGTGCAATCGGAATGGTATGGGAATTGTGTTTACTCTTGTTCAACCGACCTTCACCTCAAAGAAATTGCCTAATATGTGCAACAATGTTGACGTGTGACATCACTACCGATGACCGATTTCTTTCAAAATGGCGGCTTCGTTGAGAAGGGTACACAGGATTTTGCGACGACTTTTTGCTTGATTCAGGGATCTTTTGTATATAAATGTGAGATGTAAGTAATTAGATTTATTCTGACTATCTGTGTATTGTTATATGTTCTTATCGTTTACATTGTAAATGACGGAAGAAGCCAGAAATGCCGATAAGTACCGTTGTCGTTCTGCGTGATTTTGCGTCAGTCATGGCGTCACGCTGCACTAAAAGTTTGACAGTTTCTTATGAATTACCAAATTATTTCATTGTATCTATTTTCAATTTGCTATTTTTTGCCACGATACTCTTCCCCTGAATATACTAAGCGTATTGAGCCATTGTAAACAATGATTAGAGAGCTGGATGTTGGAAAATTTCCGAAAATGCTAGGCAGTGTAAAATTGGAATTTTTCTTTGTTTACATTTCAGTCAAGCGCTGTCTTTCGAGCACAGCGTTCGTTTTCATACAAAGTATATTTCGTTTCGTTTGTCTAGACAGTTGGTATTGGTGACAAAGACCATTTCTAATTTGATTCTAAGATGCTTGGGGAATTCAATAATGCATTTGTCGTAGCTAACTATGAAGTGTACATGATGTAATAGGCTTCTCAATACCGGCCTTCTCGAAACGTGATTTTGTAAACACTAACCAATATGGCGGAAAGCGCACTTCGGCGTTCGTGTAAGTGTATTTTCGAAAACATCCCAACCGATTCTGGGTACATCGGTGACGTTTCAGAATTATCATTCCTGGTTACATGAAAACTTGATATCAGTGATCATTAATATGCTATTTTTGAAATTCATTACTCCCAGTAATTATCCGATTTTCACATTTCAAAACATACTGCAAATAACGCTGTGAATCTCGATTTTGTACAGTTTGAAAAATGGCGACATTTACGATGAAGCCTATTTTGAAAGGCGATTTTAAGCACTTTAGCTTAGTCTGAGGTAATAGCGGATGGTACCAAGAAACTGGGAATTTTCCGCAGAATTCAAAACTGTGAGGTGTTTATATATGCGTGGTATATTTAGAATTTTAATGGACTTCCAAGTGAGGTATGTAGAGGAAGGACATATATGTCCCTGTGGCATCCAGGGGGTTAACGAACACTTGTGATGACTTCCATGGATCATTGACTATGGGTAAGAATAAGCCGAGAGCCGCCATATTTAAATGTGCACGGACGTATGTCCACTGCGGCTCTGTTAGAGGAAGTAGGCTGTGTTGCATAACATTGATATGAAATAAGTGTCATTTAATTATCACTCATAAACATACATCTTTCACGCTAACACTACATCCAAACGTGGCAGGTCTCAATTACACACTTCCAATGGACTGATTCGCCTCAAGTGACAATCTTCTCGTAACATTAAGATACACTGAGGCAACTTTCCTAAGCTTGGTTATGTTGGTATCAAATTTCACCAATGCATTATGCCTTATATAAGAGGAAAACAGTACTATTTTTCACTTAATAAGTCATTCATATATGTCTTACCTTTAGGCCTGCATGACCAAGTTTATTTCTTGTTTTACAGATTTTTTATATCAGAAAACCTAAAGGCAGGAGGGAAAGAAAAAATATATAACATCATCTGTCAAAGTAATATTCCGTTTAAGTGCTAAAAGTATTTTACCTTTGGCAATTTATGAAGTGTATATTGGACAAGAAACACTATATAACTATTTTTGTTTTGTAAGTTTACATTTTTGTTCAATAAAAAAATTATGATATTTTTTCAGTGGTGAAAATCATTTTTTTATTTTTTCCCTTGTTCTTAGATTACCTTTACAGCAACAGAAGATACTGGTCAATTAGATTGCATAATGTCAAGTATTTAGTTGTTATGGGAGTAGTGACAGGCTGTGCCCATTAGATGCCATGGGGGTGCCTCGACTCAGGTAATTAATCCCTAATTCATCCCGGTAGTTAATTTGTTGTGTAGTTTTTATGAGAGTAAACTGATATCTGAAGCTGAGGTTATTTGTGCATTTACTGGTTTTGTTGAGTTTTAAGTTGCGTAGGCTTTATTTCAGTCATATGCACAGAGATATTTGTAGGAATGGAGCGAGTGAGTTTTAGTTTTACGCCACTTTTAGCAATATTCCAGCAATATCACGGCGGGGGACACCAGAAAATGGGCTTCACCCATTGTACCCATGTGGGGAATCGAACCCGGGTTTTCGGCGTGACGAGCGAACGGGTTAACCACTATGCTACCCCACCGCCCCATTGTAGGAATGTAACAATCAGACACTAAACAGCAACAGATTTGCACAGAGCCACTTCAAATTGGAACAGGAAGACAACAGGGCCACTTCAAATCAGAATAGGAAACATAACAGATATGCACAGGACCACTTCAAATAGTCACAGGAAGATAACAGATTTGCTTATGGACTGCTGCGAACAGACACATGATGACAACAGATCTGTGCAATGGACCCCTGCGAACAGACACATGATGGCAACAGATCTGTCCAATGGACCCCTGAGAACAGATGCATGATGACAACAGATCTGTCCAATGGACCCCTGCGAACAGACACATGATGACAACAGATCTGTCCAATGGACCCCTGCGAACAGACACATGATGACAACAGATCTGTCCAATGGACCCCTGCGAACAGACACATGATGACAACAGATCTGTCCAATGGACCCCTGCAAACAGACACATGATGACAGAAGATTTGTCCGGGTCCACTACAAATAAGCATAGCATAGGCCCTTAACAATTTGATTCATAATTGTCTCAGGGGCATATCAGACCACTACAAATTTTGACCATGATTAGTGACAGGCACAGTAGTAGTATAAGTCCTTGCCAGACATGTTTTAGTTGGACCTCTTAATATTGACATAGAATGTTAGGTAGTGTTTAATCTATTACAATGTGTGGGTGGTCTCTATAAAAAAATAATAGAATCTGGATCAGACAATCCAGTGACCATCAGCATGAGCATCGATCACTGATCACTGCAAACAGGCTTATGATAACTACAGTTAGGCTTATGATCACTGCAAATATGCTTATGATCACTGCAAATATGCTTATGATCACTGCAAACAGCCTTATGATAACTACAAACAGGCTAATGACCATTTCAAATAGGATTACGACCACTGGAAACAGGTTTATAACCACTGTAAATAGGCTTAAAACTTCTGCAAATACCGTAGGCTTATCGAGTTTGAAATGGCAAATTGTTCACTCCACCATAAGGAAAACACTCTCATTTCAGACATCAATTGTGCAAGACGGCGGCGCAAGAGGCAGAGTCAAGCAGTGGTGAGGTACAGACGAGACAACTTGAACATCGACGCTGGGAATGTCTCCGTGTATGGAACGCAGATCATCAGCAACAATGATGGTGAGGATGCTTTGTTGCTCTTTATCACTTTATTGTTTCTTCATCACTATATGTTAGATGTGAACTTTGAAAGGATGTTGATTATTATCTCACTGATAATGTTTCAGTCGAAACTCCAAGACTTACAGTGAATGTTAGCGTAACATAAGGGAGTAGTTTCACAGTTGAGTTTTACACTGCATTGGCACTTTTCCAGTGATAAATCAATGAGACCAAATCTGCCAACATTTAAAGTACAAAGGTGAGTCAGAGTAGCAATATTCTGGCAAAATCATGGTGGGGGACATCCTCAATGATCTACAGGGTATACGTTATGATAAATCTCCCCTATGCCCTGGATGCATATATGGCTTGATAATTTTATTACCTCTCTTTGGCACATTCTCTCATTGGCAACCATATAAGACGTCGTTACAACCGAGTTTGCCAGTGTCAACAAAGATAGCGGTCGCAGCTGCAAAGGTTTGTTCGCAGTGTGACTGAGATTCTAGTCGACATCACACAGTGAGTGAGTGAGTTAATATTTTATGTCACATCGGCAGTATATCTCAGCCATATCGTGACAAGAACATTTAAATGAAATATATGCATGTGGTAAAATCTGTCAACGAAGGACAGCAAAACAACTAGAATATCACAATTTCAATTAAAACTAGCATGGAAAGTTAAAACTAATATCACAATTTAGATGATACAATATAAAAACAGACTACAGATCGCCAACAACAGAAGGTAGATCACCACACTAGGGACCATGGGGACTTAAAGTACCTTAGCTACCTACATGGTAGTTGGATTTACACCATCCCTTCAACTGCTGGCGACTGTACAAAAAGTTAGCCAAAATTAAAAGAACATGAATACGATTAAAAACCTGGTAGACTTAAATTTACTGTGAATGTTTGTGGACTTACGTACCCCCTCAGGAGGACAGTAATTTTACAATACTTCAATCCACTTTGAGGGTACAGCCACCAACACATCACACAAACTGACACATCAAAAACTTAATATATGCAAGAACCCCTTATAACTCTGCATCTTTTGTGCTGCTAAGTTTAATCGGTTAGATAATATAAGAAGCAAAAATGAGTTGTGATTGGTACTTCAACTTCCCAGCATAGTCACCGTATTGGATAAAATAAAAAGCCAGCAAATGGAGGTAATAAAATTGGAGCTGTAGATGCATCCAGTGTATAGTGGAGATATCTTGTAACTTGTCAGGGATGGGCAGGGAATCAAACCAGATACTAGTATTCAGTCTCTAAAATAGCAAACATGAACATGATGACATGAATGTAACAGAGGTGATGTATTATTCAATATACTCATATAAACAATAACAACACAATCCTTTCACATGTTTACCATCTGGAAAATATTAATAATTTATCATGACAACCAGTAACAACATTATTGTCAAATGGAACACATGCACTCACTACCATATCGCCTGGCTTGGGCACATTCCGTTTTGCATATCTTGCTTTGGTATGAGTAACTATAATTAAAAGCATTCCTTTTAATCAGAAAAAACAACAAAACAACAAACCCTTTTTTTCAGGAAAAATATTCATGCATATTCTATTCTTGTGATCACAAATAACAAACGAAATTACATTCAAAGCCTTACTTAATACAAATTTGCACAAGTAACTCTATATTCAAGTAAAAGTTACATATTCTTAAAAAAAGTCGGGAAACTTCATTTTTTTATTTATGATTAAAAATATTTAGGAGATTTCTCAGTCAATCAGTGTTGATAAGATAATATTGAATGTTTTGAGAGTGCATCACCATTTGCACGTCCTTACAACCATTGCTATTTGAATTGTCATTTTTGAATGATGACTGGTGTATGGCATGTAATCTGCATGTGTACAATATTCATTTTAAAACAAACAACTAGAAACAAACACTAAAAAATGTGTGATGCAAGATGAGTGTCAAAATTAATATTCTAAGGGATTTCTCAACCTTCTTGAAAACCGTCAAAATCAAGAATGGGACCCCATGCATGTGTATGAGGATACTGCGTTGTGCACCTGCATCTCATGCGTTGTGTTTAGGGGTTGTAATAGAGGGAATCGGTAGTGTGTTTATAAGATGTCTGTACCTGAAACTCTGTCAACCTTTACACTTCCTATCCAAATTGAAAGTTCAGGTTCCGCTATTTTTTTTTAAGAGTTTTGGAAGATACACCCTAAGGTTTGTTCAGAAATTGCTGATATATAAACAAAGTTTCCTACTATATATTCTTAAGTATTGTGACATATAAACAAACTTTCAATATTCATGCAGCATTGATTACCATTCTCAACCTATTCCATTTTAGAGATTGGATCATGGTGTTAAAAGGCTGCAGTCTTTGAGGACTTAATTGATATTTGGTCTTCAGCAGTCATGATAGCATGGGAAATAACCCACTGCACGACAAACCAGTCAAGTTTTCTTGTTGGGCATGCAGATTTGTGCACCATGCTGAACCAATGTCCAGTTGATTTTCCAATGTTAATTATGTTGTTTATTATTTACATAATTAACAAGAAAATGTCAACATACACTGTGTATTAGTACAGTAATGCATCCATATACTTGACTGGTACAGTGGAGCAATTATCTGGGGAAGTGATTTTAGATGTGCCACTGTACCAGAGTACACTAGCAATTTTAGACTGTTATTTCCACCCCTGAATCAACTCGTGGAATCATGTTATAGTGGACATCCAGGGTGGACACTCCAAGGTGAACATACTGAGTGTACATTCAGATGGACATCCCGGGTGGACATTCCGGGTGGACTGATGCTCACTATGTCAGTCACTGGACTGTATCCAGATTCATTAAAATACTCACCAACATTATTTTGCTGGGAAATTGCTGTTTAACAGCAACACTATAATTCTTATGCCAGTATTTAAAGTTAAGGCTACAACACTGCAGCTGTTCATCACTGAAATGCCCTTCTGTTTCAGGCAGTTCACAATGTGATGAGCTGGTTGGCCAGAACATTTGTTACGGTGGAACTCAGATTGTGATTTCTCCACTACAAAAAGAGCAACAAGGTACCACAATTTGTTTAACAACAAAATAACAATACAAAATAATAGGAAAATATCCATACTAAATAAAGCAAGTTTAGATTATTCTGATGTTCATTTCCCATCTCATTGGGATCCTTTTCAATTCACATGGAGTGTCACTTGAGTCAAAATATCAAGCTCCCTTTGTGTTTTTTTCTACAAGTAATTAGTCTTGAGATTTGACTTTATATATTATGTGATTTGTTATTAAATGCTGCACTCAGCAATTTTTACCTATAATTATACCTATTTTTAATGGCATAAATTTTGTTATATGTTTAATATTAATATTTCACATATTATAATTGTCCATGAAATATCAACATTTTTGATTCTCAGAGATTAACAAATTTTAATTTCCCATCTTTGTGCATGAAAAATAATATTTTATGCAACACTTGTATATATTCCAAACATTTAAAAAACATACACTTTGGTGTACTTGGGTTTTTTTTCTGGCAGTCTGGTTGTAACAGAATAGAATAGAAATTTAGTAAATTATAAAGAAAAAAAAATGATTGACAAAAATAAAAAATGCAAAGATTTCTTGTGCAGATATCAGTACGTTTGTGACATCTTCAAAATGAGCTTCAACCAACGCAAATGTCTCATTATTTTAGATCTGAATATCCAAAGAAAAGATTATAGTAAATGTTTAATGTCATCAGAAGTAAAATGTATGAGAGTATTGTGGGACAGTTTTAGCAAGAGTGAGTGAGTGAGTGAGTGAGTGAGGAAGTGGGTGGGTGAGGGGGTGAGGGAGTGAGTAGGTCTATAAGTACATCTAAACACTTGACATTTTAAAAAAAAACAAGAAAATTTATAACCATGATATGAGACCATTATGTCTTTACCTAGACAGGGATACATGTATTTACAAGGAGATATCAATATCAGACTTAACAACAATTCCATGGGTCATTAGAAGATGACAAATCTCCCCGACCCCAACATATTTGGAAGAACAAATCATCAGTCCAAATTGCTTCCATGGAAATCATGAAAAATATAGAAGCCAAAATTGTACAAACTGCAAGAGGCACCACTTCAAGACCTGTTTGATGTCTGCCAAGATGTATAAGTGAGTGAGTGAGTTTAGTTTTACGTCGCACTTAGCAATATTCCAGCTATATGGCGACGGTCTGTAAATAATCGGGTCTGGACCAGACAATCCAGTGATCAACAACATGAGCATCGATCTGCGCAATGGGGAACCGATGACATGTGTCAACCAAGTCAGCTAGTCTGACCACCCGATCCCGTAGTCGCCTCTTACGACAAGCATAGTCACCTTTTATGGCAAGCATGGGTTGCTGAAGGCCTATTCTACCCCGGGACCGCCAAGATGTATAAAGATAATGAAAGGTTTTCAAGCTCTGGAATCAAAACCCACCCCTCCCTTGTGAAAGTATAAATCATTTGCCCTTAAACCAGGAAAAATATAAATGCCAAAAATCTGCAAATAGCTAAAAGGCACCACTTTGGGATACAAGGAAAGAGATAGATAAAAATCTAGCTCTTAACAGTGAGGAAAAATCAAATACAGCTTGTGAAACAATGGAAACTGTTCTGTGCATATATATACATTACATATACATATTTGCATCATATTTATCAGGCCACCATCTTAGAGCTGTGCTGAGGGTTGCCTTCGGTGCTTTGTAAGTGATACCTGCAAAGGAAAATGTTAGGATAATTAGAAATTACATACAAAGACAAGTGAAAATCAGTACAAGCTTAACTCAGTATTTATCTTGATGTTTGGATGCTTTTAACATTCAATGTATAACAGATTACAATATATTTGTTAATCAAAAATTATAATTCAATGAAAGTACCTGTGATTGCTTCTGCATTTTTTCATTGCTTCCCTCTAATGCCTCTTGCACATTTCTTGGGAGGGTGTTCTCTTCCCTTGGGGCAGGCATGAATGGCTTGAAGTCAGACAGCTTGATGGCTAGTGTGTGAATGTCCCCAGCTTTCTAATGTAGGACGCCCACCTCAAGCCCTCCTCTTCAGACAAAACTGTACATGACACCCATTCTGCCAAGTCTCACTCTGTGGCTTTACAGGTGTCATCTACCCTGTCCTTGTTTAGAGTAACAGTGCTGACAGGTCAACCGTGAAATCTAATGTCACATTTCTGTAAGTTTCACTTTCAGTGGCCAGTCTCTGTAAAACATGGAGACTGAGGATCCATCCATTTGGAACACAAACACACGTGCTTCCTTGTGCCCTTTAAACAACTGCCTCATGTCCCAAAACACCATCCAATACAGGAGGAGTGGACTTTGGGTTGCTACTGCTGGCAAGGACTTGCAGGAGAGCCTCACATGCTGCAGCACGTTCCTGTCTCAGCTCTCTTGCAAACATGCTGAACAGCTGGTCCACATCTTCATGGGTGTGCACCACCATGAGAAATGAAAGTTTCACCTGGAAAAGAGTACCACTATTAGAACACACATTCAAGTTTTGGATTATTTGAAATATCCTGAGATTCTAATAAAGAATGTTAAAAATCCTCTCCATTGCATGCATTCCCACACTGAATTAGTATGTAAATAAGTTGCACAAAGAACACATAACTTTCTGAAGATTTTCAATTTGACTAACAATGCCAAACAATTCAGTACGGTCTTGTTCTTGTTGTCTTTGGGCGAACTGTCCACTTGTAAATACAGGGTCTCTCGTAGATGCCCATGGTTGAGTCTGTAGTAGATGAATCCACATACTATTTCATAGCAGGAACAAATCTGAAACTAGAACTTAAATGTTTCTTGATTAATTAGGCAATGACTCCTACTGAAGATATATAGTAGTATTGCCTGTGCAATTCTACCAAGGCCATACAGAAGCACTGTGAAAGTCACATTTCCATCACCTGGAATACATGCATGTATTCCAGACAATAGCATGGGTTGCTTGGGTGACTTGTACACCTGTCATGTGGTGCCTGACATGTGCCTGGCTTCCATCAATCTGAAATGTTTGAAGATTATTGTATTGTGATACCTGTCAAAGACTAGTGTTTTCAGGAAATATATTATTAAGGAAATATATCATTACACAAATTAGGACATTATATTCAGCTTTTGAAGTGAGAGTGTTGGCCATTCAATGGTTTAAGGAGCCTGTGATTCAGAATGTAATCATCACACGTATATACCTTTGATTTTTCTGGGAATAAAGAAGGGTCCGTCAAGTTTTGGTCCATGTTGTCTGTGATAAGGGACACATACTTAGAAGGTGACCTCCTTGTCCCCATGTTTGTAATATTTCTCTCAAAGTAGCCTACAAAATACAAAACATTTGAAAAATATATTTGAAGAATTCTGCAGAAAAACAAATTCTGCTATAAATGCATTTTTAAAGCCAATTTGTGAGCTTATGAACACAAGAACACACTTGCACATTATATACGATATGCACAGTTAGTTTCCAACGGCCATGTTGGACTTGAGGGCCGGCTGCAGAAGATGGAGAGATGACTGGTATGTGGTTGGTCCCACTAACATGAAACAGTTGCCTTCCACAGCTGTTCCAGGGGTCTAGGCTGAAGTTGAATTGCAACATCCAGTATTGTGCCTAAAATATCAACAGAACAAGCATTGTCATTAAGGTGACATAATCCCCCGTCACATATTATCAAATCAAACTTGAAAAGAAATGAAAGAGAAGGTACAATACTCTCAAATTCTCTTGATATCTTGCACTGTAGTAGTTCAAACACAAAAATACGATAATAAATAATATCTGTCCATGTTTGTGGTGGTACCACGTGGAGTCTCTACCACAATAGAGAAACCTTAAGCCTTATGAAGCTTAATATTATCATGAAATGATAATTCATAACAAATTTCATTATTAATTGTAACCAGTACAAGCAATACATTAGCATTCAAATTTTAGGAAAATATAAATATAGAATATTAGTTTCATCATGTGTCTGTAGTAGCTTAGACAAAGACTTACAAAACCAGAAAAACTTATCTCACAGACATTCTATTGGAAAAGGTATAAGTTATGACCACACAGTTTCACAGAGTTAAAATCCTAGCCTGAGGTAATCAGAACTCCACTGTAAGACAAAGCATTCACTAAGACAAGGGTTATGTCTAGACAGGTTAATAAACTGTTTTGATGAGGTAAACATGCCATCACCTACATTAAAATAACATTATGCTAACACCAGTTAAGGTCCTTTTGCTAACACCAGTTAAGGTCATTAAGCAAACACCAGTTAAGGTCATTAAAGATCCAGCCCAGAGTAAGCAAGCAAGCATGCAGTAAATGTGCCAACGAGATTAATGCCACTTAGAACTAAGGATTAAAAGTACTCCCCCTGTCTGGTCACTGAAGTTGTTCTGGTAGGACACACCCCATATTTGTTTATTATAGGTTACAACCATTTTTGTATCAGTCAGCAAATCAGAATCTTTGTATTGTTTAAATTGTAGTTAAATAGTCTCCAACTCCATTTGTCCATCAGTAGGGTTTAGACTCCCAACACAGGTCAGCTCTAGCCCTCAGCCCAGAGGGTTGTACCGACTCTCTGTGGCCACCCTTGTTACTCTATCTCTTGTAAATAAAATTGTAATTAGCTGCTTGTGACTTCGGACTCTTTGCTGAGTTAATTTCCCCAAGCAAACCAGCACGCCAGTTAGATATGGGGTTTCACTGGAACCTTCACTTGGACCCAAGACGCATATCATAACAATATTTACAAAGTTAATAATATTACTTACTTCAACTCACAAATAAGGAGGACTTAATCTGGGATTATGTGTCTCCACAGCAATGTACTTTAGACACTTTGAACGTTAACAATGACGAGAAACCACATTTATTTCCATATAAACAATTTAGTTCTGTTGAAACATTGCCACTTACAATTACTATTTGTCAGAAATACTTTGCTACCACCTTTAGAGAAAAATCAAATCAAACTATTTCTCACCTGAAGCACTCCGCAGATACGCAGTGAATTTAAAAGCTTGCATCATTGGGCCCTAAGTTCAGACAACCTAAGCTTGTAATTTGCTATTGACTAAATCTACTTAGTTTATTGTTTGCCAGCTAACTGCTCAGTGGTGATTAAACACCTGACCTGTTTTACCTTGTGTTAAACAATCACATTTGATGTCTTGATGAAAGTGCCATACTGAAGTTGACTCACAAAAAAATGTCCATGACTCCCTCTCGTAACACCAGGGAGTCATAATGACTCCTAAATTTTCTGGTCCAGGGCAAACATTCTCCATCACCTGAGAATGACTGAAACATGCTGCCAAAACAGAGTTCACTTAAACAAACTTGACACTTGACAAAAACATCACTCACGATAAAGTCAGACTTGTGCAATGGCAAATTCTTCAGGATTGCTTGGTTTTGTTGCTATATGGCTAAAATACTCCTGTTGCTAAGTAAAAATCTAAAATTGTTGCTCTTCTTTGAGGAAGTCATGGGATGGCCCATTGGTATAAGCATTCACTTGTCATGCAAAGACCTGGGTTCCAATGAACGTATGAAGCCTACTTATGGTGTTCCTGCCGTGCTGGAATATTGCTAAAAGTGGCATAAAACTAAACTCAATGTTATGTGAAGCCCAGACCCAAAACAACCTGAACTATTTTGAGCAATGTTTACCCATCATGATGATTCATAGTCTGATACAATGAAATACTGTTAATGGTTAAGATCTAAAACTAAGCTGTGCAATTCCATTCTTGTTGAATCAAACCGAATCGTTGAAGTCCTAATGCATGACACCTATTTCATAAGAAAGTCAAACAGATATTCAGAGAAAATGTTTCCATTACAGATCGATGGGACGATGAAGTGAGTACTCATGTAAAGGGTTGTACCTGGACAAGTGTGTGCACCGCAGTAGACGAGCGTCTCCAACTCCACTCCACACTTGTCATCACCGGTTGCCCAGGAGAAGGCAAGACTACTCTGGGGTACCTGCTGGCAGACAAAGTCAGAAGACTCAACTGGACAGTTTTTTTGCCTAAAACACCAGAGGAATATTTTGCATGCAAATTCACCAACAACACCATCGTCATGTTGAATGACTTATGGGGTGCGTTTGACTTTGAAGAAAGCAATGTAAGGAAATGGATTCCAGTTCTTGAAGATGTGAAATCCAGGCTGGACCAGTCGGACTCTGGGGCGACGTTTGGTACCATTGAGGAAAGAATGCAAACACGGTTGGTGAAACTCATTTGTGTCAGTCGCGAATACATCTGGAAGGACACCAAACCCAAACTTGGCAAATATGTCAACAACATCTTCAGACATGACTCTATAATCAACATCTCCAAAGATACACAACTGCAACCAAATGACAAATTAGAGATCATAAAATCATTTGAACAGAAGTTCAACCTGACTCTATCAAAGACTGTTTCCCAGAAGATGATCGACGTTCAGCTTCCTCATGGCTTCCCTCACTGCTGTGAACTGTTCTTTAACCTCCAGGGTGCCCTTTCCGATCCTGAGGCATTTTTCCAACATCCCATTGCATTTCTGAATGAAACTCTTGGTCACATTATCCAGGACAAGTCGGTTGAGGTTGTCTTCAGCCTTCTCCTGAAGCATGATGGGAGGTTCAATGTGCATTCACTCGGCAAAGAGCTTACCTTCAGTGAGCCAGGTCTGCCTCCCATCAAAACAAAGAAAATAAGAGACATCTTGAAACGTTTTGAGGGCAGTTATTTCCGGAGAGAAGGGAGATGTGTTACTTTTGCTCATCCATCAATATATGAAAGCGTTGCCTCCACTATTGGATCAATGAACCCAGCATTCCTTGTGGAGTTCAGCAGCATTAGCTGTCTAAAGGACTGGTTGGTCATTCACAATGACAATTTCCACCCCGGTTTGCCAGGTAACATTATTTCTGAGTCTGATGAAACACTTCCTTTACTCATAAACCGTTTTCTCAAAGAAATAGAGTCTGGCAACATGTGTGAAGTTCTGTCACACAGTGTGTTTGGAAAGGAAGACTTTGTTGTCAGGTTTCTTGAAAGAACAAACATCCAAGACCTTATCAACTCTGTGGATGTCATATCAGGCTTGAAGTTCCTCTTCTTAGTCTCCAGCTGTGGGAAGAATACCTTTCTCAGGAACATCATCACAAGTTCACATTTATCATCTGACCAGTGCACAGAGGCTTTGTGCGGATGCTGTCATTATGGCAACGAAGATGGTGCAATGCAACTGCTGTCACAAAACCAAGCAGGTGTTTGCAGCTCAAAGAACAACAAGGGTGACACGCCGCTGATCTGTGCAACAAGAGCAGGTAACTGGAAGATATGCAGACTACTGGTGGAGAAAGGAGCGAGTATGACATCAGTCAATGGAGATGGGGACTGTGCCCTGCATCTAGCAGCCGAGTCCGGGAATCAGGATCTCACAGGACTTTTGCTCAACAGATCAACCCGGAACATACGAAACAGAAAAGGTGAAACGGCTCTTCACAAAGCAGCAATGATTGGCCACAAAGGAACTGTGGACATTATCTTAGACAATGGTGCTGACAGGAATGTGAAAACAAATGATGGCTTAACTGCATTGTATATTGCCAGTCAGTCTGGTTTTGAGGATATTGTGGAGTCACTTCTCAGAAAAGGAGCATCAGTAGATTTGGAGACCAAAATAGGCAACACAGCCCTTTTCCCGGCAGCTGAGAGGGGTCACTGTCAGATTGTCCAAATGCTCCTTGGACATGATTCCGACTTAAACCACAGAAACATGTATGGTGTTGCACCGATCTACTATACCTGTAGAAACAACGATCTAGATTTGTTTGATCTTCTGGCTGCCAATGGCGCCAACATAGATGTTGAGAACAAACAGGGTGTGACGCCTATCATGGTGGCAGCTCTGTACGGAAACACTGAACTAACGAACAAAATGTTTTCAGATGGTGTGAGAAAGCATCATATAAGCAAAGATGGATCCAGTCTTTTACACTTTGCTGTGAGAAGTGGCTCTGCTGAAACTGTGAAGTTGATTTTGAACAAAGCCTGTAAGACAGACGTTCAAGAAAAAGGGCAGAAGACTCCATTGCATATTGCGTCAGAATTAGGCCACCTGGATATCGTGTCAGAACTGCTCTCCTGGGGAGCTGATACCAACCAAGTAGATGATGACCGGAGAAGTGCGCTACACTTCGCATGTTTTGGAGGACTGACTGAAACTGCTGAACAGTTACTTGATGCAGGAGCCGATCCCGATGCTGTAGACTTTCTTTCCAATACACCATTACATATTGCATCTGCGAAAGGATTTCCAACCTTATGTGAACTGCTGCTGGAGAGGGGTGCAGATCCAAACATTAAGGACAAACAATATCGAACTGCCTTACACTTTGTAGCAAAACATGGAAACCTCCATTGTGCTCGTATTCTCCTTCAAACGCCTGGCATCAAGAGGAATGTTCTCAACATACAGTCCTACTCCCCACTTGACTATGCAATGCAATATGACAATCCCCAGTTAAGTTCTCTCATGCAAGAATATGGCTGTAAAAAAAACATGATTGGGGAAATCTGTGATGCTATATCACTATTTTATCTGTTTTTAGGTATAGCACTCATGTTTATTAATATTTTAACTGAAATATGTTTACATACTACAAAATAGGAATTATATTTCACCTGCTTTGGTGGCTGTTTGGGGGTAATTGGAAACCACAAAATCAAAAGCTGCTTTCACTTTCAGACAGGCACAGCTCAGTCAGCACCAGTCTTTTTTCACAGAGGTTACTCAAGTCACATCTTCCGAAGTTCCTCTTTTCTATATTTCTTTGTTCCCATAAAATCCACTGCAGCTTCAAAACATCGCAAGATGAATTACCTCCCTTCTTTCTATCAAGTCGGAACACGCAATAGATGGACTTAGATCCAATATGGTGGCACCATGGAGTAAGCTTATTATGAGTGAGTGAGTTGAGTTTTACGCCGCACTCAGCAATATTCCAGCCATATGGCGGCGGTCTGTAAATAATCGGGTCTGGACAAGACAATCCAGTGACCAACAACATGAGCATCGATCTGCGCAATTGGAGTAAGCTTATCAACATGCTAAAGATCAGAAACAGAAAGAGTGCAGGAATCAGTCAAAAAGTTGGTGTTGATGTGACGCACAAGACATTAAATGACTAACTTGTCTGTTGTCAACAACGACATACCATTGATCCACCATTATATGACAGAGTTCTGTCAAAGAAAATGTTTGCAAATTGCCATTTGCTATACATTTATCTGGCTGTATTTTTTATTCTGGTAAACATATCTTTCAATGCAGCAATGAAGGAATTTAAAGTATAATATCTAATACAGATTATAACAAAATATGTATGTCTTTTCCCTGCTATGAATAGGTCCATTTGTAATTTACTATATAAAAAAAAAAATCCTACTTTGTACCTACATGCTGTACAGTTAGGAATGGTGACCATTTGCACATAGATTCATGTGATTGGTTGTTCATTCTGGCAACATCTCTCTCTCAAATATCTTCTTTCAAGGCAGCAAAAAGAATTTAAAAGACAGAGATTCATTTCTATTGCAGCTTATGTATATAAACAGTGGAAGCTGTCATAACAGGCATCTGTCCAATGCGGCATGTTGTCAACACAAACATAAAATATCAGTCCCATCCATGTCATGTACATATCAGCTCTACAATCTGGAACATTGGCTAAACCGGGTTATTTTTTCTGTCCCAATGAGTGCCAGTTTAGACAGCTTCCACTGCATATCTTTATCCAGCCAAAAGTATGTGATTCACCTGATTGCAGTCCTCTGGATACCAAACAAGATAGCTGACTTTCATAACACAAATGTTCATCCAATAAAGACCAACCACTGGACATTCAAAATAAATAATATATTCATTTTCAACATTACATCTTTGACAATGACTATTATCTTACCTCACACATGAATGTCGCTTTCTGGTTACCTAAGCGCTATTCCATTATTTTCAATTTACTCCGCTTACAGGCAATGTATTATTTTCAATGTACACCGCTGGGAATTCAATCGATTCTACAGGAAAAGATTAATTCTAAGAACATAAATACATATTGGTTTAGAATTGTCCATCAGTTTTCCATTATTTAGGAAGGTTATACTCGATAAAGGTCTAAATATTTACAAGTCAGGTTGAATTTGTTTTGAAGTCTATAAAGTATAATTGAGTAGGCAAGTGAGTTAAGTTTCATGCCGCTTTAACCAATATTCCAGCAATATCAAGGCAGGAGATGACAGAGGTTGGGAGTCTTAACCACCAGACTAGCCCAGTGAATAGCCTGGATATCTCTTGCATCAGTCAGATAAGAGCTATGAGTAGGGGTTTTCAGTTTTACAAAGTCTGTAAGACGGTACATGAGCGCCCATTTGCGTGAATGAGTGGGTTTAGTGTTACACCGCACTCAGCAATAATCCAGCTATATGGAAGGGTCTGTAAATAATTGAGTCAACAGCATGAGCATCGATCTGCACAGTTGGGAACTGATGACACGTCAACCAAGTCAGCAAGTCTGACCACACCACCTAATCCCATTAGTCGCATCTTATGATTAGCACAGTCGCCTTTTATGTGCAAGCATAGGTTGATGACCTAATCTACCCCAAACCTTCACACCCCCCTCCAGCTAAGAAAGAAGTGTAATGGAGAGCAGCTATTGTACAGCTACAAAATGTGCTTTTGTTAAGAATACTGAGCTTCAGTGATGATATAAGCAGATTTTTATCTACCAATCTCAATCCACCATCACAATCACAGCTTTTTGTCAAATTCACTCATTTAATTAAGTCAGGGTTGTAGTTCCCGACAAAATTAAAGAAGACTGAATTTAGTGCTGCAAATTCTTTGGGTGGTTGCTGCAGTGCAGAGAATATACGTACAAGTGTAGATAGCACTAAAGCTTCTATCACCTGTCAATTTATGTTTTCACCAATTTGCAAGTTATCTCTTGGTATTTTCTAGTACTTTTCTGTTATAAATAATCTTTTTAAGTTTGCATTTAACTGAATGCCAAGAACATATCAGCAGTATACTGCCCTCCGTATTTTTGTAGATAAATAACCATTAATCTTAACATTATCTCTAATAAAACAAGTAAGGTGTGATTGAGTACGGTGTCTACAGCCTCTATGAATGAAGAAAGGTGGCCACTTTGTTTGAAGCGGGAGGTTGCATTGCTTATGTGCATTCAGAGGACCAAAACCAAACCTTTCCAACAGCTGTTTCTGACACAGAATCAAAGGTTTTTAGAAAGTCTATACAAATTAACATGCCTATATTACTCTTAGATTTTGTTTCCAGGATAATGTCATACATCAATCTTTTGATATCTGCAAACTGATAACATATAAAGATCAAAGTTCGCAGAGCTGAATTCTGATTTCAAGTAGTGCAGCCAGACTTGACTAATTACAGTACAGGTTCTCATAGAAAGGGTTGAAAATACAATTGTAATCTGAATTGGACTGATTAGAACATAATTTAGTGACTTACTGCAGTGAAAATTAAATGCAGCGTTGTTCAAGGGAAGGTTTGTTAGCCTCTGCGTACAGAGGTCCCAGAAGTTCAAGACAGAGCCTAAGGCCTTGGTGGTGGATCACATCTAATTTTTCTAAATCCTACACGTGAAGATTTGACTTGAGAAACCTCTCTGAGAAGAGAGTGAGTCAGCACTGGTGGCTGAGTGGGCTAGGCGGCTGACTTTGTGTGCTGGCAGTTACATCAGACAGTAACGGTGTGGACTGAAATCCCTTGTGGTTCTCAACCCAACTAAATAACTAGAATCTGTACTTTACTGAGAAAGTGTAATCCCTAAATATAACATGTTTTTCTAAAATGGCACAGTGAATTCACAAATATGTCTCAGTTTGGATGTACATGAGAATTTCCAAAATACCAAAGATGGGCCATTATATATTATATATATGTGAAGAACATTTCTGCTGGGGACTGGGACTATGTTCTACTACATTAACATGGATTACTTGATCTGTAATTAGTGATTCAGAGTGATTGAGATTAGTCTTATGCTGCTTTCAGAAATAATATTACAGCAGATGACACCAGAAAAGTTCTGGTATCTATCTATCTATCTATCCATGAAATTGAACCTGGGTATTTGGCCTGACAAGTGAATCCTTTAACCCCTAGGCTAGCTCACACATAAGAAACAAAGACACACTGCCTTCATAATAAAACAATTCAGTGACTTCACTAGCATCGATTTACACATATGGGATACCTCTAAGAACCAAGCAGGTTCTGCTTAGAACAAAGAAACCATTATCGTCTCAGGTTTTGCCCTTATCACTCACTATAGCCTGTTTGCAGTGAAAAAGTACCAATGAAGTTCACTTCGCACAAAAACACTAAATTGAATAAAGTGAAATTAAGAATGCAAATCCTCATAATGCATGTTTACAGAGATAACAAAGCAACAGCAACTGATCAAATGTTGATTAAAAAGTTTTCAGTTCCTCGTCATTATCCATTCTGGAAGAGTGAGTGAGTTTAGTTTTACACTGTTATTAGCAATATCACGGCAATATCACTGCCGGGCGACACCTGAAAATTTGCTTCACACATTGTAAACATGTGGATAATCGAACCCGGGTTTTCGGCATGACGAGCGAGCACTTTAACCATTAGGCTGCCCCACCGCCGCATTCCCGCCCCCTTCTGGAAGAGGGACCCCAAATAAATGATAAAATGTCATATTACATGTCTACTTGTCTAATGTATGTTGAGTGCACTTACAATAGTCGTGGGTCATTTGGTAGTGCAAATATGGCATTTGCATTCGTTCACTATCTGAAGCCTGGTGATGACAGATGGTAGTTCTGCAGGCCGGGACGAGTGCAATTTGATCAAGGAACAAATATTGCAAACATCACGACCTAGACACCTACACACAAAGTAGTCAGGTCGCAGTCACCACAGGGAGAACATTCAGATTTCAACATAACAATTCCTTCCAACAGTAATGTCTGAAGAGAAGTGAGAGGGGTACGATTTAAGTCACATCGGCAGTTTTTGAGCCATATCGTGACTAACACAAAATCTTCAGAAAGGTATGTGTTCTTTGTGCAACTTATTTACATACTAATACAGTGTGGGAATGCATGCAATGGAGAGGATTTTTAACATTCTTTATTAGAATCTCAGGATATTTCAAATAATCCAAAACTTGAATGTGTGTTCTAATAGTGGTACTTATTGAGACAAGAGAAATTGGCACAATCACTGGTCTTTGGTCATGACAAATGTTTCTACAACCCTGGGCCCCGTTTAAATAACTCATGTAAGCCTCATATCTTTTCTTGTAGCAGTTGTACCTCTTATACTGTAACATAAGAGATATGAAAGCTGCAAGGAAGCTTATGAGATCTTAGACTTACAAGAGTTTTGTGGAACAGCGGGCCCTGATTCATATGCAGCACAATCTCCAGAACTGTAGTAGAAACAAAAATCCCAACCTGTCGCCTTTAGCGCCACTGCTAATGCTTGAAAACACATATATCTGTCATTATGTATGCCCATGATGAGAGAAATATGTATTCGGGAGCACAGTGGGAGAGTTGTTTAAGGCACCAGGTTAGTGATCCAGCCAGCTTGGAGGTGCCAGGATCGCGCTCACCTTCTGACCGGGTGTAAAAAGCCTTGGAGTCAACTTTGTGTGCAGACTCTTTCTGTGTTGTCACAACCCCTAGCTATAGTGTACAGTACACAACCCTGTGTACTTAAACGATCTCATGAATTCATTGGTATATGACCAGATGGTGGCCACATATATACATGCAAACACCTAGTTGCAGGTGCAGCAACGTGCAGTGAACTTGGACAAAGTACTGTGACTATGTGTCCCAGTCCACCCAGCTGTGAACTGGGTACCTTGTTAGGATGAGAGAGCTATATTAACTTGGTGCGCCTGGTAGACTACAAGAGTTGTATGATCCCCAGGGAGTTGAGACTGAAAAAATACTGTGTGCCGTTGTAATGGACATCCAATGATCGACGGAAAAACAAAGCACCCTTGAGCAGTTGAACTAACTGGATATTGGTGCTATACAAATATCTAGTTGTATCGTATCACGTTGATTTTCCAAACATCAAGGCTCACAACATGGAAAGTCCGAAACCCTATTGTAATGTGTGTCCTAACTTGTGCATGAATGGTTATTTTTTCACTAAATTGTTTCTTAGAAGATAAATAATTGTATCTAAAACCTATCTATACTGAACAAAATAATTTAAGGATATTGGTATTTTCACTATTTTATCAGTGTCAATGAACAAATAGATCATTATTCATAATTTCAAAATTTACATATATCCCTAACTATTTTTGTCCAGTATATATCCCATTGTTGGCACTAAAGTGTACTTAGTAACATATTTTTGTATGTACTAAACTATGATGATCCCGTCAGTTGATTCAGTGTAAATAAAATTTGACCTCTGACAGCTGATTAACAGTCCGTTGTATTTGACACCATAAAGCAACTTTAAGCCATTTATTTTACAATTTCAAATATTTTACAATTTCAAATATTTTACAATTTCAAATGTCTAAGAAACCTTATGAGCACAAGGTTGAGCATTTCAATGGATATAATTGAACTCCTGAACAATAGATCAAAGGCTTGACAGTTAGAAGTCATTATTGACCCTCACTTCTTGCATCGGACACAAAGTATGAAGTGGTGTTCCCTGTTTTTACTGGAGTATTGCTAAGAGCACCATGAAAATAACTTACTTCCATCACAATTCCCAATGTCCTGATGGATAAAGTGGAGAAAGTACACCCCTCTGTTGTATTGGACAAACAGGATGAATAGAACCAAATTCAACTAAGTTCAAACGTGTGTAGAAGTGACAAAATTATGAAATTGGATATACAAGGTATGAGATGCACTCCTTTAGGGTCCCAATGAAACACACACAGAAGCTCAATCAATTCTGTTGAGCAGCTATCGAGGAGAAGTGGGTAGACTTCATCCCCTGTAACACTATATTCAGAGAGAATCTAATGTAGTGTGTAATCTAAATGAATTTGTGAGAAGTGGATAACATACACCCACCTGTTGGATGGAATGAAAAGGCTGAATAGAACAAAATTCAACTAAATTCAAACATCTGTGAAAATGACAAAATTAAGAAATTGCATAAAAAATTATGAAATGCACACGCTTTGGAGTCCCTACTAAAAACATGTTGAAGTTCAGTGTCTAATCTATTTTTCAGATGAAGTGGGCCCATGGTTAATTAAACCAGTAGGACATTTGCCACTGTAGGTAGGTCATCAAATAAACCCCGACAGGAAACAATGTATTCAGTCTGTAATTCTAATGAATTATCACTCAAATAGCTTTTCAGTTGTATCAATTAATTTAAACACTGTTGATTAGGCCATCTAACTCTGTTTTAATTTGGAGTTAGTAAAAAAGAAAACAGTTACAGTCACTTTGGTAACACTGTGATTAAAATATGTTTTCACATCTTTTGAAACAGCTTGCTGTGCTTCACTGATCTTCATTCACTATGACTGTCCTCAAAATTGAAATCCTGAATTCTGGAACTTTCAACAGCTATGAGTAGTAGTTCATAAAATTTCTCATCTGAAAGTTGATTTCTCAGTGATGAACCAAAACCTCTCTCAGTCTGATGTGTAGATGGGTGCTGTAAGTGCAACTGAAGCAAGAATCAGTAGATTAGGAAAGTCTTGTATCAAACTCCTGAGAACGGGCGAGTAATAACATACAATCAGTCTTTTATTACTCGCCCGTTGAAGATACTGCAGTGTAATATTTTCACTTCAATATTGCACTAGTGTAATACCGCTTGACGTATGATGTCATCAAACTCCTGAGTTAACAACCAGCTTCTTCAGTTTCCATTCTGTCATCAGACGCATTAACTTCTCTGTGATTCATCATCCCAAAGTGTTCCTATAGCTTTTCTAATTTCAGGCAAAATGGACGCATACCAAAGGCATATATGATGCTGTAGTTTGGAAACCTTCTCTCAAGATTTTTTATAACAGCTTGAATTAGTTATTTCTCATATTTTCAATGTCATTTCTACTTTCCAGGAGATGCTTGAACCAAGCTTTTCCTGATTCATTGAAGTTGATCCATGTAGTTAGGTCTTCTGTGTTCCTTTTCACCACAAGGTTCCTTCTGAGATGAAATGGAATTTTCTACTCATACTTGCACTAGAGAAACATCAAAATTTTTCTTCAGAAACAATTGTGACAATTCTGAGAGAATTCACTCATCACAAAGCGCAACCACAAATCCCTGACCCTTTGCATCCTTCCGATTGATGAAAAATGTCATTAGGGAATCTAAGCACCTATACACTGTTTCAACTGCTTTATTTATTGCCAACTAGCGTACAGATTGAACTTCCTTCATTTTCAGTACAGGCTCTTCCAAAAGGATCTGTATCTTCTCAAGGATGTATCTCTGTTGGCAGAATGCTTGAAATAATAAAACACAGAGGTGAAAGTCTCATTATAATTCTTCACAGCTTGAGAAGAAACCAATGCTAAACCATGCGCTATGCAGTGGTAATTTACGATCATGGGATTTTTTTTCAGCAAGCCAGGATTACGAATGCTGATTGGTGACTCAAAAATAAGTTGAAAATATGGCCAAGGTTACCCAAATCGACTGGTGTCAGCAAAATGCTGTCACCAAATATGAAGACACTGGCTAAAATAATTCATTACATATCGCGTTAACAAGAAACAGGACTTACATACATACAGACTCTGCTGAATACATAGTCCCTCATTCTGCTTCCCAGTAGAATGAAA
Organism: Haliotis asinina; assembly: GCF_037392515.1. Classification (NCBI taxonomy): domain Eukaryota; kingdom Metazoa; phylum Mollusca; class Gastropoda; order Lepetellida; family Haliotidae; genus Haliotis; species Haliotis asinina. The sequence goes on from NC_090292.1 coordinate 50,665,285, forward strand.
AGTTTTCAATTTGCCTTTCAACAACCTAAACTTACAGCCCAGTTCAATAGGGATTGTTATCAATCTTGAAAATTTACTCCCCTTTGTAGCTTGATTGTTTGCTGAAACAATAAAAAGGTAGGGCACTCTACTTCCAGGGAGGAAAAATGGAGGACCTGCATCCCGTTACCAATGACAAGGACAGTGTGACAACATTGTTGTATTCGCCTTAGAATCTAATTATCGTGTGAAAATCATGAATGGAAAAAGTGTCACTCTTCACCCCTGTCCAGCAAAGATCTTACAAAAAGCTTGTTTAAGGTGAATACGAATTGCCAGTAATCATTGCCAGATCCTGTTCAGTAATGGCAAAAACATTGCTGGTAAAAGTTTACCGACACTGTTTATCCTGAAAGAAGGATTTACTAAGATCTTTAAAGCAACAAAGTGAGAAAAATAATGTTTTCTAATGCTATTTTTCCACAATCATCTATCCTATCGGCAGTTGTTATGATCAAACAAAATTTTAAGTGATCCTACTCACATACTCTTTTTGGAATATTCATCATTACATCGCAGGTTCTGTATGCCTACTTTTGGAACTAACAGGGTTTGCCAATCATTTGCTCCAGCTACTATTAGATGTATTTACAAAAAATTCAGTGAATTACTCATCTTCCAACTGTCACAATTCAATTATGTAGACCTGACATAGGATCTGAGAACATATCTGATGTTCTGATAAGGGTATGTTCCTATGCAGGAATCCCCAACAGAAAAACATTGGCGACAATTTTTGATGAATTGAATGATCTAGAGGAACATACTCAGAGCTGGTAGTGGGGAGAACAGTGGAAGACCTCTGATTTGATTAGTTTTCATGCATCTGCAATTAGGTTATTGAGGACTTAAGTATAAAGTTCCATTTTACTGGGGTTTATATGACCGACAACATGACGATGTAGGCAGGTTGATTTTCTGCAGCATCAAGACCAGTATCTTTGGTACACCTAAGGATGTAGAGGTATGTACAAATGTAGCTGTATGTTGTCAACATGATCAAATAAACATGACAAGATGATAAAGTGAAGTTGGATTTTTATGTCTTCCCTTCAGTACTGTCAACAAAAATGCTGCATGGGGTGCATATTTCCTTTAAAGTTCACAAAATTTGTGGATACTAACATCATTATAGAGTACAGTTTTTCAAGTCTACGCTACAGCTCTCTGTATGAACTTGGCTCCACATTTTCATAGAATTTACGCATTCCGTGACCTTGGGGGCTCAGTTTCCTCTTTCTTGGTCTGTTCCACTTGCACTGTAAAGATGTAACAGCATCAAGTACCAGTTACAGTTTACAGTATATCTATCAATAAACATTTTGAGTTACCAAAACACAACATTTTCATTCACACTTGTCTACCTCGGTAGCGTTTGTTCACAATACTGTCATGATCATCATATCTGAATGATCACCTTAGTTTTAGCCCCAAATGGAGGTAATACTAATAAACCTAATCATGTTAATAACATAAATAAAATTCAGGTGCAGTAGTAAACCAAGTGACCTTGCGTTCCTGATTCTCTCGTCCAGAGGCTGAAAACCAAGTTTTGCTATCAGCTGGACTCGAATGTTGAAACCTGCCTTGTCTATACAGATCATTTGATACACAATGCTTACTTTCCGCCATTTTGACACAAACTTTTGCTCGCCAGAAGTAAGGAAAAAACACAAAGCAAAACAAAGGGCAACAATCCGGAAAGGGAGATAACAACCCTTATTGAACTGAGCTATACACAAGATTTCAATTTACCTATTAACAACCAACGAAGCTTGATCAATTTTATTTCTTGTTTACCAGATTTTTGTCCTCATTGATTTCTGATTGGTTGTTCTATTATTTTCAATGTACCCAAACTGTAAGCGAGGTACATTTCAATGTACCCAGTTGCCAATGTTAACTCATTCAGTACTTCTTTATCTTGGATAACATTGAATCACACATGATGCATGGAAATTACTGTTTCGCGAATGTAAATCGACAGAAGGGATATTGCTCTAACTCTGTTTTTCTTGTGTCGACTACAAAATCTAGTGATGGCTACAAAATGAAAAGGATTTGCCAAGCATTCCAATAACTAAATTTTAAAAAAACGTTCAAATGTAGTCCCTGTGAATATAGAGAAGGGGAATCACACAATTTCACTTCGCAAATACCTGCACAAAAAACAGAAAGATGCCACATACGAATTCATTTGATTCATACAGTTTGGCTGAAATGTGCAATCCAATACCCATACTTAAAAATTTAAATTGTGGTGCTCGGTAAGATAAATACGTTGTTCACTGGTCCCTCAGGGCAAATGACTTGATGTTCCCACAACCGGAAGAAAAACAATATGAAAGCTTAGTTCGCAAGGATGAGAATGAGTGACATAAATGGGCTAGGGTTGTTGTAACTGAAACATTATAACATATCATGAATGACACCAGCACCATCAAATACACAGAATTCTGCAGGGTCGCGGAAAATTCTCATCCCTGAGTTCCTGAGTTAACCCTCAGACTAACCTTCACCAATAGTCTTCAAAATGAGAAGGCATAGTGGTTTCCACAAATAAACATTTAAAGATGAAATCCCCAATAACATTTGTGCACCATTTGATGGCTCAAGACATTCAAGACGATTTCCTAGATTCACAAGGAAACAGTCCATCAACTGGCTGAATCACAAAAATACTGATAATGCCTTTTAAGTGACAAGACCTTTGCAGGGAATCCCCTCGATTTCTCAGTGGTAGAAATGGTCCATATGGTCAAACACTAACCAGTTTTCATGCATAACGTCAACACTTCACACTTCTGTAACTGGGGTATCTTGGTCATTCCACAACTTTGGACGACACCTGGTCCTTCTGTAAAAAGGTACGAGGTAACTTAAAACTGTAATGTACAGTAGGCATTGTTGGGTCCTTATAAATAGCATATACATGTTGAATATGTTCACAGAGGTAACGAGGCACCAGCCATTGATCAAATGTTGATTAAACTAGGTTTTCAATGACAGTTACTCATCATTATCCATTCTGGACGAGTGAGTGAGTGAGTTTAGTTTTAAACCACTTTTAGCAATATTGCAGTAATATCACGTCAGGGACCACCAGAAAATGGGTTTCACATATCGTACCTATGTGGGGAATCGAACCTGGGATATCGTCATGATAAGCAAATACTTTAACAACTAGGCTACCCAACCATATTGCCCCCACCCCACAAAGACATGACAAAATGTCATACTACATTTCTACTGTATGTTGAGTGCACATACACAGATGCAAAGATGGATCCAGAAAATATCTGTGGGTCAATTGGTAGTGCAAATGCAACATTTGCATCAGTTCACGATCTGAAGCCTGGTGATGACAGATGGTAGTTCTGCAGGCCGGGACGAGTGCAATTTGATCAAGGAACAAATATTGCAAACATCACGACCTAGACACCTACACATAAGGTAACCAGGTCACAGTCATGACGGGGAAGACATTCAGATTTCAACATAACAATTCCTTCTAACTGTAATGTCTGAAGAGTGAGAAAGTTACGATTTTAAGTCACATCGGCAGCATTTGAGCCGTATCATGACTAGAACAAGTTATACATTCAGAATGCATTAGTCAAATCATAAAAATCTGTAAACGGACAGTAAAAACTAAATAATAATCACAGATATAGATCTAAAGCAAGCATGTACATGTTAAGCATAACATTAGCGATGGAGTTAAGTCTTAAGTTGCCCTCAGCAATGTTCAAGTCAGTGAATCTGACCACCAGATCCCGTTAATCGGCTTTTACAACAAGCACAGTAACCTTTCGTGGCAAATACGGGTTGCTGAGGACCTTTTTCTACCCTGGACGTTCATGGGTTAACGAAACATGAAAACAGGCTATAGCTCACCGATGATTTCTGATTGTGTTATTTATATATTTAGAAAAACACATTTATCAAAACTTACAAATACATTAAAGGATAACGCTCCTTTACTGTTTTACACTGAAATGTTGATGTTTGTGAGAGAAAAATCAATCCAGACAAGCGGGATATGCTGGACCGTGATTATTTCATCAAAAGGGATAGAGAATGGGCGACCTTCACCTTTCAGCAGGTACTCATGAGTATGTTTAGAATGACCAATACGACATGATCACATAATAACTTGTGCCAAAAAAATAATCTTCATTAGCTAATTCCAGCTAAAAAGGAGACTAACTGGACTGGGTGGCAGACTTAACTGATGCTGAGCAAGCGAGCGAGAGAGCAAGCAAGTGCATGCCTGTGTGCATGTGTGTGTGCATGTGTGCGTGCATGCATGTCCCAGCATTATCACGGCAGCGGAACACCACAAATGGACTTCATACACTATATCCATGTGGGGGAATCAAACCTGGGTCTTCAGCCTGAGTGAAGGCTTTAATGAGTGAGTGAGTGAGTTTAGTTTTACACCATAGTCAGCAATATTCCAGCTATATGGCAGATGTCTTTGAATAATCGAGTCTGGACCAGACCATCCAGTGATCAACAACATAAGCATTGATTTGTGCAACTGGGAACCGATGACATGTGTCAACCGAGTCAGCGAGCCTGACCACCCGATCCAGTTAGTCGCCTCTTACGACAAGCAAAGTCGCCTTTATGGCAAGCATGGATTGCTGAGGGCCTATTCTACCCCAGGCCCTCATGGGTCTTTAACAGCTACACTACACTACTGCCCATATAAGAGCTCTCAAAAAATCATGTAACATCTAGACAAACCAACAAAACTGTTTCATGGGCTGGGGACTACTCTGAGTATTGGTGGTGGCATCATATCAGTGTGAACTGTTCATCAACAAGTTGGGTTGCTGAGGAGTAACTCCATCCTCAGATTCTCTTCTCAGAAGCAATTAATCAGTGACGACAAAGAGGGCTCCCACACCCACCAAGAGATCCATCCCATTACAAACACTTAAACACTCATCCAGGCCTGAACATAGCTGGGTTAGGAGGTATTGCAGAAGTAATATCTGGTCAATCAGGAGCTGCATTCTGTCGAAAGGGTGCTTTGAAAGGCAGGCCGGGACCAGTGCAATTTGTTTCAACACAAAATATTGCACTGATCACACCTGCCTCTCAATACACAGTTGTGTCATCTCTGGGACCTGCCTCTCAATAAACAGTTGTAGCATCTCTGGGACCTGCGGCTGAATAGTTGTATCATCTCTAGGACCTGTCTCTCAATGCACAGTTGTACCATCTCTGGGGCCTGCCACACTGAAAGCATACAATGTATTACATCATCATAGCATAGTATTAACAAGTATTAACACGTTCTGGGACCATATACATTTTATCTAACTGTCATGCTTTAATTTCATTGGTTGACAAAGCTTTAATAAGTTTCCGTGTCACTAAATATAAAGTTGTATCCCTAATTATCGTACATCATAATTTGACGTGTGCAGTGCTCGGAGTTCAGCAACCATAAGACTGGTTTAGACTTCACTAAGCACAGATATATTTTACTGATTTTCTCTGCTTAATTTAAACTATTTTATATATTAAATCATTTGCACACTCAACTTAAATAATTAATCATTTCTTTAATGCAGTTTTAAGCTTATCAGAATACATTTCAGTTAAGAGACAGACGCCATTTTGTCTAAATGTCATTTAGTCATTAGCGCTAAATTGTTCAAAATAGAATGAAACAATATTTTGTACACTTGTCATAGCGGTAAGATAAATATGTTCTATGCTTCTCTCAAGTGTAATACAGCCTGACGCACTCCATTTTGTAGCAGTAACATAATGGGTGATCTTTTAGTTGCGACGGGCGATAACTCTCCTTTTGAAATGATATCAGCAACGGTCCAACTTCTCGCTTCCGGTCTGGTTCCCGACTCAATGTGTGCTGCGACAATATGCTACATGTAAAGACAAAACCCAGCTTACGCGTTGCCGTGTTCACATTCACTGAAAACGCTATCATTTACTACGAAAAGTCATTTTGCTTTGATTTTTAGTTAAGAAAAGCATCGCTTGTTTAATTTCCAAGTGCAATACGAACTGACACGATATAGATAAAGAGGGAAAACGCAATGAAAAAACGGTATATTGCCACGGCATTTTCTACGACAGAACATGAGGCAGTGCAAGTCTTGGGTGTCGTAATATCTGTGAAAATTCTTTTTATATGATATCAACCCCCATGTTATTTCCATTGGTAATTCTTTAACTATTGCTGCATTAAAATCTTGCATATAGTTCTCATGAAACCACCGATCTCAATGTGAAAAATCGGAGATACACCTCGAACCAACGAGTATTCCCTGGAAGGTCTTTATCGCCAGTTTGTGATTATTACATTCCTGATAATTGAAGAAATTCTGTATAGAATGTAACAGTTAGTTCGAAATATATTAATGACGTTTTGAGCAGCAGTTCCGCACTCATCTGAATCCATTTTGGTTCTAAATTCTGACACTACATTTGTACGTATACTTATGAAAGTGCTATACAACTATTATCCAAGCAGTTAGTCGGTTGCATCAGAAACACTTAACAGGGCCATTCATTACACTATAGATTAAAATTTATAATCAGTATGAACATATGTATTTTTTTAGTTATGTAATGAAAAAAAAAAGAATTTGGAAAGGGTCGTTGAATAGGTACTTATCCTAGAGGTAGAATTGTTTCCTCTGTGTCTGAAACATATTTAATATTATACCCTTTCATTAAAAAGTAGGAAAAAACAAAACACTTTAATTTATACCCTTAATTCTGGATAATTGAAATGCAGTAGAAATTTGCAATGTTTTTATGCATTATTTGTCCATACAGTGATTTTATATTTTATGCATCACAAACCATTACAGACATGTAAAAGTAGATTTTAGTTAAGCCCATGTTTATCGTATTTCAACATTGCATGGCCACATGTAGGTGATGATTTACATAAATCGTCCATTACTGGTATTTTACAATTACTTGACCATTGTTTCTCACCTCTCTCTCTCTACCTGCAAAATATTTGTGTTGTCAAAATCTCAATTCCATCGTGTCCCGATGAAACTTACGTTAGGACTTTCAGTGTTTCACATTTCGCACACAACATCAGCTCCTCACCGCAGTAAAGTTCATGCATGCAGCCACATCGACTATAATACAAAAGCAATTTGAGTAACGCGAAACGTCAACGAAAACAACAAAACATGACCTGACAACGATCAGCAGATTCCACCGCCTCGCTTCGAACTGGTACTTCTCAATTCATTTTTGCAATATAAGCAGTCATGACTATCCCAGGTGTTTCATATGATCACTGAATAAATATTTCAGGACATAACACTTGATATATCATCATGAAAGGGAAAAGATACATGGTCCATGCACCAGCGTGAACGTTTCCGGTGAAAGTGAAGGCTATACTGGTTAACTGTCTCTAAGTGTAGTAGTAGCACGTATAGCTCACATCGCGCATACGGCATGCGCTGTCAGTTTAAGGTTGGACCGTCCGGATCAGCACACCTAGCGGATTAGTGAAGGAAGGTAAATTAAAAAAGATAGCCCATTCTGGCTTCACCCATTGTACCCATGTGAGGAATCAAACCCAGGTCTTTGGGGTCACAAGCGAATGCCTTAACAACTAGGCTTCAACACTGGCCTTAAGTAATTGGTCACTCGATCAATCAACCTTACTTAATACTTGGATAAAGGCTTCTGTTTAGATACTATTGTCCTTTATAAGTTAGTGGCATGTTATTGACTCTTCCCAAAAGTTCCTAATATCAATGTCTAGGGGGAACCCTGGTTCTCAAGTATACGGAAATCCACAATACATTACCACACAACATACAAATGTGGAGCCAAAATAATCTTGACTGTAATTCAATCAGGTTTGTTACCTTGATGTAAATCCAGGTCCCTGAAGGAAGCAAAAGTAATGTAAGACCCCATGGTCCCAAGTATGGTGATATACCTTCAGCAGCTGGTGATCTATAGCCCATTTTTATATTGTACCAGGGCTTCAATAACTTCTGAGGGTGTTGGTGTACTTACATTTCATATTGCAAGTACAGGTGTACGGATTTACTTTTGTGTGAGCAAGCCAATGATGTTGTTTCGTATAAGTGATATTAAACAACTTTCCAACTATTAAACTTTATATATGGTACACGTATAATGGCACTTATGTGCGTACTTGATACGTTTAACATTTCAAACTATGTCGTACATAATTGATTTTCAGAGGTACATTACGCATGTACGTCCCTTATCTGTAGTCCTGTTGTACTGTATACTTGATAGTTTTACGTCTATCTGTGGTGACCTAGTTGTTTTCCTGTCCTTTGTGTACAGGTTTTTACAATCAATTGCATTTATTACGAATTTATAACTATTTTAAGTTACGATGTGGATGAAATATTGCCGATGTGACTGTAAATCTTATTTACTCTGTACTAATCACATTCTCTTCCCAGAGGTTACCTGTCACATCTTCCTACAAACCTCTGTTTTTATACAGCCATATTTCCCAGTTCTCATAAGATCCCCTAGCGAGTTTGACACTAAACATTTCAGGAGTTTTATGAAAATGGTATTTCACAGAAGCAAGTTTAGTATTCTGTTTATTACTTCCAACACAACAGTGTTCCAATGCAACAGTGTGAGGACACCCAGTTTTCCTCGAGCCCAGAAGATTCAGCACCACAGCGACAGCATCATTAGAAATGTGACATCATAACTGGGAACTCTTGTGACATCATACATCTAGTGTTATTACACTAGAGTAATATTGCTGTAAAAATATTACACTGCAGTATCCTGTAATTTCCCATATCCTGAAAGTTGACCAGAGTAAATTTGGATTAGAAATGCACTTCAGCAAACCCATGCTTGTTGTTAGAGGCGACTTGGTGGATTTATGTCATCACATCCCCAGGGATGAGAATGGAAATTTTCATTTACAGCTGAAAACTAGTCGGGGGTCTGGGCGGAGCCTGGTCGGGGGCCCAGGGGGGCAAAGCCCCCCGGAAGCTCCTGGGATTTTGGCATTTTACACACTAAATATGGCTTCTAAATTCAATATTAACACTGTATATATATTTAGACGTACAGAAAAATGACCCTGGGGATGTAAAATAACGCGGATTTCCGCGGATCCGCGGAAATTTCTCATCCCTGCATCCCAGCTGCGCAGATCACTACTCATGCTGTTGGTGCCTGGATTGTCTAGTCCAGACTCGATTAACAGACAACTTCACATTGCTGAAATATCGCAGAGTGCAGCATAAAACTGAACTCACTCTCTATTGTGGAAGTTACAGCAATAGATTCTCTTAAAGAAAAACTGGCAAAAAGGTCAAAGCAATACACAGGATATATAGATGGATGCTTTACAGTCACAAGTTATCTCCCCTTGAGCATGGCTGAGGTGAGCATGCAAAACCTGGGACCAACTGTCAAGATTTATCTCCCCTTGAGCATAAACAGTAAAGGAGGAAAGATTAACATGCGAAGATATCACTGCTCATTTCTATATTGAATGTATATCTAAGGACAAGACAGTTTGAGAACAGGCATGAAGGATTTCCAGGTGGTAGCAAATGCCTCGTGAAGTTGGCTACACCTACTGGGGACGTGATGTGAAGACAGAAGCAGGCCGGGACAAGTGCAATTGGAATTTGTATCAACCAAGATTGCGCAAATCACGACCTGCCTATGTTCCTCATTTTGCCAGTTGAACACACCAGGATAATCACAGGTTGTCTACAAAGTCAGATGTCTGAGACAATTACAAGACAAGCATTTTTTAAACAGTTCCTGGTTCTGAATTATACACCATGCAAGACACAAATATTAACTTCAAGACAAGCACCTGCACAAATTGGAACTGCTACATGATATACTCAATTTCAGTGAGCAATGGATACAGACTGTGTGAGTGATGGATACGGAGACTGCATGACTGATGAATGCTGACTGTGGACGGATAAGGACCGAGTGATGGATACGGTCTTGGTGATGGATACAGACTGAGCCTCAGGGAATCAGACTGTGCGAGAGATGGATACACAGTTTGTGATGGGTAGATATGTACTGTGTGTGTGATGGATATGGACTACTTGAGTAATGGATATGGAGTGTGCGCGATGGATACGGACTGTGCGCGATGGATACAGACTGTGCGCGATGGATGCTGACTGCATAAAGATTGCTACATGCTGTGGGTGTGTTGGATACAAACTGCATGAGTGATTGATATGGGCTATGTCAGAGAGATACAGATGAATATGGGTTGTGGGTGCAGAATAAAGTTGGTGGAATTGTTGGATATGGGCTGTGTGATTGCTGGATAAGTATGGGTCTCTCTCCAAAGGTCCTGATTCAGCTGTTGTCTGGGCATCCTATAGCAGGCCGGGACGAGTGCAATTTGGACATATCTTCAAGGTTGCTCCCATCAAGACCTTCCACAGGACACAAAATATGACACTTCCAGCTTCACATGGCAAATGTTCACCAGTATGAGATGAGGTAAGGAAAATTCATATCATATTCATATCGATGTAAACAAATACATTCTGTAGCAGCAGATCCATTGTGTGAGCGAGTTCAGTTTTCCACCACTTTTAATAATTCCAGCGATATCACAGCACGAGGACATCAGAAATGTGCTCCACACATTGTACCCATGTGAGGAATCAAAGCCCAGTCTTTGGCGTGACAAAAAACGGTTTAACCTCTAGGCTATCACTAAGGAAACGCAAATTCTAAAGTCACTTTAATCGCACAACATTGCCAATACAGTCATAACACCAATAATCTGTATGAACCACACATGCAAGCAAGACGTTACATGAGTGAGTGAGGTAAATTTATGTAACTTTTTTGCATTATCACATCTGAAATGGGCTTCACAGTATACCCATTTTGGGGAAACATACCCGGATCTTTGGTGCGAGCACTAGGCAATGACCTAGCACTATTACACATGCTAATCACATTGCCTCAAAAGAAATTCCATGGACAATAGGCAGTTTCACAAGACATGGTCTCAGCAACTCCTGCTACATTCAATACGCTTTTTGATCAGGAAATGAGTTATCTCCCTTAGAAAGCACTTTGCACATACCATAGAAAATAAACATTCCACAGGCAAATATTACTCGAATGTAAAAATAGTAGCTTGAGTGTGAGCTAGTTGGTATAATTCACTCAGCACTCTCCAGATAAACTGTAGACTGTAAATAACTGAGTTGTGATCACCAACATGAGCATGGATCTACACAACGAGGATTCAATGTGTCAACCAAGTCATTGAGCCTGAACTATCAGATCCTCTTACCACAAGTGAGTTTAGTTTTAAGCCACTTCAGATATATGCAGCAGTCTGTAAATAATTGAGTCTCGACCAGACAATCCAGTGATGAACATTGATCTACACAACTGGGACACTATGTGTCAACAAAGTCAGTGAGTCTGACCATCTGATCCTCTTACAACAATCATGGAATGTGTAAGCGAGGTGAAATGCGTTTTAACGTCATACTTGAGAATCTTTCACTCGTATGATGATGTGCATACGTGTGTAGTTGTGTCTCCTTGTACCAGCCCAGACTGGTTTTATACAGTCAGCTCACCGAGATACCATGCTGCCGTTGAGCATGAATACCCCTCTCAGACACCTGTATACTGACTCCAAGGTGACCTTGTAACCATCAATGCTGAGCAAAAGGCAGGGAATAGCAAGCATAATACTTTAGCCTTTTGATATGACGTGGCTGGGATCGAACCCTCAACCTTCAACCCTCAACCTTTAACACTCAACCCTCAACCACTACCTTGGGGCAGCAGTTTCATCAGGGTTAGTCAATTACATCATGGCGAGTCAGTTAATTTCGGATGTGGGACCAAATCCATCCTTTTTGGATAGTGTTCACTGCAAGTCAGACAATTCATCTGAAACAGTGACAGAATTTCATGCGAGATACTTGTATCAAACATAGGGGCACCAGCAACTGACAGAATCATGTACAGAAAATATTTCCCAGGAAACTGAAAATATTTCCATCATGACAAATGAGAGATTTGAGTAATATTGCACTCGTCTCGACCTTCTCATTGCCTAACACCCAGTCTTACTCAACCCCGTAAACACCAGTGGGATAATATTTGGTACCAAATTTTCAGAAATTCGTACATCTTTTCTCAAAGTAGTGTTTGACATTAACACAAGTCAGCTAATTTTCAACTTGCAAAACTTCAGAAGAAATTTATATTTGATTTCATGTACTAACACAGAAGATGGATGGCAACTCTGTACTTAAAAGGATGAGTTAAATTCTTCCTTTCAAGACAAATAGACTCAGCTGACTGAGAGTGAAGGGTATATTAGGCCAGAGTGAGTGAGTTAATATCTAACGTCACATAGGGAATATTTCAGCCATATCGTGACAAGAATATTTAACAATGAAAAGGACTATATATATATTATAAAACCTATCTACAATTGACAGTAAAATAACTAGAATATCACAATTAGCATTATAACTAGTGTCGAAAGTTAAAACATATATCATTATAAATACAGTATACAAACAGCCTATAGATTGCCAACAACAGAAGGTAGATAGATCACCACACTAGGGACCATGGGGACTTAAATTAGACCAGACAATCTTACCTTGCAACAATGTTTCCATAGAACTTTCACTCAACAGAAAGATATTTATGCCACTATTTTGAACGCATATACTCTTGTTCGATTAGATCAATTTTTGCAAATCTATGTGTCATTTTCACAGTGTATACGATTTATCAGCTAACGAAATAATTTGTCATATACTTTGCTTACAGGCGAGTATAGCAGAGAGCGGCCAAATTGCAGAGGCGACAAACATGTTTTTAGGTCTTGTTTTTTCTTAAGTGAAATTAGTATGTTTTCTTTTCTATTTCCATGAATTTTCAGGATGCTCAAAACGTTCTGGTGTCGCTTAACATCACACACGTATGGGGGCCCGGGAGGCCAAAACACTGGAACAGCACTGGGAGCAGCATTATCACCTTGAACTTCCACGAAGTTAAAATTGTGGGAAATACACACTTAGGGTCTCTAGTAAAGATACTGGTTAAATGATGTTTCAGCTCTATATGATATCATACAAACTATATTTGGGTAATGAGTGTTAATGAAAAGTACTGTCTACCTGTGCAACACGAGTTGCTCAGTTGTGTCAAGTTGTAAGTGTGAGTTACCCCCATTTTATTATTGGTAGGTGTTCGTCCATATGTAATATAATTTGTGGCATTATTTACAGGTAACTGTTATATAAAAAATACTAAGGTCTAATCTTGGCTCTAGACAGATAAAAAATCTGTGTAGACCTTCAAATCTGCTTTGCAGTTTCATTCCGTAATTCCTAGAGTTACCTGCCTAACACTTGTATGTATGGGCTTCAGTTAAGGTACTGAAGAGTTGAGAAAACTCACTCTGACTCTTGATTTGAAGACTCTAACAAACTGTTTTCTGACTAGACTGCACTGGCCTAAAGAATCCATAATCTCAGTGCAGGTTACCATGGCAAGAAGTAAGTTATATTTCCCTTTACTAACACAACAGTCTTAAGCCTTACTTCCAAAACTAATGCAAATGATGCTAGAGCTTAGGTTGATCAACATTAGAAAAGACAAAAAGAAAACTTCAGCCCTAATCTTTTGAACACTCAGGCTGTGATCGTGTTTCCGTTATGTTACTTTGTACAAGGGACAGATAGTTGGGCAAGGGCATCCGTTACATGTAATCACAGGTCCTTCTAACACTCAGGCCATGTATGTGTTTCCGTTATATTACCTTGTACATGGGACAGATAGTTGGGTAAGGGTCACCCGTTTCATGTACCCACAGATGGCTCCTGCTGCAGGACAGGTACTGACTTCTGGAAACAGGCCTCCACATGTGTCTTAGCTCAACTCCCAGGCCAGTGGGTCCGTCCACTTCTGTGAGAACATGTCCCACTGCCTGGGGCTGGAGGGTAATCTGAGTCAGGCGATATTCAGCCATGGAGCAAAGCTGTGAAGCCTGTCATGCACCACTACCTCCATTCACACCAGTCCTGAATCACGTCAGTCACTCCATGTGGCAGCTCAGCTGGAATAGAACAAAGACTTATTACTCCAGAGATTAATGCATTGGGACAGTGAATGCAGATTAAATCGTAAGCAGCTTTGCTGATGTGAGCTAGGTGAGCCAAAATGTTCAACAGGTGCTTGGTCTGCATACATGTAAAAATGGTCAATTGTTTGTCAGGTGCATGGTCATCATATATGTGAAGGTAGTCAAGTGCACAACAGGTGCTCTTAACTGCTGACTATTAATCAAGTGATTTGGAAAGGTAATGTGTTGCCTGGTAAATACTTATATTATGTAACTGTTCAGCCCAATAAGAGCTTATATTCACTGAGATGCAAATATAGTGAATTGATCTTCAGACAGCTAGGCTAAATGTATCTATCCTGGTAAAAGTATACTTATTAAAAATACAGAGTCTTTGAAATACAAACAGTTACTCAAACTACTTTGCTAGAGATAACGCTTTTAATGAGTTACGCACTCGCTTGTTTTCATCTTAATTGGGTTACCCACTTTCCCTTTGAGTAACCTAACAAATTGTGCCCACCTCACTGAAACTAAAGAGGTATTTGGCCATTTTTTATCAATTATAAGATATATAATAAAATTTAAATATTGCTTTACATGTTTTTGTTATCAATATCTGATCTGAAATGATAATAATGACTACAAGTTACCAACTTCATGTGTTGAAATAGAACCTCTCAATAAACCTTAGTTATTTCACATGCACCAGTATGCTAAAGTTTGACATCTTTGTATGTACACATGATGTCAAATTTACAGACCATTTACAAAAATTACAAAAATCAAGCTTGTACGCATCAGCTTAATTGGAATAGAGAGAGGTGATAGAGTAACGTCACGGTAGATAACTTGTATCTCTAAGGGGTGGGCGATGGTGCTTTCAATGCTAGGTTTATACTAACAGACTGAGTCTGACATGACCCAATGAACGCATCACTTATTTCAAACACAGATGATAAATGGAAGCTCAACATGACCCACATATTTTCTGTGGTGTCCATTATGTGACAAAGATAGGGTCATTTTGGTCAGTACAGAGTAAGGAAACAACAATCTTTGTGCGAGAGAGTCAAAATTTTGAGTCTCATTAAAAATCATTGCAGGATGAAACTTTCAATATTCCAGACTTACCTTGTACCCTCATCAACCAAATCAAATCAACTTAAAGGAAGTAGGTTTATCACTGACAGAACAGTATTTCAGACTGTATACATTTACTACTTCTGATGAACCAGTGATCTTGGTATTTTGATTTCAAGGTTTGACAAAAAAAATTCACAACCAACAAGGACTTGACAATTTTCTATTACACCGACTTAACACAACTCTCTAGGCTGAACAGTGCACCTGTAACATTAGTGACCTGCATGCCCTAAATCTGTGAGGCATAAACATCTAGGAGTAAGCATCCAAATCCCCTTTAGTAAACACTTCAAAAACCTTTGTTTTAACATGCAAGTCTATAAACGGACCGTTGTGCATCCACTCTACAATAGAAACAAATAACCAGATTCAAAGTTGGTGTGCTATAACATAATGTCATAAACCATCCCGAATGACATGTGGCTAGAGTTACTATCAGTAATATATACCCCGGTTGGATGTTATCAGTGATGTATCGCCCAATGAGATGTGAACTAAGAATCTTATCTCCTCCACAAGCAGGTCACTTGCCCCACCCGCCTCCACATACATACCCAGTCCACTCCAGCATCATGTATAGTCACAATACAATAGTGTCGCTACAGTCACTGAATCAAGGATGTATTTCAGTTATAGCACAGCCAGACATCAGATAAGTGTTACCACAGGTGTAATACACACAACTGTCATGAAGGATTGGGCAGTGTGCCCAGATTTTACAACCATCAGTCCATTTCTACAAGACTTAAAAAACGTCTAGGACACGATTTATCAATCTGTCACTTTACATACACCTTCAGTCAAATGTGGATGACTTAACATTAGATCAATGACTGTCTATCCAGCATCAAAGGACTTCAAGTCGAGAGTGGGGTTTCATATCAGAGACTTTACAAGAAATAGTCAAAAAGCTTCCGCATTTTAATTTCTTTTGATGTAATTTGTCTATAACAGAACCAACCATGAAATATCCCTGGTGTCAGTCAATGTCCAAGGACTGAACTTACAGACAACAACCAAGAACCATGACCATTTCCGTTTACAGTCACATATACATCGAAAACAAATGACCAACTACCAGTGTCAACATCCATAAATGTTTCCATTCATCACCTTAACATTTCAGCATCTCACAACCTGACTCAGAAATTTCTCAGATTTATTATTTTCATTGCTCAATATGTGCTTCCCTGCAATCTGAATATTTCACAATGAGGTTCCTGTTGAGAAACTCCCGGCCAGCTTCATACATGAATCAACTTCATACTTGACAGGATCTAGAGGTGCAGAATATGTTACTAATAGTTCAATGCACATTTAGTTCACCACTGTAGTATATTCAATTTCCTGCCCCATTATTTATGACCATTTTGACAGGTGAATGTGAGAACTTTCAACTTCCTTGCTGGTTTCAGCATCTGATTTATCACGCCATAGCTGGGTGACATTATCTGACCCGTTAACTATTCTTCAATGAATACTAGTGGAAGTCTTTATTCACCAAAGCCTCTTAAACTATATATCAGACAAAACTCAAGCATAGCGGACTCTATTTCAAAGATTTAGGTCGAACTTTAACTCAATATAACCTTACACTAATATATACCAGTCAGTAGAATGAGTGGTGAGAAAGTTTGTTTTTCTATGCCACTTTTATCACTATGGGGGACACCAGACATGGGCTTCAACCATTGTTCCATGTGGGGATCGAACCCATGTCTTTGGCATGAAGGGTGAACGCTTTACCCACTAGTCTACCCCATCACCCTGCCAATCAGTAGAGAAATTTGAACAGATTTTATAACAGCAAGTTTTTTCTTCTGCTGCATGTGGTGTTCTTAGTGCATGCCAACCTGGTTTCAATTACAAGCTGTGTGGAGGATATTTGTAAAGAGTGTTCCAAGGGACATAGCCTATGGGGGTTCACTATCTGTAATTTTTGGCTGGTAGATGGAATGCAAGTCTAGTTTCATTATATGTTGCATTAATTCATTTTAACTTTTTTATATATCTAAATATGTAATTTGTCTTGCAAAAGATTATACGGTAGCTTCCCTGAGGGTTTGATAGTATTATTGAGATAAATGGATTTTAAGTTTTCACAGAAGTGCGGGGTCACTTAGTGTCCTTATTCAGACACATTTTACAAAGGACCAAGTTTAATTTAAGACAACATGGGACAGTGTCAAGTGTATTAATGCTGTTGGCATTTCAAGACATGTACAGAATACAAATTAATATATTCCTGGGTAACTTACATAGTTTCTCTGCAGGAAAAGCAATGAGATATATATAAAAAAAAAAATATACACACACATATAGATAGGGTCGGTCTTAATGTTAATATCAAAATATGCTATGTTTCTCAAGGCACCCAGCAGAAAGTGTTTGTGTGTACAGATCCTGTGTACGATTTATGTTCAGTGTAACTGTACTGTGTATGTACAAGCAAGCATTATGCCTCCCTCGAATGGTCTAGATCCCAAGTATGGGCATAGTAAACACACTTAACAAAACAAACTTGGCAATATTTCAAATAAGACCACAATGCGCACTACCAGATCAGAGTTTTATAACTTTACAACAATCATATATATTCTGCTCACATTCCTCTTTGACAAAACAGAGAAAGATCATTCAAACTGTTCTGAATGTGTATCCGAGTCCAATCCCTCCTTCCTATAAGCCAAGTACTGTAGTGAAAAGACTAAACAGTACTGAAACTAGGGCAACAACAATGCAATGATTATTCACTGAAATTTGTTAGGGCTAAAGTTGTATTTCCATGGCAAAATACTTAAGTTCAACTTATGTTTTGCTATTTGAAACACATTGGGTATCACTGATCCAGACTGCAGCTATTTGAAACCAACTGGGTACCACAACGTGATCACAACCGAGAACATTTTGAAGTGTCTCAAATAATGGGCACAACACTTTTAAGTCAGTCCTTGGAAATGGGGATACAATCAAAGAATCACTTCATGGGTATGATTACGAACTGTGCCAGCTTTCTCATAACCCTATATTTAGAAGTCAAAATGTCAGTGCCACAATGAAGTTTTCGAAGCAGTATCATGAACACTAGAAAATATGTGACATAATTTCAAGAATTGTTCAAAATTAACTTAAGTCTACTCGTCAGAAAGGACAAGGCTGATTATCTGGTGAAAATATTTTAAATACTTCTATATAACGAACACCCACGCTGTGCCTGCACTGAATATCATTACAGCAAACTTACTAACGCAGCCTACAAATACTCACGGACATTCCAAGCTGGAGTTAGGTAAGCCACCTAGGTCACGCATAGTGTAGCCACCTTCTTCACCAGCACATGGTGTGTGCCTGCCTACCTAGCCAAGCGTCCCCACGTGCTTGTCACCCTAGCAACCAGGTTAACAACCGTTAGTGCCAAGACCTGTTCCCCTTCAATAGCGGTACACATCCATTAGAAGCGTGTACCTGAACGGGCATATCTAGGACCGTTCAACAGGTTGTCTGACACTGGGCTCTACAGGAATGAATAGGCGGGTATTGTCAGGACTGCAATATAGCTGGGATTATCTCCTAACCAGGCTATAACTATGTTATTACACCCCATAGTAGAATTGGTATTAGGCCTGAGTCTTGTGGAGGATAGGAAAATTTTTGCATTTCAAGGGCATTCCATATGCATTGTGACAGGATTAGAAGTGCTGTGTTCTTAAGGTTCAATAATTACACTGTGTGGTAGAGTTGACCCGACAATAGGACAAGCACAGCTCTGTTTTCATTGAAAACACAGACTATGTCATAAGAATAACTGAATGGACATATGATAGCTACGTCCTGGACGTGTAGAATCAAGTCGAAAGAGTATAAGTTGAGAGGATCTGCTGTATTTGTTGAACATTTCCGGTCACAAAAGAAGGGTTACTATTGCATTTTTTTAAATGCAAATACAACAATCAGTTACAAATACAAGAAACTGATTCTATGTCTGGATTTAAAAGAATAAAGAAACCCTGAACCGAATAAAGGCACATGTTCATTTCAATCTTCAATAAAAAATCCATTCAATAGAGAAAACTTTTGAATGACATTATGTGTTCAGTCAGCTGACCTCACGAAGTCACAAGATCAGATTACCTATTAACGAAACAAACAGATCTTGGAACAAAAGTCCTCTGAGGGCACACACAGACACACAGAGAGACACAGGCACAGACACACACACAGGCACAGGCACACACAGAGACATGCACAGGCACAGACACACACACAGGCACAGGCACACACACAGACACACAGAGAGACACAGGCACAGACACACACAGGCACAGGCACACAGAGAGACATGCACAGGCACACACACAGGCACAGGCACAGGCACAGACACACAGGCACAGGCACACACAGAGACATGCACAGGCACAGGCACAGGCACACACAGAGACATGCAGACACACACACAGACACACACACAGGCACAGACACACAGACACACACACAGGCACACACACACACACAGGCACACACACACAGGCACACACACACACAGACACACACACAGGCACACACACACTCTAGATTATAACAATAAAAGAAGCAACAGAACATTACTATTGTCAATTCATGTGATGTAAGAGCGAAGAGCTTATTACTTAACCGTGTATGAAAATATGAGAGAATTTGTTATTTGCTGGTTTGTTATGTCAGTCTGTCAAACGATTCTACTGTACATGCAATGAAGTTGTGTTGAGTTGGGTTTTATTTCACGTTGGCATGACCGTCATACGATGACGACATTAGTAAAAACTGCATTAATTTTAACAATTGGTATTCAAATATCAATCAATTCTTTTAAGTTGATCCAGTATTTCAAATGAAAACTCAACATGAAAGGACCAATTATGGAAGTATATGCAATGAAACTACAATAAATATTTAAAAAATCACATTGGCAGTCAAACAACAGAGCAAACATGAGTTTCCACGGCAACAAGAAATCACTTCTATATGGACTGTTATTTTCCTGTAAAAACATTACAGTTCAGAAGTACTTACTGAACACACCAAAGGACAAACAAGACCACGGAATCTTTAGGCAGCATATGTAGCCAGCTTACAAAACAAGCACCTGCTGCAGTATGTGCTGAAACTTCTCTGTGAACACATAGGTCTAAAGATCCCAAGACCCTGGAGTACATCATCCAAATGTCTACACCTTCCTCACTGAACAAACAGTTGCCAGTAAAGTCCACACTGGTTGCTGGTCCACCCTGTACTGTCACTGCTTACGCTCCACACACCACCTCTATCAGCCAAGCAACACTACCTGTGCCATGTGTTAAAACCTGTATTGCCATGTGCTACAACTCGTATCGCCATGGCGCGGGATATGCAGTATACACCCGTATTACCCCCTCTCTTCAGTGTAGCTAGGCTAGCTCATTGACTGGCTCACCAGTTTGCCTCTGGGCAGGGGTGTTGGATAAGGGAGTCAAAGGCATTGAATACCAACTCTAGCCTAGTCAATACAACAGTTAGTATTCTATTATATCCAGATTAGGACTGGCAAGCCATCACAATAGCGTTCCCCAGTTCTATTCAATACTGTACAAGGCTCATTACCCTATTGTTGAAATTCAAGACATTGTGTTTTAACACATCGTAACCAGCTTTCTTGGCATTACTCTGAATAAGAGGCAGCTTTTCAATAGCTGTATGTAATAATACCTGAGTACCTTGCAGACAGGAAAATTAATGTGTTTGTATATGATTAACAGAATGATTGAGAACATTACATCCTTAGACTGCTGCTGTGGTTTGTTGACTGGCTCAGAATTCATTTCTCACAAGAAACATTTTCAAAAATAATTAGTCTTCTATACTGAGTCAGCAGCTTAGCTTACGGTCACAAAAGGTTTGCTCATTAAGAGAGGACAATGTAAGATCAAGCACTTGACAGTTTGCAGGAACAAACACACTATCACACAACAGCTCGAAACTCATAAATGAACTTTTCTACTTCACAGACTGTACATGTAACTGTTGTTAACCACAATGAAGTTCACCACAATGTTGACTTGCTGAATGCATGCAATTTGAAAATATATTTGTCAGAACACAGCAGATTAACTCCAGTATAATACGACTACAACTTACATGAGTTAACGCGAGTTAACATGAGTTAACTGAAAATGCAAGCTTACACATTTCTATGACCAGATAGTTATGACCCATGACAAGAAAGTTGTATGTACATACTTAAACATTAAACATTTTGTCCGAGCGTGAAGTTCGAAGCGACGAAAGCCAAGATGTCACTTGAATTACATTACATAATAGCACAATAAAGATGGAAATAGCGAATTATTATTCATTTCTCAGTTTATTTGATTTGTTTAATTATGTTCTGTAAACATTATTAATTTGTTCACCAAGAACTCTGATGTGGACCTGTTGCCAAAGCATGTGTGCGAGAATAGTTGTTTTTTCAAACATTACGAAAAATAGAAAAGTCTAATCCTGTCGATAATATATGGCCATTTCAAATGTAATAAGTGTTGACAGGCATTATGGAGAGTGATCAATTTGATAAATGAATTATATGTTAGTTAGGTTCCTAATATTATATATCATTTTGATGTGATTACTCCCTGGTCGATTTTTCAGCCTATGGTGTCGGGGACATCCTGGCCGATTTTTCCTCCTACGGTGTCAAGTGTAGTTTTACTCCGCACTCAAAAATATTCCAACTATTCCGGCAGTCTGTAAATATTCGAGTCTGGACCAGACAATCCAGTGATCAACAACATGAGCATCGATCTGCGTATTTGTGAACCGATGATAAGAGTCAACCAAGTCAGCAAGCCTGACCACCTGATCCCGTTAGTCGCCTCTTACGACAAGCATAGTCGTCTTTTATGGCAAGCATGGGTTGCTGAAGGCCTGTTCTACCCCAGGCCCTTCGTGGGTCCCTACGGTGTTGAATCGGTATATACCATGAAGTGAGTAAGTGAGTGAGTTTAGCATTACAGCTTATTTTAATCAATATTCCAGCAATATAACGCCGGGTAACAGCAGAAATGGGCTTTACACTTTGCACCCATGTGGAGGAATCGCATCTGGGACTACCATGTGACAAGTGACTGCTTTAACCACTATGCTACCCCGTTGGACTCTGCACCCTAAAGACTGGAGTTGGGGTGTAATTAATTTTTAAAATTTAATCTCGTCTGGCCACTTTTTATTGGGATTATCAACAGAGCTCACTTGACCAGATCTTTACTAGACCTGGATTTCATTCTGATTGCTTAGGTCCTCTACTGCATTAACTCTGCAGAGAATAGCCCATATATAAACATAATACATTCTTAAAACTGTTGAGTTCTGAACTGGGTAGTCTACATGCAAAGGCGTTGGTGCTGACTCCAGCTGATCATTTATCCAAAGCTGTTTTCTCATAGCCATAAAAATACAGGCATTCATATGAATCAATTCTTCCTCAACCAATTGGCATGTTTCAACTTAATCTGCAGACGAGATGTCAACAAATCTTTTCATGACGATCCCAACCGCACACCAAATGCAGAAAGAAGCTTCAAAGCGACAGGCATTAATTGGAAGTGTTTAAACCCAAGACACTGAGGGTATCACTACCAAGGCAAGACAGTATTTGTACAACCAGGTCAAAGGTGACCACACAGTGGTAAGGTAATTTATCACAGCATAATGTCCTCGTCATGCAACCTGTTTATGTAAACAAGTCTTTGAAAGGAGAAATAAGATTGAATAGGACAAAAACTCTGTGAATGCCTCATAGAAAAATCAATCTGCATAACATTTGTCAGATTTGTTGGTAAGCAGAAGCTTTGACGAGAGTTCACAGTATTACGCTGCGCAAATCAGAGTTCAAAATTAACTTAAGTTTGCTAGTTCCATAAATAATTATCAGGATTTCCTTGTGGACGCCCACTTTTATGTGGGAGAGATGCCAACACTGCGGCAAAATATTCTGATGAAAAGATATTCTACCTTCTTGTGACAGAACAGTAAATTCTACCCAAAAAGCAACAAATGTCATTCTTGACTGATCCCCCAAGAGACTTGGTTGTAAATGAAACAATAAAAACAGCTATGTTTCAACACACCGAATGCTATCTTTGCACTAACACCGCAGCAGAATTCATCTAAACAGAAATTGAACTTATTTGAAAGAACACTATGAAAATTATATTTCTACCAAAAAGGGAGACAAGTCAATCTTGACTGATCTCAATAAGAGAAGAATTCCGTAGTAAGTAACATGACATATGTTGTTGTATTTAAACGTACTGAAAACTTTCTTCAAAGCTCAGCAGTTCATCACATTCAGCTGGTGATGCAATGTTCACCAAGTGTCTCCCTTGAAGGTTCATGTCGGTATGATGATAGTCACACCGCCCATAGGCCGGGACGAGTGCAATACAGCTTTGTATCACATGCACTGAACCCATCTCGGACTACAGGTGATATGAGATTCAATTCCATGGTACCATCCGCACAGTGTCAGCAAAAATACATCAAATTGAAAATTGTATTTTCTTCCTTGTCACCCTCAAAAAGATTCTAGATTCTCTTCCTGGGTCTCAAACCACAAGCATCAAACTCACATTAACATAGATTAAATATGTCGGGATGAAACCTGATCAATACAAAACTTAAGTTAGTTATTTTTGGAGGTTCTGGGACGGACTGTACAGACCTTAAGTTTCACCCAAGAGGCCTAACAAAAGAGATTAATCTTGTTTATTTTTTTCAAAGACAAAAATCTAAATTAGGGACAGACATTTGGATCTTTGCAGTTCCTCCTCCAGTGTTTGAGTCCAGGTTTATGTACTGCATCATGGCAAAGAAAAAGGCACTACAGTTTTATTCATAGTGCTTTCCATGTTGATTCCTGATCAAATGTGTTCATAATCAAAACTTGATCAGTTCTAAGAACTTTCATCTGCAAGTCCAGACTGGTACTCAGGCTGTCTTGCATATACACAACTCAAGCGATTGATGACTGGTTTAAGAAAGTAAACCTAACAGGGCATGACAGATTAACTATAATACCAAACAAGCAGGTGCCCCTTTAGCATGGTAGAAAGAATTGAGTTCGAAGAGTGAGTGAGTCTAGTTTTATGCCACACTCAGCAAACATTCCAGCTATATGGCGACTGTCTGTAAATAATCTAATCTGGACCAGACAATCCAGTTATCAACAGCATGAACATCAATATGCACAATTGATAACCAACAACATGTTTCAACCAAGTCAGCAAGCCTGACCACCCGATCCCGTCAGTCGCCTCTTGCGACAAGCATAGTCGCCTTTTATGGCAAGAATGGGATGCTGAAAGCCCATTCTAAACTGGTCTTTCACTTGTCTGTCTGAGAAGAACTCATAGGCACTATAGGCACTTTTTTATAATAATCCAGCATTTAATAGTAGGGCGTATATATAAATAGAGATATATCGCTATATATAAATAGAGAGAGAGAGTTGTATATATATATATTATTATATTATTATATATTAGAGTATATATTATATATATATATATATTAGAGTTGTGACGATTAATCGATACGCAAGTTATCGCGATTCAAGAGCTGCACGATACGATACATCGATACGATTGTCGTGTATCGATTCAACATGATACTTACATACTTAGCAGTCTATGAAAACACAGTCTCCCCTTCTGTTTAGATTTTCATGGAAAATATTGCCATGGACATGCTCCGACTGAGATAATTTTCACAAATTTATTTTGTTATCTGTGCAAAAAAGACAGTTCTGTCAATGTTGATCCCTGCTGTTCCATTTCTGGGGGAAAACACTATTTTACTGACACATGCTAAACATTTTTAATAAAATGTCTTTCATGATGACTTGTTTTATTTTTCTCGGGAGAAGAATACCTACCCTGAAATGATAACATAACAGCACATTATTTCCAGTACTTTTATTTCTCTGTATACAAGGACAAAATATCGTGATACGTATCGTATGTATCGGACTACCAGTATCGTGATACGTATCGTATCGTGGCATGGGCGTATCGTCACAACTCTATATATAAGCTAAGTGAAGCAGGTAATACTTGCCATGTTTGAATGTAAACAATTGCTCAGTACATTGCAGTCTAAGTAAACTTATCCTCAGTACTTTTCGTTACACTCCACCACTGAGCCTAACAAAACCTTAAGGAGGGCCGCGTCAGGTAACCTTTGAGATTCACCAATCAGAACACAGCTTACCAAATGGCGAAAGTGCACATTTGCACATCCCTTATTAACTTTTTATCTTGAAAAGGTTCGTACCCGAACGATTCCGAATGCTATTTAGCGTACGATCGCTTCCGGCGTACGTACTGCCAAGGCAACGGTGAGTAAACAGTCGCTGAATATAGTGTTTTTGACAATATTCAAGGATGTCATCTTGCGGAAATATAAGCTAATGGTAACCATGTCAACAGAAATCCATTTAACCGTCTCGCATTTGATTGATCTGTCATTGATTGCTCAAAGGTTACCTGACGTGACCACCTAGGTTTTGTTAGACTCAGTGGTGTAGTGTAACGAAATACACTGAGACGAAGTTTACTTAGACTGCAGTACATTGAAAACTGTTGCACATGGTGTTGTCAGTGTTGGTTTCAATCACAAGAAGCGCATAGGTTTTTGTTTAGGTTGAAACTACAAGTTGCGTATAGGTTTTTGCTTGGACCAAGTTCTGTCTCATAAAGGAGTCAATTGGATATTTGTACAGACCAAGTCCATGAGGTTCGCATGAAATAATGATGAGCTGGCTGAGGGCACTTGAGTCAATTTAATGCAACATTAATTCATTTAAACTTTTCAATGAAGTATATTTTGTTAGGGAGTGAGTCTAACCATGGGTGAAATACTGTGACATACATGACATTATATTTTGTATCATACAAGGGCAACAATGATGTGTGTGAAGCATCAGTCAGTTCCTGCAACACATCTGCAACACTGTTGATAAATTTGGCATCCAGATTTCTTTTATTTTGCACAAAGTTAAGCATTTTTGGGGTATTTTTAAGTAATTAAGTGAATGAGTGGGCGATAAAGGTCCTATCAGCAATCGTGAAGAATTCACATTTGTGTTACTGAAAGCAAGGATGCACTGGCTATGATGCCAATCACAGAAGTGTTGATATGCATCACAGTGCAATATTATATTGTATCATCCAAAACTCTGGCTACACTGCAAGTCTAATGGTAGGACCATGTGCAGAGATTCACACCTGGGTACACTCAGTAGAAATGACGATATCCTGGTAGAGTGAGTGACTACCCTGATCATATTCCGCCACGACCCACAAGTCAAAGCTTAGACAAGCTCTAAGTGTTTTCCCATATCAACTCAAGAGATGGCACCAAGAGAACAACAAAGGACTAACTACTTCTTTTTAGGGAGCAGTCAAGTGGCTGAGAGTTTGTATGGGGCCTTCCCTCACGACTTGGCCAAACATGAACCTACAAGCCGAAAGAGCTGGGGCCAGCATTGACTTGGAGCATGTATACACACTGCCTCAAGGAGGGGATTCCTCCTTCATAGCAACTGGTCTATCTGAGTACACTGGAAGTAGTACATTATCATACAAATAGAGAAGGAAGGGAGGACAGCCCTGCTGTACGCTGTACTGGGATTTTGGTGGGGCAAATGACAATAGAGGATTTTCATGATCTTGTCAATTTCTTAAAGGAGGATTTTCATATCATGACAAAATCTGAATAAGTTTTATTTCAAATTTTGAATGACTTTCTGTCAATGTCCTGGAATGTTATGTTTGTTGTTTAACTATATATTAATTTCAGGTTTATGACCTAGAAATTGGCACAAGTCCTGTTGCCCTTGGCAACAGCCCAACAGTTACGTTATGATAAGGACTGGTAGAAAAATGTGATTTTAAGGAGTTATGCTTTTTATAATGTTTATAATCCTCCAAGGTATTGTGGATTAAAACTGTTAGGGTTTCTATTGATTTGTGGACAATCAAGTAAGAGACAGTCAATGGTTACGAGCAATGATCTACACAATTGGGATATGACAGGGAGTCACAATCGTAATTCATGAGACTGACAAGGAGCGAGTGAGTTTAGGTTTACGCCGCACTCAGCAATATTCAAGCCATGTAGTGGAGGTCTGTAAATAATCAAGTCTGGATCAGGCAATCCAGTGATCAACAGCATGAGCTTTGATCTGCGCATCTGGAACAGATGAGGTGTCAACCAAGTCAGTGAGCCTGACCACCCGATCCAAGCATGGAGGCAGGTAGATCGTTTGTCGATTATTTCCCTCAAATTAGCACTCTTCCATGTGCATCAAAATTACTTACAAATGAGATAAAAGTTGATGGTGCAAATACGCTGAATTTGCTTATTATTTTTATGAGTTGAAAAATAAGCATTCTTAAACTCGCTCAAGGATGTCAGTAACTCAACCGACATAAAATAAAACTATCAGGCCGAGACGTAGATGCTTCCTGGGTAGTGGGGATTTATACCCTGGTGATACTGAAGATGAATGTCTTATTTAAAAATATGAAAAATAAACCCTAATGGCATGGTGGAAAAATCAGGGCAAGTGATCATACATGCAACAATGTGCCGAGTACAATAGCCATTTTAAAGCTACATCCACCACTAAAGTAGGGCAAATAATGTGGTCCAGGGACTGTTAGACTAGTGTCACTGTCAGGTCTACTGGTGGTGCATTTTAAGGTAGAGAACTCTGCAGTGACATTAAGTGGTCAATCTATCAGCTGAAGTATACCAGCTGTCAGTGTGACCAACACTAGCTAGGTCTTGACCTTGTGAACACTGACAACAGGGGCGGTAAAAACTAACTCAGTTTTCAACAGACACCCCCAATAAGGACAAACAATGTTCCAAATAAAGCGAGGACTCATGAAACTCCACTGTATAGTGTGCAAGATCATATAACAAAATAAATTAAATGAACTCCACATAAACAGTGTATTTGAGTTCAGCTAATAAAATACTTGCAATTACCCAATCAATTCATTGAGTGAGTGAGTTTAGTTTTATGCCGCACTCAGCAATATTCCAGCTATATGGTGGTTGTCTGCAAATAATCGAGTCTGGACCAGACAATCCAGTGATCAACAACATGAGCATCGGTCTGCGCAATTGGGAACCGATGACATGTCAACCAAGTCAGTGAGCCTGACCACTCGATCCCGTTAGTCGCCTCTTACGAGAAGCATAGTCGCCTTTTGAGGCAAGCATGGGTTGCTGAAGGCCTATTCTACCCCCAGGACCTTCACAGGTCCCAATCAATTCAGGAAACTATAACTGTACGCACATGAACTTAACAGTAAGGTTGGTGGTATTTTAGATATGAATACTATAGCTTACCGTCATCCAGTTGTAACACATAGTATCCTCAGACCATTCCTGCAACAACAGAAAAATACACTTCAGTACTACAAGATAAAAATAAACATTCTATTCATGTCAAAATCAGTGTTCAAAATTTAGCATAGAAATCTTGGTTTCCCTGTCGTAAGAGAAATTTTAGTCTCCTACAATGGCAAATCTGAAAGACCAAATAAATTTGAAGAAATGAAGTACATTCCATACTTGCTTGATTTGCAACCTATCATTTTTCATTTACACTTGTTGTAAGATATGTCATGTTCCCATGTAACATCCTTTCCAGTTCATTTTCATAATAAATAAATTCAATTTGCCAACAGCAATCAGAGAAACTGATAAAATAAGGATGTTATCACTCACCCCGAACTATGTCAGTTAGGTTTCATACCTATTTCTGTAGGTTTTATGCCTCTTTCAGTAAATATCACACTTAAAGACACGAACTGAGCATTATACAGTGTTGAGAACTGAACCCAGGTCATCACCAGTATGAGAGAAATAAAATGGAAAAATTCTACTGTCATTAAGACCAAACATAGGGCAGTATGGCAAGAACAGTAGGGTGAGTACTACTTTCTGTCACCTCCAAGATTTTAAAATAATTCCTCGCCTTCCTCTAGAAAAGTGTTTTTTTTCCTTCTAAAACCCCAACAGTTTCAACCATTTTGCACTTACTTCAGTTTTTGGCTCTGGAACATCACCCAAGGAATTTCTATCAGTGAAACGTTATCTCTGTGCCTGCTGAAGGCAACTCCTGTCACCCAAGCTGAGGTGTCCATCGGCTCCTGCAGCAGACTATGCCTGTCCTTGGGGATTGGCACTTTGTGACAACTGACCTTTCCTTGCTGACATGTTAATCTCTCACATCAGATGCTGATACTTTTCAAAACGTCTTCAAAGTCTCAAAAATGAATCCTCTCCAAATAGTTGTCCAGATTTCACATGGTTATCCTCGGTTCCTTTTTCTTAGGATTCAGGGTTACCGAAAGACATAGAACAGCGTCTTATCAGAGGCCTGATGGGTAATGGTTTAACAGCCTGCTTGTGTTGCATCTAGGCAAAGATATGAAGTGGCTTCTGGTAAGTTTTGGGTTCTTCAAACTAGGGAACCTCCTCAAGGTCCTCATGTTAAGTTTCCGGTATGTTTCTTCAAGGCAAATTTTTTTCCCTCTCCTGAAGTGTCTAAGCATGTTAAGGCAGAGACATAAAATAGCCGCGACATAGTACAGCCTGATCTGAGTGCTGCAAGCCTGTTATGGTCTCTGCTATTGAGCCAGGGTATTCTTGAGGTCCGGACTCCAGTCCTGCAATATATACACAACACTTGTAAGGCGATGTCAACCCTATCAGTGCTCCAATAAACACAGCCAGTCATTCACAGCCATTACCCCCTATTTGCCTATTAATTCACATTCTGATATACAAATATCAGTTTCCACCCCAGTAGAATTTAGTTGGGAGGTCTGTTACCGTGTTTCACCCAATGAGGTCTATGGTTGTATTGTACTGAAGGCATGATTCAGCATGTACACCACCACACAGGACACAACCAGATACCCCCATTGTCCTGGCAGTTGAAACCTAATGTTGCATTACCTTCTATTTTATCAATGTGCCAATGAGACAAAGTTAATAAACTGACACAAGCAAACCACAAATTTGTCAGATTTGAAAGTATGTTTGCTGCACATATGTAAAAGTTTTCAACTGTTTAAATCCTGGATTGGGATCACCTGTACTCTGTACTCTGATTCTGCCTTTATCCAAGTAAGGGCTAGTCACGGTCTCAAATGCATGGGATCCGAGTTCCAATAAGACATTATGTTTGGGGTCAGGTTGACTCTCAAAATTTTATTGAGGGAGAGGGGTAGGAACAGAGGAGAGAGTCAAAATGAAAATTTTGGGGGTGAAACAATTCACAAAGATAATGAATTGTCAACGAATATCTTTTTTTTCAGCTGTATGCCTATGAATGCTAAGACTTATCTCCGTTCAGTAGTTTGTTCACGATAGTGGCCAAATAAACCATTGCAAACAAGTCAACTAATTTTTCAATTCAGATTACACAAAAACTAAGGTTTCACTTACTTATTAATATTCAACTATTACATCAAGGCCAAGTGGTCACTGATCAAGAAAACTGTTCAATGTGAATAATACAGAAGCTCCATGGGAATTTCATAAACCTCGTTTGATGTGCAGGTAAGGTTACAGCCAATTATTTTTTCAAGTTAAATTAATTACAAGATACCTCAGTATTTGCCTCATTTGAAAATACGTTACTGCTTCTAGGAGCCTGGGATTAAGGGGCCATCACCATTAACTGTTCCAAAAGAGGGGTACCTGACACAAAGCAGGTGGGGACACATACGGACTAAAATTCTATATTTACTGTTACGCTGATGCCGTCACAACAATGCTTCATGCATTTTCCTACCTCGCCTTTGGTTCAACACTTGTGAAATAAACGTCTCTCTTTGCTAGCTTTCTATGCTGGGGCAGCTGCAGCATAGGGAATTTCCTTAGATTTGGGCTTACCTATTCAATATCTACACTTTACATGTGAAACTTTTTTCAGGGGGTGAGAAAACAATATCACATATCGATTTGCGTGAATGAAGAAGAGAAGACAGTAAATTTGCAGTTAAACCACACCAGAGAAGACCATTTACCATGTCAGTTGTTTTGGCTTTGCACTGCATTGCGTGAATGAAGAAGCAGTGTTGGCTCAAGAGAGGGTTTTGGAGTGTTTTGACTCATCAAATTCAGTGAGGATCCCCTCTATTTTACATCTGCCCACCTATTTAACACTGGTGGGGGTCCATAAACATTATTTTCATCAATTTGGACCCACTCAAAATTTCACCCAAATCTAACACTCAAGAAGAGAAGACAACTTTGTCAGTAAAGACAGTAAATTTGCAAATAAACCACACCAGGGAAGACCATTTACCATGTCAGTTGTTTTGGCTTTGCACTGCATTACACGTAGCTATTAAGATTACTGTGTTCATTCCACTCGTATTGAGAGGCGGAAGTAGTAATCAACTCATCCTCCACGATCTCAGTGTTCACGAATAGCGCCTGACCCTCTGACATATCTGGCAGATTCGCCAGTGGTCGGATAGAAATCACCAACCCGCCAGCCCCAGTGTCTGACTGAATATTTCACAATGTCTTTGTGTGAAGTTGTCAATTTATTTCAATGTCAATTACATGAAATGTTAAATCTGAAATGTGTGTTTAACTTTTTCTGTGGGTGCTGTGAATTTTCAGTGGGTCAGACAGACATCTGAAACTTACAGGACCCAATGTCCTCTTACTTTGAAACACCATTGTGAACACTGCGATCTATCGGTGACTTGCGAGATGAATTCTGATGCTTTGATCGAACAAAAAAGGTAGCATCTGAAACTATTATTATATAAACAGAAATATATTCTAGCACTGAGTAATTCTAACTACAAGTTTTGCTGTATCAAAAAATGTCATGATCATAACTAAGGCTATGTGACAGCACCTCGGTGTATAACGTTCGCACTGTCGCTCCGTTCTGAAGTATACCCTTTATGCGACAGGCTATATTTAGTTTGACAGAAGATTGTGATGGTTTCAACCAATCATCAAGCGTAAGTAATTACGAACGGATTCATATGCAGCACCTGATCGGTACACGTAACCCTACGGACTATACCGTACATAAATATTTACAAAATTGAAAATAGATATAAGTCAAGAAACCCCTTGATGTATTTGTGATCGAAAGAGAGAGAATGATGAAACTGGTTTGGTGTACGAAACGGAGGAGTTTGTTAACATGTTTTGCTGTCATGTTTTAGTTTTACCAAAGCTGCTTTTGATTTGCGAAATGTAAATGTCTCCGCGAGACCCACACACGTTCACAAACAATGTTCGGCACATGGCAATTTATATTGCATGACATGTCTCAAATCGATTTTCAGGAGATTTTAAGGAGATGAACATTAATGGGGGGGGGGAATCACTGAAATGTTAATATTTTAATATTTCACTTCTGGAGAAACATAAAACAAATTTAGCCTGTGCAAATGAGACAGAGCTTTATGTAAATTAATAACCCGCATAAGTGACGTAGGTTAATCTTTCGAACAGGATGTCAGCCTCATGTATGCGCCATTTGGACTTCTGAATCAGTTTGAAATCAGGAATCAATTTAGTTACATTTACTACCCGTAGCATTGAATTGTGTGGTTAAGTTTTGATTAGTGACAATTTGCATCAGAAGCAACAGACTGTTTTCACTTTACACTGCATCATATGTGCAGGTTTCCGTGTCAAAGGGAACCCTGATGTGATTAACATCAGTATTGCAGATGGTGCCAAAAAATTTGGGTAATCTTGACCAAACACATTTGTAAGCCTTATTTCATAAGTTTTGCGCTGTCTAAACCTCATTATTTATCATGAGGTGGGGTTTTACGCCACTTGTAACAATAATCCAGCAATATCACAATGGGGAACACAAGAAATGGGAGGCACACTGAACCAATATCGGGAATAGAACCTGGGGCTTCAGTGTGATGAGCAAACGCTTAAACCATATGGCTACCCCATCGCCCGAAAATTTGCTCTTAACTTGGTGACCCATGTATCTCATGGATATTGACCTGTGTTCAGCAGGTGCCCCCTCCTCAAACCTAAGGGTGTATAGAGTAAATCCCCAAGACTTGGCCAAGCACATGGTGCTGGTTATCTCAAGTGTGACCAAGTCAAACTCTGATTATTTACGATCAACAGAAAAACAACCCTATCGTGACATGCCAGGCAGCCGATAGGTACTGCAATGGCAGCTATGTCAGCCACATACATAACTTCTTGATCCAAACTGATAACGGCAACTTCACGAACACAACCGACACAAGCAGTTTCCGAGTGCATGGTGTAAAAGCGATAACCAGGACCACAATCAACAGTATTGAAATGGCAGAATTTTCACCTTGTGATTCTTATCAAACTAATTGTTTAACAACTGTAGATTTTGGCAGTATTTGTGTTCATTGTTTGGTGGGGCCAGGGGGACAGAGTTATGCTGGGGCAATTTACTTAAGTCTTGTCCGTCTATTCCTTACTCACAACCATTAATCTTGGGTCTGATTGATCATGATGATTGACATGCCTTTGGTTGTTACACAGGCAGGTCTGTTTTAATTTGGAAGCATGAACCTACAAGTTCAGACTAGGTGATTTCAGGACTACAAATCCACTCGTCAGTTAAAGATATTCAAGGTCAACAAAGAAATACTGATGGCCAGTGTTGCAGTTTCACGTTGCCTTGACCAGTATCATCAATGCATGAGCTTTGACGTTGCTGTGACCATGTCGGGATTCCATGTGCTTTATCATTGCCTTGACCAGTGACCAGGTTTTGCAAGTTTTCAAGTTGCTTTGAACAGGGTCGAAGATGCATGAGCTTTGACGCTGCCCTGATCGGTGTCAAGGTTCCGTGAGTTTTCAAGCTGCTTTAACCCGAGTCGCAGTAGCATGAGCTTGCCGTTGCCTTAACCAGTGTCGTGAATGCATGAGCTTTGACGTTGCTTTGACCAGTGTTGAGATTACATGTGCTTTGACGTTGCCTTGATCAGTGTCGAGGTTGCACGAGCTTTGAACAGTTTTGCAGTTGCATCTCAAGTGAGTTTGGTTTTATGCCACTTTCAGCAATATTCCAGCAACATCATCAAAAGGGATAACAGAAATATACCCACGACGGGAATCAAACCAGGGAAATCAGCATCACAAATGAACGACTTTACCAATACACGACCAAAGCTCCAGATGCACCTCAAGAGTAAAGCCTAAAGGTCACATACTAAAGTAACAAATGAAAACACAGTTTTCACTTACTCATGATATACAAAATGCATTGCCGATTAAGAAAAAACAAATCAACAACATTATAAGCATATAATTGCAAATGTGCAATATTTTGTAATTGAGTTTACCTCCTTCGAAACGAAGCAGCCGCTAAACCGAACCCAGTCAGAGGTGGTTTGCATACACTCAAGTGTAACAAAGCCTTTTCATTGGCCAATGGTTCACTTGTCAATACGCCTAGCCGGCTCTTTGTTTATGGCTTAAATGTCCGATAGGTGTTCATTCATATGCATGTGGTCAATGATTGAAGTTCTGCATTGCACATTGTCATTAGGTGTCAATAAACCAGTCACTGTGTTGTCTGTGACAGAGTCTGCTCATCACAATTAACATGTTTTGTTTTTTTCATGCAACAAGAAGATTATTACACAACTAAGATAAGAATAATCTTCCTGGCCTCATACTTGCTACTCATACTTTGGTAAGTGCCGAAAGGTATCGGAATATGTAAAGTTGTGTTTTACGTTGCATGTGACCTTTAACGTCTAAGTCTGCTTTGCCATATGTCTAAGAGCTTGACGAAACCCATTAAACATGTCCACATACAAACAAACATGATTTTGTTGGTATTCCATACTGGGTTTACTTGAACTCTGCTTCATCCCATGAAAGAGCAGACTTGTCAGCTAGTCCGACTATCAACGCAATATTGAAAATAACAATAACTGAAGATCGTCTCCACTAGTCAAATACTGTGTCTATTTATTCACTGGGGTCTGACATACAATCACAAATCTAACGATACAATTTCCCAAAAATATATTCAAAGCATAGCTTACAATTTCAAGCGTATTTCTTGTAAGTCCAACTAGGTTACATATCTTACAGTTTCAAAATGGCTACATACTAATTTTCTCCAATGATATAGCAATGAAAAAGAACTCATGCAATCTAGCAACAAGAAGAAATATGTTCATTAAAGATAAAGACCACACCTCGAACAATTCAATAAATGCGCAAATGAAAACATACTTCAAACGATTCTTTTGTCAGGAATACTTTTCCTGATGCCCAGTTTTATTGCTGGCACAATATATAAATAAATATAAAACAGTCTTGGCATAGTGCCAGTTATTTCAGACTTACAGAACAGTCTGAGATTAATCTGTCAGCGATCTTGCTATTCTGAACACAAAAAATATCAACATTCAATAGTCATGAATGTATGTTTGCATTAATACTCGAGTGATATCCTTGTGTGGACCAGTGTGGCCAGGGCTTTCTTTACAAAACACAAATTACTCCCGATGTGAAGCTCTAATTTCTAACCAATAACAACACCAGTAAAAGTTTCTAAATCCAAAAGGTTATCTGTTTCACACAAAGTAACAAATGAAAGGCAAGCAACAAATCACATACTATTCAGTTTCAAATCTCGCAATATCAAATGTTCATTTTTCTTTCGAGAGAATACGAAGTCTTATCAGTCACTGATCCTACTTCAAGGGTAACCTAGCAACAGTGAAAGCAGGGTATAAATAGGACTAGATTTTGACAGTAGGGTATACGACTTTGTATTATAGCCAGATAGAGCAGGGGCCAAACATAATCCTTGTTGTACCCCTGTTAGTTATCACCAATCAGCAACCAATCAAAAGCGATGTGTGCGTATATATCATGAGTAATTGTGACGAAAATGCCAATAGCACCTGATTGATTGTGTGGCCTGTTTACGGACTGTAGCAGCATGAAATCTTTGCCGATCCTTTTAATGACTTGCTGGTTAAACACCAATACCACTTCATCATAAGAACCTACAGACACAACACAACAACATACCTAGATCTAATATTTGTTTCTGTTTCAGGCCAAATAACTGACCTGTAAGGCTTGAGTAAATGCATGTCCAACATACTTCGTTCACATATCAATAGGTGAGTAAAACTGATTTTGAAAATTCAATATTCCAGCAATATCACAACATGGTACACAATAAATGGAATTCACACATTGTACCCATGCAAGAAATCAAACCTCAGGCTACCCAACCTCTCCAGAACAAATGAGTGAGTTTGGTTTACGCTGTTAATTCCAGCAACATCACGGCAAGGGAATCACCAGAAGCGTGGATTCAAATGCGTATCTTCTGCATGATGGGCTAATCCTTGAACCACTGGGCTACCCCAGTGTCCCAGTCAAAACAACTGAGGACTGTCACCAAAATACATAAAACAAGGCCTTGTTTGGGTCAAATAATGAATGATTGTCAGTTTAGTTCACCAAGATTCCATACCGTAGTCACAATCACTGACTTGATTCAAATGTCATTGGTTCCTAATTGCATAGATCGATGCTCATGCTGTTGATCACAGGACTGTGGTCCAGACTCTCTCCTACCCAGAGTTCCACGCGGCAAGCCAGCATAGTACCTCTGCCACATCTTACACAGTTCATTCAATATAATGTACACATTTCACAACTTATATTCTTGATGAGTCTACAAATCTAATTAAACATCATTAAAATAATTCAGTTTCACTGAGAAATTGTCATAAAACGTAACACTATTTCGATTTGTGTAGCGATCCTTTGTTTACATGGGTTGAAAGGCTCCATGTGCTGTCATCAAAGCCTTATGGAGAGCAGACGATGCAGCCAGTTTGAAATATAAATATGTATTGTCATAAACCCTTACTGATGTAGTTGTAGAATATTTACATAACAGTGTAAAACTATATGAAAACTGAGCCGAATCACTTGCGTTAAGCCAGTCTCAGCTTATTTATTAATATGCACGTGTTTACAAACAAGAGAAAAGTCTGGTCACGTGATATGCAAATTAGCCTGTGGCAGTGATGTTATGCTAAGTCATCACTGTGCCGGAGTGTGTGGTCCAGATTCAATTATTTACAGACTGACACCATACAGCTTGAAAACTGCTGAGTGTGGCATAAAACAAAAACTAAACTCATTCAAAATCATATTTCCTATCTGGAAAGCCATTACATCTGATTGGTCATGGTGTTTGTCCCTGTAGCCAGAATATATGACATATATCCAATACACATGGCTACAGTGTTTAACTTAGTGGTGTGGGCAAGGGGCAGTAGGAAATGCCCGATTCACCACGGTAACCACCACACCCTGGATAGCGGGGCTCCCGACAGCTATATTATTTGGAACATTGGCTTTCACAGCTTAAGCTCTGTAATACATAATCAATGACAAGCTGACATGGTCAGATTGTAACACTGGAAACTGATCCCCGTTTCAAATATATAACGATGTTTATCTAGAAATCAATGAATATACTTCTAAAATAAATGTTTGCTTCAATTTATTTGTGGTCTTTGGACATCCAAATCTAATGGAAAAAATTTGCTTGAGACACTGATAAACCAACTTTTGTGAAAAAAAAACTTGAATCAGTTTTCATTCAATGGGCAAGGTGTGTTGGAGTAGCCTACAGGTAAAACAGTTTCCTCGTCATGAAGAACCTGGTTTAATTTCCGATGAGTTTACAATGTGTGGAGACCTTTTTTGTGTTTTCTGATGTGATATTGCTGGAATATTGCAAAAATTAGCGTAAACCATACCCACTTGTCAAACTTATTAAAAAAACAAAAAATTGGTCAGTGTCATTTTTGAGATTTTCTGAAGTGAGTTTTCTAAGAATTAAACACGTTTTCAGTCCATGACATCTTTAAGAAGCGTTCCATCGTCAAGCATTTCAAACACTAAAAACAGTTGTGTTTGATTATGAGAAAATGTGATCAGTTGTTCAGTCCCTGCAAACCAATCTTTGACTATTTCAATGAATCAGAACACAACCAATGATGGATGCATCCACTTTCAGGGCTGATTTGGCATGGACAAAATACTTTGAACATTTTCACTTTCACAGACTTTGACATTTTATCAAGTGACTTTCTGTCAGACATATTACAACAAATTTGGAAAAGAACTGAATCACAACAGTTATGTCCCTTAGATGTGACAACATATGAAGCCACGTTGATCACTTGTTATTACATTTATACAAGAATAAACCTGTGAAACAGAACAATGTGTATTGTCACATGTCAAAAGATCAGACATTCACAGTGAGTGAGCAAGCAAGCAAGCAAGTTAAATGCAACACCCAGCAAACATTCCATTATATGGCAGCATCTTGTAAACAGAGTTTGAACCAGGGACAATCCAGTGATCGTAACTAGG
The DNA here is from genome assembly GCF_037392515.1 of Haliotis asinina. Classification (NCBI taxonomy): domain Eukaryota; kingdom Metazoa; phylum Mollusca; class Gastropoda; order Lepetellida; family Haliotidae; genus Haliotis; species Haliotis asinina. Next base: position 50,704,124 of record NC_090292.1, read on the forward strand.
ATACAAAGACGTGTGTCAACCTGACAGTGACCACCCGCTCGCAAATGTTAACCAGTCTATTGAAGATTCAGAGTACATAAAAGCTCAAAAGAGCACAAACTTACTTCGTACTTAATAAATTTCAAACAATAACAAACCTCCAATAGCCATCATCCCCGGGTAAATACCTGTAAATAATCGAGTCTGGACCAGACAATCCAGTGACGAACAACATGAGCATCAATCTGCGCAATTGGGAGCCAATGACAAGCGTCAGCCAAGTCAGCGAGCCTGACCACCCGATCCTGTTAGTCGCCTCTTAAAACAAGCACAGTCACCTTTCATGGCAAGCATGGGTTGCTGAAGGCCTTTTCTACCACGGGACCTTCACGGGTCTGTTTGAAATGTGAATTGCATATTGGAATAATACATAAAATGCTGTGTTGTCCTGTGTACAATATGCAGAAGCAACGTTTCAGCTAAAACACTTCAGTTATTGCTACTAAAAGATTTGACATAATTACCTTAATCACATCTGCTTGAAGACAGGTCACCGATTCTGACTCAGATCCCCAGAATCAACAAGTCAACCATTGCCAAGCTGCTCACAGAGACTCTGTAGACATGAGATCATATCAAACTTTAGTTTTCTATGCTTCAACAAACCCAACCAAACCACAAAGAATCTGGTGAACCTGTTCAGACAGGAGCCATGTGCATACACACACACATAAACACTCAGAATGTAGATATATTAAATTTCTGATAGTTCTGAAAACTCCCAAGGCTAGCTGGTTGTGACAGGTAACAAAAGAAGTGTGTAAGCCATTACCTGTCAGATTCTGCTATCATGCCCACAAATCTACAACGGTATTCCAAGCACATGTAATTATTAGAAATAGTTTTGACCTTAGAAGAAAGAAGCTGAAATTATCTGCAATTTACGTACACAATACTTCAGGGAAGTATGATATGGAATACTTTTTAAATGTATGCATGACCTGTATGTAGGAAGAATGATTCAGAATGGTTCCATGAAGAAATTGTTCAGGTAGTTAACGATTTACAGAGTATGTTCTGATCAACACATTACATCCCTCACTGACTTCAATTTCATCCAGATTCCAATGCATCTGTGTTGAAGTGAGTGAGTTAATATTTGACGTCACATCGGCAATATCTCCATAGCCATGTTGGCATCTGTGTTGAAAGGCTATAGCAATATCGTAACAAATATACATACATCTGGGGCTCCAGATAAAGGCAGTATTGGTCTATGAACAAATACAGTAAGTCTATATGCACGATTTGGTAGGAAGTGATTTAGACAATGTAGAAGATACACACGACAGCAATGATGTATGGTCTTAGAGTCATAGACGGACGACGTGTTCCTGAAAATGTTATCGTTTTAACGTATATTTTTAAAACTGTTTACATAGACGGACGACATGTGTTCCTGAAAAAGTTATTGTTATAACATATTTTTTCAAAACTGTTTACACAATAGTAGCAATGTTGTGGTAAACGTACGATACAAAACACAAGATTACTGGAACTCCATCATCAAATACCATTCAGTACTCTAAATGTACTCTTAAGAATTTGCAGTAGTCCTTTGCCGAAAAAAGTAAGGTGTAGGCACTTACTCCTGCAGGGATTTGGAAAGGCAGGGACACGGGTCATTTCGCACATCAGAATAAAATATGGTCCATTAAAATTTTGAAGTTTACTATTCTCATTCCGGTATCTTTGAGCAAACGTGACTGGTTGACACCAGGCTAATTATCCGGGGAGAATTGTTAGTAGACATCACCAAGCTGACAATGGATTTCGCGCTATGAAAGCGAACAGATTTAACTGACATCAGATTTTTCTTCTTCTAGAATCGAAAAAGATTGACGGTCCAATATAGAAAATCGAATCAAATCGACTTCTGGGTAAATCAGTAACAGCACATATATTTCTTATTTATGATACAAAACATTGTGTTCTGAGCATGATAAAGCCAACAGATATTTTTTGTGTCCACTGGGTTCGTATACGGATAACAATGAACAATTAGGGACATCATATGAAAATATTAGGGACTACTTTCACAGTGTAAAAAACATATCACGTCCACTTATTGGTCATAGTTTTGGGAAATGTGGCCGTGGTTACAGTAGTCGGTGCTTTGATCGAAGAAAATTCATGTAAGATAATGATGGATTACGACGCTAAGAATGTCAATGATATCCATTGGCAAAAAAGATACCACACAAGTTCACATCAACATGTCAATGTTCGCCAGCAGATGGCACAGGAATCCAGATGCAGACTACCATGTGATCACTAAAGAGCATTTGTTGTTCAAAACGTTTATTAAAGGTTTATTAAAGGTATCTGAAATTTCAGACAGGTTATTGTTACTTTTCATAAGATTTGCTGACAACAGCATGTCCTTTATCATAAAAACTTACTGGATATTATTATATGATATATGCAGTGATCAGTAGAAAATTGTGTCAATAATCCTCCTATTTGCTTTTCTTAGAATACAGCATCTGCCTGAGACGTAACAAATAAGTTGTCATGAGAGCAAGTCATGGACATTTGGGAGGGAGGGGGGGGCTTGGGGGGGGGGAAGAGAGTCTGACACGCTCACACTAAATGACAAGTTGAGAAAGCGGCAAGCATGGATTCAGCAAGCGGAATTGGAAGAATCGTGTCTATCCCCATTCTGTTTTAGTTGAGGTTTCTTCCAGAGCCTGCGACAGTCAAAATTTGGTTCATTCAAAATGTCAAACGGACTTGTGGACTTGTATACAGATTTGTTCAGTAGATTCAGGGCTTACTGCTTTTGAACACTGAACTTACAAGACCTAACAGATTTTAACTACAATCAGGCCTTCAACCAGCAACAGATGAAAACAGCAAGTTAAAACTTGCATAAGTAAACAGAAAATGTTTATGAAGTTGTTACTGATTTCTTTAGACACAAGTGGTTAAAGGACATTTTCATGGTTTTTAGCTGTATCTGATGGGCACAACACAAATGACAATATCTTAATAAATTCTAAACATTAAACATCTAGTCTATGTCTAATGAACTTTTCAGAAATGCTTGCTTTTGATGAATTCCATCAAGACCTGAATATATTTGACAATTCTTGAACACAAGCCTTCAGTCCATTCACTGAAGCCCTTGGTGTGGAGCTGGGCAACATAGAGGTGGCTGTTTGGCAGGTAGCTTTGATAATATCTTTGTAGACAATGGCAATGTACAGCTACACAATGCGTGAGGCATTCCCCAATCACAGAGGTCCATCTCCACGGATATACACAATACAAGCAGAAAGCCCAAGCACTTACACGCCCTGCAAGCACTTGCTGAGTACTGAAATCCTCAGTTCTAACACAGGTAATCTGTCTGCCAAATCTGCAGTGTGTATTCGGGCTTGTAGGTACATGTTTCAACCTAGGACTATGGCACTGTCAATTAACTGGGATTCAAACCCAGAACTATATCTATTGAATGACACTATTAGATGTTCCCATGGTAAAAAAAACCCCGAAAAATCTGACGCTTATTGTTTGTGTCATGAAACTTTAATGAAGTAAGAAAAAATATCTTATCAGACCGCAACCCCCAATTACTTCACTTTAATTTTAGAATAAATGTGCTAAATCAATTCCAAAAGCATTGTATATAATCTTATGTTGTGCAGGGTGTCACTTCACTATGAACAACAGCACTGGTGCATGTTAACAATGGTTGGTGCAGGTTGCCTCTAGTAACAGGTTGCACAGGGTTCCCCCAACGTCGCAAACCTATGCATATGATGCAGCGTTGAGTGAATACACACAAAAAGCTTCTGATGCAATAAAATCACTAATCAAAACTAGAAATTCAGTCCTATACAGTGTTCACGAATAGTGTCTGACCCTCTGACAAATCTGGCAGATTTGCCAATGGTCAGACAGAAGTCCCCAACTTGCTGACCCCAGTGTCTGACTGAATATATTACGATGACTTTGTCTGAAGTTGTTATTTGTGGCATGTGACACTTGTTCACTGTTTATAAATTTATGTTTATAATGTTATTATACGTCATTATATAATGTTAATAATTTCAATGCCAATTTTGAGAAATGTTAACTCTGAAATGTTTGTTTAATTTTATTCTGTGGGTCCTGTGAATTTTCAGTGGGTCAGACAGACATCTGAAACTTACAGGACCCAAAGTCCTGTTACTTTGAAACACCATTTGTGAACACTGCTATAGTAGGTAATAAATGTAACTGAATCAATTTCTGTTTGCAAAATGATTCGAAAGTACACATGTTGCTTACACAAAGCTAATATCCATACATGTTTAGCTGGGTGTCATTTTGCTACTAACAGCAGCACTGGTGCATGTTTGCAATGGCTGGTGCAGGTTTGGAATGGCTGGCGCAGGTTACCTTGAGTGTCAGGTTGCACATGGTGCAAGTTACGGTTGGTAACAGTTGGCACCTGTTTTAGTTAATAAATCCCCCAACATCTTACTGACATCATTAGAATTAATTGGGAAGTAAGTGATGAGGTAACCTTTCCCACAGCATCACTTGCTACAACTTAATAAAGCAGAAACATTTGCATACTCATAAATTACTTATTAGCTCCAGCAATCACATTACTGAAACATATAAACACAGGTTATGCTGATATCCAGAGAACCTATCAACTACACCTATCACTTCCAAACAATAGGCAGTGGGGTAGCCTATTGGTTAGAACGTTCATTTGTCACGCCAAAGACCTGGACCCTGTTTTAGAAGCCCTCGTAAGCTTAAGATCTTGCAACTTTTCACGCAGAATTTGTACCTCTCTATTGTAACTGTTGACTTTTGATAGCGATAGCGAGACGAGAGCTTTATGAAGCAGGTCCCTGGGGTTGATTCATCACATGGGTACAATGTGTGAAGCCCAATTTCTGGCATCCACTGCCTTGATACTTTTACTGGAACATGGCATAAAACTGAACTCAATCAAGAATGAAATTACCTCTGGTCTGAACCGGTTTTCTTAATGTCAAGGCTAGTAGAACTCGAAGCATTCTGCGAGGTTCTGCTCCATGTTATCACAACCCAGTCTAGGTTATGGTTTTTCCATTTCTGCAGACATTATGGCTATAAACAAAACAATTAAGTTGCTACACAAATCTGGGAATATTTCAGAGCATTTGGTTGTGTTCTGAATGTCTGTAACAAATTCTTCATCACTCCAAAACTTAAATGTACACCTTTACTCATAAGACCTCTGAACCAATCATTTTAAAATCTTTGACATTTATATGTGTATTTATAATTTCTGAATTAGCCACTTATCCTAAGCTCCAGTCGAGTGTAAGTCTGTTTAGTCAATACATAACTCTAAAAATACCTGATTAACCATTAGTCTCGTAAATTCATCCATCACCTTGTTTCATTAATAATCATTTGGTTAATAGAGAATAGAGAATTACCTCCCTTTTCACTTGTTTACCTCCAAACCTAATCTAATCAACAACCTAATCAACACATGGAACACAAAGATTTGAATACAATGTTTGTTTTATTCACGTCTTGTTCAAAATATAACTTTGTGTTCAGTTCGACTCCAACAAAGCCATACTGAGACCACTGCAGTCAACAAAATCTTTGGAGCTACTAGATTTGATTCAAGCAGTAAAAATACTGTATGAACACCCTAATGCGCTTTTGTCATAATCAATCTAATTAATTACCCAAAGTAACGAGATTAGAGACCACATCCCGTTAGCAACATAAACAATAGCCAAGTTGAGCCCAGCAAGTGTCCGTCGTCACAATCATGATTTACTCAAACGTGGAGATTTCGTTGAAAAGTACTTCTGTAAACGGTTTCAAAAGTACATTAACTTATCTGTGAATATATGTAATGCAGACAGACCACAGGGGCAACTTAGCAACGCACCTCACGAAGAGAATGATATTCAATATGCGTATCACAACACAGATGACAAAGCGAAGCCGATTCGAGGCACAAGCCATGTCACGAATGTCCCATATCCTTGTCTGGACTCCATAGGAATTTTATGATTATTTTTAGCAATAAAATAAAAGCACGTTGCTGTATAGATTAAAATTTTCATTTACATTTCATTAAATGCTACTTCGCATGAAATGTCATAAGACGAAACCATCTTTGTCACCGTGTCAACTGAGAAATCTCGCCTTCATTCTCACGTCTGCCACTGAGTGTGGCCTACTTACCCATCCGAGCGCCGAGCGATTGTTAATAATTCCCTTTCCCTTTGTCAAAAAGTTACCAAACTTCACTGAGTGTTTACACAATCGTTGATGAGCCAATACGTACATGATTTTCTCAAAGCCATGCATACATACCTGTTCAGTAGCAGAAGTCATAACTTTCCCGCGAAACTTTACAACTCCAGCAATGGCGGCTGTGACATGTGGGGGGACCTATCCCAAGATTCCTTGCGACATTCACCTGTGCGAGATGGCGGGCGAATGTCCGTGATAACATTTGTTGACATTAGCTTATATGGCCGAGCCATAAAAACCGTGTCCGATTTAGTTTCACTCGTTTGATTTGATTTATAACCACCTTTGATAAGGCAAGTTATATTGAATCTAAGATGCATTATTACCTGATATCGGAAAAATAAACAAAAAATCTCCACTCACCCGTTCACCTGTTTAAAGCATTACACTCCTTCATCTCCGTGAAAGAACCATGTCTTTAAAAAAAATGCTCACATTCACTGAGTCCGGTTTACTTTCCTATAACGTTTGCAATTTCCAAACTTTCTCATAAAATAGATAACTGGACTTCGGTTCCACATACACCGATAATTGTACTTTTTAAAAGTTTTCAGGAAAATGCGACACGCGAACATTTGGAAGTTCTACAAAATACATTAATCTTATAATCTAGGAATTGTTTATGTTGCACTCAGCAATATTCCAGCAATATCAATATCCAGCGGTGTCGTAAATAAACAGATCCGGGGTAGAATAGGCCTGCAGCAACCCATGTTTGCCACAAAAGGCGACCTATGCGAATATGACGGCGGTCTGTAAATAAACGAGTCTGAACCAAACAATCCACTGATCAACAGCGTGGCCATCGATCTGTGTATTTGTTAACCGATGACACGTGTCAGCCAAGTCAGAGAGCGTGACCACCAATCCCCTTAGTCTTCTCTTACAAGATATAGTCGCCTTTTATGGCAAGCATGGGTTTCTGAAGACCTCTCCTACCCCGGATCTTCCCTGTTTCTCATATTTGTAACACGTATGTTTTATCCGGGTTAGAATTGATCTATAGTAACCCATACTTGTCGTAAGATACAAATAACGGGATCGGATGGTCAGGCTCACTGACTTGGTTGATACATGCCACCGTATCCCAATTTCGTATTGATCGACGCTTATGCTGTCGATCACTGGATTGTCTGGCCTAGACGCGATTATTTACAGACTAGCGTCATATAGCTAAAATCTGTTGTAGGTGGAATCAAAATGACCTGCATGATCCAGAAATGGACATCCGAGAATGGCAAGCTCTGACACGTGTGAGTGAGTGACTTTAGTTTTACGCCGCACTCAGCAATATTTCTGACATATGGCGGCGGACTGTAAATAATCGAGTCTGGACCAGACAATCCAGTGTTCAACAACATGAGCATCGATCTGCACAACTGGGAACCGATGACATGTGTCAACCAAGTCAGCGAGCCTGACCACCCGATCCTGTCAGTCGCCTCTTACAACAAGTACAGTCGCCTATTTGGCAAGCATGGGTTGCTGAAGGCCTATCCTACCCAGGGACCTTCACGGGTCCCAACACGTGTGAGTAGATTACTTTATTCCTTTCATCAATAATGCCCAAACCCGGGAAGAAGTTGTAGATCCATACCGTTCGTTAACCATACAAAAAACAGTGGGGGCATCGACAGGCAGGTGGGATTTCACATTTAATTATGGTTTCAGGATTCACGGTCAGATTGGATCGGTGAGGATCGGTGAGGTGAGGATTGGTGAGGTTAGGTGTGGTGAGGTGAGGTGAGGTGAGGTGAGGTGAGGTGAAATGGGTTGGTACATGATAATTTCGCAAGCTTAAAATCCGGAAAGTATTATTATAAAAGTACTGTCGGAAATAGAATTTCTTTTAAAGAAAAACTGTTACTCTGCATCCATCAAACTTACACAAATGCAAACAGTGTATGCTGACACAAGACACTTCGCCCGAACTGTTTACTCGTAAAATCGGATAAAACTGAAAAAAATACGAATAGCTACAGAAAACATTAGATCAGACCAGAGATGGCAATTTAAATCGCTCAGCCAGGTATGGCGCGAAGACGACTAACCTGGCAATAAATGCATGCGCTGCCTACCGGCGCAAGGGGTCTTCTCAAAGATATCTTGTGCTTTGCTTTTTGTGCATTTTACATGTCTTTATTTCATGAAGTTTATACCCATAGAAAAACCTCGTAGTCATTGCCTCAATATATATAGGTGGCGTGGCCACCCAAAGATCGACAGGACTGCATATTGCTATATTGTTTAGTTCATGCCGTGTACTTTCCTACTTTAATTCACCTATGGGATTATCGTATCATAGCTGATATCTCAATCTCCCAGCCCGACACCAACATTGCCTGCTACACCGGTATCCTCCCAGTGCTTCTACATCCCAAAACTTCCACAGCTTATGACAACAACTTTTCTGGTTGAGTGCACACACTCTAGCATACAGATTACCCCTGTTTAAATGGAGTAACCCATCTGTCAGTAAGAAATACAAACACACAGTCATATAGTTACACAGTCATTTATCAAGGCTGCTTTTGAATAAAAATACATAGATCAGATCAGTATATATATATTCATTATGTACAACATATGAACACTTGAAAGTCATTTGAAGTCATTTGAAAGTCATTTGAAGCCATTTGAAAGTCATTTGAAGTCATTTGAAAGTCGGGGCGGTGGGGTAGCCTAGTGGTTAAAGCGTTCGCTCGTCACGCCGAAGACCCGCGTTCGATTCCCCACATGGGTACAATGTGTGAAGCCCATTTTCTGGTGTCCCCCGCCGTGATATCGCTGGAATATTGCTAAAAGCGGCGTAAATCCAAACTCACTCACTCACATTTGAAAGTCATTTGAAGTCATTTCAAAGGCTCAACATCCCAGGGGAAAATAATATCCAACAGCATCAAGAAACTGCAGTGGTGTTTTCAGTTTTCCTTGTCTCAGTTGTTGTCGCAGGCGAAATAAGCTGTTCCCGGCTTCTCGGTACATACGTTTCCTCGAAGGAGGTGCTGCGCCAAAGTCACGCTTTGACCTCTTGGAACGATCTGCTTTCTCTATTTTCTGGATGACTTCGACGAAACGGAACAGGTTTGGGTGATAATGAGGGAGCTGCTGATTCAATCTGTTGTGGAAGCCTTCAAGGTTGTTGTTAGTCCTTGGTCCTTGAGTGTTGTGATGGTTCCACAGGTGAATGGGAAATCTGACGTCGTCGTCTACCCATGTCACTGCCACATAGTCATTGAAGTCTCCTGAGCGTGGAAATTTGGGGCACCGTCCATTATCTCTATCCAAGTGTCCTGTACAGTGTTGGTCGGAAGCAAAGCTAAACCACAAGCTCTTCTTACCCATTTTCTTACTTCAGGGTCTTCCTTGCATGCCACAGCCAAACCCATCTGTTTGTGTTTTCCTCCACAGAGCTTGAACATAGTGCGAAAAACACCCTTTGGTATCGGAATCTCTTGTTCTGCAGCACGTATCACTGCAAGTTCAAAGTCACTCTGTAATGTTGTCGGAACAAGTGGCCGGTTCAGTCTCTGTTGTACTTCCGTCTTGATGCACCTGAAGAGTCTTGCGTCGGTCTCTCGGCGGCGATCAGGCAGAAGAGCACACACAAGAGGATATGACAATGACCCAGACCTGGCATGTATAATGTACACTTGTTCCCAAAGATCAGGGCAAGCTGTAAATGTACTGTCCATGTATAATGCCTTAGCAGCCTGAAGGACCTCACGTTGCTTATGAATTTGACTTTGCTGGCATCTTCTGCAGGATGGGTTTTTTTTCGTTAGACTTTCAAACAAACTCGCCTACAGTTCTACATCTTGCCTTACACTTTGTATTTGAACATCTCCAATGTGTGCATGACTGACTTACAACACGTCTATTGTACAAATAGCCATTCACATGGATCTGCTGCGTTCCTTTCTGAGACAATACAAACTCAACTTTAACTAACCCCGCCATGATAATGAAGTGAAGTATTTTGAACATATTGAAATGACGCATATTTATATGTATTTTGGATTACCAATTACCTGTTCCTTCCTTCTCCAAAACCCTCCTCTACTCTACTGTCATTATACCCTGTGTTTCAGTTCAACACACTTCCTGATCTCCTGATCTCACGTTTCACGTCAGTGCACTTAATGAGCTTAATGAACTACCCTATTATCCAACAAGGGGAGATGGGTAATTCTTGTTTTGTGGTTGTATTGCGATGTTGAAGCTTTGGGAAGTGGAAGTTTTGGGATATAACCGTTGCACCCGTCCCGGATTTGCTTTTGAGACGACCCCTGTTTTTTTTATACAGTGATAGTGAGACTCCATGGTAGCTACATCCTTCATAGCTACATCCTTCATAGCTACATCCTTCATAGCTACATCCTTCATAGCTACATCCTTCATAGTTACATCCTTCATAGCTACATCCTTCATAGCTACATCCTTCATAGCTAAATCTTCATAGCTACATCCTTCATAGCTACATCCTTCATAGCTACATCCTTCATAGCTACATCCTTCATAGCTACATCCTTCATAGTTACATCCTTCATAGCTACATCCTTCATAGCTACATCCTTCATAGCTACATCCTTCATAGCTACATCCTTCATAGCTACATCCTTCATAGCTACATCTTCATAGCTACATCCTTCATAGCTACATCCTTCATAGCTACATCCTTCATAGCTACATCTTCATAGCTACATCATTCATAGCTACATCCTTCATAGCTACATCCTTCATAGTTACATCCTTCATAGCTACATCCTTCATAGTTACATCCTTCATAGCTACATCCTTCATAGCTACATCCTTCATAGTTACATCCTTCATAGTTACATCCTTCATAGCTACATCCTTCATAGCTACATCTTCATAGCTACATCCTTCATAGTTACATCCTTCAGAGCTACATCCTTCACAGCTACATCCTTCATAGCTACATCCTTCATAGCTACATCCTTCATAGCTACATCCTTCATAGCTACATCCTTCATAGCTACATCCTTCATAGCTACATCCTTCATAGCTACATCCTTCATAGCTACATCCTTCATAGTTACATCCTTCATAGCTACATCCTTCATAGCTACATCTTCATAGCTACATCCTTCATAGTTACATCCTTCAGAGCTACATCCTTCACAGCTACATCCTTCATAGCTACATCCTTCATAGCTACATCCTTCACAGCTACATCCTTCATAGCTACATCCTTCATAGCTACATCCTTCATAGCTACATCCTTCATAGCTACATCCTTCATAGCTACATCTTCATAGCTACATCTTCATAGCTACATCCTTCATAGCTACATCCTTCATAGCTACATCTTCATAGCTACATCCTTCATAGCTACATCCTTCATAGCTACATCCTTCATAGCTACATCCTTCATAGCTACATCTTCATAGTTACATCCTTCATAGCTACATCCTTCATAGCTACATCCTTCATAGCTACATCCTTCATAGCTACATCCTTCATAGCTACATCCTTCATAGCTACATCTTCATAGCTACATCCTTCATAGCTACATCCTTCATAGCTACATCCTTCATAGTTACATCCTTCATAGCTACATCCTTCATAGCTACATCTTCATAGTTACATCCTTCATAGCTACATCCTTCATAGCTACATCCTTCATAGCTACATCCTTCATAGCTACATCCTTCATAGCTACATCCTTCATAGCTACATCCTTCATAGCTACATCCTTCATAGCTACATCCTTCATAGCTACATCCTTCATAGCTACATCCTTCATAGTTACATCCTTCATAGCTACATCCTTCATAGCTACATCCTTCATAGTTACATCCTTCATAGCTACATCTTCATAGCTACATCCTTCATAGCTACATCCTTCATAGCTACATCCTTCATAGCTACATCCTTCATAGTTACATCCTTCATAGCTACATCCTTCATAGCTACATCCTTCATAGCTACATCCTTCATAGCTACATCCTTCATAGCTACATCCTTCATAGCTACATCTTCATAGTTACATCCTTCATAGCTACATCCTTCATAGCTACATCCTTCATAGTTACATCCTTCATAGCTACATCCTTCATAGCTACATCCTTCATAGCTACATCCTTCATAGTTACATCCTTCATAGCTACATGTTCATAGCTACATCCTTCATAGCTACATCCTTCATAGCTACATCCTTCATAGCTACATCCTTCATAGTTACATCCTTCATAGCTACATCCTTCATAGCTACATCCTTCATAGCTACATCCTTCATAGCTACATCCTTCATAGCTACATCCTTCATAGCTACATCCTTCATAGCTACATCCTTCACGCCATCTATAATGAAGCAAAGTCTAATTTCAAAATGGGCAAAAAGTGTCCTTTGAAATACAGTATCATCGCACACTAATTTGAATAAAGTCATGGTCTGTTCCAAACAAGTCGCTTTGGACTTTGAAAAATTCCATTACTCATTTCACCTTCTCCTCAGTAAAGCCCACACATTACGTTTCCTATCTCCCTACCACTGGAACCGTAGTTAGGCCGAACTTATTGTAACAGATATTTCACACTTTTGCATCTCAATTACATCAATTGTAGAGATAAACGTGAAAAAAATTAGTTTTTTATCTATTTCATTTATATCGTGCTAGCCCATAGGTGGTGCCGTGCTAGTCTGATATAATCACAGGTTTTCATGACATCAAGTCTACTATAACATTTTCACAGCGCTAGCTCATAGGTGGTGCCGTGCTAGTCTGATATAATCACAGGTTTTCATGACATCAAGTCTACTATAACATTTTCACAGCGCTAGCCCATAGGTGGTGCCGTGCTAGTCTGATATAATCACAGGTTTTCATGACATCAAGTCTACTATAACATTTTCACAGCGCTAGCCCATAGGTGGGGCCGTGCTAGTCTGATATAATCACAGGTTTTCATGACATCAAGTCTACTATAACATTTTCACAGCGCTAGCCCATAGGTGGGGCCGTGCTAGTCTGATATAATCACAGGTTTTCATGACATCAAGTCTACTATAACATTTTCACAGCGCTAGCCCATAGGTGGGGCCGTGCTAGTCTGATATAATCACAGGTTTTCATGACATCAAGTCTACTATAACATTTTCACAGCGCTAGCCCATAGGTGGGGCCGTGCTAGTCTGATATAATCACAGGTTTTCATGACATCAAGTCTACTATAACATTTTCACAGCGCTAGCCCATAGGTGGTGCCGTGCTAGTCTGATATAATCACAGGTTTTCATGACATCAAGTCTACTATAACATTTTCACAGCGCTAGCCCATAGGTGGTGCCGTGCTAGTCTGATATAATCACAGGTTTTCATGACATCAAGTCTACTATAACATTTTCACAGCGCTAGCCCATAGGTGGGGCCGTGCTAGTCTGATATAATCACAGGTTTTCATGACATCAAGTCTACTATAACATTTTCACAGCGCTAGCCCATAGGTGGGGCCGTGCTAGTCTGATATAATCACAGGTTTTCATGACATCAAGTCTACTATAACATTTTCACAGCGCTAGCCCATAGGTGGTGCCGTGCTAGTCTGATATAATCACAGGTTTTCATGACATCAAGTCTACTATAACATTTTCACAGCGCTAGCTCATAGGTGGGGCCGTGCTAGTCTGATATAATCACAGGTTTTCATGACATCAAGTCTACTATAACATTTTCACAGCGCTAGCCCATAGGTGGGGCCGTGCTAGTCTGATATAATCACAGGTTTTCATGACATCAAGTCTACTATAACATTTTCACAGCGCTAGCCCATAGGTGGGGCCGTGCTAGTCTGATATAATCACAGGTTTTCATGACATCAAGTCTACTATAACATTTTCACAGCGCTAGCCCATAGGTGGGGCCGTGCTAGTCTGATATAATCACAGGTTTTCATGACATCAAGTCTACTATAACATTTTCACAGCGCTAGCCCATAGGTGGTGCCGCACTAGTCTGATATAATCACAGGTTTTCATGACATCAAGCCTGATATGATAACAGTTTCATAGTGCCAACTCGTTAAGATGCAATACTAGTCTGATGCAATAACAGTTTTGCTGTGCTAGCCAGTCGAAGTGAAATACAGCAGTTTGGTAGTGTCAGTCTGCCGAGGTCACTAGTCTGGGTTATGTAGCACCATCAAGTTTGAAATATTTGTTTCGTAGTCCTAGTCAACCGAGGACCGATACCGTTCTGATATTTATATACACTAGTCCGCAGAGGCGCCACACTAGTCTGAAATAATGTTCTAGAGCCATCAATTCCGATATAACAACAATTGGATATTCCTTAGTCTCTAAGACACCATAGCGTAGTGTAACCTGGGTACATTGCTCATTTTACCGACTCCGGCATGCCTTTGCTTCTCTGTATCTCATTGTAACCTATTTGAGCTGGAATATTGTCGAGTGCGGCGTACAAATAACCTCACTCACTCTGTACACTGTCCGTAATAAGTACTTGGTCTCGTCACAAAATGGCTGAAATATAGCTGACGAGAAGTAAACTTTCAACTCACTCACTCATTCTTACGCTGCGCAACAGCGATATAGAGTAAACTTCGGTTATACCGAACTAAAAAGTGACTTCTACAGTTCGATATAGCCGTAGTTCATGACACGCAGCTCGGTTGTAAGGTTGAGTTAATGGTCGTACAAACACATCACGTTTATTATATGCGACAGTTCGAGTTAAACGTGTTCGGTTTAAGAGTAGTTTGTTGAAACATCCGTAACCTCTTTCAGCACGTCAGCAGACCCCGAAGACCCAACTGTTGTTCATTGAACTTGGAGGACAGACTCTCAGGCTGCACTACACCAAATCAGAATCCGTAATTTTACCGCACTTTCGCAGCATGCTTCCCTGGGTACGCAGGCGCAACAGCCCCAGGGAACCAGACTGGCACTTTCGATCCGAGCCTTCAATGAGGACTGAATCATCTGAAAGCTGTGATTGGATGATTTTTGTGGTTTTTATTTTAATGTAACTTATCAGGTAAGTAAAACTGAGATGGGAGAGGAGGGCATTTGATAGAATCGGCGTAAAACCACACTCCCTCACTCATCCGTTATAGTGGAGCTGTAATTCACAGGCGGATTTACACCCCTGAAAGTTAACTGATTAATCAAACGACCAGTGAAGCCCTAGTGAAAGTCGGGATCGGGTTGTACCTTAATCTATCTCAGCATAATTCGATGAATGAGATCCAACAAATTCATCTATAACGTCATTCTGCAATTAAATACGTCACTATCATTTAGGACTGGTCACTGGTCCACCAAAAAAATCCTGAATTACTTTGTACATAGAATGTTTATGTTTTTTTCACATTTTGAGACCTGAACGATTTCAAATTTGGTTCAGGGCATTCGTGACCAGCTCGTGTTATTCCGTGACAGAGTAGCAGACGCAGGTCACGGAGAGGTGCGACTGATAACGAACTTACTCGGGGACCACTGAGTGAGCGGGTTGAGTTTTACGCCACACTCAGCAATATTCCAGCTATATGGCGGCGGACTGTAAATAATCGAGTCTACACCAGACAATCCGGAGATCAACAGCATGAGCATGGATCTGTTCAACTGGGAACCGATGACATGTGTCAATCAAGTCAGCGAGCCTGACCACCCGATCCCGTTAGTCGCCTCTCACGACAAGCATAGTCGCAAGAATGGGTTGCTGAAGATCATCGACATCAGAAATGAACTAGTGAGTGAGTGAGTGAGTGCGTGCGTGAGTGGGTTTGGTTTTACGTTGCTTATAGCAATATTCCAACATTACCATGACGGGGGACACCAGAAATAGGATTCGTAATCTGTAAACTATGTGGAGAATCGAACCCGAGCCTTCGTCAAGGCGAGCGAACGCTTTAGACCACAATGCTACCCCACCGCCCTAGAAATGAACTAAACAAAATGTTGTATGATATTTGCACAATCCAAAGGAGGGTGATTTGGGCCATCACTTTATCGTAACCGACAAAACTCTAAAAGTGGGTGAGTGAGTTGAAAGTTTACTTCTCGTCAGCTATATTTCAGCCATTTTGTGACGAGACCAAGTACTTGTTACAGGCAGTGTACAGGGTGAGTGAGTGAGGTTATTTTTACGCCGCACTCGACAATATTCCAGTTCAAATAGGTTACAATGAGATACCCGCTCACGCGGAACCATGTGTCAAGCGTTGCAAATATCAGCTGGCGAAGGAGGTTAGTGCACGTGCAACAACTCTCGAGAACGTGTCCTACGTGCACCACGCACGAGCATCAGACAGAGAGCATTGGCGTGGCTCAATTGTCTCATTGTCAGTTGTCTCATTGTCTCAAGGGAAGGTATGAGCTACTTGGGTATTTCATTCCTTCTGATGACATCGTGTGCAGATCGCCGTTTTACAGACAAACGCATGGAGAAGAAATCTCCGCTTGTATGTGAGTCTCTGGTTTTGATCACTGTCGTTTCACAATGTTCTGCTAGAATGACATATATAGATCGGTGTCACGGCTGTTGTGCTACACTGACATATGTAGATGAGTTTCACCGCTGTTGTGCTACACTGACATATATAGACCAGTTTCACCAATGTTCTGCTAGACTGACATATACAGATCGGTTTCACCGCTGTTGTGCAACACTGACATATGCAGACAGGTTTCACCGCTGTCGTGCTACACTGACATATATTATGTAGACAGGTTTCACCGAGTATGATGCTCTCAACAAAACGTCACTTTTACTGCCATGAAACAAGCACCCTTGTGACAAGCATGGGTTGCTGTGTATAAAGCAGCCTTGTAACTAGCACGGGTTGCACCCTATGGAATTCGTTATTCCCAGTCTAGTTCTACGCCATGACTGTTGAATTACATTGCGCTTGCATAGCTGGAGTGTAGCGATAAGAAACAAACAGAAAAAATAAACACGACTGACGCAACTATCTGAAGCACAGTCTAAGGGAGATAACTCCAAATGTCGCCTGCCATCAGTACCTGACATGTTTCCGGTTTGTAGATCTAAACACGTGGTCCGTGATAAGATATTAATACATAGGAATTTATGTTGATTTTGCCTTGTTTTGTTGTATTAAGCTAAAAGTTCTCATCGTGTTATGACACTTTTAAACGCCCATAAACGCATGCAGAATTGTTTATCCCCAACTATCCGGGTTAAAACTGGTCTTCAGTAACGCATGATTGTTGTAAAAAGCGACAGACGGGAACGGTCGGTTGGTCAGAGTTGTTGAGTTGGGTGACACAATGCTTCGTATCCTAAATAGGCCCTCAGCTACCCGAGCATGCCATAATATGGGGTAGGAGACCCACATTTTTTTTCAGGGGGAAAGTGATTACATGAAACCAGATTGATTCCAAGTAGGAAATTAATACCAGTTTTTCTTTAATTTTGAAAAACCTTTCACTGCATTAAGTCATTTATCACCCTTTCATGCAGAGAATTCCGTACAATTCAGTGAGATCTTTAAAAAGATTTCACCACAGCTATTTAAAAAAAGTGAAGGAATGTTGATGCCAAAGAAACAGACATTTCAGATGTTGGTACCCAGCCACATGAACCATAGAAACTAGTTTCCTTCTTGATATTATGGCAAACGCTGTCTTGAGAAAGGTGATATGACCTGTTCACGAAAATACGTTCCTTTCAATCATGGCAGACGAATGTGCTAACAAAGAGCAACCTGTGGTCTGCATCAGACAGTGACGGACATTTGTTGGATCTACGTTGTTGCAAGCATTGAAGCTAAAACCATATTTTAGGCAATCAAAATCATAATAATAAGAAGAAAGCAGAGCTAAATACTTGAAACAAGGTTAAAGCTAGCAATACGTTTGCTGTGCCAGTCCTTTCCTATTAGTTGACTGGACCAAACAAGATATCCAGAGTCTTTCTTGATCGCCTGACTTGAAGGATCATATTTGTTAACACAACAAACCACCCGCAGATCGAGTGAGTACCTGGGTTCTCCACACGGCACTTCCGACACTCTGGGTGGGTAACAGAATGTGTTGGGGAGTCTACATATTCTCCGGGAAGTTTTTGATGGGTTCCACCCCTGATGGACCAGTTTAGAATAGGCTTTCAGCGTCCCATTCTTGCCATAAAAGGCGACTATGCTTGTCGTAAGAGGCGACTGGCAGGATCAGGTGGTCAGGTTTGCCGACATGGTTGACATATGTCGTTGGTTACCAGTTGTGCATGTTGATGCTCATGCTGTTGATCACTTGATTGTCTGGTCCAGACTCGATTATTTTCAGACCGCCGCCATATAGCTGAAATATTGGCGGGTGTGGCGTAAAACTAAACTCACTCTTCGAACACAATTCTTTCTACCATGATAAAGGGGCACCTGCATCTTTGGAGGAGGATCTGCACGGATTCAAGTATCCGTCCCTAATTTACATGTTTGTCTTAAAAAATAAATAAGATTAATCATACTTGTTAGGTTTCTTGGGTGCAAATTAAGGTCAGTACAGTTAGTCCCAGAACCTCGATGTTCATGCTGTTGGTAACTGGATTTGCACATAATTATTTGTAAATAATACAGTGATGAAAAATTGTGTATTTTAGGAAACCCCTTTACCCTTTGACCCGTGACGATTCAGGGAAGAATTGATCTTCAGTAACCCACGCTATTGCTTCCCAACTGCGAAGTTCGATGCTGATGCTATTGATCACTGAATTGTCTGGCCCAAAATTCATTATTTACAGACTGTCGCCATACAGCTGGAATACTGCTGAGAGTGGGGATTAAAGGCGACTAGCTGGACTGGGTGATCAAGTTCCTTAATTCGTTTGACCCCATCGTATCCCAGATAGATGCTCATGATGTCAATCATTTTTCCCTGTCTACACTCCTGACAGTCGAAAAGCCGGAATACTGATTATTACCAACCAACGTTGTGTATCCGTTGGGGATTTTACGGATCTTCTTCATTCTTCGCAAACGTGACAAACCTGGGTTGTCAACAGAGTTGCCCCCCTTACTTCACTGTGCGGCCCATTGGTCCCCTGCAAGATCGTCAGAAATATTCGATATGTCAACACAGGCACCTGCGTGTATTTGAGTCTCTCGCCGTCAATCGCATGATTCTTATAAAGAAAAACGAAATAGAACCCTTCCCATTAGATAGCACAATTCTGTTTGCTACGTTCTTTGTACTTTAAATGTAACGATATATATTTTTCATGATTTTTAATAACGTTATGCCATAAACGATTCGATCTCGAATAGTATTGAATAACGCATGTCTCACGAAAATGTTTTTCGAATGCAAATCGACAGAAGGGAGATAAAGTCTAAATCTGTTTTCTTGTGTCCTCTGCAAAAGCTAGCGATGGCTACGAAAGTATTTGCCTCGCATGCCAAAAAATGAATTTTGGACAAAACTTTCAAATGTAGCCCGTGGGAATATTAAGAAGGGGAATTACACCGCGGCGATTTTACTAAGACAAAACCTGCGGTAAAAACAGCAAGATGCAAGATTCGAATCACTGGCTCCTCACAGGTTGGCTGAAGTGTAAGATTCAATACGTGGGTCGATGTACCGTCGATATACTCTTTTATCAAATCTGTAAACATATTTTTGTGTGTGTCTTTAATCATTACGCCGCCACATTCTCAACTTGTAGCCTAGTGGCTAAAGTGTTCGCTCTTCATGCTGAAAACCCGGGTTCGATTCCACGCATGGATACAATGTGTGAGCCCATTTCTGGTGTCCCCCGCGAGATATTGCATGAATGGAATATTACTAAAAGCGGCGTAAAACTGTTCTCATTCAGTCCTCATCGTGACCTTGACCAGATTCAGTTCATATAAAAAGCGAAATACGGAACAAAATCTCAGATGTAGTGGTTACCTGGCTGTGTTCAGACATGTTGGGGGTAAGTGTGTATGTGTGCGCATGGGTGAGTAATTACATGTATGTGTCAATGGAGGGATGTGTGTGAGTGACCTCAGCTGCGACTTCTTTTCAATTTCTTTTAAAAAATAGGGGATCTTCATTTTTATATTTACAGTTAAGAGATTTATCGGAGTCAATAAATGTTGATATGGTATTATTGAATGTTTTGAGAGCGCATCACCATTTGCACTTCCTTACAATCATAGTTATTTGGAATGTAGTCGCTTTTGAAAGATGATTCGTGTATGGCATGTAATTTGCATGTATATGATTTTCATTTTAATACTAACGATTAGAAACAAACACTAACACATGTGTGGTGCAAGATGAGTCAAAATTGATGTTCTAAGTGATTTCTCGACCTTCTTGAAAAAACTTCAAAATCAAGAATTGGACCCCATGCACGTGCATGTCATGCGTTGTGTTTAGGGGTGGTAATAGAGGGAAATGGTGGTGCTTTCATAAGATATCTGACACATGTCATAAGGTGGTCCCGGGGTAGAATAGGCCTTCAGCAACCCATGCTTGCCATAAAAGGCGACTGTGCTTGTCGTAAGAGGCGACTAACGGGATCGGGTGGTCAGGCTCGCCGACTTGGTTGATACAAGTCATCCGTTCCCAGCTGCGCAGATCGATGCTCGTGTTGTTGATCACTGGATTGTCTGGTCGAGACTCGCTTATTGACAGACCGCGGCCGTATAGCTGGAATATTGCTGAGTGTGGCGTAAAAGTAAACTCACTCACTTTTCACCATTTGTACCAATTAACGTGTGCTTCGTCATGCTCCAACGCACACAGTGACTTGGCTCTTTCCCAGCGCAACTTCAGTTGTGTTTAACAGAAGTTCAGCCAGTTTATTTTATCAGTCGGAATTTTACAATGAATGAATTATAGTAAGAATTCAGAGCAAGATTTATGTGAATGAAAGAAAGAAAAAGAATAAAAGAAAGAAGTACATATGTGAATGAATGAAAGAATTAATAATACACCACGGCCTTCCCTCCCAAAACATGTTAAAAAGTATCGCGAGAACACGTGTTAACATCAGCTGTCCTTTTATAAAAATCTACTTTGAGACATTTGTGTTTACATGAATAATTAATTCAGATATCTTATTGCATGTGGGGAATGGTATGGACATTAACAAAATATTAACTGACACTGTCACACTGCCATCAAAAAAAGTGTAAAACTGTCACAAAGCTTTCTAAAACACCTTTCCAGTTTTGTCAAATAATAAGATCAACAAGAAAGAAAGAAGTTATGAAACTAAATCCCTCAAGCATCAATGGCGAATCAGATCAGATCGGCGATATGTCATATTTTTCACACACCTCAAATACACCGTAACATTCTCTTTTAGATTATAAAAGTATCACTATTACTTGCAAACACATTTCACCTGATAGTATATTCCCCTCATATGAATTACAGGTGTATGTGAAAGATGTTTTTGAAGAAATAACTAGAAACACTCAAACAACGACGTGTTGCATTTCAATGGCGGACCAGAAAAGATCGGCGAAATATATTTCACACACCTCAATTACATTTTTAAGTCATAAAACTGTCACTATTCATTGCAAATACCTTTCAACTAAAGGTATGTTTTCCTTCTAAAGATTAAACGAATGTGTGAAAGAAGTTTTTATCCGCACAATTTAGTCTATCTTCGCGGTGAATCGAGAATAGAAGCCATTGAGCTATAACATACCGAATTGAAACTTTAATACAAATCTGCTGCCCTCATACGAACGTTAATACCAACTATGTTACTTAAACTGAAGTGACAAAATAGTTAACGTATCTTCTACATGTAGGATTTCAGTTGTTACAACATTCACCGAACTTAATCAGCTGTTGAAAATAAACCGGACACAATCCTAAATACTGCCACCATATTGGCTACACTGATTACGTACCGACCCGAGACATACGTTCAGCGGCTTTTCGAGGAGTTTCTTCTCCCCCTCCATATAAGCTCCCTGGTAGTAGAGTTGGATGAGGAGACGCAAAGTAGAGTGCGATAGCACGGTGGGGCGTGTATTGTGTGTACAGTTAAGCTGTACTATTAAGAATAAGGGAACTAGCTAATGAAGAAGGAAAACAGGGGTTAGATTAGCAGAGAGAGAGAGAGATGTGGAGGGAGAGAGAGAGAGGTGGAGGGAGAGAGAGAGAGAGAGAGAGAGAGGTGGAGGGAGAGAGAGAGAGAGAGAGAGGTGGAGGGAGAGGTGGAGGTGTCTGACACGGTTGGTCAAGCGGTCTGTCTTTAAGTGCAAGCAGTTGACCATATGGTGGTGGCCGTGATAACTGTGGTGAAGCTGCATTGATTTACATAACTCCGGGAATATGTAATTATGCCACAAAAATCCTATTCCAAAACGCCTAAGATATACACCCTGTATGTAAAGAAGCACATGACCCTCGTCCTTATGCACACTGTGAATAAAGTAGCAATAATAATTACGCAGATACTATGTAAAATATAGGGATAAATATAACGGAGTCATAACGAGTTGGGACTTGTCGACTTTCCACACTGACAAATTATTATACAAATGATACAATTCGAAAGCCGATGTGACAAATATCTTTTATTATAATTTAGACACCTTTCGTAAAATTAACTAAGAAATGAACACCAATTTCCACGACAGTAATTCATATCCTTTGAACGCATTCACTGGCAAATTATGTAACAATGCCGGAAGTGCTGATACGACACATTACACCAATAGAGGTCGCTTCCTCATTACAGACTATTACATCACATGTAATTATCGCTGGTTACAATCGCTGGTCATAGCTGTTGGTCACTCAAGCACATCAGCCAGACCAGGCATTCGCCAACGACACTTTTTGTTGTCATATGACAGGTAGTAGCAAGCAAATCACGTGATCAAACATGGCAGCGTACCCAAGACATCGTCAACTCATTTCCATTCATGGCTTATTGTGGGTTAGGTCTCCCGGGGCTTCGTCTCGAGGGAAGTAAACCCAAGTACAAAATATGCAATTTTGATTCGCGATTGTAGGCTTATAATGTTGTTTATTTGTTTTTTCAATTAGCAGTGTATGTTATCTGTCACGAATAAGTAATATTTGTGTTTTATTTATGTTTGTTTTTGGGGTTGACTTTGACCTTCAGGTTGTTTGGTAAATAGCAAATGTGAAAAGAAAGGAACAACATCAGAGATTCAGGATGTCACATTTTGCCACAGACTGACCACAGATTGATTAGGTCGCATTAATTTCGTGACGCATTTTAGACTAGACCGACGCACTTACATTACATTCGTGCCCGAAATTAATTTCATGATTTGTAGTATTTCATGAAGTATTCTATCGCATCAGTGTAAAGGAAATTGAGAAAACCTATTAAGTAAATTGGTAATTTTCAAAACAAGCATTTCCCAAACTCAGGCTTTCCCATATTCCACGTATTTAGAATCGTTACTTTATGAAGCAATGCAATTTTCTTGGAAAGGCCAAAACACCCACAGGACATAATCCCTTTGGTACAAAAGCCCCTCGCTAATTTGAGCACCCCTGTCAAAATCCCCTCGATCCATTTATAGCCGCTGTTTCAAATATTTCACAACAGTGCTTGACATTTCCCATTCCCCATAGTCAGAACGCTGTGTATTCTGCTGAGGATTTTTTTTCTGTAGTAGGCCACAGTCCCTCGGATGGTGATCTCCCTTCAGTCGTTGGTGATCTATTTATATTCTATTGTCTTCTTTAATTACAATGTTTTAGTTTTATAAGCTAGTTTTATGTTCATATCTGTGAAAATCTGTCCTTCGTGACATGATTTTACCGTCTCAATTTATTGATTTTAATCCTGATATAAAACACAATATGGCTGCAATATTGCCGATGTGAGGCTTTATATTAACTGACCCGTGAAGGTCCCGGGGAAGAATAGGCCTTCAGCAACCCATGCTTGCCATAAAAGGCGACTGTGCTTGTCGTAAGAGGCGACTAACGGGATCGAGCGGTCAGGCTTGCTGACTTGGTTGACACATGTCATCCGTTCCCAGCTGCGCAGATCGATGCTCGTGTTGTTGATCACTGGATTGTCTGGTCGAGACTCGATTATTTACAGACCTCCGCCATATAGCTGGAATATTGCTGAGGGCGGCGTAAGACTAAACTCACTCACTTTATATTAACTCACTCACTCACTCACTCATAAGTCATAACATTAGGTTGTATTGATTTGTATCATGTAAGGTTTTGCTCCAGAATGACTGTTATTATTGTCTTGTCTCTAATCTTTTTTTCCGCATTACTACATAAAGTGAGGGACTCTTGGTGATTTGTCTGGCATCTGACACGGGGCTGTTGATCGAGGGACTTTGAACCATCGGCTTTTGACCTGGACTCACATTCACTGCAGTGTTAACACATTCTGGGCGGCTCTCTCAAAATACAGTAGAGTAACTTACGTTTCCCTTGAATGTAGGAAAAAACGAAAAAGGAAAGAAAGAAATCGTAAAAAGTCAGAAATAAATAAAGTAAAAAAAAGAGAGAAAAGGATAAAAAGAAAGGAATGGGTAAAATTGGTGCCCAAGACCAGGATCTGGTGGAAGTGCTCTAAAATATCACGTCTGAGCTTTTCTGTTATTATCATGTAGTATGAGATACATACGCAATAAAATATGAAAAAAGTTCTTCATTTTTCATTTTTCTTTTATTCCTCGCAAAAATAATTTCTTTCTTAATTTTTCGTGTTTTTTTTCCTTTTTCCGGTTCCCTTCACTCCCTCCCCTCTGGTGAAACATGTTTCTAGCTAAATGAAACTGAATTTGAGTTGATTCATTGAGGTTAACTTTATCCTTCGCCTCTTCCACCACAAATACAGTGTGTGTACGAGGGTTCGGTGTCAGTTATATATATGCTTATATATTCATTATTTTTTAAATGTCGGAACTATAATAAGTCTAAAAACTGTGTAATTTTTATACTCAATGAAGTGATGTTAAAACTACTTTATACGGTAACGGCGCATAAAACTACTTTATATAGTAACGCCGCATAAAACTACTTTTTACGGTAACGGCGCATAAAACTAACGGCGTATTGAACATCTCAAGAAATACTGGCATGCTACTCTTAAAGTAATTTCCAGTAATTATCAGCTATACGTAACTACATGTTTCTGTGGCAGCTCACTTCGTCGGGTGTCGTACCGGGAAGGCTAAAAATTATTTTTCAGATGTCCCAGGAAGGCTATAATGTTTTCCCGGGATAGCTACTTAGGAAAGTGCCGCCAAAGCTAAAGATAAGGTGTAGGGAAGCATAATCCATGTCGGGAGTAGAGAGAATTCTTTCAAAACAGTTATAATCTTCGCTTCTTTTGAACTTTATACTTCAACCGTCACTTGTTTATTTCATAAATCACAATCGGTGGCACAAGAGCAAAGAACACACAATATTAACAAATGTTCATAAATATACAAAGAATATACAATATTGACAAATGTTCATAAATATAAACATGCGCCATGATGATGAGTTATTTACGTATCAATTTATGCAAGTGAGAGGTAAATGGTGATAAACATTTTCTAAGCTTAAATTGACAGGCGACATGACCTTGTTAAGTTTTGATAAATTTGCCCAATTGCAATATATTTAGGGGATGAATGATTGTTTTGTTGGAAAAAAGTCATGTACGTTTAAAAAGATGACTGAATTCCTCACCAACTAAACAGAAAATGCCGAGAGTTTATTAAATTTCAGATAAACTGATTCTGTCAAATAATTGTTTCTTGGAGTGTAACCAATTGTATGGCGTAGGATGTTGTTTATAGTCATGACTTATATATTGACTTAAAACATGAGATAGTTTGATCGTCTCTGTAGATGCGAATTTATGCCAAAAATAAACATGTTGACATGGATTATTATGTTTAATGGGACTCTACCAAATTCACCATAAACCGTAAAGTTTGAGGTGGATTTCCTGAGAGCACCACAAGAACATCAAGGTGACACTGTGTCTGAACTTCTCAAATTGTCGTAAACTCGAAGACAGACAGACAGAAATGTGATTGAGGAGGGTGACGGCGTTGCTTGAGAATCAGGGGGTGTATAATACAATGTATATACGAGATGAATACAAAAAAAACGACAAACGAATTTGCTTCGCATAAAATCGTAGTTTAATCATTACTGAACATTATCAGTAACATCTACTGGTAGGGTCATACAATTTGAAAAATATAGTCATGTGCTGGGGTTTATTTGAGGGTAGGCTGGGGTGTATTTGAGGGTAGGGAGGTGACGAAGGAGGGAGGTAACGGTGGTATTCAGTGATACACTTCATGAAGTCAGTATGTAGCGTGGGGGTGAGACTAGGCATCTTGCGTGGGCCATGCAGAAATGAATTGTTGACATATTTTGTAAACAATTTATGCCTGTCACACTGTTTAATGAGACAGATGTTTGGGAAAATGGCAAATTTGGATCGGCCATTCGGAAATATTCGAGCTCAGTGCATCTGTTACGCTCACTGATTCCAACTCTTTCCCCCGCATGAGAAATTGCGAATCTTCAAACTACAGGAAATTAACAATGTATCAGAAGAGCAATGGCTGACTATCAAATCCTAAAACATGAAGTGGAATATGCATTAACATTTGCTGATTTTATCATGTCATATACGTATGTAAAACGTTCCCGAAAAGAGAACATCCATTCCCTGGTGCATCGAGCGCCATGGGCAAAATATATCATTGAAATTTATATGCACAGATCTGAAAACAGCTGATGACATCAGCTGTTTCGCACAGCATAAAAAACGTAATAGTTTTGGTGCCGACAACACTATACAACATACACTGTACACGTGATGACAGCCTGGAAACAAACCAGACAATAAACAAAAGTGACTGACCATACAATACACACAATAGTATATTTAGAAATGTTGGCAAAATTAAAACAATGCTATAATTTTCAATATCACACGTTTCTGTAGTGGTATTACATTTGTTATTTTTGTTATCTTCGGTATATACCAGAACATATGAAAAAAAAATGGCGATGGTTTATGCCATTTGAGATTTAGTTTTTGGTTGTTGTTGTTTAAGGGGGTACTCCCTACATATGCCTTCTTTAAAAACGTAGCTATGGGGATCAATATTGTAAGTATACTGGATGCCAATCACATCATTACTTATGGTGGCACATTCTGAATCTCAAGAAGTTTGGACGCTTGACCATGACATTTCTGCTGTATGGGCAGTTGAGTGAATGTGTCAAGGAAAGCGGTTAAAATAATTTAAACCCAGCCGCCAGCTCCCAGACGTCAGGTTTTATACTTTGTTGACCATGAACCCTTCGTTGCTACGCATAACGAGCACCATAATGAACTTATTCAATACAGAGTCATATATGTTATTTGTTGTTACACAATTTCATTTGTGTATTTTATGTATCCGGTGAATGGAACAATTTAATGTACTGGAGCGGCGTTTATAAAAACCACGAGACGTGGTCGCCTACCCAGGTTTATGCATGCTTTGGTGAAATACGAAAATATGTTTAAATCAAAGTTCCACACGAGCAATGTTTTGGAAAAAGATTATTCCGGGATTAACTCCGGATACACTGACGATAAATAACTCTTCATTAATCTATACACACAACTAAATAGAATTAACTCTACGACAACAGTTTTTTTAAAAAACGAAATGACACTGTTCATGGTTGTATCAACTTCTCGGTAATTATTCATTGTTTTTAGACACATCGCCTGGAAAATTGGCCATCCCAGGACATCTGGCATCTCTCCAGCTATTGGTTTAAAATAGAACTAGCTACGTCACAGCTAATACAGAGATGTACCACGTGACGACGGCAGTCATTCATTTGGCAGCGAGCGGCGAGAGGGAGCGATAGGTCTGCTGACATGCCAACCAGCGAAGGCGACCTTAAGAGCGCCTGACCCAACAACAACGATGGAGTGGTGGGTTTGAGGGTAGGGGACGAGTATTGACACTGAGGACACACTGGTTACTCCTATGTTGTGAAGTAATCGTAGCACCAGCTAAGACTGGCTTGCTTTGTTCACGACTTCAAATGAATGGTCACTCCGCCTCAATCTCACGCCTGTAAGTACTTGACAAAAAAGGCAGCCATGTTACATGTTCCCGTATCGTCTGTTCATGAAGTGTGTATTGTACCGTACATGGTTGTATTGCATTGTACACGCGTGTAATGGATCGTATGGACTGGGCCACGTGGTAGGTAGGGAGTTACATGTGCATATCAACTGTTAAGATGGCGGCGAACATTTAGTAGCGCGGCTCGTGTGTTGAGTCGTCGTGACCTAAATGCGCACACCATCAAGTCAGTTATTGTGTGTTGTCGCCCGTGACGGCGCATGTCGACATTTTTATCCCGCCGACTGAGGACGAAGCTACCGTGTACGGCTATATCGGCTTGTATTTGTGTGGAGCAAACACAATCTCGGCCAATATTCTGCATATCGTGTACTGCCTTACAGGGCAAAGTGCAGGTCGCCTGTTATTAAATTCCCTAAACGGAAGATGGGGCAGGTTTGTACATAGACATGAGGTGACTACATTGCACTGTGGTCGGCTCACTGAAGCCCATTGTCTCTCACCGCGATATACGCCAGAGACCCGGGTTCGACTCCTCACAAGGGTACAATGTGTGAGGCCCATTTTCTGCTGTCCCCCGCCGTGATATCGCTAGAATATTGCTAAAAGCAGCGTAAAACCAAACTCACTCACTCACTGCGAAATTTATGGAATATTGATAAAACGGCGTAAACCTAAACTCACTCATTACTACATCTGCGTCGGCATTGTTTAACAATTAATTATTCATAATCATTAATTCTTCATTCATCGTACTTACAGTGTATCGGCGCAGTCCCCAAGTGTTTAGGATTGGCAGGACAATATCCATGTGCCTTCCTTTGAATCCCTGACATCGCTGGTGTATTGCAAAAAGCTGTTGTAAAACATACTCACTCAAGCTTTTCAAGCGGTGCTGTCCAAATGTGGAAAGGGTATAGATACTGCCGTACTCGCACCTGCTAGTTCAATGATTCTCTGATTATTCATTCGTTGAAATAGTCAAGAGTGTTAATTTGAGTGACAGTCAGGATAGTCTATTCACGGTTCACCATATTGTTCTGACCGAGCGGTTGAGTAAGGCTTTACGTCACATTACTCCAAACATATAGTTTGGGTTTGGGCATTATTGATGTAAATTTGAGGAATGCAGAGTAACAGTTTTTTTTCTATTTCCGAAAGTACTTTTATAACAGTACTTTTCGGATTTTAAGCTTGCGAACTTATGTACCAACCCATTTCACCACACCGATGCTCACCACACCTCACCTCACCGATCCAATCTGACCGTGAATCCTGAAACCATAATTAAATGTGAAATCCCACATGCCTGTCGATGCCCCCACTGTTTTTGTATAGTTAACGAACGGTATGGATCTACAACTTCTTCCCGGGTTTGGGCATTATTGATGAAAGGAATAAAGTAATCTACTCACACGTGTTGGGACCCCTGAAGGTCCCTGAGTAGAATAGGCCTTCAGCAACCCATGCTTGCCAAATAGGCGACTGTACTTGTTGTAAGAGGCGACTGACAGGATCGGGTGGTCAGGCTCGCTGACTTGGTTGACACATGTCATCGGTTCCCAATTGCGCAGATCGATGCTCATGTTGTTGAACACTGGATTGTCTGGTCGAGACTCGATTACTTACAGAACGCCACCATGTAGCTGGAATATTGCAGAGTGCGGCGTAATACTCACTCCAGCCATATAGTGTCAAGATCAAGTTTGCATTTGTTACCGTTCTCAGTCCAAAGTCTAAGAACATTTTGTTTCAAAAACATATATTTTGGCTTAGCTACCATAATGTGCTGACCTGGCACATAGTTACCATTACATACCGACCTGCCACATAGTTGCCATAATGCGCTTACTGGGCAGATAGTTACCATAATGTGCTGATCTGGCATGTAGACACCATATTGTGCTGATCTGGCACGTAGGCACCATATTGTGCTCACATGGTACATAAACCGACCGGCAAGAAAACCTTTCATTCGAATGCCCAAACTGAAAGCAATGGAAGTTTGAGGCAAAGGATATTTAAGATAACAATACGAGTTTCAACAGTGTTCTTTAATCACAACTCAAACAGTCAACAGTAACAACAATAGGTAGTGGGAGACTATGAGAGAGGCTAAGCAATTCCCAGGCGCTGACCAAGTCTGACCATGGTTGTTTTTCGGACTTCACTGCTCAGCTGGTCTGCTAGTCTTGTCTGGTGGTGTGGTCCGTTGTTCGGTGTTCAGCGCCCTTCTGTGCCTCCAGTTGCCTCTCTGTCGACTTCCTTTGACGGTGCTGCTTATATGGGGACTGCTCCCCAGGAACACGTCAGCAATGCGTGGCGACCAGTCAGCATTTCCTCCGGACAATTGGCCAAAATATCACAACTAAGTTAAATCTTTATCTATTCAATAAGCAAGTCATTATTTGTGGCCAGTGCAATTATAGTTTTATCTGGTCAGTTTGCCCTTATCATCACAAGCTCTTGCCCAACACTGGCCAAATCTTGTCTCCCATGGAAAACAAGCCTGCCCGTCTACACAGCCTCCGACCATAGTGTTACTTATGATACATTCAAACCCAGATAATGGTTCCAGCCACAAAATGTGTCACTTTAATACCGTATGTGGCCACCCCGTGCAGCCACACGAGCAAGAACCGGACGTTGGACCGACGGTGTCAAACGTCTCATGAAGTTACCTGGCAAGTGGTTCCATTCGGCCTTTAGAGCTTGTACCCACTCTTGTCTGTTGGTAGGAGGGTGGTGTTGGAGCCTAACATGCCTGTCCAAGATGTCCCATCTGAATCATTCCGGCTGCTCGCTCGCCGCGTAGTGAGTCTGATACGAGTCCTCCATTTCCAAGATTGTCTTTTCCCAGTGCAAATGTCCAGCATCGGTGCTGTGCATGTTTTATAATCATATGGCATGTGCAGTTCCGCCTTTAGTGGGGTCACCTCATTCCAATATTTTGCAGTTTCAACAAGTCACTTGCATGTTGCCGGTTCAACGTTTCGTGAGAGCATAGGTTCCGTTTGGGCTATGTGTTTCTGACCATTTGGGTTTCTACGTAACTTCCTCGTTTTTAGTAATAATATTTGCAAATGTGCAAATCGGTTTGGGTCGGTTTACACACAAAAGGAGCGCATCTAGTAAAGTATACATGTACGTTATTTTTAACAGTATAGAAAATACCAACAACGTCAGATATCGAGAAATTAGAGCAAGAACAGAGAACGGCATTACATTTTGTGGCGGCAAAAGAGTTGCGCAGTCATTTGCCATGATGTCTTTCAGTACTTTGTGTGGCCACCGTTAGCACTGATCACTGAAACACATTTCCTGCACATGGAGTGGTTCAAACGATTCCTAAAGGCCCTGGGGATCCTCCTCCACACATCCAGAACAGTCGTACGAAGTTGATCAGTAGTTGTAGGCACTGGTCGTACTTCATTCTTGCTCCTTTGAACCTCATCCCACAAGTGCTTGATGGAGTTCAGGTCAGGGCTTAGAGCTGGCAACGGTAGGACACGATAATGTGTTGTTGAAGAAAGTCTTGCATGTGGATTATCGTTACCCTGGTTACGATGTTAGTAGTAAGAAAGTACACAGCCATAGCCACACAATGGAAAATATGCGCTACACAATAGCATTCCAAGCTAAACAATAGCATTCCATCTCCCAAACAATAGGATAACTGTGGAGTCGCCGTGGAGCAGATTCTTGCTCCACACTTAAACAATGCAAATACTTTACATAACTGTGGAGCAGTGTGGAGTGATGTGCAGTACATTGTATACAATACAAATACTTTGCATAACTGTGGAGCAGTGTGGAGTAGATTGTTGCCCCACAATGAAAATACTTGACATAACTGTGGAGGCAGTGTGCTGTCATAATACAATAACATTCCTTTTCAATATAATTTAAAATGAAGGTATTCCAACTAGGTAAGCTTGTCAACCAATCAAATGTTAGTGGTTCTACTTCATGTCCAATCACACAACTCATGTTGTACACAATCCCATGTTGCACCTTCAACTTAAAAGTTATTTCACAATCACTTTCCCTGTCACTATCAACCAGACAAGATTGACAAACGCATCGGTGTGCATTATCAGTATGGCTCAGAATATTCCAAAAGTGGACTTTTCAACAGATCAGTTACTTACTACTGTGTTTCAAGACATGAAGGACATCATGAATGTTCAACTACATTTGCATGAAACCATGATGAGAACAAGTGTCTTGTACAAATCCACTTACACTCACATGACAGAGAAGATGAAAACTTTACAAGACAAGTTACCCTTAGTATGTATCCCCTGCTCTTCTGAATTTGATGATGGATTACACAAAACTTGTCACTGCTTCAACTGATGCTACACCTTCTCACAGTTCCCTTCCTAAAGCAAAGAAGAGTGGAAAAGTGAAGAAGAAACACGCTACCAAACAATCAATGCTTTCAAATCAAAAGAAGGCAACACAGAAGCAAAGGACACAACAAGAGAAATCAACTCCTGCTGCACCAATCAATTTTCCACCAAAGTAAGTGCTTTTCTCCTTCAAGGTTATATCTTTCTTTGTAATTTGGTCAATTTCTATTCGTTCACATAATTGTTTCATATTTTCCACAAACTATATTGTCTCATTTGGTTTCTCTTTACAGTGTGGATGATGTAAATACTCCTCCCAACAATTTAATGCCAACTCGGTCAACTTCACCACTGATGGTACAATCCGAAACACTTCCTTCTCTGGATGACTGGAATCCAAATGTGTTTTACTTTGATGGTAAATGGACAGAGAACTCTTTGTTAAATGACCCATTTGAAGAAGAAAAACTCACACCTCTTCAAAAAGGTTGTAGCATATGTCTCCACAATAATATGTTGAGACATATGAGTTGTAATAGTGGACAGGTACAGTGCCATGTGTGTTGTATGGATCTTATGAACTGTCTGTGTTATCATGATCCTGAGGGGATGATGGAAGACATGGTATCACAAGACTTTGAGGGTCATATCCTTACTGTTTGAATTCTAATCATTGCCATTTTTTCAATAGTGTTTTGAACAGACATCATCTCTGTGTACATTAGAAAATATTGAACATTAGAAGAGGTACATGGGTTGAGAATACAGTACATCACTGAGAACGTATTATGGAATTACCATGTCACCACATAAGTGTAAAACCAGTGTCACTGGACACACAATAGAGTGCATATTCATAATCACTTTGCTCCTTTCCCAGTATTGCATTTGTCAGCTTTAGAAGTTTATCAAAGTTGGTGTGATGAACCACCTCATCATTGTTCAATGTGAAAACAGTGTGCACAAACAACTCTTAAATCATGTATCATATCAATATGTATGCATATATGTTACAAATAAATCAGTGACAATGTATGTTGTCATGGTATATATCTATTGGAAAACATGTTTTGTTTTAATTCATCATGAGTTCTCCAAAGAGCAACAGTAGTAAGGACGACAAAGCATTAGAAAAGTATTATTTTAATGCTCAAAATCCAGGGGCATATTTTGGTCCATCAAAATTACGTGATGAATTGAAGAAAAACAAGCAACACAACATCAAGTTGAGGAAGGTGAAACGATTTGTAAATAATCAAGATGCTTATACTTTACATAAGCCAGTTAAGCATAAGTTCAAGAGATTGAAAGTGAGAGTTAATTCCATCAATGAAATGTTCGATGTGGATCTTACAGATCTCTCACGATTTAGCAAAGAGAATGATGGTATCAGATATTTGCTGGTAGTTATTGATATCTTAAGCAGATATGCTTTTGTTCTACCTTTAACCAATAAAAAACCTGAATCAGTGTTGAAAGCTTTCAAGGAAATACTTACTTCTAAACAACCAAAGAAGGTACGTACAGATGATGGATCGGAATTCAAAGCAGAGTTTCACTCATTCTTAAAGAGGAAAAACATAACTCATACTATTGCACACAATGAAAACATTAAAAGTAATTATGTGGAACGTTTCAACAGAACGCTGAAATCTTTGATCACACGATACATGACTCATAACAACACCAAACGCTATCTAGATGTTCTGTCTCAACTAGTACACAACTACAATCATACTCTGCATTCCTCTCTACCTGAACTATCACCTGCACAAGTAAATAAAACTAATGAATTGAAAGTTTGGGAACATGTATATGTCAGACCTATGATAAATCAACAGAAAGGTTTTCACTCTAGGAAAAAATTCAGATATAAAGTAGGTGACATTGTTCGCATTCCATATCTGAAGAGAGCATTCAGCAAGGAACTTGATCTGAAGTGGACACAAGAATTGTTTAAAGTGGCTCAACGATTTAAGAGACAGGATATTCCTCTGTACAAAATCAAAGATTTTCATGGTGAAATAATCAAAGGTACTTTTTACACCAGTGAATTGCAGAAGGTTGATAAATATGAGGATATTGAGTGGCAGGTGGAAAAGGTTTTAAAGAAGAAGCGAATGAATGGGAAGACTTATGTTTTGGTTCGGTGGTTAGGTTGGCCCAGTTCATTTGATTCTTATGTGGAGGAAAATCAGCTCAAAGACTTGTAATGGAGAAGTTTGTCTTTCTGAAGTCCTCAGACTCCAAAAGTAAATATTTTAAAGAGAACACTCCATATCAATTCCGAGTGAAATTGAATCAAAGATTGTTTTTTGATGGATTCTGGGTTGTTTCTCTCACTGAACTCAATTTTGGAAACATTGATCTCACTCATATGAATAATTTTTATGTGGATGTGCTGTGTAACCTGTGTGACAGTTCACTAGATGGTGACACTCAAGCTCCTTTGTTAAGACGCATTGACTTGAGAGAAGGACCAAATTTTAAATTTCCAAATGAATACAACATTCATGTCATGGTGAAAGAATCTCCAAACATTGAAATCTGTATAAAAGCAAGTGATGGAACACCTCTGTCATTCTTAAAAGAAGAAACACACCTAACACTTCACCTTCAACGTTACCCCTTTACCAACTGACATGGAGACTTTACCTCTTTATGTACCTGATTACAACAAATGGCAGAATTACTTTAGAAAACACATGACAAACAGTTCTCATCTTGTGAATGGGAAAACTCAACCTAATGTGATTGCATCACACTCACTGGACTCATCAAAAGAAAAGCCCAAAGTCAAATTACAGATGATGTCTGAGCTTCAAAGTGCGGTGGAGAGAGCAGATGCTAAAGAGAAGCGTCACAAGTCCTTAAAAAGAGCTGCAGGTGAACAAGTGCTCACAACCAAGAAGATACGTCAAACAAGCAGCATTCCTTCAAAGACAGCCAGAGTCCTGAGGTGTACCCCTGTGAAAGAAAACGATATCTTCAGTTAACATTATGGCGTTACTCACAAGTAAAAGTTTTGAAGAAGTAGTTCCAGACTCTTTAAACCTATTTACTCTACCACCCTTCCAGACATGTATTCAGCAACATTACTATGAAAATGTACGTCCACTGAGTCAAATCAATGATTTGGTGCCTTTGGAATTCCATGTTTCCAACTCAGGAAGTGACTACATTGATTTGAAGAGGACAAGACTACATGTCAAACTTAAGGTCACTCATGCAGATGGAACAGACTTAGCTTCAGATGAACATTGCTCCTGTGTGAACCTTTTCCTGCAAAGCATCTTCAGTTCGCTCACTGTTTATTTCAATGGACAGTTGGTCTCATCTACAAATAATCATTATGCTTACAAAAGTATGATGAAAGCATTGTTAAATTATGGAGCTGATGCAAAATCGTCTCAACTGACCTCGCAATTGTTCTACAAAGATACCGGTGATGATAATGATGATATTGAAACCACTAATCCTGTCACAGGTGCCAACAATGGCTTATCATCACGTGGAGATTTCATTGCATTGAGTCAGGAAGTGACCATGTCTGGTAATCTTTTTGAAGATGTGTTTGACATGAACAGACACTTAATTAATGGTGTAGATCTGAATTTGAAATTCTTCAGATCAAATCCTGCCTTTTGTCTGATGAGTGGGGTATCTGATAAAGAGTATAGTATTAAGCTGTTGGATGTTTATCTCAAAATCTGCAGACTGAAAGTGAATCCAGCACTCATCCTGGCTCACAACACCTTATTTGACAACAACTCTAATGCTCTCTATCCTTTTATCAAGTCTGAGGTGAAGGTCACTAGTATTCCCATCTCACAGTTAACTCATACCATTGACAATGTCTCAAATCCTATTGCTAATCGGTATACCATTGGGTTTGTAGACAGCAGCAGTTTTAATGGGAAGTATGCTGGGAACCCCTATAACTTTCAATCTAGCATGATTAAAACTGTGAACCTGTATGTGAACGGTGTCAGTGTCCCTGGGAGAGCTACTCAGGTGGATGATGTAGATACTTACCTCAACCTATTTGATAATTTGAAATATTGGAAAGAAGACACAGGGAACTTTATTTCAAGAAAAGATTTCTTGCTTGGTAGTGCTCTGTTTGTTTATCATCTTGATGAAATAGGTACTGAGTATCTTAATCTTGTAAAATCAGGAAATGTGAGAGTAGAAATAGAATTTAAATCTGCTTTGACTCGCACATTGAGTTGTATCATCATGAGCGAAAGAAACTCAATCATTGAAGTGGATAAAGCCAGGAATGTTTACATCAAGTAAACAAGATGAAAGCATCTGAATTGACATGTGCCCTCCAGTGTGACTCAGTCTTACAAACGCATGTCTTAGGTGTGTTTGCTAAAGACAACCTACCTATACTGACAGTTTCTATGATAAAAAGAGGGGTTGCACTTATTGTAAATACAGACGTTGCTCACAAGAAAGGACGTCATTGGATTGTCTTGTATCTTAAAGGAAATAGAGCAGAACTGTTTGACAGTTTAGCTGAACATGTAGATGATGTATTTCACAGCTATTTAACATCATATGTTCCATCCTACACCTACAGTAGTATACGTTTACAATCAGTAGATTCAAATGTGTGTGGATTGTATTGTCTGTATTATCTGTTGTGCATATTTAAAGCTAACTGGACTTTTCATTACTTTTATCAACAGTTTGATGTAAAAAACTTCAATTGGAATGATATGTTTGTATCTCAATATATTTGTCATTACTTTAAGTATTGTACTCCTTACTGTTTTGGTTGTCAATGAATTATGTATCATATTTGCATGGAAAGAAAAAAAAATCAATAAAATTTAGTTAAGTTTCAATCCTGTGGTTGTTGTATAAAAAAGAAGTCATGTGAGGTTTTATCTCACTAGTACAATACACCGGGGAAGTGTGCAAGCTACCATGGAAGAATGTCTGTTACCTTTTCATACACCTACTACAATTTCTGTAGCAGGAGGATCTTCTAGTGGTAAAAGTGTTTGGACTGCTCGTCTCATAAAACAAGCTGATACCATGTTTCACCCAGCACCTAACTTGATTATTTACTGTTATGTTGTGTGGCAAGACATTTATACAGAGCTTGAAAAAAGTGTTTCCAATATTAGATTTCAAGATCACTTGCCTACTGAAGAGGAACTGAAATATTATTCACATGAATCTAACAAAAAATGTTTACTCGTCCTGGATGATCACATGCAACAAATTTGTAAAAGTTCTTTGTTTTTACATCTGTATACCACACTATCACATCATTTAGGAATTACAGTTATAAACATAATGCAAAGTGTTTACCCAAAAGGTGAATGTGCAAGAACAATGTCGCTGAACACCCATTACTTTGTCTTGATGTCTAATCCACGTTCAGCACATGAATACAAGATTTTAGCATCGCAAGTATTTCCAGGACAAGCTAAGTATTTTGCTGAATCGTTTCAAGATGCAGTAGGAGGAAAGAAATATGGTTATCTTGTCTTAGATGTGTCACCTTATGCTGATGAACAGTATGGACGTTTATGTACTAACATATTTACTGATGATGGAATGTGCACAGTCTACCTACCTCAGAAATAACTTCACTAAATATACAAATTACATGCCTGTCATACACCATTTCGTTTACAACCTCTGAACTGATCAGAGCTATGGATGTTTGTGGACGCTTTAATGTGGAGTCTGATTGTGTTGGTGTGACACATAATTCTCCTGATGGAAAAAGGTTTACTGATAGACTGGCTTCATTCAAGACTTGGCCCATTCAGATGAATCAGTCACCTAAAGCCATGGCTGAAGCTGGATTTATTTACACGGGACAATCTGATAAAGTCTACTGTTTCCAATGTAGGCTGCGAGCCCATTCGTGGATACCAGAAGATGATCCTCTGACTGAACATTTCAAACTGTCTCCACATTGTGACTATATCAACATGATAGCAGCTCCAAAACATACAACTATGAATTCATCATCATAGTTTTTCAAAAACTGACATCCTTCTATATATATAACACATCCAATTCACTTCCCTTCAGTCATTCTACAGCAGGCTCTCCTTCCGCAAACAAAATGTATGCAGTGAAAGAAAGGAATTGTTTGTTCAACATTATTGAAAAACACAGAAAGAATGGTACAACATTGAATGAAACAGCTTCTAGAATGTTGTTTACAGTGTCAGTGTGGGGAGACGATTATGCCGCTTTACAAATACAAGATCACTATGACTCATGGACTCAAGTCATTAAAGACTTGTTGTGGAATAACAGACTGTGTCCCAACATATTGGATGAAGATATATGGACAGATGGAGAAGTAGACTACGAATGCTTCAGTAGCGAAAACGAACGAGCAACTGCCCATAATATTTTCCGAAAGGCTATGTCTTTACAAGATTATGAAGACTCAAAACATAGTACCTCCGTGTCTGTTGGGGGTGAAGATTTGTTGGAAAGTTGGCAAAGAGATCCTCCTCATGATTGTAGTCAGTGTGAAAATGTCAATGAAGAAGATGACAATGAAGAAGAAGATGTCTAGATAAATAACAATAACTAAACATGTATGACTTCATTTGAAAGTGGAACAGCTACCCTACAGGTTCAACATGAGTGGACTGATAAAACATCATGTTAGTTTCTTAACAGTGTTAGCAGAAGCTAATCCTGCTCAGAGAAAAGCTATGCTGACTCATGCTTCTTCAGAACAATTCCTATCAATTCTTACTCTTGTGCATAATATTCTCATGGGTAACATAGAGGTGACAGAACAAGATAAAACGTGGTTGTCTCGCAAGAAGGTCATTCGCATGTTAGCCAACAAGGGTGTCAGCAGACACAGAAAACGTGAGCTCATCATCTTACACCATTCAATTCTACCTATTTGCATAAGGAGTTATCTAACCTACCTCACCACTATACAAGATGAGCAAGCCAATGATTCTTTTGACAAGAGAGAATTACCAGAGATTGGTGTCAAAACAAGAAGAAGAGAAAGCTCATCAGAGAGCTCAACAGACACCACAACAGACACCTCATCAGACAGCTCAGCCTCAGACAGTCCAGCCTCAGAAAGTGAGTGAGGTAGATAATGATGACACTCCACAACAGATACACAAAATGGGACAACTGCTATGCAGCAACAAGCCTGGACACCTATTTGAAGTTCCTGAACGATTAATCAGAGACATTTCTTCTACCAAGACTATTGGTAAATTGATGTCAATGTGGATCTTTGTGAAACACAACATTGAAAGGGAACAATTAGATGTAGATTCAAATTCACAACTTGTTTTGGGAAATGGTAATGTTGTGAAAAACTCAAACATAGTAGATTTGATTCGATATTTCATCCTGTCACCTCGAAGCAAACGCTCACCTACAGGTTATAAGCAGTTTCTTAAACTGTTAAAACGTTTACATGCACCAAAACAACTTGTGAAAAGAAGAAAAACAAAACACAAAAGTCAATCAAAGATTTTATACATGAAAAGAAAAGCAGCGAAAGGTGTGCCTGGCACAACAAAGCTGAGAGCATTAGACACTCTGTAGTGTTCATGTTTTTGAATAAACACTTAAATTACATTTTGTTGTTATTGTCTTTGCACAGTTGCTCATTTTTTTGTTGTTGTCTTTGCACAGTTGCTCATACAGCAATTAGCACATCATAGTTACACACAGAGGATGAATAGCACCTTCAGTCATTGTGGTGTATACTATGACAAGTGCACATACGCAGCTTCTTTTCCTGCTTCTTCTGTATCACCTTCCACCTCACAGAACACTTGTCAGTATGTGTCATAAACCTGTGATAGGTATATTTCAGTTTCGTATTGCAATAGACACATGTAAACAGTCCTTGATCATCTTCCCCATTTGCATGCACTGGCAGGAAGTGATGACACCTTGTGCACAAGTAGGCTGGTTGACTCATTCTGTAAATACATCAAACACACAGTTATTAACACAACATACATGAACATACATTCTCAAATTTCAAACCAAAAGAATTTCAAAGTTACTATAACTTCCCATATTATTAGTAATCCAAAAGAAAAATCATTCATAATATCCTCAACAGGTTAAATTATTAATTTTATTGAGAAGCCCATACCTTGCTTGTGACTTTACTTTCTTTCTTTTTTCCCTTGACTCACTCTATGGGCGAATAACCATAAGGAACACTGTGAACACCATCATCTAACAGATAACGTTTATTGTCACAACTAGTCAAAGCCATCTTTTGTTCTTTTTGAGTGTACAGAGTATTATTGAAGGAACGAATCAGAAAATAAGAACAGGACACAGCTTCATTGTGAAATAGACACTCTTTAAACATCTCATGTCTAAGAAATTTCTTGATAACCGATTTTTTAATGCCTTTGGCGGTTTTCTTCTCAATGACCTCTTTGTCTGTTTTCATCAAATAGGAATACATTTTTGCTTTTAAGCCGCAAAATTCCAAAATAATGTTTCCAGATGCTTCATCTTTCATTTTGCCAGTGACTTTCCTGTTTTGGTCAGAATATAATTCCTTAGGGTCTGTAGGTGTATAATTGGAGGTGTCAAATAAATACAAATTTTCTTTCATGAACACATAGGGATCAAGAAGTGG
This sequence comes from Haliotis asinina, assembly GCF_037392515.1. Taxonomy (NCBI): domain Eukaryota; kingdom Metazoa; phylum Mollusca; class Gastropoda; order Lepetellida; family Haliotidae; genus Haliotis; species Haliotis asinina. Next base: position 50,745,494 of record NC_090292.1, read on the forward strand.
TTCATGAGAAGGGGCATAAACTTGCAAAAAAAGACTGTCAGTGTCTGTCATGAGCAAATCTAAATGTTCATGTCCATATTGCTTTTGCATCACATTATAGTAAAAGTCATAGATTTCATATTTGGCTAGATCTAAAATTGTGAAACCAACAGTAATGGGTTGATCTAAATGTACACTTGTATTTTCCAGTTCAACTGCCACTACCTCTTCTGAATAAATTTTAGCATGTTTGAAGTTGCTTTTAGCAGTAAGTTTTTGAAGTTTTGGTCTTTGTGTCACTAAGTGAACCTGTTTGTGCTTGCGTTTATTCATACAAAAACGACCAAAAACACAATTGTTCATTAATTTGTAACGGTCTTTGTCACAATCATCTTTTGCATTTTTTCGATTTCTCAGGTTGAGTTCAACATAAGATTTTAACCATGGTCCTTGACGAAATTTCAACACTCTGTGTATTTGGCTTAACACCAATCCATGTCTTAAATACAATTGTAATGTTTTGAAATGAACCACATAGTGTAAACGATTTTTCAAGGTACAAAAAAGCTTTCTGCCAGAGGATTTCTTTGGAAGCTCATGAGGTTTCTTCTTAAGAAAATGAGCCAACAGTTCTTTGTGCTTAGGTGAAAACTCATCAAATGGGATATCATCATGTGTTGGAGCCATGGGAAAAGCACTGTGAGCTTGGTGTAAGTGACTGGGGTATAACAAATCAACTTCCAAGATATAGCCTGTATCACCTTCTGTCTCCACGTTTAACCAGTCTATACTGTGGAACTCAGTCGCTTCCATGAACTGGTAATTTCCAATAGGAAGTGGTTTTAGCATCACAGTGGCATACAACGAATTCACATCAAAGTAAAGTAAAGTGGAAGTGTCTTTTTCTGGATCAAAATCACTCATGTATTTATTGTTACTTTCTGCATATTTTTTACCAATGACGGACACCCCACCACGATTAGCATTTTCAATGAAATTGTAGGTGTCTACATCTGTAAATAAATCCAATTTTGCTCCTGTGATTTTCATAGCAGCATCTAAACAGAATCCAGGCATGGAATAATAGTGACAAATATCCAGTCCATAGTCTGTCAAACAACCTGTTCTAAAGGTTTCAACAATATCTGTTAATAACAACACATCTACTGTGACATACAATGTCATAAAATCTCTCATAGATTGACATTGAAATGTTTCCCACAATTCATGAGCAAAGGAATAATCGTCATCACTAACACCTTCTTCTGACAATGAACTGTAGAAGGATTCCTGAGGTGGTAAAGAGGTCTCATCTAAAGTTTCCCATGAACTCAGGTGTTCATAGGGAAATGGAAGTTTTCGTGTTAAGACATCTACATGGAGGGGAAATTCTTCTTTCAAATATTTAAAAGAATCTACACCCTTTTTCATTTGATTTTTGGTCAATGCATCCAAAGAACTTTGTAAAAATTTGTATGAATCCAAAAAAACTAACTTATTGTCTATAGTAAAGGACAGAAATTGTTCAGTTGTATGAGGTATAACTGTAATGTCTCGATCACCAAACTTTTCTGCCACTGCTAACAACAGATGAGCATCATAACGCTCTAAATTATGAAACATCACAATCACCTTTTTTCTTAGTTGAAAGTTAAGATTGCATTTGTTATGCAGGACTTGTCGGAATTGACCTGACAAATGGTCATGATCCAGCACCCTATCTTTTCCAAGAAGTTCTCCACATAAACCACAATGACTAGTATTGTTAATGAGTATTTTATCTTCATTGGTAAGCTGCATAGGTTTGACTGAATCAAATAAATTCATAATCTCCTCATACTCTTTTAAAATATTTTCAATGAAGTGTTCGGCTGCATTTTCACCAACAAAAGTCTGAATAGGTTTGGTATATTGCTCATCAGTACATACCACCTTGTAAGCATACCCACAAGGTACATGACGGTTGAAATGGCGAGAATGACCTTGTTCTGGAATTAACAAACTTTCAAAATCAGCAAATATGATGAATTTAGCTCGAAACTCATACACTGCTTCTTCCGGTTTAGGTAAAACAACTCTTTGTGCCTTCTTATAACAATACTCTTTGTGAGCCTCTAACCTTTCTTCAGATGAGTAAGTCCATAAACACTTCCTACAAACAAAGGATTGGTTTTGGTTACATCTGCTTCTGATTAATCCATTGAGATTTCTGATGAGACAGAAGTGTGTATTTAGCTCAGTGTGTATATCCATGGCCTCCTCCTGAGATTCTAACCCTAACATGCCTTCAAAATCATCTGGTTCACTTTCCTCTGACAAAAATAGAAGATCCATTTGTCTGTTTTCATCTACATGCGACTTATCGGAAATATACATTGGATATAAGGTATTGTCTTCAAAGCCAAAAACATTGATGCACAAATGGTTCACTTGTTCAAAACGTGGAATTTGTTTCAACGACATAGGAAAAGTAAAGCCTTCCAAATTGAGTGTATTTAGATAGGGGAGGTAATGTACCTCTCGTTCTTTGTGTTGAGTCACCGGATACAATTTGGCAAGAATAGACAAAACAAAACATAAATTATTGTTTTCATTTTTGACATTTGTGATACAATACTGGTGGTTTGCTAAACTTGAAGGCAAAGGCATGTAACTACCACCTTTAAATGGGTTAAATTTCACCACAGTGAGTTTCATCATGACAATGGCATTGACATTTAAACCTGAATGAACCCCTTCATAATCATCTAACGTTTGCAACATTTTATTCATTGCTTCCAAGTATTGATCAATCAAATCACTTCCTTTGGTAGCTATATGCATCTCACTTCTAAAATAGGCTTCGTGATAATTTGCATTACCATCTTCAGCTGGTTTCTCCATCTTGATATGTAAACATACTGACCATTTAATTGACTTTTTCTCTTTTATTTCTGATTCAAGCATTGAAATAACACTATTTTGTTCTCTGACTAGAAATTCCAATACATCAGTAGCAGTTCCCCCTTGAATGTCAAATGCTCTTACATCCCCCTGTAAGGCTTCATAAGAACATGGTTTTGAACCATCTGATGAGTGATTTGCAGATGGATGAGACATGGTTGGAGGCGAATGTTGCTGTACAGTCAAAGGGGTTGATTTTGTTTTTTGCCTGGCTTTGCCTTTCCCTCTTCCCACCATATCATGACTAGTTTCATTTTTGTGTAACCTCAAAGCTTTGGATGTACGAAAGGATTGATTGCATGTTTGACAAATATGAGGAGATGAATGAGAAGCGGTTGGTGACAACACTGGAGGGGTATGATGTGGTACAGACACAGGGGCAGATTTTATTTTTTGCCTACTAGCTTTACCTTTCCCTCTCCCTAACATACCATGGTTAGCTTCATTTTTGTGTAACCTTAAAGCTTTGGATGTCTGAAAGGATTGGTTGCATGTTTGACAAGTATGAGTAGAGGCATTATTTGATGTTGAAGCTCTGTTTGTTGCACATGGATGGATCTGATATTCAATTTCATTGTTAAAATACAGAAAGCAATGTGGACATTGTCGACAATACACAACTTTTTGCTTACATGTTTTGCTGTGTCTTTTCAAGCTGTCTCTTCGGTTAAATTGTTTTTGACAATTTTGACAGGTGTACAATGCACCTTCTCTAGCACAGTACTTTTGATGACGAACTAAGTTGCGTTTATGTTTAAAATTTTGATGACAATGTTCACATGTAAAGATCAAACAGGTGGTATGACCTGACATTGCAAAATCACGGTTATTCACCCATCAAAGAGTAAAGATTGTATGGAAAGGAACCTGTGGAAGAGAGAAATAACTTGTTAAACATGAATACAGTTCCCTAGAAAGATTACTTCTATCAACGAAGGCACACTTTTTTACCATAAATGTGATAAAATTATACAAAATAATAATCTTACCTTTGGAAAGTGCAAGGCTGCTTCAAATTGCAAAGTTGAAGTTTCTCTGTATCACAAGAGTATCGTCTGCAGTTTGATTTTAAAATGATGAAATGACGCAGCGGAGCAAAGTTAAGTACCATTTAAAAGTTTGCACTCGCTACTACTGATGAAGAAGGGTGGGGTTAAACATGATGAGAAAATCAAACACCATAAGGGAGATTTTGTATAAGTCGCTCAGAAGCCTGATGTGTTAGTCAATATACTAAGAGCTACCTTATGTTTGAGGTGTTGGCAATGAAAGGTTCTTCTTATCAACAGGTTTCAATGGAGAGTAGAGGGTGTAGTTAAACAGATTATTTTTTTTATTTGCTAAAATGTTATATCTGCCAATGTCAGTTGGTGCTTGCAGGTGGGAGAGGTGACATGTGACGATGATTCAGCATCATGTGATGGTTCATATAATTGAGACGTTAATGCTTTCATGAGTGAGAGGAGTGTTTCATATTTTCTAGGTAAATATACATTGATGACATCGCTGTTTCTTAAGTATATCATAAAAGAAGCGGCTTAAAAGGAATTTACCAAAAACATTTAGTCATGTGAAAGTTAGATTGAAATGTGCTGACACAAAGAGTAACACACTTGCTTTTGGTATTTCGAAAGGATAGGAATATGTGGGAACGTAAAAATTCTCACGATATGAAACACGTGACTAGCAGAAGCAACTATATAAAACGGAGCAGCAAAAATCTTCATTTACCACTGCTGTTCTTCCTCAGCTGCTGAAAGAAAATGAGTGAAAACAACTATACTTACCAATTTGCTGGGAGACACTATCTCTCAGTAAATTTCTTCAATGGAGTGGTGTATGTGCACCTCACAAATTGGAACAGTCGAGGAGCAAAGAAGTCGATTTCCATGACAGCCGACATCTTTAAGCTGCTGATGAGCTCAGGATCTGAGTACACTGAAAAAGTGCAAGAGTTCGAGCTACTGCACTTACCAGTGGATGTTCCTGAACCGGACATAGCTGTTCCAGCTGAGTTGATGCTACCACCACCACCACCACCAGCTGGGCATGGAAACCCCACCATCTCAAATGCTGTACAGTCAGTGCTACCGACAGCTGGACATGGAAACCACATCGGTAAAACAGTTCCATCTGGGCAAATGAGGCCAGTATCTCCCACTCCAATGACACAACCACCGCCTCCGTATCCTGGAACAAGCCGACCCACACCTTATTCAAGAGGTGAGATAAAAAACTTTTTTTTAAAAAAAAAAATAGTTAGGTGAAGTGTTATTCCAGTATGAGCCCCAATATTGCTTATTCATAGCATAGTGAAGGAAACAATATATATTGATAATGCTAATAAATGACTTACAATATGTAAACTGACATAATCTGTGTTGGATTTGTTGTCGACTGTATCACTTTCACTGTGTAATGTATGTACTTGGTTCTTTACAAACATTTTATTTTGTATTTACAGGGAACAAGTAATATGCGGCAGCTGTTCTTCGGTGTCTGGCACTAAGGCTGTGTAACCTATGATCTATGACACGGTTCATGCTGGCTTTCAAATAAAAAGATGAACTACAATTGATTATGGTTATGTTTTTGTTAAGTGTTGTATCCATGGATGATGTGTGGCTGCTTGTAATAGTCCTGACTGAAGCTGGCTTCAAAAGTGCTAGCCTACTGAGATACCATGCTGCAGTTATGCGTGAAATACTCCACTACGAGCCGAGCAGTGCCTATATATTTCTCTGGTTTTGACATGCTCTCCGGGCAAACGCTCTAACCACTAGTAACCTGTTATTCTGATTGCACCTGTTGTGCAACAAGTAGTAACAGGTGCAACAAGACCTAGTTGACATGAGCTCACTTGGTTGACATGAGCTGACTTTTGCATAACATACACAAAGTAAATATGACTAAATATATTTATTACACAAAGGGAGAAATCTGCATATTCCACCACTGTGATAAACACATCAGTCACAGTGACATCATATACGATACAGTGGTGGAATATGCAGTATATAGGATACAGTGGTGGAATATAAACTGCTAACATACTTGCATAACATTATAAAAAAAAATCTGCATATTCCACCACTGTGATAAAACACATCAGTCACAGTGACATCATACGATACAGTGGTGGAATATGCAGTATATAGGATACAGTAGTAAATATGACTAATGAAATCTGCATATTCCACCACTGTGATAAAACACATCAGTCACAATATGACATCATACAAAATACAGTGGTGGAATATGCAGTATATAGGATACAGTGGTGAAGTTGGCGGTGAAGTTGGCGGGTGTAATGTAATCAGGATATATCTATGGAGTCGTAGGACTCATGCAGTTCGAACTGTCATAAAATAGTCTGTCTGCCTTCTGCTGCTTCATCTTAATTTCCATTTGTTTTAACCAGACAGGTGAACGTTTGCCAAACTGGGTCGCTGCTGCTGCTGATGATGACCCGGGCTGTTGTTGTTGTACGTGTGGTGGAGAGGAGGTCTGGGTTGCTGTTGAGCACGTTGAGCACTGTGGTGGTGGTGGTGGTGGTGGTGGTAGTGGATGAGCTGGTGCTGCTGCCTGCCTCATTTCAGCTCCTGCTGCTGCTCCTCCTAAGTGTCGCATTTCACGCATTTCATAACAGTCTCTATCTAGTCTTTGTCCTCTCCTCCTCCTCCTATGCCAAAGACCCCAGCCAGTGCCTCCTACCACGAGGGTGAGGAGGAACATCACAAAGGTGGTAACTGTAATATATGAAAAAAGAGTTCTGAAAACTCGCTTTCTGAAATATAGTTATTTTTGATATGCTTTTCACAATTTACGTGGTTGATCACTGCATTGTGTGGTCCACACTCTGGCAGACCACTGGCTTTCAGATGGAATATTACTGAGACCAGTGCTTGACAACTGTTTTAGCTCTAACTTACCAGTAAAGGGGTCGTAACCATCATCGTCATCGTCATGCGCATTATCATCAGCATCAGCATCTTCAACATCATGACCAAGGTCACCATAAACATGGTGAAAAGGATCTGAATGGGTGAGGGAGGGGAAAAGGTTAACAGGATAGGACGGCTTACAAAATATTATATATTATATTATGAGAATATATATATATATAGATTGAAATTGAATGATGTAATATTAACTTACAGATGGGAAACAGTGTCTTTGTAAATTGGATTATCCATAAGAACAAATGCTTTTTTCTCTGTGTTTTTAGATTTTACACATTTATGATATAAAATTAGTATGAAGATAAGAATAACAATAAAGGTACCTATAACTGAACTGGCAATGACAGCGCTGTTAGCAGACTTTGACAAAGCGGCATGTGGAATAGTTGGAGCAGAGAGATGTGTAGAAGTATAGTTGTGTGAAGAAGGTGTAACTGTAGATGTAACTGCAGAGGTATGAATAGGATTTGTGTTTCTGATAACATGTGAACTAGTGTAGATAGGGTAGGGTGTAGGGGAGGGTGTGTGCCATTGGGTACTGAGTGCAGTATGTGTGTAGATTGTACTGGACAGAGTGACAGTATGTGTAAGCTTTGTGTGGGTAGGGTAGGTGAAGTGGGTATGTGTGTGAATAGATGTAAGATGTATAGATGGTTCTAGACTATGGTTGGAGAGACTGATAGTAGGTGTGAGAGTAGGGTAGGTGGAGGGGATATGTGTTTGTGTAATGAGTGAGAGGTTGATTGGATTGAAGGTTGGTGTAGGGTGAATAGGTGTGGATACAGAAGGAGAAGGAGAAGGAGACACCGTGATTGATGATGTGTTAACTGTAAAACAAATAAATAAAAAAAAGTTAGTAATACTTAAGAGTTATATTTTTTTATATTAACTTTAAAACTGAAATAATAACTTATAAAAAATATACATTCATAAAAGAACATATATTAATAAATAATGAAAATATACATTCACAATTAAAAAAGGTGCATTATCAGTGTTTGAAATGAAAGGTGATGTTATGAACAGTTATGATAAAACTATGAACTCAGAACACAGTGTTAGTGATACATAGATGCCAACCCTACACTATATAGCTTACTATAGTTAAGTGCCTCTTACCTCTTCGAGTGTGGTGATACAAAAGAACCGGAAAAATACACACGAAAAATATACCGTTGTGTTTCACGAAAACATAAAAATTGTATCACGAAACATTGTGTGTGACGACAGCATACCACTCACGCGTCGATGTTTGATGTACATTAGACTACTGTAATTACTGAGTATAGTAGCATTAGATGTGGCCCATGGCAAAAGATATAATAATAATAATAACCTCCGTGTTCAAAACTACCGGATGTCGTAAGCCTGTTTGACAGGAAGTACGAGAGGAAATATACAACGTGATGATCTTGTGAGAACGTTCTGTTGTAGCTAATAGTTAAATAAATGATAATAAAATGAATATATTATTAAGATACGCAGGATTCATTTGCAATCAAATAAGTATGAAGCAGTTCATGCGACAACTCGATTTGCTTATATTGCATGAGAGCATTAATGACTGACCTTTGACACTGCGTGTCGACACCCTATGTGGTAGTAATCTGAAATCAGGTTACGCTTTCAAAGAGCCTAACTATATGAAACCGGTTTTAAAGCTACAATCAACACGATCTATGACGAAATATATAAACAGACATTTAGCATTTACTTGCGATAGCAGAATGGCGATGTATTTTTTTTTTTTTTTTTTTTTTTATTTATTTATTTTTTTTTTTTGTGAAGGGTTGGCACCGCTGCACTAACAGTTGAAACATGCATGCATAAACATTCATTAGTACTTACCGTTCGTGTGGCAACGTTCCCCGTTGACGCTGATTTCGTGTTTGGCTGGGGTTACAACACTTCGACACGTAGCCAATCCTCCTCGTATTAGCTGTAATATTAAGTTATATTAAGTTTTATAATTATAAGAGTATTCTTTTACAAAGAAATTGATTTTGAGATAAGTTAGAACTCTTTTTATACAGAACATATATTAACTCACCAAAAGCCTTGGGAAAAGTGAGCCACGGATCAATAAATGATCTGCGCTACCGATCAGATGTATAACGCGGACTGTTGGGTATGTGGAGCCTGACAGGTGGGTTAAAGTACCCCCACCTGCAGAATGACAGGTGAGGGTATTACCAGTACTTTGACATCTGTGGGCAAATTCATTGGCAGACACCAGACAACATATAAAGAAAATACCAAGAAGTCCTGACATGGCGAGCGCAATTGGACGGATGATGCTCCACTTTTACCATGTATTGTATTTGCGCCAAATTAATCTGTTAACCAATGAAAATGATTGTCACAAGATTTGCACGTGCGGCGAGAGTGTAAAGGTTAAAGGGAACGAATATGATATCATGGGACGAATTTGACAATATTATGATAACAATAAGTTTATAATTTCGGTGAAAGAGACTTGCTGTTTTTCAGCATGTTGTCAGGAGCAATTTATGGCAAAGGAATATTAGAAAATAGTAAATGAGGTGATAGTTGACAAGTGTAACACGCGGTCAGCATTGTTTCTGATAAGATGCTGACACACTGACCTGAGTGCTTAGACGAATATAGGTGAGACAAAATATGTATAATATCATAAGCATGTTACGAGAGATAGTGACATACATTGTGATGAATAAGATATTTACAAAAATTATAAATGATTTAGAGATGACTTTATAAATGGATAGATTACTTCTAATTATACTCACCGCTATAAATGTAGTTTAACGTTTAACGCAGTATGTGTTTACCAGCATCAAGGTTTGAATAACTTCCAGTTTAGACAATACTACTTCTTTATGTGAATGTTTCTGAGTTATGGTTACACTTGATGATTTAGAGGAATAATTAAAATTAACTTCGCAAGGAAGATGCTCGCAAAACAAAAAAATTGAATTTAAAGAATACGACAAAGTCCTGTCTTCCAAATTTGTAATAATGTTCACTAAATGATTAAATGTTTCTTTTAGTACGGAAGCTTTGAAATGCGAACAGAATGTAATGGATTTGCCAGATTTAGAAATTTGGAAACGTTCAGTAAGAGGTGAATAACTCAGATAAGCATTCATAGCGAAATGCTGAATTTAGAGAGGTGAAGATGTTCTCTTATAAGGTTGTTACAATGAACACTGAGAGTGGAAGATGAACACGACTTGTGATTGGACAAGAACTATATGAACAGATACGCCTAGGCTGTTTATATGCAATTATATGAAATATTAGCAATGGTTCAAAGAAACCATATATGTTTTATGGGCATGTAAAAGAGTACGAAAGAGATATATTTTTAAGTTATTTGCTGTTTAAAACACTATTAAAATATTATAAGTGACTTACCTAAGTTGAATTATTTGCTTTGTTAGAGAAAGTTTTAGATTTAATGCTTCAAATGTGATGGGGGTGTAAATGTAAGAGCGCTAAGAATTAAAAGTCAACATAGATAACAGAAAGATAAATTGATTACAAATAATTCCAATTTTAGATGATTACTCACCTTTAGTAGAGACTTGCATAGTTGTGCAGCTCCTCCAGTACTGATTCACTCTCCCAACTTATAATGTCCGAAAGAATGGTTTTAATGGCGCGGTGATTAATAGTTATGATGGAATTTTGAAACGTTATGTCTAAAAGTTCTGTTTTTGCATCAAACGTAAAAGATGTTTCACAAATTTTGCCTAAACAAAAGGTTAAATGATTGTCGTCGTAGTTGGGTTCTAGATCGAATTCAAAGTATAATTTATGACGTGCCAAAATAAGCTTCAGAATTTTTTAAAATTTCTTTTGTATGTGTTCACAAATGAAAATTTCAGTGTTATTGCTCATAAAACAAAATTTTGGATCAGACGAAGTTTGATGGATATCGAAGAGAGCCATAGCATATGAAGCGACCTTTGGCTAAGTTGAGGTGTATATAGGGGCTCTTTTTATTTCTATTCATTATCGTATTGAAAAGAATATTTCGAAAGAAGATGCGAGAAAGTATACATGTTATAAGAAAATGTTGTAGAGTAGGTGAATGGTGACAGGACTGTAATTTGGACAAAGTCAGATAGTAGGTGAGGTGTTTAATTTGAACAAGGTTAGATGTTTACTTTGTGCTAGGTTAGTAAATACTGAAAATGATTGTATTTCTATGGAATATTGTGTTGAAGGTCACAACTGAAGTTTTGTGAATGGACATAGGGGAGGTACATTTATAACGGTAGATTGTAATTATTTCTCAACGTTATTATGCATTAACCATGTACATATAGATACATTCGTGAGAAAAAATGTATTTTATAAAAGATGATGAAGGTACTGCTGAAAGATAATAGTTACACGTGATGTACAGATGAATAGAAAATACAAGGTGTGACTTGATGGATGGGATAAACGTGTTTATTTTGTTTGAATGAGAAGTAATAATAACGGTATACAACCTGACGAAATATTTGGTTTATGTAAAGGAAAAAAGTGTGGGAATGTAGAGAGAAGATGAAACGATGTCGCTAGAGGAGTTTCTCAGAGTTTTAGGTTTAAACGCAGTAACTAAATTGAGTACTTCAGAAAATAAGCCACTAATTAAAGAAACAAAAATATTAACTGATAAACAGATAGACATTTTGGAAAGACTTCGACTTGTAAAAATCAATGATAAAAGAAAAGAATTGGATAATTTTAAAAGAAGAAGACTAATAAAGTGGCGAAAAGAATACAAGATCATTCAAGAAAAAGAAAGTAAAGAAGAACAAAGGAGAGAAAGACAGCGGAGAAAAGAAGAGAGAGAAGAAAGAGAGAGGAAAAAGAGAGAGAGAGGAAAGAGAGAGAAGAAAGAGAGAAAGGAAAGGAGCAAAGGCAGTGTGGTGAATGTGTGATAAGACTAAAACACATTAACATACAAACTGAAATATTAAAGTTACACTGCAAACCATGCATCATACAGCTTTAGGTAAGTTTGACTTTCTACTTTTACTTTGTAATGTATATCTATTTTGATGGGTATGGAATTACATATATTGATTAGAGGAATATATTTATTTGAAACTTAAAGCAAGAGTAAGCTCCACATTAAGTGACATTTTAATTAGTTTAAAACGATTTATAGTGAAAGGCGCAACTTTGAGTAAAACATGAGCTACCTGATTGCACATGGAGTAGAACTGTTATTATTTGATTGGTTGACACGCTTACCTAGTTGGAATACCTTCATTTTAAATTATATTGAAAAGGAATGTTATTGTATTATGACAGCACACTACCTCCACAGTTATGCCAAGTATTTTCATTGTGGGGCAACAATGTACTCCACACTGCTCCACAGTTATGCAAAGTATTTGTATTGTACACAATGTACTGCACATCACTCCACACTGCTCCACAGTTATGTAAAGTATTTCCATTGTTTAAGTGTGGAGCAAGAATCTGCTCCACGGCGACTCCACAGTTATGCTATTGTTTGGGAGATGGAATGCTATTGTGTAGCGCATATTTTCCATTGTGTGGCTATGGCTGTGTACTTTCTTACTACTGATGTTGGGTGAAAAATGGAACCTGTGATCTGATGACTTGGTTAATGTAACGCTGAGCTGTGACCCCCATGTCCTCGACCTGGACCCACATTGTGGAAGCACATTGGTGAAATTCCGGTCCCAATCATGACTCCAGATCCTTTCCTAAACATTTCTGTCAGCAAGACGATCTCCTTGACGTCACCAAATTCTGACCCTTCCATCTGCATATGACACACCCTTCCATCTGCATATGACACACAAAACCGATTCTCATCAGGAGAATATGACACGTCTCCATTCACGCTGTTGCGTAGGTGTTGAAGCAGTGCCAAAATGACGTCATCAAACACCTATGTGACCTTTTCACAGGGGGGCTAATGACCTTGAGCTGACCTTACAATCATTTTAGGATTAAGTGTACAGCAACATCATAGAATGCACGCAACTGGTTTCACCCGTTTTTCCATTTTAACTATAAAAAATCCCTTTATCTCGCATCATGAATCACACCATCCCTGAATCACTTACGACATCCAGCACCCTCTCCCTGTTGAAGATGGAAGCATCACTCCAGCCTCGTGCAAGCTATGCAGCGTAGACAAACTCGTGTAGTTTTGGAGTCCTTACCATCTTCATGAAGGCAGACACTATAGAAAAACCTCGAACCTTTGACCGTGTCAGAGCTTTATTATGTATCCTTCCCCAGCGAAGACCCCCAAAGCTTACACCCTCTTCTGTTAAACTCTGCAGAAAATGCTGAGAGGTACAGGCCATGGCATTGTCGGGGCTGGAGACTCTAAGTGAAAAGTCACTGACGGAACTAAAGGACCCTCGTTTTCATGTAGACTTAGACAAGGACGTATTTGTGACAGCCAAGATGATCATGATGTCCTGCAATACCCTATCAGCTCCTTTCAAGTCGAGCTCTATTGTTGTAAGGATGTGGTTATGGAGGAATGACGTCATCAATGAGGTCATCGAACACCTGTGTGACCTTACGATGACCTTGGAAAAACCCTTAAATTTATAGCACAAAAGTCACGTGACCTGTCTCACCTCATTTTCACTGTGGGAATGTATCCGTCGCTGGGGTGAAAATCATGCCACCTCCAGACATACCCATCTAGACGTGGGTGACTCATGAGGGTTCAATGTCCCCTTGGGTAACGTCTCCGGGTTGACCTCATTGAACACCTGCTCACACCGCGTACGTGGGAACGCCGCCCCTTTGGACCCACTGGTGCCAGCATCGAACTGTACTGGATGACTCACACTGACGGGTGACCGAGTTGTGTAACAGCCCTCGGCATGACTCGGAGAGGTTAATGACCGCACAGGCCCCAGCACTCACATCCCACCCATCGAATTCGAACTAGACTACCAACCGGTTCGAACCGGTTTGACAGTGACCCTATAAAAACCCCTTCAATTCGGGGTAGGCATCACTTGCCACCTGCACTTTCAACTGACCTTTTTGAGCTCAGCCAAAGGTACCAAGTTCAACAAAAAAAACCAAGAGGTATGTATGTTTAGGTATTATTATTATTTTGTGTATGTCTCTTTATAACACAAGACATTAAGTTTACACACCCTGAGACACATAACTACAACGAAAAAAAAATCAACAAAATTGTAGTTGTACTGATGATAAAATCATTTCACCAATAATAGCAATAAGAAGGAAGGTCAAATAGTGATAAGTCCGTCATGAATGTACTGACTCCTTCAATTTTGTGCTAAACAGTGTACCGAGTACAGAACATACATAACTGATCATAACCGCTCACATTCCTGAACAGGCGTGCGCGCATTAAAGGGACATTCAAAGAGAGTAATTGCTCCTATGTGTCAAATTCTCGTTTGAAAGACGCGTCGCACACGAATGCAGCGCCTAGGCAGATGTTTATCACATGTTGGAGTTTTTTTAAAAAAAAACAAACCCAGAAAACACATGTTTGATTTAAGCCCGTGTATTCCCACGCACCGTTAAAACTGTCAAGTCTATTTTCAAATGACCAGTATTGTTCAGAAAATTGCGCGCCTCGTTGAATCGCGTATATCTTAAATATACTTGTATTTTTTTTTTAAAAAACCCATTTAAATACACCCCCCCAAAAAAACCCCAACAAAACAAAACAAAACATACTTAGTTACGCAAATCGTCAAAAATACTTACTTTCAATGAGGCAACAGGTCCATCACTTGTTGTAGGAGTGCCCGGATTCGGGCTCTCCTCTCCCGCATTGATAAGATCTGCAGCGGTCAGGCCATGTGAATCTCCCTGAAAAAAAAACAAACCCACAGACATAACAGAAAATAACTATGTAGTGCAGTCTCACTTAGCACATAAAATCCTATGTAAAACTGGTATGAAACCTTATAAGTTACACTCACAGGAGGTCTTCTTGTTGCGGCTGAGTCTCAGCGAGATAAGCCTGTAGGAATCAAAAACACCTATGACACATGTTTTCCTCACATACATAAAAAAATGAAATATGCAGGTGATTTTTTTAAAGTGCGTTACTCTGAAACAACATCACATTTATACTTTTACAATGTCATAGAGATTTTAAGAGAGAGATGCTTACATCGACCGCCTGGTCAAGTTCCCTTAAGAACTCCCTGTTCCTGTAAAAGAAAATGCACCGTAAAACAAAAAAATATATCTCAAGTACTCGAGTCACAGTGTAGTGTTTATTTCTATGCGCGCGCGCACACACACACACACAGCTACATTTTAGCATCGATATGTGAATGATATCACATTTTCTCATGAAGCAATCGTTGTTTCTTAAACGAAACTATACAGGTTTCATTTTCTGTTGTCACTATTATGTTAATCTAGTTATATAATCAAAACATTTCAGTGACCATAGGATAAGAAATGGGACCAATTTTTTTTTTGTCACGAATAACACTAAGAAGAATGACAAGTACTTACAAATCTTCTCCCCACAACACTGTATCCTCATTTCTTAACGATGCCATTTTTCGTGTGTAACGGTACATGAAATGTCAGGGTTTTTTATAGTAAGGGTATATGCATATATTAACCTTCATTTGAACACTACATATTTTCCCCAAAAGTTTCTATGTCACTGGAATGAAGGGTTTTAGGTTATGATGATATAAACATTCACAAGTCACCCCATTTCCAACAACTGATTGCATCATCTCTACACTCGCCGGCCTGGGCTGCTCCAACGTCTGGAAATAATTAAGACTGCATCAGAACACTCACACTAAGCAAGCAACGCGCCGACCTGTTTCCAAGTACACTGTGAGCGTGTGATTAAACGTTCAGGGATCAGTGACCTTGACATAGTTATGAACAGTGGTATATGTGTGTCTGTTTGGTGTATATTTTCACGGTGATATATGTGCACGATTATGTTAAGAAGGTCATTCTGTGCCATGGTGGTTAAGTGTGTAGGAAATACTCCCATACGATTGACACAAACATTTCTTAGGTCTATTTTGTGCAGTCTTGTTAGCCCGTGTATTGAAAACCCATTTGTTTCACCATACTTATCGGGATGTCCATATTTTCCATAGGGATTGAAATGCATATAGATTCATTGAATCATTCACTCTCAAATCCCGTTCCCACTCAATACGAGAGCCGCCAAGAAAGGTGTAACAAAGTATAAGCCGACGACAACCAGAGGTTTTCCAGGAACGACTTTTATTTACTTCATAACATCAGCCGGCAGGTTGACCAGGGGCGTCAGAGGCAGGGCGAGGCAGGCAGAAGCAGGAGGGGGCCCTCTCGGCGAACTGTACTGTACTTGGCGAGCGTCAGTTCATGTCTGCTGGAGTGTGGGGGTTTGGCCCCCTTTTATCCAGCTCATCCCCCGCTTTGATTGACACAAGGGGAAGGGGCAACTGGCATATGGTTCCACCCAGCTGGCAGGTCGATCCACCCAGCAGGCAGGTTGATCCAGGTGGCTGGCAGGTTGGTCCGCGTGACCCCACCACACCATTCTTGTCCCCCATTAGTGTCGGGCAAGACGTTGGTCTCTAATCCCCGATAGGGCAAGTCACGGTCAGCCGGATCGCAAGGCAGCATTCATGTCGCGCCTGGCCTACCCCCCATGTACAAATTCACATAAAATCCTTATATCAACCACACACACACACACACACAGACACACAAATAATACTTTAGATAATACGCCATCTATTACAATGTTATGAAACCATTAACATAACTTACTCATCAGGGGTGACCATGTATTCCACCTCATCACTGTCATCACTGCAAAAAAAATGACATTATTACTACTATTGTTTAGGAGAAATTGTGATTTGCCATATTACCAAGGGTGAAAATGAATAATCTACTTAAATCACAGGGTGAAGACAACAGGAAAACTCACTCGCTTATCTCCGAATACCCCGCAGGGGATGCTGGTGAAACTGATGGGGGTGTTCTATCTTGTCTGAAACATTGATTTCATCACTGTACACTAGTATCATGTTAAGAAAATTGTGTAAGGAAATCCTTTCACATTAATACTTTAAGATTTTACTTTCAACATGTATTGTAATAGTATTAAAACATTACTCACGGAGACATAGCCATCAGCTTTTCTGCAGCCTCAAGCAATAGTTTGTCATCGAAGTCACTGAAATAGCAATGACATTATTACTATTGTGTAGACGAAATTGTGATTTGCAACATTACCAAGGATTAAACTAAATACTTAACTTATATTAAAATCACTTCGTGAACGCAATACTCACTCACTCACCCAATCCATGTCTTCAAGGGAGGCTATGGGGGTTTTCCCCAGTTTGTCTTGACTGGAAAAAATATTTTAGGACTGTCATTTGTACACTCATATCATTTTAAGGAATCATTTTAAATAAGATGTCTTGTCTGAAATTACCATCATGTAAAAACATTTTACACTCACAGCATATTTCAGTGAACAAGCTTTTTTTTTATAAAAATGATCCATATTCACAGTTCAAGATATTCCTCAGCCATGTCTTGGGTTCACTCAGAAAGGTGGAGTCAGGGAGGGTGCAATGTATGTGTGGGAGTGTGTAAGTTCCAGCGTGGACGTTGCTGAGTCCATAACAAACGTTGATGTTTGGTGACGATCAGTCAATCTGGGCCGTTTCACAGACCTGCGTGCTTTTAAACCCCCTCGGAGTAAACGTTTATTAACCAGTTCCCGTGAAACGTTAACGCCAGTTGCATGCTGCCACCTCTGACGCAACTGATAGTGGAGTGGAATGGGTTTTCACGTGCCATCCGTAGCAACAGGCGATCATCCCTTGCAGACGTCTTTCGTGGACGACCTTGACCTCGCCCGTCTGGCGATATTTTTTAAGAGTCTACTGAAAACGCTGTGAGAAACATTCATACGGTTCGCTATCTGTCTCAAAGACATTCCACCGTTTCTCATGCCAACATTTTGCCTCTTTTTGAGCTTCAGACATCCAATTTCGCGCCATTTCATCACGAACGCAGCTCTCAAAACCATGTACTCAATACCGTGTTTTCACGAATCAGACACCACCTTTCCATTTGTGTCGTGCACGAGCATGCTGAGAAATGCACGAGGAAAACATGTGCTTAGATGTTAAGGTAACATATTGGGCGTATGATAAATTGCATTCAGGAGTTGAACAATGATGTACATTTTTTATGATATCACTAAACATTTAGTGTTGCTTCAAATTTTACCTTCAGTATATATGTAAGACCTGGTGAATTGCTCTGATTGCGTAACAATTACGTCTCACGATGAAAAGGAATGGGCAAGTGTGCCTACTGCGCTAAGTCCTCCAGTCAAAGATGACACAACACAAAAGGACAGCAATAACATATATTAAAACAAAAGGCGTGGCTCGGATCTGCAAATTCTGACTGCACAGTCCAGGTGAAACCTAAAACACAATCCAGAGGGCTTGTTGTCACCTAGACGTACAGGCAGAAAGAGCCACAAAACAGTTATACAGAGTGATATGAAGCATGTACATAGGATCCCCACCTGAGGTGGGATGAAAGTCACATTCACAGGACCAACGGGGAGGATAAAAGTATACATATATATGCGCAAAGTGGGGCAATGTGTATGCCGAACACATTTGTGATACATATAAACCGGTCTTAATTTGTACGTCACAATAACCACGACAGGACACCTGGCCTGTACAATGTATGCGGCTAAGGGAAATGGGGTATGACTACCTGTTAGATGATCGAACTGGTCCATATGAGGCTAGCTCCAACAGCATGTTGATACACCCAGTAGGTAAGCCACTAGTGGTTACCCAGGAAGAACACCTAATTGTAATTAATAAATTAATAAGATGTAATAAATGGATATTACATTATTCATATTGCTACAATTTGCAGGTGTATTATTGGCCATATAATATGATACATCATATTATTATTGAATAAACAGTGACTTCACTTTCACCTCAAGTGGGGAAACATCCTAAAATGATTGACATAACGGTACGTAGAAATACTACATAATTCCAAAGAAATAACTGCGATTGATATTTCACACCATAAATTGAGAGGGATGCCTGGTAGTTAATGCTAAGGTTTTTGGCAACATTAGATTGCATAACGCCAGACGTGAATAGAGCGAGAAAATAGTCTTGTGTAGAAAAGTAAACACAGTTTTGAGATGACAATAATATTCAGATGCTGAATGATCATGTAACAAATATGCCATTACCCATCAGTAGTAGTTTACAGATATACTGGATAAGGTGACATGAGACTGTACTAGGCTTCTACTGTGTTAAGATAAACATGAAGCAGACGAAGGACCCCGGTTTGTTTACATCCGGTGCAGCCATTTTGTAATGCAGCCGGAAGGGAGCCGAGGAGAGCCGAACACTACCAAAGATCTCTGCTGCTCAGTGGAGAGGTCAGCACTGGTCAGTGCATGTTAATGATCGCCACTAATTACCTCCAGATGACACAGTGATACTTTAACTGGGCGCAGTGGAAAACAATGGAAACCGGGACAATGGTACAACCGCTTTTTAATGTAGCATAAAATGGCTGAAAAGTTCTGCTGTTAACGCAACAAGTATTAAATAAAATGGAATTTTGAATTTAGCTAGAGCAATTTTGACAAGCAGATCAAATAAGCAATGTACAATTCTAAACACACAAAGTACTTTGCTAAAATTATTTCCCCGAGGGAAGTATTTTACAAGGAGTACATGTCATTTGTTCTTGCCATCGAGTGCACATTTGGACAGTCACAGATGAGTGACATTTTGCCACATTGGTACAGCAAGAACAACTGATAACAGTGACCACAACACTTGTTTTTAAATTCAAATTTTTAAATTATCAGAATTAAATAATAATTTATTAATTTGAAAACTGCTCATAATTACTTTTCTTGCTAACAGCATAACTATACATTGGAACCTAATACAGAAGACCTAGTAGCAATTTGGAGGTAAGAGGAAGATTTCGAGGTTGGGGGTCCCACGCTCCCTCTCGCCCCTGTCACGCGACAACATACCCCCTGGGGATTGGCTGAAAAAACTGTTGCTATGGGACCCTTGGCACCAGTGCCTTGAGCCCTCAAACCTTATCAGATATTTGGTAAAGAGAGGGATATTGGGTTACTACTGCAAGGGCTAGAGACAAAATATCCAGCCTTTACATATACACAGAAATGTACAAAATAACTACAATATACAAAACGAACACTACAAAACTAACAATTATCTACGGTTAATTCTAATATATCTAGTAAGGACTCTTCGTAGTGAAGAGCCCTTTGTTGTTTCTTTATCCCCCCTCTCCTCCACGCAATGTGATTCTTGAAGAATTCCTTTAATCTGAAAAACAAGTATGAAAACAATATTAAACAATGATGATAATACATTTAATTCAGATAAAATTTGGTATAATTTATACTTACAAGGAGGGGGAGTGAGATGCTGTCCGTTGAGGGACTGTGGTGAGCAGTGGTGGTGGTGGTCCAGCAGGCATGGACACCCTCGTGATGATGCAGTCATCATCATCACTGTAATGCAAACAATATGTACAAATATTGTACACATAAAATCCTTATATCAACCACACACACACGCACACACACACACAAATAATACTTTAGATAATACGCCATCTATTACAATGTTATGAAACCATTAACATAACTTACTCATCAGGGGTGACCATGTATTCCACCTCAACACTGTAAAACAAATGACATTATTACTACTATTGTTTAGGAGAAATTGTGATTTGCCACATTACCTAGGATTAAACTGAATAATCTACTTAAATCACAGGGTGAAGACAACAGGAAAACTCACTCGCTTGTCTCCGAATACCCCGCAGGGGATGCTGGTGAAACTGATGGGGGTGTTCTATCTTGTCTGAAACATTGATTTCATCACTGTACACTAGTATCATGTTAAGAAAATTGTGTAAGGAAATCCCTTTCACATTAATACTTTAAGATTTTACTTTCAACATGTATTGTAATAGTATTAGTAGAGTAGAAATGATAACTAGGGCACCAGATACCATGTGCTCGAGTGTGTGACGTCACGATTGACGTCATCAATGTACTTAGTGACCCGTGTCAGCAGTGGTATGTCAACAGTGTATTGAATGGGCATTGTCCTAATGTCAACAGTCTATTGAATAGGTATTGTGTTTATGTCAACAGTCTATTGAAATTGGATTTGAATGGAGGGCGTATTCGCACCCACCTGTATCAACAGTCTATAGAAATCGAAATTGAATGGAGGGCGTATTCGCACCCACCTGTATCAACAGTCTATAGAAATCGAAATTGAATGGAGGGCGTATTCGCACCCACCTGTATCAACAGTCTATAGAAATCGAAATTGAATGGAGGGCGTATTCGCACCCACCTGTATCAACAGTCTATAGAAATCGAAATTGAATGGAGGGCGTATTCGCACCCACCAGTATCAACAGTCTATAGAAATCGGAATTGAATGGGGGAGTGTACTCGTCACACCTGTGTCAACAAGCTGTAGAAATTGGAATTGAATGGAAAGTGTACTCGTGTACTCACACAGCCAGGTCGTGTCAATAAGCTATAGAAATTGAAATTGAATGGGGGAGTGTACTCGTCACTCTTGTGTCAATAAGCCATTAAAAAAAGGGAATTGAATGGAGGCGAGTGTCTTCGGGTGTATCCATACGTCCCAAAAAAGGGCGTGGGTTATGAAATGAATGGCTATTGTTGGTATTGTACCCTCAGACGCACCTGTGTCAATATGGGTGCGAGTCATAAATACTCAGAGCATCTATGTATTGAGTTGAATGCGGTTCAAAATCATATAAAAGGAAGTCTTCACTTCTCACATTTTACTTGTACATTTTTCAAAGTACACAGGCTCATCCACAGCTCCTTGGTTGCTAACAACTTTAAATCTCGAACATGTCACTGAAACGTTCAGCTCCGGAGGCTACCAACGTTGAAAGGCCATTCAAACACAAAGTGACATCTCTAACTAAAGAAGAGCTGATGAAGAGGGTTGACGCCAAGGGCGTTCTCCTACAAGAAGAAAATACCAGGTGTAGAGTCAGTGAACTTCCCAAGAACATGCTCATGAAGATTGACTCTCGAAGTCAAGTGGAAGTCCGTGGGGATTCGTTGTGGAAAGTTGTGCTGTATCCGACCATAAAAACGAAGGGTTTCCGGTTCTACGATATCCTGCTCAACGACCAATATACGGAAGCCTTGGACAGCTCTACTCATCTTATCTTCACTGGACAGGGGCGGTCAACCAACAACCGCACATTCAACCGACTGCAATTCTTCTGCTGTACAGAAGATGATGTTGCTGAAGATGCTGGTGGTGATGATGTTTTTGAAGACAAACAGCCGAATGCCAACCAGTAATTCATTCAAGCTGTTGACATGGATGAGTAAGTTAAAATCATTTACATTTGAACATACTAGTCTTCTTCCTACATATGAATTGTAGTTTTTGGTAAGCAAAATGATTAAATTTAATTGTACCAATGAAGTCGAACATACACCTGTTTTTTTTGTTTTGTTTGTTTACTCACTTGATGCTCGTACAATGATAAAGTTTAGTTTCTCACTACCTTAATAATATCTTTTGGTGCAATCCAAATGAAGAAATCTTGAAAAACACGTAAAATTCCCTTGTCATTAACTATATATCTACCTATCTATGTAATACGTTTACGGTTGTGTTTATGTCAACAGTCTATAGAAAACTAAATTGAATGGAGGGTGTATTAAAATTTCTCCTCACTCTATACTAGTCATAGGGGTTAATCCTTTTATTACATTTACCTTATTAACACTTTTTCAGTCGAAATTTATATCTTCAGGATAATGTCGTGTAGTGTTTCCTATGATTTTCAAATGATTTTGTTGTAGCATTCACATTTTGTATATTCCTTTTTTTTTCATTTCAGGACTCAACATCCTCGAAAAGCGGAGATAATAATCAAAACAACCAAAACTTAACATTGCATGTTTCTAAATGATGACAATTCATCAGACTCTATCATCGTACATTTGATTATATTGAATAAAAAAAATGCTGAATTTTAAAAGTGTGTCTCTTCCGTTTATTTTATTCCCTGATACTTGGGGGAGGAGAGCATTATTCACAAAAATCTCCCTTGGGGAGAGTGCAACCGACTGCTGTACAGAGATCATGTGACAACATTGGAATGTTTTTACGCCACACAAGTTTGTAACAGTTATCGTACAGCACAAGTTTGGATGAGTCTAAATGATTGACACCACTCACTGTCAGTGTTAAAACTCCAGCGGACTATACCATAGGGGTGACAGGTTGCAGACCACGTCAAGTGTAATAGAAAGCAAACGTGTGTACCCAGTCACCCCTTTATGGAAGTGAGAGTAATTGCCAACATTCAATCATGAATTCAGCCTCGTGTATATAACAAGCATATAAACGGGTCATGTTTGTACAATGCTCTAACTCCTCACTCTGTTAGTACACTACCCATGTAACAGCGTAGTCATAGTGTCTATTTAAGCATATGTTGACAGTATTTTATTAACTTACTTAACGTTGCTACTGTCACGCTTATACTTTTTGCACAGTGAGTAATTACGGTTTTCCGACCTAGCCACACCCAACGTCTGTACAAGAGACATTATAATTATGATAACACTCGTTAATATACCACCCGAGAGTCTCTTGACATAACCGACATATTTTTGTGAAAGAGTGCACGTTCACAATCTTCGCTCTCATTGTACAACGTTCAAATATGTTCACCGCAAATACCGACAGGGTCACTGCTCGCAAACTACCATAATATTCCCCCAATACAACCCCGAATCAGTTTCTTAATGAGTCCCCTGTACGATCGTAAGTTTTCAGGTTGTATTGAAAGACATACGGCATCATCACTCTCCGATTGGAACACACATGGATACATTTTTAGCAGATGATTGTATTATTCACTTTATATATATTTTTAATGTGTATGTCACTGACTACACCGTCTGTGTACACAAGCTCAAGCTTGGCTGGACAGCACACGCGAGACCACAACATAGAGGGTTTATTTATAACTAACCCACTTCAAATATAGGTCACTGTTTGCTTTATCGTGTCACTGGTTAGAAAAGTCTATTGTAAATTCCCAGTCCTTTATATGTTTTCAACAAGCACACAAATCACAGATTCAATTTGTTGGGGGGACGTCTCTGGCGCGTAGGTCTCCCCGTCAGCCGCACTTGACCATCGTCTGGTGGTGGAGTGATCTCCATGAGACGCCGAGCCTCAGTGGCAAGGTCCAGAAGGGATGGAACGTGCCTGGTCTGGGTGAGTGAGTGAGTGGTCTGGCCTGGGCGAGAGGATGAGGATGAAGAGACGGGCGTTTGACTGACCGGGGTGAGTGAGTCAGTCAGGTCCGACATCGGATCAGGGCGAGCGGAGGAGGTGGTTGTTGACACTGATGTGTGGGTGACCGGAGTGAGTGTGTGAGTCAGGTCCGACACTAGGTGAGGGCGATCAGAGGAGGTGGTTGTTGACACTATTGAAGGGAAAGAGGGAATCCAGAGGGGGGATGGCAGGAGAGGGGATTGCAAACGGGAAAGCTCTGTATCAAGGGAGGGAGTAGGTGAGAGAAGAGAAGTAGTGACTGTGGGTTGAGCAAGAGAGACTGGAGTAGAGTGATCAGATGAGTGGAAAAGAGAGGGTGCGGGAGAATGAGACAGTTCAAAAGCGAGAGGGTTTGTTGCAGATAGGAGGAGGGGTTGGGAAGGGAGAGGTCTAGGGAGAGGTCTAGGGAGGGATGGCAGAGGGGGAGGGATTGGAGCACGCTCCATAGGCTGCTCATATAAGTTGTGTTGGTGACGTCTACGACAGCGTCTGAGTATTGCTTTCCTAAATCGGAAGGCAACACCAGACGCTATCGCGACGACACCAAACACAACCAATGAGATCACAGTCGCTCTAAGCGATCCCACATCTGAAAAAAACGAAAAGAGACCTAAAAATCCAAGGGTGGTTTGTTTCATACATCGATAACGTGTTAATTACTTTTCGAATAAAACAGAAGACGCACGCATTGACACATAATTATGTACTTTATTTTTTACCTTCACATGTCTGGCCATTGATTGTCACCCTCCCCACGTCTCCTTGAAGGTCCTGGCATTGTCCACCTTTCCCTTGAATTTACTGAAATATTATCATTTTTTTGCTAATACGAAGTTGATCATTTCAATATTTTCTCATTATTTTTCACATTACGTTCCCACCTTGTTAACTTCAGACGCAACAAGAATGTTGACATAGACATTAACATATAGAAACCAGAACCGGATTTTTTTTTTTTTTTTTTTTTTTTAAAATGTGAGGAGTACGGCTACTAACGTGTACGCTTGAATTATTTCATTGCATGAAAAATTATGGATGGTGTTCCCCTTTTGATGAGAGTGTTGGGAAAAAAATTGTTTGACTTTGCAGCGAAATGATGTAGCTGAACGAAAAGTATTGAATAATAATATTATTATTATTAATACGAATTGCGAGGGTGACACAGAGACTAAGACTTAAAACATATTCCTTTAGATTCATTCTTAATATGATGAATAAGCACTTACCTTGAGACGTGGGAATAGTCTGAGATCTAACTCCACCCTATCCCTCCTCCCTACAAGTCTTATCAATGTTGTCTGTGGATAGGGGGCACCATGTAAGTGCGTGTAGGTGCCCCCGCCGGCCCTACACACAATTTGTTGTGGGGTGAAGCTACAAAACTGCCCATTAAAGGACGTAGCATCCACGCCAACCAACAACAGGATAAGCAGAAGAATTGGTAACATGGTGTCTTCTTGAATGCGATACCAAGAATGACCAAATTAAAAATAAAATAGTCCCCAAACCCGTCACAACCCATCATAGCTTTTCACGGAAAGATTTCGCGGAGCGGTGCCCTTTTGATCTCTTTATCTTTAAGGATCAATGTGTGAGTGTTTCCATCATCAAACACATTCATATGATTCATATGATTTTTATCCGCTTCCCATAAGTGTCGGATTGTTCACAGCCCGCCATATATTTATGTATCTGTATAGTAAAACCCTATGAAGATGGGAGCGAGAAACAGACTATAACTGTTCCATTGTTGACTTCGCAATGCTATCGTGTGCACTCGTGCGGTAAACCTCTCCCGCTATACTCCCTATAGTTCATATCAGAAAATGAAATATGATATTATTCGGGAATGCAAAGATTTGGAATATATACAGTGTAAAACGTAGATGTAATGACCTCTAAAACCAAGCACATACGACCAGTAAAACTCATTTCTATAGGTTTGGCAAATTCTTTCAATAATTATGATTATTTTCACTTTTGTTAACCGAACTCGGAAAAAAGTGACCAATACTACTTCAGTAAACGTTTTCTCATGGTCCCTCAGATGTAATTAAATCACAAATTTTCGACCGGAAAAAATACCAAACTAATTAGCACTCACCATAAAGACATCTCATTTTGACATGATTTGTAGGTGTCAGTCTCCCACTGAAGAAACATCCCATATACAACTTGACAATATGTGTTTTTAAGTATTGACATGTATCAGCAATGTATTAATTACTTCATTGAGATGTATAGTATAAAACATATCATATTACTTGCAAATATTTTCTTAAGTTTGGATAAGTAAATAACTGATAAGTACACAAGTTTGGTGAGGTTCTTGAAATTTTACTTATCTAATATATTATAAATGTCTTCATACTTACATTAGTTTAAATGTTGATATCTCCTGTTGAAATCCTCTATGGCTTTTGTTGCAGCCACTTCAGCTTCACCCTTGTGGAGAAGGGCTACCGCATCCTTGATATCACTTATATCAAGAATCGAAATAATCAAACAGTCTTTTGTTTGAATCGACAGAGTCTTTTGAACTCTGTCTAAACTAAATAGATGATCATCAATGACCAAAGTCACGAGACCACAGTAATTTGAGTTGATGGGTAAAGCCTCGTGCAAGCACAGTTCATCCAAGAAATATGTTAGAAGCGATATGATTTGGGAAGAAACTCGCTCCCCTAAAATTTGATCAGTTTGAAG
The DNA here is from genome assembly GCF_037392515.1 of Haliotis asinina. Taxonomy (NCBI): domain Eukaryota; kingdom Metazoa; phylum Mollusca; class Gastropoda; order Lepetellida; family Haliotidae; genus Haliotis; species Haliotis asinina. The sequence continues at coordinate 50,772,522 of NC_090292.1, forward strand.
GTTATTCCCAAGTAGGAATCGGAACGCTGTTTTGGCAGAATTAAAAAGTAGCTGGAAGCTCATGGTCAGTCAGAAGAGATATGAGATGAAACTCTCGGTAGAAAGTCTTTTTTTACTATCAAACTTCTATGTTTAATTTACACACCAAAAAATTTCCGTTCTACGCATTCTATTATATGAGAATCTTTTCTCCAGTAAATCGATAAAAAACCCACCCATGACTAATATTTGCTTTATAAACATTCTATCTATCAACTATACACCCTTACTTTCATTTACTCACGCAACCCCCATGTTCAACTTTTTTGAAGTGTATAAAAACTGTTTACTTTTTTTTGCAAGGAGGAAAAATATGTTTACATTCTCACGACCACAGGTGTAACTTCGTGAAAGTACAGTGATGAAGGCGTGAAAAAAAAAAAAGAAAGAAATTGCGTTTTAGATTTATTGTTTATAAACCTTCTCCCTTGTGTTTACATAAACTTTATATAAAGAACAAGTATGTCAAAGGTTGGGTCAAACCATACAATTATGTATTATAAGTGTTTCCATGCAGTTATTTTATGATTAGCTATATCTCCAATGGCATGCCTGAACAAATTAAGCTCTGTTTTGTCAGCCCCCTTCAATAAATATAGCCATTGAATTTCATGATGAAAATATATAACGAAACCAAACATTGAAACCCAAAAGCTTATATGTCTCTACAAGAAATGGAATATGTCGAAGTCCAGTATATGTGTCTGATTTGGAAAACGTTCGCCAAAACGCATTCATCAACGTAAGCGTGGGTTGGAAACGGTGCATATAGCCCCGCCCATTGTTGCGTTTTCGCATTCGCTCCGGATGAGTTTAGGTTTATATTCTTCCCACGTATCTACTTTGATTTCAAAGTTCGTCGAGAGCCTTTGATCAATTATAAGCAGACATGAGGATATGTGTGAAATGTGTTGCTAACAACCCTCACATTTTCGTACATGCTTCAAAACCTCCACGCCAATATAATTGAGAGGTTTCTTGAGGAATAAACCTACAGACCGACACATCAATATGTAACGTTTTAATCCATATCAAGTGCATCACCAAAATACAGGAATCTCGTCATTATGGGTGGCGATAATTAAGAACATCTGTCAAAATTCTGTGTTTTGATCATACATTGAATATGTATGCCTATTGTGTCAACACCGCGAACTCCATCCTCAACAAGTTAGTCTGAGGCTCTATACGAGTATGTCAATATGACGAGAGGCAGTAAACTATCTTTTCTTATCGTTGTGATGAGAGTCTCCACAGTGCACTCTACGTGCTCAAGTAATGTTCACTCAACCATACACATGTGTTATTTTGTTATGAATTCATTTACTATTTGTCGTAATATCCTAATCTTTTTAGACTTGATGTTTCATCAGCGTGAAGTTCTATACCGATGTGTCAATGTGGCGAGGCAGGACACTATCGTTCTCCGTCATGCGAGGCTCTCCACTAGTGCGCTCTACATTCTCAATTAATATTTCACTGAACATTATACATCTTCATGAAACCTTGTACCATTTTTTCATAATATTGTGATGTGTTAGAGAGAGATCATGATCATCATCTTAACCCACCATGGAATTTGCATCAGGTTTGATCTTGGTGAAACTACAACACACAGAAATATTCTTTTTTTCAATTACAAAACTTTTATTTCACGAATGGCGGCATACAGAATTTACACCAACATTTCTACATTCTAAAATCTTTCTAACTTTCCAAAGTCAATCTCGCCAGGTACGCCAAGACCTGGTTTGCTCTTCACTAGCAACCTTTTTGGTCGATGGATCTTCATGTTTTTTCCACTGCTAGTCCTCATGAGACGCTTTGGTGCACCTAAACTGCGCAACACTTTGCGAAACTCTTTGTAAGCACGTGGTCGTCTGTCCATAGAAGAGTGCAGAATAGCAAAACGAATAAGTTTCACAAGGTTTGAACCTTTTAACCATTTTCCATCTGTCGACATCATTTCCAAATTATCGTTCACACGCAGGTCATTTGACTCAATTTTATTCTTGAGAAAGAGCCAGAGAGCCATCAACTTCCCCATCGTTTTTGCTGACGAAATGTTCTTTAGAAGTCGATCGGACACGTGTAACAGAATGTCACTGTTGATGCCTAATTTTTGAAGATTCTCGGCATTGTTCCCCCCTTCTGCTGTCATCGATTGAGGATCCTCCTCTGACCGCTCAGTCACTGTCAGAGATGCTGGTGTCACTGCTGTCGTCGTCGTCATAGGTATCATTGGTGTCGGTGTCACTGGAGTCTTCTCCGATGGAGTCTCTTGTTCTTCCCGTTCTGACAACAGCCTCTGGTAGGTGTCCCTCGTCAAGAGAACCATGGGCTTGGTCATGGTCAAGCTTGTCTCTCGAATAGTGCTGAAACAGGGACCTTATGCAAGTCCGTAGTACGTAGTGATGATCGATTAGGAGTTGACGTTTTTCAGCACCTCCTACCGTCTTGCTCCCTAGTGTCCGAATGAGCTTCTTGTGTCTTCGCAGTTGGGTTTTATGATCGTCAGAGAGTGTAATGTTTCCTCTCAGAATGTTGTAGATCAAGGTGATAATGGCTTTGAATTGTTCGCTTGAGAGATGGGTGAGCAGCGCCTTCCTTTGTTTTGTGTTTACTTGCTCCAGTGAATGTAGAAATTTCTTTTGATTCTCCAGCAGATCGGCCATATTGTTTGTTTGGTTAGATATACCTATATTGATATCAATGATACTGTCACAATTGAATTCTTTCACGAACAGTCACAAAGTGGACAGCACTTCCCCAACGATCCGGGATGTCGATACCACGAGTTTTGATGACACTTTTAAGATTGTTGATAGCCTCCGACTTCTCCGCGTACCAGGTGTCACACTGAAGCAGTGTCACTTCTGCTTCTCTAGGCGGGTAAGCCACTGAGATCCAAGAATATTCCTTCTTGTTCATGTCACAGCCAGCGCACAAATGATTTGACTTGGAGAATGAGGTCTGATTTATTTATTTATTTTTTTTTATGACTACTTAGGTAAGTACACTGTGCAGATGTCATCCGGGAATATGCCCGTGCGCAATCGTCCGTAGCGTTCGTCGGCTTGTGGTGAAGCATCCACAACCAGATACCCATATTTTTGTCCAGTTACGGCGTCCCGGAAGGCTTCTATTTTGCCTGACCTGGAAATATTTGCGACGCTAAAATTTTGTATTCGTGCGCCGGACGTGGGTTGGATAACAGAACAAAGTGATGCGTGTTTAACGACATGGTTCGGTTGAATTCTCCTTTGGGATAGGCTGACTGTTGTATGTTGATGACTGAAATCCCAAGATGGTGGGACAGTGTTGTGTAGAGGTGTAAAAACAACGGATTCTTGCACACCTCCTGCATGTAATCGTCGAGTATGAGCAAGCACCTTTTGTCGGACTCTGAGGAATAGGATTTCAGTTCGTCTTCCGTGGGTAGCGCATTTTGAAATTGTATATTTGGTATGCTTTTCTCCATGTCGTTGTACAACTCCTGCCACACGGCATAACAGTAAATGATCAAGTTGGGTGATGGATCGAACATGTTCGCAGCCTCGAGCAATAGCCTTGAAACCCATCTAGTCTTCCCCGATGACGTGCCCCCGATGACAGCGATCGTGGTTGGCGTTTTGAAAGGCAATAGGCATTTGGTCTCTTCCATGATGAGTTGCTGCTGTTGTTGCTGTTGACTCTCATGCATTCACTTTGGTCACTGACGCTAACAGTCATCAACATGATGATTTATAGACAAAAAAAGCCATTAAAAGTAATCTACATTTTTTTTTATTTACATTCTACAGAGAAAAAAATATCAAGCTACAAAATATACAATAATATGTTACTATACAAAGAATATGTACACACGAGTTCAAGAACAGATAGCAGATGATATACAATGAGTGCAATATCTGAAATATCGACACATGGTTCTCGATACAAAAGCATCATTCCACAGCAAGTCGTGAGGATGAAATGGATGGACAATCTGGTTCAAACTTAAATGATCTTTGAATTTGCGCAGCAGGTAATACAAACAATACAAACCGCAGTTGTCTGACTCTATGGATTGCAACTGCTGACTGTTACGTACGTAAGAACTGACATGCGTTTTTAAATAACGGTCAAAGTCCACATCCACTGGTTCTCCGAGACTGTCAAAAAGTTCTGCTCTCTTCCCTTTGATGACCATGGCGATCCAATGACGACCTTTGCTTTGTCTTATCTCGGTATTGACGATAAGACCCACACCTTGGGCAAGCATGTTGTCAGGGATGGAGAGTGGTAGGGTATTTTTGGCGTACACGCCCAACACATGTCTCTGTAAGCTGGAATCACACTGGACAGCACACCAAAGCTCCGAAGCCTTCATCTGACGTTCTACTTGACAAACACGTTCCGCGCTTTATCAATCTCAATCAGAGAGTTTCTCTGAGTCATGACAATGCAGCTCAGTGGTTTAGTGAGGGCTGATTTGAACTCCAGTTCCAGCCTCACGTCTCCAGACTTCACCAAATTGAGGTATTCCGAATCGGCACAAATCTTGCCCAGGTCAAAGACGTAGAGGGCACTTCCCAGGAGAAACTCACTTCTGCTGATGCCGTTGCTCTTGCCTTCCGCCCACAAACCCATACCATCGAGCATGCTGACATAAGTGGCGACATCGTCCACTTCGGTCGGCTGACCTGGTACACTGGCACCATCGACGTAGAGGGTAATCTTTTTCACCATCGAGGATAAAAAATTGTATGGGTTGCGATCGTATGAACCATTCAGAGAGGCCGATTCGACCAAGCCAACGATATAACGGCTCGCCACGGGGTTGGAGACGTTGTCGATGGAATGACTCAGCTGCGATGTCGGGATGCTGGTGACCTTGACCTCGCTCTTCGTGTATGGGTAGAGGGCGTTAGACTTTTCGAAAAGGGAGTTGTGAGCCAAGATCAGAGTGGGGTTGACTTTGACTTTGCAGACCTGCAGATAAGCATCCAGGAGATGCACTTTGAATTCGTGGCCGGTCACGCTGGTGATCAGACAGAATTTGGGTTCTGATCTATACATTTTCACAGTCATGTCCACTTCGTTGATCAGGTGACGGTTCATTTCGAAGATGTCTTCAAAGATGGGACCTGACATGGTCAGTTCCTTGCTTTTGGCGATAAAAGAGGCACGTGTCATCATTCCATTGTTGACCGATCCCGTGACGTCACTGCTTTCCAAGTCCGCATAGGCCACAGCGTAGTCCTTGTAGAACAGCTGTGAGGTCAACTGCGTGCTTTTGGCTTCTGCATCGTACCCGAGCAGAGCTTTCATCATGCTCTTGTAGGCATAGTGGTTGTTGGTCGAGGACACCAGCTGATTCTGTAGGTAGACAGTCGTTTGAGAAAATAAAGCCGACATAAACAAATTTATGGGAGCCACGTTTTCATCTTCCGCCAATGGCGTGGTGCCGTCGGCTTGAGTGACCTTGACCTTGACGTGCAGACGGGTCCTTTTCAGATCGATGTAGTCGGCTCCCGAATTGGACACGTGAAACTCCAGCGGGCTCGAGTCGTTGATTTGACTCAACGGCCTCACGTTAACGAAATAATGCTTCTGCACCGAACTCTGATAAGGCGGAAGTGAAAACAAATTCAACGCTTCTGGAACCAGTTCCTCAAAGTCCCCGTCGTTTATGAGAGACATGCTTTTGGTTCTCTTTTAACTGAAAATGTCCTCTTCTCGCACGGGAGTGCACTTGAGCGCTTTGGCGGTCTTCGAAGGGATGATGGAGGCAGTGTTCTCGGTACGACGAATTTTCTTCGTTGTGACGCATCTCTCGCCTGCCTTGCGTTTTATAGCCTTGGCTCTCTTGTCTTTGGCTTCGGCTCTTTCTACCTCGCTTTGAGATTCCGATGTCACGTGCATGGTGACGTCACGTGTTTGTTGTCAAAATAGTGTTTGAACTTGGCATAGTCAGGAACGTACAGCGGACGAGATTCCATGATGATGATGTTGATGGTAGTAAATTACTCCACGAAAGGATATCGTCTCAAGTGAAGTGTGGCATGGGTCTCCTCTGACAAGAATGAAGCAGCGGTGTTTCCACTCCTTAAATACAGTTCAATGTTGTCCGTTTCTTTCAATTTGACGCGCATGCACATTTCAGTGCTAAAGCTGTACGTAGGACCCTGTCTCAAATCGATCCGTCTCAGTAAGTTCAGCTGAGTCTCTCCCACCAACGAACTGTCGCAAAGATTACACAAAACATCAACGTAGGGATCTTTGACCTTACTCATGTCTGTTGATCCAAAGTTCAACTCCGTCAAGGACACTACCCAGAATCCGTCAAATGTCAGTCTCTGGTTGAGTTGCACACGAAAATGATAGGGCGTGTTCCCCGTGAAGGATGTGGTTTTGGAGTCTGAGCTTTTGAACACATACTTCTCCATGATGTTCACGATTCTTTCAGGTCACTTTCCGGCACGTAGGAGTCAAATTTTTTGGGCCAACCAAGCCAGCGCACCAGGGCATACGTCTTCCCCTTCACCTTTTTCCTTTTCAAGACCTTCTCTACTTGCCAGAGCACGTCGTCCGCTTTGTCGACCTTCTTTAGCTCGTTGGCGTAAAACGATCCGGTCAGAGGCTCGTCGTGAAAGTCTTTCAGTTTGTATTGAGCAAACCCCTGCTTTCTGTAGTGTTGAGATACTTTGAAAAGCTCCTCCGTCCACTTGAGATCGAGCACTGTGCTGAAGGGTCTTCTCAGATATGAGATGCGAACCAGGTCGCCTACTTTAAATAGGTATCTCTTGACTCGAGGTTTGCTGCTAGTGCTGCTGACTGTAACACAGCTATGTGGTGAAAACTGTAACGAGGGTCAAGCTACCTGAAGAGAGTCACGTATGCTTGGACTGGTTACTGAAGCTGACAGGTGCGTGTATATTTTTGCTGACGATGGACAGTCTTGATAGATGACCATCGGTATAAAGAAGTAGTTCATGTGGGGCACTGTGTCAGTTAAACTGCCTAGAATAGTAGGTGAAGGATCACGACCAGATACTTCAGCCTGAGGCTATAGGCCAAGTGTCGACGACCAGGTGTGACAAACAGCTTAAAGATGTCGGTATGACATACCTGACAAAAAAACGTGATGATAGGGTCACGAATTGGGTCAGGGGGGCTCAAAATAGGACGCACACTTCTGCCCATAAAAACGAAGGTTTTTCGAAGAGAAGAGACAGAGGCGGCAGACAGTGTCAGGCAGACGACCGAGACACAACCACCAACCTCTCCAGCAGCCCGCAGCAGAAAAGGTCCCGAGCGAGACTGAGGGTCAGAACCAGAGCCAGAACCATCGCCCGTTTAAACCTGTACTTTCTCCTTACAATAAAATTAGCCTGGATTGACGAAGCGTGTTGTGTTACACGTAAGGGACTCCCTCTTCTTTTGGTGCCGTGACCCGGATCCAGGCAAGGACAACATCAAGTACTAGGTAGGTGACTTTTGGTTTCTCTCTGATACCATATCTCTCCTCGGGTACCATTTCTGACTGTGGGTTTGTTGTTGGTAATTGTTAGGCATTCGACACAGTAGATAAGGTATTACTGAGGAAGTAAGTCAGTATTATTTGAAGAAACAAGTAGCTAGGTAAACTGAAGGTTAGTGTATAGGAAATTCAAGGGATTATAACAAAAATGGCAGAAAATATTGAAACTCTGTTTGGGCATATTGCTGTTCAGCTGGGAAATCTCCCGGAAACCATAATGGCTGGGATGAGGCCATTGTCAGTGACGGTGGAGTCACAGGTAGGGCAATTAGCTCAAGCTATAACGTCTCAAAGCCTGTCCCAGTATGTAAAGCCATATGAAGGCGACCCTAGAAAGTTTAAGGAGTGGATAAAATCTCTGGATAAGTATGTCAGTTTGGCCGGCATTCCCGATGATAGAATCAGATTAGTGGCTTTTCAAAGTAGTCGAGGTCCAGTGAGCGATTTCCTACAGAGGTATATCCAAGATAACCCAGGCAGTACATGTAAAGAAAGAACTGGCGTCACGTTTCGCGGAAGATACAGACCCCCAGTACGCATTCGCGTTACTGCAAAAATTGAGGCAACACCCGGATGAAAGTGTACAAGTGTTTGCCGAGAGGCTATTAGCTTTGGCAGAAGAAGCGTATGTAAATCAAGGACCAAACAGTAACACTGCGGTAGAACGCCAATTGATAGGATTCTTTGTAGAAGGTCTAAGACACAATTACTTGAAAATGAAAATCATGAGGGATAACCCCAATACTTTTGCGGAAGCTGTAACGATAGCAATGAAGGAACAAAATTTGAGAAAGAGATTTGATTTGAGGTTGGGGACACATGAAAGGGTTGATAGAATAGGCAGGGCTACACCTGAACCTCTGGAAGTAGACCATTACAGGACGCCAAAAAAATGTTTCAAATGTGGCATTCCAGGACACAGGGCGAAAGAATGTAAACGGGGAACCATTAATGCAATTACCTCTGAAAACAAAACGCAGGATAACAGGCTATGCTGGTATTGTAACCGCCCGGGACATTTCAAGGCACAGTGCTCAATTAGGAGACAGGACATAAACGCGGGACGGAGAGATCGTAGGCCTTTAAACTAGGTATGTCTCCTCCTGGTGAGGTACAGGCGGAGACTACAAAAGGAAACACCTTTACTATTAATTTGGCAGGGAATCCAAACTCGTGTGTAATAACAATAGGAAAACGTAGGTATAGGGCACTAGTGGATTCGGGGGCTGAGGTATCATTGATTCACCCTAGGGTAAAGGAAGCATTACGGGGAACCCCAACAACAATATCTGAAAATATTTCTTTGCAGTCAGTGGATGGCAATCCGTTGACAGTGGAAGGATGTATAAAGGTACCGTTCAAGCTAGGGAGACAAACTATGGAACATAAGTTTTATGTTGTACGAGGCATCAATCGCAATGTGATTCTAGGTCGTGAGTGGTTGACAGACAACGGAGTACGACTGTAGTTTGACCTAGGGAGGTTAAAAGTAGGTGAAGCTTATGTTCCCTTAGAGGAGGATATACAAATAGCATCAGTAATCAGACTCACAACTAGGTCAGTCATCAAGCCCCAGACAATTAATGTGGTCAAAGCCCGTACTAAGAAAAAAACATACTTTGATACAAATACTTCATATGAAATCCAAGGGAAAAGTGAAGACTATATCAACTCGGAATCAGGTTTAATGCTAGGGAATTCTGTAGGCAAATTAAATAGGAAGGGAGAAATACCTGTGATGATAGTGAATAGCACTAATAAAACTTTCCGATTAAGGAAGGGATGTATCATAGGACGGATAGAAGCCGTGCCTGAAACAAATACCGTAGGTCTGAAAGAAATAACAGACGAGCTGAACCCCAAAGTGACAGAACAGATTAATGAGATAGTTGAAACAGAGGTTGATGTACCAAGAGAACACAAGGAAGCTGTTATAGGATTACTCAAGCGGAACCAGGACTTGTTTGCACGGACTGATATGGACTTGAGTCACACACACACAGTTAAGATGACATTAGACACTGGCAACCATGCCCCAATTAAATTAAAACCTTACAGGACCCCTCTGAACAAAAGAAAGATAGTGGACAAAGCAATAGGTGACATGCTAGCGGCAGGGATTATTAAACGGTCTCGATCACCATGGAGCTTCCCCATTGTAGTAGTAGACAAGTCTGACGGAACTAAACGCTTCTGTACCGATTTTAGAGAACTGAACCGTATCACTAAACAGATATCTCATCCTCTGCCGATCATTGACGATATTTTGGCGTTATTAGGCAATGCAACATACTTCAGTTCGCTGGATTTAAAATCAGGCTATTGGCAGGTGTTAATGGACGAAAATGACCGTGAAAAGACGGCTTTCACCTGCCACAGGGGTCTTTTTGAGTTCTCAGTTATGCCATTTGGTTTGAGCAATGCACCTTCTATATTCATGGAACTCATGAATATAGTGCTCCAGGGTTGTGAGGCTTTTGCTATAGCGTATCTGGACGATATTCTGATATTCTCATCAAGCAAGGATGAGCATATAGAACACATTGGCATAGTGCTTGACAAACTGCGAGAACACAGTCTCAAGTTAAAGCTGAGTAAGTGTAGCTTTATGAAGGAGGAGACGAAATATCTGGGTTTCGTTGTCAATAAGGACGGAGTGAAACCAGACATGAGAAAAGTGGAGGCCATAAGGTCGATGTCCCAACCTTCCTCGGTAAGAGAGGTCAGGAGCTTTATGGGAATGTGCAGTTATTACAGGAGGTTCATACCAAACTTTTCAAAAGTAGCTGAACCTATAATATCACTGACAAAGAAGTATGCCAAGTTCAAATGGTCGATAGCGTGTCAAGAAGCATTTGACTTCTTAAAAGACAGCCTGACTGTTGTCCCATTGTTAGCATATCCTGACACTAACAAACCATATGTGTTATACACAGATGCCAGTGACACTTGTGTTGGAGCGTGTCTTACTCAGGCTTGTGAGGGAGATTCATGTTTCCTCCCAGGCATTCCCAATGAGAAGCCAATCTACTTTTTATCACAGAAACTAAGTGACTCTCAGGCTAAGTGGTCTACAATAGAAAAGGAAGCTTATGCTATACACTTTGCGTTACAGAAGCTAGACCACTACTTGCACAATGCAGAATTTGTCATTAGAACTGACCATAAACCCCTCAAGTATCTATTGGAATCGCCAATGCAGAACAGAAAGATTCAAATGTGGGCGATTGGAATTAGTGGCTACAACTGCAAGATAGAATATATTGCAGGGACTGAGAATACATGTGCTGATTTATTGTCTAGGCTACCGGAGGACAAAGCACCCGTATAAGCTATGACACACGAGGCTGACCAGGGTCAGAAAGGTGAAATTGAAATCAGTGAGAACACATTTCAGATCAATGCCCTGCATTCGAATAGGTTTGCTCCAAAGACATATGCTAGTTGCGATATTGAACAACAGGAACCCCCTGTTAAGTCCAAAGCAGGAATGTCGGGATATGACATGGCAACTGAGCAGGCGAAAGATGTCGGGATTATGGAGGCAAAAAGAGCTATTCAAACGTGACAGGGTGGCAAGGTAGAGCAAAATAGAATGATCATCATGGACGACGTAGTATACTTTATATCTGACCCTGATGACGACCCAATCATGCGACTGTGGATACCAACACATCTTCAAAAGTTAGTTGTAAAGCAGTACCATGACGACAATGGTCACATGGGTATTGACAAAACTTATGACTCCATCAAGCAAAAATATTACTGGCCCAAGATGTACAAACATCTCTATGCATACATCAATCAGTGTGTCTCCTGTCAGGAGAGAGTAATGAGAAAACACAAGACACCCATTCAGGAAACAGACATTCCCCTATACCCGTTTGCGAAAATAGGATTAGACTTATCAGGACCTTATCCCAGGTCTCTGTCGGGAAACAGATATATTATCAGTTTTGTGGACCATTATAGTGGATGGCCAGAGGCTTTTGCCGTACCTGACAAAAGTGCAGAAAATGTAGTACATCTTTTACTTGAAGAAATTTTCCCCCGATTTGGCTGCCCATTACAAATTGTCACAGATAATGGCACTGAAAATGTGAATAGAGTAATGAGAGAAACGTTGAAGGCATTAAACATTGATCACGTCACTACATCTTATTACCGGCCCCAGGGTAATGCTAGGGTAGAAAGGTTTCACAGAACCCTTCATGATGTACTCTCCAAGAAGTTGAGAGATGACCTCACTACATGGGACTTATATTTGAACCAAGCCTTGGCTGCAGTCCGTTTTAATGTAAGTGAATCTTCCAAATTTTCCCCTTTCTTCCTACTCTACAACAGAGATGTTGTGTTACCCATAGATAACCTTCTGAAACCCAGACGAAAATATGCAGGCGATGAACAACACAAAATAGCCTTGCAACAGCAGCACAAAGCTTTCATATTAGTGCATAGACACTTGAAGAGATCAAAGCGTAGGCAGAAACATTATGCAGACAAGGGTGCCAAGCCAGTAGAAATTAAAGTAGGTGACCCCGTCTACTACCAGCGTAACCAACGGCAAAGCAAACTTCAAAGCAAGTGGGTTCAATATTATCGAGTGGTTGAACAAAAGTCCCCTCTTACTTTTGTCATCAGAAGTCAGTTAGATGGATCGATTGTCAAGGCCCATGCAGGAAATTTAAGGTCAGCCAAAATTGATGAATGGGAAATTCCCCAATCAGAAAACAGTAGAGCCCGTAGAAAGGCAACCTTGGTAGTACCCCCGGAAAGTAGTGAATCAGACAGTGATGATGACAGTGACACCCCTCTCGATAGAATAGCTAGGAGATACAGGAAGGAAAGGGATGACTCTTCAGAGGAAGACGATATCCCCCTCATGGAATTATCTAGACGTATGAGAAGTCGGCTGCACGATGCACACTCAGAAAGTAACTCTGAAATCACACACAAGAAGGTAAGATTTGCTGGACCCACAAAACTTGATCCCGTCCGTAGTGACAATGAAAGTAGTGACAGACTAATGGACTCAGATACTGAGTTGATGGAGGTCAATGCCATTGACAGTAACAGACGAGACACAGAAGCAGTTGGTAAAAAAGAACACAACGCACAGACAAGACGATTACTAGAGGCGATTGTAAGCCTTTTGTAGTGAGTCATCCTAGGATGAGATGTAGAAATATATATATATATGACAGGTTATGAGTTGTTGTCTCTGTTCACAGGAGAATGACAACAACGGTAATCTTCTTCCTCTTAGGGTTAACCATTGTTAATTCACTATTAATACGTGAAAATGTAGTGTTCCGTAAGGTGAAGGATATTTCCATAATGAGGTCACAATGGCTGGTAACATTTGTTATAGACTTGAAACCTTATGAACGGCTTATTGACAAGTTAGAAGCAGATATAGAGGGAGTTGCATCAGTTACAAATAGCATAGTCAGTCGCAATTACAACCCAACTAAGAAGGATATTTTTGTGCTATTCAGCGGTTTAAGCAGTGATATTTCGTCACTGAGAGCTACACAAGTGAAGCTAAGGGAAATGTTTGAAGACCTTCAAACATTAAGTAAAGGCAGATCTAAACGATCGGTACTGCCCTTTGTAGGAAAAGCACTGAGTTTTCTGTTTGGCACAGTATCCGAGGAAGACCTGGAAGCAATACATAAGAATGTGGAAATTTTGTTTAGGAATCAGAAAGCTCTAACGCATGTTGTGGAAGAAAGCCTCTCTATACTGAACACTTCCAGGGTTGAAATTTCAGAAAATAGACATATGATCAATGAACTAGCAGATGATTTACACCAAGTGGACATGAAGTTCCTGAATATCACCAGAACATTAGAAGATAGAATGTTAAAGTTTGAACATTATGTAATAGTGTATTTGGGATGTTCGTTGGTCGTTGGAGAAATTCGTGAAGTTATACAGAAAACAATGTTTTATCTACAACATTTACAGTTACAGTTAAACATCCTGGCACTAGGGAAATTGACACCAAGTACTATTACTATTGCCAGAAGATCCTAGCAAAGAGGTATGGCGATTTTATAGAACTTTGCAAAGTTCTACGGTTATATATGAACATAAGATCTTAGTGATTTTAAAAATTCCTTTGCTAGATGTTAGTGGAAAGTATGAAGTTTATAAAGTTCATAATCTACCAGTACCCAGGTTTATGGGGAATCTCCAATCTAATGAATTAGATAACATGGTGGCACAATACCAGCTCGAAGCAGATTCACTTGCGGTAAATGTGGAGCGGACTAAATTTGTATTACTTACCTCCGAGGAATTAGAAAAATGTACTAGGCCCGTGACTGGTTATTGTTCTATTAAAAGCCCTGTTTATCCTATAAACCTAAGTAAGTTGTGTATCACTACGCTATTCGTGAATAAGAAAGCTGACTTTGAAGACAAATGCAAAGCCATTATCAGGTTGAAATCTGTTTTACCTTTAGCAGAATACTTATCTGATGGCGTGTGGGTAGTTACAACCATGAGAAAACTAAGCTTCTCTGTTATCTGCCACGATAATGTAGCAATAGCCTCGACAGTCATTGTTGAACCCCCATTAGGCATCGTGAGGCTAAATATAGGCTGTTATGCCTCAAATGATCACGTGACATTGCCACCACATTACCAAAAACAAAGTCAGTTTCATGTAGAAGAATCTTTCTTTGAAGGTATCAAGGTATTTAATATTACAAGTCTAAAATGGTGGGAACCGGTTCATTCTACCCTCAGTACGATGAACACAACAAAATTGCCAGATCAGTTAAAAGCCCCCGAAACAATATCAATGGACCAGTTAGTAAATGAATTGAAGGGAATGCAGAATCAGGTTATAGAGGATAAGGATCCAAAATGGCCATATGCCATATTGGCTATAGTAATCGTAGTTACTATCATAGGGATAGTTTTAGGATACCACAGGTTTAAGAGATGGTTAACCCGGAGAGTGAGGGGTAGGAGAGATGCCAGGGGCACTCCTAGTTACGAGATGGCGCCGATTAATTCGGGAGGAGAAGTTTCATCCTTCAGACACGGTGGTTGTTCTGCGCCTCTACGTCAGGACGGAGAAGAAAACACAGGACTGGTCGTGGGACACCAGGTGGCGACGGTGGAACCGGAGGGCAGGGTTATTGCCCACAGAGGGGAGATACCCTCTGCGCCATTCAAAGAAGAAGATGTGGAAACTGTGAGCCATGCAGTGCGTCGCCTCTATCCGGCTTTGGATTCATGAGGAAAGGTGTCCAGGGAAGGCCAGAAGGGTGTGTTCGTCTGACGGTACGACGGTGTGTTCCTAGAGCCCTAGGGGACGGGCATCATAATGTGTACATAATGTGTAAGTTGGGAGACCTCCTCAGTGCAACCAGTGTGTGATGTTGATCTTCCCGGTCTACAGTGAAGCATAAAAGGGACTAATGGCCGCACTTAGAAGTGAAATAAATGCACCGAAGTTCAAGGACACTTTCAGTTAGTGTTGGGAGGACGGAATTCTCCACATGTGTAAATAGAAACAGTCAGTACATACATAGATTATAATGGTGATTGGAATTGTTAATAATATTGTGACAGTGTGTGACCCTAACTCGGTTAAGAGGAAAACACGGACACTGACAGTCATGTATATCGAATATACTGATAAATCGGTCAGCACTTGTATGGATAATAGATGAGAATTGTACATCTATATGTATAATTGTATTGATATTGCGGATATGATTGTACTTATAATGTGAATATGGGCATTAGTGTAGTAGACTTGGTTCTGTTAAACGGCTCTGAAACTGGCTCGGTTTTAAAGAAATCTCCTCCGGATATTTCTTAGTAGATGGGGGCGAGTGTAACACAGCTAGGTGGTGAAAAACTGTAACGAGGGTCAAGCTACCTGAAGAGAGTCACGTATGCTTGGACTGGTTACTGAAGCTGACAGGTGCGTGTATATTTTTGCTGACGATGGACAGTCTTGATAGATGACCATCGGTATAAAGAAGTAGTTCATGTGGGGCACTGTGTCAGTTAAACTGCCTAGAATAGTAGGTGAAGGATCACGACCAGATACTTCAGCCTGAGGCTATAGGCCAAGTGTCGACGACCAGGTGTGACAAACAGCTTAAAGATGTCGGTATGACATACCTGACAAAAAAAACGTGATGATAGGGTCACGAATTGGGTCAGGGGGGCTCAAAATAGGACGCACACTTCTGCCCATAAAAACGAAGGTTTTTCGAAGAGAAGAGACAGAGGCGGCAGACAGCGTCAGGCAGACGACCGAGACACAACCAACAACCTCTCCAGCAGCCCGCAGCAGAAAAGGTCCCGAGCGAGACTGAGGGTCAGAGCCAGAGCCAGAGCCAGAACCATCGCCCGTTTAAACCTGTACTTTCTCCTTACAATAAAATTAGCCTGGATTGACGAAGCGTGTTGTGTTACACGTAAGGGACACCCTCTTCTTTTGGTGCCGTGACCCGGATCCAGGCAAGGACATCAAGTACTAGGTAGGTGACTTTTGGTTTCTCTCTGATACCATATCTCTCCTCGGGTACCATTTCTGACTGTGGGCTTGTTGTTGGAAATTGTTAGGCATTTGACACAGTAGGTAAGGTATTACTGAGGAAGTAAGTCAGTATTATTTGAAGAAACAAGTAGCTAGGTAAACTGAAGGTTAGTGTATAGGAAATTCAAGGGATTATAACAAAAATGGCAGAAAATATTGAAACTCTGTTTGGGCATATTGCTGTTCAGCTGGGAAATCTCCCGGAAACCAAAATGGCTGGGATGAGGCCATTGTCAGTGACGGTGGAGTCACAGGTAGGGCAATTAGCTCAAGCTATAACGTCTCAAAGCCTGTCCCAGTATGTAAAGCCATATGAAGGCGACCCTAGAAAGTTTAAGGAGTGGATAAAATCTCTGGATAAGTATGTCAGTTTGGCCGGCATTCCCGATGATAGAATCAGATTAGTGGCTTTTCAAAGTAGTCGAGGTCCAGTGAGCGATTTCCTACAGAGGTATATCCAAGATAACCCAGGCAGTACATGTAAAGAAAGAACTGGCGTCACGTTTCGCGGAAGATACAGACCCCCAGTACGCATTCGCGTTACTGCAAAAATTGAGGCAACACCCGGATGAAAGTGTACAAGTGTTTGCCGAGAGGCTATTAGCTTTGGCAGAAGAAGCGTATGTAAATCAAGGACCAAACAGTAACACTGCGGTAGAACGCCAATTGATAGGATTCTTTGTAGAAGGTCTAAGACACAATTACTTGAAAATGAAAATCATGAGGGATAATCCGAATACTTTTGCGGAAGCTGTAACGATAGCAATGAAGGAACAAAACTTGAGAAAGAGATTTGATTTGAGGTTGGGGACACATGAAAGGGTGGATAGAATAGGCAGGGCTACACCTGAACCTATGGAAGTAGACCATTACAGGACGCCAAAAACATGTTTCAAATGTGGCATTCCAGGACATAGGGTGAAACGGGGAACCATTAATGCAATTACCTCTGAAAACAAAA
Organism: Haliotis asinina; assembly: GCF_037392515.1. Taxonomy (NCBI): domain Eukaryota; kingdom Metazoa; phylum Mollusca; class Gastropoda; order Lepetellida; family Haliotidae; genus Haliotis; species Haliotis asinina. The sequence goes on from NC_090292.1 coordinate 50,789,619, forward strand.
CGCAGGATAACAGGCTATGCTGGTATTGTAACCGCCCGGGACATTTCAAGGCACAGTGCTCAATTAGGAGACAGGACATAAACGCGGGACGGAGAGATCGCAGGCCTTTAAACTAGGTATGTCTCCTCCTGGTGAGGTACAGGCGGAGACTACAAAAGGAAACACCTTTACTATTAATTTGTCAGGGAATCCAAACTCGTGTGTAATAACAATAGGAAAACGTAGGTATAGGGCACTAGTGGATTCGGGGGCTGAGGTATCATTGATTCACCCTAGGGTAAAGGAAGCATTACGGGGAACCCCAACAACAATATCTGAAAATATTTCTTTGCAGTCAGTGGATGGCAATCCGTTGACAGTGGAAGGATGTATAAAGGTACCGTTCAAGATAGGGAGACAAACTATGGAACATAAGTTTTATGTTGTACGAGGCATCAATCGCAATGTGATTCTAGGTCGTGAGTGGTTGACAGACAACGGAGTACGACTGTAGTTTGACCTAGGGAGGTTAAAAGTAGGTGAAGCTTATGTTCCCTTAGAGGAGGATATACAAATAGCATCAGTAATCAGACTCACAACTAGGTCAGTCATCAAGCCCCAGACAATTAATGTGGTCAAAGCCCGTACTAAGAAAAAAACATACTTTGATACAAATACTTCATATGAAATCCAAGGGAAAAGTGAAGACTATATCAACTCGGAATCAGGTTTAATGCTAGGGAATTCTGTAGGCAAATTAAATAGGAAGGGAGAAATACCTGTGATGATAGTGAATAGCACTAATAAAACTTTCCGATTAAGGAAGGGATGTATCATAGGACGGATAGAAGCCGTGCCTGAAACAAATACCGTAGGTCTGAAAGAAATAACAGACGAGCTGAACCCCAAAGTGACAGAACAGATTAATGAGATAGTTGAAACAGAGGTTGATGTACCAAGAGAACACAAGGAAGCTGTTATAGGATTACTCAAGCGGAACCAGGACTTGTTTGCACAGACTGATATGGACTTGAGTCACACACACACAGTTAAGATGACATTAGACACTGGCAACCATGCCCCAATTAAATTAAAACCTTACAGGACCCCTCTGAACAAAAGAAAGATAGTGGACAAAGCAATAGATGACATGCTAGCGGCAGGGATTATTAAACGGTCTCGATCACCATGGAGCTTCCCCATTGTAGTAGTAGACAAGTCTGACGGAACTAAACGCTTCTGTACCGATTTTAGAGAACTGAACCGTATCACTAAACAGATATCTCATCCTCTGCCGATCATTGACGATATTTTGGCGTTATTAGGCAATGCAACATACTTCAGTTCGCTGGATTTAAAATCAGGCTATTGGCAGGTGTTAATGGACGAAAATGACCGTGAAAAGACGGCTTTCACCTGCCACAGGGGTCTTTTTGAGTTCTCAGTTATGCCATTTGGTTTGAGCAATGCACCTTCTATATTCATGGAACTCATGAATATAGTGCTCCAGGGTTGTGAGGCTTTTGCTATAGCGTATCTGGACGATATTCTGATATTCTCATCAAGCAAGGATGAGCATATAGAACACATTGGCATAGTGCTTGACAAACTGCGAGAACACAGTCTCAAGTTAAAGCTGAGTAAGTGTAGCTTTATGAAGGAGGAGACGAAATATCTGGGTTTCGTTGTCAATAAGGACGGAGTGAAACCAGACATGAGAAAAGTGGAGGCCATAAGGTCGATGTCCCAACCTTCCTCGGTAAGAGAGGTCAGGAGCTTTATGGGAATGTGCAGTTATTACAGGAGGTTCATACCAAACTTTTCAAAAGTAGCTGAACCTATAATATCACTGACAAAGAAGTATGCCAAGTTCAAATGGTCGATAGCGTGTCAAGAAGCATTTGACTTCTTAAAAGACAGCCTGACTGTTGTCCCATTGTTAGCATATCCTGACACTAACAAACCATATGTGTTATACACAGATGCCAGTGACACTTGTGTTGGAGCGTGTCTTACTCAGGCTTGTGAGGGAGATTCATGTTTCCTCCCAGGCATTCCCAATGAGAAGCCAATCTACTTTTTATCACAGAAACTAAGTGACTCTCAGGCTAAGTGGTCTACAATAGAAAAGGAAGCTTATGCTATACACTTTGCGTTACAGAAGCTAGACCACTACTTGCACAATGCAGAATTTGTCATTAGAACTGACCATAAACCCCTCAAGTATCTATTGGAATCGCCAATGCAGAACAGAAAGATTCAAATGTGGGCGATTGGAATTAGTGGCTACAACTGCAAGATAGAATATATTGCAGGGACTGAAAATACATGTGCTGATTTATTGTCTAGGCTACCGGAGGACAAAGCACCCGTATAAGCTATGACACACGAGGCTGACCAGGGTCAGAAAGGTGAAATTGAAATCAGTGAGAACACATTTCAGATCAATGCCCTGCATTCGAATAGGTTTGCTCCAAAGACATATGCTAGTTGCGATATTGAACAACAGGAACCCCCTGTTAAGTCCAAAGCAGGAATGTCGGGATATGACATGGCAACTGAGCAGGCGAAAGATGTCGGGATTATGGAGGCAAAAAGAGCTATTCAAACGTGACAGGGTGGCAAGGTAGAGCAAAATAGAATGATCATCATGGACGACGTAGTATACTTTATATCTGACCCTGATGACGACCCAATCATGCGACTGTGGATACCAACACATCTTCAAAAGTTAGTTGTAAAGCAGTACCATGACGACAATGGTCACATGGGTATTGACAAAACTTATGACTCCATCAAGCAAAAATATTACTGGCCCAAGATGTACAAACATCTCTATGCATACATCAATCAGTGTGTCTCCTGTCAGGAGAGAGTAATGAGAAAACACAAGACACCCATTCAGGAAACAGACATTCCCCTATACCCGTTTGCGAAAATAGGATTAGACTTATCAGGACCTTATCCCAGGTCTCTGTCGGGAAACAGATATATTATCAGTTTTGTGGACCATTATAGTGGATGGCCAGAGGCTTTTGCCGTACCTGACAAAAGTGCAGAAAATGTAGTACATCTTTTACTTGAAGAAATTTTCCCCCGATTTGGCTGCCCATTACAAATTGTCACAGATAATGGCACTGAAAATGTGAATAGAGTAATGAGAGAAACGTTGAAGGCATTAAACATTGATCACGTCACTACATCTTATTACCGGCCCCAGGGTAATGCTAGGGTAGAAAGGTTTCACAGAACCCTTCATGATGTACTCTCCAAGAAGTTGAGAGATGACCTCACTACATGGGACTTATATTTGAACCAAGCCTTGGCTGCAGTCCGTTTTAATGTAAGTGAATCTTCCAAATTTTCCCCTTTCTTCCTACTCTACAACAGAGATGTTGTGTTACCCATAGATAACCTTCTGAAACCCAGACGAAAATATGCAGGCGATGAACAACACAAAATAGCCTTGCAACAGCAGCACAAAGCTTTCATATTAGTGCATAGACACTTGAAGAGATCAAAGCGTAGGCAGAAACATTATGCAGACAAGGGTGCCAAGCCAGTAGAAATTAAAGTAGGTGACCCCGTCTACTACCAGCGTAACCAACGGCAAAGCAAACTTCAAAGCAAGTGGGTTCAATATTATCGAGTGGTTGAACAAAAGTCCCCTCTTACTTTTGTCATCAGAAGTCAGTTAGATGGATCGATTGTCAAGGCCCATGCAGGAAATTTAAGGTCAGCCAAAATTGATGAATGGGAAATTCCCCAATCAGAAAACAGTAGAGCCCGTAGAAAGGCAACCTTGGTAGTACCCCCGGAAAGTAGTGAATCAGACAGTGATGATGACAGTGACACCCCTCTCGATAGAATAGCTAGGAGATACAGGAAGGAAAGGGATGACTCTTCAGAGGAAGACGATATCCCCCTCATGGAATTATCTAGACGTATGAGAAGTCGGCTGCACGATGCACATTCAGAAAGTAACTCTGAAATCACACACAAGAAGGTAAGATTTGCTGGACCCACAAAACTTGATCCCGTCCGTAGTGACAATGAAAGTAGTGACAGACTAATGGACTCAGATACTGAGTTGATGGAGGTCAATGCCATTGACAGTAACAGACGAGACACAGAAGCAGTTGGTAAAAAAGAACACAACGCACAGACAAGACGATTACTAGAGGCGATTGTAAGCCTTTTGTAGTGAGTCATCCTAGGATGAGATGTAGAAATATATATATATATGACAGGTTATGAGTTGTTGTCTCTGTTCACAGGAGAATGACAACAACGGTAATCTTCTTCCTCTTAGGGTTAACCATTGTTAATTCACTATTAATACGTGAAAATGTAGTGTTCCGTAAGGTGAAGGATATTTCCATAATGAGGTCACAATGGCTGGTAACATTTGTTATAGACTTGAAACCTTATGAACGGCTTATTGACAAGTTAGAAGCAGATATAGAGGGAGTTGCATCAGTTACAAATAGCATAGTCAGTCGCAATTACAACCCAACTAAGAAGGATATTTTTGTGCTATTCAGCGGTTTAAGCAGTGATATTTCGTCACTGAGAGCTACACAAGTGAAGATAAGGGAAATGTTTGAAGACCTTCAAACATTAAGTAAAGGCAGATCTAAACGATCGGTACTGCCCTTTGTAGGAAAAGCACTGAGTTTTCTGTTTGGCACAGTATCCGAGGAAGACCTGGAAGCAATACATAAGAATGTGGAAATTTTGTTTAGGAATCAGAAAGCTCTAACGCATGTTGTGGAAGAAAGCCTCTCTATACTGAACACTTCCAGGGTTGAAATTTCAGAAAATAGACATATGATCAATGAACTAGCAGATGATTTACACCAAGTGGACATGAAGTTCCTGAATATCACCAGAACATTAGAAGATAGAATGTTAAAGTTTGAACATTATGTAATAGTGTATTTGGGATGTTCGTTGGTCGTTGGAGAAATTCGTGAAGTTATACAGAAAACAATGTTTTATCTACAACATTTACAGTTACAGTTAAACATCCTGGCACTAGGGAAATTGACACCAAGTACTATTACTATTGCCAGAAGATCCTAGCAAAGAGGTATGGCGATTTTATAGAACTTTGCAAAGTTCTACGGTTATATATGAACATAAGATCTTAGTGATTTTAAAAATTCCTTTGCTAGATGTTAGTGGAAAGTATGAAGTTTATAAAGTTCATAATCTACCAGTACCCAGGTTTATGGGGAATCTCCAATCTAATGAATTAGATAACATGGTGGCACAATACCAGCTCGAAGCAGATTCACTTGCGGTAAATGTGGAGCGGACTAAATTTGTATTACTTACCTCCGAGGAATTAGAAAAATGTACTAGGCCCGTGACTGGTTATTGTTCTATTAAAAGCCCTGTTTATCCTATAAACCTAAGTAAGTTGTGTATCACTACGCTATTCGTGAATAAGAAAGCTGACTTTGAAGACAAATGCAAAGCCATTATCAGGTTGAAATCTGTTTTACCTTTAGCAGAATACTTATCTGATGGCGTGTGGGTAGTTACAACCATGAGAAAACTAAGCTTCTCTGTTATCTGCCACGATAATGTAGCAATAGCCTCGACAGTCATTGTTGAACCCCCATTAGGCATCGTGAGGCTAAATATAGGCTGTTATGCCTCAAATGATCACGTGACATTGCCACCACATTACCAAAAACAAAGTCAATTTCATGTAGAAGAATCTTTCTTTGAAGGTATCAAGGTATTTAATATTACAAGTCTAAAATGGTGGGAACCGGTTCATTCTACCCTCAGTACGATGAACACAACAAAATTGCCAGATCAGTTAAAAGCCCCCGAAACAATATCAATGGACCAGTTAGTAAATGAATTGAAGGGAATGCAGAATCAGGTTATAGAGGATAAGGATCCAAAATGGCCATATGCCATATTGGCTATAGTAATCGTAGTTACTATCATAGGGATAGTTTTAGGATACCAAGAGATAAGAGATGGTTAACCCGGAGAGTGAGGGGTAGGAGAGATGCCAGGGGCACTCCTAGTTACGAGATGGCGCCGATTAATTCGGGAGGAGAAGTTTCATCCTTCAGACACGGTGGTTGTTCTGCGCCTCTACGTCAGGACGGAGAAGAAAACACAGGACTGGTCGTGGGACACCAGGTGGCGACGGTGGAACCGGAGGGCAGGGTTATTGCCCACAGAGGGGAGATACCCTCTGCGCCATTCAAAGAAGAAGATGTGGAAACTGTGAGCCATGCAGTGCGTCGCCTCTATCCGGCTTTGGATTCATGAGGAAAGGTGTCCAGGGAAGGCCAGAAGGGTGTGTTCGTCTGACGGTACGACGGTGTGTTCCTAGAGCCCTAGGGGACGGGCATCATAATGTGTACATAATGTGTAAGTTGGGAGACCTCCTCAGTGCAACCAGTGTGTGATGTTGATCTTCCCGGTCTACAGTGAAGCATAAAAGGGACTAATGGCCGCACTTAGAAGTGAAATAAATGCACCGAAGTTCAAGGACACTTTCAGTTAGTGTTGGGAGGACGGAATTCTCCACATGTGTAAATAGAAACAGTCAGTACATACATAGATTATAATGGTGATTGGAATTGTTAATAATATTGTGACAGTGTGTGACCCTAACTCGGTTAAGAGGAAAACACGGACACTGACAGTCATGTATATCGAATATACTGATAAATCGGTCAGCACTTGTATGGATAATAGATGAGAATTGTACATCTATATGTATAATTGTATTGATATTGCGGATATGATTGTACTTATAATGTGAATATGGGCATTAGTGTAGTAGACTTGGTTCTGTTAAACGGCTCTGAAACTGGCTCGGTTTTAAAGAAATCTCCTCCGGATATTTCTTAGTAGATGGGGGCGAGTGTAACACAGCTAGGTGGTGAAAAACTGTAACGAGGGTCAAGCTACCTGAAGAGAGTCACGTATGCTTGGACTGGTTACTGAAGCTGACAGGTGCGTGTATATTTTTGCTGACGATGGACAGTCTTGATAGATGACCATCGGTATAAAGAAGTAGTTCATGTGGGGCACTGTGTCAGTTAAACTGCCTAGAATAGTAGGTGAAGGATCACGACCAGATACTTCAGCCTGAGGCTATAGGCCAAGTGTCGACGACCAGGTGTGACAAACAGCTTAAAGATGTCGGTATGACATACCTGACAAAAAAAACGTGATGATAGGGTCACGAATTGGGTCAGGGGGGCTCAAAATAGGACGCACACTTCTGCCCATAAAAACGAAGGTTTTTCGAAGAGAAGAGACAGAGGCGGCAGACAGCGTCAGGCAGACGACCGAGACACAACCAACAACCTCTCCAGCAGCCCGCAGCAGAAAAGGTCCCGAGCGAGACTGAGGGTCAGAGCCAGAGCCAGAACCATCGCCCGTTTAAACCTGTACTTTCTCCTTACAATAAAATTAGCCTGGATTGACGAAGCGTGTTGTGTTACACGTAAGGGACACCCTCTTCTTTTGGTGCCGTGACCCGGATCCAGGCAAGGACATCAAGTACTAGGTAGGTGACTTTTGGTTTCTCTCTGATACCATATCTCTCCTCGGGTACCATTTCTGACTGTGGGCTTGTTGTTGGAAATTGTTAGGCATTTGACACAGTAGGTAAGGTATTACTGAGGAAGTAAGTCAGTATTATTTGAAGAAACAAGTAGCTAGGTAAACTGAAGGTTAGTGTATAGGAAATTCAAGGGATTATAACAAAAATGGCAGAAAATATTGAAACTCTGTTTGGGCATATTGCTGTTCAGCTGGGAAATCTCCCGGAAACCAAAATGGCTGGGATGAGGCCATTGTCAGTGACGGTGGAGTCACAGGTAGGGCAATTAGCTCAAGCTATAACGTCTCAAAGCCTGTCCCAGTATGTAAAGCCATATGAAGGCGACCCTAGAAAGTTTAAGGAGTGGATAAAATCTCTGGATAAGTATGTCAGTTTGGCCGGCATTCCCGATGATAGAATCAGATTGGTGGCTTTTCAAAGTAGTCGAGGTCCAGTGAGCGATTTCCTACAGAGGTATATCCAAGATAACCCAGGCAGTACATGTAAAGAAAGAACTGGCGTCACGTTTCGCGGAAGATACAGACCCCCAGTACGCATTCGCGTTACTGCAAAAATTGAGGCAACACCCGGATGAAAGTGTACAAGTGTTTGCCGAGAGGCTATTAGCTTTGGCAGAAGAAGCGTATGTAAATCAAGGACCAAACAGTAACACTGCGGTAGAACGCCAATTGATAGGATTCTTTGTAGAAGGTCTAAGACACAATTACTTGAAAATGAAAATCATGAGGGATAATCCGAATACTTTTGCGGAAGCTGTAACGATAGCAATGAAGGAACAAAACTTAAGAAAGAGATTTGATTTGAGGTTGGGGACACATGAAAGGGTTGATAGAATAGGCAGGGCTACACCTGAACCTATGGAAGTAGACCATTACAGGACGCCAAAAACATGTTTCAAATGTGGCATTCCAGGACACAGGGCGAAAGAATGTAAACGGGGAACCATTAATGCAATTACCTCTGAAAACAAAACGCAGGATAACAGGCTATGCTGGTATTGTAACCGCCCGGGACATTTCAAGGCACAGTGCTCAATTAGGAGACAGGACATAAACGCGGGACGGAGAGATCGTAGGCCTTTAAACTAAGTATGTCTCCTCCTGGTGAGGTACAGGCGGAGACTACAAAAGGAAACACCTTTACTATTAATTTGGCAGGGAGTCCAAACTCGTGTGTAATAACCATAGGAAAACGTAGGTATAGGGCACTAGTGGATTCGGGGGCTGAGGTATCATTGATTCACCCCAGGGTAAAGGAAGCCTTACGGGGAACCCCAACAACAATATCTGAAAGTATTTCTTTGCAGTCAGTGGATGGCAATCCGTTGACAGTGGAAGGATGTATAAAGGTACCGTTCAAGATAGGGAGACAAACTATGGAACATAAGTTTTATGTTGTACGAGGCATCAATCGCAATGTGATTCTAGGTCGTGAGTGGTTGACAGACAACGGAGTACGACTGTAGTTTGACCTAGGGAGGTTAAAAGTAGGTGAAGCTTATGTTCCCTTAGAGGAGGATATAAAAATAGCATCAGTAATCAGACTCACAACTAGGTCAGTCATCAAGCCCCAGACAATTAATGTGGTCAAAGCCCGTACTAAGAAAAAAACATACTTTGATACAAATACTTCATATGAAATCCAAGGGAAAAGTGAAGACTATATCAACTCGGAACCAGGTTTAATGCTAGGGAATTCTGTAGGCAAATTAAATAGGAAGGGAGAAATACCTGTGATGATAGTGAATAGCACTAATAAAACTTTCCGATTAAGGAAGGGATGTATCATAGGACGGATAGAAGCCGTGCCTGAAACAAATACCGTAGGTTTGAAAGAAATAACAGACGAGCTGAACCCCAAAGTGACAGAACAGATTAATGAGATAGTTGAAACAGAGGTTGATGTACCAAGAGAACACAAGGAAGCTGTTATAGGATTACTCAAGCGGAACCAGGACTTGTTTGCACGGACTGATATGGACTTGAGTCACACACACACAGTTAAGATGACATTAGACACTGGCAACCATGCCCCAATTAAATTAAAACCTTACAGGACCCCTCTGAACAAAAGAAAGATAGTGGACAAAGCAATAGATGACATGCTAGCGGCAGGGATTATTAAACGGTCTCGATCACCATGGAGCTTCCCCATTGTAGTAGTAGACAAGTCTGACGGAACTAAACGCTTCTGTACCGATTTTAGAGAACTGAACCGTATCACTAAACAGATATCTCATCCTCTGCCGATCATTGACGATATTTTGGCGTTATTAGGCAATGCAACATACTTCAGTTCGCTGGATTTAAAATCAGGCTATTGGCAGGTGTTAATGGACGAAAATGACCGTGAAAAGACGGCTTTCACCTGCCACAGGGGTCTTTTTGAGTTCTCAGTTATGCCATTTGGTTTGAGCAATGCACCTTCTATATTCATGGAACTCATGAATATAGTGCTCCAGGGTTGTGAGGCTTTTGCTATAGCGTATCTGGACGATATTCTGATATTCTCATCAAGCAAGGATGAGCATATAGAACACATTGGCATAGTGCTTGACAAACTGCGAGAACACAGTCTCAAGTTAAAGCTGAGTAAGTGTAGCTTTATGAAGGAGGAGACGAAATATCTGGGTTTCGTTGTCAATAAGGACGGAGTGAAACCAGACATGAGAAAAGTGGAGGCCATAAGGTCGATGTCCCAACCTTCCTCGGTAAGAGAGGTCAGGAGCTTTATGGGAATGTGCAGTTATTACAGGAGGTTCATACCAAACTTTTCAAAAGTAGCTGAACCTATAATATCACTGACAAAGAAGTATGCCAAGTTCAAATGGTCGATAGCGTGTCAAGAAGCATTTGACTTCTTAAAAGACAGCCTGACTGTTGTCCCATTGTTAGCATATCCTGACACTAACAAACCATATGTGTTATACACAGATGCCAGTGACACTTGTGTTGGAGCGTGTCTTACTCAGGCTTGTGAGGGAGATTCATGTTTCCTCCCAGGCATTCCCAATGAGAAGCCAATCTACTTTTTATCACAGAAACTAAGTGACTCTCAGGCTAAGTGGTCTACAATAGAAAAGGAAGCTTATGCTATACACTTTGCGTTACAGAAGCTAGACCACTACTTGCACAATGCAGAATTTGTCATTAGAACTGACCATAAACCCCTCAAGTATCTATTGGAATCGCCAATGCAGAACAGAAAGATTCAAATGTGGGCGATTGGAATTAGTGGCTACAACTGCAAGATAGAATATATTGCAGGGACTGAGAATACATGTGCTGATTTATTGTCTAGGCTACCGGAGGACAAAGCACCCGTATAAGCTATGACACACGAGGCTGACCAGGGTCAGAAAGGTGAAATTGAAATCAGTGAGAACACATTTCAGATCAATGCCCTGCATTCGAATAGGTTTGCTCCAAAGACATATGCTAGTTGCGATATTGAACAACAGGAACCCCCTGTTAAGTCCAAAGCAGGAATGTCGGGATATGACATGGCAGCTGAGCAGGCGAAAGATGTCGGGATTATGGAGGCAAAAAGAGCTATTCAAACGTGACAGGGTGGCAAGGTAGAGCAAAATAGAATGATCATCATGGACGAGTAGTATACTTTATATCTGACCCTGATGACGACCCAATCATGCGACTGTGGATACCAACACATCTTCAAAAGTTAGTTGTAAAGCAGTACCATGACGACAATGGTCACATGGGTATTGACAAAACTTATGACTCCATCAAGCAAAAATATTACTGGCCCAAGATGTACAAACATCTCTATGCATACATCAATCAGTGTGTCTCCTGTCAGGAGAGAGTAATGAGAAAACACAAGACACCCATTCAGGAAACAGACATTCCCCTATACCCGTTTGCGAAAATAGGATTAGACTTATCAGGACCTTATCCCAGGTCTCTGTCGGGAAACAGATATATTATCAGTTTTGTGGACCATTATAGTGGATGGCCAGAGGCTTTTGCCGTACCTGACAAAAGTGCAGAAAATGTAGTGCATCTTTTACTTGAAGAAATTTTCCCCCGATTTGGCTGCCCATTACAAATTGTCACAGATAATGGCACTGAAAATGTGAATAGAGTAATGAGAGAAACGTTGAAGGCATTAAACATTGATCACGTCACTACATCTTATTACCGGCCCCAGGGTAATGCTAGGGTAGAAAGGTTTCACAGAACCCTTCATGATGTACTCTCCAAGAAGTTGAGAGATGACCTCACTACATGGGACTTATATTTGAACCAAGCCTTGGCTGCAGTCCGTTTTAATGTAAGTGAATCTTCCAAATTTTCCCCTTTCTTCCTACTCTACAACAGAGATGTTGTGTTACCCATAGATAACCTTCTGAAACCCAGACGAAAATATGCAGGCGATGAACAACACAAAATAGCCTTGCAACAGCAGCACAAAGCTTTCATATTAGTGCATAGACACTTGAAGAGATCAAAGCGTAGGCAGAAACATTATGCAGACAAGGGTGCCAAGCCAGTAGAAATTAAAGTAGGTGACCCCGTCTACTACCAGCGTAACCAACGGCAAAGCAAACTTCAAAGCAAGTGGGTTCCATATTATCGAGTGGTTGAACAAAAGTCCCCTCTTACTTTTGTCATCAGAAGTCAGTTAGATGGATCGATTGTCAAGGCCCATGCAGGAAATTTAAGGTCAGCCAAAATTGATGAATGGGAAATTCCCCAATCAGAAAACAGTAGAGCCCGTAGAAAGGCAACCTTGGTAGTACCCCCGGAAAGTAGTGAATCAGACAGTGATGATGACAGTGACACCCCTCTCGATAGAATAGCTAGGAGATACAGGAAGGAAAGGGATGACTCTTCAGAGGAAGACGATATCCCCCTCATGGAATTATCTAGGCGTATGAGAAGTCGGCTGCACGATGCACATTCAGAAAGTAACTCTGAAATCACACACAAGAAGGTAAGATTTGCTGGACCCACAAAACTTGATCCCGTCCGTAGTGACAATGAAAGTAGTGACAGACTAATGGACTCAGATACTGAGTTGATGGAGGTCAATGCCATTGACAGTAACAGACGAGACACAGAAGCAGTTGGTAAAAAAGAACACAACGCACAGACAAGACGATTACTAGAGGCGATTGTAAGCCTTTTGTAGTGAGTCATCCTAGGATGAGATGTAGAAATATATATATATATGACAGGTTATGAGTTGTTGTCTCTGTTCACAGGAGAATGACAACAACGGTAATCTTCTTCCTCTTAGGGTTAACCATTGTTAATTCACTATTAATACGTGAAAATGTAGTGTTCCGTAAGGTGAAGGATATTTCCATAATGAGGTCACAATGGCTGGTAACATTTGTTATAGACTTGAAACCTTATGAACGGCTTATTGACAAGTTAGAAGCAGATATAGAGGGAGTTGCATCAGTTACAAATAGCATAGTCAGTCGCAATTACAACCCAACTAAGAAGGATATTTTTGTGCTATTCAGCGGTTTAAGCAGTGATATTTCGTCACTGAGAGCTACACAAGTGAAGATAAGGGAAATGTTTGAAGACCTTCAAACATTAAGTAAAGGCAGATCTAAACGATCGGTACTGCCCTTTGTAGGAAAAGCACTGAGTTTTCTGTTTGGCACAGTATCCGAGGAAGACCTGGAAGCAATACATAAGAATGTGGAAATTTTGTTTAGGAATCAGAAAGCTCTAACGCATGTTGTGGAAGAAAGCCTCTCTATACTGAACACTTCCAGGGTTGAAATTTCAGAAAATAGACATATGATCAATGAACTAGCAGATGATTTACACCAAGTGGACATGAAGTTCCTGAATATCACCAGAACATTAGAAGATAGAATGTTAAAGTTTGAACATTATGTAATAGTGTATTTGGGATGTTCGTTGGTCGTTGGAGAAATTCGTGAAGTTATACAGAAAACAATGTTTTATCTACAACATTTACAGTTACAGTTAAACGTCCTGGCACTAGGGAAATTGACACCAAGTACTATTACTATTGCCAGAAGATCCTAGCAAAGAGTTATGGCGATTTTATAGAACTTTGCAAAGTTCTACGGTTATATATGAACATAAGATCTTAGTGATTTTAAAAATTCCTTTGCTAGATGTTAGTGGAAAGTATGAAGTTTATAAAGTTCATAATCTACCAGTACCCAGGTTTATGGGGAATCTCCAATCTAATGAATTAGATAACATGGTGGCACAATACCAGCCCGAAGCAGATTCACTTGCGGTAAATGTGGAGCGGACTAAATTTGTATTACTTACCTCCGAGGAATTAGAAAAATGTACTAGGCCCGTGACTGGTTATTGTTCTATTAAAAGCCCTGTTTATCCTATAAACCTAAGTAAGTTGTGTATCACTACGCTATTCGTGAATAAGAAAGCTGACTTTGAAGACAAATGCAAAGCCATTATCAGGTTGAAATCTGTTTTACCTTTAGCAGAATACTTATCTGATGGCGTGTGGGTAGTTACAACCATGAGAAAACTAAGCTTCTCTGTTATCTGCCACGATAATGTAGCAATAGCCTCGACAGTCATTGTTGAACCCCCATTAGGCATCGTGAGGCTAAATATAGGCTGTTATGCCTCAAATGATCACGTGACATTGCCACCACATTACCAAAAACAAAGTCAATTTCATATAGAAGAATCTTTCTTTGAAGCTATCAAGGTATTTAATATTACAAGTCTAAAATGGTGGGAACCGGTTCATTCTACCCTCAGTACGATGAACACAACAAAATTGCCAGATCAGTTAAAAGCCCCCGAAACAATATCAATGGACCAGTTAGTAAATGAATTGAAGGGAATGCAGAATCAGGTTATAGAGGATAAGGATCCAAAATGGCCATATGCCATATTGGCTATAGTAATCGTAGTTACTATCATAGGGATAGTTTTAGGATACCACAGGTTTAAGAGATGGTTAACCCGGAGAGTGAGGGGTAGGAGAGATGCCAGGGGCACTCCTAGTTACGAGATGGCGCCGATTAATTCGGGAGGAGAAGTTTCATCCTTCAGACACGGTGGTTGTTCTGCGCCTCTACGTCAGGACGGAGAAGAAAACACAGGACTGGTCGTGGGACACCAGGTGGCGACGGTGGAACCGGAGGGCAGGGTTATTGCCCACAGAGGGGAGATACCCTCTGCGCCATTCAAAGAAGAAGATGTGGAAACTGTGAGCCATGCAGTGCGTCGCCTCTATCCGGCTTTGGATTCATGAGGAAAGGTGTCCAGGGAAGGCCAGAAGGGTGTGTTCTTCTGACGGTACGACGGTGTGTTCCTAGAGCCCTAGGGGACGGGCATCATAATGTGTACATAATGTGTAAGTTGGGAGACCTCCTCAGTGCAACCAGTGTGTGATGTTGATCTTCCCGGTCTACAGTGAAGCATAAAAGGGACTAATGGCCGCACTTAGAAGTGAAATAAATGCACCGAAGTTCAAGGACACTTTCAGTTAGTGTTGGGAGGACGGAATTCTCCACATGTGTAAATAGAAACAGTCAGTACATACATAGATTATAATGGTGATTGGAATTGTTAATAATATTGTGACAGTGTGTGACCCTAACTCGGTTAAGAGGAAAACACGGACACTGACAGTCATGTATATCGAATATACTGATAAATCGGTCAGCACTTGTATAAAGAAGTAGTTCATGTACTAAACTGTGGGGCACTGTGTCAGTTAAACTGCCTAGAATAGTAGGTGAAGGATCACGACCAGATACTTCAGCCTGAGGCTATAGGCCAAGTGTCGACGACCAGGTGTGACAAACAGCTTAAAGATGTCGGTACGACATACCTGACAAAAAAAAACCGTGATGTAGGGTCACGAATTGGGTCAGGGGGGCTCAAAATAGGACGCACACTTCTGCCCATAAAAACGAAGGTTTTTCGAAGAGAAGAGACAGAGGCGGCAGACAGCGTCAGGCAGACGACCGAGACACAACCAACAACCTCTCCAGCAGCCCGCAGCAGAAAAGGTCCCGAGCGAGACTGAGGGTCAGAGCCAGAGCCAGAACCATCGCCCGTTTAAACCTGTACTTTCTCCTTACAATAAAATTAGCCTGGATTGACGAAGCGTGTTGTGTTACAGCTTTGTCCTGTTACAGCTTCATGTGTTTCCATGCTGTCGAACCTGACGGGGTCTTTTGAAGCATCTGTCGCAACGTCAACACTTATAACGTCGCGCGCACGAACTGAGGTTTGTGATGTAAGACAGGTGACCTTTGTAACAGTTCATATTTAGATCCGCTACACGCGCAGCACAGGGTGTGTCCGTAGGTGACAGATGTATGGGACTACAAGAATGTACGAAATAACCTGTATCGCATCTTCAACGGTTAGACACACCCCGTTACTTTTCTTGAAGGTGGTTGTCTAAGTAGCACTCTTCCCAATGCTAACTCTTCTCATGTTGACGTACCAATAATTATTTAACTTGGAATACGTCACTTGAAAGCAGGGACGAACTGACAACATAAACCCAGATGTCATGACAGCTCTTTTCCTCGTTTCCTGTACTTCTTCTTTACAATCGTGAGTTGGCGCTTCAATAACCCCAAGTTGGATGCGAACTGTTGGTGTAAAACAATAAATTAGAGCTGGTAGTAAGAGGATAAAAGATAAACGAAGTAATGCCTATTTGAGCAACTATCTAATAAATCGTGATATTATGCTCTAGCAATGCGATAAGTCACACACACACACGCTCTCTCTCTCTCTCTCACACACACACACACACACAGCTACATTTTAGCATCGCTATGTGAATGATATCACATTTTCTCATGAAGCAATCGTTGTTTCTTAAATGAAACTATACAGGTTTCATTTTCTGTTGTCACTATTATGTTAATCTAGTTATATAATCAAAACATTTCAGTGACCATAGGATGAGAAATGGGACCAATTTTTTTTGGTCACGAATAACACTAAGAAGAATGATAAGTACTTACAAATCTTCTCCCCACAACACTGTATCCTCATTTCTTAACGATGCCATTTTTCGTGTGTAACGGTACATGAAATGTCGGGTTTTTTTATAGTAAGGGTACACGCATATATTAACCTTCATTTGAACACTACATATTTTCCCAAAAAGTGTTTCTATGTCACTGGAATGAAGGGTTTTAGGTTAGGATGATATAAACATTCACAAGTCACCCCATTTCCAACAACTGATTGCATCATCTCTACACTCGCCGGTCTGGGCTGCTCCAACGTCTGGAAATAATTGAGACTGCATCAGAACACTCACACTAAGCAAGCAACGCGCCGACCTGTTTCCTAGTACACTGTGAGCGTGTGATTAAACGTTCAGGGATCATGTCAGTGACCTTGACATAGTTATGAACAGTGGTATATGTGTTTCTGTTTGGTGTATATTTTCACGCTGATATATGTGCACGATTATGTTAAGAAGGTCATTCTGTGCCATGGTGGTTAAGTGTCTAGGAAATACTCCCATACCATTGCCACAAACATTTCTTAGGTCTATTTTGTGCAGTCTTGTTAGCCCGTGTATTGAAAACCCATTTGTTTCACCATACTTATCGGGATGTCCATATTTTCCATAGGGATTGAAATGCATATAGATTCATTGAATCATTCACTCTCAAATCCCGTTCCCACTCAATACGAGAGCCGCCAAGAACGGTGTAACAAAGTATAAGCCGACGACAACCAGAGGTTTTCGAGGAACGACTTATATTTACTTCATAACATCAGCCGGCAGGTTGACCAGGGGCGTCAGAGGCAGGGCGAGGCAGGCAGAAGCAGGAGGGGGCCCTCTCGGCGAACTGTACTGTACTTGGCGAGCGTCAGTTCATGTCTGCTGGAGTGTGGGGGTCTGGTCCCCTTTTATCCAGCTCATCCCCCGCTTTGATTGACACAAGGGGAAGGGGCAACTGGCATATGGTTCCACCCAGCTGGCAGGTCGATCCACCCAGCGGGCAGGTTGATCCAGGTGGCTGGCAGGTTGGTCCGCGTGACCCCACCACACCATTCTTGTCCCCCATTAGTGTCGGGCGAGACGTTGGTCTCTAATCCCCGATAGGGCAAGTCACGGTCAGCCGGATCGCAAGGCAGCATTCATGTCGCGCCTGGCCTACCCCCCATGTACAAATTCACATAAAATCCTTATATCAACCACACACACACACACGCAGATACACAAATAATACTTTAGATAATACGCCATCTATTACAATGTTATGAAACCATTAACATAACTTACTCATGAGGGGTGACCATGTATTCCACCTCATCACTGTCATCACTGCAAAAAAAAAATGACATTATTACTACTATTGTTTAGGAGAAATTGTGCTTTGCCATATTACCAAGGGTGAAAATGAATAATCTACTTAAATCACAGGGTGAAGACAACAGGAAAACTCACTCGCTTATCTCCGAATACCCCGCAGGGGATGCTGGTGAAACTGATGGGGGTGTTCTATCTTGTCTGAAACATTGATTTCATCACTGTACACTAGTATCATGTTAAGAAAATTGTGTAAGGAAATCCCTTTCACATTAATTCTTTAAGATTGTACTTTCAACATGTATTGTAATAGTATTAAAACATTACTCACGGAGACATAGCCATCAGCTTTTCTGCAGCCTCAAGCAATAGTTTGTCATCGAAGTCACTGAAATAGCAATGACATTATTACTATTGTGTAGACGAAATTGTGATTTGCAACATTACCAAGGATTAAACTAAATACTTAACTTATATTAAAATCACTTCGTGAACGCAATACTCACTCACTCACCCAATCCATGTCTTCAAGGGAGGCTATGGGGGTTTTCCCCAGTTTGTCTTGACTGGAAAAAATATTTTAGGACTGTCATTTGTACACTCATATCATTTTAAGGAATCATTTTAAATAAGATGTCTTGTATGAAATTACCATCATGTAAAAACATTTTACACTCACAGCATATTTCAATGAACAAGCTTTTTTTTATAAAAATGATCCATACTCACAGTTCAAGATATTCCTCAGCCATGTCTTGGGTTCACTCAGAAAGGTGGAGTCAGGGAGGGTGCAATGTATGTGTGGGAGTGTGTAAGTTCCAGCGTGGACGTTGCTGAGTCCATAACAAACGTTGATGTTTGTGACGATCAGTCAATCTGGGCCGTTTCACAGACCTGCGTGTTTTTAAACCCCCACGGAGTAAACGTTTATTAACCAGTTCCCGTGAAACGTTAACGCCAGTTGTATGCTGCCACCTCTGACGCAACTGATAGTGGAGTGGAATGGGTTCTCACGTGCCACCCGTAGCAACAGGCCATCATCCCTTGCAGACGTCTTTTGTGGACGACCTTGACCTCGCCCGTCTGGCGATATTGTTTAAGAGTCTACTGAAAACGCTGTGAGAAACATTCATACGGTTCGCTATCTGTCTCAAAGACATTCCACCGTTTCTCATGCCAACATTTTGCCTCTTTTTGAGCTTCAGACATCCGATTTCGCGCCATTTCATCACGAACGCAGCTCTCAAAACCATGTACTCAATACCGTGTTTTCACGAATCAGACGCCACCTTTCCATTTGTGTCGTGCACGGGCATGCTGAGAAATGCACGAGGAAAACATGTGCTTAGATGTTAAGTAACATATTGGGCATATGAGAAATTGCATTCAGGAGTTGAACAATGATGTACATTTTTTATGATATCACTAAACATTTATCGTTGCTTCAAATTTTACCTTCAGTATATATGTAAGACCTGGTGAATTGCTCTGATTGCGTAACAATTACGTCTCACGATGAAAAGGGATGGGCAAGTGTGCCTACTGCGCTAAGTCCTCCAGTCAAAGATGACACAACACAAAAGGACAGCAATAACATATATTAAAACAAAAGGCGTGGCTCGGATCTGCAAATTCTGACTGCACAGTCCAGGTGAAACCTAAAACACAATCCAGAGGGCTTGTTGTCACCTAGACGTACAGGCAGAAAGAGCCACAAAACAGTTATACAGAGTGATATGAAGCATGTACATAGGATCCCCACCTGAGGTGGGATGAAAGTCACATTCACAGGACCAACGGGGAGGATAAAAGTATACATATATATGCGCAAAGTGGGGCAATGTGTATGCCGAACACATTTGTGATATATATAAACCGGTCTTAATTTGTACGTCACAATAACCACGACAGGACACCTGGCCTGTACAATGTATGCGGCTAAGGGAGATGGGGTATGACTACCTGTTAGATGATCGAACTGGTCCATATCAGGCTAGCTCCAACAGCATGTTGATACACCCAGTAGGTAAGCCACTAGTGGTTACCCAGGAAGAACACCTAATTGTAATTAATAAATTAATAAGATGTAATAAATGGATATTACATTATTTATATTGCTACAATTTGCAGGTGTATTATTGGCCATATAATATGATACATCATATTATTATTGAATAAACAGTGACTTCACTTTCACCTCAAGTGGGGAAACATCCTAAAATGATTGACATAACGGTACGTAGAAATACTACATAATTCCAAAGAAATAACTGCGATTGATATTTCACACCATAAATTGAGAGGGATGCCTGGTAGTTAATGCTAAGGCTTTTGGCAACATTAGATTGCATAACGCCAGACGTGAATAGAGCGAGAAAATAGTCTTGTGTAGAAAAGTAAACACAGTTTTGAGATGACAATAATATTCAGATGCTGAATGATCATGTAACAAATATGCCATTACCCATCAGTAGTAGTTTACAGATATACTGAATAAGGTGACATGAGACTGTACTAGGCTTCCTCTGTGTTAAGATAAACATGAAGCAGACGAAGGACCCTGGTTTGTTTACATCCGGTGCAGCCATTTTGTAATGCAGCCGGAAGGGAGCCGAGGAGAGCCGAACACTACCAAAGATCTCTGCTGCTCAGTGGAGAGGTCAGCACTGGTCAGTGCATGATAATGATCGCCACTAATTACCTCCAGATGGCACAGTGATACTTTAACTGGGCGCAGTGGAAAACAGTGGAAACAGGGACAATGGTACAGCCGCTTTTTAATGTAGTATAAAATGGCTGAAAAGTTCTGCTGTTAACGCAACAAGTATTAAATAAAATGGAATTTTGAATTTAGCAATGAGCTAGAGCAATTTTAACAAGCAGATCAAATAAGCAATGTACAATTCTAAACACACAAAGTACTTTGCTAAAATTATTTCCCCGAGGGAAGTATTTTACAAGGAGTACATGTCATTTGTTGTTGCCATCGAGTGCACATTTGGACAGTCACAGATGAGTGACATTTTGCCACATTGGCACAACAAGAACAACTGATAACAGTGACCACAACACTTGTTTTTAAATTCAAATTTTTAAATTATCAGAATTAAATAATAATTTATTAATTTGAAAACTGCTCACAATTACCTTTCTTGCTAACAGCATAACTATACATTGGAACCTAATACAGAAGACCTAGTAGCAATTTGGAGGTAAGAGGAAGATTTCGAGGTTGGGGGTCCCACGCTCCCTCTCGCCCCTGTCACGCGACAACATACCCCCTGGGGATTGGCTGAAAAAACTGTTGCTATGGGACCCTTGGCACCAGTGCCTTGAGCCCTCAAACCTTATCAGATATTTGGTAAAGAGAGGGATATTGGGTTACTACTGCAAGGGCTAGAGACAAAATATCCAGCCTTTACATATATACAGAAATGTACAAAATAACTACAATATACAAAACTAACACTACAAAACTAACAATTATCTACGGTTAATTCTAATATATCTAGTAAGGACTCTTCGAAGTGAAGAGCCCTTTGTTGTTTCTTTATCCCCCCTCTCCTCCACGCAATGTGATTCTTGAAGAATTCCTTTAATCTGAAAAACAAGTATGAAAACAATATTAAACAATGATGATAATACATTTACTTCAGATAAAATTTGGTATAATTTATACTTACAAGGAGGGGGAGTGAGATGCTGTCCGTTGAGGGACTGTGGTGGTGGTGGTCCAGCAGGCATGGACACCCTCGTGATGATGCAGTCATCATCATCACTGTAATGCAAACAATATGTACAAATTCACATAAAATCCTTATATCAACCACACACACACAAATAATACTTTAGATAATACGCCATCTATTACAATGTTATGAAACCATTAACACAACTTACTCATCAGGGGTGACCATGTATTCCACCTCATCACTGTCATCACTGCAAAACAAATGACATTATTACTACTACTGTTTAGGAGAAATTGTGATTTGCCACATTACCTAGGATTAAACTGAATAATCTACTTAAATCACAGGGTAAAGACAACAGGAAAACTCACTCGCTTATCTCCGAATACCCCGCAGGGGATGCTGGTGAAACTGATGGGGGTGTTCTATCTTGTCTGAAACATTGATTTCATCATTGTACACTAGTATCATGTTAAGAAAATTGTGTAAGGAAATCCCTTTCACATTAATACTTTAGATGTTACTTACAACATGTATTGTAATAGTATTAAAACATTACTTATGGAGACATAGCCATCAGCTTTTCTGCTGTCTGAAGCAATTTGTTTTTACCATTCTGTTTTGACTGAAAACAATTACATTTCAACACTGTCATTTTACACTCATAACATTTCAATGAACAACACATTGTAATTTATTATATAAAATACATCAATATCTAGCACACTTTCACAAAAAAACACACCAAAATTTAACATAGTGGAGAATTTCACAATTCTAGGAATTCCTCAGCCATGCCTTAAGTTCACTCAGCAGTAACGTGGAGCAAAGGGTGCAGTCTGTTTTCAAACCCAGCATTTCTTTCTTGTGAGAAAGCACCAAGTCTTTGATAGACTCAAAGTTGACCAATTGTGAGTTGGTATAATTCAGTGTAAATCCTCGCACTTTGCAAGGTTCTTTACCAGATATGGTTTTGTAGGCATACTCCTTCAAATCGTCCCAATGGGGTCTCCCTCCGTTTCATTTGTGAGCTCCCGTTAGTAATCACCCAAGGATGGATTGACATCACCAGGCCTAAAGACGTTGTTGCAGCATGTCCAGCACTCTGTAATAATCTCTATTCACAAAAAGGACACATATGGTTGGTCGTGTCAGCACTGTCATTGGCTGCAGTTATATGCATTTCTAATCACTGGTACGTTTTACACGAACGAGCTTCAAAAACAGGATAAGCCTCCAGACACAATGTGACGTGTTGTGAAAGTGTTGTTAGCGAGCTGGTCAGTCAGATTTGTTTGTTGTAGCCGGGCTACGATAAGAGAATATCCGCCATAGTGGATTTTTGACGTCATCTGCACCTGAACAATGGTGTGTCTATTTAAAGAAAATGAGTCACTCCTATCGTTAAACCACGAATCATGTTGTACATGGGTTTCCCTACAACTTATTTTTAGACAAGGTTGTATCATATATATATACAATAGTCCCATGCCATAAACAGATCAACCTTTGAAGTCACTCGTGGATATACATTGACGGTTGTTGTACGTTTCTTCATTTGGATCCTGTTGTTGGCGATCTATAGCCTGTTTTTATACTGTATTGTCCATATAATGATATCAGTTTTACCTTTCCACACTAGTTTTAATGCTAATTTTGATATCCTAGTTGTTTTACTGTCCTTCGTTGACAGGTTTTATAATGGACACAATAGTCGTTTTTATTGCTGAATGTTCTCGTCACGATATGGCTGAAATAGTGCCGATGTGACGTTAAATATTAACTCACTCACTCACTCATTTGGATCCAATAATGTATCAACTTGTTCCAGGTCCGACCAGAAGGATTTAACCGGGTGGAATACCCGGCTCGTCCAATCGCTTGACATCGTCTAGGTAGTCGTATGGAAAGAATCCCTTGCACTGTTGTACTTTCACTGTTGTCCTAAAAAAAACAGCGTAGCTGGAACCAGGTGGTAGGTACTGAGAAACATCCAGTATACGAAACTGATTGGTAGTTATGCAAATGTATTGGTTATTTTTCTTGACGATAAACCTGTATCACTGTCGGGGTGTCATGGGTGTGTCACTTCGTTCACGAAGAGTTGTTAGAAACTCTGTATCCTCAAGCTTATGTTCAGTTCGTTTTCCAGCCTCATTCGCTATTTGACGCATGTATTTCACCATACTGTCCAACCATACACCAGTATCTGGACAAACCATACACTCAGATTCTGTGTAGCCCGGAACATTACTACAGACGCGGACTGATATGGGATGAGGCTTTTGCACCCACTTCATGTTACCTGTTTCGTCGTTTTTTTTTTCATTTGGAGGTGTGACAAGTGCCTCCATGCCAAACACGACAAAGAAATTGTAACACCTGTTTTCATGGGGAATGTTAACACCACACATATCTTGCAACTCTTCAAAAACTGTTTCCTGAGTTTTCATGTAGCCACCAGGTAATATGAGCTTTGTCCTGTTGCAGCATCATGTGTTTCCATGCTGTCGAACCTGACGGGGTCTTTTGAAGCATCTGTCGCAATGTCAACACTTATAACGTTGCGCGCACGAACTGAGGTTTGTGATGTAAGACAGGTGACCTTTGTAACAGTTCATATTTAGATCCGCTACATGCGCAGCACAGGGTGTGTCCGTAGGTGACATATATGGGACTACAAGAATGTACGAAATAACCTGTATCGCATCTTCAACGGTTAGACACACCCCGTTACTTTTCTTGAAGGTGGTTGTCTAAGTAGCACTCTTCCCAATGCTAACTCTTCTCATGTTGACGTACCAATAATTATTTAACTTGGAATACGTCACTTGAAAGCAGGGACGAACTGACAACATAAACCCAGATGTCATGACAGCTCTTTTCCTCGTTTCCTGTACTTCTTCTTTACAATCGTGAGTTGGCGCTTCAATAACCCCAAGTTGGATGCGAACTGTTGGTGTAAAACAATAAATTAGAGCTGGTAGTAAGAGGATAAAAGATAAACGAAGTAATGCCTATTTGAGCAACTATCTAATAAATCGTGATATTATGCTCTAGCAATGCGATAAGTCACACACACACACACACACACACACACTCTCTCTCTCTCTCTCTCTGTCTCACACACACTCACACACACACTTATTAGAAGGTGGATACAATAATTAGTATGAAAGGTGACCTTTGTAACAGTTCATATTTAGATCCGCTACATGTACATTTATTGCCTTCATCTATGCGTAATGAAACACGCACGAACGCACGCGCAGCAATGCAAAATAATAAGTATGAAAATGCGAATATGTACATGTGCAATAAACTCAAACACACATACACACATTGGTGGTGGACGAAGAGGAAGAGAGTCTGTCATCACCATCAGTACCGTGAAAGTCATCATCCAAAATTATCACGGTGTCGTCCGTCGCCCTCCTCCCTTCTTCCTTTCGAGACGAGCTGGATTCGCTACTTCTTCGCCCACCTTTGTTCAGCAGTTTATGGTCTTTATTGTCATCCCCCTCCTCACTTATGTCAACACTTGGAGGTTCGTCACGCTGGAAAACCAACCCTTTCCTGATGAGTTTGATGGATGTTGTGGTCTCGACTGAGTGGTCTACCTGGGTGGAGGTGTGAGGTCTTTTTTTCCTGCGGGAGGGAAGAAAGATGTTATAGGTGGAGTTTCCTGGATGGAGGTGTGAGGTCTTTTTCCCTCGCAGGCTGGAACAAGTGAGTGAGTGAGTGAGTTAATATTTAACGTCACATCGGCAGTATCTCAGCCATATCGTGACGACAACATTTAAATGAAATATATACATGTGGTAAAATCTGTCAACGAAGGACAGAAAAACAACTAGAATATCACAATTTCAATTAAAACTAGCAGGGAGTAGTATAGAGGCCTATGTGCTCCCACATTTGACCTAGTGTTTTTTAGAGTCAAAATCTATTTTTAGAGTATGAGTCACTCCTATATTTAGATCCATTGTGTCAACACCTGGTGTCTTTATATACAGATCTATTGTCTCACCATCTATATTTAGATCTATTGTCTGAGGTTTATATTTAGATCTATTGTCTGAGGACTATATTTAGACCTATTGTGTCAGCAGCTATATTTAGATCCATTGTGTCAACACCTGGTGCCTATGTTTAGTCTTTCAGTCATTGTCTGAGGACTATATTTAGATCTATTGTGTCACCATCTGATGTGTCTATATTTAGGGTATGACTCATGTTGTACATGGGATTCCCCACATCTTATTTTTAGACCGGGGGGGGGGGGGGGGGGGGGGTATATAAAGCCCCCAAGACAGTCCCTGACAGTCTCAGAAGTCACTAGTGCCTATAGTGACTACACATTGTGGATACCAAAATATCCTTGGAATATACTGTGTGCATTTCACTGGATTAATAGATTGAGTGCAGTTCACTGGAGTATATACTGTGTGCATTTCACTGGATTAATAGATTGAGTGCAATTCACTGGATTACATACTGTGTGCATTTCACTGGATTAATAGATTGAGTGCAATTCACTGGATTATATACTGTGTGCATTTCACTGGATTAATAGATTGAGTGCAATTCACTGGATTATATACTGTGTGCATTTCACTGGATTAATAGATTGAGTGCAATTCACTGGATTATATACTGTGTGCATTTCACTGGATTAATAGATTGAGTGCAATTCACTGGATTACATACTGTGTGCATTTCACTGGATTAATAGATTGAGTGCAATTCACTGGATTACATACTGTGTGCATTTCACTGGATTAATAGATTGAGTGCAATTCACTGGAGTATATACTGTGTGCATTTCACTGGATTAATAGATTGAGTGCAATTCACTGGATTATATACTGTGTGCATTTCACTGGATTAATAGATTGAGTGCAATTCACTGGATTATATACTGTGTGCATTTCACTGGATTAATAGATTGAGTGCAATTCACTGGATTATATACTGTGTGCATTTCACTGGATTAATAGATTGAGTGCAATTCACTGGATTATATACTGTGTGCATTTCACTGGATTAATAGATTGAGTGCAATTCACTGGAGTATATACTGTGTGCATTTCACTGGATTAATAGATTGAGTGCAATTCACTGGAGTATATACTGTGTGCATTTCACTGGATTAATAGATTGAGTGCAATTCACTGGAGTATATACTGTGTGCATTTCACTGGATTAATAGATTGAGTGCAATTCACTGGAGTATATACTGTGTGCATTTCACTGGATTAATAGATTGAGTGCAATTCACTGGAGTATATACTGTGTGCATTTCACTGGATTAATAGATTGAGTGCAATTCACTGGAGTATATACTGTGTGCATTTCACTGGATTAATAGATTGAGTGCAATTCACTGGAGTATATACTGTGTGCATTTCACTGGATTAATAGATTGAGTGCAATTCACTGGAGTATATACTGTGTGCATTTCACTGGATTAATAGATTGAGTGCAATTCACTGGAGTATATACTGTGTGGATACATATTTTCAACTATACATCAACAGAGCATCAAGGTAAGTGTACACATTTGTGTAAAGAAACAACTTACCTCATGATATCCAAGGGTATATCCATTAGTTCCATGAAATGAATAGATCAACACATATTTCCATGAAATATCCAATGGATACAGACGCACAGATTTCCATGAAGTATCCGGCAGCACATAGTTCCATGAAATATCCAATGTATCCAGGAGCACATAGGTATCCAACATCCCAGCATGTCGAGGAGATGATTTGGTGGGTTGGGACAAGCAACCCATTCATGTTGACAAACAGGTTAGGAATGACTGTAGCCCAGCAACGAATGAATCATTTGCCCACCCTAGGGCTCCTTTATTTTTTATTTTTGACATATGTACAATACTATATACAAAGACATCAATATCTACAAATCTCTAATAACAATATTCACAAAACAAACAATGAAAAAAAACAGACATACATATGAACAACAAATAATCACACACACACACACGCACACACACACAGAGATAACATTATATACAAAGTTAACAACTATATGTACAAATAGGTAAAACTAACACTACAAAACTAACACACTACACAAACAACCTAGTAATCCGAAAGGGCTATTTCCATGATATCCAATACTGACTCCTCATGCTGAAGAGCCAGTATTTGCTTTTTTATTTCCTCCCTCCTCCAATCCAGGTGAGCCTGGAAGAATTCCTTGAGTCTGTAATGAGAAGTAAAAAATAATGTTTAAAAAAACATGATGAGAATGTATTTACTTCAGATAATAATAAATTTTATATAATATATCCTTACGGGGAGGAGGAAGAAGAAGATGGTGCTGGAGTGGAGTTGATTAATGGTGGTGGTGGTACGAACACCCTCGTGATGACACAGTCATCATCATCACTGTAATACAAACAATATTCACATAAATGGGTTGAAATTCCTGATATCTCTCTCTCTCTCTCTCTCTCTCTCACTCACACACACACACACACTCACATACAATACTTTAGTTAATACAACATGTATTACAATGTTATGAACCCCATTCACATAACTTACTCTGGGACGTCCATTTCCTCCTTATCACTGTCATCACTGAAAAAGAAAAATGACATGATTACTATTGTGATTTTGGCACCCGTGGCGAGCCACCTCCTCGTGGTGGGTGCTGGGTAACGCTAAGTGCTCGCCAACCCCCCGTGTGGATCCGGGGGCATATTCGGTCCACCAACCCGTTTGCCGTGGGTTGCGGCCCTGTGTCGGTGGAGGACGGGAGTCTGGGGGTTGAGGGCACTGGGGGCCTGTGACCGCGTTCCCTTTGCTCAACACACCCCTTCGACCCTTACTTCACCTAGACGGGAGGTTGAATGGGCCCGGTTCAACCAATCGGCTGGTCATGCCAAGCCCTGTGCATAGATTATAAATTTATTTATCATTGCACAAGTATGATTTGGAACTGATTTTGATTGATTTTGGTCTTGGCTCTAATATCTAAAACATGTTTGATGTTGAATTATGTTGCTTTGAACTTTGCCTAGAGTCTTATGCCAGAAGGCGATGGCTCATGGGCCAATCTGGTAGACTAATTATTTCTAATTCTTCTACTGGAGTATATCATCCGGGTATCCTTGGTGCTGCAAACTGGAGGCCCGCTTGCTTTAGCATCGTCCTTGTGATACTCCGTGGTGGGTGGGGAGCTCGGATGATGAAATCTACATAACTAACCATGGCTTACGAAACCCCCACTAAGAAGAGCAAACGTCCTCTCGAAAATGATCCCGTTGACGACCTCAGACCGTCCAAACAAATTGATTATTGGCCACGTTTCCTTGTCATTGAGACCAAAGATAACACACCTTTGAAGCTGAACCCGTTTGCTGTGTCTAAAGGTATCCAAGGCATTGCTGGCGAAGTAAAGAACATTCGACGATTACGTTCTGGTGCGCTGTTGATTGAGTGTGCCAGAAAACAACAATCAACCAACCTTTTGAATATTGACACTTTTGTTGGTACTCCGGTTACTGTCACGGCCCACAAAACACTCAACACCAGTAAGGGAATAGTGCGAGATCGTGATCGATTGCTTGCAGACATGTCTGACCTAGATATCGTTTCCGAGATGAGAGATCAGGGTGTACTATATGTCAAACGTTTCTCAACCCGTAAAAACAACACAACCATAAAAACCAACACATATCTGTTTTCCTTCTCATCGCCTACTGCTCCAAAGTCACTTAAGGCAGGGTACTGTAATCTCAATGTTGATACATACATTCCGAATCCGCTGAGGTGCTTCAAGTGCCAAAAATTCGGCCATGGTGTAAATACGTGCACATTGTCTGTTGTGTGTGCTCATTGTAGTGAAAAAACACACACAACAGACGATTGTGACAGCCATGTTAAAAAGTGCACAAACTGCGCAGGGGATCACCCATCTTTCTCTAAAGAATGTCCTGTGTGGAAACAACAAATGGCCATTAACAGAATAAAGTTTACACAGAACATCAGTTTTGCAGATGCAAAGAAATTGGTCCAGAGCTCAGTACAAACGGAAAGCTATGCTTCCGTTGCCAGACCAAACCCAGACGCAACATCCACAATTATGAAATTATCTGCAAGCTGTCAGACAAACTTGACTTGGGTGAACACGGATTCCCCTCAACCTTTGTCACCTGCCATATCTACTCAAACTGCAGAATCACTTCCTGGTACATCTCAGATTCAATCAGCAACATCCCCTGATCACAACATATCTTCTCAGTCATCAACAAGGTCTCAACCCAGTAAAACAAAAACTAAGAAGCCTGATTCTTTGAAAAAGCTAAGTGGCAGAGCCCCAAAAGGT
The DNA here is from genome assembly GCF_037392515.1 of Haliotis asinina. Lineage (NCBI taxonomy): Eukaryota > Metazoa > Mollusca > Gastropoda > Lepetellida > Haliotidae > Haliotis > Haliotis asinina. The sequence continues at coordinate 50,819,562 of NC_090292.1, forward strand.
TCAGAGAATAAAATTCAAATTTACAACAAATATGGATCACTCGAAGACATGGACGTGTCTGAAAACGTCCGCTCTAGGGCACACAGCCTGTCGCCGACCAAAAAGGTGCGGGGTAGATCCCCAATAAATCCCCCCAAAAGATAGGTTATCAGAATAATATTATTCAGTGGAATTGCAGAGGACTAAGGACTAATTTTAATGAATTGCAGCTTTTAATCCAGGATTTTACACCGTCAGCAATGTGTCTACAGGAAACATATTTAAAACACACTGATACTCTCGACCTCCGTCATTTCAATGCATACCATTATTTTTCACCTCCCGGTGATAGGGCAAGTGGAGGATCATCAATCTTGGTACGGCAAAATGTTATACATAGTTCAATAGCGCTTAAAACAAATCTCCAAGCTGTAGCTGTGCGATTTACATTACAAGTTGCATTTACGCTTTGTTCATTGTATATTCCACCTTCATACACTGTCCAGTTAACTGATCTACAAGCTCTTTACAATGAACTTCCTAAACCCTGTATAATCATGGGCGATTTCAATGGCCATAACCCACTCTGGGGTGGTCCTACTACGAACACCAAAGGTAAATTACTTGAGGATTTTCTTTCAAATAATGATCTCTGCATTTACAATGACGGATCACATACATATTTACATCCTGGCACAGGGACATATTCAGCTCTTGATTTATCAGTTACTGACTCTAATCTCTTAAATGAATTTGAATGGTCGGTTCACGATGACTTGTGTGGGAGCGACCATTTCCCTACAATACTAAAACCTGTGAGCCCCTCTGATGTACCTCCATCATCACGATGGAATTTTAAAACGGCCAACTGGGCTCTATATGAATCTCTCTGTACTGGCAAACTTAATCCCGAACGTTTTATTACTGCTCCTGATGCTATTAAATGTTTTTCAGATGTACTCATTGACATTGCTGATGAGTGTATCCCAAAGTCTTCTGCAGTTCCACATATTCGAAAACCATGGTTCAACGATGAATGCAAACAAGCTAGAAAGGCAAGAAAAAAAGCAGAACATTATTTCCGTCGCCACCCTATGGTGCATAATTTAAATAGATTTAAAATTTTAAATGCTAAAGCACGGCGTACCTTTAAACAGAATAAACGCCAATCTTGGCAAAATTATGTATCTAAAATAAATTCTCGGACACCAATGTCCAAGGTATGGAACATGGTCCAGAAAATTAAAGGTAAAGGTACTAAATCTACTGTCCATCATCTTAAACATGGAGATCACTTACTGATAAATCAGATATCGCAAATAAACTGGGTGAAACCCTCGCTAAACATTCTTCCTCTTCTAACTATTAACCTCAATTCCAGCAGTACCAAAAACAATAAGAAAGGAAAACTATTACTTTCAACTCCGATAATGGGGAAGATTATAACGAAACTTTTTCTATTCATGAACTCCATACTGCCCTTGCTCAACCTCATGACAATGCTACAGGAGCTGATAACATACATTATCAACTCCTGAAGCATTTACCAGAATCCTGCCTAGAAACTCTTCTAAATATTTTTGATGATATTTGGACATCGGGTAACTTTCCTCCCTCATGGCGTGACGCCATCGTAGTTACCAATACCTAAACCTGGACGTGACATACTGATCCGTCCAATTATCGACCTATTTCGCTAACTAGTTGTGTTTGCAAGACCATGGAACGCATGATAAATAATCGACTTGTTTGGTACTTGGAAACAAATAATCTCATAACTGATATACAATGTGGTTTCCGTAAAAACAGAAGTACAGTCGACCACTTAGTGCGTTTAGAATCATTTGTGAAAAACGCACTAATTAATAAACAACATACTGTGTCTATCTTTTTTGATCTAGAAAAAGCATATGACACAACTTGGAAATATGGCATTCTAAGAGATTTACATGAGTTTGGCTGAATTTATAGCAAACTTTTTAAATAACAGACGATTCCAGGTCCGTGTGGGTTCTACCCTGTCTGATCATTACAATCAGGATCAGGGTGTTCCACAAGGCAGTATTTTGTCAGTCACTCTTTTTAGCATAAAGATAAATAGTTTATCAAAAGTTTTAAACGATTCAATTGATGGATCGTTATTTGTGGATGATTTTAATATTTCTTGTCGAGGTAAAAATATGCATGCTATTGAACGGCAACTCCAGCTTTGTTTAAACAAAATACATAAATGGTGTCTTGAAAACGGATTTAAATTTTCTAAATCCAAAACTAATTGTATACATTTCTGCAGAAAATATAAACCACATAAGGACCCTGAACTATCAGTAGATGACACTCCCATCAAAGTTGTAAAGGAGGCCAAGTTCTTGGGCCTAATCTGTGACTCCCATTTAACATTTCTGCCTCATATTAAGTTCCTTAAAACTAAATGCCTGAAGGCTCTTGACTTGTTGAAAGTTGTTTCCAACTCAAAGTGGGAGGGGATCAAGCAACACTCGTACACCTATATCGGTCACTCGTCCGTTCAAAACTTGATTATGGCTCCATCGTATATGGTGGAGCCTGCAAAAGCAACCTTAAACTTCTTGATTCTGTCCACCACCAAGGCCTAAGACTTTGTCTTGGTTCCTTTAGAACTTCACCTATTGACAGTCTCTACGTTGAGGCTGATGAGCCATCTCTTGAACAGCGGCGTATAAAGCTAGCTTTACAGTACATTACTAAGTTATACTCTAATGAATCTAATCCTGCCTATAAGTGTGTTTTCAATCCCCTTTATGGGGATTTATACAAAAAGAAATCTTCGCTTGTCCCTCCTCTAGGACATAGAGTTAAACCCTTTCTTTCTTCGGCCGGCATTGAGCTGGAAAACATAGCTCCCTCCCGTCTTCTTTCTTCTCCTCCTTGGCAGATAGCTAGGCTACAAATCGACCTAACATTAACTTCGTTTAAAAAATCAGAAACTAATGAATTACCGTATAAACAAGAATATAATCAATTAAAACATAAATATAGCAATTATAAATCCTTATTTACAGATGGGCCCAAGGACGGTGGCGCAGTGGCTTGTGCTACTGTCATTGGATCCAGAACAATATCTTCTAGATTACCAGCCAACAGTTCTATTTTTACAGCTGAAGCTAACGCCATACTAACGGCTCTTAAATATCTTCAAAGACACCCTAAAGATAAACACTATATAATCTATTCCGACTCTCTTTCTTGCCTTCAAGCCATTAAAAATATTTCTTGTAAACATCCACTTTTAATTGAAATAATTGAACTGTATAATGATCTTGCTACTGGCCATTACGACATCGTCTTCTGTTGGTTACCCAGCCACGTGGGCATTTCTGGGAACACATTGGCTGACCTTACTGCTAAGGCGGCACTCAACAAATCTGTGACACCACTTCTTATTCCATACACTGCTTATAAAGCTATCATTAGGTCTTACATCCGTGATCTGATGCAGAAGAAGTGGGACACTCAAGTAAGTATCAACAAATTACATGAAATAAAACCCTACATTGGTTACACCTACTTGGGTTGTCAGTCCAGATTTGAAGAGGTCATCATGCGACGATGTCGTATTGGCCACACACGATATACACATGAATATTTGCTTAAAGGTGAAGATCCTCCGTTTTGTATCCCTTGTGATGAAAGAATCACAGTCAAGCATGTCTTGCTTGACTGTGTGGAGTATTCCATCACAAGGGATAACTTTTTTAAATCAAGAACTATGAAGGATCTTTTTAGTAATGTTAGTGCTCATTTAATCATTGCATTTTTAATAGAATTAGACCTGTTACATGACTTGTAAATAGATTACTATTTTATAATTGGAAGTTGAATTAACAACTTAAGATTGTTAGTGGCTGTATCCTCGAAGGGGGTTGAAGTACCGTAAAATTATTGTCCTCCTGAGAGGGTACGTAAGTCCCAAAACAGTATAAGTCAGATTTAATCTTCCACTTTTTTAGTCGTAGAATATGTGTCATTTTAAATTGTGGCTAATCTTGCATACAGTCGCCAGCAGCTGAGGGGATGGTGTAAACCCAGCTAGGGACCATGCAGGTAGCAAACGTACTGTAAGTCCCCATGGCCCCTAGTATGGTGACCTGCCTTCAGTTGTTGGCGATCAATAGCCTGTTTTTATGTTGTATTGTCCGAATAGTGATATTAGTTTTAACTTTCCACACTAGTTTTAATCCCAATTGTGATATTCTAGTTGTTTTACTGTCCCTCGTTGACAGGTTTTTATAGTATCCATATATTTCATTTCACTATTTAACGTTCTTGTCACGATATGGCTGAGATATTGCCGATGTGATGTTAAATATTAACTCACTCACTCACTCGTATACAGATACAGAAGAAGTCTATAAAAAGGCAAACTAAAGGTGGAAAAATCAGTTCCTCACAGAAGCGCAAGCTGTGTACATCTAAACGAAGTGGCTCTGGTGATAACTTGGATATACCCACCAATAGCAGGAAGAAATAATGGCTTCATATACAGAGAGTGTATCCGTTGAGGCTAACGCTGATGAATTTAACCTCTTTACTATACCTCCTACCTATGCGTCAGTGAATAAACAGTATTATATGACCTACAGACCGACGTCTCAAATTACAACCGATTCCAGTCCCATTGAATTTAACATCTCAGGACAAGGGGTAGATTACATTGACTTGAGGAGAACTCAATTACATGTACAGGCCAAGATACTCAAAGCAGATGGAACAGACATTACAACAGACGAAAAAGTAGGACCAGTCAATTTATGGCTTCAAAGCCTGTTCTCTCAAGTGGATTTGTCTCTCAATGGAAAACTCATTACGAGTTCGACCAATCTATATCCCTACAAGAGTTATATCAAGGTTCTTCTCAACGAAACCACAACATCGAAACAATCTCTACTACAATCTCAACTCTATTACAAAGACAGTGCAGATTCTATGGATGAATCTGATCCTAATTCAACCAACGGGGGTCTTTTTCTAAGATATGAATACACTCGTAATGGAACCGTGGATATGTGTGGTCCTCTCTATGAAGATCTGATGGATTCAAAACGTTACTTGATTAATGGCGTGGATTTACAAATACGAATGTTCCGCACTCCTCCTGCATTTAATCTCATGTGTGCAGAAGACTCACCCAGTTACAAGGTGAAAATACAAGATATCTATTTGCGAATGTGTAAGATTCGACCCAGCTCAGCCATCACCACCAGCCATGCCAAAGTTCTCGCTCATCACACAGCAAAGTATCCTTTCACCAAGAGTGACATCAAAACTGTATCGTTACCCAAAGGACAGCTGAACTACACAGTGGATAATTTGTTTCAAAACAAGGTCCCCAACAAAATTGTAGTAGCATTGGCATCTTCTGAAGCCGTCAATGGCAGTTACACCAAGTCACCCTTTAATTTTCAAATGTATGATCTCAGTTCTATTGTTCACTATTTAGACAATACAATATAAAAACAGACTATAGATCGCCAACAACGGAAGGTAGATCACCACACCAGGGACCATGGGGACTTACAGTACCTTTGCTACCTACATGGACCCTAGTTGGATTTACACCATCCCTTCAGCTGCTGGCGATTGTACGAAACGTTAGCCCAAATTAAAAGAACATGAATACTACGATTAAAAACCTGGTAGACTTAAATTTACTGTGAATGTTTGTGGACTTACGTACCCTCTCAGGAGGACAATAATTTTACAATACTTCAACCCCCTTTGAGGGTACAGCCACCAACAATTCAAGTTACTAATTCAGACCACCAATCATTAAAATACATCTATTTACAGAAACATACTATTCAAACTTCAACCAAAAAAATCAATTTCTTTTTTAAAAAAAACTATAATTAAATGAGAATTGACGCTGGTAACAAGATCCTTAATCGTTTTAACTGTAAAATAATTATCCCTTGTGATGGAGAATTCAACACAGTCAAGCAGAATATGCTTGACTGTGACTGTGTCATCACAAGGGATACAAAATTGGAGGATCCTCACCGTTTAACAGGTATGCATGAGTATATCTAGTGTGGCCAATACGACATCGTCGTAAAATAACCTCTTCAAATCTGGACTGACAACCCAAGTGGGTATAACTAATGTAAGATTTTATCTCATGTTATTTATTTATACCCACTTGGGTGTCCTACTTCGACTGCATCAGATCACGGATATAAGATCTAATGGTGGCTTTGTAATCACTATAAGGAATAAGAAGTGGTGTCACAGATTTGCTGAGTGCTGCCTTGGCAGCAAGATCGGCCATTGTGTTACCTGAAATGCCTAAGTATCAACAGGATCAATTTCAAGTGGACGCTTTGGGTTTTTTTTTTGTTAGGTACTTCATAAGCCATGGTTGGTGTCATATGGTTCATCATCCGAGCTCCCCACCCACCACGGAGTATCACAAGGACAATGTTAAAGCAAGCGGGCCTCCAGCTTGCAGCACCAAGGATACCCAGATGATATGCTCCAGCAGAAGAATTAAAAGATTAATAATTACATCAGATTGGCCCACGAGCCACCGCCTTCTGGCATAGACTCTAGGCAAAAACATAGATTTGTAAAATTGAAATTCCGAATGTCCAAAAATATACCAAGACCTAATAATACACAAATAACAATTCTCAAAATTTCGTACAAAATATAGTAACGCTCAAGGCTTGGCGTGACCAGGCGATTGGTTGAACCGGGCCCATTCAACCACGTTACGTGTTGGAAAGCGTTTTAGATAGAGTACACTTTGGTCTTTCATTTCAGTCACGATGTCAAGATATGCCATGTCAGAAAACAACTGATCATGGTCTCTGGTGATACCTTTGCTCGTGTTTAACGTCTTGTGAGCAGAAACAGTAAGCGGAATGCCAACAAACGATTCTGTACTCATCAAATTGACTGATTGCTGCCGTTCCCCGCCCTCAACCTGCAGTGCACCTGAACGTAACCGTTTAATGTTCTTAACTTCCCCGGCAATACCTTGAATACCTTTGGCAACTGGGAACGGGTTCAATTTTAGAGGTGTTTTGTCAACAGTTTCAATCACAAGAAAGCGTGGCCAAAAGTCAATTGATCTTTACGGTCGAAGGTCATCATCATCAACATAATTTTCAAGATTTTTTTTTTTTGTTTGTTTTTGTGTGGGGATTTCATAAGTCATATTTAGGGTTGAGATTTCTTCATCCGAGCTCCCCATCCACCACGGAGTATCACAAGGACAATGCAAAAAACAAGCAGATCTCCAGCCTGCAGCACCAAGGATACCCGGATGATATACTCAAGCAGAATAATATAAAAGTAATTTTTCCACCTGATTGGCCCATGAGGCATCGCCTTCTGGGCTTACGACTGTAGGCAAAAACATAAATAACATGATACATTTGAAAAAATAGTCTCAAGATATGACGAAGCATGAAAAATTAAATTAACAATTTCAGAAATTGTAAACATTACACAGTTGCAGCCCAGGGCTTGGCGTGACCAGCCGATTGATAGAACTGGGTCAGTTCTACCACCCGTCTAGGTGAAGTAAGGGCCGAAGTGGTGTGTTGAGCAATAGGAGCAAAGTGGTTCAGTCTCCTACTGCCCTCAACCACCAGACTACCGTCCTCCACCGGCATGGGACGCAACCCGCGGCAAACAGGTTGCCCACGTTGGTCGCCTCTTAAGACAAGCAATGGGGTACCGTGGACACATTCCGGGTCCACACTGGAGAAGAGCACTTACCGTTACCCAGCACCAACCACGAGGAGGTGGCTGTGCACGGGTGCCGGGGTTATATGTAGACGACGATTGCAACGTCTCTTTGTTCGGTCATAGTATTGCTGTTATAAATGTCATGTGTGGTAGTGTGTTCATTCATGTATAAATGTGAGCTCGTGTGAAAACTAGATTAGTGTATATTCATGTATATATGTATATCATAGGTGTTTATTGATGGAAGGTTTTTCACGGCACACTTTTGGTTGTTCTGTTTATACTACAAGACCATCCGGCAACTACATCTTGATGCCGGACGCCTGTGTAGCTTTCTCATTGTTACCTGGATCAATTAATGGTCACGAGCGTGTGAGTAAATATTTAACGTCACATCGGCAATATGTCAGCCATATCTCAGCCATGTCGTGACGATAGTTGAGAACGTGGATAACAGGGATGTTGTCCTACCGCTGGACAATATATCATGGAGAGGAAGAGCATTAGATAGCATTGCAGCAACAACATAAATCTTTTGTACTTGTGCAAGCCAAGTATGCTGACAGCAAGCTAGGTGAAATCAAGATCGGCGATCCTATTTACTATAAAAATCACCAACGAAAATGTTTTTCTTGTGCATTCAAACTTTGTTATTTGGTTGCTCAAAGTCTCCGAGACATTAGCAATTTCTTGTTCAGTTATGTTCATATTATCAATACCTTCGTTAATGTCGTTTCGGTTCTCTGAAACTTGAGTTCTTGTGTTAATCATGGAGAGCCCTTCTCGTATGACATGATTTATACTGGCCTGGTTCTCAGCAAACCTTCGTACATTTTGTTTAATAGTGTTTTGATCAGCATCAAACAGAGTGCCAAACAAAGAAATAATGGCCGCTTGGTCCGGGTGCGCAATCTAGTTGTGGTAATATCATTCATCTTTTGAAATATATTTTATTTTCGTACATACCTGTACCCTGGGCTACTCCAAAAGGAAAGTTAAAACCAGAGGAAACATGCTTCTCCTGAAACAAAACGGAAACAAAATAAATAAAAATAAGACATATAAAAGTAAGCAAAACTAATAAAAACATACCTCCACATACATAGCTCTAACCACTACTTGTCAGTTACACTGTCCATCGTCGACAGGTTTTTAGTGTTCATATATTCCATTTCAGCGATAAATTTCGTTTTCTCATCACCGGATCCTTAGTTTGGTGATCTACCTTCAGTTGTTGGTAACCTATAGCTCATTTATATATTGCATTGTCCCCTATAGGTACATGTTTTAGGTCTAATAACCAGTTTTACATTCTATTATGTGATATTCTAGTTAGTTTTACTGTTCTTCGTTGACAGGTTTCTACAATGTATGTTCTATCAAATTATATGTATTTTTATACTTAATCGTTCTCGTCACGATATGGCTGCAATATTGCCGATGTGACGTTAAATATTAACTCACTCTGGTTCAAACCGCCGTCATATAGCTAGAATATAAACTAAACTGATTCACTCATTTCTTTGTTCATCAAACGAATACCGTTCCTGGTTTTTAGGCGCATTCGCTCAAACACACATGGCTTCGCGGAAGATCAGCTGGTTTACCTCAAACGTACATCGTTTGGCGGTTACAAATTCTTGGTGGTTTTGCTTAAATAAATGAAGTTTAATTTCAACCTTGATTATATAAGTGATTATATACTATTACGGGAAACTAAACAACTCTCCAGATAGGTACTTTCATTCAGTTAGGAAACACTCTCTGTGGAATTCAATACTGTCTCTGTGTAACGAAGCAGTAAGTCTGCGTGATCTGTTGTCGCTCGTTGTCTTTCTATGCTATTCTTTATTTAGAGCATTACAAGATGTGTAGTTACATCGGCACATATACACTGGAAACTGCCTTAAGCAGTAAATCTGAATGATCGGTTTTGCACGAACCAGTTCCTGATAACTGCCGCTCATTTCGCAAGTATTCGCGCAAACACTCCTTGCTTCGCGGAAAATGATGGTTTCTTTCTTCTGAACGAGACGCCATATTGGCTCAGATTCGTCATGATAATTGAAAGTACCGGCTAGCATTTCCGTTACACTATGTCGTTTGTCAGCCTCTAACATATTATGGTTCACATGAGGAGTAATTACACAACAAAGTCATTGAAGGACGGGCTCTCACAGTAGTCAGTTGAACCAAACGCACTCCGTCGCTACACTGCATATCCAAATTGCTGAAAAATGTCCAGAATGGATAAAAATTAAAGCAAAACAGGTTGAGGATTGGTAGGGATATACTGTCATTTCCCGCAGTATTACAGTTATTTCACGACGGTAATGAAAATGAAGTCAAATGATGTCAATGGTTTATACACAAAAGTAGATCTAGTAGCGGTAACAATGCGTTATGGAGTACCGCCACAGTATTCTACTTGGCTTCGCATTCGTTAAGTGATATTGCTACATTAACATCACAATGTGTTGTTATCGGGTGTCGTCACAGTGCTTGCTGCAGTCTTTTTCTTTGCTCGCTCCTTCCTGCCACCAGCTCTGTCTGAGGCATTGCGGAACCACAGCTTATACTTACAAAGCTTTCTATGTCACCGGACTTTTCCTTGTAGCCTCTGAAATTTCACAAAACGCGTTTCATAAGACAAAATTAAGACTCATAGTGACATTATATATTAAATATTCATCTTGTGTTCATTAATAATAACATTAAATGTTGTTTTCTATGTAAATAGTCGTGTCAGTAAGCAAATGAAAACTGGTACAGCACTTTCATTGCAAAGCAAAATTTAAAATCATTCTCTCGGGAATGTTTGGTCTGTTGAAGGAGTTACGTCGCCCTCAGCATATTACGAGCGCTTTTTTCACTTTCTTTGCATCTTAAACTAAATTATCTTGCACTCTTTAAAATGATAATTTCATTTGAGAGATAAGTTGCTTTTCCTAGTCATATTTATGTTTCCATGTACTGTAATCCCACTAACCCAAATTATAAAAAACCCGCGAACTTATGAAATTATTATGAATGTAAATGCAGTGTGAACCCTTTGTTTCTGCTTCACTTAAAGGCTATTGCACCCATCATTTTCATCCCCTTAAAGGCTGCCTTGGGTCGGCTGCCTATCCAGTTGACACTTATTGCCAATGGGGTGGTAAAAGCTGCTTCCAGAATGATTTACACGGTGTGCTTTAAACTTGATCCTCCAATTACTCCTAACTGCATCAAGTACATCAAAAGGAAGTAAAGGGTAATGTCATTCTCTACGTGTTTACTATTTCTGCAGAACATAGAACAATCTAGAAATGACGTTCGGAAAAAAACTTACCACACTTCTGAATGCCCTGGCATTACCCAGTGCCGTGTTGGTGTCGTGAAGCTCTTGCAGTGATTTCAAGGGAAGGTCCGGTTTTCTTTGCTCGGCACTTGGCTGGGTTGACTTAGGAGTTGGTGCAGTAATTAGTTTTTTGTTTTTGTTGTAGCTGTGTTTTCTTTCACGACCTTATACACTGTAGTACTTCAGCTGCAATTAAAACAGGTGACTGTTAAACATCCGTGTAATGTAATATAATACATTCTTGAAAATTCAAATCTGGAACTGTAACATTAGAAACAAACATACCTGTAGAAGCACGCCGGGATAACTATAGCGGTGATGGTGGTCGGAAATCAGTTGTTGAGTATAACCTAGTGAACGTCTTACAGCCTCCGCCTGAATCCTAATGGGTGTGAGTGGAGAAGACTGCAAGGATTCCACTGCTGCAGGTGATACAGAATGTCTATTTGGAAACAGATGCGGCAATTGTTGGGGATGTTGGTGTATTAGGAGTATTATGTCCAATGGACAGAGACACGGTCCTCTTAGATTTTGCTGGTGGATCCCTCTCTTCCTCATCTTCGCTTGAAGTCAATATTTATCTTCTATTCGGCCTAAAACAACTGCATTAAAACTCGACAACTGCTTGTGTTTATTAACATTTATAATGCCCATTAGAATGTAATCTTGTGTTTGGACCCTTCAGATGCCTGCAATTAGCAATGAAGAGTCACTCTTAATTTAAGAGCTTGAGTCACTTATTAAGTCACTAAGAATATACGAAAACATTTCCTAAAGACTGAAATAGCTTCTCTCTCAAGAAGATTTCTCTTCATCTATTACACAGCATATGATTTCAACTATCTGCATACAGAATTTATATGTGTATAATAATTAACTGTGTAATGTTTAAATAAAAAAAAATTCTTTCTTATGCCATCGTTACCATCATCTACATCTGTATATAGATCAGAAGTTTCCTCTGCAAGAGGTAGCTTTTTCTTGCTATAGCGTGATGCTGCAAATCTAAACAAAGTATTCTTGATACTCATAGTGGATGTTGTAATTATGAACCAAAAAAGAATACTTTTATAGTAATTATGGGCCAACCCTTTAACTCAGTAAGTAGAGCATTGGAATCACAGTCCAAAGGACACCAATTCGATTCCCGGCTTGGGCACCTCTTTCCACTATTACACCAGGGCCTGTTGGCACCTCCATTCAGGACATGTTGTATGACAATATTTTCTGAATGCATGAGCCATTCCAACCACTGAATGGAAACATTACTATATTGTCCATGGCCAACATATCCTTGACATGGTACTTGAGCGATGGGGCTTGGAACTGTTTCTGCTTCATGGGTAGTAATACCCCTCTGTTGAAGTTGTTTTTGTGAAATCCACTGACCACTCTTGAGCTTGACATCGTATGACCCATCTTCTTCTTCAGAGGGTCTGGAAGACATCCAGTTTGTGACAGTTTGTCCATTAGTCAGCTTGACATGGTCGTGACTTTTCGGAAACTTGGTTTTAACCCTCTAGTTCCCGCTATATGAAACAGACATGGGAAAATTCTTAAAATGTGTTACCTTATCACTTTCAGTCATATTTGAACATATCATCAAGGTTTTTGGAAATATCTTTAAAACTCAGAGAATTACAAAATGTATCACATATGATACATCGGGAATAAAGTCATGTGTATCATATATGATACAATTTCATATGATAATCAAAACTAACATCATATCTGTTATTTAACCATTTTATTAACGAAATGTAAACACAACAAATTCCAAAAATTCAATTGCAAATAAAACTGTTTGAAATCAGAACAATCTGGACGGAATAACCGGCATCACATGTTGATATACTTCATAGGTGTGAATCAAGGAAGCAGTTTCTGTCCTTATTCAGACAGAAGTGTTGCTGACACTTCATGCATTTGATGAAGGACAACCTGTTGCAGTTGCTGTACTTGCATCTTTGTCTGCTTGAATCCCAGATAGGAAAATGGTTCGTCCTATCCAACCTGACTTGATCGACAACTGGCCTACTTCGAGGCGCAGGGGGAGATCTTGGAAGGATCGGAGGAGAAAGTGAAGGTCGTCCAACTCTGGCTCTGTACTCAATGAGACAACTTGCCACTTCGCTTATGAAGACCCTCAGTTGCATTGGCTTCTGTTTGAGGAGACAACAATGGCGTTTGTACCAAAGCCAACTGTTCACTGCGGTGATCATGACAGAATGCCAAAAAATGTACATGTACCAGCGGCGTGACTTCATTTTCTGCTTGTAGAGTGATGTAAGTGAGTCAAGTAGGTCAACACCACCCATAAAGGCATTGTATGTTTCTATTATGGCTGGGCGTTCAATCATGATGTAAGACTTTGTGCCTTTATCCCATCTTCTTACTTCGCCTTTCGGCTCAACGCCAACAAAAGAAGATAGCATATCCACACTTTTGTTGTCAAACCATCTGACGGCAATTGTGTTGCTCTCTGTGTCAACCAAGTAGTCGGACGCTCCACGGCCTTCTCTCTTCAGTTCTTTTTCGGTTTTGAAATGACACCCTTTAAGTCTATTGGACCTTACAGTTCCAGCAAACTGAATTGAACGCTCGTTGAGTGCCTTCACAAGGGCAATAGATGTGAAGAAGTTGTCGGCAAATACTTTATAGTTGTTGCCTGGGGCCAGTGTTTCAGTTAGTTGCAACACGACATCACCTGCAACTCCAATTGTTTTTTCGGGTTTGTTTTGTTTCTTTCCTTGGTACACATCAAAATCGTACAGAATACCTGACGATCCGGCTCTTCCCCATATCTTAAACCCCCATGGATTTGGCTTTCCTCTCATGTACTGTTTTAGAGTAGACTTCCCTTTGAAGGATACCATTATTTCATCTACTGACTGATGTTCCTCAGCAGGAATTGTGAGAAATCTGGAGCGCAAACTATCCAGCCATGGACGAAGTTTCCACAATTTGTCAGCCTTTTCTTCATTTGTAGTTGTCAAGTTGTCTTTGAAATGGAGATAAAGTGCCAGTTTTTCAAACCTGTTTCGTGACATGTGATCGGCTATGGGGCCAAAACGAGTTGCAGATTCCCAGTAAGATCTCACACGTGGCATCTTTACTAATCCCATTCGTAAGTAAATACCAATGAATATTTCTATTTCTTTTCTCGTTGTGTTTACTTCCACTCCGTCTTTCTGCATTGAGTATACATTTGTTTGATTTTCTATTATACTCAACATTTCCTCTGTAACCATGCGTCTGAAGTAGGTATACGGAGATCCAATTGTTCCATCAGCAGGAGGTTCTTCAGTTATACCTGTAAACTGTGACTCAGCAGGTTGAAACGGTTGTTTTTCCCAATTCTGATTACCAGTTGGTAAAGTGGACAAAACAGCCTGCAGGTCTTTGTCTTCTGTAATATCCACATTGGATAATCTTCGCAGCTTTGCAAGAGGTATTTCATCTTGAAGCATTGAGAGAGGCATGTCATCTTCATCGTCATTGACTTGCTTTATAACTTCAGCTAACGGGACATCGTCACTGTCCGAAGAAAATGACTGATCGGATTCGCAATTTCTCTCAGGGAGATATTCGTCTCCTGAACTTTCACAAAAGTCCTCTATGTCACTGTCATCAGCAGTTATGGTACTAATGGCATTTCTCAATGACAATGTCCTTTTAGGCCGAGAATTCATCCTGAAAATAACATTTAGAAATAAATATTTTAAAAAATCATCATGCTATTTATTGTTCATTTCATCATTTTGAAATGATAATACAATCATCTTTTATTAAGATTTGGAACAAACTCACATTATATATAATATAAACATATTTAAGCTAATTTACATTTTTTATCAAGTTATCCTAGGCAAAAAGAATTCTTTATGTTTTGAATTTCATTAATCAAAAATAAATATGGTATTTTAAAGCATAAAAGAAAGATATTTACAATGTATCCCAAAAGGTGTTCAGAGTGATCTCCCTTTGACATTCACGTCTTTCCCGATGTATCATATATGATACACATAAATATTCGTGCAATTTATGAATCAAATGGTATGATTTATGTTTATATGATATGATATATTAATGCTGTAGCATTTCAGCAAACTGAAACAATAACAATTAGCACTTTAACTCACCTGTATCAGTGAATACGATCAAATCAACGGCTCAGTGCACACAGACATCTGTCTTCCATGGAAGCTGCCATATTTGATGACCTTTCTGCACTAAGCATGCAGAGTTAATTTTTGTACGAAACTACTGAATGACTTGCAAAATTGGCTGGACCAAGGTCCTTCAAGGGAGATAACTCTTGTTACCTCATAGGGCACACTAGATGCCAGGGAGTAAATTGTATCATATATGATACGGTGGGCACTAGAGGGTTAAATATGTTCATGCATAAAGAGGCTCTAGTGATAGAGTTGGCAAAGGGATCAACACCACCAATGATCTTTCCTTCTGTTTCCTCGCCTGTGGCATCTATGATCAACTGCTGAAACTTTAGACAAGCTTCTCTGAGCACAGTGACATCTGAGATACAGTACTCTTTCATTTCTTTAGAAAAATCAAACTCTCCATGTTGTTGGCTGTGCCATGACAAGAATACATCTCTGTCTTTAGCTCCCATGTAGTCCACTCCGTACATGTGGGGATCTGGAAAAGCTCCAACATAATTTTGGTTTAATTTGAAGGAGAACCAATGTGGGAAGTACCCCTTCTTCACTTCTGTCAGTCCAAAAGCTTTGGGTAAGGAGGCCAGTTTCATAGGAAGAAAGTTGAGACTGTCTATGATTCTGATATTGAGGCCTTTTTCAATCTGCATGTACATGATTTTAGAACCAGTGTAAATGATTTTACTTGGAAACATGGATTGATCTATCGTATACTCCAAAAGAAAGTATCCATCATAGGCTTTGCTATCGTGAGCAATGGCTGTGAAGTCTTTATGCTTGCTATTAAAGAGCCATCTTGAAAATTCAATGTGAGCTCCATCTCCCTTGAATATCACTTGACGAAATCCACAACTTTCTTCACAAGGAGGTTTCTTAAATTGTTTGGTTTTCTTGTCCCTTCTATTACAGGCAGGGCATCTAGATCCACAGTGGTGACATTTTGAGTCTTCACTGACTGGTTCTGTTTTGCAAGCATGGCAGGCTGATTGTGCCACCAAGTAGTTGGGAACATGTTGACTTTTGCCACACCAGGATTGGTGGCAATGCTGACAAGTAGATGATTGATGGGGACAGTTTTCAGCAGGACAGGTAGGACAAGGTCCTTGCGGTGAATAACCTTCTTCACACATCAACTGTTCATCCTGTCTGCATTCAAAGTCATAAAAGATAAATTTACTCTTGGTCTGGTCCACGTCACTAGGTTTCTGGTAACAGAGATGATCTTGCTCCACCACTTCTTCACATCCAGGGCATTTCCATTCTCCGCATTGGTGTAGTTTGGGATCCCTTTCTCTTCGGCACAATACTTTCTTACACATGGTACATTTCCAGAACCACTCACATTTAGAGGGTATGTATGTGCCTTTCTTTACATTTCTTTTTCCAGTTTGGTGTCGCTGGAAACACTCATGTGATCTACAAGTCATATGGCAATGCCGACAAGTCAGTGGTGTATCTGTTTCAGGACACTTTTGGCTATCTCATACAATGCAGGTCTCAGAGCAGGAATGATGCAATTTGTCATTGTAAGGTTTCAAACACCGCTCACAAAAATAAGAGGCTGAGAAAAATCCAGTAATGTTGACAATAGCATGGAAGTGAGCTTGTGGGTTTTCGACCAGGTGGAGAAAGAATTTGGGTTGTTCTGACTCTTGAACACCAACCCTGATAAACTTGTTCCCTCTTTCAGCGCTGACCACTAGAATCTGACATCCTAGTATTTTCCCAAAAGCTGGAATATCATTCAAATGACAAGGACGATCTGGAGGGATACCGGCCAATCTACATAACTTCAGGGCAAACTTTCCTTGCTCATGGCGTGACTTGTCTATTAATTTATTATAAAAGTGTTTGGGACATTTTCGATACTGTAGGACCAAGTCTATCAGGGGTGTTTCAGTATGACCAGTGAGTTTCTTCCATTCATCTTGACCGATTTGATTAGCTTTCGCCCAGTACACAATAATGGCTCTGACCATACATAGGTCATCCTCGTTGACAATCTGTACTATAGACCGTTTCAGATGAATAGAGTTGCTTGAACCTGCGAGTTGTGTTATGGTCTTATTGGATCGTCCACCTCGAGGTAGGTATACGTATGATTCCTATATCCACATGAAAGGAGACATCCAAGGCCAGTTCTTCACGACTGTTTAACACTTTCTCGATGTGTTTCATGATCAGTTCTGCATTTACACTGGCCCAAAAAAGAAACGCATAGGTGAAAATCCAATGTTATGAGAGATGATTTATTAACTTAAATTGCACAAAAAGTAATGGAACTTGAGCAATGATAATTCACACGGGTATTAACAAATGTGTGTCAAGACATATACAATCATTCACAGTGGTATTAAGCGTCTCTATTTTCCATGGCATAGTGAGAAAGTCAGTATCTGGTGTGACCACCACGGGCTCAATCACTGCTCTGCATCGCCTGGGCATTGACTGTATAAGACGTCTTATCCGCCTTTGTGGGATTCTTCACTCATCTCGCAACGCATTCACCAACTGTAGACGTGTCTGTGGCTGCGGCTGTCGACGTCGTAACCGTTTACCCAATTGGTCCCATAAATGTTCAATTGGGTTCAAATCCGGCGATTTTGAGGGCCATGGAAGAACTGTAATGTTGTTGTTGGCAAGGAAATCCGTGGTAATGCGTGCTGTGTGCGGTCTTGCATTGTCGTGCTGGAAAATTTCCCTTCTAGCGTCAATTGTGTAGGAACAACATGACGGTTCAGAATTTCATCCCGGTAGCGTACAGCATTGAGATTCCCTTGCACATGCACCTACTGTGTCCTGCCGTTCATAGATATGCCTCCCCACATCATTACACCTCCACCACCGTGTCTGTTGACCTCACGAACGCACTTTCGAGCATATCTCTCATTTCGACGTCTGTAAACACGCATCCTTCCATCATGTCTGTACAGCAGAAAACGTGACTCATCGCTGAACCAGATCCTCCTCCAATTCAAGAGGTTCCATGCCCGAACGTTCCTGCACCACTGAAGACGTGCACGACGGTGATGGGGATGCAGAACAGGTCCTGCATGAGGTCGCATAGGCCGAATTCCATGCTCTCTTAGGCGATTCCTGATGGTTTGTGGAGAGACTACGCAGCCCGGGAACGTGATCAGCGGTATACGTAGCAGTGACGGCCCGATTACGCAGATGAAGCACCCGGATGTAGCTGTCTTGTGCTGGAGTTGTCACCCTTGGTCTCCCACTCCTTGGACGGTCTCTGGTCGAGTTGTGTTGCGTGTATCGTTGCCAGAGACGGGAAATCGTGCTCTGCCTCACATTCAGACGTCTGGCAACTGATGACTGACTTTCCCCAGCTTCCAGACGTCAGTAGGGAATAATTAAGAAGTCCAGAGCCGCTTCGACGGCTCTGAGCCACTGATTGGCTAAAACCAGTCACGTGGCACGATGACGTCACAAACCATCAAATAAATATAGCATCATTAATAGCTACCACCTGTGTCAACAAGGTGTGAACGCTTACTTAAATAGATACCACCTGTATCAATAGGGTGTGACGGAGTGAGCCAACAGTGCACTGAATGGATACCACCTGTGTCAATAAGGTGTGGACACTTACTTGCACTGAATGGATACCATTTGTGTCAACAAGGTGTGACGGGTGAACCAACAGTGCACTGAATGGATACCATTTGTGTCAATAAGGTGTGATGGGAGAACCAACAGTGCACTGAATGGATACCACCTGTGTCAATAAGGTGTAACGGGGTGAACCAACAGTGTCGACGGCTCTGAGCCACTGATTGGCTAAAACCAGTCACGTGGCACGATGACGTCACATACCATCAACTAATTATAGCATCATTAATAGCTACCACCTGTGTCAACAAGGTGTGGTGCCATGAAGGAAATGGGTTTGGTCGTTATGTCAACAAGGAATGGAAAAAGCTACCAGCTGTGTCAATAACATGTGGGGCACGAGGCCCCGTAGTAAGTGGGGTGGGTATTGTCTTCGATCCAGTTGTTTCAACAAGGCAAGGAGGTTGAGTCATCACATACCAGACTTGAAGTCAACAGTAGATAATAAAGAAGATGTATCGCACCACATTTGTGGTGCTCTGACGTCACCAGCGTACCTACTGACCTTATGTCAACAATGAGTTGAATGGGTATTGTCCTTATGTCAACAGCGGGTTGAAAGGTATTGTCCTTATGTCAACAGTGGGTTGAATACCCATTGTACTCATGGGGCAGCTGTGTCAATAACGTATTGAAACTGAACTTAATAGACCCTAGTGTTACTACGTCGTGGATATACCATCAGTGTCACGCCTTGTGTCAATAATGTATTGAAATGGAATTGAATAGCACCCTCCGGCATATTGCGTCGCAGATATAGCGTTGGTACCACACCCTATGTCAACAATGTATTGAAATCGAATTGAATAGCACCCCGGCATATTGCGTCGCAGATATAGCGTTGGTACCACACCCTGTGTCAACAATGTATTGAAATCGAATTGAATAGCACCACTCGGTGTATTGCGTCGCAGATATAGCGATGGTACCACGCCTTGTGTCAATAATGTATTGAAATGGAATTGAATAGCACCCCCTGGCATATTGCGTCGCAGATATACCAGTGGTGCCACGCCTTGTGTCAATAATGTATTGAAATTGAAATGAGTACCACTCCCTGGTGTATTGCGTCGCATATATATTGTCAGTGTCCTGTGGTCTCAACCTTACTTCCTCCCAACTGGCTTCATAGACCAGTCGAACCTTTTCTTCCTCTCCTACCAGAAGGGTGCCTCAGAGTTTGGACTGACAGAACCCCTGAGTTAAGGTAAGAGTGTTATTTTATTTTATTTGTTGTTGTTGTTGTTGTTGTTGTTGTTTTAAACAAACATATCATAAGCAGTTTACGACATTATCAGTATTACGTTCCTTGAAAGAACAACACAACAAATATGTCATAATAATTTTTACATTGTATTTCAGAATATTCTCCTTCACATCTACATTGTTTGCTAGATCACGTTAATTGCTTTTAAGTAATACAGAAAATGAATCCCACAGAACGTACTGCGTTTCAGTTGAACTGGATTTTTATCATACATCATTTGGAAACCCCAGATTTTCTTGATGTTTTGTTTGAAAAAGGAGTGATAACTTTTGTATGTTACACTGATAAAAGATCCTCTTTGCAACATTATGGTAGAGTTGAATCCAATCGAGACTTGATGTGCTTTGTTCTAAGACACAGCAGTTTTCACCAGGTGATAGATGCTTTGAGACAATCACATCATGATGAAATCGCAGATAGGATTATGCACTCATTTCAACAGAATAATATATAATAAGAAATCACAAATATTATCTCACATTGTAACTATATGTTCAAATGTACACATTTTGATGATAATTTAGAATGCATTTGAACTTTAGTTAATTATCATCAGGTTGTTTTCTGAAGCTTAGAAAGTCAGACAAATCTATTTGTTTCTTTCTTTGCTTATTTCAGAAAAAATATCAGTGTACCAAGGACATTGTTTGCTAGACTCTCTTTAAAATGTCTACCCCACATACAGCACCTGTATTCACTTGTGAGTTTTGTCAAAGCACCTTTGGTCACAAACGTTCCCTAGTTAGACATCAGAGAAACTGTGGTCCATCTGAGGAACATTTTGATTGTGAAAACTGTTCTAAATCATTCCTGCGCAGTGATGCATTACAAAGACATATAAAAAGTCAACACAAAGACACCTCGCTCAGCACAGCTTCCCGTCAATCATTTACATGTCGTGCCTGCTCAAAGACATTTCCCACAGTCAAAGACCTCACCAAACACACTAGACAGAATCACTTTTCTTCCACCAGTTCACAACAACAACAACAACAACAACAAAGCGGTTGTGGGTCAGCTAAACGAAGGAAATCTAACAGTGATAATGAACAATCGTGCTCTAGACATGCATTGAATGGGACTGTGAGGGAATTTGATTTCATTCCTCAAGGTCAAGAAGGGAATGACCCCTTCTATTACTTTGTGAAAATTCAACCAGAAATCATAGCATGCCTCAAAACGGAGCTTGAAACAAAACGAAGCATCAAATGGGCACTTTGTACTCAATTCAAATTTAGCAAAACCAACCCTGATGGTCAGGTTTCCTATTCTGAACCCTACTTTAGAACTAAAATGTCTCCAGCGACGCTAGCTGATGATTTGGATGTGTTGTACACAGAAGCCATACATACAATAATGCAACTGATGGACAATTACGAAGGGGATAGTTCAAACTTGAATTTTGAAACTGTGATGAGTGCTAAATTATCTGTGGTCAAGTTTCAACCTTTTCGTGGAAGTTCATATCTCCCTCTGCCCCCTTCGTTAGAGAAAAAGCGTTGTCTGTTGAACATCAAGAACACGGATGATGACATGTGCTTTGTGTATTGTGTTCTGGCTCATTTGTATCCCATCCCATCCCATCTAGTCCGAGAACAAGTGAGTCACTATAAGGATAAAATACACCAATTAAACCTCACTGACTGTTCATTTCCCATGAGATTAAATCACATTTCAAAATTTGAAAAAACAAACAATGTCAGTGTCAATGTCTATGGTGTTGACGAAGATGAGAATCAACATCATGTCATCTTTCCTTTGCGAGTCAGTTCAATAAGTGCAGACGTACCTCAAAATCGTCACATCGATCTCCTGTTGTTAACTGAGGAGGTGGAGGAAGACAACGAACCCCCACTGTCTCACTATGTTCTCATCAACAGTCTGTCAGCCTTGATTAGAAAAGCCGGTGACAATAACAGTAAATTCATTTGTCGTAAATGTTTGTGGACGTTCAAGACTGAAAATACTTTGGAAAAACATGTCCCTTACTGTCATCAAAAAGCTCAAAGAATCAAAATGCCTGAACCGGATAAAGCGTTTCGATCATTTGGGTTGGGTCAGTATGGTAAGATGAATAAGGTCCCCTTTGTGATCTATGCAGATTTTGAGTCTGTCTTGGCTCCCTTAAATCATAAAGAGACAGTGGGGAGAACTCATCATGTCCAAGAGCACCTTCCCTGTGGTTATAGTTATCAGATTGTGTGCAGAGAGCCAAACTTGTACACTTTCCCATTAAGAACCTACAGTGGAGACCATGCTGCTCAGCACTTTATGGAGCATGTATTGGAAGATTACGATCAGCTCATGGACATATTAAACCACCCGGTTCCCATGAATCTGACTCAAGAGGAAATGTCAGCATTAAAACTGGAAAGTCACTGTTATCTTTGTGGAGAAAAAATACAATTCAATGAGAGACACATCGATCATGATCATTTAACGGGTCGAGTCAGGGGTTTGTGTCACAATTATTGCAATGTCAATTACAAAGAATCCACGTTTGTGAATGTCATTTGCCACAATGCCTCACGATATGACAATCATTTGATTCTTCAAGCGGCTGAGATGTTTGCGGATCGCAAATTGACATGCATAGGTCAAAATTCTGAGCATTTCATCATGTTTCAAATTGATCAACTGCGGTTTTTGGACAGTTTCAAATTTTTGAATACCAGCCTGGAAACGTTGGCAAACAACTTAAGAAGCAAAGGTCAAGAAGAGTTTGTCTATTTAGCCAAGAACTATCCTGACCATGTGGATTTGTTGACTCGGAAATTGCCCTATTTTTACGAATACGTTGATAGTTTTGAAAAATTAAACCATACTGAATTTCCGATGCGTGATGACTTTTATTCCTCTCTGTCGGAAGCCACGATATCAGAGGAAGAGTATGCCTTTGCTCATCATATTTGGCAGACATTCAAAATTACATCAGTGAGAGAATTCATGGAATTGTACGTTGCCGTTGACACACTGATTTTGACCGATGTGTTTGAAGCATTTCGCAACATGTGTTTAAACTATTACAAGCTTGATCCCTGTCAGTACTTTACTCTCCCGGGTATGGCTATGGATGCGTGTCTCTTGATGACAGGGGTCACCCTTGATCTCATGACTGATCCAGACATGTACAATTTTGTCTCCAACGCAGTAAGAGGGGGCGTGGCTAGCATCAATCATCGTCACGCCCAAGCCAACAACAAATACATGTCAGATTACGACCCGTCAAAACCCAAATCTCACTTGATGTATTATGATATTAACAATCTGTATGGTGCTGCCATGAGCTGTCCTTTACCTCAAGGTGACTTTCAGTGGGTAGATGAAACACAAGTAGATGCTATTGACTGGTTGAAACTCGACCCCCAAGGTGATGTAGGTTACGTCATTGAGTGCGATTTGGAATACCCACGTCATCTTCACTCCGTCCATCAATCCTTGCCCCTCGCTCCCACCAAAGAGAGCATTCCCTTCGAAGATTTGTCACCCTACCATCACAATTTGCTGATGAAATTAGGTATGTTAGGAAAGAACAATAAGAGCAAACCACCCACGAGCACCAAACTTTTTTCCACCTTGAAAGACAAAGAGAATTATGTCATTTATTTCGGAACTTTGCAGCAATATTTGCGACTGGGTTTGAAGCTGAAGAAAGTACACAAGGTGTTGAAATTTACTCAGTCAAAGTGGATGAAACCCTACATCGACTTTAACACCCAAAAGCGCAAAGAGGCAACAGACGATTTTTCAAAAGATTTGTTCAAGTTGCTATCCAATGCCGTGTATGGGAAACAATTACAAAATGTAAGAAATTACATACAAATCGAGTTGATCACCAATGAAGCAAGACTAAGAAGGTTTTCGGCAAAGCCAAATTTCAAAAGTGTCAATGTTTTTTCGGAAAATTTGGTCGTGGTGAGCATGGAGAAAGTGTCTGTCACTTTGAACCAACCCGTCGCTGTAGGTTTCACCATTTTGGAACATGCTAAGCGATTTCTGTACGATTTCCATTACAACGTTGTGTTAAAGGCTTACGTTAGCGACCAAGTGAGAGTTTTGATGACTGACACAGATAGCTTATTTTACCAATTCTGGTCGCCCATGAGTACTCCTCTCCCCGACCCTCAAGACTTCATGTTAGCTAACCCACATCTCTTTGACACCTCAAACTACCCTAAGGACCACCCACTTCATTCCATGGAAAGACACAAAGTGATTGGTCTGATGAAAGACGAAGTGGGTGGTCAGACTATCAGAGAGTTTGTTGGACTTCGAGCAAAAAACTATAGTTTCATTTTTGACAAAACTTCAGGTGAAAGGGTCGAGAAGAGCACTGCCAAAGGGATACAGGAATCATTCAAAAAGAAACATCTTCGCCACCAAATGTATAAAGACTGTCTTTTCAAACATGAACAAAACATGGCCACTTATCATCAGATTCGATCTATTCACAACACCCTTTACACAGACAAGGTGACCAAACTGACTTTGACGCCACAAGATGATAAGCGCTATCTGTTAGCAGACGGCATTGAGTCTCGACCCTATGGATTTAACCCTTTCTAGAACTTCTAAACACACACACAAAAAAAAAATATCTGAAAACAACTTTCGAGCAATAGAACAGCATGTGTCTAGCAAACATGTCAAGAAACCCTCTGATGTTGCTGACAGAAAGAAGGAAAGGGGGAAAAAAATGAGGTATTTCATCGATCGTTTTCATATGTTGCTTGACAGAAACTGAAAGGCGCAAGACAGAAACTATAATGTGTATGACAGAAACTGAAATGTACATGACAGAAATTGAAATGTGTGTGATAGAAACTAATATGTGTCTGAGAGAAACTGAAATATGCATCATAGTAACTAAAACTTGTATAACAGAAACCGAATTGTACGAAATTTTATAGAAGAAGGAAAACGTCTGTAAGGTGAGTGGGTGAAAAAAAAATTAATAATAATTATTTTCTCTTTATTTTTACAGGATGATTGAAAAACTCACGAGGTACCGATTCAGGGTTATTGGAAGTCGGGGAGAAGTGCTGAAGGAAGGGCGACTTTTGCACAAAAATCGTCTGGCAGCTTGTCAGGCAGCGACTCGATGTCTGGAGAGAATGCTAAGACAACAGCTGAATGTGGGAGCACAAGAGAGCACATCTCATAAAGAGCCGTTGTTCTCTGTGGCCTGTTATGAGGTCCTTATTCCAAGACGGATGCAACGCAAGAGTGGGGACAACTGCAAACACATTCGATCTTCATTTGAATATGTGATGGAATCTATTTATGTTGATGAACTTAAGGTCAAAGTGAATGAATTATGTAATGGAAACTGCTATGGATGTGAAGTGGATCACCCGTCTCAAGTCCATCATCAGTGTCTAATGATGGAGGCCAATGAGCGGGTTGATTACTATTTTGATGCTGCGCTGTCATCAATGCCTCATAGATCCATCCTCGACAAGGCACGAGAGCAAATGAAGTCATCATCCGAAATTAACACTGAATGCTATCAAAATGTGGACTACCTAAACACGTCTTTCTTTTCCGTGAGCAGAAAAGAACGAGTAGAGCAAAAACTGAGAGAGAAAATGAGAGATTTTTAGAATGTAACACTGATAGTTTTATTCCCAGTGATATTTTTTATGATTATCCCCACTTCATCCCATTTACCTCATGCTGTAGTAGTTTTCGCCTAAGAATTGTGAATCTGGTTGTTTGATGTTGGGGACACGAACATCATGCTGAAATAATAAATGAATTTATAAATGAATGAACATTACCATTATTGCATTATGGTCATCCTTTCTATTGTATTTCAACACATGGATGAATAATGTTAGTACTTCTATTAATAATCGAGAAACCTGTTTCATGAAGTAATATATTAAAATATGATATAAATACAAGAGATAAAATTTGTTTTGTTGTTATTTCATATGTCGAAGTTATCATGAAAGCGGGGAAAAAACAAAGTTCATATGTTCATTCTGAGAGAATCGAAACAGAAACCAACCAACCAATATTATATTACACTCGCACACGCACGCACAAACAAACAAACACACATTTATTCATCAGTCATTGAGATGCTTATAAATTCAAATATTTATGTAAACGGTTACATTGGTCTAAATCATTTTACTGTATTTAGATAAACACGTGATAAACAAGAATCCCGTCAACCAATGGATTTCAAACACGTGACAAACAAGAATTAATCCCGTCAACCAATGGATTTCAAATATCTTAATACTGTCTTGCGCAAAAAATTACCTGGATATCATTCATTGTCACGTCTACTGCTTGAGAGAGAGTTAGTGAGAAATTGTGTTAGTGAGAAATACAGTGTAAATCATGACGGCAAGGTTTGTGAATTTTATCATCTATATTTTATAAACATAGAATATTTAATGTACTTTTAGCAAATTGATGCTTGTGAGTGATTCAACATACTATGTACTGCTTCTCCTGTCGAGTTAATCTATTTCAGAACCTTGTCATTCTATATTGTTGTTTGGTTGGCTTTTTTTTTGTATCAGGAGAGAAAGCAGAGACAAATCTACATTTTACTCCTGGAAACAAGTCGTGAGAATGCCACTCACTCTGAACGAACCGGTCATTCACCAATCAAGTAACTGGTTTTCAACTCGTGACGAATGTGTGAACGATGCCAAGAAAAAGTTTCAAAGTGATTCCAAGGTCACAAAGCGAGTCATTATTAAAAAATCTCGCTGGGCACTCTCCGCAGATGAGGTCGCTATGACGGAGAAGATGACCCTCATAGAAAACTTGTTGACTCTCTGCTATTGTCATCAACTCACTAAGATTATCAAACGACTGTCTCGCGAACTGTGTTTTGGGTGCATGTTCGAGACAGAAGGTGAATGGGTGCATACTTGTGACTTGTCAGAAGAAAACATGGTGGAGAAGTACTTCAACATGGCGATGTCTGAAGTAGACGACGCAGAGGTGAACAGAAACTGGAGAAACCTGTTGGCAGATGACCCGACTTTGCGAGACGTGAAAGAATTCAACTTTGCTCCGTATCAATGCGAGGAATATCGTGACTCTCAGTTTAAAACTGATAAATGCACTGACAGTATGAAAGAGCGTGTCTTGAAAATGTTAAAGTTGGATAAAGGACCGTAAGAAGAAGAAACCATCGTACTGGTCTGTATTTCTCGCAAATAAAACCCCTCTATGTTATTTATGTTATTTGTCATTATATTGCCGTGACAAAATGTATAAAAAAATCCACAATGAACCACCAAAATATAACACTGACAAATCTAAAATATTCAATTAAATGTATTGAGCAAATGTACAACAGCAGTGGTACAATGCAGATTTCGGGAAAATAATGAAACATTAACCGTAACAAAATTTGGGTTCCCATCTGGGATGGAATGCAATCTGGTCTAAAATAAGGTTCAAATAATCCATTCATGGGAATGTAGTACAACTTTTATAATTCAGTCATGGGAGTCATGGGAATGTAGTCTTCGTCTGTGGTTGCGGTGACTGGGGATGGATGTGGCGCCATCGGGGTGGGCCAGCTACTCTGAGATGATGATGATGTATCAATGCTGGCTGCTACCACTCTCCTCGGCGGAGGCAGGGGAGGTGGAGGACACTTCAGTCTGCGAATGTCACTCTCTACCTGGTTCATCCTGACCTCATAACGGCAGTGTCTGGGACACTCGATCAAAGAAAACACTGTCTTTATGTCTTGAGAAGCGACGTTTAGTCGCTCCTCACATCTCCTCACCTTCTCTTCTATGTCCCCGTCTCCCCTTGCTCTACAGAAACACTGGCCCATTTTCTCCTCGTATGCAACTAAGCCAAAACAAATGTAATTCTTGCACCACCATTAAAATTACCCACAAATCCTCTTTACATCCGCTACAGTTAAAACGTGGTCATGGTCCAAGGGGGATAACTCTTAGAGACAGCAAGAGAGAGAGAGAGAGAGAGAGAGAGAGAGAGAGACCGACCGCTTAATCAACATCCCGTTCAATGATGTTATTTTATCATTATGTTTTCATTGTATTTTTGTTGTCTTATCTTACGCTGCTCTCATTTCATCATGAGTTCTCAAGAGAGTAACACTGCACAGACTCCTGGCACAGCACTAGAAGATTATTATTTCGACCCGCAGAAACCAGGTGCCTATTACGGACCCTCGAAACTT
Organism: Haliotis asinina; assembly: GCF_037392515.1. Lineage (NCBI taxonomy): Eukaryota > Metazoa > Mollusca > Gastropoda > Lepetellida > Haliotidae > Haliotis > Haliotis asinina. The sequence goes on from NC_090292.1 coordinate 50,847,878, forward strand.
CGAAGTGTGCTACGAGATAAGGGTGAACCAAAGACGTCACTTCGTCGTGTCAAAAAGTTTGTTAGCGATCAAGATGCTTACAGCTTACATAGACCTGTTAGATATCGTTTCAAAAGGATGAAAGTAAGAGTCAATTCTATCGATGAAATGTTTGATGTGGATTTAGCCGATGTGTCGAGGTATACCAAGTGGAACGAGGGAGTGAGATATTTGCTGGTAGTGGTGGACATTCTATCACGATTTGCTTTCGTTTTACCACTGGAAAACAAGAGACCTGAGACAGTGTTGAAGAGTTTCAAAAAAATACTCAAACAAAGAAAACCCCAAAAAGTCAGAGTGGATGCAGGGAGTGAATTCAAAGGTGTGTTTAAGGAGTATTTAAAAACACAAAAGATAAAACTTACCATAGCTCGCAATGAAAACATCAAGAGCAATTACGTCGAACGCTTTAACAGAACATTGAAGTCTCTCATCACTCGTTACATGACGCACAAAAACACCAAGCATTATTTGGACGTTCTGCCACAACTGGTTTACAACTACAACCACACATTACATTCTTCTTTACCCCACCTGTCCCCTGCGCAAGTGAATAGAGAAAATGAAGTGAAGGTATGGGATCACGTCTATCTGGAACCTTTGAGGAAAGTCAGTAAACCTAGAGTGAAAAAATATGTATTTAAAGTGGGCGACCTGGTTCGCATCTCATATCTCAGGAAACCCTTCAGCACGGTACTCGACCTCAAGTGGACAGAGGAGTTATTTAAAGTGGCTCGACGCTACAAGAAACAGACATTTCCACAGTACAAACTGAAGGACTTTCACGACGAACCAGTGATCGGGTCCTTTTACGCAAACGAGTTAAAGAAGGTCAACAAGACGACGGACGCGCTCTGGCGAGTTGAGAAAGTGCTCAAAAGGAAAAAAGTGAGGGGAAAAACTTACGCTCTGGTGCGCTGGGTCGGCTGGCCTAAGTCTTTCGATTCATACGTTGAAGAAAGCGAATTGAAGGAATTGTAATGGAGTGAAAAACAACAACAACAACAACAACAAAAAAAATCAAGTATGGAGAAGTACCTGTTTCTTAAAAGCACCGATTCCAAAGCGACATCCTTTCCGGAGAATACGGCCTACCATTTTCGCGTCAAATTAAATCAAAGGTTAGTCTTCGACGGATTCTGGGTTGTATCTTTAGTGGAGCTGAACTTTGGAAAGGTGGACCTGAGTAAAGTCACGGATCCGTACGTAGACGTATTGTGTAATCTGTGCGACAGTTCATTGGTGGGCGAAACACAACTGGCCTTATTGAGACGTATCGATTTAAGACAGGGACCTACCTACGCCTTTGGTACTGAATTTAATATTCGTGTCAAGCTGAAAGAAACCGACAATATCGAAATGTATTTAAAGTCGGAAAATGCATCGACAGCTTCATTCCTAACAGAAGCGACGTACGCTACACTTCATTTAAGGTCTTATCCTTTTGTGGAGTAAAAATACAAAAGAAGCCATGGATTCACGTCCTCTGTATTTCCCTGACTATGCCAAGTTTAAGCATTATTTCGACAACAAACATGTGAGGAAAACGTCTAATCTGCTTCACGGAAAAGCGAAAAAACTAGTGATCCCACCACGGCAAGCAGGAACACATCGTCAACAGCAGCAACAGCAGCCGACAAAGGTCACTTTGCAAATGACGTCAGAATCGCAAAGCGAGGTAGAGAGAGCGGAAGCCAAAGACAAAAGAGTGAAAGCTTTAAAACGCAAGGGCGGTGAAAAGTGCGTCACAACGCAGAAGATTCGCCGAACCGACAACAACGCTGCCCCATCAAAGACAGCCAAAGCGCTCAAGTGTACGCCCGTGCAAGAAAACGATATCTTCAGTTAAAACACCATCCGTAACGACCAAGACACGATGTCACTGCTGAACGACAAAGAATTTGAAGAGCTGGTGCCCGAATCCTTGAATCTGTTCACTTTACCCCCTTATCAGACTAGCGTACAGAAACATTATTTCGTGAATGTGCGACCTTTAAGCCAAATCAACGATGGTGCACCGTTGGAATTTCAAGTGAACAACTCCGGTCCCGACTACACCGACCTTAGACGCACTCGTCTACACGTGAAAGTCAAAGTAACACAGGCCGATGGTACTTCCTTAGCTACTGATGAGAATGTCGCCCCCACAAATTTGTTCCTCCAAACAATGTTCTCACAGCTCGCGGTGTACCTGCAGAACCAGCTCGTGTCTTCGACCAACAACCATTACGCCTACAAGAGCATGATGAAAGTCTTGCTGGGATATGGCGAGGAAGCAAAAAACACCCAGTTGTCCACGCAGCTGTTCTACAAGGATGTTGGCGATAACGACGCTGATCTGGAAAGCAGTAACGTTACCGGATCTAGTAATACAGGCGTGTTGGCACGCTCCGCTTTCATAGCGGAAAGCAAAGAATTCACCATGTCGGGACCCTTGTACGAGGACATCTTCGACATGAATCGACTTCTGCCCAACGACGTGGATCTGACCCTGAAAATGTTCAGATCGGAGCCCAAATTTTGTTTGATGAGCAGTGTTACCGCACATGAATTCAAAGTTCACCTCTTGGACGCTTACTTGCAGGTGTGCAAGGTCAAAGTCAACCCTGCCTTGATCTTGGCTCACAACACACTGTTCGAAAAGTCAAACGCGCTTTACCCATACACTAAAAGCGAAGTCAAGGTGACCAGCATCCCAACCACCCAACAGGCACACACCATAGACAACGTCAGCAATCCCGTCGCCAACCGATATGTCGTGGGACTGGTGGAAAGTTCGAGTCTCAACGGGAGCTACACAGGCAATCCGTATAATTTCAAGTCATCCATGCTTAAAAAGATGGCGTTGTACATCGACGGTGTCAGTGTGCCCGGTCAGCCCGTCGAAGCCGACGATGTCACCTGTTACGTCAACATGCTCGACGGCATGGGTGTGTGGAACGAAGACAAGGGCAACGGCATTAGTAGAAGCGAATTTCTCCTTGGGAACGCTTTGTTCGTCTTCGACATTGACAAAATGTGTGCGGATTCGGAGTATCTGAATTTGGTGAAATCGGGAAGCGTGAGGCTCGAACTGGAATTTAAATCGGCACTCAAAAGCACGCTGAGTTGCATTGTCTTGACGCAGCGAAATTCACTCATTGAAATCGATCAAGCCCGCAACGTGTTTGTCAAGTAATTGTCAGCGGCTGAAAGCTTCACACCTTTGGTGTGTCCTACGATGCGACCCGATTTCACGATCTATGCTCATGTCAAATCTGCACGCAAAAATTAAGCCAACACGCAGGTGTATTAGCTTTTACTTAAATTCAGTGCCATACGACCCATGTCACATATGTTTGTCACTATTTCAGATATTTTACAGAATCGTGTTTATCCCCTGCACAGAAGACGTGAAAAATAGGATTACTGAGTGTTGTATGTGTTTGTAAAGCAGTCAGCTTCTTCATAGCGCCGAATCTAGTTCTTTAATGTTACTAATTATGTAACCGCATTATTGTACTGAATGTATATTCATTTATAGTGCTGAATACTATTTCTTTATAGTGCTGAACAGATGCTGTAGAGAAACATCAACTCAAATAAATAAATAAAAAATATTTCAGAAAAAAATATTGGTTTTATGTTTTCTTTCCCTAAAACTTTGACATAAAATACATCTGCATAGATAACGATTCGATCAGTTTTGTCTGAACACTGGTACTGTACAGTACAATCATGGAACAGTCCGATGATCGATCAAATGTCGCAGACAGCTCATGCTTACTGCCGTTTCAAACACCTACGACTATATCCGTCATAGGAGGAAGTTCTTCCGGTAAAACCCATCTGGTAAAACGGATGCTAGAACAAGTCGATGACATGTTTCAACCAGCACCCAACTTGATAGTGTATTGCTACGCAGTTTGGCAAGATGTGTACAGTGACATGCAGCACTCCATTCCCAACATTCAGTTTCACGACACCCTTCCTACGGAACATGAACTGAGATCCTGGTCTGTACAGTCGGGAAAACGCATGCTGTTGATATTTGATGATTTAATGATGGAGATATCTAGAAATCAACTCATGCTGCATCTGTACACTACTCTCTCCCACCATTTAGGGATCACGGTAATCAACATTCAACAGTCGGCTTATCCCAAAGGCGAATGCAACAGAACCATGTCTATAAACACGCATTACTTTGTTCTGTTATCCAACCCACGTTCGGCGCACGAATACAAAATTTTAGCGTCGCAGATATTCCCGGGACAGGCGAAATACTTTGCCGAAGCCTTCCAAGATGCTGTTGGGAGACAAAAGTACGGATATCTCGTTCTGGATGTCTCACCCCACGCCGACGAACAGTATGGACGTTTGCGTACAGGAATATTTCCCGGTGATGTGTGCACGGTATACTTACCTCAGTCATAATTCACGTCTGCTCGCATCTAAACCTGTATCTAACAAATCAAAACAACACAAAAATATTACAAAGTGTACATGCTGCACTGGGTTTCGTCACTTTGCTTTCAACTCTCGAACTAAACAGAACTCTTCACGTTGTTGTCGGCGTTATGGACGTATGTGGAAGGTTTGAAGACATAGCTCCAGACTGTACCGAAACAGAGTACTGTCCCCAGGTGCATGGACACAAATTTAGTGACAGACTAAACTCGTTTGCTAACTGCTGGCCACTTCAGATGAAGCAGTCTCCAAAGTCCATGGCTGCGGCCGGATTTGTGTACACTGGACAATCGGACAAAGTCTACTGTTTCAGCTGCAAGCTACGTGTTCATCGATGGATACCGGAAGACAATCCCATGGTAGAACATTTCAGACTGTCACCTCACTGTGACTACATACACATGGTGTCTGAACCCAAACACAGCAAAGGAGCTTAGAAAGCATCCATGATTTTTTTTCACACGATATAATAAAACCCCATTGACCTAGTGAGTGTCGAACATTTGAAAGCGGAGCGGCAAACATCCAACACATCTCAACATGAGTGAACTGTTGGATAAACATAGGACTTTTCTTCTGATGTTGGAACAAGCTAATGTGAAACAAAGAAAAGCTTTGTTGAATCACGCATCGCGCGAACAGTTCAGGGCTGTGATTACTCTGATATTTAACGTGTTAAGGGGCAACATTGTCCTATCGAATGAGGATATATTACGACTGTCACGTCACAAGAAGTGCATTCGAACACTGGCCACCAAGACAGTCAGTGGACGTCGCAAACGTGATTTGATTGCCGCTCACCATTCGGTTCTACCCATTTGCATAAGATCCTATAGAGATTACCTCTCATCTGTACAGCCAGAGATTCATGATGAGCAAGCCGATGATTCTTTTGACGAGGGACACTTATCAGAGACTGATGTCCGAGGCGGAAGCGCAGAAAACAGCGACAGCAGCAGCAGCGACGACAACAGCGACGACGACGACGACGTCGACGAATCAGACAGCGAATCCAGAGCCAAGATCTCGGACAGAGAATGAATCGGATGACAGTAGCACATTGGCAAAGGATGACCTCCGAGTTGAGGATGAATCTCAGTCTGTCAACAATAAATGCAACAGCAACAGCGACAGTGAAGTTTTGTTACGGATTCCCGAACAACTTCTCAAGAACATTTCTTCTACAAAAACTGTGGGGAAATTAATGACTTTGTGGTTATTTGTCAAGAATGTAATCAAGGGGGGATACTTGACAGTGAGAGATAACTTGGAACTTGAACTGCAAAATGGAAAACGGCTGGAAGGCTCGAACCTTGTGAAACTGATTCGTTTCGTTGTTCTGCAACATTCTACATCGAAAAAGCCAATTGGATATAAGGAATTCCGTAATCTGCTACGCAGTTTAAAAGTACCTAAACATATTGTGAAACGATCTGGAGTTAAAACAGCTACTAACAAAAGATTAGGGGTGAAGAGCAAAGTTATAAATGGTGTGCCGGGGCAGCTGCGTTTTAAAAGATTGGAATCTTTGTAATCGAAATGATGGTTGTGACTTGTGTGTTTACATACATGATTGTGGTAAATAAATAAATAAACAAACAATGAAGCCATCGTCATGTTGTTTATTTTCAACACGGGTTTGTTGATGTCACTGCAAACAGAAACCACAGTCGGTGTTTTACAATTGCTCGCACCCCTCCTGTCCTAATACTAACCTCCGTGAGACAATTTAAAATACTGTTGAAAGCGGACTTTAAACCCCCAAGTCATGTTATCTATTTATCACTCACTCACCTGGTTAAGCGTATACTCGTTCGCCTGTGCGCGGAGAGTTACCATAGACCGCCTGACAGTAACGTTGAAATCTCTTGCTGTGTTGCTTAAACGAATTTATAAAGATTGCACACACCCGTGCAAACGACTCTCCTCCCTCGGATTCGTCAATGGATGACGTATAGCTCAGCATACGAATAATACGTGCATGTGATGAATGAAATGCAATTACCCGGAAGAGCGGTATATCCGCAGGTAGAAAAGAGATGTTTTCAACGCCGCTGAAAGAAAACATGCAAAATCGTATTTACACTGCAAACACACTTCCCTTCCCTTCCCTTCCCTTCCCTTCCCTTCCCTTCCCTTCCCTTCCCTTCCCTTCCCTTCCCTTCCCTTCCCTTCCCTTCCACCTACTTAACATAGGGCCCGAGACTCATCGCATGTAGGCACGATGGGTGTCGATTCACGAATATAATGCAATAACCCAAGTTTACGTGCAATAGTTATGATGGACAAAATAAATACAAAATAAGAAGGAATGTGTGTAGGACAGGAACCTTCGTTTTTCCTGTGATGTCGGGTGGCTATTGCGATGCGTTTTTCACTATATTAATACACGATGTACCCGTCAGCTTCATTTGATGATAATGACTATGTGTATTTCAATCATATTTTAAAAGCAATACACGATTTGGTAAGCGCATTGAAGCTCATGTACATTCCGATCAGCCTACGAATATAACACACACACACACACACACACACACACACATTTAGTATAAATTGAACCTCTCAGCAGACATTTTCACAAAAGTCTTCTTACTCTCATGAAATGGGTTTTACTCTAATTTATGATGAAACAAGAAGCAAATACAGGTTCGGCATCGGAGAGGATCACATTTTGAGTTACAACGTGAGCGGGCAACTAAAGTTTATCCTTATAAACTTTTTAAAAGAGCAAGACTTGTGGGTGAGCAGATCGTTCATTCAGACATTCAATAATCTATTAACGTTAACTTTAGAAAATACCCGATTCACTTTCAATCGAGATGAAAGGACATTGGAGATACAGACTCTAGGCTGTCACTCAATCGCACTACTGGACCTAGATGAAATAAAGGAAACGGTGGAACTGCTAATTCGCGGGGAGGCGGAATTGGAGAAATTCCAATTTAGGGTGGATTTCAACCATTTATGCTGAAATGTAAGTATTACGAACTTCCGTGTTCATTATTCCATTGGTGATGCTGCAGAGCATTATGTGTACCGGACAAATCCATTACAGAAATAATTCTGATAATATAGGCTGTGCATTTTATTTTATTTTATTTTCGGAAATGCTCACTCACTCAATCACTCATAAGAATAATGTGAAATCTTGTAATGCGCCGGCGTCCACGCAACAAAGCACGCTTAAAGCACTAGCACGTTAATCATCATCGTTATTATCATTGATAGCCCAAGCTGCTAGGTTAGGATGCTAGAAGGTTATGGTCACATGATCTCACCGGGTACCCAGTTTCTGTTGGATGAACCGAGGCAAATTAGAACATGGTCACTCCCCTAAAGTGAGACCACATTAAATGTGCTTCGTCGTGGGGGTAAGACAGAAGTTAGGAAACGCTCCCTATAGGGTGAAATCCTCACCAGGTTCCACACTTTGATCATAACAGCAAAATAAAGAGATCATTCACAATATAGAGTAACTTTAAAGTCGGTTCTAAGGTACAAAATAAAATTAAATATCACATTCGACTTCCAAATTTCTATGAGATCCAAGTAAGTAAACTACGGTTAACGTTTTGTACACCGAAGATAAAAAAAAACCAAGAATGTGAGAATGACCATAGGAGTGTGAGACGAGCAATATGAAACCAGTTTTTCCAGTGGAAAAAAAACTTTATTCAAACATTGAATAGTAAATATCAGTGTAGTATGTAGGTCATGCGTGATGTTGCAATAATTCTGTTGATAGGGTTTCACCGAGTGAATTTTACAGACACACCATTAATCTATTTCCCTGTAGTTCGTTAATCTTTCATCTGCAGCGACTGGGTATTTTTTATATGAATCTAACAAATTAATACCTAATGATACATTAAACTATGTAACCCCTTTACTTTCGATAATCAGTGGTAAAAATAAAAAGTGAAAAAAAGGCACATCGGAAGTGGTAGCTAGGTGTATGGCTTAATAAATATTTAAATTTGATATTGGAATAGCAAGCAAAATAAACACATCTGGCGTGCGAAAAAGTGTGAGAGCGGAGGTCACTTTGTAACCTTAAACAAACGTTGTGCGCTTCTGGGGGGTGATCCCTTGCAGAGATGATCATATTATTGTGTTTACCTCATGTCTAAAGATAATTAATGAATGGTGTTTAATTGACAAGATAATGTAAAGTGTCGACAACATCAAGATTACAATGATATATATATATGATGTGTTAATTGTCAACATTTCAAGTTTACCTCGATTTGCAAGATCATAAACATCTATGTAGGTACACTGTAAACATTGTTTGATAGCAACAACTTTGTATTTCAAAGCTATGGTTGTCATCGTTTGAAAAATGCCGATGAAAGAAAAGAGAGTAGCATATTGGTCTTTGAACTTTAAGATCAAATATGGTGCATGTGAAACACGTGGAAGGATAGGGTATATAAAGCCATTACAATAATTTAGCAAAGCCACGATGTGTAAAATGCTGCTGATCGTAGTTGTTGGTGGGTTTTTGATAATGTGTTCTGCAGCATTGCTGCCCACCAGCAAGTGTGATGTGATAAGTAAAATGATGAAATGTCCACCTGGTGGGGGAACATTCTCACATCTGAGTGGGGACCCCTATCATACAATCACCATTATTAAATTACTGGGACGACGAGACAGGATTGAGGTGTCTACGGATCTTTTCCCCAAATTACAGGTGAGTACATTACACAACATCTATTTTAGGGAACTTTATATTATCGACACGTTATATATTATCGACACGTGAACGTCTGAGGGGTAGAATAGACATTGAGCAACCCATGCTTGCCGCAAAAAGGCGACTATGCTACTAACGAGATTGGACGATCAGACTCGCTGACTTGGTTGACTCATGTCATCGGTTCCCTACTGCGCAGGTCGGTGCTCATACTGTTGATCACTGGGTTGTCTAGTGCAAAATCGAGTATTTACAGAGCGCAGGTAGAATATTGTCGACTGCGATGTAAACACTCACTCACTCACTCACTCACCAATGTAATGAACTAACATACTAATGTGATGACAAATTATTTTCAGCACATCAAAGGTGAGGCGGCTCGATGCTCTGACCTGAGAGGAGCTGGAGTGGGGAAAATTGACGTAAATGGAGAAAGATGTCGCGGTAAGTACATAAGTGGTGAATATTGTATCTATCCATTCAGCGAACTCATTCATACATTCCATGTCTGGTTAGTTATATTCCTCAAAAAAAATCATCATGATGTTGCTACCAGCTCGTGTTAAAAGGATGATGGTAGACGAACTGTCCAATATAGCTACACGGAATGAAGCTCAATAGGTTCTTCACATAATGTTCTATTTCATAAAAATATAAATTCATGAGTTGATTTGTTGAAATGTCAGGTGTAGCGTCTTATCACACGTCATCATCCATACAATGTATCCATTGTATTTTTACAACTGTGTCAACTGGATATATTATTTTGGGATTGACCCTGTCATTTATCACATATGTACCTGGACGCAATTTTTTAATTGTTTTTTATTGCAATTAGTATATTTTGTGTAAGTGAACAATTTATTGGTCTCAAATGAAAAGTAATATAAACATGAATATTTAAAACATCAGTTTGGTACTTTTTAAAATCATGTTTATATTTTACCCGGATGCTAAAGTCACCAAATACTTTCAACGAATCCTGGTGATGTCGTTGCATGGATAAGAGCGATATCTACAGAAACGTTACACTTTTTTTTGTGTTTTTAATCTTCAGACAATTGCTCCAATACACCTATAACACCCCATGTGACTTCCACTGTGGTTACTAGGACCATCAGTACTACAACAACAACAACAACAACAACTACTACAACTACTACTACAAATCCACCTGTGGCCACTACTACAACAACAACTATTACAAGTCCATCTACAACTACTACGGCCACTACAACTCCCAGTGCAATTACTGCAACTCAACCCACGACTACTATACCCCTCCCAACAACTATTAAGACCCTAACTATAACCGCTAAATCCACCTTTCCTTCATACCCACCCACTACTACTACTAGTACTAATACTACTACTAATACTACTACTACTACTAGTGCTACTACCACTGCTACTGCTACTAGTACTACTACTACTACTACTACTACTACTACTACTGCTACTACTGCTGCTGCTAGTGTTGCCATAGTCACTGCTGCTACTACGACTACAGCTACCATTCTCGATAGTAATTCTACTATTAAAGCTTCTAATTCTACCATTGGTAGTACTACCACTAACGCTATTAGTGCTTCATATTCTTCTCACATTACAGCTTCCACTAGCATCCCCCCTCATGATGATGATGATGATGATGATGATGATGATGATGATGATGATGAGGGTTTGCGAGATGATGAAATAGGGCTTTTGGCAGGTATAATAATAATATTAGTATTAATTATGTTTACAATCATTGCTGTTTTAATATATAAATGGAAGAAACAAAGACGAAGTGTCAGCCATCGTGATTATCGAAGTCCAATATATTTAGAAACGACAGTAAGTACGGTATAATCATGAGACCTTTAACTATTTCTATTCCTTTCCTCCTTTTTTCCAGATCACGTTGCTAGCCTCAGGAGTGGGGTCATTTCTCTGGCGGTGGTGTTGGTTGTGATTATGACAGCGTCGGGTGTTGCTTTCCGTTTTAGGATAACTACCACGTGTTTTTATCCTGCCGCCCCAAAAGACTTCATCACATTTGACATCAAAGAAGTCGCTAGTATCGAAGATGAAGACGTCGACGATGACGATGATATCCTGTTTTTTGATGCTGATGCTACCAACATGATCACCACGATTGCTGACGTCACCACCACCACCACCACTGCTGGCGAGACCACCACTGCTGACGAGACCACCACCACCACCACTGCTGGCGAGACCACCACCACCACTGCTGCTGGCGAGACCACCACCACCACTGCTGCTGGCGAGACCACCACCACCACCACCACCACCACCACTGCTGGCGAGACCACCACCACCACCACCACCACCACTGCTGGCGAGACCACCACTGCTGGCGAGACCACCACCACCACTGCTGGCGAGACCACCACCACCACCACCACCACCACTGCTGGCGAGACCACCACCACCACTGCTGCTGGCGAGACCACCACCACCACTGCTGGCGAGACCACCACCACCACCACTGCTGGCGAGACCACCACCACGAGTGCTCGTGTCCCCACCACCACCACTGCGACTGCTGGGGTCACCACCACCACCACCGCCACTAGCTCCACCGCGACTGCTTGCGGTGGTGCCTCAACCTGGACTCCTCCAACTCCACCACTTCTACCCCAGCTGACCCCGGCAGTGGTGAGGCGATGATCAAGGATCCGACAACCCCCTAAAAAAATATCACCTTAACATGTGTGTGTGTGTGTGTGTGTGTGTGTGTGTGTGTGTGTGTGTGTGTGTGTGTGTGTGTGTGTGTGTGTGTGTGTGTGTGTGTGTGTCTGTGTCTGTGTCTGTGTCTGTGTGTGTGTGTGTGTGTGTGTGTGTGTGTGTGTGTGTGGAGTTACCTTAACGTGTACAAAACTCATGTAAAACAGCTCCGTTTAATTAATATATAAAGGAGGATCATCGAAACCTATGACTAATCTTAACTGTTCTGTAAGTCATATCTTTTAGTTATATGTGATATCATCCATATCTTACTCCCATGATAATAAAAAAAATACATTTGATAAAGTGTCAAATAGATTTATTCACATTAGACTTGAGAATATCATTGTCTGATTACATTGGAATCGAATTTCTTCGGAATGTCATCAACTGAGAGACCTGACTCCGGTAAGATGTCTTATCTGCAAGTAAAAGAACATGAATGTGTATGAGAATTGTCAAGTTTGCAAAGATTGTAGATTGAACAACAATGGAGGATAACTTGTCTGCTCTTAATACATCTGCATTTAGGATACACTTACATTCTGATTATTGTAAAAAAAAACACTATATTGTGTAGTGATAAATATTATCAAATAAAACATCTGACAAATTTCATAGGGAGAACATGAACTTGATAACGTGTCATTTTTTATTATTTTTTTTTATGTTACACATACATCAGTCAATTAACCGTTTATTCTTTCTACATGATGTTCTGACGTTGTAACATTATCATGATTTTTACTCACCTAGGACAAACTCTGTGTCAGTGGTTCCTCTGACTGCTCCTCAGCTTGTGTCAGTGGTTCCTCCGACTGCTCCTCAGCTTCTTCGTTTATTGTCTCTTCTGTGCAACAAAAGAACTCCAGCTTGTTGAATGTTCGATTGTTCCTAGACTGGGCCTGTCCCCTGAATATCAAGTGTGTCGAATTGCTCAGTGCGTCCGTGTATTGTTCATTCAGCAATATATTGTAGCAACAACTATTTTCTTTCTTCACTACTGGAGACAATGTAACCTTCCAGAGTGATTCTGAACGCACCTCCACTTTGCCGGTTGACTCGATCTTCAACAATAAATTTTGTGGCAAATCACTCACTCGACATCGAGTATCTTCTTTTCTCAGAATACCATCTTTATCCACCTTCTTCATTAGCTGATCCAACGAAATGCTTGTGACTGTGCGCTTAAACATTTTGGCGTCGTTGGTGTTAGCGGAGACTTCTTCACTTGTACGTTTGAGAGACATCTCGTGAGGTAGAGTTCAACTGAAGGAAGTGTACTATAACAGATGGGACAGATGTCTTCAGTGTATGAGACGAAGTATGAGTTACCTAAGATCTGTAGAGCTCTTTATATACAGAATGCTTTGGGGTTGTTTTTTTTTTGGGTGGATTGTATACAGGGATTAGTCATGGTACCAACGCTATATCTGCGACGCAATATGCCGGGGGTGCTATTCAATTCGATTTCAATACATTGTTGACACAGGGTGTGGTACCAACGCTATATCTGCTACGCAATATGTCGGGAGTGCTATTCAATTCGATTTCAATACATTGTTGACACAGGGTGTGGTACCAACGCTATATCTGCGACGCAATATGTCGGGGGTGCTATTCAATTCGATTTCAATACATTGTTGACACAGGGTGTGGTACCAACGCTATATCTGCGACGCAATATGCCGGAGGGTGCTATTCAATTCCATTTCAATACATTATTGACACAAGGCGTGACACTGATGGTATATCCGCGACGTAGTAACACTAGGGTCTATTAAGTTCAGTTTCAATACGTTATTAACACAGGTGTACAAGCTATTCAGTCCAAAGAGTTAATGACTTCTAGGAGTGCCAGTGTACAGAAACCTTAATCAATTCGATTTCAATGCATTATTGACACAGCTGCCCCATGAGTACAATGGGTATTCAACCCACTGTTGACATAAGGACAATACCTTTCAACCCGCTGTTGACATAAGGACAATACCTTTCAACCCGCTGTTGACATAAGGACAATACCCATTCAACTCATTGTTGACATAAGGTCAGTAGGTACGCTGGTGACGTCAGAGCACCACAAATGTGGTGCGATACATCTTCTTTATTATCTACTGTCAACGGGTTGGAGAAGGTGATGTGAGCCAAAGTCAACAAGGGTGTGTCTTTTAAACACAGGAAGTCGGGTTCACGCGAACAGTAGATAGTGGCTGCCTATAACCATGTGTGTCAACAAAAGCCCCTTTTAAACGTCTATATGTCTTCCTGATGGAGACGTCTGGTTGTACCGGCAGAGGGGGAGGGAAAATGGGGTTTTATTTTGAATAGCTATTGTGTCCAACCCACCTGTGTCAACAGTGGCTTGAATGGGTAAATGGGTTTTACATTCAACCCACCTGTGTCAATAGCGTTGAAAACCCAACTTTGAATCGGTATTGCTTTCAACCCACTTGTGTCAATATCATGATAGGGCGTGGAAAAACACAACGGAATGGGTGTTTGAATTTTGACACAGCTGAACCCATACAGATTATTTTTTTGTTGTAAAACATTCAGCGATCAGTGGTGGAATGGCTGTTATGCTCTTCTTAGCCCAATCAAAAAAAAACAACCTGGCGCTATAAATTGATGTCCTATTTTTATCACCAGGACGTTTGGTTTAGGTAAAACGGGGGGGAAGGGTGGCTGGTCATAAGCCATTTGTGTCAACAAAGATCCATTGAGGTGGCTGCGAGTCTCGATAGCGACCACCTGTGTCAACAAGGCGTGGTGCCATGAATGGAATAGGTATTGTATTCGGTGCCACCCCGGCATCGTGCTATCATCAAACACTATAAAAACAGGAGCCACAAAATCATTGTCGTCACAGCACTGGTCGCATTCCAAGGGAAACACGTCAACACATTGAACATACATTGATATCTGGATTATATTTGCCTCATCTCCAAACAATAAGGTAAGTTTTATTCTTCTTCTTCCTTTTATTTACATCAATTTCACTTTCATGTTGAGTGATATTCTTAACAATGAGCTTAGTCATATTCCTAACAATGAGTTTTTCTATGTTACAGAATATCTTTCCTCTCCTCCACATTGTTTGCTAGAACATACTATTTAACATTTTGGGTTTTGTTTTTAAAACAGTACAGCATTAACATAGAAATCTCAATAACTAACTGAAATGAATCCTATAGAAAAAAGCAGCATTCAAGCCCACTGGATTTACATCATCCAGAATTTGGAAACTTCCTACTTTCTTGATGTTTTATTTGAAAAGGCAGTGCTTACAATTTGCATGCTTTGATGACTATAGGTCTCTGTTAAAGCATAAGGATCGACTTGAATCGAATCGCGAATTGGTGTGTTTTCTTATGAGACGTGCCAATTTCCACCAATTCACGGATGCTCTTAGGCAGTCTTACCATATTGACATTGCAGACAGAATTCAGCAAACATTTCTGAACAATAACTAATAAACAAACTGTAAAATGCTATCAAATATATGGAACATATTGTTTTGTAAGTATTGATTTAAGATGTATATAGATTTGCTACTTGTGAAGAGAATTATATGAAATCAACAAATCTGATTCCAATTTTTTTTAATAATGCATTTCAGAGCACGTGTCACGGGTGTATGTTGTTTGCTAGACACTGTTTAAAAAAAAATGTCTAATCTATCTACAAAATCTTTGTATAAGTGTGAGTCTTGTCAAAAAAGCTACCGTTTCAAAAATTCCTTCGTCAGACATCAGAAAAACTGTGGGTCATCTTCTTCTGTGTTTACCTGTGAATTTTGTTCAGTAAAATTCTCACGCAAGGATACATTACAGAAACATGTGAAAAATCAGCACCCTAGTTCTTTGACTTCAAAATTTTCATGTAACCTATGTTCGAATAGTTTCAAATCGGCCAAAGCTCTTGTTCATCATAAAAGACATACACATTTCAATGACCAAAGCGGTGCAGGGGCAGAGACAGCTAAGCGAAGGAAAAGGAATGGAGATAATGAAAAACAGTCTTGCTCAAGAGAGGCTTTGAATGGGAATGCGAGGGAATTTGACATTATTCCCGAGGGTAGAGATGGAAATGATCCCTACTTTTATTTTGTTAAAATTCAACCTGACATCATTCAACACTTAAACAGGGAGCTTGAAACGAAGCGATCCATCAAATGGGGCCTATGCACGCAATTTCGATTTAGCAAAATGGGCTCTGACGGTTTGACTTCCTTTACCGAACCGTACTTTAGAACCAAAATGTCTCCTGTCACAGAAGCCAATGATTTGGATGAATTGTACTCCGAAGCCATAAATACCATCATGAAACTCATGGACAATTACGAAGGGGAAAGTTCGAATTTAAATTTTGAAACTGTGGTGAGCGTAAAAGTATCTGTGGTCAAATTTCAACCTTTCCCTGGAAGTTCATACCTCCCCCTGCCCCGATCACTTGAGAAAAAGCGCTGTCTGTTAAACATCAAGAACACAGACGACGACATGTGTTTTGTGTATTGTGTCTTGGCTCAGTTGTTTCCGGTGCCATCTCATTTAGTCAGAGAGCAAGTGGATCACTATAAAGATAAAATACACGAATTGAATTTGAACGGTTGTGAATTTCCCATGGGTCTCAGGCATATCTCGAAATTTGAAAAGACAAACAATTTAAGCATCAATGTATATGGTGTAGATGAAGATGAAAATCAAGAACATGTCGTCTTCCCTTTGAGAATCAGTTCTCACAGGACCCATTCAACCAAAGATCAACACATTGATCTCTTGCTGTTAACACAAGAAGTGGAGGAGGTGCAAGACGAACGACCAATCTCTCATTATGTTCTGATCACTAGTTTGGCAGGTCTTGTCAGAAAATCCGGAGACACCAACAGTAAATTCATTTGTCGAAAATGTTTGTGGACCTTTAGTTCTGAAGACGTCCTGGTAAAACATGCTCCCTACTGTCACGAGAAAGCACAAAGGATAAAAATGCCTGATCCGGAGAGAGCTTTTCGAGCGTTTCGATTGGGTCAGTATGCCAAAATGAGTAAAGTCCCCTTTGTAATCTATGCCGATTTCGAGTCTGTCTTAGCTGGATTAGATCACGGTGAGAGAGAGGGGGGAACTCGTCGTGTCCAAGAGCACATTCCTTGTGGTTACAGCTATCAGATAGTGTGCAGAGAACCCAATCTCTATTCTTTCCCATTGAGAACCTATAGCGGGGAACAGGCAGCACAGCATTTCATGACACATCTTTTGGAAGATTACGAGACAATCATGGACATATTGAACAACCCCGTCCCTATGAATTTAACATCTGCTGAAAAGTCAGCATTAGATTTGGAAACCCACTGTTATCTTTGTGGAAAGATGGTACAACGCAAAGAGAGACACATCGACCACGACCATTTGACAGGTCGAGTCAGAGGCCTTTGTCACAGATTCTGCAATGTTAATTTCAAGGAGTCCACATTTGTGAATGTTATTGGTCACAATGCCTCCCGATACGACAACCATTTGATTCTACAGGCAGCCGAATTATTTGCCGATCGAAAATTGACGTGCATAGGTCAAAATTCTGAACACTTCATTATGTTTCAAATTGACCAACTTCGTTTTCTGGACAGTTTCAAATTTTTGAGCACGAGTTTGCAAACACTGGCTGACAATTTGAGAAGCAAAGGTCAATTGGAATTCAAGTACTTGACGAATAATTATCCAGATCATGTGGATGTCTTGACTCGAAAATTGCCCTATTTCTATGAATATGTGGACAGTTTCGAAAAATTAAAAGTGACCACATTCCCGAGCCTGGAAGATTTCTATTCTTCTTTAACCGAAGAAACCATTTCTGAAGAAGACTATGCCTTTGCTCGTCACATTTGGGACACCTTCAAAATAACATCTGTCAGACAATTCATGGAATTGTACGTTGCTGTTGACACGTTGATCTTGACAGACGTCTTCGAAGCTTTTCGTGATATGTGTCTGGGTTACTACAAGCTCGATCCTTGTCAGTATTTTACTCTCCCGGGGATGGCCATGGATGCTTGTCTTTTAATGACGGGGGTGACCTTAGATCTCATGACCGACCCTGACATGTACAATTTCGTCGCTGATTCTGTGAGAGGAGATGTTGCCAGTATTAACCACCGGTTTGCCCAAGCCAACAACAAACACATGTCCGATTTCGATCAGTGCCAGCCAGAAAGTCACTTACTGTATTACGACATCAATAACCTGTACGGTGCAGCCATGAGTTGTCCTTTACCTCAGGGTCAGTTTGAGTGGGTAGATGACATTGACGGCATTGACTGGCTTCGGTTGGATCCGAATGGTGACGTGGGATACATCGTGGAGTGTGATTTGGAGTACCCGCGTCATCTCCACCGTGTCCACGATACGTTACCTTTGGCACCGACGAAAGAGAGCATACCTTTCGACAAACTGTCTCCCTATCAACAGACACTGCTTTCAGAGTTGGGTATGTTAGGGAAAAAGAATGAGAAGAAGCCATCCACGGGGACCAAACTGTTTTCGACCTTGAAAGACAAGGAAAATTACATCACCTATTTTGGCACATTGCAGCAATACTTACGCTTGGGTCTGAAATTAAAAAAAGTGCACAAAGTGTTGAAATTTACCCAGTCCCAATGGATGAAACCTTACATCGACTTTAACACCCAAAAGCGGAAAGAAGCCACAGATAGCTTTTCCAAAGACTTATTCAAATTGCTTTCCAATGCCGTTTATGGTAAACAGTTACAAAATGTGAGAAACTACAAACAGATCGAACTGATCACCACGCAGGAAAGATTCCGCAGGTTCGTGGCTAAAACCAATTTCAGAAGCATGAACATTTTCTCTGAAAATTTAGTTGCCGTGAACATGGAAAAGGTATCTGTGACTTTGAACCAACCCGTCGCTGTGGGCTTCACCATTCTGGAACATGCTAAACGGCTTATGTACGATTTTCATTACAATGTCATGCTGAAGGAGTACACTCGCAAACATCTTAGAGTGCTCATGACAGACACAGACAGTCTGTTTTACCAAGTCTGGTCCCCGGTGGGTGTACCTCTTCGAGATCCCCAAGATTTTATGCTAGGAAACATTCACCTGTTCGATACATCCAACTATCCCAAAGACCACCCACTTCATTCGATGGAAAGGCACAAAGCCATAGGTCTCATGAAAGATGAAATGGGAGGGAGAGTGATCAGAGAATTCGTTGGGCTTCGTCCCAAAAACTACAGCTTTACTTTTGACAAATCTGCGAGTGAAAGGGTTGAGAAACGCACTGCTAAAGGCGTTCAGACAGCTTTCATCCGAAAACATCTTCGTCACGACATGTTTAAAGAGTGTCTTTTCGATCGCAAACAAACTTTGGCCACGTTTACCCAAATTAGATCCATACAGAACACCCTTTACACGACCAAAGTGACGAAACTGGCTTTGACTCCACAGGATGATAAACGATATCTTTTGGCAGATGGCATTCAATCTCGATCCTATGGGTTCAATCCTCTATAGAAAAAAAAAAAATGCAGAATCTCAAAGCAAACAGTCATTGTCTAGCAAACAATGTAGCTCCACTGTGGAAAAAAAATGCTGCCTACAAATCTTCCTGAACTAAAGAAAGGTATTAATGTTATTTTATTTACCATATTTATTTATTTAATTTTTTAAAAAAACTCATGTTAAAGGTGACAACGTTTGGTTTTTATTTTATTTTTTCCTCCCCCTTAAAATTGTTTCATCCATTGGAAAAAATTTCAGTATTTGCATAATTTGTTTTACTGTTGTTGTCGTGTAATGATGTACACTAGCTGTGTTTATTTACATACATTTTGTTTGTTTGTTTGTTTTACAGAAATGACGGAAAACATCAGGTCAACTCACTACCGCTACAGGTTGAATGGTAGAAGTCAACTAATCAGACAAGGCAGAACATCACGGAGAAGTCCTTTGACGGCTTACCTTGCTGGAGCTCGTTGTTTAGAAAGTACTCTTCAACGTCTGCTGTTGTCAACAGGAGCAGGAGCGGTGGATCCGGGACCCTTTTCCTTATCCGTCCATGAAGTCCTGGTTCCAGAACGCAGAATGTTCAGAAATAGTAATCATCGTCAACGTAGAGTGCGATTTGAGAGCATTTTGGAAGCAGCGTATGTGGATGAACTACGAGCTAGAGTCAATGAATTGTGTCAAAGTAACTGTTACGGTTGCCAAACAGATCATCCCTCTCAGCGACATCATCCATGTCTTATGATGTCGGAAGATGATCGTGTTGATTTATACTTTGACGATGCATTGATGACTGTATCTCATGCTAACGTTCTGGAGAAAGCCAGAGTACAGAGAACATCGACTGACCTCCCGTTCTCTGACAGAGACACACTACGGTACCAGGATGAAGACTACCTGATCCATTTTTTCTTTACTTCCGCTCGAAAGGAGCGACTGGAAGAAAAGTTGAGAGAGAAGATGAAAGAACGGTCCTAAAAGCGTACATTGAACGGAACGAGTAGGACTGGAAAAAAAAAATGTTTAGGTGAATCATATCTATTTATAAACAGATACCAAACACGATATCATCTAGCCAATCCAGTGACATTACCCATTTAAAATAACCAATGAATTGACGACATAGTGCATGTTTATGTATATATTATACACACACTCGTGTAGACTATCATTCGAGCATTTCTTTAGATGCTTCAACAGGCGGTCGTGGCTTGCTAGGGTGGTGAAGGTGGATCAAATCATGACCAATAGGGCTACCTTCTACAGCTGGAAGCAAGTGATTCGTGCCTCTCACAGTCTCCACGACGCTGTGGTCCAGGAATCCAATGACTGGTTTCAACGTCGAGATGCGTGTGTCGTGGATGCCAAACGGAAATGTCCTGAGGATGAAAATCGCCCTTCGGTCAAGCGAGTGATTATCAAAAAGTCAAGGCGAGTTCCCAGCTGTGGTGTCGATGAAGTGGAAACAACGAATACGCTGAAACACGTCGAGAGACTTCTCACTTTGTGTTACTGTTTGGAAGTCACCAAGATCATTCAACGCCTTTCAAGCGAGTTATGTTTTGGTTGCATGTTCGATACAGAGGGGGAACCAGTTCATACCTGTTGTGACCTGACAGAAGAGGATCAGGCCGATAAATACTTGAACATAGCCCTGAACGAGGTCGATGAGGATCAGGTGTTGGATCACTGGATGAAACTGATAGCTGATGATTCATCGTTGAAGCATGTGACTACTTTTCACTTACTTCCCTATCGCTGTAAGGACTATCGTGAATCCCAGTTCAAATCACAGGAGTGGCTTAGTGATTTGAAACAGCGTGTGGTTAAAATGCTGTTTCTGGAAAAGAAACTTTCAAAGTGACCCATGAGATTGGACATTGTCTTATTGGATAAAAATGCGTGACTACATACAAATTTTGACTTTAAACCGATACTGTTTGGAGATAAAGTTCACAAAAGTACAGTCCACCTGATGCATAGGTGTATATGTATATGTATGTATATGTATGTATATGTGAATACTTATATATTATTTACAAATATTTTATGTAAAGTGTGTGTGTGAGTGCGCGCCCATTGTCAATAAAATATCATATTCAGCTCATGATGACTTTGCGTTCTATTTTATGTATATATGCGTAATCTTACCATGTTTTGACTCAGTGTGCATCATGAGTCCTCCAAAGAATGAGAAAGCTCTACAGCAGTATTATTTTGATCCCGGCAAACCAGGAGCTTACTACGGTCCATCCAAACTCCGCGAGGAGTTACGGTTGAATAAACAACCCCACATTTCCCTGAGGAAGGTCAAAGCGTTTGTGAAAAACCAAGACGCTTACAGCTTACATCGACCTCCCACCTACCGCTTTAAAAGAATGACAGTCAGAGTGCATTCTCTGGACGAAATGTTTGACGTGGATTTAGCCGATATGTCTAGGTACACGAAATGGAATGATGGCGTTAGATACCTGCTGGTGACCTTGGACATTCTTTCTAGGTATGCCTTCATCTTACCTTTGGTCAACAAGAGACCCGAGACCGTGTTGAAGGCTTTCCAAGCGATCCTGGAGGAAAGGAAACCTCAAAAAGTGAGAACAGATGCGGGGAGCGAATTCAAAGGGGCTTTCAAGGTCTTTCTAGAAAAGCAAAACATAACCCACACCATTGCGCGCAATGAAAACATCAAAAGCAATTACGTGGAACGGTTCAACAGGACCCTGAAATCCTTGATCACTCGATACATGACGCACAAAAACACCAAACGCTACTTGGACGTTCTCCCCGAACTGGTGTACAACTACAACCACACGTCGCATTCTTCGCTGCCACAACTGTCTCCTGCACGAGTGACTGAGGAGAACCAGGTCAAAGTGTGGAATCACGTCTACCTCAAACCCTTGAGGAAGAAAGTCAGCGGCAAACCTCGAGTCAAGAGATACCTATTTAAAGTAGGCGACCTGGTTCGCATCTCATATCTGAGAAGACCCTTCAGCACGGTGCTCGATCTCAAGTGGACGGAGGAGCTTTTCAAAGTATCTCAACGCTACAGAAAGCAGGGGTTTGCTCAGTACAAACTGAAAGACTTTCACGACGAGCCTCTGACCGGATCATTTTACGTCAACGAGCTAAAGAAGGTCGACAAAGCGGACGACGTGCTCTGGCGAGTAGAGAAGGTCTTGAAAAGGAAAAAGGTGAAGGGGGAGACGTACGCCCTGGTGCGCTGGCTTGGTTGGCCAAAAAAGTTTGACTCCTACGTGCCGGAAAGCGAACTGAAAGAAGCGTGAAACAAATCATGGAGAAGTACGTGTTTCTCAAAAGCTCAGACTCCAAAACCACATCCTTCACGGGGAACACGCCCTATCGTTTTCGGGTGAAACTGAACCAGAGACTGACGTTTGACGGATTCTGGGTGGTGTCCTTGAAGGAGCTGAACTTTGGATCCATAGACATGAGCAAGGTCAAAGATCCCTACGTTGACGTTTTGTGTAATCTCTGCGACACTTCGTTGGTGGGAGAGACTCAGCTGAACTTACTGAGAAGGATCGATTTGAGACAGGGTCCTACTTACAGCTTCAGCACCGAAATGTGCATGCGCGTCAAACTGAAAGAAACGGACAACATTGATCTGTATTTAAGGAGCGACGACGTCGGCACCGCATCATTCTTGTCGGGGGAGACCCACGCCACACTTCACTTGAGACGATATCCTTTCGTGGAGTAACTTTACTGCACGTATCCTTGCCCACCATGGAATCTCGTCCGCTGTACGTTCTGGACTATGCCAAGTTCAAACACTCCTTCGACAACAAACACGTGAGGAAGACTTCCAATCTACTTTACGGGAAAGCTCAAAAGATGGTGATTCCAGTTCGACGTCGGACAGCAGCCGCAACGCCACCCCAAACGACCGTTGATGTCACCATGCGCGTGACCTCGGAATCTCAAAGCAAGGTAGACAGAGCCGAAGCCAAGGACAAGAGAGCCAAGGCTATAAAACGCAAAGCGGGCGAGAGATGCGTCACAACGAAGAAAATTCGTCGAACCGAGAACACTACCTCCATCGTCCCTTCGAAAACCGCCAAAGCGCTCAAGTGCACACCCGTGCGAGAAGACGACATTTTCAGTTAAAAGAGAACCAAAAGCATGTCTCTCATAAACGACGGGGACTTTGAGGAACTGGTTCCCGAAGCGTTGAATTTGTTTTCACTTATCAAAGGATATCAAAGTTCAGTGCAGAAGCATTATTTCGTTAATGTGAGGCCTCTGAGTCAAATCAACGACACGAGCCCGCTGGAGTTTCACGTGTCCAATTCGGGAGCCGACTACATCGATCTGAAACGGACCCGTCTGCACGTGAAGGTCAAGGTCACTCAAGCCGACGGCACCACGTCGTTGGCGGAAGATGAAAACGTGGCTCCCATAAACTTGTTTATGTCGGCGCTATTTTCTCAAACGTCTGTCTACCTGCAGAATCAGCTGGTGTCTTCGACCAACAACCACTATGCCTACAAGAGCATGATGAAAGCTCTGCTCGGGTACGATGCAGAAGCCAAAAGCACGCAGTTGACCTCACAGCTGTTCTACAAGGACTACGCCGTGACCAATGCGGACTTGGAAAGCAGTGACGTCACGGGATCGGTCAACAATGGAATGATGACACGTGCCTATTTTATCGCCCAAAGCAAGGAACTGACCATGTCGGGTCCCATCTTCGAAGACATCTTCGAAATGAACCGTCACCTGATCAACGAAGTGGACATGACCGTGAAAATGTATAGACCAGCGTGACTAGCCACGAATTCAAAGTGCATCTCCTGGATGCTTATCTGCAGGTCTGCAAAGTCAAAGTCAACCCCGCTCTGATCTTGGCTCACAACTCCCTGTTCGAAAAGTCTAACGCCCTCTACCCATACACGAAGAGCGAGGTCAAGGTCACCAGCATCCCGACATCGCAGCTGAGTCATTCCATCGACAACGTCTCCAACCCCGTGGCCAGCCGTTATATCGTTGGCTTGGTCGAATCGGCCTCTCTGAACGGTCCATACGATCGCAACCCATACAATTTTTTATCCTCGATGGTGAAAAAGATTACCCTCTACATCGACGGTGCCAGGGTGCCAGGTCAGCCGACCGAAGCGGACGATGTCGCCACTTATGTCAGCATGCTCGATGGTATGGGTTTGTGGGCGGAAGGCAAGGGCAACGGCATCAGCAGAGGCGAGTTTCTCCTGGGAAGTGCCCTCTACGTCTTTGACCTGGACAAGATTTGCGCCGATTCGGAATACCTCAATTTGGTGAAGTCTGGAGACGTGAGGCTCGAACTGGAGTTCAAAAATGCCCTCACTCAACCGCTGAGCTGCATTGTCATGACTCAGAGAAACTCTCTGATTGAGATCGATAAAGCGCGGAACGTGTTTGTCAAGTAGAACGTCAGATGAAGGCTTCGGAGCTTTGGTGCGCTGTCCAGTGCGATTCCAGCTTACAGAGACACGTGTTGGGCGTGTACGCCAAAAATACCCTACCACTCTCCATCCCAGACAACATGCTTGCCCGAGGTGTGGGTCTTATCGTCAATACAGAGATAAGACAAAGCAAAGGTCGTCATTGGATCGCCATGGTCATCCATGGGAAGAGAGCAGAACTTTTCAACAGTCTCGGAGAACCAGTGTATGTGGACTTTGACCGTTATTTAAAAACGCACGTCAGTTCTTACGTACGAAACAGTCAGCAGTTGCAATCCGTAGAGTCAGACCTCTGCGGTTTGTATTGTTTGTATTACCTGCTGCGTAAATTCAAAGATCGTTTAAGTTTGAACCGGATTGTCCAGCCATTTCATCCTTCCGACTTGCTGTGGAATGATGATTTTGTTTCGCGATCCATGTGTCGCTATTTCAAATATTGCACTCGCTGTACATCGCTACCCATCACCTGCTCTTAGCTTCAATGTTAGATGATAAACGTGTATTAACTGTGTTTATTTGTACCCTATTGTTTTCTTTAGCCTACTTTTGCTGTTGTATTGTTCTTTGTAATTTTATAAAGGTTTGATTTGAACACCATGTACTAGAAAAAGAAAACACGTGTAATGATTAAAAAAAAAAAATGTAGAAAACTCCTTTGCGTGTTTGTTTTTTTGTTGTACAAAGAAAACATATTTGTGAATTTGTAAAACAAGTTTTTCCTCTTTGACAACAAGTTTTTATCTTTATCTACAGTTTTTCAAAAAAAAATGGATAATGATTATTACAACCTGAGCCAAACACATTTTTATATGCATGATGTACAATTTTTTTAATTTAAAAAAAAATATATTTTTTTTGGTATCACCATTTTTCTTTATTTTATTTTAATTTTTTTTTTTAACACAAATTTTCAATTAAAGGTTTATAAGAAAAAATAACAAACTTTCAGAATTCAAGGAAATCCAAATTTTTATTTTGATAGAATGAAAGTTTTACTTCATGTCAATGTAATCCTCGTCCATGGATGAGGTAACTGGGGATGGATGAGGTGCCAATAATGGTGACGTGGTACAGCCACTGCACTGGGGCAATACGACATCGTCTGTGACGGTGCTTGAATCAAGGGTCGCTATTCTCCTTGGTGGCAGGGGAGGTGGATGTGCCTTGAGTTTTCGAATGTCACCCTCAACCCGCTCCATTCGAAATTCATAACTACAGTGTCTCGGACACTCGATTTGGCTGAAAATACTTCTCAGATCCTGCGAAACGCTGTCAAGTCTGTCCTCGCATCTCTGCAACCTCTCCTCTATTCTCTGTGCAGCTTCCCTTCTCCTGCTAAAGCACTGACCCATTCTCTTCTTACGATAATTAAAATATTTGCAATACCTCTTCAATTCCGCTTTCGCTAACACATGTCACGATCTAAGGGAGATAACTCACAAGACAGGGCAAAGGACACCGCTAATGGTGTTCGGCGTAATCATTGAAACAACACACATACAAGAAGTAAAACTCTTTCGTGTGTTTGTTTATGTTTTTACAATTTTTTAAATAATGATAACAAATTTGTGAATTCGGAAAACAAGTATTATAATTATGGATAATGATCAAGTCAACTTCGTGATTTTTCTTTTTTTTCATTTTTGGGACCAGGTTTTTTTTTGTTTTTGTTTTTTTATTTTTGTTTCGTGAACAAAGTGAAAATTAATGGGTTTTTTTTTTTACATTAATGGGTTCATAGCGTGTTGCTTACGATATAAATTCACTCCTCGTTGTTGGTCAGAATCATTCTTCGAGTGTAACTGACAGAGCTAGCAACGTGTGATGGAGGAGACCAAGTGTCTTTTGCCTTTTAAAACGCCAACCACCATTTCCGTGATTGGTGGATCGTCAAGCGGAAAGACGCAATGGGTTGCCAGATTGTTGAAACAGGCTGAAAGCATGTTCGACCCTGCACCGAAGCTCACCATTTTCGCCTATGCGATGTACCAATCAGAAGTGTACGGAGATTTAGAAAAAAGTGTCCCCAACATTCGCTTTCAAGATACCCTTCCAACGGAGGAGGAAATGAGGTCTTATGCTTTGGAATCTGACAACAGGTGCTTATTGGTGCTCGACGATTACATGCAAGAAGTGTGCGAGAATCGGTTGTATTTAAATCTTTACACGACGCTGTCACACCATCTCGGGATTTCGGTCATCAACATACAACAGTCGGCCTATCCCAAAGGTGAATTCAACCGCACCATGTCGTTAAACACGCATCACTTTGTTCTGTTATCCAACCCACGTTCGGCGCACGAATACAAAATTTTAGCGTCTCAAATGTTTCCGGGTCAAGCCACCTATTTCGCAGAAGCCTTCCGAGATGCCGTGGCCGGACAAAAATATGGCTATCTCGTCGTGGATGCTTCACCACACGCCGACGAACGCTACGGCCGATTGCGCACGGGTATATTCCCGAATGACATCTGCACGGTGTATTTACCTAAATAGCCACCTTCATAAAAGGTAAAAAACAGTCAGTTCACTTCGGGAATTCTGCAGACAGCTCTCCATCGGGACAACATCGCAGAGACATGGCAAAACAGCTCGAAGAAAGGACCGATATGATGCGAATCATCGAAACACACAGAAAGGGGAACGAAACGCCCGCTCGCCGGATCTCATTTACGGTGTCCGTGTGGGGAGACGATTACGCCGCATTGCAAATCATAGATCACTACGGCGAATGGACTGAAGTGATCAAAGACTTGCTGTGGAAAGGCAGACTGTGCCCAGAAGCCTTGGATGACGAAACGTGTGGAGACGGACGGGTTAGCTACGAATGTTTCAGTCACGAACACGATCGAATGGCCGCGACCAACCTTTGTCGCGAGGTCATGTCTTTACACGATTATGACATGTCTAAAACCCAAACGACGAACATCGTTCAAGGTGAAGATGTGTTGGCCAGTTGGCAAAACGATCAGCCTCACGATTGCAGTCAGTGGAAACAAGACGAAGAGGACATTTTTGTGTGATAAATACGAACACGTGGAGAGGATATTTTTCATTTCGAGTTGGATCGCGGACAAACATCGTCATGAGTCAAATACTGCAAGAACATAGGATTTTTCTTCAGATGTTACTCGAGGCCAATGGGAAGCAAAGAAAGGCGTTCCTGGTCCATGCTTCGAGCGGGCAGTTGAAAGCTATTATCACTCTCGTCTTTAACATTTTGAAGGGAAACATTGCTTTGACAGGAGAAGATAAAAGGCGACTGTCACGTCACAAAAAGTGCATTCGAACACTGGCTAGCAAGACGATCAGTCGTCGTCACAAACGTGAGTTGATCGTTTCTCATCGGGTGATTCTCCCCATTTGCATCAGATCGTATCTCGCCTACCTCTCGTTCGTGCAGCATGAGCAAGCCAATGATTCTTCTGACAAGAGACACTTACCAGAGACTGACGTCCCAGCAGGAAGAGGAACAGAAGAAGAAGAAGAACAGGACAGTGATGCCCAATCCGAATCAACATCCTCAGACAACGGCACCTCTTCAGACAGCGAATAGCTCCGAGACGTGGACGGAGGAGGCAGCACCCGATGAAAAACGACCTACAGACAATCGTGGCTCTTTGTTAAGAGTTCTGGATGATCATCTACTCAAGAACATATCTTTGACAAAAACCATGGGAAAGTTGATGGCTTTGTGGGTTTTTCTTAAGAATAAAGTGGCTACAGGACAAATGTCAGTCACGGACAAGTTAGAAATCGTGTCGCAAGATGGAGACACGGTGGAAAATTCAAATCTGACAGACTTGATTCGCTTCGTTATTCTGCGCTCTTCCAAAAGACCAATTGGATATAGGGAGTTTCGCAAACTGCTTCGCAGATTACGTGCACCGAAACGTCTTGTGGGTGTTTACAGCAAAAGAAAAGAGAAGTTGTACATGAAACGCAAGCCAAACCTTGGCGTGCCCGGTCAGAAGAACTTTAGAAACTTGGAATCATTGCCATGAAGATGAGCGTTCTTAATGAAAATATACATATATTGTGCAAAATAAAAGAATTATTCTTGAAGTGTATGCCTTTTTGTTATCATTTCCACTCACACCTATAACAATGCATGAAGGCATGGTGTTGTAGTAAACCTCCAAGTACTTTTTTTTTTTGGTACCGGACCTGGTGAAACCGTTCACACATAGGCACGCAAATGACAACACGAAGCATGTTAATCTTCTTGACAGGATTGGTGCAAGTTTTCATTCAATAGACCTGTTTACTTTGTCAATAAACATTGCTTTCATACACCACATGCTTGCATTCCTTAACCCATAGAATGCCTGACCCACAAAACTCCCCAAGTTATCTTGAAATAGCAACATGATCTCATTTTTTCTGAAAATAGAAAACTCTGCAAAAATCATCTGAAAAACGTTCAAATGCGGTCTGGGCTATCAATGGTAACATGACCTCATTCTTCTAAGCTGTTTCTAAAAATAGAAACTTCACCTCATTTTTGGAAATGGGATGAAACGGTGAAATCTGGTGTTCACTATAAATAGTAACATGACCTCATTCGTCCAAGCTCTTTCTTAAAATACAAACTTGATCTCATTTCTGGAAATGGGCTGAAACGTTCAAATCTGGTGTCGGCTATAAATAGTAACATGACCTGATTCTACCGAGGTGATTCTAAAAATAGAAACTTGACCTCATTTCTGGAAATGGGGTGAAACGTCCGAATCTGGTGTTCACTATAAATAGTAACATGACCTCATTCTGCCGTGGTGTTTCTAAAAATAGAAACTTGACCTCATTTCTGGAAATGGGCTGAAACGTTCGAATCTGGTGTCGGCTATAAATAGTAACATGACCTCATTCTACCGTGGTGTTTCTAAAAATAGAAACTTGACCTCATTTCTTGAAATGGGCTGAAACGTCCGAATCTGGTGTCGGCTATAAATAGTAACATGACCTGATTCTACCGTGGTGTTTCTTAAAATAGAAACTTGACCTCATTTCTGGAAATGGGCTGAAACGTCCGAATCTGGTGTCGGCTATAAATAGTAACATGACCTTATTCTGCCGATGCGATTCTAAAAGTCTGAAACGTTCAAACTTGATGTTGGCTATAAATAGTAACATGACCTCGTTTTTTCAAAGTGTTTCTAAAAATAGAAACTTGTCATTGTAGACTAAAAATAGAAACTTGATACTTGATCTCATGTCTGGAAATGGCCTGAAACATCCAAATTTGGCGTTGCCTACAAACGGTAGCGTGACCTCATTCTAAAAAAGTAGTCACTTGATGTGTACAATTTGTTTGACACATGCAAATCATAGAAACTTGATCTCATTTCTGGAAACGGTCTGAAACATCCAAATCTGGTGTTGACTAAAAAAATAAAGTCACGTGACCTCATTCTCCGACCTGATTTCCTAAATCTAATTTCACCTAAACACAGTTTTAACATAATCTCATTCTTCCCAAAGAA
This sequence comes from Haliotis asinina, assembly GCF_037392515.1. Classification (NCBI taxonomy): domain Eukaryota; kingdom Metazoa; phylum Mollusca; class Gastropoda; order Lepetellida; family Haliotidae; genus Haliotis; species Haliotis asinina. Next base: position 50,878,275 of record NC_090292.1, read on the forward strand.
ATATAGGCATTAAAATAGGAATTCATGTTTCAAATGGACTGAAATATCCAACTTGCGTGTGAGCTCAACGTAGTAACATGACCTCATTCTTTTGAAATAAAGTCATATGGTATCAGCTAATTAATAGAAAAGTGACCTATTTCTTTGAAATGGTTTACAACGACTGGTTTCAACGTCTGTGTACTAGTATATACTATAAGTATATAATGGAAAACACTTTCCCCAAGACCTGCATAGATGTTGTCTTTGTAAACATGAAGAGTATATTATTCCCATTACCCGAATACCACATGAAACACATTCGCACACTGGTTTGAAGGTCTAAAAGGGGTCAGCGAACTGAAAGCAGGAAAACAAAGCCTTTCTGTACAACTGCATTGCACCCACTGTATTCACACATGTTATTCATTTTAAGAAACGTTTTGTGTTACATAAAGACTTCACTCCCGGGTGATCCTGGTACAGTTCACCACCAACTACACTACACACATGATACACGCACGCACGCAGAATGCAAAACCTGCATAGATGTTGCCTTTTTAAAAATGAAGAGTATATTTATTTCCAAAACCTGAACACCACATGTGAGACATTGGCAGCCTGGCTTGGAGGTCTGAAAGGGGTCAGCGAGCTGAAAGCAGCAAAAACAAACACCTTCTCTGTGTGTATGTGTTCGGCAAGACATTTGAGAGGGGGCGTGATCTGAAAGCAACAAACACTGGATTTCTGTTTTAAATGCATTTACATTAGCCCTATATGATATAAAGAATATTGTACTTTCCCAAAGTTTTTCATTTCTGAATTCAAGGGAGGGAGAATGGCAGATCTAGCAGAGATTACATACATTGACAACACAGGAAATTTTGAAATTTTACTACAAGGCGAGTTACATCTAAATCAAGGGATTTCTTCTTGTTTAGCGGACATCTTGATTAATTATCTGGACGAATTAAAAATCTACCAAAGGAGACACAAGGATTTATCATATTGTTGTCCACTTCAACGAACCGTGGATAACACACTATTTTCATTAGATAGAGTGAATGAAACTCTATCTATTTCAAACTCGTCAACACAGAACATTCTCCTTCTTTCTGTGTGGGAAATGAAAATGTTATGTGAGAAGTGTTTAGTGGCAAAGACACTGTTCCTCATAACTAATTTCCGGACGGAGTACGAATACGTGTAAAGGTAGGTTGCAAAATATTACCTTGTGTTTATTCTGTCATAATTCCGTGATGTTTGTGTTAAATGATTCCCTTGCACGTATAAACACGAGCTTAGGTTCTCATTTTTCCCAGCCTTCTCCTAAACTCCCATGTGTGACTGAGACATGTAGTCTCTACACGTTGTGTCTCTGTGCTGGTACATATGGGATAAGAACATTACAATTTAATGAAACAAAAGTCAAAGACTGAGTAGCAATGAATATTTAATAGAATCACTTGGTTAATGTAGATACATAGATTAATAATAACAATAATAGTAATACCGTTTCATTTGTAATACACGTATGCATTACACAGTGGTTGAAGCATAGAGTTCGTATGAAGTCATGTCATGATGAAAAAACAACAAGTGCGTTGACTCAGGAGATGGATCCGTTCTATAGCACTTGAAACAGTGTTTTTCATGGATTTAGACAGTCCAGATATTCGCACCTTTGTGATTCTCTGCTGGTTCCCATGGGAATAAGCACATATATCGTTTTGCTGAGGTAGTGGATATTCTTAACATAGGAGCAAAGATTAATAATTCTTAACATAGGAGCAAAGATTAATAATACCAATAATTATTATAATGTTCCATTTGTAATAGCTTGATAAGCAAGTTGTCTAAGTAGGTGCGATTGTTGATGAAAGTTTCTGTATCAGCTGATTGGTGCTTCTGAGTCAAGATCTTGTCCTGCACAAGACCTGAAATGAAATATTTTTTTCACAATATAGTATAGAATATACCTAGCTGTTGTGCATTGGTTTTCCATATTGTCAAACATTTCATCAAAGTAATCATAACTTTGACAAGGAAATATAATCAATAGAATTAATACAATCAACCAAATAATAATAATTTATAATCCAAGATCAAGATCTGTAGATTATTCAAGTAGAAAACAAATCTCATGGAAAACCTTAATGTTATTATGAAAGAGACTGTTCTTTGTACATAAAATCAAATAGAAGACTATTTTTGGACAAAACTGTTTACTTTCATATATTTAACTCATCCAAACTTACGGCTGACACCCACATACATACACATGTATGTATTTGTATACAGCTAATGTAGTATCGGACGCGTATTCAAACTCCTCAGACTTCAGTACAAAGGGATATATTAGAAGGTTCTCCTTTACACGCTACTCTTTCACATGTGCCTCACAAAATATGTTTCAATCACGACTTTAGCTTTGGGTACACAATCTGACACTTATGGGGACCGAGTGAAAAACTGTAAGATTGTACAGATTGTTGGATAATCCAATGTCCTGCCCTCTGTTTAGCTTTTTAACGTCTTTTGGTACGATGTGGTCGGAATTCGAACCCATGACCTCCTGGACTCAGAGCAGACACTCTACACCTACACCACTGAGTCTGACTTATTGAGCAAAGAAATTATATTTATGATTTATTTATCATAATGACTTAATTAACTAATTCTGTTTTCTATGCGTTAAAAGGTGTTCACAAGTTAAATTCTAATTTGAGGATAAACCCTATAACTATTATATACCTATAGTGAGTGGAAATTTGTACGATTTCTTTTTGTAATTTACATCAAGTTTGAAAAACAACTTACCTACAGCTAGGCCTCTTCAGTTTCATCTTCCTCCTGAGACCCATCCTGGCAACAGCAAAAGAAATGCAACTTGTTGTACATGCGGTTGTTTTTGGACTTTCCCTGCCCGGCATACATCAAGTGCGTAGACTCCTCCACTGCTTCTGTGTACTGGTCATTCAACAATATCTCGTAGCACTTTCCCTTGTCAGTTTTTACCAGCGAGAGAATCAGTTTCGTCAGACTTTCATCCAGAATTTTGACCACACTGACAGACTCGATTTTAAGCAGGTGGTTTTTCGGCAAGTCGCTGACCTTACATCTCGCGGAGCTCTCCTGAAATTCCCCATTTTCGTTCAATTTGCTCATCAGTTCTCTTTCCGTCAATTTGACTACCTGGGGCTTGTATATCTTCTTGTTTCTTTCTTCATTCGAGATCTCAGGTCGATGCTCTCTTAAGTGAAGCAGCCATAGTAGAAGTTGGGTGTAGAAACAGTCACAATGGTAGCAGCAATGACACCGTCAGAAGCAGTTGCGCAGTGATGGAAAGTAGCATGTTCTCTCCATTAATAAAGTTGTAAAATTCAAAAGAAATTCCAATGACTCACGTAAAGCATACATTTGAGTCACTAGTATTATCACACTTTATTGACACAGACACGTGCTCAACGTTGACGTCTAAATATCCATTGTGTGATTACAATAGACCATAACATTGCATAAACCACACCTTATTGACACGGGTGGTATCCATACAGTGCACTGTTGGTTCACCCCGTTACACCTTATTGACACAGGTGGTATCCATTCAGTGCACTGTTGGTTCTCCCATCACACCTTATTGACACAAATGGTATCCATTCAGTGCACTGTTGGTTCACCCGTCACACCTTGTTGACACAAATGGTATCCATTCAGTGCAAGTAAGTGTCCACACCTTATTGACACAGGTGGTATCCATTCAGTGTACTGTTGGCTCACTCCGTCACACCCTATTGATACAGGTGGTATCTATTTAAGTAAGCGTTCACACCTTGTTGACACAGGTGGTAGCTATTAATGATGCTATATTTATTTGATGGTTTGTGACGTCATCGTGCCACGTGACTGGTTTTAGCCAATCAGTGGCTCAGAGCCGTCGAAGCGGCTCTGGACTTCTTAATTATTCCCTACTGACGTCCAATGGCTCTATTTCTGTTTTCTTCATTTAACCTTGGCATTTTTCGCGTCGCATAGAAAGAAATTCGAAGAATGAATCGCAACAGGACCTGTCCCCTTTTATAGCCATCATAATCAAGATTGAGATCCTGCATTTGCACGTGCATAATGCTTTCAGATTTTCCCACGTGCAGATTATACAAAGCGTTTTCAAGGTGCTGTGGTGTGGCGAATAATCACCAGAGGTTGTGTTTGTTTGTCTGTTTTGGTTGTATTGACTATAAAAACACTTAATATTTACATTAATTGTCATTCCATTCCATATTTTCCGAAAAAATCTACTTTAAAAATGAGATTTCATCTATGCGTTTCTTTTTTGGGTCAGTGTAGATGCGACAGAGACTGTAGTGGTACGACAATAGCCTTATTTAAAGCTTGATGGTGGATAATGACCCGCCCCAAATCTCCTTCCTGAACATGATCAGGGGTGGTTTGCTGTAAAATCGCTTCAAACATGTCCTGAAGCTTGGTGTACAAAGTTCTGAGACTCTGACCCTGCCATTCGTCATTAAATTTGATTTCATAAGTTGTACTTATGACCCCAGTCTTGGTCTTGGTGTTCTTCTCTGTAAAGGTATAGGGTTGAGTTTTAGGAGACTCAGCATCAGGGAGGGGTGACCCTACACCACCATACTGGTTAATTGTACGTTGTCTTTTTGGAGGAGTAGGGTCAGTTGACAGATCTGCAGGACGCATGGGGCAGGTCTTCTTATGTTGTCGCAATACATTCATTTTTCTGAATGTGGCTCCACAGAAGGAACATGGTAAGCCCTTCTGTCTTGGGGTTTTGTTGAATGTGGGAACAATATTGTCCAAGGAGGGACTATCATCTGAGCTGAGGTCAAATAAAGAAGACATTTCCTCCATTTCCTCAGGGGTAAATTGAAGATCTTTTACTAGCTGATCTTCAGGTGGTGTTACTGACTGATCTTCTGTCTGTCTACATAGCAAGCATGTAGCCCTCATGTCTACTCGCTCATCATTGGACAACCCATTTTCTTCTGCCCACTTGATCAACTTGTCATAATTGTCAAACGTATCTATTTTGGTCTGGAGGTCCATATGAAATAAAACAAACATTCTCGTTGGGCACGAGGGCCGTCATCCTTCACGGTTCATTGAGCATAGGTACTTGAAATTCAATGTTATGGGCGAATGCACCTCACGCGGAGGCTGTCGCACATGAAAAGAAAGATTAACACAAACACTCAGGAACATGTATGTGATGTTATTTACAAGTTAATGTTTTCATGTTTTCTTAATCTTCATGCTTGGGCGGGAGAGGGGATTCCCGTCAGTGGATCGTAAACATAACTTTACATGGCTGCAGGTCGGACTTACGGGTGGGCAAATGAGTCATTCACTGTTGGAGTACAGTCATACCCATCCTGTTTCTTCACATGAATGGGTTACTTGTCCCAACCCCTCCAAACATCTAGACATGCTGGATATATTCTCAATATTGGATCTATCCATTCATGGACATACCTGGATATTTCATGGAACTATTCTAAGTGACACTGTGCTGCTGGATACAATGGATGTATGTATGGATCTATCATGGACATATCTGTGTTGAGGAATTTCTTATGGATGCCACGAGGTAAGTTGTTCTCCCTTAGATGTTTGTACCAATGTGTGAAGGGTAATGTGTACCTTGATGCTCTGTTGATGTATAGTTGAAAATATGTATCCACACAGTATGTACTCCAGTGAATTGTACACAGTATATAATCCAGAGAAGGTTAGATCCAGTGAAATGTACACAGTATAATCCAAGGATGTTTTGGTATCCACAATGAGTAGTCACTATAGGCACTAGTGACTTCTGAGACTGTCAGGGGCTGTCTTGGGGGCTTTATATACCCCCTAGGGTCTAAAAATAAGATGTGGGGAATCCCATGTACAACATGAGTCATACCCTAAATATAGACACACCAGGTGTTCACATAATAGACTCACCAGGTGTTGACACAATGGATCTCCATATACAATAGAGAGGAGTGACACATGGTCTAAAAATAGATTTTGACTCTAAAATAACTAGGTCAAATGTGGGAGCATATAGGCCCCTTTACTACTGGTCTGGTAGTATAAACAGATCAACCAAAATGTAGAACTTGAAAACGGTGCTTAAATGTTAATTGACAGTCCCAGTTAAATACGTGTACTCGTACAGTCTTATAATACATACGGAACAGCACAGGCGATGCTCCGTGCTATGGAACTAACGAAGTAGAGTTACATGAGTTACAACAAAATTGTCAAAGAGTGTTGAGCGTGCGACAAAGTGATTCGAGAGTGCCTAAACTTTCGTTTAACATGTCGTACTTGTGACCTGTTATTTCACGTATTTATGCCATTTGTACATTTTAAAACTAACGGGCGTTTGGTTTTATATGGGCGTCCACTCTTTACAAAATGTCAAGGACGCACAAGCTGGCTCACCATCAGTGGGACGCTGTAAGGAATAAAGAATAATGTTCAAACTTCGTATCATGCACAGCTTTCTACAAAAAATCCATCATCTGAAGCAATGTCCTACAGACACGGATCATAACATCATCGCTGTCGTATACAGGGGCATGGTATTCAGCCAACATCTAAGTCGTGAAGCACTGCGAGGTAAGACATATTTTATCGCTATGTCATCTTCTTGATATATACATAGGAGTAGCACATGACATCAATAATGATGTAGCATCCTATACGACTCTTGTCATTTTGTCATTATAGTATTTGAATCGAGTATTATTAATAACTGAAATATTGATACGTACCTTAATAAAATCCTTTTCCATTTCCGAGTCCCAACCTTGGCGCTCCATCCTCCCTGTTGATTGGTGGCAAAGGAAGAAGACGAAGATCCAATTCCGTGAAGCGATGGGGTGTTACAGGAGCTGGCGGCGGAACAAAAGTTGCGGGCACATCATGTGGTCGCCTCAAAGGTCTCCTAAAAATCATACATTCCACCGCTTCCCTCCATTTGGCACGTCCAACTACCAGCGGTGAAATAGAACTTGCCGGGACATCATGAGGACGATTCAAAGGTCTCTTCAATGCTAGTCGTTGCACCGTTTCCAGCCATTTACCACGTTCAACTGCTGTCGGTGTGAGAGGGTCACGAGCGTGGCCTTGCGACGACTTTATCAGTCTGTCTACACTTTCGTGCCATTTGGCATGACCCCTTGCACATGTGGATGCTAACTCCACCATATCATCTTGAGGTAAAGATGACATGGACACAGCAAATCTGTGTATGACATCAACAAGTCTGATGTTTTCCTTATCAAGACATATATTCAGTCCAGTTAGCAGATATTCATCTACCAACGATCCAGCCGTTTCCAGCCATTTACCATGTTCAACTGCTGTCAGTATGAGAGGATCATGAGCGTGGCTCAGCGACGACTTTATCGGTCTGTCTACACTTTCGTGCCATTTGGCATGACCCCTTGCACACGTGGGTGCTAACTCCACCATATCATCTTGGGATGAAATGACATGGAGACAGCAAATCTGTGTATGACGTCAAGAAGTCTGATGTTTTCCTTATCAAGACATATATTCAGTCCAGTTAGCAGATATTCATCTACCAACGATCTTGATATCTGTTCGATAAAACGAACTCTGAAAAATGTCACTGGGGTAAAGGTAGAGTGCCATGACTGTAAGGAAGGATCACCGCAAGAGTAATGCGAAGGAAGAGTACTGAGCTAATCACGACTTATAAACCCGGCGTGTACAAATTTTCCTTCTTGCGGTTAATTGCAAACACACCATGTCTGTATTGTCTCACCTCATGCACGCATGGGTTAACAAATACCCCACTCCAACTCAAAACATCATTTGTTCGTTTCAAATACTAATCGCGCGTTGAAGAAAGTAGTATTTAGTAAAAACAATCAGCGCTACACTCGGTGAACGACAAAAACTGTGGTCGTAAACCAAGCAATGAAGACAAACACATCCCCACCTGAATAAACCAGACACCCATCTCTCAGCGACTATTGTATTGAATTCATTCTTCACGATGGAATGACAATTAAATGTCCAACGGAGAGACCCCCTGCTAACACACGAGATAGCAATTCTCTCACGCGCGTCTTTAGTAAATACAAACTATACTGGACTGGGTGAACGAATATAAAAAAATATAAAAAAAACACACTAAAACCAACCTAATATATCTGCAGGTCATGTCGAATGAAAACTACAAGGAGAATAAGCGCATGAAATATCTTCTACACAAGACCATTCATCCTCAGAAGACGACTCGTTCGATAAACCGTGGTTTGTAGTATTTGATGACTTCGTAACAATACGTCCCATACAAGACCGCAGAGTAGATTCATCGACCAGTGGGGAAAGAACAACCCATAAGTGGAAGAAGTGTGGTATGAAAATGTATAATGAAGTCGACACAGAAATCAGCATGTTCGCTATCTCAATGGAGTCGCATTTCATGTCATTGAACATGCTACAAATGAAATAACAATAGACCATGATCAAGAAATCCATCACAGAGACGAGACGAGAGGTTAGTACTAACCATAACGAATGTAATAAAATCACGATATGGTATATGTGGTTGTGTACTAATCACAGCGGTATAGGTATATTTATTTATTTTATTAATTTCTTATTTATTTTCGCAGTGCTCATCATCACGACGCCCATCGAGAATGCAACATATAAGGCGGCATCATGAAAGTGTTGGAAAACCACAATCAGCCTCAACTGAACTCCACTACATTTCAGTTGCAAGTTAGCAAAGGTACTGTAAGTCCCCATGGTCCCTAGTGTGGTGATCTACCTTCTGTTGTTGGCGATCTATAGCCCGTTTTTATACTGTATTGTCCATATAATGATATCAGTTTTACCTTTCCACACTAGTTTTAATGCTAATTGTGATATCCTAGTTGTTTTACTGTCCTTCGTTGACAGGTTTTATAATGGACACAATAGTCGTTTTTATTGCTGAATGTTCTCGTCACGATATGGCTGAGATATTGCCGATGTGACGTTAAATATTAACTCACTCACTCACTCAGTTGCAAGTACTGGATTGGATCAACAAACCATTCAGTGTGCATTAAAGCAGAGGAAATTCAACTAAACTGTCGAACGGTGACCTCGCATTCTATTTGGCTACTTCACTGTTGTCAGTATGCTGTACCCACCGGAAAACTGTCGGAGATTCGAACTATATCAATATCGCTTACACAATGCGTAAATAGCATTCCTATATGAATGGAAAAGAGAAGAAGATGAAGAATTCTTGGAGAAAATATCTGTGGAAACAGAACAAATTAAAGAATCATCTATCAGAATGGATGCATACAATACAACACCGCATCACTCGAGAATCAAGCAGTGGTACATGATCTAATAGACGGTGAGGGGTGTGTATTTATCTCATGTAAGCGACACTAACACAGGACGTGTAACCATATAATCTACAATAACAACAACAATATCCGAAGGTAAGAACTTACGTTTATTATTATTGCTATCATTATTATTATAATATTGTCTTTCATTTTTCACTTTAAAATAATTAGATCACATATTCGCGCACACATACGATACATGAATAAACACTTATGATGTACAAATATACATGACTTATACACTTATCACCTAGTTTTTTTACACGCGGACACATTAATACATGAACGAACAAACAACCACACATCACATGAATAAAACAATACTATACATTCTCGCGCACACAATTATCACATATCACATAACACGAATCACATACTTGCATACACATACAAGCATACATGAATAGAAACACTTATGGTATACATATGAATGAACATACACTAGTCTAGTTTTCAATCGTTTCATGATAGTTTTCAATCGTTTCATGAATAACCACACATCGCATGAATAAAAGCAGTACTATCACATCTCAGGAATCTTGCTCAGGAATTAGTAGTCGGTTAGATGGACAGGTGGTAATCTATGGCCTGTGGAACGACGGAGTCTTTCGGGACGATCCTGGGAATCAATGCGTTGTCTTCTTCGTCGGATAGGGAGAGGTGAATCTACCACGGTGTGAAGTCTCAGTTCAATCTCCCTTCTAATGCAATCCAAATCGCGGTAGATCCACGTGCTGAAGAAGCAGCAGAGTATCCAGGGTCATCCAACTAAGAAATCACCTGATGAAGGAAACTAAAAGAAAAGAAACACATGTTCAAATAAAGTCTACTTGCAGTGAGAGTGTTCAGACTCAATACAAAACGCGTCTTCGAAATTGGGGGGAGTGGGCACACTCTGGAATCTGGTTCCGACCAACTCCATGTCCGGAACAAAACGCTAACGTGCACCACGTGGACAACACTGAACAAAGAGGCGATGCAATCGTCGCCTACATACAACGCCGAGGGTAAAAATTACCCATCCTCCGCTCAGCACGCTGACAAGGGGGTACCATATAACTTTCAAATCTGCAAATCGAGAAGAAAGGGAAAAGAAATCAAGACATAACCCCGTTTGATATTAGGTTATCTAGATAGTATCTCTTCGTACAAAGTATTTTCTTCTTCTCCCCCCAATTCATAACAATCATTATTAGATATAGACCCGGTAATAGTAGTATCACCCCTGGTGACGAGATGTCGCAGTTCGATAGCAGAAGGTAGAACACTTCGCACATGACTGTAATTTGTCCTCTTAAATCTACACATAACACCACACATACATATCAAGATCACGCAAATCACACTCAAGGTAATGAAAATTATTACGAATAAAGCTCGCACTGTCTCTCTTTCGTCAACAACAGTTTTCCACAAAGCTCTATCAAGGTCCATAGTAAAAACAACACTTGTCGCAATGATGTGAGAATTTGTCACCATAGTAAAAGTAGTAGTAGTCCCATGAGACACGATAGAATATCTATTAGAACCTGAAATATTGTCAGCTTGTTCGTGTGGGGTAACCAGCTTAGATCCTTAAATAGAATGTAGAATTCCGTAAGTCAATGATCAGTCAGGGGGGTGTTTCAACATTTATTGTGAGGTCAAGTGTGTAGTACATAAATACATATACATAAAAGATATTTAAACAATAATCGAATATACACATTTTGAGGGGGAATTAGCGTCTCAAATGGTCGAGCTTAAATCTGTAACAGTTATAACATTTCCTTTTTCAACATAACATCAAATACTAATCATAATGGGAAAGCATATTCATACAAATCCTTTTAACACATATCTCAATTGTGCCTCAGCTGTCGTTATGTAAAACATATATAAATGATATTTGCTATTGAACCAAATATTCACTTTCGTTCACTATTAGCATAATGATGATGCAAAGTACATCTAATGTGTCCATACATGAGTGCAACACAGGCACAACTAATCCATGACAGCACATCTACTTCACTTACATGTTCAAATAACGACTGAGATATTATGCATGACGATGTTCATGCAAATACAATATTACATAGTCAGTAACGACTTTGACATTATGCATGACGATGTTCATGCAAAGACAATATTACATAGTCAGTAACGACTTTGACATTATGCATGACGATGTTCATGCAAAGACAATATTACATAGTCAGTAACGACTTTGACATTATGCATGACGATGTTCATGCAAAGACACTATTACATAGTCAGTAACGACTTTGACATTATGCATGACGATGTTCATGCAAAGACACTATTACACAGTCAGTAAAGACTTCGACATTATGCATGACGATGTTCATGCAAAGACACTATATACATGATATTGCCACTTTCTATTCATAAATAAGACATTTTAGTCATGGCATTAAATAATATAATATCAGAGTTGTACAAGAAAGCTTACCTTAAATAGAATGTAGAATTCCGTAAGTCAATGATCAGTCAGGGAGGTGTTTCAACATTTATTGTGAGGTCAAGTGTGTAGACAAGAAATCACTGACCTCTTTTTATAGCCGAAACACTACTGATCAATGTTGGAATTCTTTTGTGATTGGCCTAAAAGGTGCAATCGGTGTTTTAATTACCATTTTGATTGGTTGACCAAGATCAGATATTTTTACTATTGGTCACTGATTGAACAAGCCGAAATGAATTTTTGGAAGGGTAGTCACGTGACCGTGACAGGATTATTACACCGACTTAATTACGGTTTGTTTTACAACTTCCTACAGCTGATGTCACCTGGCCGTGACAACAGTAGTTGGGGCTAATTAGCTTGGGGTTAATTAGACTGGATTTATTGCAGTTGTGGTCTGGATGTCTATACCACGTGTCATTAAGACATTTGCTAGTGCAATAAACAATAGCTTGAGTTTTAAGAGTGACATGTTCAATGGTATATGGCCTGTGTTAATTATTCTTGCCAGGTGCGTTACATCAGTTTGAACCATGACATGAAGGCTTATTAATGTGACATTTCAAAATTGCAACTCTTCAAAATGAATGTGAACTCACAGAAAGATATAAGTGGCAAACATATACAAAATACATACATACAAAAAAAATATACAAATATGAAGAATACAAAGATAAATTGTGCACTGTCACAATATGAAGAAGGAATCTAAAGCCATGCAATAAAGGGAGAGAGAGAGAGAGGGATTGAGAATGAGAAGTACTCCACTAATCACTTTTGTCAAGGTTTTAATGTTGTAAATATGACCTATCTACCCTCCAGGAGATGGCGTTCCTAAGTTGGAGGATGAGGTCTGCCCAAATCCATTTCATTCCAGAATAAGATATGTTTAAAACGGAGAGAATGAGAATGAGAGAATGAAGTTTACTTACCGCTAACTAGAGCGCTATCACTCATCGTGTACCTTGTGGAAGAAGTTGTCAGTGCCGACGATCCGGTGACAACTAACAAATGAGAACTGAAACAAAAGTTAAGAAAAGAAGCAAAAAATACAATATAATCAATAACTATATTACATTCGCTTTCAACATTAAAGTAATATGATAGCTAGTATCAATACCTGTCATGGCGTCGAGGTTACTAGATGCCGTGTCACTGTTACTTTTTATCGTAGCGGTCGAAGTAGTGGTTATGACGTTACTGGTCGTGACGGTGGTGGACACAGCAGTCGTGATGGTGGGCTTGGTACTGGACAAAGTTGCGGTGAACGAAAAATGCACCTGCAACACATGCAATAACATTGGACTTACTAAGACGTACTAAATAAGGTTTCATTCCGTTTAATTCTACAGTGAGTTATGACAGAAATAAATAAATAAATAAATAACGTTTATATAACTCACCTCTGGACACAGTTCATTTTCTGTTTCGATCCTCATCCGCAAAGGTCTCAAAATCTCGCAGGTCACAGTGCTCTCTCGAAGACTCACAAACACCAGATTAGGATAACTCTCGGCGCAGATTGTAAATCCACGGTTCCAGGTTAGACCTGTAAGTCTTACCACCATGGGATAAGGACCTCCCGTGGAAAGATCCTGGGTGCCACCATAGCAAAAGAGCTCCCCTCTGTCCAACAAAGTGCATGCTAGGGTTAAGCACAGGACACCGCTTCCAAAGAACAAACTCACCACCCAAACAATCATCATCATTGCCAGTCGTGTTCCGTATGCACGTGTAATGAACTCCGTAAACTCTAATCAACTGACCCCCGAGGTAGTTAAAGACAATGGATAGCGTAACCAGATACCCAAAGTGCGACATTGTTATGGCAATGGAAAGTGCTGGTAGGGGAAGGAGAGTTGACCCGATACCCAAAGTCCACTCGGATACACGGTCAACGGAATTTCATAATTGCCGCATCTCTCGACCTCGACTTCACGGGAGAGTGAGAACTTCGATGAGATATAATTAGAGAGATAAAATCAGTTCAATGAAGAATATATAGTGGTTTATAAACACTTGTCGGGGGTAATTTATGGAAATTGTGTGAGAAAATACATTGGTAACGACTGTTTCATTGAGGGTGTGTATTGCTTTCTTCCCTCTCTTGACTCGTGTAGCAAGCATGTACATTAGAGGGACCGTACCTTATCTATGTACACAATACATCACCCCTCGAGATGTATTAACTTTTTGCGTTAGCTGGTGTCTCTATTTAATGAAGTATGAAACAATGTTATAATATTCTACGATCGCGCGCGCGTGTGTGTGATATAGAAGATGGAGAGGAAACAAACAATTATTGAGAAATAATTTTTGTTTTAATTTTTTAAAAATTTATTTTACTACTGCTACATGTATTTGTTTATTATTTTCAGTTGTACGCCATGGTCCGTGAAATCAAGCACACTTACTGTGCGGTTGTGAAGCAACACAAGACCGAGCATGACATGAGAGAGGCGGCGCAAGTGCTCGTGGGTACTCTCTACCAAAAAGATATGGGCATACGCTTCCCCGTCCAGGATCTTCTTAAGGTGAACAAATATTTGAAAAAGAAAGTAAACCTCCAACAGAAAGAGTAGGAGGATGTCGTCGTCCGGTATCAACAATACTACGAACAGAAAAGATCAACATCGGCGGTGTAGACTTTGTAATCAGCGAGTGAAGGGTCAAACATTTAACCAACATTTTGACATGCGCAATGATCTTACTCGTCATATTGACGCCTGTAGTAACCGGCAAACTAATGAGATAGATAACGATAATCATCAGTGTAGCACTCCCAGCGATGTTTATTTGTGAGAGTCGTGTGGACTCGATTGTGAAGACGCTGCTCCCGCACACGCCTGCGCTTGAGGCGCTTGCAAAATGTTATCAGCGGGGAACTGACCCGGCGGTGGTGGTGTTACGTGACTCGCACCAAATTCAATGTGCATATCAAGAAATGTTGTAGCGAAGAAAGGGGTTTGTATTTGTGCGAATCTTACGGCAGATGTTCCAAAGCCATCGGTCGTTTCATGTCCACTCGTTGCAATGTCGCATCAACAACAACCATGCATCAACGTCGACGTCGTCTTCTGGAGCATTGTTTAAAAAGGTAACGTGTCGTCAATGTCACCATGGCCAGCAGGAGATGCCAGAAGACCATGGACGGACTGAGTCAACGGAGGTTCGGTGGTGAACGAAGCTCTTAAAGACGTATATATCACTAGCAGAGATATCATACTGCGTCCGCATAAATACGGGGGAGATAATACTATTGTGCACACGTTCAACTTCCTGCTGACTGAAGAAATCGTCAACATGGACGCAAAGCATTTCCGAAATCAGCTGGATTACATTTTCCATCACGAGGAAAACTCATTTAAAGTGAACTTATCATTTGTCATCATTTTACGTCATATTGTAACGGGTGAATACAGATATGTCATCATTTTACGTCATATTGTAACGGGTGAATACAGATACTTTTTTCCATACGAGAACACTTTCGTTTCTGACAGACCCACTTTAATTCATAATCGAGATTCGCTGAACCGTGTAGTGAAAAGAATTCACAGGAAAAACCTAGACGACCTCGGCTTTCAACAACCTCCGAACACGAAGTGCGAGCCCGTCTTCATCACCAGTGTCTCATAGAGGGTGTACCTTACTAATTACGTTCTCAGCAAGAAAACGACCTCTCTACCTACGTGGTTAAAGGACAAGAAGTGCGTTATCACAGTGGTCGATTGTGAAGTGGATATCGCTGTGCGCTTTCAGATGTCTCGCGTACCATCAACTGTATCGCGAAGCGGGAGGTTGTAGACTAAGAGTCCTAAGAAAAGTAGCATTTTAAAGCAATTTCGAACATTTATGCGTGCTAAGGGAAGAAAGGAAATCAGCCCACTATCGTTTAAAGGATTGAACGTCCCGGATGATGTTCCTTTGTTTGAGAGGACTTTTAACGTTTGTGTCAACATTTTCAAAATGCAAGAGGAAGGTCCTTCTTGCGTACCCGTTTATCTGTCGAACAGAGAAGGCAATGACAAAGACAAATCCACTCTGAACATGGATTGTTACAAGAACCATTTGTCCTACATCCTGGACAGATGGAAACCGAATTGAAATTACAACTGGCCTTGGTCGAATTGCGAAAGCAAATTGATCAATTGTGAGCTAGGAAAAGCAACAGCCTTGCTCCAAAACAACGTCGTGATGATAACGATGATGGTGGTGATGAGTGAGTGAGTGAGTGGGTTTAGTTTTACGCCGCACTCAGCAATATTACAGCTATATGCGGCGGTCTGTAAATAATCGAGTCTGGACCAGACAATCCAGTGATCAACAACATGAGCATCGATTTGCGCAATGGGGAACCGATGACATGTGTCAACCAAGTCAGCTAGTCTGACCACCCGATCCCATTAGTCGCCTCTTACGACAAGCATAGTCACCTCTTATGGCAAGCATGGGTTGCTGAAGGCCTATTCTACCCCGGGACCTTCACGGGTCGGCAGTCTTTGGTGGAGATGTCGTACCAAATGAACGTGCTTACATTTCCCACAATGGTGTCACAGATTTTGAGCGTCTTGCAGGCATAATTCATCGACCAGAAGGGTTGCACTGGATGATGGAACCTTTTGGTATACACAAGAAGTAAGTTGACAGTTATTTCCAGGCTTGTTTCATTTCATTGTTTAATATAGTTAACACTATACCATCTGAAATATTAAATAAATTCATGCAAAACTGTTCCTGAGTGCATTAATTACAGAAATCAATAATCATTCAGACAAGAGGCTGATACCATCTATTATAAATAAAATGAATATTTCTGATCTAGGAGGTGAAAGGTCAACACCTTAACAAAGAACCTTTATTGTGAGGAGATGGATAATCTCTCCATTATGACTTCATTAACACTTGTTTGTTTCAAAGGAATATTCCAGCGAGATTTCAAATTAATGCCTGCTAGTGATAGTGTAATAAAACAAATTTCTCCCTAAATTATGATTCATTCAGTCAACGGGTTCAGTAGCTACATCACACATAAACGTCTATCTAGGACCTTCATGGAAGCTGCAATTTTTTCTGAACGTGTGACGTCATCGAGAGACCACAAGGAGTTTAAATTGTGCGAACTGAAATTACGGTATATTTGCGCTGCGCACTTTTCAAAGTAATGCATTGTCTCTTTGAAAATGAAACCCAGTTCTAAATTTCTACAGTCCGACACCGACAGCAGTGAAGTACTACCAAAGGCCGTACATGTTTGAACCGCAGTTTGAGGAGGGAGAGAGAGCAGAACACATGATGATCAGTCTAGTGAAAGCGACCCGATACTGATTCCGCCCATCATGATTGAACGAGAAATACAACATGGCGAGGGGGTGAGAAGTGCGAGGCAATGCTAACTGCAACAGTGTCGATGTTGTCAGGTGACATCCAACCTCCATGATAAGGTTATTCAAATTACTTGTATAACCAATCAATCACTGCGCTTTATTTACCATATGTCCCTCTCAACCGGTGCTACTTGTGAGCTACATCCAATTCATAATGTTCAAAGGTATGGGTAGACGAGCTCCTGATGTTCTCACTAACCGGCATGTTTTCCAGGGATACTCCCGACAGGTTTTACTGTATGGGATTTCAAAAGAGTTTTTGAAAATTTGCCATATATTGATATTAAAATGAAAAAGAAACGTTTTTCGTTTCAGGTATTCTTACATACACTTTAGTTAACTTCATTATTTCCTCATCGTGAATATTAATTATTTAAATATTAATTTATTAGTCTCTGTAGACGTTTCGACAATGACAGTTAATTTTAATGTAAGTGTTTTCCCAATGGTATAATGAATTATTGTTTGTCATTGTGCAATTATGCCAAAAATCTTGGCCAAGATGCATTTTCTTCACAATATGCAGCGCATCATACTTTGATCCTGAAGACAACATCATGGGATATGATCCATATTTTTCTATACTACTTCAACATAAAATTAGGTGATGACTTACGACTAATAATTAAAGGAGAATACGAGAGAATTGCAGTAATTTGCTGACTTAAAGATTTAGTAATCAGATGCATATTCAGAAATTTTCAAATTATAAATATGCATAACAATGGTTTAATCGCGAAAACAGTTTCTGTGAATTTGAGCTTCGGCCATTATGCAATTTTCGCTGGAAACCACGTGACCTTTCCGCCCGTGACGTCATATGTGACTAGTGTCCGCCATACTGCCGAATACCAAGCGCTGTAGAAGTACAAACCGTGTCGTATTTGTCGTTTTTTTAAAATTGTACGATGGTGTATTGCGTTGCCTGGGGATGCACATCATCGTCGAACAATGGAAAGCACCACCATTTCTTCCGTTTTCCCAGTGAAAAGTCTGATTTTGACAGAAGAAAGGTTTGGACTCATAGATGTCAACTTGGGGAGAAAAACTGGCAGTACTGTGCTTCGATCATTTCGAGTCCGATGGCCTCCGAGAGAGACCCATTTAGACCACATGGGATATGAAAACCCAAAAGCTACGCTGAAGAAGGACCACGAAATTCAGCACAAAAAGTTTCGCTCGCGGATGGATTGCCTAGTGTTACACGAGGAGCATTTAGGAAATGACAAACGGACGAGGTAAGTAGTTGCTACTTTTCCGTATGCATACTGTTATCGTTGACACTTTCATTCCAGGATGTAGATTTTATGTTGCACCATTACATGCTATAACCCACTGTTAGCGGTGTATTTAATCATTGATTAAATCAATTCCGATTGTAATCAAATATATTGAGATCAGTAAGTAGCTTGGAAAGATTTCCGCCCGATAGCCCCGTTGTATTCATCAATCTATGATAAAGAACAAATATTTATTTATCTATTATTTATTTATATATCACCAACCATTACCCTAACCCCTCGAAATAATCCTAATAAATAGGATACATTACAAGGCGGAACTTTGACCAGCAAAAATGAGAAAGTCGTTTTAATAATTTTCTAAAACCATGACATAACATGGACATTTTGTAAATTTATCTTGTTACTGAAGGTTATTTTCTTTTCAATAACATATGTATTTCGTAAATAACGTCTGAAAAGTTAAAACTAACACTAGTGTTTAACACTTTACGTTTATTTGTGAAGAATGTAGGTAACAACACTATAAAATCAAACACATCATCAATATGTACATCTGTTCTTATTCCAAACATAGCAAGTTGTAGGTCCAATTTCAGGTTGTGAACATGTCGACATTTATCATTCAATAATTGTGGGAAACATTCCCAAAACCTTGCACATGTTCACAATACCAGGTCTAGTGGGTTGATTCAACCTCACACAGACAAAAGGTACGTAGGTTGCCTTCAGCTAATTTGATCTTATATGAAATGCAATTATTGATTCAATACACCGAACTGTTCATAAATATGGTGATATTTTGTTTTCATTTTCAAGAACATTCTAGTTTTACTTGTCTATCGTTTGCAGATTCTGACAAACCATGGAAACAAATCCACTCAAGTGCTTTGATGGAGACAGAAATGAACCCAATGAATTCGAAAAAGTAAGGGAACAAGAAAAGTTTCATGGACACGATTCCACATCAGGTGATATACAACTTGGGGCATGTTGTATTCTGTACACGCTGATGTTCCTGGATGACAAACACATTGGCTCAGATCACATGTTTTTAATCGGCCATTACTAAGGGAGGTAATCCATACTGCCTGGATCTAAGGGAAGATAACTGGCTACTTCCTGTTGGCTTGTGTCACTCAAGGCTACAGGAGTTGTCTCCCATATTTCACTGGGCCCATAACATTACATCCCCTTTCTTTTGAACAAAAGGATCGTGTCATAACCACTATGATGTGGATGCTACACTATCAGAATGATATAGGAGGATATGTCTTGGATATAACTTCAACACTGATGCACGTGAATGTTCACCCGTATTGTTGCTTGGCACTGGCGGACCAGATGTCTTTGGCACAGCTCGGAGTAAGGTCAGTTCAATCGTTTTGTTAATATTCTCCGGTAATGAGAAACGTGAACTGATAACAAACAAATTAAAACAACACTAACTGAGCAACTAAGAACTATCAACTACAGTCACTTTTCAGTCTATAGATTTAATTTTTTGGGAGCTCTGACGACTCTTCCAGATCTGGTAACAGTCATTGATTTGGACGGAGTCGGTTTGGACGATGTCGGTGCTGTCACCTTCTGGAGTGGTACTGGTCTGGAGTCTGTCGGTGTATCGTCGGCATTGTTGCTGCAGTTTCCAGTTTGTGTGTGTCTTAGGTGGCGCCTGTTGCGTTGATATTGGGCACCATCAGCAGTCTGCACCTGGTACGATCGATTTTGATCTACCCTGGTGATCTGGGCTGGCTTCCAGCTCTTGTCGGAGGTCTGCAAATAGGCCCTGTCATTCACTTGGAGAGGTGGTAGTTTCTTGGCGGCTCGATCGTAGAACAGCTTTTGTCGGGACTGAACTTGTTCGCGTCTTGCACATACATCGGCAGGTTCAACAACTTTCGGCTGAAGTTGTTTGCCAGTGGTTGGGAGCACTGACCGCAGACGTCGGCTCATCAGTAGTTGTGCGGGTGAAGCCAGGTTGTCCACGATATCGTTCGATATTCCAGCAGTGCAAGGAGTGGGTCAGTGCCACTCATGTTTGCTTTGTCCAGAATGTTCTTCGATATTTGCACGCACTTTTCAGCCAGACCGTTGGATTGAGGATATCTGGGGCTTGATGTAATATGCTTGAAGTCCCATCTGCTGGCGAAGTCTGCAAATTCAGCTGATGCAAACTGTGGACCATTGTCGCTCATCAGGATTTCAGGAATCCCATGACGTGCAAAGTTGGCGGACAACTTGCGGATCACTGCTGATGAAGACAGGCTTCTGAGCTGGTCTATTTCAAAGAAACGACTGTAGTAGTCAGCCAGAACAATGTACTCTTTGTTGTTCCAAGTGAACAGGTCTGCACACACCTTCTGCCAGGGACGGCATGGTATTTCATGTGGCTGTAGTGGCTCCTTGCTGTTTGTTCTCTGTTTCTCACAGCATACTGTGCAATTGGCAACTATAGCTTCAATCTCTGCATTCATGCCGGGCCAGAATAGAATGTCACGGGCTCGCTCTTTGCACTTCTCCATTCCGAAATGGCTGGAGTGGATCTTCTGGAGGAGCTCAGATCTCTGTCCTTTGGGAATGATGATCTTTTCCCCTTTGAATATGAGACCATCCATGATGGTAAGTTGGTCCCGATGATTCCAGTATTCGATGATGCTTTCTGGACATTCGCTTCTGGAATCTGGCCAACCATTGAGGATGGTTGTCCTAAGTTGTTGCATCTGAACATCATTGTTGATGGCGTCTCGTAGTTGTGACATCTTGTGGTCACTCACAGGGAGATTTGCGAGTACCATATGGACTTGTGCTTCCATTTCTTCTGCCATCCCATCGTCTTTCGTAGACAGAAACTTGCGCGAGAGCGTGTCAGCAACTGGTATGTCTTTTCCTGCAACATGGACGATGCGTAGATCATACTTCTGTAATTGCAGGAGCATACGCTGGAGGCGTGCGGGTGCTGCAGTCAAGGGTTTCTTCATGATAGCTTCAAGCGGTTTGTGATCTGATTCAACAGTCACGGTGTGACCATAGATGCACTGATGGTACCGCTTGCAACCAAACAGGATTGCGTAAAGCTCCTTCTCGATTTGGGCATAGTTCTGTTCGCTGGGGGTTAAAGCTTTGGAGGCATACGCCACTGGTTTCTTGTCTTGAAGCAAGGTGGCGCCCAATCCATTCTTCGAGGCATCTACTTGTAGGGTAATGGGCTTTTCCGGATCGAAGAAAGCGAGGACGGGCTCACTTGTGATGAGCAGCTTGACCTTCTCCAGTGCGTCGTCTTGGCGTTTGTCCCAGTGGAACTCTACGTCTTGCTTCAACAGTTCCCTCATTGGGCTAGTGACTGCTGAAAGCGAGGGTGCGAACTTGGCAAGGTAGGTGATCATGCCAAGCATTGTGTCCAACTCTTGTTTATCTTTTGGAGGCGACATTTGCCTGATGGCTTCAACTTTTGCCGGGTCTGGTTTTGTGCCCTCTGCTGTGATGAGATGACCAAAGTAACTGACCTCTGTGACACCAATGGATAGTTTGTCAGGGTTGAGGCGGACGTTCTTTTGTCGGCAACGACTTAGCACAGCTTGTAGATTGGCATCGTGCTCCTTCCTGGTCCTTCCATGAACCAGGATGTCGTCTACTATTGCAACTGTTCCTGTGAGGTCTCCGAATGTTTCATCTATCTTGCGTTGAAATTCGTCCTGGGCTGAGACAAGTCCAAATAGCATCCGCATGAATCTGTATCTGCCATATACTGAGTTGAACGTTGTCAAGTATGATGATTTTTCAGAGAGTTTTATGTTCCAGTACCCAGATCTTGCATCCAGTTTGCTGAAGTACTTGGATCCAGTCAGTTTGGTGAGCGCATCTTCAAGTGTCGGCATGTGGTAGTGTGGACGTTTGATGGCGTTGTTGAGATCAAGTGGGTCCAGACATATTCGGAGCTTCCCACTGTGAGGTTTCTCAACAACAACCAGGGAGTTGACCCAGTCTGTAGGCTCGGTTACTTTGGAGATTATGCCCATCTTCTCCATCTTGTCAAGCTCTTCTTTCAGTCGATATCTGATTGCGATTGGGACGCGTCTTGGTGGATGCACGGAAGGGGTAGCATCTGGCTTGAGATGTATTGAGCATTCACCTTCAAATTCTCCCACACCCGTGAAGACATCCTTAAAGTCAGAAAGAACTGATTCAGTTGTCATTGGGTTAGGAGATTCTGCCTTTGGTTGGGCTTCCAGGGCAAGGACGAGCTTGATGAGTTGCAGTGACAAGGATGTTGGAAGGCCTATTACTGGCGGTGCGTTGGCTTCCACGACGTAAAAACTTTCGGTTGCTGACCGTTCCTTGTACTGGCACTGGAGTTGAATACGTCCAAGGACTTTGAGAGCATGTCCTGAGTAGTTTGTGAGACGCTGATCAGCTTCTTCAAGTGGGTGCTGGACGGGCATCTCGTCGTATTCCTTCTTGGGAGTGACGTTGACTTGTGCTCCTGTGTCGATCTTGAAGCTGATTGTGTGGTCTCCATCCACACTGATATCGGCGAAGGCTTGGTTGGGGAACTCATTAGCTTCACCATTGATGACGTCAATATACAGGTTACCGTCTGAATCTGAGTCTGAAGCATAATCAATCGTGTGGATCTTCTTTTTGCCCTTTGTGTGACCTGCTGGCCTCTGTTCCTGTATACTGCTGCGGCAGACTTTGGAGAAATGGTTCCACTTCTTGCACTTGTGGCACTGTGTACCTCTGGCAGGGCATTTCTTCTTGTTATGTTCATGATGCCCCCCACAATTTCCGCATTCATTCTGACCAGATTTGTGTTCTGATCCATGTCGGTATGGGTAGGATCTTGTTCTGTGTTTGTAGATAGCATCAACGTTCTCAGCACTGTGCGAGGCAGACATCAGCTTCAGGTGAGACTGAGTTATTTCATAGGATCTGGTGATCTCGATGGCCTGCTGCATTGTCAGTGTGTCGCCTTCTGTGAGTAATTTCTCGCAGATCGTTTTTGAAATAATGCCGCAAATGATTCTATCGCGGACCATTTCCTTAGGCTTGTCATATGCACAGTCTTTGACGAGGAGTTGTAGGTGTGTTACGAACTCTTCAATTGACTCTCCCTCTTTTTGTGAACGTGTATGGAACTTGTAACGTGCAAAGATAATGCTTGTTTTCGGTGCTACATATCGTCCAAATTTGTCAAAGTGACTTTGGAGACTCTTTTCTTCAATTTCGGACATGGTAAATGTGTTGTAAATGTCCCTACCTTTGGCGCCAGCCCATATCAGCAAATATGAGCACTGTTCTTCTTCACTAACTTTCTTCAAGGGTCCTTTGAACATTAATTTCACATGTTGCTTAAACTTCTTCCACTCTTCTGGGAGATTTTTGGCGCTCCAGTCAATGCAGGGATTTACTTGTGAGGTAGCCATGCTGGTTTGAGCTTGTTCACACTATTGTCCACAAAACAGTCTATTCCGAGTAGAAATCAGCCTTCAGAATGAAATGACACTTGTAGAATGGGCTGCAGGCATGGAACTTGCTTTTTCCGCTATTCTGACACCATGTTGTATTCTGTACACGCTGATGTTCCTGGATGACAAACACATTGGCTCAGATCACATGTTTTTAATCGGCCATTACTAAGGGAGGTAATCCATACTGCCTGGATCTAAGGGAAGATAACTGGCTACTTCCTGTTGGCTTGTGTCACTCAAGGCTACAGGAGTTGTCTCCCATATTTCACTGGGCCCATAACATTACAGGGCATCTGTCACTGTTGACCCATATCTGAACGTAGTTCACGATTTGGCAGCCAGAAAACCCAGACAATTTCACAACAGAAAGTTGTGCAAGCCAGTCACTACCGTCTCCAAAGAAATTCAATGTGATCTTGTGTCACTTCCACCACTACAGCTATTTCCATCTAAATATGCATCTACATCACAAGTTTCATTTACACCCCACAAGTGTGTAGTGTCAACCAAGCGTTGGAGGATATTGATGAATGTGAGGACACATTTCTTACAAGTGATGAGGAATACATGCCTTCTGAATGCTCCGAGTTGGATGTAAGTGAAACAGACATCGACTCTGATCCAGATACTGATAACGATTCTGATTCATTACTCAACAAACCCCCAGACTGAAAGACAGTTTCTTGTCTCTGAACATTCACCGGCTAAACTATTCAAGTATTGCTCACATCAGTCAGGTTTAAGTTCATTTTGTGGCATGACCTGTCAAGTGAAAGTGGTGCAACATCAAGGTGACATGATAACTGTGGAGGCAGAATGCTTGAAGGGGCACATGGCAACACGGAACAGTCAGTCAAATGCACGTGACAATGCCTTGAGGCAATCTTCAGTGTACAAGCAGTATCATTTTGAGTAGGGGACAGGGTTCGTACAGAATATTACATGCAAAATTCCATGATATTTGTAACTTTTCCATGACCATGTTTAATCCGATTTACAAAGGCATGGTAACACAATCTCACATTTTTTTTTAACTTGACATTAAACGTCCTCAGTTTGCCAGGTTTAGATGAGTGCGTCTAATTTCTTCAAGGTTCAGCTTCTCATCACGTCTTTATTAATAAAAGTTAAACATTTAGCATTGTCTTCAGATTGTCAACATGATAACGTGTCTGCAAGTGTCTTCTCGTCACATTTCTCCCTTAATGTCCTCTTGAGGGCATTTGCTTGTGTAACAAACGCAATTTTTCCTGTAGCTTCTGCCTTCTCATAGAGTTTATCAGCAGTTTTATCCAGGCCATCTGTATCTATTTCCAGTCATCTCTTTTCTTTTCGATTTCTTCAATCGCTTCCTTGGCATCTCTTTCGTTTTTCCTCAGCAGTCGGTTTCTGGACTCGTTGTTTCTCCAAGTCTCATACCTCTGTCTTGCTTGTTTCACTGAGAGTAACAGACCTTTTTCAATTTCCACTGACAGTATGCCTCCAACAGTCTTTACATGATCTATAATAACTCTGTGGGTGTTTTGTTCATGTTTTCCACCTCAGGCTCATTGTTCACACTGTATCCATGCTGGAGCTCTAGTCAACAGCTGCTTGGCCATGAGACATCACAAGTACAAACTTGACAACTTTATCAAAAAGCTGTGTAAATTGTTGGTTTCAATATCCCACCATGGATTCATGCAAGTGGTCATCAAGATCTTGTCAAACTACTCGAACTTCTCAGCACCAAACACAGGGATATTGTGAAAATGTTGAGAATTCCTGAAGCAGCACATCACATTCACACTCATGTATTTTCTGACTATTAGAAATGATGAGAGCGTTTTCTTGCATTTTGCAATGCACTTGTCTTGACAAGTAACCATTTTCGCAGGATAAGTGGCGAACAAGTTAATGTGAAATTTAAGATTTTCCCAACATTTTCTTCAGCAATGCAATCTAAATTGCTGACATTCCATCCTGAATTCCAGACATTGCATGTCCGAGGGCACCTTGTCACATCTCGTCTGCTTTGTTTTCAGTGCACGTTCACAGGAAAAGCCAATGTCAATTTGTTTGTGAACTTTGTGTCCGTCACATCTACATTAACCAGATCCTCTGCTTTAACCTCTTAACCTCTGTGTGTTCTGTTTTCATGTATCTTGCCGTGACTGATCGGATTTTCGGCCCTAGATCCCCGAACAACAAGGGCACCATGGGCTTGTTGGTTTGGTAAATTTCTAAGAAGGATTGCAGCTGCATTGCAGTACACTTGAAAAAGTGACATACTAGCATATTCTCTAGCCACCTATGACTGACATATTACCGTGGCGTAAGAGGACTTCCAGAAACAACTGGCTGGAGTATCATGAAAGAAATAATGCTGCCACAACTCCTGCTTTGAAGGCTTTATTAATCACATGTAAACCACTGGAACCAATGTTTATCAAGCATGAACCATAGTCATTCAGAATCTTCACATTTATCAGGTCATACAATTTCCAATTAATGAGTGAGTTGACATTTAATGTGGCATCGGCAATATTCCAGCCGTAGAGTTACGAGAACCATTAATATCATGCATAATAGAGAATGGTAAAAAAATCTGTCAACGAAGGACAGTAAGGGAACTAGACTATCACAGGCAAATATTTAAAATTAGTAATGAAGTCTAAAACAATTCAACTATAGAGGACGATGAAATATAAAAACAGTCTATAGACCACTGACAACTGAAGGTAGATCCCCATACCAGGGTCCATGGGGTCAAAATTAACATTGGGTCCATCCATGATTATCTGAATCATGTTGCCATTTGGCAAATCCTGCTCATGGACACAGTGAGTGATATGATCAACCATATCTTTGGCAGTGGTATGTCCGAGAATATGTGAACCAAAATATCTGGTTTCAACATTGTGTGTTGTTTCATTCCAGAATCGTAACATCACATTCATTTGCTTGTCTTGCATTTTCCTGTTCAGGCTTTCATCGAACATGACAGTGAAAGGTCCAACACTTTCCTTCTGGAGCAGATTAAGAAAATGTTCAGCAATTCCAAACAAACTGATATATGCAGCTTTCTTTTCCCCACATGCAAGATGTTTCGCAATTGCACTATCAGGAAACATCGCTTGAAATACTAGTACCTGTGCTGAGTCTGTTGAAGATTTGTATGACAGCAATATCTCTCAATATCCACAATATGTCTGCCTTTGTGACGTCTGTAGCTACACAGTCACTGAGAGTTGCAGTTGCACAAGTAACCTTTGCAATTGGTGGTGGAGGAATTGTCAAGTTTGCTTCATTGCTTCCAATTTTAACAATGAAATTGGTGGTGGAGGAATTGTCAAGTTTGCTTCACTGCTTTCAATTTTTACAGTTTCATTGTCAATCTTATCAGTGCTTTTGTCACATAATGATGATGTGTTCAGCGTGAAATACTTGAAAGTCTAAATCAGATGATTGTATTTTGCCATCGAATTCTCTTGGCCAGACACGTGTGTACCTCTTCTTATTAAAAGGAGGCAACTCTAAAGAACTACCTTAAAGACTTTGATAAAATACCAACAGCACCGAACTTTTATGATACGAAATGTCACCCATAATAACCCATCACTCAAAGACCCAAATAATTGTGACCCAAACATCACTCAATTAGTATTACAATTAACCGGAAATACACTCTTAACAATTCCTTAATTCCCCCATCTGGCATGTGCACTGACCCTGTAACAAAATGCCGAAAGAACACCAGGTTCTCCTCATCCAGTCCTTTCACAAACTGTTTCAAAAAGTGTAGGACGTTCTCCCCGGATCTGATGTATTCCCTCTCGACCAATATACAATCTGCCGCCTTCAGAGCAGTAGGATGCTGGGAGGTGATAAGAGCTGAAAGTTCCATCATCGTCAAGAGCGCCCCGAATGATGACATGTTTGAACTTGTAATACCACGTCTCATGGCCTCGTGGTGTATCAAGTAACTCTTTCAGGTCAGTTTCTGAGATTTGATCCGAGATTTCCTGACGGGTTGGCATTCCCAAGTAGCAACTGATGCTGAAGAAAGTGACTCTGGAAATGTGACATTGCTTTTTGCAGGAGATGCTGCTCTGCTCTGGTACAAAAAAGAGGGTATCTTTAAAAGGCATTGTTGTTTCACATCGCATTCAAAGACAATCGGAATGATAGAGGTTCTCTTGACAGTGTCATGGAGTAAGTTAGGATTGAGCCCATTGAATCATACTGCCACAGTTCCTTCCTAACCCTGTGGACGGGTAAACGTGGCACGTTGGATCATTCGCCAAAGAAGTACTACTCAAGTATTTCATTGTGGTGAAGAATTTGCCACGACGAAAAGATGTAAGAAATTCCCTGTGAACCAGCAAAATATTGTATTATTGAACAAAGAGAGCAACTTAAACAAAGTCACAAGTCAATTTCACAATACCGATTTCAAATACAATACAAAATGAGACAAGATCTAAGGCAATAAGGGTGAAGAAATATATAGCAAACTCACCAAACTGTTAGTGCGAGAGAGAAAGAGTTATGCATAATGTAACACAGTAGGCGGTCAGGCAGCGGCTACACTGACGGGTAATGATGACGTATACACCCGCTGACGTGTCCATGTCCAACACAGCAACTAACATATATATATGTATACTTAGTTTCAAGAACTTTCGAGCACTTACGACCATCGCCACAAACGTGGAGAGCTCCAGAACAAATCGTTGTGAACTCGTGTTTATATTCTTCAAAAGGATATAACTCTAAAGTACTGCTTTGGGGGCGTGCGGCTTACATAATTCTCTGTAGGAAATGTGACCCATAATAATTTTACACTAAAAAAGCTTAAATATTTCGACCCAATTACAACTACAGCAATAATAATTAATAACAATTCAAATCACGGAAAATACACTCTCGTAACAACTCCCGTCCACAATGCTGTGAACATATCTTTGTTCAACCCTCCAAAATCATCACCTGATTTTCCAGCGGAAGAAACGTGGAGTCCTGATTGTAGAATGGAAGGATCATCTTTGTACTGCTGCAATAACGGCTAGATTACATTGGAACGAGAAACTTTCATCTGCCTCTTTCCTTTCAGGTCCAGTAAGCTTTCAAAAGTCGACAATGCTGTAAATTCATTTAGGGAAAGTTAATTAATTGACAAGATCTTATTTGGGTTTTGGCTGTATTTCCCCGGGATGGATATAACAGCAATAGGTTTTCAAAATAGGCTTCATTAATGAACATTACGTTTTTGCAACCGAAGTCCAATTCATTCTTGCTTCTTTTGTAAAGATAAGTTTCTAGTGAATGTTATGACTATACACATATAGCAGAGCGGCAGTTCTAGTGAATGCTAAAAGTACACACATACCACAAAGTGAAAATTCTAGTGAATGCTGTTTCTACAGAATTAATTTATGGCAGAGTGATAATTGTAGTGAATGCACTGAACATGTGCAAACTGATAACTGAATAACGTCTTAAGAGGCTAAGTCCACCATTTCATAGTAGTTGTACGATGTCCATATCGGAGCAGTGATACAGGGACATCGGCAGTAAGTTCGAACGGTCTTGGCAGCATTACATCATAACAGACTCCGAGTAAAACAGTTACGTGAAATCAATCGATTTGTAATTGAGGAAACGCTGAGGTGCCAAAGATTTACTTTTAACTCACTGTGGTTGCGATGGGCTGCGACTTCAACAGATAGGGCACTGTGGTTTTCACTTTCACCTATTAAAGCGAGAATGAATGATGCTAGAGGCTTTGCAAATAATTATACATATGCTAATGAAATAACGTTTCACGTACACATCCAACAAATGAGGAACAAGGTGCAGTTTTTTCCGTTCCATACTCAGATGTTGTTAAACTGTCTATTAAGTATATTATTAACGGAGAGTCTTGTGTTGTCTTCAATTGTTCAGTCGCGCACATAAGCACAACCGTTCATAAGATCCATGATCAAGGGTTTGTGTGACACCTTTGTAACCGACTTTAACCGATAACTTAGTCGTAGGGTTAATTGAGGTACTATTATTGTTTATTACTCAACCGTTGAAGATACTGCAGTGTAATATTTTTACGGCAATATTGCACTAGTGTAATACCGTATGACGTCAAAATGGTTCAAAGTTGTGACGTCACAATGCTTAACATTAACAAAACATGAACTCATTTAATAAAAATGGTATGACACGGAAGGTCGTTTAGTATCCTCTATATATTTCGTCGTATGTTTTATTACCTTTTGTCCAGAACTAAACTGTTGGAGTGCCTGAGGTAGTCAATCCATATTCCTGCATATCAAGTTTGTTGGCTTAATGTACACTTTCTGGGCTTGATGGCTTGGTGTGCACTCTCTGTACTTGTTGATGCTAAGAGTGTTACTCTTAAAAATTTACCGTGACAAACAATGTAAGAAAAGCACCTTGTGAACCAGCAAAACAGAACAAATTATGTAGTACTATGGAACGAGAGCTAGGTATAGAAGGTCACAAGTCAATTTCACAATGCTGATAACAAATTCAATACAAGTGAGACAAAATTGAAGGCAGTGGGTGACAAAATACAATATAGCAAACTCACTAAAGTCTTCAGGCGCGTGCGATTTGTTCTTCCGGAAGAGGAAGCGCCCCCTTCTGTCCGTTCGTTTTGCGCTCTTCCCTTCCCAGAATCTCTTCTGCCTCTGCCGCCCATCCAGTGGAAGAGACACGCGGGAATCTCAAACAACGTGGCTGCCAGTAACGTTTTGCAACTGGAAGAAATATCTTTCAGATGGGTCTTCTGGATATACTATTTTCCTACCGAAGGAGTTGCACCAGCAGTGTCTACAAGGTTAGTCTTATTATAAATTTGTACAATTGAGCAGTTGTTATGTAATTCTAGTCCTTCTATGAGAAGAATGTGACCAGTCCAGTTCATACATGTGCAGGTCTGTGCTCGAAATAATTTTACGTTGAGAGAAATGTCAGAAGTATTGTCGACGTTATTAATATGCTACACTGGATTAATAGAATATAAAAGCTGGAAACTGAGTTCCTTTTTATAGGCCAATCTCTGTATCAACATGACGATTGGAATGGTTATTTTCATTTTTGTCTATATTGCTTTACAGATCAACAGCTACAGGCTACAATATACACTGCCATAACGTCGTACAAGCGGTATGCTTGGGAGGGAGAAACCCACAAACGAATCCGCAAGGGATACTAAATACAAAATACTCCGAAGACTGATCAATGAATACTTTCTGTTAATAAATTTCATGGTGAATGCTTTCAAAGTATGTAAATGGGATTTAACTCTCTTAAAAAGAATACACTGAAAATGGCTATATTATGTATTACGGTATGTAAATGGCAATGTGTACTAGGACGGAGACTGCAGCTGGTAACATCTGGAAATAATTACGTGTCCTGTCCATACGTATTTCTTGAACTGTTTCATATTTTTAATTTATGAATTTGTTTTACCAATGTCTGAAATAGTGTACTTTTCTTACAGCTGCTATGCAGTCTCTTCAAATCCTTGCGGATTTGGGTCTCCTAGAGGGGTTCTTGCCAGGTGTATCCAGGACACAAGATATCAATCTTGGTATGAAGGCTCAATTTGATGATATATCTAAAAAGGCATATACAGCCCACAATCATGGAGGCACTGATGACGGTGATCTTACTGATCTGTTCGCAATCAATAGGATGGTCCCACAAACGCTCGCACCCTGTGAAAAAGTTAGGATGATGGAAATCATTTCAGCATCTATAGCAAATGGTGAATTCTGTTTTTGCAACTATATGTCCATAATTCATCTTAAGATTCTCTGTCTTTAATTCTTAAATTGTCCTCAATTATCGCAATACAAAATCCATGTAAAATACACTTTGAATTATTTCTTTTTATTTTTGAAAATAATCATGAATGTTATTACTGTAACCATGGCCATGCAATTAACTTCATAAAACTTGTTACCATTGTTTTCGTTCATAAGTCATAAGTTGAATAAGTCTTGTTAATTTGAGATGTATTTAAAGTCTTTGCCAATATGATAATAATTATTACATTTTATGAATTGCAGTGCGTAATCGGTACGTTAATTGTGGTCTGTTCACTGGTGTGTGGTGCTTCTATGCTTCTAGTGTAGTATATTAATTGGTTTGGCCTTTATACAGCTGTCACTTTATTAGCATCAATGGCTAATATCACTATCACAATAATTTATGTTGGCATTATATAGCATTGTAACCTGTCCTTTTATATATGAAAAAAGAATTGGTGTATCGCACGAGCGTAAAAAATTGGAACTATTTAGATTGAACATTTTCAATATCTCTGTTCTTATTGATTATATATTCAGTCTGTTTTAAAAACAATATTTGGTCTATGTTGACTATGTGAACTTAACACTGGATGTAGCCCACATAGCAGGAGTCGCATTTAGCACAAGCTATATACCCCTAGTTATTTGGCTTTTGCTTGTAAACATAAAAACAAGAAGCTACAATTTGCTTGTTGCCTTTGATACAATTTTTGGTTGATGGTAAGGATTTTGATTGAAAAAGATAAAGATTTGCTTGTAATTTCTTCGAATAGAAGCAACCATTTTCTTCTTTCTTTTACACTTAAATTCCTCCCCTGCATAGGGTCTGTGCACATCCCATAAACTGGTTCGGAAGTGATTGGACATTGCATGTCGTCCGATGTTAGTATGGACAGAGTAGCACCTTCTACATCTACTCAAGAGACTAGCCAACCATCAGAGCCTATTCCCTCCTGTTCTGCCAGTCCTCTTCTTTATTATCATGTGTTGTTATTCTTCATGACATATATTCTTATATTATTGTCTTTATTTTCTTATTATATTGAATAATAGGTCTTTTATTTTCATATGAACCCAAGGTAAAACATTATTCTGTCAGTTTAGGCTACAATGCAATATGTTTTGCTAAACTTTTAGTCAGTGGACAACCTGTTACCTTAATACTAATGTATTGAAATTCTCTCATATTTATTATTAGTAAAGGTGTGACGAAACTTGGACATGTCATATTTCTCATGCTTTGTTATCTTTCACTTTTTATTTTTCTTTGTATCATAAGAATTCACTACTCTGCATTTATAAATGTACACGTGAACAATTCACTGATATTATCTAAGAGATGTGAACTTTAATCTTTCTGTCTCCTCTTGCAGCACCTTCAACATCAGGTCAAAAGATTAACCAGTCATCAAAACCTGTTCCCTCCTGTTCTGCCAGTCCCACTGTTTCACTGCCGGATGTGTCACCTACCTTACGAGCCAGTGTTGAAAGTGAGTTGTAGAAAAAAAGGGAATATAAATTATTGACTTCATTCAGGAGATAAACCCTGTCTTACAATCAGAACCATGTTATACATAATTGATACCTCTAAATGTTAATTGATACAGAACGCTTAGCATGAGGTTTCAATTATTTCATTTAGGCGGTATCAATTCTGTGTGTCATGGCTCTGAATTTAAGAGGCACCCATGAAGAGCCACCTCCTCGTGGTGGGTGCTGGGTAACGCTAAGTGCTCTTCTCCCGTGTGGACCCGGGACAGAATGTGTCCACAGCACCCCATTGCTTGTCGTAAGAGGCGACTAAATTGGGCATCCTGTTTGCCGTGGGTTGCGTCCCGTGTCGGTGGAGGACGGTAGTCTGGTGGTTGAGGGCAGTAGGAGACTGAACCATTTTGCTCCTATTGCTCAACACACCACTTCGGCCCTTACTTCACCTAGACGGGTGGTAGAACTGGCCCAGTTCTATCAATCGGCTGGTCACGCCAAGCCCTGAGCTACAACTATGTAATGCTCAAAATTTATAAAACTGTTGCTTTGATTTTTCATGCTTGGCTATTTTGAAATTGTTCGTTCAAACCCATCATTTTATGTATGTTTTTGCCTAGAGTCGTATGCCCAGAAGGCGGTGGCTCATGGGCCAATCTGGTGGAACTATTAATCTTTTAAATTTTCTGCTGGAGTATATCATCCGGGTATCCTTGGTGCTGCAAGCTGGAGATCCGCTTGTTTTTAGCATTGTCCTTGTGATACTCCGTGGTGGGTGGGGAGCTCGGATGACGAATCATTACCACTTAGCATGGAATACCAAACCCCAAACAAAAAAACGAAACGTCCACTTGACATTGATTATCATGAACAGCGACCTTCGAAATCTGTTGATTATTGGCCTCGTTTCCTACTTCTTGAGACTCTTGATCAAACTCCATTAAAGCTGAATCCGTTTGCAATATCGAAAGGTATCCATGGAGTAGCAGGAGAAATTAAAGATGTGAAACGCTTGCGTTCAGGATCTCTCTTGCTTGAATGTAATAGAAACCAATCTGCTGTCCACTGAAATGTTTGTTGGAGTTCCGGTTAAGGTGTCTGCACATAGAACTCTGAACACCAGTAAAGACATTGTAAGAGATCGAGACCGTCTATTTGCAGATATTACTGAGTTTGACATTGTATCAGAAATGAAGAATCAAGGAGTGATAGATGTAAAACGATTTTCAAGCCGGAAGAATAATGAGGTTGTTCCAACTAACACGTACCTGTTTTCATTCTCTGCACCAAATGCACCAAAATCAATCAGGGCAGGTTACTGCAATGTTAACGTTGATTTGTACATCCCCAATCCTTTGCGGTGTTTTAAATGCCAAAAATATGGACATGGTGTGAACACTTGCACCTTGTCTGTTGTGTGTGCTCACTGTTGTGAGAAAACACACACAACAGAAGATTGTGACAGTGATTTTAAAAAATGCACCAACTGCTCAGGCGATCATTCGTCATTTTCTAAACAGTGTCCTATTTGGAAAGAGCAAATGGAGATAAACAGAATAAAATTTACTCAAAATATCTCCTTTTCTGAGGCAAGAAAACTGGTACAGAGAGCTGATCTTCAAGAAAGTTATGCTACAGGAGCAAAAACACAATCTGAGTCTAGCTCTGAAAGAACAAAAACATCAACAGGCTGCCAAACTACCTTCACTTGGGTCAATTGCGACTCTCCACAGATGCTATACCCTGCTATATCATCACAGACTGAGGAATCACTTCCTAGTACATCTAAGTCATCTTCTGATCACAAATCATCATCATCTCAGTCACACTCAAAGCCTCAACCGACAGCTGATAGTCAACACACTGTTAAAAGTAAACCTAAGCCTAAGCCTGATGCTTCAAAACACCAAAGTGGCAGAGCTACTAAAGGGTCACAAAACAAAATTCAATTGTTCAACAAATATGGGTCTCTTGAAGACATGGACGTTTCTGAAAACGTCCATTCTAGGGCACATAGCTTGTCGCCCTCCAAAAGAGTGCGGGGTAGATCCCCAATAAATCCCCCCAAAAGATAGTTATTCCAACAATATTCTACAGTGGAACTGCAGAGGACTGAGGACTAACTTACATGAATTACAGCTATTAGTCCAAGATTTTACACCTTCAGCGATCTGTCTGCAGGAGACTTATTTAAAACAGACAGATACTTTCGATCTTCGTCATTACAAAGTATATCATTGCTTTTCACCTTCAGGTGATAAGGCCACGGGAGGATCTTCCATTCTAATCAAAGACAACATTATCCATAGCCCCGTTTCACTTAATACTAATCTTCAGGCCGTTGCAGAACGACTAACTTTGCACGTTGCTTTTACATTATGCTCACTCTATATCTCTCCGTCTTTGACGTTTGCCAAAACTGATCTTCAAGCTCTGTATGACCAACTCCCGAAGCCCTGTGTTATAATGGGAGATCTCAATGGGCACAACCCACTCTGGGGTAGTGTAACTACTAACGCTAAAGGTAAATTGTTGGAGGACTTTTGTTCTGACAATGATTTATGTATTTATAATGATGGTTCCAACACATATTTACACCCTGGTACAGGGACCTATTCTGTTCTTGACTTGTCATTGACAAATTCAGAACTACTTAATGAATTCGAATGGTCAGTCCACGATGACCTCTGTGGAAGTGACCATTTTCCTACTATTCTCAAATCTGTAACTCCATTTGATGTTCCTCCATCATCAAGGCGAAATTTTAAAAAGGCTAACTGAGCTTTATATGAAACACTGTGTGCGGAGAAACTTAATCCTGAACGTTTTATTGACGTTCCCGATGCTATTAAATATTTTTCTGAGGAACTGAATTCCATAGCAGATGAATGTATACCAAAGTCCTCTGCAGTTCCACACATAAGAAAACCATGGTTCAACGCTGAGTGCAAACAAGCTAGGAAGGCAAGGGAAAAAGCAGAACATTATTTCCGTCGCCATCCTATGGTGCATAATTTAAATAAATTTAAGATTTTAAATGCTAAAGCACGGCGTACTTTTAAACAGAACAAACGCCAATCTTGGCACAATTATGTATCCAAAATAAATTCTCGGACACCCATGTTCAAGGTATGGAACATGGTCCAGAAAATCAAAGGTAAAGGTACTAAATCTACTGTCCGTCATCTTAAACATGGAGATCAGTTACTTACGGATAAATCAGATATTGCAAATAGACTGGGCGAAACCCTCGCTAAACACTCTTCCTCTCTAATTATTTACCTAAATTCCAGCAGTATCAAAAACAACAAGAAAAGAAAACTATTAATTTCAATTCTGATAACGGGGAAGATTATAATGAAACGTTTTCTATTCATGAACTCCATTGTGCTCTTGATCAGGCTCATGACACTGCTACAGGAGCTGATAACATACATTATCAACTCCTGAAGCACTTACCAGAATCCTGTTTAGAGACGCTGTTATCAATATTTGATGATATTTGGACTTCCGGGAAATTTCCTTCTTCATGGCGTGATGCCATAGTAGTACCAATACCTAAACCAGGACGTGATCATACGGATCCATCTAATTATCGTCCGATTTCATTAACTAGCTGTGTTTGCAAGACCATGGAACGCATGATAAATAATCGACTTGTTTGGTACTTGGAAACAAATAACCTTATAACAGATATACAATGTGGTTTCCGTAAAAACAGAAGTACTGTCGATCACTTAGTGCGTTTAGAATCATTTGTGAAAAATGCACTAGTCAATAAACAACATGCTGTGTCTATCTTTTTTGATCTTGAGAAGGCATATGACACAACGTGGAAGTATGGCATTCTGGGAGATTTACATGATTTCGGTTTGCGAGGTCGTTTGCCTGAATTCATAGGCAAATTTTTAAATAATAGACAATTTCAAGTCCGAGTGGGTTCTACCCTGTCTGATCATTACAATCAGGATCAGGTAGTTCCACACGGCAGTATTTTGTCAGTCACACTTTTTAGTATAAAGATAAACAGTTTATCAAAAGTTTTAAACGATTCAATTGATGGATCGTTATTTGTGGATGATTTTAATATTTCTTGTCGTGGTAAAAATATGCATACCATTGAACGACAACTACAGTTGTGTTTAAACAAAATTAATAAATGGTGTCTTGAAAACGGCTTCAAATTTTCTAAATCGAAAACTAACTGTATACACTTTTGTCGTAAATATAAACCACATAAAGACCCTGAACTATCTCTAGATGGCACACCAATTAAAGTTGTGAAGGAAGCTAAATTCTTGGGTCTCATTTTTGACTCACACTTAACGTTTTTACCGCATATTAAATCACTTAAGACTAAATGCCTGAAAGCACTTGACTTGTTGAAAGTGGTTTCAAATTCAAAATGGGGAGGGGATCAAGCTACCCTTCTCCATCTATATCGATCTTTCGTGCGTTCGAAACTCGATTATGGCTCCATCGTCTATGGTGGAGCCTGCAAAAGCAACTTAAAACTATTAGATTCAGTCCATCATCAAGGTCTAAGACTTTGTCTTGGCTCCTTTCGAACTTCACCTGTTGACAGCCTGTATGTCGAGGCTGACGAACCATCTCTTGAGCAGCGACGTATAAAATTAGCTTTACAGTATGTAACAAAACTATATTCAAATGAGTCCAACCCTGCATATAACTGTGTTTTCAATCCCCTGTATGAGGATTTACACAAAAAGAAATCTTCTCTTGTTCCGCCTCTTAGTTTAAGAATAAAACCACTTATTTCTGCTGCCAGCATTGAGCTGGAAAACATAGCTCCTTCCTGTCTTCTTTCTTCTCCTCCTTGGCAGTTGGTTAGGCCACAAGTTGACCTAACATTAACGACTTTAAAAAAATCAGAAACGAATGAATTAGAGTATAAACAAGAATATAATCAAGTGAAACATAAATATAGCAATTATAAATCCTTATTTACAGATGGGTCCAAGGGCGGTGGTGCAGTTGCTTGTGCCACTGTCATTGGATCCAGAACAATATCTTCTCGATTACCAGATAACAGTTCTATTTTTACAGCAGAAGCTAACGCCATATTAACAGCTCTTAAATATATTCAAAGACACCCTAAACGTAAACAATATATAATCTATTCTGACTCTCTTTCTTGCCTTCAGGCTATTAAAAATATCTCTTGTAAACATCCACTTTTAATAGAAATTATTGAATTGTATAATATCTTGCCACTGGCCAATACGACATCGTCTTTTGTTGGTTACCCAGCCACGTAGGTATTTCCGGTAACGCAATTGCCGATCTTGCTGCCAAGGCAGCACTCAACAAATCTGTGACACCACTTCTTATTCCATACTCTGATTATAAAGTTAGCATTAGAACTTACATCCGTGATCTAATGCAGAAGAAGTGGGACACCCAAGTAGGTATAAATAAATTACATGAAATAAAACCGTATATTGGTTACACCTACTTGGGTTGTCAGTCCAGATTTGAAGAGGTTATTTTAAGACGATGTCGTATTGGCCATACTAGATATACTCATGTGCACCTGTTAAAAGGTGAGGATCCTTCGTTTTGTATCCCTTGTGATGAGAGAGTCACGGTCAAGCATATTCTGCTTGACTGTGTTGAATTCTCCATCACAAGGAAAAAATATTTTACAGTTAAAACAATGAAGGATCTTTTTACCAGCGTTAATTCATTTTTAATTATAGGTTTTTTAAAAGAAATTCGTTTTTTGATGGAATTTTGAATGTTATGTTGTGTAAATAGATGTATTTTAATGATTGGTAGTTTGAATTAGTAACTTGAATTGTTGGTGGCTGTACCCTCAAAGGGGGTTGGAGTATTGTAAAATTATTGTCCTCCTGAGAGGGTACGCAAGTCCATAACATTCACAGTAAATTTAAGTCTGCCAGGTTTTTAATCGTAGTATTCATGTTGTTTTAATTTTGGCTAACCTTTCGTACAATCGCCAGCAGCTGAGGGGATGATGTAAATCCAACTAGGGTCCATGCAGGTAGCAAAGGTACTGTAAGTCCCCATGGTCCCTAGTGTGGTGATCTACCTTCACTTGTTGGCGATCTATAGTCTGTTTTTATTATGTATTGTCTAAATAGTGCTATTAGTTTTAACTTTCCATACTAGTTTTACTCAAAATTGTGATAGTCTAGTGGTTTTACTGTCCTTCGTTGACAGATTTTTCCATATGCATATATTTAATTTAAATGCTCTCGTCACGATATGGCTGAGATATTGCCGATGTGACGTTAAACATTAACTCACTCACTCACTCACTATTCAAAGCAATTCATCAGGGTATACATTGGATACACTTGAGTTGTTACCACTTTTCTATGAATTCAATAACAACTTTTCAAACTTGTAATTTCACTGGTTGTTAAAGGTATGTTAAAAGTATCTATTTGCTTGCTTTATATTATTTATCCTTGGAAAGAAATTGTTTTCTATATTACCAAACTCCTTGCTTTGGAAAGTAATTGATCATCTTTTTAATAGAGAAGGACAACTCTGTGTTTTGTTTCATTCATAGCCTTTATTAAGTGATTGGCATACTGGCTGGTGATCCATGTGTAAAATAAATGTTTTCAAATCATTTACCATGTTCATTAAAGGCTCGATGTTGCTTCTTTAATGGGACAGGCCTATTGGGTTAACATACTAGTAAGGATACTCTGCTAAAACTTTTCTTTCCAAATTTACCAACCTGAATTGTTCTGAAACATAGGCTTGTCCCTTTAAATGGATGATTTA
This sequence comes from Haliotis asinina, assembly GCF_037392515.1. Classification (NCBI taxonomy): domain Eukaryota; kingdom Metazoa; phylum Mollusca; class Gastropoda; order Lepetellida; family Haliotidae; genus Haliotis; species Haliotis asinina. Next base: position 50,918,315 of record NC_090292.1, read on the forward strand.
GTAATAAAGACTGGATCAAATACTGACATCATATTCACAGCGTTTTGTGAAAGAAATATATTGTCTATACATTTGCCAAATGGTGCATCAATTGCATCCTGCGAAGAGGGCCTTCAGCATCATTCTCCTGCAAGTTAGGGTTTCTGTTGTCAGCTGGAGGTACATCATCCTCAAACACTTCTGCTAGTTCATCCCCACCTATTGCACAAATATTGTGAAGTACACACGCACTCATGATGGCTTTTCAAATGTAATTTATGTTTGCCATATCTACAAACTGTAGACGTCTGAATCGACCTTTCAAAATTCCAAATGAGTTCTCGATTGTTACTCGAGTCCCCGACAGGCATTTGTTGAATTTTGTCTGAAGCCTGTTAAGATTCCCATTGTCGCTGAACGGTGTGAGAAGCCATCTCCTACATGGATATGCTCCATCAGCAAGTACAGGATGCTGACGGCAAAGCCGGGGTCCTGTCTCCCACAATGGCGAGTTACGCAAAACTCTGGCATCGTGGACCCTGCCTGGTATCCCGGGCTGGTATGGGATATCTGTCTCTTCAAATACAGAAGTCCATCAGTGGGTCCACAACACTTTATTCATGATATTATCTGTTTACTACTACATGATGCTGTAACGAGGGCTCGGCGCATTTAGGGAGGCCATAGTCAGCCATCCTGCCTAGCCGCTGTCCGAGGGGTCCAGTCTGACTCACACAAAGCATTCTTAATTTTACCCTTGGGGTCACGTGACGTGACGTATTTGTCCAGATGTCAGCCTGCAGTATCCTGCACCTCATCCACAATGTCATGCTTCAGTGGCCAACCGGCCTTTGTCTAACTAATTATAGGCAGCTAATGACCATGAAGACAGTGGTCAAGCTGCGTTTAATTTCCTTTCTATAGAGAGCTATTTCAATTTACATACCTCAAGGGATATAATAAATATTTCTCACAAACCCTGTTCCAAAATGCCAACGGCATATGCCTACGATATACGCCCTTTCTGTAAAGAAGGACGTGACCCACGTCCTTATGCACATTGTGAATGAGGTAGCGATAAAAAAAATTCAACTTAAGTATTGGACAAAAATAGATAGGATATTTGTTAACTTTGAAATTATGAATACTGATCCATTCATTCATGGACACACTGATAAATTATCAATCTTAAAGTATCAGTATCCCTAATGTATTTTATACATTATATTATCTAAATGATAGGGATACACATAACATGTGACAATCAGTCGGGGACCGCCGATAGTTGGCTCTGGCAAATAATTATACAGGGGATACAATTTGGAAACAGATGTGACAAAATTTCATTCATTATTTTAGTGATGACATGAATTACAGTCTTCAGTATTTGGATAAGCTCTGTAATATATATGATACTTTGTGTCAAACACTGATATACATTTACATAGTTGAAATGCTGAATCTCACTGGGATTTGGTGATAGCATTAGCAAAAATTTATATTAGAATGACACTAAATATTTTAAGACAATTTTCTTTAGACAAATTAGAATATATGTCGTGGAACCCATTTTCTAAATGAACATATAGACAGTACAAATAACACAATAAATCTAAGCATGTGAAGTACAGGTTACAACTACAGATGGACACCTTGGACTGAGAAAGCTGAACGATGACAAGTATGGACAGTAGAAAGAAGTATTATATTGACATGAAATGGATCGTCATTTTCTATCATCCTAAATCACATGACGGTCTCTCTCTCTTTCTCTCTCTCCCTCTCTCTCTGGAATGCGCTCTCTCTCTCTCTCTCTTTCTCTTGTCTTGGAACCAACTGACACCTCCTAATTCTCCCTCTCTGTCTTGCTCTCTCTCTTATTGTATCTCCTCTATTTGTTCTCTCACTGTCTCTCTTTCACTCGAACGCTTTTTCTACGCCTCTCTTATAACTCCCTTCTGGTATCTTATCTGCCGCTTGACATCACACAATTCACTTAACATATACACACCATCTGATTCAAAATATTATGGCCATGAGAATTACAGTTGCACATATCAATAATATCATGATTATTCAAATTCAAGAGTATAGCATTAACATATTGATCACCACAAAAGACTTTATAAGCCACTCTTTAGTACTCATTCAAACTTCAAACATCAGTAAAATGACAATCACATCAATGCATATGAAAGCTAGTACATATTGACAAGCACCGGGCAGGGGTACAGGGTACTAATGTAACGGTATATACACATGTAGGTGTATGCTACAACTGAGAAGACACAGAAAAGGGACATGAAATTAAACGTATTGATAAAGAAGACACTAAGTGGTGCAGGACAACAATTAAAGGGATTGGGGGGATTGAGGCGACACTCTTGGGGACTCAGATGGTATAATCCACAGTGCACACACTTGTATGGGTGTGTGTGGGTATAACACATTGGAGGCGGGATGGGAGGTCGTGAGGTGGGAAACGCTGGGGGAAGGTCATATGAACGATAGGGGTGTTGGAAAGCATTGTTCGTGGAAGGGTGTAAATATTTTGCTGGATTGTGCCGTTCCTCCTGCATTCTATTCATGCATCTCATTGGTGAAATGCCACACATGAATCCCTCAGGACCTTCAAGTTTGTACATGTCCTCTGCTACCTGAGCACTTTCAGTCATGTCCGACAAGGTGTCATGGCGCCTGGTGACAATAAATTTGACAATGTGGGGGTGGGCATTTCTGAAAATGAGGTCTTTTATAAATTGATCATTATTACAATTCAAAAGGGATGCCTCATACCGCACAGATTGAAGAAAAGAACGAAAGTCCTCACATTCTCTTTGTTTTCTGTCAATCAGGGCATTTTTGCGAGTGATGATTTGAATGGATGTTGGGCCATACCATTTTAAAAAACATTGTCTAAGTACAGGCCATGTCATATTATCTTTATTAGGAAGCCCCTCATACCAAATTGAAGCTGATTGTGATAAAAATAGGGGGAAAAGGTTAACAATGTCTTCATCAGCATAATTTTGAATAGCGACGAATTTCTGGAATCGACTAAGCCAGGAAGGTGCCGATCGGGAATCATGTCCGTCAAATAATGGCATGGGAAGGGTTGTGAAGCTGATACGTGGTGGAGGGAAAGCGACGTGGTGGTCAGCGGGTCGGGAGGAGCTTGGAGGGGGAGAACAGCAAGTGCCACTGCAATGTGGATTATATATGCGACAGTTGTGATCAGGTTGTTCAGAGGTAGCTGGAGAATCTAAGCGGGTGGTTGTCTGCTCAGGAGCCATTTCATTGCCTTTAGATTTTCGTCGGATCCTCCAAGGAAAATATGATTTACTGGAGGATCCATAATCAGATTTTGAAGAAAAGAGAGGCATATCGGATTGAAAAGAATGTACTCAACAGTATCAACACTCACCCAGTGGAAAGTTAAAATATAAACACAAAACAGTCACTAAAACACGGAACACTAAAAGTCACAAAGTCAATGACACAATGGGAGCCAGCTGAATCTCTTCGTCCTTTTGTTTCTGGGCTTTCCCTCAGACACGGGATGGGGACGTACGCTCTGTGTGCAGTAGATCATGGATGAACCAGTTCTTGTCTTTGCTTCGGTGCTCCATGAAAACACAATAGCACTGTGATCAGGTCCTTTAAACTGCCAAGTGTCCAAATTGTTACACAGATGTTGGCCTGGTGACTAGCTGCTCTTGTGTGATCCGCCGTTGGCACATGTAGTTGGTTGACTGCTGTTGTGATGTGGACCCAGGATGGATGTATATCGCCGGGTGGTCTTGGGATCTCCGCTAAAGACCTTTATTGCTGAGAGGTTCCGAGATCTTTGTCTCCACCATGTATCCCGGGCTGGTATGGGATAACTGTCTCTTCAAATACAGAAGTCCATCAGTGGGTCCACAACACTTTATTCATGATATTATCTGTTTACAACTACATGATGCTGTAACGAGGGCTCGGTGCATTTAGGGAGGCCATAGTCAGCCAACCTGCCTAGCCGCTGTCCGAGGGGTCCAGTCTGACTCACACAAAGCATTCTTAATTTTACCCTTGGGGTCACGTGACGTGACGTATTTGTCCAGATGTCAGCCTGCAGTATCCTGCACCTCATCCACAATGTCATGCTTCAGTGGCCAACCGGCCTTTGTCTAACTAATTATAGGCAGCTAATGACTCAGTGTTGGTGGCCATGAAGACAGTGGTCAAGCTGCGTTTAATTTCCTTTCTATAGAGAGCTATTTCAATTTACATACCTCAAGGGATATTATAAATATTTCTCACAAACCCTGTTCCAAAATGCCAACGGCATATGCCTACGATACTGGCCATCCTGTGTACACATCTGTATACCGCATGTCTTCACGACATACAGCCTGCAGAATGATTGAATGGTACCTCTTGCGGTTGATGTAATCAGTCTCATGATTGTGAGGTGCCTCAATTCTGATATGTGTGCCGTCAAGAGCACCTATAACACCAGGAAAGCCCTTTTTCCTGGCAAAAGCTTCTGCCACTGTGTCATACTCTGTATGGTCTGGCCACCTGATTATCTTGGGCATGACATGATTCACAAGTACATCTAACATTGCTCTAGTATGAGCCACAAATGTTGATTCTGATACATCGAATCTATCGGCCATGGAACGAACACATTATTGCGACCCCATGTACCATAGGTGCATGGGAAGGTCAGTTTCGATGGGAATCTGGGGTCTTCCAGCTGATGGGTTCCTCGTCTGTACACCTGGGCAGGTTGTCATAATTTGAAACAGTTCCTCAAATGTTTTCCGTGACATTCTGAAGAATGTTTTGAATGTATCCAAAGAATACAAAGGTACGACACCTTGCACATAATTTTCCACACGGGGACGATCATAGCTCCCTCTGAAAGTATAAAAAAGAGTAACATTTATTTGAAAATAATAGTTAATAACATTACAGTGGTGATGTTCAAATTAAGTATTGTAGTAAGTATTAAGTAAGGTTAGTTACCTACGAGATATCAATATATCAATACTGGCAATTCACTGAAAGTTAATGTTTCTCTGTTAATGGTGTGCCTCAACATTTAATTTACATTTTCTTAGGCAACATGTGGTTTTAAATGATCTAGTCATTTCTATAATTTTTTTCATTTTAATCACTTCTGCTTATTTAGTTAAGCATCCTGATTAAATCAAGCAAAGCAACTATAATTAAAAACACACCCAATAATGATGAAAGCTTTGATAGGAATTTAGATTTAAAATTTACTTTGGATGCAAAATCATAACAAAAACCGCAAAATACTACATGTAGTAACTAGTATGATGGTCCCTATTATGGTGGGTCTTATTTCTTACTTGCTTATTTAACATACATTTTGAATGTTCGATCTTTATCATTATTGTTTTTGGTCAACTGGTCATCGTGAATAAGTGAACTTTTTTGTAAAAAATTAACATTTTATGGATGGTTAAGGGTGTTATTTATTTATTCATAGAGATATGTGCAAATGTAAATAAATATAAATAATCCAGATCAGCACATCGGACACAAATGACGATACCACGTTAATAGGACCCGGTCGCTCACCATCTACTATGTTACTACTTATTAGAAACGGAATTCTACGTTGATCTATAACAACTTACGGCAATAATGTCAGTATGGATTGGAATTCATCAGAATGAATAAATTAAACGAGACTTACCTGGAAGTTGAAGTTTGATTGTAGTTCTGCTACGTCACTGGAATGCTGGAGGTTTACCTGAGATTGCGCAGAGCGATCGAGGGTCAGTCTTTAAAGCCTCTGTGCCATTGTGACACCTGGTATAGAATTTACACTCAGTGCATTATGGGGGGTGGGGTGGGGGGAGCGGAGGGCAAGTAAACCTCCAGCATTCCAGTGACGTAGCAGAACTACAATCAAACTTCAACTTCCAGGTAAGTCTCGTTTAATTTATTCATTCTGCTACGTCACGAATGCTTCTGGTTCACTTGAGATTTCAAAGCCATAATGGCACAGATCCAAGAAGGAACAAACTCAAAAAAAAATACTATATCTATGTTTATTAAATGGAACTCGAACTTTCCTGAAACTAGTCAGTTTGCATCAGCAGATGCAACTGTATTATTATCACACTAAAGTAACCATTATAAATAAACATTCATTATCACACTAAAGTAAACATTCTAAAACAACATTCTGCACTGAGATTCCAGAGTTTCCCAAACATTCAGCACATGAAATGAGGTTTTGCACTAGAGTACTAATCACTGTATTGGTCCAGCAATGTGGCCGAGAAGGGATTCTTGTGAAGTACTGGCAATCTATAATGAGTTGCAAAAGTCTGAGCTGAGGACCAGCCTGCTGTCTTTAACATGTCATCAATTGGCACATGAAAAGATTGAGCAGCAGAAGTGGATGCTGCTCTGGTACTGTGGGCACCAAATGTCTGCACATCAACACCAGATTGTTGCATCACAGTCTTAATCCATCTACCAATGGTATCGGTGGTTACCTGTTTATGTGGGGACTGGTAACTAATCAACAGTTGAGTAGTATCCCCTCTAAGGTTTGAAGTAGCACCAAGGTATAAGCACAAAGTTGTAAACACACACAGTCTCACATTTCTGGGATAAAGAACAATTTCAATAAACAAGTTGTTCATAGCAGGGCGAGACTGCTTTAGCTTGTCTAATCTAAAAACTATCTGAGTACCAGATTTCTCCATAAGGGAGATATCCAACAGCTTCAGTGATTGCAGTCTTTGAGCTGTGGTCAGAGCCAGTAACATGGTCAATTTTAATGTCAAATCTTTCAGCGACAGGCCTGGAGTCTCCCCCATACCTTCTATGTATCGCAACACCACTGATACATCCCAAACACTTGAGTATCGAGATCGGGCTGGTCTGTTTTGATAGACTCCACGCATAAAACGTGTTATAATTGGATGGTTGCCAAATTTAATGTCACTGTTTATGGCTAGGAGAGATGAGACTGCTGACCTAGCAGTGTTCAGGGAGCTATACCCATATCCTTCACTGAAAAGTTCAGTCAAAAACTCCAACAAAGTATTTACAGAGGCACAAAGGGGATTAACTTTCCTTTTATCACAGCACACTTCCCACTTCTGAAGGAAGACTTGATATTGTTTTTGAGTGGACTTCCGCCACGAGGAAAGGATGATGGGGCGAGCGTCAACCGGAATTCCTCTGATTTCCATTGCTTTCCGGACAAGAGGCAAGCCAGCAGTGTCATTTTCTTCCTGAGAGGGTGGAGTTCTGAGTTGTGAGGAAGTGTCAACAGATCCATTCGACGAGGCAACAGGCGAGGGTGGTCTACTAACATCCCCATCAATATGGCATACCAAAACTGTGTTGGCCAGTCCGGGACTATCATCAACACTGCTGTGACCCCTTCTCTCTCTATTTTCTGAAGACACTGGCTGATGACACTGAAAGGAGGGAACAGATAACAGTAAGATGTGTTCCATGGTTTGCTAAAAGCATCACAATGGAAAGCCCCAGGGTCAGGTCTCCAAGACACATAACACTTAAGCTGTGCATTCAACCTTGAAGCAAAGAGGTCAATGTCTGGATTGCCCCATAGATGTAACAATTGTTCAAACACAGACTGATTAAGCATCCACTCTGTCTTGTCATCAAATAGTCTTGACTCCTTATCAGCCACAACATTTTTTTATCCTGCAATGTGATTTGCACTCAGCCAAATATTTCTTGCACAGGCCCAGTCCCACAGTTTCCTAACAAGGGAGTTACAGTTTCTGGACTTGCTACCCCCCATAGCATTGATGTAAGCCACTGCAGTGGCATTGTCAACTTGAAGTCGGACATGGCAGTTTGATATGTCAGAACCTAAAGTCTGAATCGCTAACATCACTGCTAAAAGTTCAAGCTCATTTATGTGTTTTCCCCTTTCTGCCTGGGACCATCTCCCATTTGTTCTCAATCCACCTTGTCTCTCCGCCCCCCCAACCAAGCTGGGAAGCATCAGTGAATATCACTACAGATGGATCGGGCTGAGCCACTGGTTTGAAACTGTGAGAGATATTTTCAACCCACCAGGTTAAATGCAGTTTCACCGAAGTAGAAATTCTCATGAAGGCCTGAAAATTTCCACAGTGAACTTTCAATGCATCAATCTTGTCATTTTCAAGAGTACGATAATAGAGGGGTCCAAATAACACACCTGGAAAGCTGCTCACTAAAGTCCCTAGGAGCTGGGCCACTTCCTGAATTTGAGCATATGGTTTTCCCCTCAGAGCTAAGCATGAGGCTTTAACTTTCTCTATTCTTTGAGGTGTGAGTCTCACAGTCACAGTGTGTGAGTTCAAGACAAATCCTAAGAATTCCAGTTGTTGGCGTGGCTCAAACTGAGATTTGTCCAAATTGATCACAAAACCCAAACCTTGCAGCTGTAGTAGTATAGGGAATAGTGATTCTGGCTCACTTTTCAAAAAACCCCTCTAAAAAGCCTCATTTACTAAATGAGGCTTTGGTGGGACCCTTAGCTCTTGATACTATTGCCCCTACTACAAAGCCACGCCATCACGTTTACCGTGACTTGGCAGGCGGTAACACTGTGCCGTACGGTACGATCAATAATTCTTCTCTTACAAACCCCCTACCCGGCCCACCCCTCAAGTAGTATAAGTTAGGTTCGTCGGCTTTCATATCCACTTTATCTATGTTGTAAGTTTTGACCGACCATATAGGATCGGTGGCTCGCTTACGGCTATCACCCTCGTGTTCCCCCGGCTGGTATAGATACCTCACTAGGGCCCTATCTGGTATCTGTTTCTCCTTCCCACGCAATGGAGCGGCCGACTCTGCAACTATTGATTTTAGTTTGATAGCGTCTGCCGGTTTCTTACCGGTGAGACGGGTGACTTCATGGTTGATTGCCGACACCACCTTGGGTAACCTCGTGACCCATTCAGTCGATCGTTTTCCAGGGGTGGTCATCTCCCTAGCATACTGATAGCCGAACAAGCGCTCAGCCAAAGTCCTATTAAATCTCTCAACTATGGCTTGGCTGCGATGGGCTCCGGCCGTGCCACGCCTGACCTTTGTATCGTGTTTGGCTAGCAGTTGTGACACGGCACCCATGAACTCCCGTCCGGGGTCAACTTGCAGCTCTGTTGGCCACGTCAGCGGGCTGCGTTTGTATATACGTTCAAATCCTCTGGCTACCTGGGTCGAATCTTTCGTGGTCAAGGGTTCGGCTTCCTTGTAACGACTGGCTACGTCCACTACGGTTAAGGCATACTTGTACCTCTTATCGTGGGGTAGGAACAGTAGGTCTGCCTGGTGAATGCTATTAGGTATGTTAATACCGAACCTCCTTCTAGGTACGTAGCGTGGTGCAGGCAAATAGATCTGCCACAGGGCTTGTTTTTCAAGCCACGCTTTGGCTTCCTCCGGGGGTACTCGCGCTAGTTTAGCTAGCTTATCTACTGCGCTAGCTCCTTTCCAGTACCCACGCGGGCTGTAGTAAATAGACTCAAATTTTTTCATGTCCATACGCGTATGTGTTTATCCCATCAATAGCTATCCAACGTTTCGTGTCCATAGGCGATAGGGACGTCTTGTTTATAGTCAGTCCGTATATCTTGTGCCCATCACTTCTAAGTGTGTTCATTTTATGTCTAAAGGTACGGGTCTTGAACAGGGCTTCCTTGAATCTGGCGTGTTTGATGTGTTGTTTCACCACATACTTCTTAACCCCCTTAGCCTTCCGGATCTCGCTATTGTCGGCTTTCAGTATGGAGTACATCTTAGGCCTCAAACCTATGTACTCGGCTATGGGCGTGCCAGCACACTCGTCCTTCATCTTACCTAGGACCTTTTTATTTACCGTACTGTGCATGGCATGGGTCTTAGGGTAGTCGCTGGTGTCGTATAAATCGATGTGTTTTTTCATGTCCTCGTACACGTCCTCGGTTCGAATCTCCATCAGCAGGGAATCCGTGTCAGTGTACAGCACTTCGCACCTGTCGCCGTACTGTTTCTTGAGCTCGTTGTAGTAAAAGTCGTACATCAGGTGTTTGGATAAATCGAGGATGCTCATCCCCACGTAAACAGGTCAGTTGAATTTTATGTAGCTTTTCTTCATGTGTAGGGCAGCCAGGTCGTCTGTGAATATCTTGCTACGGTTGAATGCCGGACTGGCTATCAATTTCCTGAGCTTGTCTTCCTCACTAGATCTAACCAGCTTCACGGTCACGCGTTTCCTCAGGTTCTCCATAGTCTTACCAAACACCGAGTTGTTCATGAGCTTGTAGAGATTTTTCTCGAAATCACTGGTGGCTTTTTTTCGTAGGTCTGTGTTCATTCTGATGTAGGGCTCCATCCATGGGCTCTGGTCAAACATGAGCACCCTGTGTATTTTGGCCAGCCTCATACCCAACGACAGGTACAGCTGTAGGTTGCGATAGTGAACGATGTACTTGGTCTTATTCATTAAGTTAGGCACGAGTTTTTCAACGTCTGTCACACGACCACCTGACAAGTTATGTTGGTACTCAGACATCCAGTCTGGGTTAACCCTCATACGTTCGGGTGCAAGGGGATAGCTGTTGTGCGATGCGTGTAATGCCTTGGGATACTCTAAGTCAACCTCGAGGATATAACCTTTGTTCGAATCTGGTGCAATGCTCATAACATCAACGTGGGGTACCCATTCGAATCCCCCTGTAGGTAGATACTGGCTCATGGCCCAGCCGTACAGGTTATTTGCGTCGAGGTAGAGAATGTGATTGGTTGGTTTGTTAGGATCGTAACCTTTCACGTATTGATTATTTGCTTTAGCGTATCGTTTGGATGCCATGGAAATCCCACCTCGCAAGCCTTTCTCAATGAATAGGTGCATGTCGTAATCTGTGAGCAATTCTAAATTAACTCCGGTCTTTTTAAGCAAGGCGTCCCACGACAGACCTGGGCTGGTGTAATACCATGCGGGGTCGAGTTTATACTGCTTGAAACATGTCCGCCGAAACGTCTCGAACACGTCGGCTAACAGCAGTACATCTGTCCTCAAGTACAGGTCGTGATAATCGCCCAGGTTCTTACAACCCAGTTTATTCCATACGTTAATCGCGTGCGAGTAATCGTCTCGTGAGACGGACGCCTCATTCAGCTTGCTATAAAAGCAGTCGATAGGAGGTAGTCTGGTCTCGGTGAACTTGACCCAACTATCCATGTACTCATATGGGTACACACCCTTCCTCATAAGCAGGGGTCTAGTCTCGGCGTCTGTGTATCGATCGGTGATAGGGAAGGTATTGTTGGCCTTGACCAGACTGTCGAGTGACGACAGGAGGAACTGAAACGAGTCAATGAACCTAAGTCCGTTTAAACTGAAGGAGATGTATCTCTCCATGTTGTTGGGGATGCATGTTATATTACCATCGATTTTCGCGATGGCCTGCATGATCAAGTGTGAGTCGTACCCTCTCAAGTTGTGAAAGACAACGGGGATGTTTATTGTCTTAGGGTTGATTTTAAGCTTGAGGTTGCACGCGCTGTGAGCGGCGCCTCTATACTTACCAGTTATGTGACAGTGATCTCTCACCGAATCACCGTTAAGTGGTGAGTCGCACACGTGACAGTTAGTGCTACTAGCGTGAGCTAGCCTGTCGGCTCGGGTCATACGCATGGGAGCGATTCTATACAATGCATTCCTAATAATTTTTTCTTCCTCCTGCAAACACTTTAGAAACCTTTCAGCCGCGTCAGGGCCCCTATACACTACCGGAGCTTTCGTTTCCCCGTCACAACGGACGACAATGTATCCAAACGAACAGGCTTTATGCTCTTGTGTCTTGTGGGTGAAGCTACCACTGGGGGAATCCCCACCCACAACTAAGGCTTCGAAGTCGGCGTATATGATATAAGGCACAGACATTTGGTTCTTGTGGTTGTCGAATTTTAGGATATTTTCACCTTCCTTAGGCATGTCGACTCGTATGGCCGTCTGCCCAACACCTTGGCAATCCTCCCGGTGGGATTCTAATAAATCAGCTCGTGTGAAGCCGTGTAGGCATCGCTCACAGAAGTGTTTTTTCCCTCTGTATGCCGATTGGTCACACAACAGCCTGCTAAAGTGTTTTATCCATGTGTAGTGATACTTTTCACCTCGCTGGATCATGAATATATTGATAACTTGGCGATCCTTCACCGGGCTGACCCTGTGTACTATTGTTGTGTTACCTTCGTGCCCAAAGACATTTATAGCCAGATTATTCTGTTTTTCTACTTTAGTGATCTGGGATATTGGGGTTGGTTCATCTATACCATCCCAATTAAGCCCATCATCTTGGGGATAGCTAGAAAGCCTATCTGAATTCTTGCCAGCTGGAAATAAGGCTGACCTGATAGCTAACCTCAGGCAATCGTTTCCTGTATTCTTAACGTTTACTATGGCTTTTTTGTTCTTATAGTAGGGAGGCAAGGCTAGGTATGACCCGCCTCTGAACGGCACGTAGTTAGCTATGTCTAGATAGACGTTATCGATTTTATCCACAGCCCACCCGGACCCCATGTGCGTGTAGCGTTCTAGGTATTCTCGTATCTGCTGAAAACTGGTATCGATTGATGCGTCAATGGTCTCTGTATGTGTGGCGACCTCTTGTTTGCCTCGGAAGTAAGGTTGAACATACTCAGTGACCCCTGTGGTGCCCTCCTTATCGAGCGACATTTTCGCCGTGATCTGAAACTTGATACTTCCTAGGTTATTTAGTTCCTGGTTGACCTTATCAGCTATCAGAGGCTTGATATCTGTAATGTCTATGTTTCTATCGACGAGCATGCGCCAACCTCTCAAATAGTTGCCTACAGCGCGCTCAGTGCGAACGAACTGCAGGTCAACAGCTCTATTCTGTTGTAATAATTCTACGAGCTGTGGTTTCCTCATACGGGAATACCCGCCTAAACCCAAATCGTGTGCCTCGGCTTTCAGTTGTTTTACAGTGGGAGGTTTTGCTACGGGGGCATGTGATAACAATGCGGTTAACCCGGCTCTCCCCAGGTTTGAATAACCCGTGTGTCCAAGCTGTTTTGCTTGAGCTTTTAATTGTTTTACCGTAGGAGGGGCTTCTAAACCTAGTAATCTCAACAATGCTGACTTCCGCATTCTAGAATACCCGATAACACCTCTCTGTTTTGCGACCCGCTTGAGCTCGCGCACAGTAGACATCGTGTTTACACCTAAGAAAACTAATGTCTAATTGGTTCACAGTAAGGGGAGGTAACTCTTAAGTGGCTATCTTGAGCAGTCGCCTACGTTCTTTTATGTAGCCTTTTTTATTCTCGTATATGAGTTGATGTCTGACTACGTTCGCTCCGTGAGCTTTACATAAACAGTAGTGCCCCTTTAACCCCGATACCACACACAGAACACGTGTAGTTAGGACTTCCCATATGGAAACAACAGAACCCCTGATTCCTGCATTTCCTACCACAGGCCTCGGTCTTCCCCATAAGTATGTATTCGCATCGGTATGGAGCGGGTCTCATGTTTACTTATATAGGTATTTTAGTTTAATTGCTTAGCAACCAACGCAGTAGCTGCTATACCCAACACTATGAAGCCCAGTTCACGATTCATTTGTCCCTTGGATGGTGTGTAGTACTGAGCGAGTGTGGGTTTATTGAGCGGTTCCAATTGTTTACCAGTTAGTAGATAGTATTCTTTCATTGCTTCATCGACATCGTAGAATGTTTTAATGGCATGGTTTTCACGCTTGAGCTGTTCATTAATAAAATCGATCCTCTGGAGGCGTTTTTTAACGTACTCGTCCTGTGCCCTTTGTAATTTCTCAGTAGCGAGATCGTGTCGCTTCCTTTCTTCCTGTATTTCAGCCGCGTGATCATCTCGTAGTTTCGAGAAGAGGAAATTACTCCCGGAAAATGCCAGGGCATTCACTAACGCCCCACCGACCATCATAGCTATCGTGGCCATCCCTATATTTATTTCATTATATTATCAGGTATTATTCCTTGTTTTACTAGGATGTCTTTTGTGGCCATCGCCATACCAAGGTTCATTATGAGCATACCCATATCCTGCAGGTTGAAATCTAGCTTGATAGTTGGTTGTTTAAGCACCATTTTAGTCAACCGAGCGTACCCTACTGCTAGACTGGCGACCACTGTGGCGTGGTATGCGTCGTTGACGAACGTTTTCCCCTCAGACATTATGTATATGATATAAAATATTAAAATTATAACATGATATGCGGGTCGACGGTGGGGGTACCCCCCACAGTGGGGGTTACCACCTCAGGTACCACCTCACGGTGAGGGTTTCCCTCACGTGTATATAACCACGAGATAGCCAAGGCAGCAGTTACACCTACAGCCAACAACAGTCGGGTTGGGTTGGTCACTTTATGTTGGTTACACCACCGTTTTTTACCGGCAGCTACTCTCTTAGGATTCTTCTGTCTGGTCACTTCCCTCACTGGTTCCGTCACCTCGGGACTCACTGGGGTTTCCTGTGCAGCATCCATCTATACTATTATTATTATTCTTTCTCTCAAATTGACAATGTTTTGCCGTGATAATCGCCGCCGTCACTGGAGCCAACAACATACCATATTTGTGGTACAACCCGCAGCTGATAGAGCTCACGGCGTGTTCGATAAAAGGGTCTTTCTCGAGGTCCTCCCACAGGTAAAGTCGGCGCTCTGGTGGAATGGGAAGGAAGTGTGATACAATACCGGTGTATATCTGGGTCATAGCCGATCCTATTGTCTTTGTCATTTCTGCTCCGAGCCGGGACTCGTATCTAGCGTACAGCTTATCGATTTCTTCGGCTGACATTTTGTTAATTTTATCTGGAGTGTAGTCTCCAAAGTAATGTTTGGCTTTGCCGCCAACAGCCAACGCCACCAGTTTCTCTCGCTTGGGGGAATCCCCAGTGGGGGAACCCTCCAACGACAATTGTTCGAGCAATTCCTCACACTCCATCTTATAATATAACAAGTAAGATTTAGTTTTAACTATATAATACCCGATGCAGACAAAACACAGAGAAATGAATGTTAAGTTGCACACGACAAATACTTCAAATATCATAGCTATGCTTAGCATTTGCTTAGCTTTGCTTAGCTTTGCTTAGCTTTGCTTAGCAAACTATATATGCTACTGGTTGGTCGGTTTTTAGAACGAGCTTAGCGTGTTTAGTTTCAGCGAGCTGTTTCTTCACCCGTTCCCGTTCTAATTTACTCATCACATCGTTCTCTCTCAAACACTCCTCGAACGAATCCCTATCCTTGCAGTGAAATAAGGCCACCCATCGCGTCTGCTCCCTGAGGTCTTTCAACACCGAGTTGAACTTCTGCGTTAGCACCCAGACGCTGTGATTTGCATGCCGGCCGGAGAAGGCTAGGTACGATAACATGTCTCTCTTTTTTGTTATCTCGCGATTAGCGCTGCAGTCGTCCAGTATAAACAGCGTCGGTTCCCCTTTAAATTTCTCGTGAAGAGCTTTCAACCAGTCCTGCAGGCGTGTTCCAGGGTCGATTTTGTGTACGTCAGGGTCCGTCATCACCCAAGGTCGCGCGTACGTTTTATTCATGCTCAGAGTAGGGCACATGATAACGATGTTATCGAACACATCCTTGTAGTAACCCTCCAACATATCCAACACGAAAACGGTCTTCCCACAGCCAGTCTGCCCGCACACTATGGCGCAGTGTGGGTCAGTGGGTAACCCCAGGGGGTCTCCCCCACTAGTAGATGGCTTGCACGAATCTCCCATTGTCTATATTAAGTTGCGCGTCCATAATAACGTACAGATATAATTTCAACTTACCAGCGGTTTGAGCCTTCTTAGTAATCTGGATGGTTATCCCTTCGCTGCCGTTATCTATACGGCGCCCGCTACCGTGCAGTTTATCATCATCCGTGGATCGCATGTCCAACCATAGGGCGTACTTGGTGGTCAGGTATTCACCGATCTGCACGGAGCTTAGGTCCAGGTCCTTTATTATGTAATCCCCCACTGGTAGCTTTTTTATCTCATCCCACTGCTGGTGTGGTCTCATACCATGACTGAACAGCTGGTTGGGCACGCCCTCGATGGTCACTTCCACCTTTTCAATCTCGGGGTTGAAAAACTTCTCGCTGTCCCTCTGGAATGGCTCGTAATCCTCCACGGGGACGACCAGGATACCTTTCATCGATCGGGCCGGCACGTTCAGGTTGATATTCCACACAGTGTCGCTCTTATCTCGCACGACTGATCTATGTCTCAGTACGCGATCGTATAGGATAGCCATCTTCCCAGAGTACTGACTTCGAACCTGCCTGGCCAGCTCCGGGCTAGTGACCATGTCGAACTCCAGAGAGATGTTGTCTATGGCATAACTGGCCTCATCACCGTTCGGCGTACGCACTACTTTGCTATAGTCGTTAAACGTGAGCTCGTATTCGAGCCTATCACCCAGCGCGGCCTGGTAAAATGGCGCGTGTCCCGTGAGCAACTCGAAGTCAAGCGGCACGCAGAATCGATTCCCGTATGCTCGAGCGATGGCCTTTTCACCGGCCGATAGCTTGTCTTGTTGGTCTTGCGTGAAGACGTATCCTATGCGCGCCCGGGTTGATTTGCTGATACCCTGGTACACATCATTGACTCGTTCTCCATCGCTTTTCCAGAGATCCTTGTAGCAGTGAAACACGTCGCTGTCGTCGATGCTCAGCACCTCGTTACCGCTGATCTTGACGGTCGTTTTCTTGATGATAGCTCGACCCACGTTCCGCACTAGCTCGCGTTTGTCGTTGTCGGAGGTCAACGTGATATTGAACGCCAGTCGAACAGTGCCTGGTACAATGAGGTCATTCTCACCAAGGTTTGGAAATCTAACCAGCAGAGTTTGATTCTGGTCTATCTTGCTGGGATTGTTGGTGATGGTCACCGACTGTCGCACGGCTCTGGCTCCTAATGGCTCTCTCAATTTTCTGAAAGGATCTAATTTTCTACCGTACATTGTTATATAAAAGAAATATATTTTTAATACTAATGGATGAAGACATACCTATGGATGATATGTGGGACGATAGTGCCCAGGCATTCAATGATGACCAGGAGACCTCATTCTCGCAAGGTGACGAGCTCCTTAAAGGCGCCGTCGACGATTATTACAACGCAGTTGAAAATAAATCCAAACTCAAGCCGTTGGGAAGGAACTATTCCGATTTTACCCTCAGCAATGGCACGCTGCGTTTGAAGTCTCGCCCGGAGATCGATCTCATGAATAAACGCACTAGAGAACCGCTTGCTTTATCAACATTAGCTGGTAAACATGGAAGTCAGTTGGTCCAAGATGAACTAGGTTTCATAGATTACGGTGGCGCGCGACCTAAGCAGTATCCTCCGAAGTTAGTTCAAGGTCTGGAAGGTATCAGGGACGCCACATCAGATCAAAACATGACTTATGATATTAAAAAGATGTTGGCCGACTACGAGAACGAACCCTTCCCGGGGCTCGAATTTACCGTTCGGGAACTGAGGGGGTTGGATCTGTTGATGCAAACCATTCGTGGCCAGCTCTGGAAAAGCACAGCCAAAATGAGTGAGATAGACGACCACATCGCCTATGAAAAGAAAAAACTCGGTGAAACTGAGGACGAGCCTATGAAAGCCACCATTGAGGAACGAATACGTAATTTGGAAGATGAAAGGCAGACCTGGTTGGAGACAGCGTCCGGCTACAAAGAAAAGCTTAGATCCCAGGTCAGCCGTATACGGGAAACCATCAATCAAGTCCTCCACCGAGACACCACGTTAGCAGACAGGATTCGGATATTGTTCCGGGAGCAAGGGATCACCATCGCCAGCATTCTGACTGCATTGGGTTTTATCATATCAACCCTGGTGGTGTCACTAACAGGAGGTACCCCTGTGGGGCCTGCCGGTGGGGGAGTTACCCCCACACCCCCTGGCGGTGGTGTTAAAGACTGGATTAAAAAACTCGGGGAAGGCCTAGCTAAACTGGCTGGTAAAGCCGCCGAAGCCCTTCCCGGCATCCTGGGTAGCATCGTCTCGTGGTTGTTGAGCGCTCTGTCTAAAACTGCCATGTGGCTCAGTCAAAACCTGTGGGCAGCCATCGTCGCCGTGGCGGGTCTGGTGTACGTAGCGGCTAAGAAATCTTTAACCAAATAAGTCCCAAAGCTACCCCACCAACCACTAGGGCTGTTTTATTATCAATATGCTGCTGTACCCCCACATGCACATGAGGGTGTGTGGGGGACACATGAACTTTAGGCTCCGGGGGTGGCGCCACTATACCCTTTTCACGTGGTGGGATGTGTGGGATATAGGGGGTGTTAATATCGGGGTTGATACCCAACTTTTGGTCCGCCGTGGCTATGACTATTTTGTTGTTATAACCCACCACTTTTTTTATTCTCAGTTGCATATCACTCGGAGCCATGTACAACCCCACGCCGAACACGTAATTGACTTTCGATCTGGCGTATTCTAACACGTTTTGGTAACGGTCGATGGCCCTCGGGAGATCAACTGGAGAATTGATAGCATCCTCAACGTTGGAAACGAATTGTGTCTGAGCGTCGTAAGCAGTTCCCTTACCGAGAATGTTGGAACGCGTCATCGACTGCGCACCCAACAGCGCCCACACGTACGTTCGAATAGAGTCGTTCAAGCGTATTGTACCAGCACGAGTGAATTCTTTCGATGTTTTTGAGATCATTTTAGTCCAGGCTGTGGCTGCATCAGGATTGGTTTGCTTTATACAGCTGACATGGATCTTTTCATTCGTTGTGGGGCCTGTAAATGTATGACGGTTTGGGTTGTATGAACCATCTTTAGAACCGGCCTGATATGTTCCGGACCTGTAGAAGTACACGAGAACTATACCGAGACCATGGTTCACACCAGGAAGGCGAAAGTCTTTATTCGTTGGAATCTCAAACTCCCCACAAATACGTTCATAAGCGCGTCTATCATAGGGGTTATTCGTCATACTCCACGCTTTATCTTGGGGGAGAGGAGCACTTATTTCCTTCAATATTCGTCTCGTTTGATAATAAATATGAAACAAAACAACCGCCTTACTCAGTTCGTCTATACCGTAGTCTGGTGTCACACCCGACCCTGTCGTCGCACACCACACAGCAAAGTTGAGTTGGTTCTGCCAAAACTGCATTGGGTTTTGATTCCAGTTTACCACCGCCTGCGCGTTATTAACGGACACGACATACTTTTCAAAGATATCAATAAAGGTTGTTTTAAACCCCGTACCATCTGCATTCACCACGATTTTCAAGTGTGCTAAATCCATATTATAATATATAATTCATATATTATAATATGTACATAACACTTCCAGGAATAACGAGCGGTGAGGCCGTTCAGCTGACGCACGCGATCGATAACACGTCAGGTCAACTCGAAGTCGCACTCTGCGATATCACCTACCTACCGCAATGGACTAACATTAATATAAGCAACAATAAACTGTTCGTCAGTGGAACTCGCAGCCAGATAACTGACGGCTACTACAGCGTGTGCTCTCTAAACGACGAGGTCTTCAAACCCCTGGGAGCCGAACTCAAGATGAACGACTCAAACGGTACAGTGGTGTTAATCAACAATGGAAGAAACCCTTTGAGGCTCGGCCGACCATTAGCAAGAATGCTCGGTATATCTCCTGACGAGATAAAACCAACAACAACCGTCACAGGCACGAAGTTACCCGACCTAGTACCGTACCGAGAGCTGTACATTCATCTCGGTCAGGTGAGCACAACGTATAACATTCAAGGAGGCCACCCTTCCACTATACTGAGAGCAGTGCCGGTGAAAACTGAGAAATTCAACGACGGTAGAACCGAGTCGTTTTCACCACGGCAGTATAAGAGATTAACCCAGGGCAACATACCTGAGCTGACAATATCGGTGTTAGATATAAATCATAATCCTGTAAATATAGGATACCTCAGCTTAACGCTTCACGTAAAATGACCAGCGCACAAGGACCCGGAGTGAAAAAATGCGTCAATATCGGGATCTCCGACCTCGGAGACACACGCGGTTTCGACGCTCCCGGAGTAGATGGTAAAACGTACGCCTTGCAACTGAAAAACAACATTTACAAACGCGTTGAAGTCTCCTCCGGTGGAGCCCTAAGTGATATGATAGATACCACAGGAGCAACAGTCAACACTAAGTACGCCCTCGTCAACACCGGTGATGACAACTGGAGAATATACCCATCATTCGGAGGTAAACTGTTCGACTTAGACGATGTTGAGAGAACTACCATCAAAAAGAACCGGCCATATAAGCTCGTCTTCACCGAAGATGACAAGTGGGTGTTGTTACCCGATTACGACAACTGGTTGCTCAATATTAAGCTCTTCTCCCCCTACGTGTTCACTGATAACAAAGACCACTACCTAAACAAAGTCGTGAACGATGGATTCCTGCTCGTGGCTTACGTCCCAACTCAGAGACGTAGCGTAGTCGTCAGCCCAATCAACAATTCACCACTCCACGTGCTATCGAGTAAAACGGGTATACAAAACGTGGCATTACAGTTGGTGTCTGAATTCGAAGGTGTGGGCAAAGTACTAGATGGTATACCGTCAAACACAACACTGGTCATCAAAGTCTACCTAGGGGAATCATCGGGGGATAACGTCGAGATCGTGAAGGGAGTCAAACTAGGGTGGGAGAAACGACACAAGGATCAAGTTTGCAACGTTTACGTTCGGGTGGGTGTCGGCTCCAACACCAGTCTGCAGGGTGTCAACGTGATCGTGGAAAACAAGATATCACTAACCAAGATCTTCCTACCTAACAACATACACTTTATTGGTATGAATTTAATCCCTGAATTATTAACAGAAAACCAGTTGGAAATTATATAATAATATTATAATAATGACCAGTCATCATCCCAACACTACGCTTAACGACCTGGGGGATACAGAGGGATTCGACCAGCCTGGTGAGGAAGATGAATTATACATCCTGCACTTCAAAAACAACGTGTACAGACGGGTGCCGTTACCAGATTTAAAAGAGCCCAAATGGCTGATCAACTTAACATTCACCTCACCTTATATAACATTAAATAATGGGGTTGTCTCTAAGATTAAGAACAACGGTATCTGGGCAGGGGATTTCATTCCGGAGAGGGAATTAGTACACAGACAATCTGCTGGTTACGACAAAAAGGGGTTATTTGCTTATCCAAACAATAAATTAATATTTAGCAGTAATATTGATAGAATATCCTCCCCTTTCACCCTCATCATAGAAGTCTTCTTTACGGGTTTATCCGATAGAGACTACCCAATAGTACACCAAATTTTACCCGGGGTGTCAATACGCTGGGATCACACAACCGATTATTGTCGTATTGTTATACAACGGAATACCCCCACTGGTTATATAAAACGTTTAATAAGCTCCCCTGGGGTTTCTATTACAACAGGAAATTCTATTAGCCTCTCACCTATTGCCCTGACTAGTAGTCTAGAACTTGTAGACTTCAAATACATTGATAGAATATTAACTGAACCCCAATTAAAATATCTTTCAAAATATACATTATAGGATGGGCCTGTACCCAGTCGTAGAGGAAGTAGCGAAGACATTGGAAACCGTAGATGGGTTCTGCTTGAGGCAGTTATGTGATGTGAAATGCCAATTAGAACAAGACCGTGACACGCGGAAAGCACTATGTAAGAAGTACAATAGAGCTTTCAATATCGTGGACGGGGCTGACACTACCCTTATGACAACCAGCATGGGACTAGGGGCGGCAGGAGTTGTGTTGTTAACCACCATCGTGGCTGCACCTATAGTTCTAGGTTTTGAAATAACAGCTGGTATAGCGGGGGTGTTAGGGTTGACGCTTAAGTTGGTATCACGCAGACTGCATCGTAAGGCATTGAAACACGATGAGATCAGGGTTCTGGCCGAAGCAAAGCTGAACACAGTTAGTGAGCGTATTTCCACGGCACTCTCTGACAGTAAGATCTCAGAAGAGGAGTTTCGTTCAATCCTATCTGAACTCAAAAAATATAACGAAATGAAACAAGATATTCGATCCAAGTCTCGTAAGTCTGCTATCAGCGAGGACGAGAAAAAAAAGTACATAGAACAGGGAATACAAAAAGCCCAGCAAGCCTTTATTATGAACACCAAAGAGATCGTAGGCGGTTCACGTTAAACTGTTTCATCGAGGTAAACGTGACATAGGGGAACACGAGGGCGGGCCACCGATCCTATATGGTCAGTCAAAACTTACAACAAATTATTGATCGTACCGTACGGCACAGTGTTACCGCCTGCCAAGTCACGGTAAACGTGATGGCGTGGCTTTGTAGTAGGGGCAATAGTATCAAGAGCTAAGGGTCCCACCAAAGCCTCATTTACTAAATGAGGCTTTTTAGAGGGGTTTTTTGAAAAGTGAGCCAGAATCACTATTCCCTATACTACTGCTGTGTAACAGTTGCTTTCACCGTGAGGCTACATTCAAGTTTGTCATCCCCTTGTAGGTAAGAGTCATCCAAATAAGGTACGATTGAACAACCAATCTGTCTAAGGGAGGCATACACTGGTTTCAGCAGTTTAGTGAATTTCTTGGGAGCACACGCCAACCCATTGGGGAAGTGAGTGAGTGAGTGAGTTAAAGTTTAACGTCACATCGGCAATATTTCAGCCATATCGCGACGGGAACGTAACATTAAAATGGAATATATTAGTATTATAAAAACCTGTCGACGAAGGACAGTAAAACAACTAGAACATCACAGAAAAGAATGTAAAACTAGTAGCTATGCCTAAAACAATTTATCTATAAAGGACAATACAATATAAAACTGGGCTATAGATTGCTAACAACTGAAGGGAGATCACCATACTAGGGACCATGGGGACTTACAGTACCTTTGCTACCTTCATGGACCCTAGCTGGATTTACATCATCCCCTCAGCCATCAGCAATTTGGGAAATCTAGCCACACAGTAAAAAAAAGCACTTATACTACGATTAAAAACCTGGAAATTTAGAAATTACTTTGAATGTTTGTGGACTTACGTACCCTCTCAGGAGGACAATAGTTTTACAGTACTTCAACCCCCTTTGAGGATACAGCCACTAACAATTCTAGTTACTAATCTAAACTACCAATTATTAAAATACATATATCTACAGAATCGCAGTGCTCAAATTTCTACCATGAAATCAATTTCCTTTAAAAAAACAATGATTAAATGAGAACTAACAGTTGTAAAAAGATCCTTGCTAGTTTTGACATTGAAATACTTATCCCTTGTGATGGAGAATTCAACACAGTCAAGCAGAATATGCTTGACCGTAACTCTCTCATCACAAGGGATACAAAACGGAGGATCCTCACCTTTTAACAGATACTTATGGGTATATCTTGTATGGCCAATACGACATCGTCGTATGATTACCTCTTCAAATCTGGACTGACAACCCAAGTGGGTATAACCAATGTAGGGTTTTATTTCATGTAGTTTATTGATATCTACTTGGGTGTCCCACTTCTTCTGCATCAGATCACGGATGTAAGTTCTAATGCTCGCTTTGTAATCAGAGTATGGAATAAGAAGTGGTGTCACAGATTTGTTGAGTGCTGCCTTGGCAGCAAGATCGGCAATTGCGTTACCGGAAATACCTACGTGGCTGGGTAACCAACAAAAGACGATGTCGTATTGGCCAGTGGCAAGATTATTATACAATTCAATAATTTCAAATAAAAGTGGATGTTTACAAGAGATATTTTGAATAGCCTGAAGGCAAGAAAGAGAGTCGGAATAGATTATATATTGTTTACGTTTAGGGTGTCTTTCAATATATTTAAGAGCTGTTAGTATGGCGTTAGCTTCAGCTGTAAAAATGGAGCTGTTACCTGGAATTCTAGAAGATATTGTTCTGGATCCAATGACAGTGGCACAAGCCACTGCACCACCGTCCTTGGAACCATCTGTAAATAAGGGTTTGTAATTGTTATATTTACGTTTTAATTGATTATATTCTTGTTTATACTGTAATTCATTAGTTTCTGATTTTTTAAATGAAGTTAATGTTAGATCAACTTGTGGCCTAACCAACTGCCACGGAGGAGAAGAAAGAAGACGGAAGGGAGCTATGTTTTCCAGCTCAATGCCAGCCGAAGAAAGAAAGGGTTTAATTCTGTGCCCAAGAGGTGGAACAAGAGAATACCTCTTGTCGTATAAATTTTCATAAAGTGGATTAAACACACAATTATATGCAGGATTAGATTCATTAGAATATAATTTAGTAATGTACTGTAAAGACAATTTTATACGACGTTGAGTAAGAGATGGTTCATCGGCCTCAACGTAGAGACTGTCAATAGGTGAAGTTCTGAACGACCCAAGACAAAATCTTAGGCCTTGATGGTGGACAGAATCAAGAAGTTTAAGGTTGCTTTTACAGGCTCCACCATATACGATGGAGCCATAATCGAGTTTCGAACGAACCAGTGATCGATATAGGTGCAAGAGGGTAGTTTGATCCCCTCCCCACTTTGAGTTGGAAACAACTTTCAACAAATCTAGTGCCTTCAGGCATTTAGCTTTAAGGGATTTAATGTGCGGTAAGAAGGTTAAATAAGAATCGAAAATTAAACCCAAGAACTTGGCCTCCTTAACAACTTGGATGGGAGTGCCATTTAAAGATAGTTCAGGGTCTTTATGCGGTTTATATTTTCTACAAAAGTGTATACAATTAGTTTTGGATTTAGAAAATTTAAAACCGTTTTCAAGACACCATTTATTTATTTTATTTAAACACAACTGTAATTGCCGTTCAATAGTACGCATATTTTTACCACGACAGGAAATATTAAAATCATCCACAAAAAGTGATCCATCAATTGAATCATTTAAAACCTTGGATAAACTGTTGATCTTAATACTAAATAAAGTGACGGACAAAATACTACCTTGAGGGACACCCTGATCCTGACTGTAATGATCAGACAGGGTTGAACCCACTCGGACTTGAAATTGCCTGTCTTTTAAAAACTGTGATATAAACTGAGGCAAACGACCTCTTAACCCAAAGTCATGTAAATCCTTTAAAATGCCATGCTTCCAGGTCGTATCGTAAGCTTTCTCAAGATCAAAGAAGATCGATACAGCCTGTTGTTTATTTACTATAGCATTTTTCACAAAGGATTCTAAACGTACCAAATGATCAATGGTACTACGGTTTTTCCTAAAACCACACTGTATATTTGTGATCAGGTTATTGGTTTCAAGATACCAATTTAATCTGTTATTCACCATACGTTCCATGGTTTTACAGACACAACTTGTTAAAGAGATTGGTCTGTAATTAGACGGATCGCTATGATCCCGGCCAGGTTTTGGAATGGGGACTACAATGGCATTTCGCCAGGAAGCTGGGAAATTTCCTGATGTCCATATTGTATCAAAAATATTAAGCAACGTTTCGAGGCATGATTCGGGCAAATGCTTTAGGAGCTGATAGTGGATATCATCAGCCCCTGTTGCTGTATCATGAGCTTGCTCAAGGGCGCACTGTAGCTCATATAGTGAAAATAATTCATTGTAATCTTCACCGTTGTCTGAGTTAAAATTTAATCTTTTCTTCTCCTGCTGTTTCTGAAACTTTTGAAACTCAGGGACATAATTGGATGAAGATGAATGCGTGGCGAGAGTTTCGCCAAGTTTATTAGCAATGTCAGATTTAATAGTTAGTAAATTATCACCATCCTTCAGATGGCGGACAGTAGATCTAGAACCCTTGCCCTTTATTCTTTGAATCATATTCCACACCTTTGACATAGGCGTGCGTGAATTTATTTTAGAAACGTAATTTCGGCATGACTGGTGCTTATTTTGTTTGAAAGTACGTCTGGCTTTGGCATTTAAAATTTTTACTTTATCTAAATTATGTACAGTAGGATGCCTGCGAAAATACTTTTCCTCTTTCTTCCTACACTTTCTGGCCTGTTTACATTCATTGTTGAACCATGGCTTACGAATGTGTGGAACTGCAGAGGACTTGGGTATAGTTTGGTCAGCAATGTTATTAAGTGTATCAGAAAACAACTGTATAGGATCTTCGCTATTCACGAAAACATCAGGTTTTAATTGTTCAGAACAAAGTGTGTTATATAATGACCAATCAGCCCTAGAGAAGTTTCGCCTGGATAAGGCTGGATCATCCCCTGGGATAATGCTTTTAAGAATGGTGGGGAAATGATCACTACCGCATAGGTCATCATGGACCTCCCAATCAAATTCATTATATAAATTAGAATCAGCAAGAGATATATCCAGGGAAGAGTATATTCCCGTAGCTGGATGTAAATAAGTGGCTGAATCATCATTAAAAATACATAAGTTATTATCGGATATGAATTCCTCGATAATTTTACCTTTAGTATTTGTGTTG
This sequence comes from Haliotis asinina, assembly GCF_037392515.1. Classification (NCBI taxonomy): domain Eukaryota; kingdom Metazoa; phylum Mollusca; class Gastropoda; order Lepetellida; family Haliotidae; genus Haliotis; species Haliotis asinina. Next base: position 50,944,780 of record NC_090292.1, read on the forward strand.
ACACTTCCCCAAAGTGGGTTGTGTCCGTTAAGATCACCCATGACGAGACATGGCTTCGGAAGTTGATCATATAGATTCTGAAGATCTGATTGTTGAATATTTGAAGAGGGAGGTATATACAAGCTGCACAGTGTCAGGGCCATATGTAAAGTGAGACGAACAGCAACAATTTGTAAATTTGTATTTAGAGTGACAGGGCTATGACTGACGCTCTCATGAACCAAAATAGAAGCGCCTCCAGTAGCTTTATCTCCCACAGGAGAAAAAGAATGATAATCACTATATTGTCTCAAATTAAAGTTATCTGTATTTTTTAGGTATGTCTCTTGAAGACATAATGCTGACGGTTTAAGATCTTGTATGAGTAACTGTATTTCGTTTAAGTTACTCTTTAGTCCTCTGCAATTCCACTGAATCAAGGGCTGAGAACTTTTCATCTCTTAGGCGGATTAATTGGAGATCTCGCTCGCCCATTACGTTTAGGCGACAAACTTGTTGTTCTCTGAGGGATGCTCTCTGAAACATCCATCCCTTCAAATGATCCAAATTTATTGTAAAGTTTGATGGGATCATCAGAGCCTTTTGATGCTCTATTCGTTTCATTGTTTCGAGATGAGTCACTTTTATATCTGGATAAAGCATTTTTTCCTTTCTTGGAATGTGAAAATGGTGCCGAGTCATTCTGTACCCCTGTTTGTTGATTTGGGGTTACAGAAGCAGGAGACGATACAGGAATCTGTACAGCTGAAGAAGGCTCAGCAGTAGTTTGTGTGCATGAATCGGACATGCAGGAGGGTTCTGGGTTAATGGAATGTATCCACGTCAAATCTGTTTGGCAGCCAATAGAAGATGTTATCAATGCTGGTCTTTTAGTTACGGAGGCATAGGAACCATTAGGATCACAGGAAGGTACAAGCTTTCTAGCCTCATTGTAGGTAATGTTCTGAACAGTTTTGATTTTATTAATCTGCATCTCTCTTTTCCATATGGGACACTCTTTTGACGAGGACGAATGCTCACCAGAACAGTTAACACATTTTTTAAAGTTGCTATTGCAGTCCTCAGTAACATGTGATTTCTCACCACAGTGGGCACAAGTAATAGTACTTTTGCATGAATTTACCCCATGACCAAACTTTTGGCACTTAAAACACCTCAGTGGGTTGGGTATATATTGTTCAACTGTAAGGCTGCAATAACCTGCTTTGATAGTTTTGGGTGGAGATGGAGAGACGAAAGAAAACAGGTATGTGTTTGTGTTAAGTACGTCTGAATTTTGGCGCCGAGTAAAACGTTTCACATTTGTCACACCTTGAGCTTTTAACTCACAAACTATGTCAAGCTCCGACATATCATCTAGGAGGCGATCACGGTCCTTTACGATGCCTTTGCTTGAATTAAGTGACCTGTGAGCAGATACAGAAACAGGGAGACCAGCTAAGGAATCAACAGACAGCAAGTTGGTAGCCTGTTGTCTTTTGGCACATTCAATGAGAAGTGATCCAGACCTCATACGTTTGATAGTCTTAACATCTCCTGCTATACCATACACACCTTTCGAAATCGCAAATGGATTCAGTTTGATAGGCTGCTTGTCCGGAGATTCTAGAACCAGAAATCTCGGCCAGTACTCAACTTGTGTAAGAGGTATGCAACCTTCATTCGCACCATGATCATTGTCAAGGTGACGCTTTTTTTTCAAGGGGGTTTCAAGAGCCATGTTGAAATATTAAAGATTCATCACCCCAGCTCCCCACCCACCACGGAGTATCATAAAGACAATGCTATATACAAGTGGATCTCCAACTTGCAGCACCAAGGATACTGGGATGATATACTCCAGCAGAAGGATTAAAATGATAATCAGTCTACCAGATTGGCCCATGAGCCACCGCCTTCTGGGCATACGACTCTAGGCAAAAACAAACATATCATGATACATGATTGGAATCCAAATAGTTTGGCCAAGCATGAAAAATCAAATCAACAGTTTCATAAAGTTTTGAGCATATCATAGTTTCAGCTCAGGGCTTGGCGTGACCAGCCGATTGATAGAACTGGGCCAGTTCTACCACCCGTCTAGGTGAAGTAAGGGCCGAAGTGGTGTGTTGAGCAAAAGGAGATAAAATGTACAGTCTCCTACTGCCCTCAACCACCAGACTACCGTCCTCCACCGACACGGGACGCAACCCACGGCAAACAGGTTGCCCAATTTAGTCGCCTCTTACGACCAGCAATGGGGTGCTGTGGACACATTCTGTCCCGGGTCCACACGGGAGAAGAGCACTTAGCGTTACCCAGCACCCACCACGAGGAGGTGGCTCTTCATGGGTGCCCCATTGGGGAAACATGTATACTCATATAAAGTACCTTTCCAAATAAATCTCAGATATTTCCGATGTTCTAGAGCAATAGGGACCGAATAGTATGCATCCTTCAGGTCAATGCTGGCCATAAAACAGTTTGGTTTCATAAGCCTTATAGCTGAAGATAAAGATTCCATCTTAAAATGTTCATAGATGACATTTTTATTGAAGTCTTTCAGGTTCAGAATAATTCTGTATGAGCCGTCTCTCTTAAGTCTTGTGAAGATTGAAGATATACATTCTCCCTGACAATGTGCAGTCTCAGTGATTACACCTTTTTAAGCAACCTGTTAATCTCCTGATTGATAAACAGTTCTTCCTGGCTGTTAACTTTTATAACCCTGGGAGAAGGTAAAGTCAAGTCACCTGGAGCCGGAATATCAATATGCGAACCAACACCTGTGTCTAATACAGAGGGGTCTGAGGTGAGCATTTCCCAATTTTCCAAAAACATTTTGGTCCTGCCGGCAAAGAAAACAGAGGATGGGAGGATACTAACAGTCACCTGAGAACCACATGCAACACTTACTTCAGTTAATGTGTCCTTTTCCTGTTCTGGGTGGGAATCTGGCTCCTGCCTAAAAAAGATCCCCTATTTCCCAACTCTGGGGATAACGTGGGAAAGCTCTGTCCCTCTGTCGAAAGCGGCCTGTACCTCTGGTACTGTATCCACCACGACCTGGATGAAGTTCTCTAAATCCACCCCTCTGCTGTGGGCGAGCCTTTGCCACTGCCTTGTTGGACTTGTCAATATCCTCCAGACGTTTGGATGCTTCACCACCAAACAGATGGGAGTTAATGGGAACTGTGGCAGAAAATAGAGGCATATAACTGGTGTGTATATCTGGCTTGATCAAATCCCGTCGACGGGTGTTGAGATCAAAACTTGCCATGCTGGCCATTTCAATTGCAGAAATACCATCTTTCATGATGTCTACCACTGTGTTTACAGCACTACCATGCACTTCCTCTTTAAGTGTGGACAAACTGTGAACGACCTTAGTCAAGATACACACAATTTTGACGATCAGTGTTTGTGTTTTTTGTAGTTTCTTGTCCATTGTCTGGGTAGTGGGTTTCATTAAGGTCCATATTAATTCATCGACCCTTGTAGGTACAAGTGAAGCGCAGTTGATCGGCCTTAAAGTTGTGTCCATTTTTTCCTTAACTCTAGAGTCATCGGGACGACTGGTTTTGAACATCAAATCATCAACGATACCAGCCAACAGGGTATTAACAGGCTCAGCAGTTCTTTCCTTATCTACAAGTTGGTCATGCATTTCTTGAAAAAAGGTAGAGCTATGCTTTGAACATGAATGTCTTGGTGATTCTGCAGCGGAGGATCCACTGTCACACAACTGTGATAACAAGTCACCTGTTTTCACCATTTTATGCTGCGGCTCTTCATCATGTTCATCATGTTCATAGTCTTCATAGACTGACTCATCAGTGTAAGTGCCATCAAGTTCTGGGTCATATCCATAGTTGACTGTTTGATGTGACACATCAAACGAGCGTTTCAGTTCGCTGAACCCATCAGAGATCGTTACTTTCAAATCCTTAATAGTGCTAGTGAGCGCACTCACCAGATCAACCTGTGCACTGTTTGGCACCGAGTCCGTGACAGCTGAAGACCGTACACTTTGTTTGGTCATAGTGACAATGCGTGGGCCACATTTGGCATACCCATGCTCCAGAGGCAACAGTTCCACGTCTGCCGCCGATCTGTCTTTCTCCCTGGGGTCAGATGGGTGTCTGCTGGCAATGGGCACGGAATCCGTCCGCGAAGGCGTGCTTTTTTGCATGTCGGCTTTGTCCGCCATGTTGTCCGATCAGGGCAGTCGTAAACACTACACTGTTATAACCATAGGCCAGCCACACTGGTCGGCAACCCATGCAATACGTTTCCAGAGCATCGACAGAGTACAGTTTGCAACTGATACTAATTAACAGACTCACTTCACAAGTCAGTCACAAGCGTAAGATGGGATTTTTCTGACACACGATACACTACGTCTATCTGCTCGAAGCAATATGGCGCACTGACCCTCGATCGCTCTGCGCAATCTCAAGTGAACCGGGGCACCCGTGGCGAGCCACCTCCTCGTGGTGGGTGCTGGGTAACGCCAAGAGCTCGCTGACACCCCCGTAGTGGACCCGGGGGCATATTTGGTCCACCAACCCGTTTGCCGTGGGTTGCGGCCCTGTGTCGGTGGAGGAAGGGATCCTGGTGGTTGAGAGCAATAGGGGCCTGTAACCGTGTTCCTGTTGCTCAACACACCACTTTGGCCCTGGCTTCACCTGGACGGGTGGTGGAATGGGCCCGGTTCTGCCAACCGGCTGGTCATGCCATGCCCTGTGCATGAAAATAATAATCATGCTGGACGCTGTAAACTGTTTCGCATTTATGAATGTGACTGTTATTTTCTTAGCTTTACTGCTGTTTGTTTGCCTAGAGTACAATGCCAGAAGGCGGTGGCTCATGGGCCAATCCGGTGACGTTGACCTCTGAAATCTGTAGGTTTCCGATTACTTGTAATGGGCTGGACCAGCCAGACATTTAATTTGGTAAACCACTTCAGCTTTTCATGTCATACTTGCTGGAGTATAACATCCTTGTATCCTTGGTGTTTGCATCCTGGATGCCCGGTGCACTGTAACATTGTCCTTGTTGACACTCCGTGGCGGGTGAGGAGCAAGGATGTTGAATTAATATCTTTCACAATGTCACAAGACTATTCTGGTTCCGCTAGATATGAGAAAAAGAGACGTTTGGAACAGGACGGTTCCACCGAAAGTGTTTCAAAAAATGTAGAATCGTGGTCTCGGTTCTTGGTGATTGAAGCTTCTGATCATGCACCTATCAAATTAAATCCATTTGCTGTGTCCAAAGCTGTTTCTGGGATCTGCGGAGATGTGAAAAATGTAACTCGTCTTCGAAATGGCTCACTTCTTGTGGAATGTGCGAGAAAGCAACAATCTCTCAATCTTCTATCGGTCACTCAGTTTGCCAACATTGAGGTGGTAGTATCCCCTCATAGAACGCTTAACTCCTGTCGAGGCATTGTTCGAGACAGAGATCGATGCCTGTCAGACATGTCAGAACAAGAAATTCAATTTGAATTAGCAGATCAAGGTGTAACATCCATTAAACGTTTCACCAAAAAAGTTGATGGCATTATTAAAAACACAAGCACATACCTTGTGACATTTGCATGTGCGTCAGTCCCACGATCAATTAAGGCTGGTTATTTGAATATCGGGGTGGAGGTGTATATCCCCACTCCACTCAGATGCTATAACTGTCAAAAATTTGGCCATGGCTCAAAGTCTTGCCACAGTCTTGTTGTGTGTCATCGGTGTGGTGAACATCATGACCATTCTGATTGTGTCAAAGACATTAAATGTGCAAACTGCGGAGGAAGTCATGTTGCTTCTTCAAAGTCATGTCCTGAGTGGCAAAAACAGTCCGAAATAATCAAAATCAAATGCAAAAATAATCTTTCTTTTTTTGAAGCCAAAAAACTGTACGCAAGCCAAACACAAAATCCTACCACCTTGTCTTACTCTGCTGCAGTTACCCGGTCTGCACCGACCTCCTCTATCATGTGTCAGACTGACTTAAATTGGGTACATTCTGATCAGCCTCTCAGTCTTAGTACAAACATTCAACCAAAAATTGCATCCTCAGAAACACAAACTACTCAGGCTGTCGTTCAAACAGAGCAAAATGTTGGCAAATCAGACATTCAGAAAGCCAAGAAAGACAAGAAAAAGCAGAACAAACTGTTGAAAGTTGGAAATCTTCCTTCTGTGGACATCACTACTGACAACATATTTGCTCCTTTGGATATGGAGGTGACTCCATCTCAGGAGAGAGGAAGAAACGTTTCTTCCTCACGTTCCCGAAACAGGTCCCCAATTGAGCCTCCATGACTCAATCTGTAAATCTCATCCAGTGGAATTGCAGAGGACTTAGAAATAATATCAGCGAAGTACAGTTATTAATTCAAGATTATAAACCATCAGCACTATGTCTCCAAGAGACGTATCTGAAACCTACTGATAGACTTGACTTAAGACAATACAACTGTCATCATTTCTTTTCTCCACCAGGAAATAAGGCGTCTGGAGGAGCTTCTATTTGTATACGACAGGGAATCATTAACAGCCCTGTTCCTCTTAATACAAATCTTCAAGCTGTTGCTGTCCGGTTAACTCTGCATGTTGTATTTACTTTGTGTTCATTGTATATCCCTCCCTCTACCTCCCTAGGCAATCTGATCTTCAACAGTTATATGACCAGCTCCCTAAACCATGCATTATCATGGGAGACCTGAATGGTCACAATCCTATATGGGGAAGCGTAAACACAAACAGTAAAGGGACGATAATTGAGGAATTCATTAACAACAATAATTTATGCATATATAATGACGAGTCTCACTTATTTACATCCGGCTACTGGAATGTATTCCACTCTTGACCTCTCTCTTACAGATGCCACCTTATTAAATGAATTTGAATGGTCGGTCCATGACGACCTTTGTGGCAGTGATCACTTTCCCACCATTCTGAAAACCATCAGCCCAACTGCTGATTCATCATCATCTAGGTGGAATTTTTAAAAAGCGAACTGGCAACTGTATGAGGTATTGTGTACTTCAAACCTAACACCTGGCCGATTTGAAAATACCGAAGATCCGATTAAGCTATTTTCTGATCAGCTCACTGCTATAGCTGATCAAACAATACCAAAGTCCTCTGCAAATCCCCACATTCGCAAACCGTGGTTCAATAATGATTGTAAACAGGCCAGAAAGAATAGGAAGAAAGCTGAAACGTTTTTTCGTAAACACCCAACGGTCCATAATTTAGACAAGGTAAAAATTTTAAATGCTAAAGCCCGACGCACTTTTAAACAGTATAAACGTCAGTCTTGGAGAAACTATGTTTCTAAGATAAATTCACGAACACCTATTTCAAAGGTATGGAACATGATTCAAAGAATAAAGGGCAAAGGTTCAAAATTGACTGTTCACCATCTGAAGGAAGGTGACAATTTATTAACCGATACATATCACATTGCCAATAAGCTTGGTGACACTCTCGCCAAACATTCATCTTCGTCAAATTACATACCTGAATTTCAACAGTATCAGAAACAACAGGAGAAGAAGAAAATCAACTTTAAATCAGACAATGGTGAAGACTATAATGAATTATTTTCATTACATGAGCTCCACATAGCCCTTGACCAAGCTCATGATACAGCAACAGGAGCTGATAATATTCATTATCAGCTCTTGAAGCATTTACCTGAATCATGTTTGGAAACACTTTTAAATATTTTTGATCAAATATGGACTTCAGGGAATTTCCCATCTTCGTGGCGTAATGCCATTGTTGTCCCTATTCCTAAGCCTGGCCGGGATCATACTGATCCTTCAAATTACAGACCAATCTCTTTGACGAGTTGTGTATGCAAGACCATGGAGCGAATGATAAATAACAGACTAATATGGTATCTTGAAACCAATAACCTTATATCAAATATTCAATGTGGTTTTAGGAAAAATCGTAGTACCATGGACCACTTAGTACGATTGGAATCCTTTGTTAAAAATGCCATAGTACATAAACAACATGCAGTATCGATATTCTTTGATCTTGAGAAAGCGTACGATACTACCTGGAAGCATGGCATTTTAAAGGATTTATATGATTTTGGTTTGAGGGGTCGTTTGCCTCTTTTTATATCACGGTTTTTGAGCGACAGGCAGTTTCAGGTCCGAGTGGGTTCTACCCTGTCTGACCATTATGATCAGGATCAGGGTGTCCCTCAAGGCAGTATTTTGTCTGTCACCTTATTTAGTATCAAAATCAACAGTTTATCCAAGGTTTTAAATGATTCAATAGATGGATCACTTTTCGTGGATGATTTTCTGTCGTGGTAAAAATATGCATACCATTGAACGGCAACTACAATTGTGTCTAAACAAAATAGACAAATGGTGTCTTGAAAACGGCTTTAAATTTTCTAAGTCTAAAACTAACTGTATACACTTCTGTAGAAAATACAAACCACATACAGACCCAGAACTATTTTTAAATGGCACTCCCATCAAAGTTGTCAAGGAGGCTAAATTCTTGGGTTTAATTTTTGATTCTCATTTAACCTTCCTACCCCATATCAAATTCCTTAAAGCTAAATGCCTAAAGGCACTAGATTTGTTGAAGGTTGTTTCTAACTCAAAGTGGGGAGGGGATCAAACTACCCTCTTACACCTATATCGATCATTGGTCCGTTCAAAACTTGATTATGGCTCCATCGTATATGGTGGAGCCTGCAAAAGCAAACTTAAACTTCTTGATTCTGTCCACCATCAAGGTTTAAGACTTTGTCTTGGATCTTTTCGAACTTCACCTATTGACAGTCTTTATGTTGAGGCCCATGAACCATCTCTTACACAACGTCGTATAAAATTGTCTTTACAATACATTGCTGAATTGTACTCTGATGAATCTGACCCTGCCTGTGGCTGTGTGTTCGGTCCCCTTTGTGAGGATTTGTACGACAAGAAGTCTTCTCTTGTTCCACCTCTAGGGCTCAGAATTAAACCCTTTCTTTCTTCTGCCGGCATTGAGCTGGAAAACATAGCTCCCTTCCGTCTCCTTTCTTCTCCTCCTTGGCAGTTGGTTAGGCCCCAAGTCGACCTAGCATTAGTTTCATTTAAAAAATCAGAAACTAATGATTTACAGTATAAACAGGAATACAGTCAATTAAAAAGTACATATAGCAATTACAAACCCTTATTTACAGATGGTTCCAAGGACGGTGGCGCGGTGGCTTGTGCCACTGTCATTGGATCCAGAACAATATCTTCTAGAATTCCAGATAACAGCTCCATTTTTACTGCCGAAGCAAATGCAATATTAACAGCTCTTAAATATATTCAAAGACACCCTAAACTTAAACAATATATAATCTTTTCTGACTCTCTTTCTTGCCTTCAGGCTATTAAAAATATTTCTTGTAAACATCCACTCTTAATAGAAATTATTGAATTGTATAATGATCTTGCTACTGGCCAATACGACATCGTCTTTTGTTGGTTACCCAGCCACGTTGGCATTTCTGGGAACACACTCGCTGACCTTGCTGCTAAAGCAGCACTCAACAAATCTGTGACACCAATTCTCATTCCACACACTGATTATAAAGCTACCATTAGGTCTTACATTCGTGATCTGATGCAGAAAAGGTGGGACACTCAAGTCGGTATCAACAAATTACATGAAATACAACCCTACATTGGTTACACCTACTTGGGTTGTCAGTCCAGATTTGAAGAGGTCATCATGCGACGATGTCGCATTGGCCACACAAGATATACGCATGAATATTTGCTTAAAGGTGAAGATCCTCCGTTCTGTATCCCTTGTGATGAAAGAATCACAGTCAAGCACGTTTTGCTTGACTGTGTTGAATATTCCATCACAAGGGATAACTATTTTAAATCGGCAACTATGAAGGATCTTTTTAGTAACGTTAGTAATCATTTAATCATTGCGTTTTTAACAGAATTAGATTTATTACATGACTTGTAAATAGATACATATTTTAAGATTGGAAGTCGAATCAGGAACTACGATTGTTAGTGGCTGTATCCTCGAAGGGGGTTGAAGTACCGTAAAAATATTGTCCTCCTGAGAGGGTACGTAAGTCCAAAAACTGTTGAAGTCAGATTTATTCTTCCACCTTTTTAGCCGTAGTATATGTGTCGTTTTAATTTGTGGCTAATCTGGCATACAATCGCCAGCAGCTGAGGGGAATGGTGTAAATCCAGCTAGGGACCATGCAGGTAGCAGAGGTATTGTAAGTCCCCATGATCCCTAGTATGGTGATCTACCCTCTGTTGTTGGCGATCTATGGCCTGCTTTTATATTGTACTGTCCAAATAATGATACTGTTATATTTTTATAAGTTTCCACACTAGTTTTAATATTAACTGTGATAGTCTAGTGGTTTTACTGTCCTTCGTCGACAGGTTCTACATAATATGCACACATATATATTTTTTATGTCACGTATGTTCTCGTCACGATATGGCTGCAACATTGCCGATGTGACGTTAAATCTTAACTCACTCACTCACTCAAGTGAACCGGAAGCATTCGTGACGTAGCAGAACTGTCGTCGGAAGAGGTATCGTCAAAAAGTTCTTGCAGAAGCAATCTCGTAGACGCCATATTTGAATTCTTCCGCCTGTTCGTTAACACTACTCTCTTCCGTTACAGAAGAGCCCAATCGCACGCGCCTTTAATGTGAGAGAGAATCAACTATGCAGAATGTAAACACAGCGATCGGACCGACAGCGGATGATAATGCGTTGATGGATGACGATAATGAACTCCAGTGATATGAATGAGTGTCGCCCTCAACACGGCAATCAGACTTTTCATATACAGTCATTTCCGAAAAGTTCAGGCACTTACAAATATCGTCAACACTGTAGAATGCCCTCGAATAAGTCTCGGGAAGTAAACACATATAAAACTAGGAGCAGACAAATTCCGGAAAACCAGAATCCTAGAAATGTTGACCATCTATTAAAACGAAATGTGACCCATCATATATAATTATTATTCAAAACACTAAATGTCGGGACCCAATAATAATTATTTCTTAATTAAACACAAAATATACAGAAATACACACTCGTGTAAAACGATAACAAATTGTAATTAATGCACCAAACACATGCTGTTTTCTGTCAATTGTGCCATTATCCTAAACAAAGCGACATTATTAACCGGTGCTAAAATCAGATCCTCGTTGTCTTGCAAGGAATTCCACCTCGGAAACGGTTCACTGCCCTAAACCTGTCAAAATCCATTTCTGGTAAGGAAACTGCATTCTGCATTACTGACGGGACGAAGTCCGGATTCTTCCTCTTTAGCAGAAATATTTTAGTTTTCCACACAATCATCTTTATCCTATGTCGTCTGTAATGGCTCAGCAAATGTACTGCAAGTCGCCATGGACCCTGGTATGGTGATCGAACTTCAGTTGTTAGCCATCTATAGCCCGTTTTTATATTGTCTCATCCTCCATAGTTAAATTGTTTTAGATTTAATTACTAGTTTTAAATATCTACCTGTTATAGTCTACTTGGCTGATTGTCCTTTGTTGACAGGTTTTTTACCATTCTCTATTATGTATGATATTGATGGTTCTCGTCACGGTATGGCAGCAATATTGCCGATGTGACGTGAAAGGTCACATGCAACCAAGAAATCAAAGATAATTAAAACACAATTATCACTTATTCATGACATTAATATACATTGCTGCTTGAAAAAATCCCAAATAAATTAAATTATAAAACAATGGTTCAGTACAAACAAGCTAGGAAGGCAAGGAAATAAGCAGAACATTATTTCCGTCGCCATCCCATGGTGCGTAATTGAAATAAATTTTAAATTTTAAATGCTAAAGCAAGGCGTACATTTAAACAGAACAAACGTCAATCTTGGCAAAATTATGCATCCAAAATAAATTCTCGGACATCCATGTCCAAGGTATGAAACGTGGTTCAGAAAATTAAAGGTAAAGGTACTAAGTCTAGTGTCCATCAATCTTAAACATAGAGATCAATTGCTTACTGATAAATCAGATATTGCGAATAAACTGGGCGAAACTCTTGCTAAACACTCTTCATCTTCGAATTATGTAACTAAATTCCAGCAGTATCAAAGACAACAAGAAAAGAAACCTGTTAATTTCATATCTGATAATGGAGCAGACTGTAATGAACTATTTTGTATTTATGAGCCCTATACCGCTCTTGACCAGGCCCACGATACAATATTATTGGAATGAACTACCTTTTACAGTCCGTTTGATTAGAGACAGATGAATCGCTCACTATCACAAAATCTAATACTTCCAACAAAACCGAATTTTGCACAGCCACATGAAATGGACAGACCCAATGTGTCTCATTATTTGGGACACCCGAATAAAAAAGTTTTTTTAACAAATGATCATCAACTTTTCTTGTCACCATTTCGCTATATTGTACGATTCATGGGATAACTCAAGCCTAAATGATACTTGCAGGAATCTTTTTACAAATAGACAGATAAAGGTTTTTGTGTCCATGTATGTCGAAAACACATTGTGGTAAGTGAGTATTTTTAAACTTTTAATCCAACAGGTTTGGTTTATTCTTGTGAGGCTGGTGATTACTTCCCAGGCTTTCGTCTTATTCAGATTGCTCCTGCGGCTTCCGTCTAAACTAAACCCCGAAGAGGAGACCCTCCCTTTTCTTCACTTTCACTAGGATAACCTCCTCTTTCCTTGTCCAGTTCACTTTTCTTTTACTTGCTCCATCCATACTTGTTGAAACAGATGAGCTGTCATCGGCACGCGCTGTGTATTTACAAACAACGGAATTTTCGCGTCTCCGTTTGCTGAAGAGTTCCGCTCTTACTTTACATACCTGAAAATGTCACACATATTGTATTTGTTGATACTTAATTATTTAAACTGGATGGACGTGTGCATTCATGTGCCTGGTTGTCGCCTGTCACTAATGAACTCCTGGACATGCTGATAGCATTCTGAGAAGAGCGTGCATTGCCATGGTGACTGACCTAAGCTTAGTCTCTTGCTGAGAAGGTTTCCTGATCCAGCTAAGCATGCTGTTAAATTTAACTTTCCACGCTAGTTTGAATCCCATTTGTGATATTCTTGTTGTTTTACTGTCCTTCGCTGACAGGTTTTTTATAAATGTACATATGATCTTTTTGCACTGTTGAATGTTCTCGTCACGATATGGCTGAGATATTGCCGATGTGACGTTAAATATTAACTCACTGGCTCAGCTATGCAAAAACAACCAAACTTAAGACAAATTTCGTGCTAAGCAATATCCAGAGTTGAGACACTTTCATGATCCCAGGGCCTGGTCTGTCATTGTTGATCTTGACTGTGTGTGGTTCATGAGTGTTTACTGAAGACACCTGAATTGATTCAAATGTTGAAGATTCAAACTGTTCATTGATGGTGTGCATGTCTGTATTTTCACTCTTGAATGAGTGACTCTTTCTGGGATCTAGCGCGTTACTTCTGTTACGCTCTGACTTGCCCCTTTTTCCTCCTGGCGACTTTAATCGGCTTTCACGTTGTTTGGCAATCTTCGTGGTGAGACAGAACTTTCCCCAGTGGCCTTCTTTCCACAAGCGTTGCACACGTATCTATATGCAGGGCATTTATCAGGAAGTTCCCGCGGCGCCATTTGTGTACATCGGCATACCGCGCTGTCGATCTTGATACCTGGTAGAGTTTAATGTTATTGAGCACATTAAAAACCTACAGAAAACGGCGTTGTCCATTTCCGCTGCCACCATGTAATAATATGATCGATGACAGATTCACTTGAGTGGTGATTATATTTACATGGCTAGGCTGTTCACTCCCGGAATTCATGCGCCCGACCGGAGCACACTGAACCGGTGGAAGTCAGTGCGCAGTGTCACAGGTTAGGGTTCACGACAATGTTGACCCTTGCCAGGCTTGCCCTCTTGGTGCAACTGCAGACGGCAGACTGTGGACGGGGGTCTAGTTGTCAGAATGACCTGCTGTGTCCTTCATCAAACATCAACTCCATTAAACAGTTGATGCTCATCAAACTTGGGAGATGGGAGCAGTTGATGGGTTTGATTACTGGAGAGCAGTAAGAGGATTGAAGGAGAAGAAAGAGCGCAAGATGTTCAAGTAGAAGAAAGAACTTTTACAAAGTTCAAGTGTTCATAGTTATGTGCAGTTAACCAGTTTCTTCTTCCCAGTTTCCCCAAGGCAGTGATAACACACCAAACTCATGCTTACAACTCATATTTGATACCCATATTTGAAAAGCTGACGAGTTGGTAATTCCAACATGCAATACTGCCAAGAGTGCTTCTTCAGGTCTGAAAAGCAAGGATGTACGAGATTATGAGACACTTTTTCGAAAATTGTTCCTATATTTGGAACAATTTCCCTTCCACGTACACACGGGCGGAAGATGCTGATGTCAGCTTCTGGGAGTCGTCCAAATTTTCATCTTTGGAGTACTATCTGTATAGATTCCATTCTGCTTCACTTCTGCCAACTACAAAATGAATTCAGCGAATTCCAGTGTCCCCAAACCAATGACCATTCTGTCACGTGAAGGAGAGGGCAGTAAATGGGTCGAAATTGCCTCTCTAGAAGACTGTGGGAGACAGAGGGTGTACAGGGTTTTGACCCATGTGAAGTTATCCATTCGTACTATTCCACACTGAAATGCAGTGTGTGAGAGAATATTCTCCTACGTACTAAAGATCAGAACTGACTTCAAAACTCCATTGATTGGCCTAGTGTGATGATCTACCTTCAGTTACGTGGTATTGTCTAACAGTCTCTGCTTTAAAAAATACATAATGGCTAGTTTTGACTCGCTATGTGACACTCTAGTTAGTTTACAGTTCGTCGATGACTGGGTCTCTAATTACTTGTATTTATTGTGTATCTGCATTTCTTGTCACTATACTGCCGACATGACATTAAATTTTAACTCACTCATTGAGTGACCCTCACTTATGGTACTGGTCATCACTTGTTCTCTGCTATGAAACCAAGAGTGAGTTCCGATGCTGAGCTGAGTTAAAGAAATGAGTGAGTGAGTGAGTTGAGTTTTACGCCACACTCAGCACGATTACAGCTATATGGCGGCGGTCTGTAAATAATCGAGTCTGGACCAGACAATCCAGTGATCAACAACATGAGCATCAATCTGCGCAATTGGGAACCGATGACATGCGTCAACCAAGTCAGCGAGCCTGACCACCCGATCCCGTTAGTCGCCTCTTACGACAAGCTGAGTCGCCTTTTATGGCAAGCATGGGTTGCTGAAGGCCTATTCTACCCCGGGACCTTCACGGGTCTTAAAGAAATCAAAAGGTAAGCGATGTTTGTTTAGCCGTTTTGCTGTTCAAATTAATAGAAATAGCATTCATAGACTTTGAAATATGTTTACCAACAGGTCACCAAAAGTACTGAGAAAAATTATATTTCCCATCACTTATTACTGTTTGGGCACTTTTAGGATAGGCACCTGTGTAACAAGACAATTTTTGTTAACGGCATGGAAAACATCTCAGTAATTATTCAGTTGAAAGACTTTCTGAATCAGTTACACAGCCGTATTTTAGATATTATTGTAATGCTATCTGACGAAGGTCTAGTGTAGAATAGACCTTCAGCAAGCCGTACTTGCCATAAATTGCGACTATGCTTGTCGTAAGACGCGACTACTGGGATCGGGTGGCCAGGCTCGTTAACTTGGTTGACACATGTCACTTGTTCCGAATAGCGAAGATCGATGCTCATGCTGTTGGTCACTGGAATGTCTGGTCCAGATTCGAATATTTACAGATCGCCGCCATATAGCTGGAAAATGCTGAGTGCGGCGTAAAACTCCAATTCTAAGGTACTGATATGTGACAAATGTGATTGTAATGGTACTCAAGATCAATTTCATATTTTACATTCTGTTCCGTACTGGACTTACCTAGTTGTCATCATCCGTTTCCAACTAGATAAAAATTTTAACAAATGAAAATTTAAACAACTTTTAACAACAACACATGCACATCTATTGAGGTCTGTTGCGATATTTCTAAAGCGTAACCTGCCCGTGTGAAAATGAACTAATTACATTGTATTTTGTACATGTCTATCCATCTGCACAAGAATGTTTTTATCCCCCCGGCATGTAATGCAGGGGGATATAGTCGACGCCTCGTCTGTCCGTCCGTCCGTAATCATTTTGTTGTTTTCGGAACATAGCTCAGAAACCGTTCAGTATTTGTAGACCAAACTTGATAGATATAGTAATCTCAGCCTATGGTTGTGCCTTTTTGCTATTTACAGATTTTTGGCATTTATATATATATATTTTTTTGTTTTTCCATGGAACATTTTGGTGTTAGTCTAATGGTGGGGTGGGCTTCGTTTCCGGAGCAGAACTCAAAAACCATTCAATATTTTTGTGCAAAACTTGGTAGATATATCAAGTCAGACGTTGAAGTGGTGCCTTTTGCTATTTACAGGTTTTTGTGATATATTATTTTCTCGGTTTTCATGGAAACGTTTCGGACCTAGTCTGAAAAGTGTTTCGTTTCCAGAGCAGAACTGAAACCCTTCTTAACATCTGTTAGTAAAACTTTCTAGATATGTGTGGCAGACCCCAAAATGGTGCCTTTTGGTTATTAAAGGTTTCTGTGATGGATTATTTTCTTGGTTTCATGGAAACGTTTCAGACTTAGTCTCAAAATGGAGGGGTGGGCTTCGTTCCCAGAGCGCTGGAAAAC
This sequence comes from Haliotis asinina, assembly GCF_037392515.1. NCBI lineage: Eukaryota > Metazoa > Mollusca > Gastropoda > Lepetellida > Haliotidae > Haliotis > Haliotis asinina. Next base: position 50,961,549 of record NC_090292.1, read on the forward strand.
CATTTCAGATCTTTCAACAGATCTTGGCAGACATACGATCTTGAAATTGTGACTTTGCTGGTTACAGATATATGGCATTTATAATTTTCATGAATTCCATGGAAACAATTCAAACTTAGTCAAAAATAACAATGAGTAACTCTCAGATTATTTGCCCTTTCATACATGTGGATATGTCATCATACACGTTTGTAACTTGATATAGCAGTTAATCTGAAAGTTCTGTTACACACATGAACGTCCATCTCATTGTGAACTACTTAAGAGAAAATGATCTCTGTCATAAATTGTAAAAATGCATATTTGTGACAACTTAGTCGTATTTAAGTTTGACGTTACTACTTTTCTGTTTGCAGATAATACTGTCGTGAAGAAATATAAATTTTAAGAAACTAATTTGTACTTGCGATTAGTCATATCATATGTGTACAGATTTGGTCCGGCCGATATGTGGTTGAAAGATAGCTGTTGCGACGTAAACCTTCTACCCAGCTGTTAAAACTTCAATATTGCTGAAATACCTCCGACGTACAAACAGATTAACTTCATGTTGTGTGTGTGAGAGAGAGGGAGAAGGGGGTGGGGGAGAGACTGTATAATCCTAGTGTGATTATCTTCATTCACTTGTTGGCGATCAATAGCTCATTTTGATACTGTCTTGTCCTCATTAGAACTCAAGTTCAAGTTTTAGAGATAGATGCTAGTTTTACTTACTGGTTACTGTGATATGCTAGTTGGTTTTACTGTCCTTCGTTGACAGATTGTTACAATATGCATATATTTCATTTAAGTGTTCTTGTCACGATATGGCTGAAATATTGCCTATGTGACGTTAAATATCTACTCACTCACTCACTCACTCGCTCACTGTCCTTCATTGACATTTTTTTTTACAATTTACATGTACTTCTAGTGGATTTGCTATTTGTTTTAGTCACGATGTGGCTGAAATATTGCCGGTTTGACTATAAATGTTAATTCACTCACTCACTCCTGGCCGTATAGACAATTATCAAATATAATTGACTTTCATCGAGAACCACGTGATCGCCGTGTCACGTGTCATTACAGTTGAGTGTTACGTCGCATAGGCATGTTCTCAGCCAGAGACGAGACCAAATCTGCAAAAATGGACATTTTAAGGACAAAGCATGAAGAAATTAGGGTTTTCGGCAACATATCCAATCATTATTATGTTATTATGTAGAAACAGAAAATGTGTTGATGTGTTGATGACGATCTATAGCCTGGTTTTATATTGTATTGTCCAAATAGCGATATTAGTTTTAACTTTCCACGCTAGTTTTAATTTTAACTGATATTCTAGTCGTTTTACTGTCCTTTGACGATAGGTTTTTATAATATGTACATATTTTGAATTCAAAATCAAACATGTTCTCGTCACGATATGGCTGCAATATTCCCGCTGTGACGTTACGTGTTAACTCACTAACTCTGTCTCACAAGTAGAAAAAAAACGTCATGGAAAACTGACACAAACAAACAAGCTCACACTGCTTAGTTACAATTCAATACAGATCAATCTTTCTCAAGTATGTCGCAGCGGGATGCCTGCTCACGGGAAACAGATTATTCAGATTTAACGCTTCATAATTAGAATCCCTTGTAGTTGACAAGTTTTCACAGTTAAGCAGAATATGGCTGATGGTGAACGCAAGATATATCACGTGATGAAGTAAGGCTGTTAATGCAGCTATGACACAGTGAACTGTATGTGTCACATGATTAGAGACTGTTATTTGCTTATCTCATCAGTCTGAGGCTAGCGTCGAGTATGAAGGATGAACTTACTGTGAGTGTACAATGGCACTGAACAGCAACCGCGAATGCTCGTTTTTTCTGACAATTTCTGTACCGTTCAGATGATATTAAACAAATACAATCTTCAAAATGTTCCACAATTAAGAGTGAGTGAGTTAATATTTAACGTCACATCGGCAATATTGCAGCCATATCGTGACGAAAACATTATTGACGCATCCACAATTAAGAAATTGATACAGCCTCAAATCGGACCTTTATGGAAAGAATGAGGCATTAGAAATTGAAAATTTGTAAATTGTTAAATCTGTTCATTAGTATACTAAAAAATCTTGTCGATGTAAGTTTAAGATGGAATGTAGTGAAAGGCAGTGTATTACACAACTGAAAGTCTATTGTAAATGATCCTCCTTAGAGCGTGCGTAAGTCAAAGTCAAAGTAAACTTACCAGGAATTTTAAACATAGCATTTTCGTTATTTTAAGTTTGGCTAAAATTTCCTACAATCACCAGCGGCAGAGGGGATGGTGTAAATCCAGCTAGGGCCCATGCAGGTAGCAAAGATACTGTAAGTCCCCATCGTCCCAAGTATGGTGATCTACCTTCAGTTGTTGGCAATCTATAGCCTACTTGTAAATTGTGTTGTCCCTTATAGCTCAAATATTTTAGATTTAATTACTAGTTTTAGATGTATATCAGTGATAGTCTAGTTATTTACTATCCTTTGTGGACAGATTTTTTAAGTATACATACGTACCAATGTTAAATGTTAAATGTTCTCGTCTCGATATGGCTGAGAGATTGCCGATGTGACGTTAAATATTAAGTCAACCACTCACTGTTGTAAATGAATTTATTCCTTTGATCAAATTCAGTGTCAATTAATTATTCCTGTGAGTTAATTACTGTTGGGATGTCTGAAAAACTCGGTTGTACTGTTTGAGAGTGCACCTCGTTGAGTGTAGTAATTTTTTTTTTGCTATGTTTTGTTTGTAAATTTGAATTTCAAATAATACTGTATTTGCAAATAATACTTTCTGGGATAAATCACCAGCGGCAGAGGGGATGGTGTAAATCCAGCTAGGGCCCATGCAGGTAGCAAAGATACTGTAAGTCCCCATCGTCCCTAGTATGGTGATCTACCTTCAGTTGTTGGCAATCTATAGCCTACTTGTAAATTGTGTTGTCCCTTATAGCTCAAATATTTTAGATTTAATTACTAGTTTTAGATGTATATCAGTGATAGTCTAGTTATTTACTATCCTTTGTGGACAGATTTTTTAAGTACACATACGTACCAATGTTAAATGTTAAATGTTCTCGTCTCGATATGGCTGAGAGATTGCCGATGTGACGTTAAATATTAAGTCAACCACTCACTGTTGTAAATGAATTTATTCCTTTGATCAAATTCAGTGTCAATTAATTATTCCTGTGAGTTAATTACTGTTGGGATGTCTGAAAAACTCGGTTGTACTGTTTGAGAGTGCACCTCGTTGAGTGTAGTAATTTTTTTTTTGCTATGTTTTGTTTGTAAATTTGAATTTCAAATAATACTGTATTTGCAAATAATACTTTCTGGGATAAATCTTATACAAAGATAGATCTTATTTTATGCAAATTCCAAAGCTTAAGTCATAAGTAATATTTAACAACAATGTTATAATTGTACACATTCCAAGATATTTGACTAATGTGATTTTAATGTTACGTTTAATATGTTTTTGTTTTTTGTTTTGTTTTTGTTTTTTGTCTTTTGTTTGTTTGTTTTGTTTTGGTTTTGTCTGTTTGTTTTGTTTGTGTTTTTGGGGTTTTTTTGTTTTTCTTTTTGTTTGTTTTTGTTTTTGTTTTTTTGGGGGGGGGTAGGGTGTTTTGTTTTTTTTGTTGTTTTTTTCAATTTGGTACAGTGACATTTGTATTTCAAATAGTACTATACTAAACAATATTGGAACTATAAGACAATAATAGTACTGTGACTTAGTCTCGTCGACATAGTAAGAGGCGACTAACGGGATCGGGTGGTCAGGCTCGCTGGCTTGGTTGACACATATCATCGGTTCCCAATTACGCAGATCGATGCTGCTGGTGTTGGTCACTGGATTGTTTACAGTCCGCCACCATATGGCTGGAATATTGCTGAGTGCGGCGTAAAATAAAAACTCACTCACACTCGTCGACATATGGCTGCAACGTTTCCGATAACCTGAACTTAACTGAGCACGTGATGAAGTATTGTTGTTTGTGGAGGTATTATATATAATTTGTCACGTGATCAGAGACGCGCACTGTCACAGTTGCTGGATCTGTCAGTTTGAGGCGAGCGTCGGGAAGGATGGTCGGGCTTAGTGTTCAGGGGCTGCTTACGTGTGAATGTAGTTTAGTTGTGAGTATACAATGGCTGGTACATTCAACAGGTATCGAAGCATTTTTACCCCGACTAGTGATGTACCGTTAACGGATTGTGAACAGTTGGCTTCGCCACCTTCCCATGCCTGTAAGTAAACACAGACAGCCATGTTGTATGTCGTCGTATGGTGTAGCAGCAGACTTGACATAATACGACTATAGTGTATCTTACACGACTGTAATGTACCATACATGTAATGTATCGCATGGACTGATCTACGTGGGGTGGAAGGAGTTATCTTGGTAAAGCACCAGGTAAGTTGGCGGCGAGTATTTTTTAGAGCGGCTCGTGTGTTGAGTCGTGACCCAAATCCGCCAAGTCACTACACTGGGCGTGTGTTGTCGCCTGTGTTAACCTGTCGAGCCGGTTATGGTCGTTTGCCCCGACATTGGACTGTGAACGGGGCGTGCCCATTGTCCTTATGTTCTGAACCGTTCGCGACTTATTATACGAAGCTTATTCACCTCAAACCTGTTCCAGTAAGCACTCCACGGACAGCCAAGTTGTATATTCTCCTATCGTTTAGACCTGCAGTGTGCATTCGCTTAGTATAACACGTGTGTATGGTATCGTACACGACTGTAATGTTTATGGTATGGACTGGGCTGATGGGAGGGAATTATCTGTATATATCACCAGGGAGAATAGAAGATGCGGATTATCCCAGATATCACCTGCCACGTAAGATGGAGGCGATGATATAGTAACGCGGCTCGTGTGTTGAGTCGTCGTGACCTAAATCCGCCCGCCATCAGGCAGTGTGCTGGTTGTGTGATGTCGCCTGTATTTCCTATTTAGGAACGTCTGGATATCTGTCCGGGTGATGTCTTTTTGCCCGAGGGTATTGCCCGGAAACAGTAACCACCAGTCCAAGATTTATCCTACAACAATAGAATTAAAACTGTTGTTTGTGCAGGACCAGCGAAGACAGGGCTGACATTTGTGGGAATAGTAAGGGACATATACGGTGTATTCCAGGCTCTGCATACGGGAGAGGTGGAGAAGGTATCACTAGGTGACGATATGTCCACCAGTCTCATCGCTATTTATTGGAAGGAATGGCTTCTGAATACACTTTATGACCAGCTGTTGTTTGGTCAGGACATTTCCGTGAATAATAAGAGACGATACGGTATGAGGTTGAGCATACTGCAAGTGTTGCTCTTCATAGGAGAGAGAGGTGGTTAATGTATCATTAGGTGACAAGACGTCCACGAGTGTCATCACCAGCGTCATTGCTGTTTTGTGTGAAGTAATCGTCTCCTAACACACTTTATGACCAGTGTAAACTTAACAATGACGCTAGTGAGAACAGACAGCGAGACACTGACTGTTGGTTCACGCTGAATACCTGAAATTTATAAAAGCAGTGCTCTTCCCTGGGGGCCATATTCATGAAAGCGGGTTAGACCTAATTTTACACCAAGTCCCAGTTTAACATGGGTTTAAACTACGATTCGTATTACAGAAGCAGGTTTGCCAATGATAGTAGTTCAGTAGGGAAAAAGTACCGTATATACACAGGCAAGAGCATTCCTGAAGCAAATGAAAGCATTCCTTAGGAGGACAAAAGAAATTCCTATATGAGCAATCTTAGGGGTCAAAAGACACATTCCTACAGGTGCTCCCAGGTGCATACAGGTTCGCTAACTCACATTCCATAGGTGTGACATTTAGACAATACACATTCCTTCTATACAATGTCAAATTCTTATAGTTTTCTTTGTTTCATGTAAAAATAAACTATTCAAGTTGTTTTGCACCCCATTTAATCATGCTCACTTCAAAACAGTTTAACATGTAGACAAGAGACAGGTAACTATGCCGTGAAAGGGTTAATCGCACTTACTCATCACATGCGACAAACTCTCCCGTGTACATTCAAGCATCATGTTTACAAAACCATAAAACCATAGGTCGCCTCATCCCGCCTCATACACAGTATAGTTATGTAATTATGTAATGTTTTTATGTAATCTACCACCCTAGTAGTGCATTAAATTCAAACACAAAGTATACTAGAACAGTGAGTTGAATTCAAGTCATAATGTAGGATGTCTCGTCTTGCATACTCATACTTAGAATTGTTTACTAGAATAGCGAGGTATATTCAGCTTTAATCATTCAGTTTGTTTTACACTCCCAGTTGTACTTATTTAACACAGCCAAGTGCATTCGCACCTCATGCTGTCATCACATGCTGTCATCACATGCTGTCATAACGTATGTAATGTAGTTTGTTCACCTTTGCCTCGTGCTAAATAAACTCACAAGTTGTCCTAGTCTGGTTGTTGCGTAAATAATGACTAAATCTATTTCAGTTGATGCCTGTATTTGATGTTTAAGGTTGAATAACAGTATTCTTAGCAGTATATCACTATTTTTATCAATAAAACATGACTGGTTAAACGAAATCTTTTACAAAACAAGTTTATCACGATTTTTTATTAACTGAATTAAATAACGTGACAGGTAGCAAACATTTATTTACGAATTACACCATCTATGACTAGCGACGTCATGACAGTAATGTTCAGCCATGTACCCCGCTGCCGAAATTGAACGCCAAAACGTATTGCTGTGTTTTAGGGGTGGTGATAAGAGAAATGGTGGTGCATTCATAAGATGTCTGTCTTTGTAAAGTTTGTGAACACTTATACTTCTGATTCAAATTGAAAGTTCAGGATCTCCTACTTTTAGGTACATAGCTTTACCCTCGTTCATGTGAATCTGAAGAAAAACGTACGTAAAATACTTACGAATGCACTGGCGACCATTAACATCATATCGCTCTCCACTGACATGTTTTAAACTGGTACAGGTTTCCAGTCCGCCACTAATTTTCTATAAAGAAGAAAGACGATGTATCACTTCTATTCCGCTAATTTCATTAAAGGTATGCAGTGGCATCAAAATAACCAATAGTGTTCAAATATGGGTACAAACCAACTCTAACATTAGATATATTTTTACACGACTCCCATGTATAAAATACTCAGCCCCGGGTGAAGCTATATGTATCAGTGCATTACAAATAGCAGAAATGGACTTAACTCTAGCTCGGGAAATTTCTTAACGTTAATGTGCTACTCTCTTTTCTTTCATCAGCATTGTTTCAAGCAATGACAACCACTGCTTAAAAATACAAAGCTGTTTCCAGTGTACTTTATTTATGATCCTGCAAATCTAACCTCATAGGTAAAATTTAAAATGTCGGCAAATAGCATGTCCCAGTACTATGATATCCAACAGTGTCATCATGATATTGTTGACAGCATACATTATCTTGTCAATTGAACCCCAGACACTAACTACAGTTTTTGGATATGAGATAGACGCAATAATTAAACCGTCTCTGCATGGGGTCACCTCCCCGAAGTGCACGTTTGTTTTAGGTTAAGAGAGTGAACACCTCTCCCTAGCGGGTGCTATATATATACAAAATGTACACAGGTACCTCTTATTATTACAAATCGACATCTAATTTGTGCAAAGTTTCATATGACACACAAACACACGTTTAAAATTACTTTACAATTGACGATATGACGATAAATCTTAACTCACTCTAACTGTCTCTCTGCTGTTCCAGTTATTTAGATGTGTTTATATAACACCATTAAAGCTGTTCACTGAGAGGTAATGTCTCTCAGCAAACTGATACATTTTGCTTTCTTCAACACTCAAGAAAGGAAAAAAATGGTACAACTGGTCTTTAAAGGTATGCAATGGCATCAAAAAAACCAATAGTGTTCAAATAAGATTACAAATCAACTCTAACATTAAAGATATTTTTACGGCATGTTCTCTATTCGCCCACATCCCATCTCGCCCACAGTCTTAAAACAACATATTGGTTAGGGATTACATAATGATCAACTTGTGTCATACCTATGACTGAAGAATGGACTCTCCAGTTTTGAAGATGTGGGCGAATTGAGATGTGGGCAAATGAAGACAAAAGTAATGGTGGACAAAAGTAAGAAGAAAATAACTCAGTTTGCTTCTACATTTTTTTATATTTCTTTACAGTTCATTCAGTCTTGTCTTATTCACTCAAATTTACATTTTTGTTTTTATTTCTGTAACAAAGTTTCATAATGTTCAGTTCAACTTGATCAGGTGTCCAGCCGCGGTGATCACTGTAGCGGTGATCTTCTGCCAGTTTCCAGTTGCTGCTGCAGTCTGTGCAGGCGGCTGTCCAGGTTCTTGTAGAGTCTGGATCTTGGGCGGACAGCTGCTCCATGCTCAACCTGTCTTCTGGCCACTCTGTTGTCTCCAGCTTCTTCATTGCGATCACAAACTCGTAAACGTTCGGGTGGTGCTTCTGAACCAGCTTCTTAAATCCAAGGTGGAATCCCTCCAAGTGATTGTTTGTTCTTGGCCCAGTGTTTCCATGTTGATTCCAAATGCGAGGTGGGAATCTTGCGTCGTAGTCAACCCATGTAGATGTGATGTAGTCGTTGAACTGGCCGATTCCGTCAACGTCGGGAGACTGGTTCAATACTTCCATCCAGGCATCTTGGATCTGATCCACTGGGAGGAGGGGGAGTGATGCAGCACGTCGCACGTGGGTGTTGAAGGCACGGTTGTCCTTGTAGGTGTTCACAAGGCCTTTCTCTGAAACCTGCCGCCAAACCGCCTGGGTGAAGTGGAAGTAGCATCCACGGACTTCTGCATCGGGGAAGACTCTCTCAGTGGCTCCAATAGCAGCAGCTTCGTAGTCAGTCTGTATAACGGAGGGAGAAAGTTCAACGCCGACAATAGCAAGCACAGAGTCCTTCAAGTAGTTAAACAATCTAATGTTTGGGACACACAAAAAATGTTCCGTCCATGTAGATGGTTTCTGCATTGGCGAGGATGTCCAGCATCTCTGCGGTACTGAAGATCAGGATCCTGTCTTCATCTTCGCTGTCTACAACCGGGAACTGTTGTCCGTCTGTTGTCTCAGTCCAGGAACCTTAAAAACAAGCAAGTGTGTTAGACGTTGTTTTTGATGAATGAATGAATGAAGTACACTGTCAAGAAATCAGTTGAGCATTATGCAAATATCAGTAGATAAGTTAATACTTAAAAAGGTACCTGTGAGGTCTACATCAGCAGGGTACGTGGGACTGGTGTAAGAACCTTGGCACGCTGACGGTAGAGTCCAGACTTGATACTGTAGAAGGAAGCAACAGTAGCAGCAGCTTCTTCGTCTAGGTTCTGGATCTCTTCATTGTAGATTTGCTGGACAGGCTTGATCTCTTCTTGAACGCGTTGTCTAAGTCTGGTGAGAAGTCGACTCTCTTCTTCATTCACTAGTGGAGGATGGTTGTGTTCTGATACTGAAGTGATGTGATCCCCAATGGTGCTGCATCTACCCTTGCACTTGTCTATGATACACTTCCAGTGAGTGGCTACCTGTCTGACAACGTGCAGTCGATACTTTATGGTCATGTGAAACATGTGCAGGTCTTGACCAAAGATCAAAGGTGGGACAAAAATGACAGCTCACTTCAAAGACAGCCCAGCATGCCCTACACCCTTCCCACCTGATACTGTGCGTGCAATCACGTGAGAGTAAGCGTCGACCGGTAGCATATTACACTTTGTATTGTTTTAAGACTGACAGGAAACTTAAGCACAAAATTAATGATATGAAATGCTGGTGTACCGCCCTTTTAAACCAATCGATAAATGTTCACCAACTACTGCGTTTATGTATGTGAAAATAAAGTCAGTTGATGGCATATCTTGGTGACTATTAACCCTCAAGTCGCTACATCATGACTGAGTAATACCGCCCGTTTAAAGCAAACGATAAATGTTCATCAACTACAACGTTTATGTAAGACTAGCAGCATGTGAAGTAAGGTCACTTGATTGCGTATCTCAGTTACTATTAACCCTTAACGTGCTACATTTTAACTGAGTGATTGTGGAATGCGATCACGGTGGGGGAAAATGTATAAATACAAGCTTAATGTGGAAACTAAGGAGTTCTCAGTGGTTTTCTTCGAGAATGTTACTGCACTTTTGTGGAATGCTATTCATGTTTAAAACTGTGCGAGCCTGACGGAGCTTGAATGTTGTTCAAGTTGAGAACTGTGACGAGCCTGCCAGAGCCTGAATATTTCAGGCTCTCACCTGTGGAATGTTTATTGTCCGGCTCAGGAATGCTATTGTTCGGCTCAAGAATGCTATTGTCCGGCTCAGGAATGCAATTTATTCGGCTTAGGAATACTATTGTGTCCTCAACTGTGTAATAATTTCCTACTAACCGATATTTTCCATGAAGGTAAGTTAAATATCGTTTCTCTTAAACTATTAAAACGTTTAAATTTGCCCAAACATTTCATGAAACATATTCGAAGAAAAAAGAAAGTCAAAACAAAGATACATAGAAATGCTTTATTTGTAAAACGTAAAGCTGTTGAAGGTGTTCCCGGGATGAGGGCATCAGGAACATTAGAATCGTTTTATTGAAACCTCAAACTCTATGTATAGATTGTGTCAATAAACAATGAGAGCACAATTGTGTTTATGTTTGTTCTCCTTGTAGTCTTGGAGTAGTCACACATAGTGTTCATGTTTGTTCACTTTGTAGTCTTGGAGTAGTCACACATAGTGTTCATGTTTGTTCACTTTGTAGTCTTGAAGTAGTTACACACATAGTGTTCATGTTTGCTCTTGCAGTGAAACATAGGGTACATTCAACCAGTCACTGTCTTGTCAAGCGTAAGTTTGACTTCTGTTAGTCATCATGATGAATCTTGCGGCAAGTGCAGGCGTGAGTTGCCTTCAGTTTTTCCTTGCTGACCACACATTTGCCTGTATGCGTCAGAAACCTGTGATATATATATATATATATATTTTAGTTTGACACCACAGTAGACGCATGTGAAGAGTCCTGATCTGTCTTCACCATTTGCATCGACCGGCAGAAACCCATGACAGCTTGAACAAATGTAGGCTGTTTTGCTCATCCTGTAAAATAAATAGAAAATAAATAAATCAAACACGTCTAGTATTATAAAATACAAACACAATGAGTGAGTGAGTTAATATTTATCGTCACATCGGCAATCTTGCAGCCATATCGTGACGAGAACAAGTAATACTGCCAAAGTGGCGTGTTGAGCAACAGGAACACGGTTGCAGGCCCCTGTTACCCTCAACCACCAGGATCCCCTCCTCCACCGACACAGGGCCGCAACCCACGGCTAACGGATTGGTGGACCGAATATGCCCCCGGGTCCACAACGGGGGGTTGGCGAGCACTTAGCGTTACCCAGCACCCACCACGAGGAGGTGGCTCGCCATGGGTGCCACAAACACAATGACATGACCATACATTCTAAATTTCAATACGATTCTAAATTTTAAAAAATATTATAATAATCATGTAGCTTACCTGTTAGGACTTGTAAAATTCCACTGAAGATTTTCTTGCAGATACAGTGAGTAACTATACAGTTGATGAATAACCATAAGGTACACTATGAATACCATCCTCTAGCACATAACGCTTGTTGTCTATAGAGTTCAAGGCCACTTTGTTTTGTTTGTGCGTGTACAAGACATTATTGAAAGAGCGAATCAGATGAAAAGAACATGACACAGCTCTTTTGTCAAAAAGACACTCCTTAAACATCTTATGTCTGAGAAATGTCTTGATGAACGTTTTTTTAATACCTTTGGCTGTCTCTTTCTCAATAATTTCCTTATCTGTTTTCATCAAGAAGGCATACATTTTACTTTTTAGTCCACAGAATTCAAGTATGATGTTTCCACCTGCTTCATTCTTTATCTTGCCTGTCACCTTCCTGTTTTGATCGGAATAGAACCCCTTTGGGTCATTGGGTGCATAATTGGAATTGTCAAATAAATGGAGATGCAGCTCACATGTACTGTGAATGTGGAACTAGCAAACCATGGGCGATACATTACACTAACTCTTAGTCTCTGAATGCATAACTTTGAGAATAACAAACAAGCTCCAGCAGAGACCAGAGTAGTCTGTGGTACAGACTCTGAATCTACTATATCCAAGAAAGCTCTTGTAAGTCTGGAATATGTGGCAAGTCTAGATTCTGAAAATGAAGAAAGTCTTAGCTCTCCTTTTGATTTATATTATATAGTAGTAAAATATATTAATTATTGTTAGCCTAAGACCAGGGATGTTGAACCTGAGCAAATTTACACTTGCTTCATCTAGGGCTTCAGCATTGCAGCTAGGACCACGGTGTTTGGGAAATAATATGGTTCAAGGTCTGCGATACACACTTGTGATATATCACTATCACTCATTGAAGTCCACACAATAATATGTAGGAATATTTCAACTTCGTATAAACAACACCAACCATATTTTCAGCATTATCTTTTTATTCGGGTTTCAAAGCAAGAACAACATTTAACCATTGAAAGGTCCGTTATTTGTTGTTGCCTTGAATGAGCTGTTAGTCCACGGCTTACTTTGCACCTACAATTAATAAATGAAATCATAAATTATTTTATATAATAATAATATATACGCTTTATTGTTAGTTAATAGCAATTGTTAGTATACAAATCTGCGTTGTGATATGAGTAAGATGGAAACATTCGCTCCAACACAACCTGTAAGTACTCATAGGCAAAACGAAAACCTGACCTTTCCTCCATGTTGCGTTTTGGCGTACAATCACATGTAGGAGTACGGAAACAGTTTCTCATGAACGTATGAAAGAAACTATTTACAAAACATAGCACACAACACAACTTAGAAATATTAAACATAAATCATCACTGATACATTTACTATGGGTCATATCTTCACATGAACAACTACAAACTAACGTCATAGCAGAATCAGTTGAATTTGTATCCACCAATCAAAAGCCATACAGACTGTAAGCTCAGTGTGTGAGCATGGTACTTTCAAATGAGGAAGTGAGTACGATGCAACGCTGGAGAATTTTAATCCTGAATAATATTTTGGTATTTTACATATGGTAATGTCAGCTTTAGCTGAACTGAAGTAGGGAAACTAGTGTTATTTTGTAAGACTTCACCAACTGGGTGTTAAGTATCTCAAAATGAAAAAAAGCGTTCGTGCAACCATTGTTATTGTTCAGTTTTCGGTCAGTGTATTCTTGTGAAGAAATTAACACCTACATAATTAAAGAACAAGGAATTGAAATATTTGCAGATTTGCACTGCGAAGAACACATGTTTTCTCAATGATGTAACGCTAAAGCTTCACAAATTATCACTACATATTATTCGGTAACTGCATCACTCCTATCTCTGAATAGTTCATCTGTGTTACGTCGCGTTTTGTAATGTTGCAAAACATTTACGTATTTGTCTTACCTCTGGAATAAGGTGTAGGTCTACTGCTTCCAGAGTAAGGCTGCGACTGTGTCACTGGAACTGTTCCGGGGTAAGGTGGGGGTTGATTCACAGGTGTTGGTGTTGCAGCTCTCATCGGTCCGGGTGGAGGAAGAGTTGGTGCAGGCATCACAGGTTTTCCATGTCCAGCCGGTGGGAGCGGAGTCTGTGGCTGTTGGATACTGCTGGAGTTTCCCACCACAGCCGGTTGAGTCAACACAGCAGGCTCAATGTCCGGTTCTGGAACTTCATCTGGTAGGTCAACTAGATGGTGCAATTCAAACTCTTCCACCTTTGCAACATATTCAGTTGCAGAAGCCATAAGTTGCTTGAAGACATGAGAGGTGAATGAAATACTCTTTTTCACCCCCGACTATTCCAGTTGGTGAGATGGGTATATATCACCCCATTGAATGAGTGAGTGAGTTCATATTAGTAGTATAGAAGTAATCAGTTCAGCACAGACAATAGCATTCCTAAGAGAACAAAGACATTCCAGACGAATACAATAGCATTCCTGACGAATACAATAGACATTCCAGAGGATTAATCCTCTCTATGAGCACAATGCATTCCAGAGTACAATAGCATTCCAGAGCACGCCTCTCTATAGGCACAATACATTCCAGAACACAAAAGCATTCCTGAGCACACCACCCTATGAGCACAAAGCATTCCAGTGCATAATAACATTCCTAGACACAACAATGGACATTCCAGAGGATTCATTATCAAGTATTCAATCTATTGACGTCGCAGGTGAACAAACATTCCGGAGGAGAGTCAAAGCATTCAATAGAATACATTCCAGAAGACATGAATAAGCATTCCAGTGGTGTGTTTCTTAAAGCTTCTGAAAGCATTCAATCTATTGATGTCACGGTGAACAAACATGAATAAAATATTCCACTGATGTAGAGTGTTAACCAACCAAACTGTGTGTGTGTATCACTCTACACCCAATCGGCGCCTAGATGCTCTACACATTCCTACCACATACCTTTTAGTATAAGACATTTCAAATCGGTTTCATCGTCATTATCGAGCAAACAAGTTTTAGAAAGACACCCTCCTGCTTGCAATCCATATGGCACAGAAGATGTTTCACCTTCAACATGTGGACCTTTCAACAGACCAGTTGCTCTCGAGTATGTTTCAAGAAATGAAGGATATTCTTAACACTCAGCTCCATTTGCACGAAACGATGATGCGAACAAGTGAGTTGTATAAAACCACATACACAGAGATGTTCAAGAGAATGAAGACTCTAGAACAGAAATTCCCCTCGTTATCACCAACTCTCATGAGCTTGATGTTGGATTATTCAAAAATTGCTGCCACCTCTGAGGATAGAAATTCAAGTAACAGAAAACGTCAATCAACCAACAAACGTCTTCCTAAGGCTAAGAAGCCAAGGAAAGTGAAGGAACAGAAAAGAGGTCAGAAGCAGAAATCCACTCCTATGCAACGAAAGTAAGCGATAGTTTATCCCTGTCAATATCATTTTGGAATAACTTTTCATTTACGTATATACGTGTTACTGCGTTTGCAGTTCTACATTCTCCAATCTTATTTGTCATTTTCAGGAACATGGGAGAAGATCCTGCGGTAGTGTCAACACCACCCCTCACGAATCAACCCAAAACACCTACCACAGAACCTACTATAGACGACTGGTGGTTGGATTACACCCAGCTGATGGAGGACATAGAACAAAAAGAGAAACAAACCACAGACATAACAGCTGTTGATTCATCCAGTGGGGTCATGGATGATCTCTATCAGGAAGACAAACTTACTCCTCTTCAGAAAAGTTGCAGTGTATGCAGACACAACAATAGGTTGCGTTA
Source organism: Haliotis asinina (assembly GCF_037392515.1). Lineage (NCBI taxonomy): Eukaryota > Metazoa > Mollusca > Gastropoda > Lepetellida > Haliotidae > Haliotis > Haliotis asinina. Next base: position 50,976,944 of record NC_090292.1, read on the forward strand.
CATGAGCTGTAATAGTGGTCAAATTCAGTGTCATGTGTGTTGTATGGATCTCATGAACTGTATGTGCTACTACGATGAAGAGGGAATGATGGAGGGTGCAGTATCGCAGGACTTTGACGGTCATATTCTATCAGTGTAAAATACAGTAGTGCTTTCATCATGTTCTGTAACATGACAGTTATCATTATGTATCGTAACAAACTTTAATGAATGTTCAAATAAAATGAATAAACCCATGCTTTTTTATGTTATATATTTCTTAGCTAGCCACAGTTTTCCACAGTGCAACATGAGTCCTCAAAGGAAGAACAGCATGTTAAAACAAGAAAAAGCCATAGAAAAGTATTATTTCAATGCTGAAAATCCTGGAGCTTATTTTGGTCCATCAAAACTGCGTGATGAATTGAAGAAAAACAGAAAACAACAACATATCAGGTTGAGGAATGTGAAACGATTTGTCAGGAATCAAGATGCCTATAGTTTACATAGACCAGTCAAGCATAGATTTAAAAGGTTAAAAGTAAGGGTGAATTTCATGAATGAAATGTTTGATGTGGATCTGGCCGACCTCTCTCGTTATAGCAAAGAGAATGATGGTGTCAGATATTTGCTGGTGGCTATTGATATCTTGAGCAGATATGCTTTTGTACTACCTTTAGAAAACAAGAAACCTGAATCGGTGTTGAAAGCCTTCAAAGAAATACTGAAAACTAGACAACCAAAGAAGGTTCGCACAGATGCTGGATCAGAATTTCGAGCAGGCTTTGACTCCTATTTAAAAAAGAAAAACATCACTCACACCATTACGAGGAATGAAAACATCAAAAGTAATTACGTAGAGCGTTTCAACAGAACACTAAAATCATTGATTACACGCTACATGACTCACAACAATACCAAACATTACATCGGTGTTTTACCTAAACTAGTGCACAACTACAATCATACGTTGCATTCCTCCCTACCTAATTTATCACCTGCACAAGTGAATAAGGACAATGAATTGAAAGTTTGGCAACATGTGTATGTCAAACCGTTGTTGAAACATCTCAAAAACACGCACCCTAGGAAGAAATTTAAATATAAAGTAGGAGATCTTGTTCGCATTCCATATCTGAAGAGACCTTTCAACAAAGAACTTGACTTGAAGTGGACACAAGAACTGTTCAAAATAGCTCACCGTTTTAAAAGACAGGAAATTCCACTGTACAAACTCAAAGATTTTCATGATGAAATGATCCAAGGTACTTTTTATACCAGTGAATTGCAGAAGGTCAGTAAAGCAGAAGATATTGAGTGGCAGGTGGAAAAGGTCTTAAAGAAGAAACGTATGAATGGAAAGACTTATGCTTTGGTTCGATGGTTAGGTTGGCCTAGTTCCTTTGATTCAAATGTGGAGGAAAGTGAATTGAAAAATATGTAATGGAGACCTATGTGTTTCTGAAGTCTTCAGACTCAAAGAAAGATTACTTCAAAGGTAACACCCCATACCATTTTCGTGTAAAACCGAATCAAAGGTTGGTGTTTGATGGCTTCTGGGTAGTCAGTTTGACAGAATTAAACTTTGGAAAGGTGGATCTCACTCATATGAACGATCCTTACATAGATGTGTTGTGTAACCTATGCGATAGTTCATTGGTAGGACACACTCAATTACCATTGTTGAGACACATTGACCTGAGGGAGGGACCTAACTTTACATTTGCTAATGAATACAATATCCATGTAATGGTGAAAGAATCGCCTGACATAGAAATTAGTATAAAAGCAAGCGATGGAACTCCACTGTCATTCTTGAAAGAGGAGACTCACCTAACACTTCACTTCAGAGGTTACCCTTTTGTTGACTAAGATGGAGTCTTTACCTTTGTATGTGCCCGATTACAACAAATGGCAGACTTTTTTCAAAAAACACATGGTGGGTAGTTCTCAACTGGTGAATGGAAAACCACAACCTAATCTCATTTCATCTGATCAACCTGAGGCAGCATCAAAAGAAGTTAAAGTCAAACTGCAAGTCACTTCTGAACCTCAAAGTGTAGTGGAAAGAGCAGATGCTAAAGAGAAGAGACAGAAATCATTAAAAAGAGCAGCGGGCAAACGAGCGCTCACAACCAAGAGGATACGTCTAACAAGCAACACCCCCTCCAAGACAGCTCATGTGTTCAAGAGCACACCAGTGAACGAAAACGATATCTTTGGTTGACACCATGTCGCTGCTCACCAGTAAACACTTCGATGAGATAATTCCGGAATCATTCAATTTGTTCTCACTGCCTCCATTTCAGACATGTGTTCAACAACATTACTATGAAAATGTACGTCCAGTGAGTCAAATCAACGACGAAGCGCCTTTGGAATTCAGTATTTCTAACACAGGTAGTGACTACCTTGATTTGAAGAGGACAAGATTGCACGTAAAACTCAAGGTCACGCACAATGATGGGAGCGTATTGCTTGCTAAGGAACACGTGGCCCCAGTCAACTTGTTTCTTCAGTCACTTTTTAGTCAGGTTTCAGTTTATTTGAATGACACACTGGTTTCTTCCACAAACAATCATTATGCGTACAAGAGCATGATGAAAGCATTACTGAATTTTGGAGCTGATGCAAAGACAACTCAGTTAACCTCTCAGTTGTTTTACAAAGATGTAGGAGAATCGAACAGCGATATAGAATCAACAGACACAGAAACAGGAACCAACACAGGCTTGTTGGCACGAGGACAGTTCATTAAATTGAGTCAAGAGATGACCATGTCTGGAAACTTATTTGAAGACGTGTTTGAGATGAATAGATACATCATTAATGGTGTACCTATGACTTTGAAATTGTACAGATCCTCTCCCACCTTCTGCCTCATGAGTGGTGTTGCTAAACAAAAAATTCACAATAAAACTACTAGATGCTTATCTCAAAGTCTGCAGACTGAATGTCAACCCGGCTCTGATTATAGCACACAATACCTTATTTGAGAACAACTCTAATGCTCTCTATCCATTTGTCAAGTCTGAGGTGAAAGTCACCAGCATTCCCGTCTCTCAGTTAACACATACCATTGATAATGTCTCCAATCCCATTGCTAATCGATATATCGTAGCATTCGTTGATAGCGGTAGTTTTAATGGGAAGTATGATGGGAATCCTTTCAACTTTCAATCGACCTTGATTAAAACGATGAACCTGTATGTGAACGGAGTCAGTGTCCCGGGGAGAGCTACACCTGCAGACGACGCGGACACCTATCTCAACCTGTTTGATAGCAAGAAATTTTGGTGTCGAAACCAGGGCAATGGTATTTCAAGAAAGGACTTTTTGCTTGGCAGCGCTCTTTTTGTTTACCAACTGGATGAAGTAGATGTCAATTATCTCAATCTTGTGAAATCAGGAAATGTGAGACTTGAAATTGAATTCAAATCTGCTTTGACTAAAACATTGAGCTGTGTTATCATGAGTGAAAGAAATTCCATCATAGAAATTGATAAAGCACGGAATGTCTACATCAAGTAAACATGAAAGCTTCTGAATTGAAGTGTGCCATACAGTGTGATCCTGTGTTACAGTGCCACGTCCTGGGAGTGTATGCTAAAGACACTTTGCCTGTACTCACATCTTCCATGATAAGAAGGGGTGTTGGACTAATTGTAAATACAGACTATAGTCAAAAGAAAGGTCGTCACTGGGTTGCTATGTATTTCAAAGGAAATAGAGCAGAATTGTTCGACAGCCTATCAGAACCCATTGATGCTGTACTTGATAGGTACCTAAAATCCTATGTTAGATCTTACTTGCACAACAGTGAACAGATACAATCTGTAGATGGCAATGTGTGTGGGTTCTATTGTTTGTATTATCTGTTATGTACATTGAAAGCCCACTGGAGTTTTCATCGTATTGTTCATCAGTTTGATGTAAGGAACTTCCTATGGAATGATACTTTTGTATCACAGTATATATGCAACTATTTCAAATACTGTACTCCTTCCTGTTTTAATTGACAATGATGTACAATGTAAATAAATAAAAAAAAAAAAAAATAGATTTAGTTCAAAAATGATGCTTTTGTTATGTATAAATACTCTCTGCGTTTGTGTATAAGTTCAGTTTCATACTGAACAGCAGAACAAGATACACCATGGATGAAAGTGCTTGTCTGTTGCCTTTTAAAACGCCAACAACCATATCTGTAATAGGTGGATCATCAAGTGGTAAAACCTTTTGGGTTTCACACCTGTTAAGACAAGCCAATATCATGTTTGATCCTGCACCCAAATTGATTATTTATTGCTATGCCGTTTGGCAGGATGTCTATAGTGAGCTCAAGAGAATCATTCCCAATATTCGTTTTCAAGATGTCCTTCCCACAGAACAGGAGTTAAATTCATATTCTTCAGAATCGGATAAACATTGTCTGCTGGTAGTAGATGACTTTATGCAACAAGTGTGTAAAAGTCAGCTGTTTTTACACCTCTATACTACATTATCTCACCATCTGGGAATTTCTGTTATCAACATCCTACAATCAGCATATCCAAAGGGGGAATGTAACAGAACTATGTCTCTGAATACACATTATTTTGTGTTATTGTCTAACCCTCGTTCAGCACATGAGTATAAAATTTTAGCATCACAAATATTTCCAGGACAGGCTAAATATTTCACGGAATCTTTTCAAGATGCTGTAAGTAGAAAGAAATATGGTTATCTGGTCATGGATACCTCGCCCTATGCAGATGAACAATATGGTCGTTTGCGAACAGGTATATTCTCTGATGAGTTGTGCACGGTATATCTACCACAGATATAGAGCGGTCTAACTAAGGTAATATACAACCATGTCGCATCCTTTTCACTTTCATTCGAACAGAGTCATGGACGTGTGCGGACGGTTTGATAACATAGTGACAGACTGTATTGAAATACCATGCAGTACTACTAAGTTTGGGCAAAAGTTTAGTGACAGACTGAAGTCATTCAACAGCTGGCCTGTACAAATGAAGCAACCTCCAAAAATCATGGCAGAAGCAGGATTTATCTATACGGGACAATCTGACAAGGTCTACTGTTTCCAATGCGCACTGAGAGTGCATTCATGGATAGTCGAAGATGATCCATTAGCAGAGCATTTTAGACTGTCTCCACATTGTGCTTATATCCACATGGTGTCTGAACCCAAAACCAATAAGGAAGGTTAGAACACCTACAACACTGAATATTTCAAACGACAATATAACAGTCAGGTCACTTCACTTCGGTCATTCTACAGTTAGCTCTCTTTGAATGTGGAACAGTCTCTCTACAACATCGGCATGAGTGGGCCGTTGCAAAAGCATTGGGCTTTTCTTACGATGTTAGAAGAAGCTAATTCTACACAGAGAAAAGCTATGCTGATGCATGCTTCATCTGAACAGTTTAAGTCACTGATTACACTAGTGTATAATATCCTTGTTGGAAAGATACCACTAACAGAAGGCGATAAAAACCGTCTGTCTCGTCATAAGTCTGTCATTCGAATCTTGGCCCGTAAGAGTGTCAGCAGTCACAGGAAACGTGAGCTCATCGCTGCCTACCATTCACTTTTACCTATTTGCATAAGGAACTACCAAGCCTACTTGTCCACAGTTCAAAATGACAAAGGCTATGATTTTGCTGACGAGAGAGAATTATCAGAGATTGATGTCCAAACAAGAAGAAGAAAAGACAGCTCATCAGACAGCTCATCAGACAGCTCATCAGACAGCTCAGTCTCAGAAAGTGAATGAGATAGTTGATGATGATTCACAAAGGATAGCTAACTCGGAACAACCCCTTGATAATCCTGTGTGTAACAAGAAGACTGAACTCCTGTTTCAAGTTCCTGACCAGTTAATCAAGGACATTTCTTCTACCAAAACGATTGGGAAATTGATGTTAATGTGGCTGTTTGTGAAAAACAACATTAAAAAAGGACAATTACGTGTAGATGAGCATTTACAACTTTTGGGAAACAATAATAATGTGCTGCAAAACTCAAACATTGTCAACTTGATTCGTTTTTTTATCCTGTCACCACAAAGTAAGCCTTCACCAGTGGGCTATAAACAGTTTCTTAAACTATTAAAGCATTTACATTTGCCCAAACATTTCATGAAACATATTGAAAGAAAGAAGAAACATAAAACCGAGGTACATAGAAATGGTTTATTTGTGAAACGTAAAGCCACCAAAGGTGTTCCCGGATTGGGAACATTAGAATCATTTTATTGAAAACCTCAAACTCTATGTATTGTTTGCAACAATAAACTATGTGAGCACAATAGTGTTTATGTTTGTTCTCCTTGAAGCAGCCGCACATAGTGTCCACTTTCTAGTTTTTGAAGTAGTCACTCATAGTGTTCGCTTTGTAGTCTTGTTGAAGTAGTCACTCATAGTGGTGTTTTACTCTTGCTGTGAAGCATACTCCATCACACAAACATAGGGCCAGTCGCTGTCATGACAAGTTTGACTTCAGTTAGTCATCATAGTGAATCTTCCTACAAGTGCAGGCATGGGTTGTCTTCACTTTTGCGTTCCTGACCACACATTTACCCGTATGCGTCAGGAACCTGTGATATGTATACTTCAATTTGGTGCCGCAATAGACACAGGTGAAGAGACCTGATCGATCTTCACCATTGGCATCAACCGGTAGAAAGCCATCACAGCTGGAACAAATGTAGGCTGGTTTGCTCATCCTGTAAAAATAAATAGAAAATAAATTCTAGCATTATAATACAAACTTAATGACATGACTATCCATCTTAAATTTCAATACCATTCTAAATTTCAAAACATAATGATTATATAGCTCACCTGTTTGGACTTGTAAAATTCCGGATTTTCCTGCAGATAGTAACTATGCAGTTGATGAATAACCATAGGGCACACTATGAATACCATCCTCAAGCACGTAACGCTTGTTGTCTATAGAGGTCAAGGCTACTTTGTTTTCTTTCTGCGTGTACAAGACGTTATTGAAAGAGCGAATTAGATGAAAAGAACATGACACAGCTGTTTTGTCAAAAAGACACTCAGTAAACATCTTATGTCTGAGAAATTTCTTGATAACTGTTTTTTTAATACCTTTGGCTGTCTTTTTCTCAATAAGATCCTTATCCGTTTTCATCAAGAAGGAATACATTTTACTTTTTAGTCCACAGAATTCAAGTATGATGTTTCCACCAGCTTCATCCTTCATCTTACCCGTTACCTTCCTGTTTTGATCAGAATAGAGTCCTTTTGGGTCATTGGGCGCATAATTGGAGGTGTCGAATAAATGGATATTTTGTTTCATAAACACATAGGGGTCCTGAAGGGGTTCATGTGGAGGGGCATGGACTTGCATAAAGAGACTGTCAGTGTCCGTCATGAGCAAATCTAAATGTTCATGTCCATATTCCTTTTGCATTACATTGTAGTAAAAGTCATAAATTTCATATTTAGCCAAATCCAAAATGCTAAAACCGACAGCAATGGGTTGATCTAAATGCACACTTAATTTTTCCATTTCAACAGCAACCACGTCTTCTGAATAAATTTTAACCTGTTTGAAATTGGTTTTTGAGGCTAGTTTTTGAAGTTTGGCTCTCTGTGTCACCAACTGTACATTTATGTGCTTGCGTTTATTCATACAGAAACGTCCAAACACACAGTTGTTCATCAATTTGTAACGGTCTTTGTCACAATCGTCCTTTGCATTTTTGCGATTTTTCAAGTTGAGTTCCACATAGGACTTCAACCATGAACCCTGGCTAAACTTCAGCACTCTGTGTATGCGATTCAACACTAAACCGTGTTTCAAATACAACTGCAAGGCTTTAAAATGAACCACATAATGTATACGATCTTTCAAGGTACAAAAAAGTTTTCTACCAGATGATTTTTTGGGTAGTTTATCTATGGGGCGATTGTTAAAATGAGCGAGAAGCTCTTTGTGCGTAGGGGATAATTCCTCAAATGGGATATCATCATGTGTTGGAGCCATGGGGAAGGCAGCATGAGCTTGGTGCAAATGACTGGGGTAGAACAAATCAACTTCCAGGATGTAGCCATACTCTCCCTCTACCTCGATGCTTGTCCAGTCTATGGTGTTGAACTCTGCAGGTTCAATGAAATGATAATTTCCCATAGGTAACGGCTGTAACATGACAGTAGCATACAGCGAGTTCACATCAAAGTAGAGTAGAGTGGATGTTTTTTTCTCCGGATCAAAATCGGGCATATGTTCATTGTTGCTTTCTGCATACTTTTTACCAATGACAGACACACCACCGCGAATAGAATGTTCAATAAAATTGTAAGTGTCTACGTCTGTGAATAGGTCCAATTTAGCTCCTGTGATTTTCATAGCAGCATCCAAACAGAAACCAGGCATGGAATAGTAGTGACATATGTCAAGACCATAGTCGGCTAAACATCCAGTTCTGAAGGTTTCAATAACATCGGTTAACAGCAACACATCTACTGTCACATACAATTTCATGAAGTCTCTCATGGAATGGCATTGAAATGTGTCCCATAATTGATGGGCAAATGCATAGTCATCCTCACTTACACCCTGCTCAGTCAATGAACTGTAGAATGCTTCCTTTGATGGTAAGCTTGTCTCATTTAACGCTTCCCAGGAATCCATATGTTCATAGGGAAATGGTAGTTTTCGTGTTAACAAATCTACATGCCCAGGAAATTGCTCTTTCAAATATACAAAAGAATTCATGCCTTTTGTTAACAGATTTTGTGTCAGTGCATCCAAAGAACTTTGTAAAAATTTGTAGGAATCCAAAAACACTAATTTATGGTCCACTGTGAAGGACAGAAATTGCTCAGTGGTATGTGGTATCACTGTGATCTCACGATCACCAAACTGTTGTGCTACTTCCAACAAAAGATGAGCATCATAATGTTCTAGATTGTGAAACATCACAACCACCTTCTTGCTTAACTGAAAATTTAGGTTACATTTGTTATGCAAAACTTGACGGAACTTCCCCGACAAGTGGTCATGATCCAATACTCTGTCTGTTCCTAAGAGCTTTCCACACAACCCACAATGTTCTGTATTAGCTATGAGCATTTTATCTTGGTTAGTGAGTTGCATGGGTTTGACGGAATCAAGCAGGTTCATGATGGTGTCGTATTCTTTCAAAATGCTGTCAATGAAATGTTCTGCTGCGTTTTCACCTATATAGGTTTGAATGGGTTTGGAATATTGTTCATGGGTACACACCACCTTGTAGGCATAGCCACAAGGGACGTGACGGTTTAAACGCGAAGAATCATCATCTTCAGTCACTAACAAACTTTCAAAATCGGCTACAATCAAAAACTTGACTCTTTCAGATTTGCTTTGTGACCTTAAACCAAACTCATACACTGCTTCCTCTGGTTTAGGTAACACGACTCTTTGTGCTTTCTTAAAACAATAGTCTTTGTGAGCTTCCAACCTTTCCCGAGAGGAGTAAGACCACAAGCATTTTCTACAAATAAAACACATGTTTGCATTACCTTTTCTGTTTCTAACTAATCCGTTCAAGTTGTTAATCAGACAATAATGTGTGATGGATGTCTTGTCTACATCCATGGCTTCCTCATGATCTTCTAACCCCAAGACTCCCTCAAAATCATCTGGTTGACTTTCTTGCGACAGTAACAATAAATCTACACACCTATATTCCTCCACGTTCGACTCATTACTGATGTACATAGGGTACAAGGTACCGTCTTCAAAACCATACACATTGATGCTCAATTGGTTCAGCTGTTCAAAACGCGAAATGTCTTTCAGTGTCATGGGAAATGAAAACCCTTCTAAATTGAGCCTATTCAAATAGGGGAGGTAATGTGTTTCTCTTTCCCTGTTTGATGGGGCTGGGTACAATTTGGCAAGAATGGACAAGGCAAAACATAAATCATTGTCTTTGTTTTCAATATTTAAAATACAGGGTGCATGTTTAGCCAGAGCTGGAGGAAGTGGAATGTAAGTACCACCGTTCAATGGAGCGAACTTCACCACAGTGAGTTTCAAAAGGACAATGTCAGAAACATTTAATCCTGAATGAACCCCTTCATAATCGTCTAGTGTTTGCAACATTTTGTTCATAGCATCCAAATATTGTTCAATCAAATCACTCCCCTCCACGGCTATCTGCATGCTGCTTCTAAAGTAGGCCTCGTGATAATTTGAATGATCATCTTCGCTTGGTTTCTCCATTTTAATGTGTAAACATAAAGTCCATTTAATTGTCTTTTTCTCACCTATTTCTGTCTCAAGGGTTGAAATGACATTACTCTGTTCTCGAACTAGAAATTCTAATGCGTCTGTAGACGACGTTTGCCCTTCAAAATCATACTCCCTTACGTCGCCATGTAAAGCCTGACTAGAACATGGTTTGGAAACATCGTCTTTAACCTTCGTCTGAGACGGATGGAGAGTGGGCGCAGGTGAAGGTGAAACAGTTGGAGAGTGATCGGGCGGTGGCACTGTCGCTGCAGCTGTTTTAGCGTTCTTAGCTTTGCCTTTCCCTTTCCCTACCATGTCATGATTTGTTTTATTTTTGTGCAGTCTTAATGCTTTTGAGGTGGGAAAGGATTGGTGACATGTTTGACAAGTGTGACCAGGAGATCTATTTAGCATGCAGTGATGGTTTAGATAATCAGGATCATTTTGAAAATGATGTAAACAACGAGGACATTGACGGTGATAGAGCACTTTTTGTCGACAGGATTTGGCATGCCTATTCAAATTATCTTTTCGGCTGAAAGTCTTCTGACACAATGGGCAAGAATATAAAGTGTGTACTCTACCACAATGTCTTTGGTGACGTAGTAAATTATGCTTAAGACCAAAGGTTTGCTGACAATGATCACAAGCAAACACCGAGGGGGTGTTCAAATTGCTCATGGTTGGTTACAATGTGTACACCATTGGCTATTCATCAATGACTAAGTTACACCCTTTGATGAAGAAACTGTAGAGAGAGAGAGAGAGGAAAACCAATAAAAGTCTCATAGCTCTGCATATTGCGCATATATACATTATATTGAGACACCATGTTTGTCTTACTCTAACCATACACGATCGTGGTAATGTCGAATGTTATAGAATTTTATCATTGCAACTAACTGGTGACAGCACACGCAAAACAAGCTTGTACTTAAACAATACACAGACAAACTATAAGGAATGCTTACCTTTCTTCTGTTGTTGGCAGGAACTGATGAATCCTTGGTGTGAGAGAAGACAAGGCTAGACTGCTGCACGAATGTGTGTGCTTGTCCGATGTCCTATGAGTGACAGGAAAGTCCACACTTTTATAGATGAAATATTTTTTGCAATATCATGGTTCTACCGACTAAGTACCGACAATGTCTGTAAGGGATAATGAGTTCTGTAAAACGACATGTCATTGCAGTATCGTGAGAAACTCCACCAAGTTGGATTTTGTTTGTCTACATTTTAAATAGAATTCTAAAAAGATGGATTGAGTCAGCACATTCCATGAATTGCAACGTGACAGCATTGAACTGAAAAAAAAGAAAAAAAAAAAAGAAAAAAAAAGATGGAGTGAGTCAGCACATTCCACAGATCACAACGTGTCATCAGTGAAAAGAAATGATGAATCAAATGGATGGGTGTGTAACATGAATAGGTACCGAGACGTCATTGAGTCCACAGGTGTGTTTGGAATGAAGGCGTTGGTATGCTACGTGGTGATTTAGTAACTTTTGTGATATTGCTAACTGATTCAGGTGTCAAATGATAGGTGGGGTACAATTATTTTGTAGGTAAAATTATCATGGATGCTGTCAAACAAGTCGCATTGTACTTCTCATGAAACTTGGATTAAGAAACTCTCTTTGCGAACACAATGAGAACCAAAGATCTTTTGGTACAAGTCTTGATTTCAAAGGATAGGATCCCGTGGGATCTGACTATTGTGTGTGGTAGGAGGAGCTGCAAAACATGACCTCCTGTCTACATTTTGAATAGGATTTCCAACGTAAGGATGACACTGCGAAATATTTGTCATTCTTTGTTACAAGAGTTCATTTTCAATGGTTGAGATTGCGTGGGAAAAGCAACATTTCTCACGATCTGTTCATCGTGCATTTAAACAGAGTTGCTATAAATATGAGCGGTAAAGACCAGATCATTGCTTCCACTCTTGAGCGTTGAAGATGGCCGAAAACAACACATACCAGTTTGCAGAGGGGCATTATCTCTCAATGAACTGCTTCAATGGTGTTGTATATACGCACCTAACTAACTGGAACAGCAGAGGGGTGAAGAAATCGATATCCATGACCTCCGAGGTGTTCAAGCTGTTCATGGGGTTAGCAAAAGACTATACAACTAAAGTGGAAGAGTTTGAACTGCAGCACCTGCCTATCGACATCCCCGAGCTGGACATAGTACTTCCGCCTGCAGTTGATCCCCTGACCAGTGTGTCGTCTCAGCCTCCAAGACAGGTTCACACTGACGACACAAACGGTCACGCACCCACACCTCTAATTCCATCGACAGGACGACTGGCGTCACCAACACCCATGAACCAACCGGGTACCGTGATGTTACCGCCGCCGCCAGCATATTCAGGACCAAGCCGGGTAAACAGACCAACGCCCTATTCACGCGGTGAGGCTTTATTCAACAATATGGGAACTGTTGAGGACGATCGTTGTGTGTACTTCTATTCGAGAAACAGTCATTTCAGTCAACACTATCTTGTAAACATTGTAGTGGATGGGAAAACCTTTAATTGTGCAGAGCAGTATTACATGTATCGGAAAGCTTTGACTTTTGGAGATACATTTATTGCTGAGTGTATTTTGAATTCATCATCGCCATCCGAACAGAAACATTTGGGTAAACGTGTGAAGAACTTTAATCACACTGTCTGGCATAAGATAAGTCCACAAGTGGTGGAAAAAGCTAATTATGCCAAATTCACTCAGTCTGAAGAACTTAAGTGTCTGTTGCTGAACACATACCCTAAGGTGTTAGTAGAGGCATCTCCATACGATACACTATGGGGAGTTGGACTCTCTCTATCAGATTCTAGGATTAGGAATGAAGTAAACTGGCGCGGTTGCAATTTGTTGGGAAAGATCTTAATGAGAGTGAGGCAGCATATTTCCGGTGGGTATAATTAAATGTATAGACTGAAGTTCATAGATGATGAATTTGCATTGTGTGTTTCCCTTAGGTAGATGTTATATTTTTACATATTTTTTTTCCATATTGCAGCGTCAGCATCTGCTATCCGTGCACGTGAGTGAGCCAATGGAAAACCTAAAGAGCAGCAACCAGTAGGTTAACCCAGACGATATTGTCTGAGCAGTACATGATGTGCATGTGTATGCAACTACCGTCTGTGTAATTGTGAATAATAAAAAAAATTCTTTTGATATAATATACATTCTGTTGTCTGTGAACCAACAAGATTGCGAATGTAGACATGGATGTTTATGAGGTAGAATAGATGCTTAGCTTGTCATAAGAGGAGACAAATGAGATCGGATGACTTGGTTGACACATGTCATCATCATCATCCAACTGTGCAGATTGATGCTCATGCGGTTGATCACTAGATTGTCTGCTCCAGACTCAATTATCTACTCACTATGATGCTGATGTGTAATCTCCAATATCAACTCATAACATGAACCTTGTACAGTAAAATCCTGTAAGAGCCTATGGAGACATATAAACTCACCACATTAACGCAATCTGTTTATTTCAGTTTAACACATCAGGTTATGTACCGTCATATGTGAACAAATCAAACACATGAAAACTGTCAGGATAAGCACAACTGTCTGTACTGGTATCACATCTTAACCATGTACGCAAACTGTCAAGGTTATCACATCGGGTTAAAACCGTCATATGTGAAATTAAGTGTGACTACCAGGATGAACAAATCAAACACATGAAAACTGTCAGGATGAACCACATCGGGTTAAAAAACAAAAACAACTGTCTGTACTGGCATCACATCTAACCATGTACACAAACTGTCAAGGTTATACATTGCTGGAGTTCGTTCGCTGCATCTTGCGCTGTAGTCTCATCCTACGAAGAGACTCTACAACGTCACGTAAACGGTTAACAACGGGCATGTCTGGTTGAGATGATGGTTCAGCAGTTGGTTCAGAGTGATCACGATGGGCAGAGTCAGAGATCTGACGTGGTGTGGAGGTATGTCGCGGTGTTTCCTCTTCTTCCTCTTGAGTGACACGGTGTTCATCTTCTTGCGGACGGGATGGAGAGGCCTGACGAGACGGAGAAGCATGATGTGATGAAGTCGGATCTTCATGCAGACAGGATGGAGAGGGCTGACGAGACGGAGAGACATGATGTGATGAAGTCGGTGTGATGTCTTCCTCACGAATGACTTGGCGTTCATGTACTTTCCGAGAAGTCTGAGAGGTCTGACTGGGCGGAGAGGCATGGTGTGATGACGACGATGTGATGTCTTCCTCCCGAGTGACTCGTCGTTGTGAACTGCGACGTTGATGTCTGAGACGTCGGTTGCGTCGGATGCGTAGATAAGTAGATATCCTGTTAACTTGTTTGAGTATATGATGTCTCGTCGCCACAGCTACCACGAGGAGTATTAATATAACCACCAGCACCAGCAGTGCAGTAACCATGTGGGCTGAAATAAATATAATACAGATAAACTCAACTGTGAATATCAGAGGATACAGTCACATTGTATTAACATGCTCAAATACAAAGACATGTGAAGGTCTAGGGTAGAATAGGTCTTCGACAACAGATGCTTGATGTAAAGTAAGACGAGACTAAACAGGATCGGGTGGTCAGGTACGCTCACATGGTTGACGCATGTCATCGGTTATTGCATAATCGATGTTCATGCTGTTGGTCACTGGATTGTTTGGTACAGACTCGATTACCTTACAGACGGTTACCATATAGCTGGAATATTGACCAGTGCGACGTAAAACGTAACTCACTCACTCAAATACAAAAAAAAAAAAGGTCAATATATAGCAAGTTGGTTCAGTATGTACATTCACACCACGTTAAAGGCGCTCGCATGTGTGCTTATGAGTTATGATGCTCACTGGTACTTACCGAGGTTGATGCCACCGTCGTAACCGTCATCATTTTCCACATCATTTTCCGCATCATTTTCCGCATCAGGAGCATAATCATCATCATTCTCGTCTCGTCTCTCGAAGGGACCTGTGCAGGGTGGGTGAAAGGAATAGGTGTATGAAAAAAAAAAAAAAAAAAAAAAAAAAATCATATTTCTTCCTCCTCGTACATTTCCATTTCAATATTTGTTGATTCTTTATGTTTCCTTTCCAACCGTTTAAAAAGACTTCCATTTTTTATATTCCGATCACTAATTTGGAATTTACACCATTTCTTATAAACACAAACAAGAATGGTTAGAATAACGATTAAACTAACACTCGCAAAAATAACGCCTAAAATAATACCTGTAGAAATGCTGTGGGTGGATGTTTGAGCCGATGTGGAGAAGGTGAATGCTGGAGAGATGGTAGTAAGTTTTGAAAAAAGAGTAGTGTGTGTCGGTGTGGGTGTTATGGCTGCTGAAGGAAAGGTAGTGAGTGATGGAGAGGATACTATAGGAAAACTAGTAGACGTTACAGGAAAGGTAGCAGGTGTTACGGGAAAAAAGGTAGTGACCGTTGGTGGAAGGGTAGCAGGCAGAGTAGTGGGTGTTGCAGGAAAGGTACTGGGTGTTGCAGGAAAGGTAGTATGTGTTGGAATAGGTATAGCAGTAGATGTTAAAGGAGGGCTAGAGGATGTTGCAAGGAAGGTAGCGGGTGATAGAGAGAGCATGGTGGTTGAGACTGGTGAAGTCGTCTGGACTGGAAATGGTAACAAGATTACAGTCAATAATCGAACAAATTAGTTTCAAGCATAACTAAACATTGTTAAGAAACATAAGTGAATGAGTTGAGATTCTTTAGGGTCACTGACTTGGTTGATGTATGTGATCGATTCCTAAATGCACAGCCTGATGCTCATGCTGTTGATCGTCACGAATTGTGACAACGGACACAATTATTTACAGACCAGTAGCGTAAAGCAGGAAGACAGACACAAAGTGACAGAAACTAAAACTCTCAAACTTTGAGAAAATAAAAGTCTAGTTAGAAATAAAACCGTGTTATACGGTTATATATGAATATATAAATAAATAAATACTCACCGATACATTGTTTTTCATTGACAACAATGACAGCCTTTACATCGCCTATCAATCCATCACATGACGGTTCTCCTCCAATAAATTTCTGTAAAGAGATATCAATTAATTACTATTGGTTATTATTGATAGCATACAATTCTCATGTTATGACCAAGGTGTATAAAACTCCAATGTTTAAAGCAGCTTGCAAACAAAATACTATATGCATAAACATTAGAATAATTACGACAACACATGACAATGAAGATATAAATATTACACTTACTTCTAGTTGCGGGAATTTTTTTACGTCAATTTTGAGACGGTCCGTGATACCTTGAAGATGAATTGTAGTGATGTGAGCATATGTCGCTCCTGTCGTATGGTCTAATACACGTCCACCTACAGGTCTACAGTTTAACAAAGTTACTTCACGGCTGCACATTTTGCTAAATAGCGAAATGCTGCTTGCCCCCGTGGTCAGAAGACCAAGGAATAGCGCTAAGGCGATCATGGTTGGCAAACTGTGGTGTTTACGAATTCACTACGCTTTTTATGTATATTATTCCCAACTGAGTGTTGACCAATGACAATTAATGCACGTTTCGTAAACATATTTTCATCCAATGACAATGAATACATGTTCGTCTAAAATCGTTTCAACCAATAACAATTAAGACACGTTCGCAAAATCACTATGATGAGTGACATGTACGTGACATGACCTAGGATCGGAAATGTCAGGTGCTCATGTCATCTATGCGGCATTTGACAATAATCAGGTGCCAACCGAGACGGCAGAAACGTTAGGCAGTGGCAAATACACATGTCATTGCTGTCGCTCCTGTGGCAGCAGGGGAAAAATAATATGATTCGAGAGGTGTGACAGAATAGCTACTAGTTAAAGGGGAGGCTCTCCACTAACAAAGCGGAGACTACCTACGGGTTAAAGAGTTCACTTGCGATCCACGGGCTTCGTCAGCAAGGGTACGGTATCGTGTTGCAATCTGTAACACACAATCAAGGTTAAAGAGCCCGCTGATGCGCGACAGGCTACCTACACCTTAAAGGGCCCCCGCTGGTTATCGGAGCCTTCAACTGTAGGGTTCCGTATCAGGTGACAAGCTGTAGGGGTATGATACACAATCCAAACAAATACATTCAAACAGATGAATATTGCAAACTAAAACATGGATGTTACACAAAGGTTTGAGATGAAATTTCATGATGGTTAAATAAGAGCATCTAGTTCATACAACAGTTACTTAAGCTTGATTTCAAACGCGAATAACTGTGAGTTCAATATATCTATGATATGAAGTACAGCAACCTAGTTCATGCGATAAACGCAAATAACTAACGATACCGTGAGTTCAATATATCTACGACATATAGTTCACGAAAATCGGACACAGATAACTTACTTTCGCAGATAACATATTTACACGACAATGTGAACGTAAAGCTGTGCTTACCTCTAAGCATTCAAAATGTATTGAACGCTTTGGTCGAATTGAAATTGCAGCAAACCTAAGTAGATACCTTTGAATTCGTTCGGTGTCAAATAAATTCTAGTGAAATTTTCATCTGAAATTTCGATTTCCCAGTTTAATAAATTTACTTTTAGAGTCACTGAACAATTTTGTAAAGGACAGAATTGAATTGTCTCATGCAACGTAAAAGGATAATTATAATTTTGATGCGACACAAGTTTTGAGAAAATAAAACCAAACGTATCTCTCAAATTTTCAAACGAAAGATGAGTAGAACAAAAAGATATACTATGGTTTGCTTTAACAACGACGAAATCGTGTCCTGAAACAGAAGGTGAAATACCTAGATAAGCCATACCGTTTGATCAATCTGATGTTATAACATCTTATATATAGTACAGTCTCAGCTTTGAAAAACGAGAATCGTGGCATGGATTTCAACAGAAACCACAAGTCATGGTGGGGTGTATTCTCGCAAGACAAAAGGAAAATGACTACGTTAAGGAAATGACTACGTTTTCAAGAAGTTAAGTACGTTCACATTGGCAAATCTTGCACACTTGACATGCCAGATATGAAAGCCTTGGTCACACTTTGTTAACCTAGGTCGCCTTCTTTTTTGTGAAGAAGCAACCTGTCCACTCATACTCATCCTCGTCTATTAACCACAAATTAGATGGAGATATTTTCAATAAAACTGGTTTTTGGTAAATATTGTATCGAAAGTAATGTGAGTGTGTGTTAATATTCTGTACATTTGGATAGAGTTTACTGGTTGTGCTATGGAGAATTTCTTGAAAGCTCTTGGGTTAATGAAAGTGAATCAACCATTTTCCCTAACTTTTGTTCCAACGTTAACGGACAAACAAATACATATACTAGAAAATCAAAGCATCATTAAGAACTATTGTGACACTTTCAAGGCACGGCAAAAAGCGATAAGGCAAAAAGCCATCAGACAAAGAAGAAGAAGAACGAGAAAGACAACGAAGAAAGGAAACAAAGAGAAAAGGTGTGAGCAAGTGGTTCCACCAAGCAGAGTGCGAGCTAGTCAAACAACGAATTGTACGGTGCAAGTGGAAGTGCTGACACTTGCATTTCTAAAAAAAAAGAACATCACCTCACTTGAAACAATAGCATGCAGCATATGCAAACCTTGCTATGTCCGACTTTAGGTAAGTTCATTCATTTATTGTGTTCCTCTGAGTAACATGTCTTACGTGCGTGGACAGAGTTTGTGAGCGCACTTAAAGTTGATGACGTTTGCTATGATGCTAGGTTATTGATACATTACAATATCATGACATAGAGCTTAAACCAGAAATATTGGCTCAAAAGGAACTGCTAACAGCAAACCTAATGTGTCACCTCGTCTCTGTCTGCGTTTTGCCGTTCACTTTTTAGGCGCATGTATGAACATGTTTCATAATGTTAACCTTTAGCTTTTGACAGAAGATTACAAAAAGATTCACTTATAAGCTAACACGCTGCTCAAAGGTTAATGTATAACTTGGATGTTCGCCGCATATCGTTTGAACGGTTTCAGTTGATTCGGGATTTATCTGTGTAATGCTATCGTTAAATAGTTAGCATACTTTGCGTTAATGAGCGCTTTGTGGAATGCTGAGGTTAAATAGTTTTAAGAGCGTTAAGCATCATTCTTTTGGAATGCTATTGTATTCACTGGAGAAACTTGTGGAATGATATCGTTAAATAGTTTGAATACTTTCTGGATGAATCATCAATCCTCTGGAATGTTTGTTATATACGGTTGCGTCATGAGGATTAATCCTCTGGAATGCCTATTGTATTCGTCAGGAATGCTATTGTATTCGTCTGGAATGTCTTTGTTCTCTTAGGAATGCTATTGTCTGTGCTGAACTGATTACTTCTATACTACTCATATTTATCGTCACATCGGCAATATTGCAGCCATATCGTGACGAGAGCAAGTAATAATGACAGTGTAGAATGAATGAATAAAACCCTGTTCACGAAGAACAGTAAAACCACTAGTAAATATCACAGATATCCATTTAAGACTAGTAATTAAATCTAAAACAGTTTAACTATAGAAGACAATACAATCTAAAAATCTTCTATAGATTGCCAACAACTGAAGGTAGATCACCATACTAGGGACCATGGGGACTTACATTACTTTTGCTACCTGCATGGACCCTAGCTGGATTTACACCATCCCCTCAGTCGCTAGCAATTTAGGCACATCTAGCCATGTATTTAAAAGGACACATATACTACGATTAAAAAGCGAAGAGTTTGAATTTACTTTGAATGTTTGTGGACTTACGTACCCTCTCAGGAGGACAATAATTTTACAGTACTTTAACCTCCCTCGAGGATACAGCCACTAACAATCTTAGTTATCAATTTAAACCTTCAATTATAAAATATTCATCTATTTACAAGTATGATATCAAATCTAACTCTTTTAAAAATGCAAGAATTAAACGAGAACTAATGTTACTGAAAAGATCCTTCATAGTTCGGCATTTGAAATATTTATCCCTTGTGATGGAATATTCGATACAGTCAAGCAAGACATGCTTGACCGTGATGATTTCATCACAAGGGATGCAGAATGGAGGATCCTCACCTTTCAATAAGTATTCATGAGTATATCTCGTATGGCCAATACGACATCGCCGCATGATGACCTCTTCAAATCTGGACTGACAACCCAAGTAAGTATAACCAATATAAGGTTTTATTGCATGTAATTTATTTATGCCCACTTGGATGTCCCACTTCTTCTGCATCAGATCACGGATATAAGATTTAATGGTAGCTTTATAATCAGAGTATGGAATAAGAAGTGGTGTCACAGATTTGTTGAGTGCTGCCTTGGCAGCAAGATCGGCCAGTGTATTCCCAGAAATGCCTACGTGGCTGGGTAACCAACAGAAGACGATGTCGTATTGGCCAGTAGCAAGATCATTATGCAATTCAATAATTTCTATTAAAAGTGGATGTTTACAAGAAATACTTTTAATAGCTTGAAGGCAAGAAAGAGAGTCCGAATAGATCATATACTGTTTATGTTTGGGGTGTCTTTGAACATATTTAAGAGCCGTTAATATGGCGTTAGCTTCAGCTGTGAAAATGGAGCTGCAATCTGGTAATCTAAAAGATATTGTTCTGGATCCAACTACAGTGGCACAAGCTACTGCGCCACCGTCCTTGGACCCATCGGTAAATATGGGTTTGTAATTGCTATATTTACTTTTTAATTGATTATATTCTTGTTTATATTGTAATTGATTAGTTTCTGACTTCTTAAACTGTGTAAGAGTTAAATCAACTTGTGGCCGCACTAGTTGCCAAGGAGGAGAAGAAAACAAACGCGAAGGAGATATAGTCTCCAGCGCAATGCCAGCACCAGAAAGGAATGGTTTAATCCTATGCCCAAGGGGTGGAACAAGAGAAGATTTCTTACTATATAAATCCTCATAGAGGGGATTAAAGACACAGTTAAAAGCAGGATTAGACTTGTTAGAAAAAAAGTTTTGTAATATATTGTACAGATAATTTTATACGGCGTTGTGAAAGAGATGGTTCATCTGCCTCAACGTAAAGACTGTCCACGGGAGAGGTTTTAAAGGACCCGAGACACAGTCTAAGACCTTGGTGGTGGACAGAGTCTAATAGTTTTAAGTTGCTTTTACAGGCTCCCCCATATACGATGGACCCATAATCAAGCTTTGAGCGGACCAGTGATCTATATAGGTGAAGCAGAGTAGCTTGATCACCTCCCCATTTTGAATTGGAAACAACTTTTAGTAAATCCAGAGCCTTCAAGCATTTATTTTTTAGATATTTAATGTGTGGAAGAAAAGTTAAATGGGAGTCGAAAATTATACCCAAGAACTTGGCCTCCTTGACCACTTTGATGGGAGTGCCATTTAGAAACAGTTCTGGGTCCTTATGTGGCTTATATTTTCTACAGAAGTGTAGACAATTAGTTTTTGACTGAGAAAATTTGAATCCATTTTCGAGACACCACTTATTTATTTTGTTTAAACACAACTGTAGTTGCCGTTCAATAGTATGCATATTTTTACCGCGACAAGAAATATTAAAATCATCCACGAAAAGCGACCCATCAATTGAATCATTTAAAACCTTGGACAAACTGTTAATCTTAATGCTAAACAGTGTGACAGACAAAATACTGCCTTGTGGAACACCCTGATCCTGATTGTAATGATCAGACAGGGTTGAACCCACTCGGACCTGAAATTGTCTGTTATTTAAAAAGTTGGATATAAATTGAGGTAAACGACCTCGTAATCCAAGGTCATGTAAATCTTTTAAAATTCCATGTTTCCATGTTGTGTCATACGCTTTTTCTAAATCGAAAAAGATTGACACTGCATGTTGTTTATTAATTATGGCATTTTTCACAAAAGATTCCAAACGCACTAAATGATCGAGAGTACTTCTGTTTTTACGGAAACCGCATTGTATATCTGTTATTATGTTATTTGTTTCCAAGTACCAAACAAGTCGATTATTTATCATGCGTTCCATGGTCTTGCAAACACAGCTAGTTAGTGAAATGGGCCTATAATTAGAAGGATTAGTGTGATCACGTCCAGGTTTAGGAATAGGAACAATAATAGCATCACGCCACGACGAAGGGAATTTTCCACTTGTCCAAATGTTATCAAAAATATATAACAGTGTCTCCAAACATGAGGCTGGCAAGTGTTTCAGGAGTTGATAATGTATACCATCAGCTCCAGAAGCAGTATCGTGAGCCTGATCCAGAGCAGTGTGAAGTTCATGTATCGAAAAAGTTTCATTGTAGTCTTCTCCATTATCTGAAGTGAAATTAATAGGTGTCTTTTCCTGCTGTTTTTTATATTTTTGGAATTCAGGTACATAATTGGATGAAGAAGAGTGTTTGGCCAACGTCTCACCAAGTTTATTTGCAATATCTGATTTACTAGTCAATAATTGGTTCCCATCTTTCAGATGATGGATACTAGATTTTGATCCCTTACCCTTGATTTTCTGGATCATATTCCACACCTTTGATATCGGCGTGCGCGAATTAATTTTTGAGACATAGTTCTGCCAAGAGTGGCGTTTACTTTGCTTGAACGTACGCCGAGCTTTGGCGTTCAAAATTTTAAATTTATCTAAATTGTGAACCATAGGATGGCGACGAAAGTAATGTTCGGCTTTCTTCCGTGCCTTCCTAGCCTGTTTGCAATCATCTGTAAACCATGGTTTTCGGACATGAGGAACTGGAGAGGACTTTGGGATACATTCAGCAGCAATTTTATTTAATTTATCTGAAAAGCATTTTATGGCATCAGGAATATCATTAAAAAGTTCAGGTTTGAGTTTGTCAGTGCAGAGAACTTCATATAATGGCCAGTTGGCCTTTTTAAAATTCCATCTTGATGATGGAGGAACATCGGATGGCGTCACAGGCTTTAGTATTGTCGGGAAATGGTCACTTTCACAGAGGTCATCGTGGACTGACCATTCAAATTCACTCAATAGGTTAGAATCAGTAATAGATAAATCAAGAGATGAATATGTTCCTGTGCCAGGGTGTAAATACGTATTTGAACCATCATTATAAATGCATAGATCATTATTTGTAATGAAATCCTCCAGTAATTTACCTTTCGTGTTGGTATTACTACTGCCCCAGAGAGGATTGTGCCCATTTAAATCACCCATGATTATACAGGGTTTAGGGAGTCCATCATACAGAGCCTGAAGATCAGCTTGCTGAACAGATGATGAAGGGGAAATGTACAAAGAGCAAAGGGTGACTGCAACATGCAAAGTAAGCCTTACTGCAACAGCCTGGAGATTTGTTTTAAGTAGAACAGGGCTGTGAATTACATCATTCCGAACGAGGATTGAAGATCCTCCAATGGCTTTATCACCCGGAGGAGAAAAACAATGATATGCACTATATTGACGTACTTCAAAGTGATCTGTCTGCTTGAGATATGTCTCTTGTAAGCAGAATGCTGATGGTGTAAAATCTTGAACTAAAAGATGTAAATCATTCAAATTTGTCCTGAGTCCTCTGCAGTTCCACTGTACTACGGGTGACGAAGTTATCTCTTCGGGGGATTAACAGGAGAACGACCCCTCGCTCTTCTCGAGGGTGACAAGCTATGTGTCCGCAAATGGCTGCTTTCAGACACATCCATGTCCTCGAGTGATCCAAACTTATTGAACAGTTGGACCTGATTATTTGACCCTTTTGGGGCTCTTCCACTAGTGTTCGGTTTTGCAGATTCAGCTTTAGATTTCGATTTAGTTTTTGTAATTTGTTTCACATTTGTGGCAGATTTGGACAATTGAGTTGAGTGTGATAATGACTGTACCTGAGTTAAAGATGAATCCTTATCACAAGACGCCTGAGACTGAATGATTGTTTGACTTGAAGGAATGGTTTGTGAACAAGAGCTTTGTTGAGAAGGCCTCGCTTGAACTGCTGTAGATATCAAAGTAGGTGCAGACGTCTTTGTCCATGTGTAATCAGTCTGGCAAGCAATTGTTTGAAGAGATGTATGGTTTGTCTTTGGGTCTGAAAGTCGTGTAGACACAGTGGTGGCATACGTAGATCCTGGCTGTTCTTGAGCTAGAACAATCTTCCGTGCTTCCAGAAAACTTACATTACGGTCATGCTTTATTCGAGAGATTCGAGATTGAAGTTTCCATGTAGGACATTCCTTTGACGAGGACGGATGGCTACCGGAGCAGTTGACACACGAAGGAGGATTTGTACATGACTTGCCATCCTCGCATGTTCCACCACATCGATGACAAGCGGCTGGATTACGACATGACTTGGATCCGTGGTCAAACTTCTGACAGCTGTAACATCTCAGAGGATTCGGAATGAAAGCATCTACCCTTAAGTTACAGTATCCAGCCTTAAGTGATTCAGGACGAGCCGGAAGACCAAATGTAAACAAATATGTGTTTGTCTTGACCGTTTCATTTTCTTTCTTCATTGTAAAACGTTTCACGTCAATAACATTTTGTGATTTTAGTTCTGAGACAATTTCAGCTTCAGTCATGTCCGAGAGACACCGTATTGCATCCCGAACAATCCCCTTGCTGCTGTTCAAAGTCCTGTGAGGAGAAACTTGGACAGGAACATTCGCTAAAGATTTGGTGGAAAGGAGAATCTGTGACTGAATGTGTTTCCTGCACTCAATCAAAAGACAGCCAGAACGTAACATTTTAACTTCTTTAACTTCCCCAGCTAAACCTTCGATACCCTTTGCAATGGCAAATGGATTCAGCTTTAGAGGATTGCCATCAGTGGAAGACATGACTAGAAATCTAGACCAGTGATCAGAGTTCATTTTGTGTGTTGAAGGATCGTCATCTTCGGAAGAGAGTGAATCTTCTGGTTCATGAGTACGTTTTTTGTAAGGGGGTGCCATGGTAATAGTAGCTATGTTTCATCCATCTGGCTCCCCACCCACCACGGAGTGTCAACAAGGACGATGCCTTACATCTGTGGATCTCCAACAGATGGCACCAAGGATACCAGGTGGATATACTCAAGTGGAAACATATCTAAAAAAGATATATCCTACTAGATTGGCCCATGAGCCACCGCCTTCTGGCATAGGACTCTAGGCAATGTAATTCTATGACACGATAGAACATACAAAGTCAAAATGGTCAAAATTGTTCTAACCCTTTTCCAGTAATCTTAAATAATATCCATGCACAGGGCACGGCGTGACCAGCCGATTGATAGAATCGGGCCGATTCTACCACCCGTCTAGGTGAAGTAAGGGCCGAAGTGGTGTGTTGGGCAACAGGAACACGGTTCAGGCTCCTACTGCCCTCAACCACCAGACTACCGTCCTCCACCGACACGGGACACAACCCACGGCAAACAGGTTGCCCAATTTGGTCACTCCTTGCGACCAGCAATGGGGTGCTTTGGACCTATTTGACCCGGGTCCACACGGGGGTTCGAACGGCTCTTTGCGTTACCCAGCACCCACCACGAGGAGGTGGCCGTTCACGGGTGCCACCCCATTGAATGAATTTATAGACAAGTAATGTCTTTCAGCGAACAGGAAGCTGGTGTGGTTGCTGTTAGCCATCTTCAATGCAGAGGAAGCAATGATGACAGGAAAGGAGTTGGTGCTAGTAGTTATACTGATTTCTCAACCGTATCATTTTCACACATCAGAGTGCGCACCTTTTCCACGCACCCCTATCCTTTGAAATCCATATTTGTAAGGAAAGTAATCAATAGAACAGCTTTTACAAACTGCAATGTCATCATCATCATCATCATCAATATATAACACTTGATTTGTTCTTTACATTCCCAAAACTGCAATGTCACTGGTATGTTTCACCTGGTTACTTCTCTTTCATCTCAAACACCTGTACATTAAAGATATCATGTGATCTATTCAGTTCACGCTGTAATAACACTGACAAGTTTGAAAGAATGCTTTTCATCTACACCTGTTCAAAACTTCATCACATTATAAGTAATATTTTTTACCATGTCATCTTTGCCTTTTACAAATTTTGTTCAAAACCTTAGATCAAAGTCATGTATGATGAATAAGTTTCTCAGAGTTCTATACAATAATAGCTTTATGAATCATTACCACTTTACTTTGTAACCGAACCAGTAGTTTCAGTACCACACAGAGAGGTTGCAGATAGGGTTTATGTATTTAACTTTGAAGATTTGCATTTTTCTTCACTCACAAATTGCAATCAAACACACTTGGTCACATGTTTAGCTATCCTCGGGCTCTACTCACACCATCACCAGCAGAAAGGTAAGTTGAATTTTTTTATTTTTTTTTTATGATATCATTAGTTGAAATATGAATCATTCACAATATTTATTTAAAACAGTTGTTCTTTAAATGTAAAATTTCTATTTTTTATTACCATGATGGAGTAACACAAGATTCTATAAATAAGTATAATACATGTTTCTTTTCTTTATACAGGTGCTTGGTCATTGACAACCATAAACATTTAAATGGTGAATAACCTTTAGGTAAAATGTCTACTCATAGCACTTGTTTAGTGTTTACTTGTGAACTCTGTAATCAAACTTTTAAATATAAACGTAATTTAGTACGCCATGAGCAGTATTGTGCTCGAGAAGATGCTTTGTATACCTGTCAATATTGTCAAAACAAATTCAACAGAAAAGACAGTTTGAAACGTCATACCAAGACCTGTAAACAAAAAGTTGTCTATTGTCGCCAGTGTCCACATTGCTTTCAATATTTCCTCAATGAATCAGACTACCAAAACCATATAACATACTGTTTGTCAAACAAAACTAGTCATCATAAGTGTCAAACATGTCAACATTCCTTTCGCACTAGTAAAGCCTTGAGAATGCACAAGAATGAAACTGGGCATGATATGATAGGTAGAGGTAAGGCTAAGAAAAGGACTAAAACAGCTACTGCATCTGTAGCTCCACCTGATTCTGACACTGACAACACAGCTACATTTCAACCACCACAGTCTCCTCAACCTACTACTTCTGACAGTGATGCTTCCAAACCATGTACTAGTCAAGCTTTAAATGGTGATGTCAGAGATTATGATTTTCATGATAAAACTGCTACTGATGCATTAGAATTTCTCGTGCGGGAACAGATTAATGTTATTTCAGCTCTTGAATCAGAAATACAGGAAAAAAGATCAATCAAATGGTCACTATGTCTACATATCAAAATGGAGAAACCAAATGAGGATGCTAATTTAAATTATCATGAAACCTATTTCAGAAGTGAAATGCAGATAGCCACACAAAGCACAGATTTGATTGATCAATACCTTGAAGCTGTAAACAAAATGTTGCAAACTTTAGATGACTATGAAGGAGTGCATTCAGGGTTAAATGTGTCTGCTATTGTTATGCTGAAACTCACTGTTGTGAAGTTTAATCCATTTAAAGGCGGAAGCTACATACCATTGCCTGCAAGTTTGGCAAAACATACTAGATGTATTACAAATATCAAAAATGAAAACAATGATTTATGTTTCCCTTTATCCATTGTGTCAAAATTTTATCCAGCTCCACAACACAAAGACCGAGAAAGTCATTACCTTCCATATTTGAATACACTTAACTTAGTGGGTTTTACTTTTCCAATGACTTTAACACAAATTCCTCGTTTTGAACAACTCAATTGTTTGAGCATCAATGTGTATGGTTTTGAAGATGATATCTTGTATCCCTTGTACATCTCTAATCAGTTCAATGTACAAGAACATTGTCAGGTGGATTTGTTGTTATTGACTCAAGAAAGTGAACCAGATGATTTTGAGGGAGTGCTAGGGTAAGAAAATAATGAACAAGCCATGGATGTAGACAAAAAGCCTAACACACATTACTGTCTCATTGAAAATTTAAATGGGTTAGTCAGAAGCAGAAATGGTAATAGAAACCAGTGTTTTTTGTGTAGGAAATGTTTGTGGCAATTCACTTCTTCAGATAGGCTAGAGGCTCATAAAGCCTACTGTTACAAAAAGGCTCAAAGAGTGGTTTTACCTAAACCAGAAGAAGCAGTGTATCAGTTTGGGTTAAGATCACAAAGCAAGACTGAGAGGGCTAAATTTTTTATTGTAGCTGATTTTGAAAGTTTATTAGTAGCAGAGAGAAACAATACTTCACGCGTGAACCGTCATGTACCCTGTGCTTATGCTTACAAGGTGGTGTGTACTGATGAACAATACTCCAAACCTATTCAAACTTATGTGGGGGGAAATGCTGCAGAAGAATATGATGAGATTATGAACTTGTTTGCTTCAGTTAAACCAATGCAGCTTACCAATGAAGATAAAATAACTATTGCAAATTCAACTCACTGCGGTTTATGTAAACAGCTGCTTGGATCAGATAGAGTATTAGATCATGACCACTTGTCTGGTAAATTTAGACAAGTCTTGCATAAGAAATGCAATCTTAACTTTCAGTTAAGAAAAAAGGTAATCGTGATGTTTCATAATTTGGAACATTATGACGCACATCTTTTGTTCGAAGTAGCACACAATTTTGGTGATCGAGAGATTTCTGTCATACCTCATACCACAGAACAATTTCTATCGTTTACTGCTGACAATAAGTTGGTCTTCTTGGATTCCTACAAATTTTTACAAAGTTCTTTGGATGCACTGACACAAAATCAGTTAAATAAAGGACTTGATTCTTTCATTAATCTGAAAGAAGAATATCCACAACATGTAGACTTATTAACGCGAAAACTTCCATTTCCATATGAATACATGGATTCATGGCAGAAATTGCAGGAGAAGAAATTACCACCAAAAGAAGCTTTTCACAGTTCATTGACTGATCAGGACATTAGCGATGATGACTATGCATTCGCTCAACAGTTGTGGTATACATTTGTATGTCAGTCTATGTCAGATTTCATGAGATTGTATGTGACAGTAGATGTCTTGTTACTAACTGATATTATTGAAACCTTCAGAACTGGTTGTTTAACTGACTATGGACTAGACATTTGCCATTACTATTCCATGCCAGGTTTCTGTTTAGATGCTGCTATGAAAATCACAGGAGCAAAATTGGACTTATTTACAGATGTAGACACTTATAATTTCATTGAAAATTCTATTCGTGGTGGAGTAAGTGTCATTGGTAAAAAGTATGCAGAATGAACACTTGGATAATTTTGCTCCTGAGAAAGACACTTCCACACTTCTCTATTTTGATGTGAATTCATTGTATGCCACTGTAATGTTACAACCTCTTCCTATAGGAAATTATCATTTCCTTGAACCTGCTGAGTTCAATAGCATAGACTGGATAAACATAGACACACAAGGAGACCATGGTTACATCTTAGAAGTTGATTTGAAATACCCTAATCATTTACATAATGCCCATGCTGCTTTCCCTATGGCTCCCACCCATGATGATATCCCTTTTGAAGAGTTATCACCCACACTGAAAAATCTTCTTGCTCATTTTAACAAATGTCCCATCGAAAAACTTCCAAAGCAATCTTCAGGTAGAAAACTTTTTTGTACCTTGAAAGATCGCAACCATTATGTCGTTCATTTCAAAACTTTACAGCTGTATTTGAAACATGGTTTGGTTTTGGATCACATACATAGAGTGCTTAAGTTTAGCCAGGGCCCATGGTTGAAACCCTATGTTGAACGAAACCTGAGTCATCGTAAAAATGCCAAAGATGATTGTGACAAAGACCGTTACAAATTAATGAACAACTGTGTTTTTGGCCGCTTCTGCATGAATAAACACAAGCACAAATCGGTGCAAGTGATAACACAAAGATCTAAACTTCAAAAACTAACGGCCAAAACTAACTTCAAATAGGTCAAAATTTATTCAGACGAGGTGGTTGCAGTGGAAATGGAAAACACAAAAGTTGTTTTAGATCAACCCATTGCTGTTGGTTTCACCATTTTGGATCTGGCCAAATATGAAATTTATGACTTTTACTACAATGTCATGCAGAAACAGTATGGACATGAACATTTGGATTTGCTCATGACAGACACAGACAGTCTTTTCA
This sequence comes from Haliotis asinina, assembly GCF_037392515.1. Classification (NCBI taxonomy): domain Eukaryota; kingdom Metazoa; phylum Mollusca; class Gastropoda; order Lepetellida; family Haliotidae; genus Haliotis; species Haliotis asinina. The sequence continues at coordinate 51,007,232 of NC_090292.1, forward strand.
TGCAAGTACATGCAGCTCCACATGAACATATCCTTGATCCTTATGTTTTCATGAAGCAAAATCTCCATTTGTTTGACACTTCCAATTATATGCCTGATGACTACAAGAGGTTGTATTCTGACAAAAACAGAAAAGTCACAGGTAAGATGAAGGGTGAAGCAGGTGGAAACATTATCTTTGAGTTTTGTGGGTTAAAATCAAAGATGTATTCTTTTTTGATGAAAACAAATAAAGAAATTATTGAAAAGAAAACCGCTAAAGGTATTAAAAAATGTGTTATCAAGAAATTTCTCAGACATCAGATGTTTAAAGAGTGTCTATTTGACAACAGAGCTGTCACCTGTTCCTTCCACCTGATTAGATCTTTCAATAATACCTTGTACACAAATAAGGAAAGCAAAGTGGCTCTGACATCCATAGACAACAAACGCTTTATTTTGGATGATGGTATTCACAGTGTACCTTATGGTTATTCACAATCAGATTGAGTCCAGAGGAAAGAAAGAAAACTGAAGTCTTTAGTCAGGTATATGCTTTTTAACACATATCTTATCCTGCTAAGTGTATCTATCATTCCTTTTTTTTTATGGTTAATATTAATCATACTTATTAAACTTGTAAGATAATTTGATTTGGTGATCATTGATGTTAATTGCAGTTTTATTTTTCTTCAACAGGATGGCAGACACTCAGGATACATATAGAATAATTTTCCTGGTTGATGCTCATCGAGAAGATCACCAAAGACTATTTACTGTGACAATTATGTTTGTGTTGCAAACAGTGCTAATTGCTAGCAGTTGACATTTGTGTGCAATCTAAAGAGATGGGGAAAACATTCACATCAAACTTATATACACCTACCAGAGGTTTATCATACGTGCTGTTCAGTAAGGAATGCTGTATGGAAGAATAAGAAACTGTGCACATGACACAGTATATACCATAAGAACTGACAACTATGTGTTTGTGTAGCAAACAGTGCTAATTGCTAGCAGCAGTCATTAGATGTTGTGTGCAATATCAAAAGAGATGTGAAGAACATTTGATCCTCAAACACAAAGAACTCATAATAAAGTTCCATCTTTTATTCCTTGTTGTACATACCATAACAATCAATATGATTTCAGTAATACGATTCCAATGTTTTGGATTTGTTCATCCCAGGCACACCTTGTGATGCTTTTCTTTTCATGTATAAAGAATTTTTAATAGTCTCTGTTTTCTTTTTCTTATGTATTTTAGTGATCAGACGATTGGGTACATGTAAACGTTTTAAGAGTTTAAGAAACCGTTTATAGGCTACAGGTGAGTGTTTACCTCGAGGTGACAGAATAAAAAAACGAATCATATCTACAATGTTTGAATTTTTCACAACATCTCCATTTGACAAAACAAGTTGTAAATTTGAATCTACATCTAGTTGTCCATTTTCTATGCTCTTTTTCACTAAGAGCCACATTGACATCAATTTCCCAATAGTCTTGGTAGAAGTAATATCTTTTATTAATCGTACAGGAACTTGAAACAGGTGTTCTGGTTTCTTGCTGCATACTGGTTGATCCATGTTGTGAACCTGTTGTGAAGTGTCATCATTATGTGGTTCACTCACTTTCTGAGGCTGAGCTGTCTGTTGTGTCTGTTGAGCTGTCTGATGAGCTTTCTCTTCTTCTTGTTTTGAAATGAATCTCTGGTAATTGTCTCTTGTCAAAAGAATCATTGGCTTGGACATCTTGTATAGTGGTTAGATAGGTTAGATAACTCCTTATGCAAATAGGAAGAATTGAATGGTGTAAGATGAGGAGCTCACGTTTTCTGTGTCTACTGACACCCTTGTTGGCTAGCATGCGAATGGTCTTTTTGCGACGAGACAACAAAGTTTTATCTTCTTCTGACACCTCTATGTTACCCATGAGAATAATATACACAAGTGTAATAATTGATAGGAATTGATCTGATGAAGCATGAGACAGCATAGCCTTTCTCTGTATAGGATTAGCATCTGCTAACACTGTTAAGAAACTTACATGATTTTTTATCAATCCACTCATGATGATGGTGTAGTAGGGTGGCTATTCCGCTTTCAAATGAAGAAACACATGTTTAGTTATTGTTATTTATCCCCACACAAAAATCTTCTTTGCACTGGTTACAGTCATGCGGTGGGTCACTTTGCCAACTTTCCAGCAAATCTTCACCCTTAACACACACAGAGCTAGTGTGTTTTGCGACTTCGTAATCTTGTAAAGACATAGCCTTTTGAAATATATTATTAGCTACCGCTCTGTCATTTTCAGTACTGAAACATTCATATCCTACCCTTCCATCTATCCATATATCTTCAGCCAATATGTTGGGACACAGTCTGTTATTCCACAACAAGTCTTTAATGACTTCAGTCCATGAGTCATAGTGATGTTCTATTTGTAAAGCAGCATAATCGTCTCCCCACACTGACACTGTAAACAACATTCGAGAAGCTGTTTCTTTCAATGTTGTACCATTCTTTCTGTGTTTTTCAATAATGTTGATGGCACAGTTCCTTTCTTTCACTGCATACATTTTGTTTGCTGAAGGAGAGGTGGCTGTAGTAGAATGAGTGAAGTGAAGTGAATTGACTGTTATATAAGGTTGATATTTGTTGAAAAAACATGATGATTTAGCATTTATTCACAGTTGTATGTTTCGGAGCTGCTATCATGTTGATATAGTTACAATGAGGAGACAGTCTGAAATGTTCAGCCATTGGGTCATCTTCTGATAGCCACTGTGATGCATAAAGTTTACACTTGAAGCAGTAGACTTTATCATATTGTCCAGTGTAAATAAATCCAGCTTCAGCCATGGCTTTAGGCGATTGTTTGATCTGAATTGGCCATGTCTTGAATGAAGCCAGTCTATCATTAAACTTTTCTCCATAAGGAGAATTATGTGTCAAACCAACACAATCTGCTTCTGCATGAGGAAAACATTCAAATGGCCCACATGTATCCATAGTTCTGTTCAGTTCAGTGGTTGTAAATGAAATGGTGTATCAAATGCATCTATGTGCATATTTAAGTCATGCTAAGTTATTTCTGTGGTAGGTAGACTGTACACATTCCATCATCAGTAAATATGTTGGTCCTTAAACGTCCATACTGTTCATCAGCATAAGGTGACACATCTAAGACAAGATAACCATATTTCTTTCCTCCTACTGCATCTTGAAACGATTCAGCAAAATACTTAGCTTGACCTGGAAATACTTGCGATGCTAAAATCTTGTATTCATGTGCTGAACGTGGATTGGACAACAAGACAAAGTAATGTGTGTTCAGTGACATTGTTCTTGCATATTCGCCTTTAGGGTAGACACTTTGCATAATGTTGATCACTGTAATCCCTAAATGATGTGATAGTGTGGTATACAGATCTAAAATCAAAGGACTTTAACAAATTTGTTGCATGTAATCATCCAGGACAAGTAAACATTGTTTGTCTGATTCATGAGAATAATATTTCAGTTCCTCTTCAGTAGGCAAGTGATCTTGAAATCTAATATTGGAAACACTTTTTTCAAGCTCTGAATAAATGTCTTGCCACACAACATAACAGTAAATAATCAAGTGAGGTGGAGGATCAAACATGGTATCTGCTTGTTTTATAAGACGAGCAGTCCAAACACTTTTACCACTAGAGGATCCTCCAGCTACAGAAATTGTAGTAGGTGTATGAAAGGGTAACAGACATTCTTCCATGGTGAGTTGCACACTTTGCCTGTGTATTGTACTAGTGAGTTAAAACCTCACATGACTTCTTTTTTATACAAAGAACAACCACAGGATTTAAACTAAGCTACTTTTTATTGTGTTTTTACTTGCCATGCAAATATGATACATAATTTCATTGACAAACAAAACAGGATGGAGTGCAATATTTAAAATAGCGACAAATATATTGTGATACAAACATATCATTCCAATTAAAGTTTTGTACATCAAACTGATGATAGAAATGATGAAAAGTCCAGTTGGCACTGAATTTACATAGCAGATAATACAAACAATACATTCCACATACATTTGAATCTACTGATTGTAAACGTATGCTACTGTAGGTGTAGGAATGAACATAAGACTTTAGATAACTATGAAATACATCATCTACAGGTTCAGCTAAACTATCAAACAGTTCTACTTTATTTCCGTTAAGATAGATAGCAATCCAGTGTCGACCTTTCTTGCTTGTAAAGTCAGTATTTACAATAAGTCCAACTCCTTTCCTTATCATAGAAACTGACAGTATAGGTAGGGTGTCTTGGGCAAACACACCCAAAACATGATTGTGTAAAACAGGGTCACATTGTAGTGCACATGACAGTTCAGTTGCTTTCATCTTCTTTACTTGATGTAAACATTTCTGGCTCTATCCACTTCTATAATAGAGTTTCTTTCACTCATGATGATACAGCTCAATGTCTTTGTAAGAGCAGATTTAAATTCTATTTCTAGTCTAACATTTCCTGATTTGACAAGATTAAGATAGTCAGTACCTATTTCATCAAGATGATAAACAAACAGAGCACTTCCAAGCAAGAAGTTCTTTCTTGAAATGAAGTTTCCTTTGTCTTGACTCCAATATTTGAAGTTATCAAATAGATTGAGATAGGTGTCTGCATCATCTGTGGGAGCAGCCCTTCCAGGGACACTTACTCCATTGACATACAGGTTAACAGTTTTAATCATGCTAGATTGAAAGTTAAAAGGATTCTTAGTATACTTCCCATTGAAACTGTCACTGTCTACAAACCCAATGGTATACTGGTTAGCAATAGGGTTTGAGATATTGTCTATGGTATGAGTTAACTGTGAGACCGGAATGCTGGTGACCTTCACCTCAGACTTAATGAAAGGATAGAGAGCATTAGAGTTGTTTTCAAACAAGGTGTTGTGAGCCAGGATGAGTGCAGGGTTGACTTTCAATCTGCAAATTTTGAGATAAACATCCAACAGTTTAATACTGTACTCTTTATCAGCTACCCCACTCATCAGACAGAAGTCAGGAGATGATCTGAAGAATTTCAAACTCAGGTCTACACCATTAATCATGTGTCTGTTCATGTCAAACACATCTTCAAAAAGATTACCAGACATGGTCATTTCTTTGCTCAATGCGATAAAGTTTGCTCGTGTTGACAACCCACTGTTAGAGCCTGTGACTGGATCAGTGGATTCAATATCATCATTATCATCTCCTTCATCTTTATAAAACAACTGTGAGCACAGTTGAGTTGATTTCGCATCAGCTCCATACTTCAGCAATGCTTTCATCATGCTCTCGTAAGCATAATGGTTGTTTGTGGAAGAAACCAATTGTCCATTGAAATAAACTGACAGTGAACTGAAGATGGATTGAAGGAACAGGTTCACACAGGAACAATGTTCATCTTTTGCTAATGGTGTTCCATCTACATGAGTAACCTTCAGTTTCACATGTAGTCTTGTTCTCTTCAAATCAATGTAATCACTACCTGAATTGGAAACATGGAATTCCAAAGGTGCCGAATCATTGATTTGACTAAGTGGACGAACATTTTCATAGTAATGTTGTTGAATACATGTCTGAAAGGGTGGCAGGGTAAATAAGCTCAAGGAGTCCGGAACTACTTCCTGAAAACTTTTACTTGTCAGCAATGCCATAATGTTAACTGAAGATATCGTTTTCTTTCACAGGACTGCACTTCAGCACATGAGCTGTCTTTGAAGGGATGGTACATGTGCGACGTATCTTCTTGGTTGTGACCACTTGTTCTCCTGCAGCTCTTTTTAAGGACTTGTGACGCTTCTCTTTGGCATCTGCTCTTTCAACACACTTTGAGGTTCAGAAGTCATCTGCAGTTTGACATTAGTCTTGACTTTTGATGAGTCTGGTGAGTGCGATGTAATGATTTTAGGTTGAATTTTTCCATTTACAAGAGGGGAACTGTTTGTCATGTGTGTTTTAAAGTAATTCTGCCATTTGTTATAATCAGGGACATAAAGTGGTAAAGACTCCATATCAGTTGGTAAAGGGGTAACGTTGAAGGTGAAGTGTGAGGTGTGTCTCCTCTTTTAAGAATGAGAGAGGTGTTCCATCACTTGCTTTTATACATACTTCAATGTCTGGAGATTCTTTAACCATGACATGAATATTGTATTCATTGGCAAATTTGAAATTAGGTCCCTCTCTCAAATCAATTTGTCTCAACAAAGGAGCTTGAGTATCACCTACTAATGAACTGTCGCATAAGTTACACAGCACATCTACATAAGGGTTGTTCATGTGTGTGAGATCAGTCTTTCCAAAACTCAGTTCAGTGAGAGAAACAACCCAAAACCCATCAAACACTAATCTTTGATTCAGTTTCACTCGAAAATGATAAGGAGAGTTTTCTTTAAAATATTTACTTTTAGAGTCTGAAGACTTCAGAAACACATATTTCTCCATTACAAGACTTTCAGTTGACTTTCTTCCACATAAGAATCGAAGGAACTAGGCCAACCTAGCCAGTGAACCAAAAAATAAGTCTTTCCATTCATCCGCTTCTTTTTTAAAACCTTTTCCACCTGCCACTCAATATCTTCTGCTTTATCAACCTTCTGCAGTTCATTAGTGCAAAATGTGCCTTTGATCATTTCATCATGAAAATCTTGGATTTTGTAGAGAGGAATTTCCTGTCTCTTGTAACGGTGAGCTACTTTAAACAATTTCTGTGTCCACTTCAAATCAAGTTCCTTGCTGAATGCTCTCTTCAGATATGGAATGCGAACAATGTCACCTACTTTATATTTGAATTTCTTCCTTTTGTGGAGACTTTTCAGTTGGTTCATGTAAGGTTTGACATATACATGTTCCCAAACTTTCAGTTCATTAGCTTTACTGACTTGAGCTGGAGATACACCAGGTAGAGAGGAATGTAATGTATGATTGTAGTTGTGTACTAGTTTAGGTAGAACATCTAGGTAGTGTTTGGTGTTGTTGTGAGTCATGTACCGGGTGATCAAAGATTTCAATGTCCTGTTAAAACGTTCCACATAATTACTTTTAATGTTTTCATTGTGTGCAATGATATGAGTTATGTTTTTCCTTTTTAAGAATGAGCGAAACTCTGCTTTGAATTCTGACCCATCATCTGTACGTACCTTCTTAGGTTGTCTAGTATTCAGTATTTCCTTGAAGGCTTTCAACACTGTTTCAGGTTTTTTATTGGTTAAAGGTAGAACAAAAGCATATCTGCTTAAGATATCAATAGCTACCAGCAAATATCTTATACCATCATTGTGTTTGCTAAATCGTGAGAGATCCGTTAGATCCACATCAAACATTTCATTGATGAAATTGACTCTGACTTTCAATCTCTTGAACTTATGCTTGACTGGTTTATGTAAAGTATATGCATCTTGATTATTGACAAATAGTTTCACCTTCCTCAATTTGATCTTGTGTGGTTTGTTTTTCGCTAATTCATCACGAAGTTTTGATGGACCAAAATATGCTCCTGGATTTTGAGCATTGAAATAATACTTTTCCAATGCTTTCTGTTGCTTAGTGCTGTTCTTCTTTCCAGAATTCATGATGAATTGAAAAAAAACATGTTTTACAATGAATATATAACATAATGGAAACATACATTTACTGCTTTATTTGTACTATATATATATATATATATATATATATATATATATATATATATATATATATATATATATATATATATATATATATATATATATAATGATATGATACATGTTTTAAGAATTGTTTGTGCACACTGTTTAACATTGAGCAATAATAAAGCGGTTCATCACACCAACTTTCATAAAGTTCTAGAGCTGAGAAATATAATCATGTGAAAGTGATTACCAATATAATTTCATGTATGATACATAATATACACTGTGACATGTGTGCAACATGACAGCTGCTTTACATTATTGAGGTGACAGACAGTTATTCCATAATAAGTTCTTAGTCATGTGCACTGTTCTCAAGTACTGTACCTCTTCTAGTGTGTAGATAAAGAAATAATGTGATGATAACATTGGGATGACACCATGTTTCTTCTTTTATGATGATCTAATTCTGTGTTTACCACATACACAAGGATGATGTTTGATAAAAACCACTATTGACAAATGTGAATGTTTAGAATTCCGACATTAAGGATATGACCCTCAAAGTCTTGAGATACCATGTGTTCCATCATACCGTCAGGATCATGATAACACAGACAGTTCATAAGATCCATACAACACACATGACACCGAACCTGACCACTATTACAACTCATATGTCTTAACATATTATTGTGGAGACATATACTACAACCTTTTTGCAGAGGTGTGAGTTTTTCTTCTTCAAATGGATCATCCAACAAAGAATTGTCTAACCATTTACCATCAAAGTAAAACATATTTGGATTCCAGTCATCCAGTGAAGGAAATGTTGTGGATTCTATGATAGGTGGTGTTGTGGATTCTATGATAGGTGGTGAAGTTGACAGAGTTGACATTAAATTGTTGGGAGGAGTATTTATATCATCCACACTGTAAAGAGAAACAAAAACAAGATACTATAGTTTGTGGAACATACAAGAACATTATGTGAATGAATAGAAATGACAAATTACAAAGAAAGACATAACCTTGAAGGAGACGAAATACCACTTACTTTGGAGGAAAAGTGATTGTTGCAGCAGGAGTTGATTTCTGTTTTAGTGTGCTGTGCTTCTGTTTAACCTTCTTTGGTTTACAATTCATTGATTCCTTGGTAGTGCATTGCTTCTTCACTTTTCCACTCTTCTTAGCTTTAGGAAGAGAACTGTTAGAAGGTTTAGCATTAGTACACGCACTGACAAGTTTAGTGTAATCCATCATCAAATTCAGAAGAGCAGGGGATACTAAGGGAAGCTTCTGTTGTACAGTTTTCATCTTCTCTGTGATGTGAGTGTATGTGGATTTGTACAATACACTTGTCCTCATCATGGTTTCATGCAAATGTACTTGAACATTTATGATGTCCCTGACTTCTTGAAACACAGTAGTAAGTAACTGATCTGTGGAAAAGTCCACATGTGGAATGTCCAATATATTCTCCGCCATACTGACAATGTACACAGATGCTTTTCTCAATGTTGTCTGGTTGATAGTGACAGGGAAAGTGATTATGAAATAAGTTTTAAGTAGAAGGTGCAACATGGGATTGTGTAAAACATGAGTTGAATGATTGGACATGGAGTAGAACTACTACCATTTGATTGGTTCACAAGCTTACCCAGTTGGAATACCTTCATTTAATTGTTGAATGTATATTGTAAAGGAATGTTATTGCATCACACCGCAGTTATGCTAAGTATTTCCATTGTTTAAGCAGTTGCTCTACAGTTATGCAAAGTATTTCCATTGTTTAAGCAGTTGCTCCACAGTTATGCAAAGTATTTCCATTGTTTAAGCAGTTGCTCCACACTGCTCCACAGTTATACAAAGTATTTCCATTGTTTAAGCTGTTGCTCCGCACTGCTCCACAGTTATGCTATTGTTTGGGAGATGGAATGTGTATTGTTAAGTTCAGGAATGTTATTGTTTAACTTGGAATGCTATTGTGTAGCGCATATTTTCCATTGTGTGGCTGTAAGTGATTAATTATATACTACTTATAGTCAACACAATCAATCAGAAACTGAGCCATTGGAAATAGAAATAGGCATGTGTGTGTGTGTGTGTGTGTGTGTGTGTGTGTGTGTGTGTGTGTGTGTGTGTGTGTTATATACGGAACACAGAAAGAATGAAAAGTCATGATGTCAAGATGCAACAACTTATGAGGCTATTGAATGAAACTTCAGCAGATGTTCAAAGTCATGGTAAAAAAGATTTGTACAATGAATATGGCTATAAAACGTATTCTCGTACCCATATGATTCAAAAGATATTGCAATTCACAACTTCTTCTGCAGAAAGGGGTGTTTGTTAGGACTCAGTGTTATAATTTCCATTGATTAAATGATCGCTTGGCATGAACACAGACGAGATTGTGGTAATGAAACTTCAATAGAAATTAAAAGTCACGGTAACTGCATAATATATATTTGCACAGTGTCAATTTATTACAGCCAACGATGCGGTTCAAGCGATATTGCAAGTTATGACTACGTCTGCAGTGAGCGGTGTTTGTTACCACTGGATGTCCTATTTTATCACTTGGCAAGGACACAAACGAGATTGTGGTTAGGAAACTTCAATAGAAATTCAAAGTCATGGTAACTGCTGTATTGTGATTTGTACAGTGACAATTTACAAACGAGCCAAAAGAAAACACAAATGATTGCTACTTCTCTGCTGAGCGGTGTTTGTTAGCGCTCGATGTCGTATGTTTATCGCCAGGTATGAATACAGGCGAGATTGCGCCCCTACGACTGTTGAATAACGCTGGTGTACCGCCCTTTTAAACCAATCGATAAATGTTCACCAACTACTGCGTTTATGTATGTGAAAATAAAGTCAGTTGATGGCATATCTTGGTGACTATTAACCCTTAAGTCGCTACATCATGACTGAGTAATACCGCCCTTTTAAAGCAAACGATAAATGTTCATCAACTACAACGTTTATGTAAGACTAGCAGCATGTGAAGTAAGGTCACTTGATTGCGTATCTCAGTTACTATTAACCTTTAACGTGCTACATTTTAACTGAGTGATTGTGGAATGCGATCACGGTGGGGGAAAATGTATAAATACAAGCTTAATGTGGAAACTAAGGAGTTCTCAGTGGTTTTCTTCGAGAATGTTACTGCACTTTTGTGGAATGCTATTCATGTTTAAAACTGTGCGAGCCTGACGGAGCTTGAATGTTGTTCAAGTTGAGAACTGTGACGAGCCTGCCAGAGCCTGAATATTTCAGGCTCTCACCTGTGGAATGTTTATTGCCCGGCTCAGGAATGCTATTGTCCGGCTCAGGAATGCAATGTATTCGGCTTAGGAATACTATTGTGTCCTCAACTGTGTAATAATTTCCTACTAACCGATATTTTCCATGAAGGTAAGTTAAATATCGTTTCTCTTAAACTATTAAAACGTTTACATTTGCCCAAACATTTCATGAAACATATTCGAAGAAAAAAGAAAGTCAAAACAAAGATACATAGAAATGCTGTTGAAGGTGTTCCCGGGATGAGGACATCAGGAACATTAGAATCGTTTTATTGAAACCTCAAACTCTATGTATAGATTGTGTCAATAAACAATGAGAGCACAATTGTGTTTATGTTTGTTCTCCTTGTAGTAGTCACACATAGTGTTCATGTTTGTTCACTTTGTAGTCTTGAAGTAGTTACACACTTAGTGTTCATGTTTGCTCTTGCAGTGAAACATAGGGTACATTCAACCAGTCACTGTCTTGTCAAGCGTAAGTTTGACTTCTGTTAGTCATCATGATGAATCTTGCGGCAAGTGCAGGCGTGAGTTGCCTTCAGTTTTTCCTTGCTGACCACACATTTGCCTGTATGCGTCAGAAACCTGTGATATATATATATATTTTAGTTTGACACCACAGTAGACGCATGTGAAGAGTCCTGATCTGTCTTCACCATTTGCATCGACCGGCAGAAACCCATGACAGCTTCAACAAATGTAGGCTGTTTTGCTCATCCTGTAAAATAAATCAAACACGTCTAGTATTATAAAATACAAACACAATGACATGACCATACATTTTAAATTTCAATACGATTCTAAATTTTAAAAAATATTATAATAATCATGTAGCTTACCTGTTAGGGCTTGTAATATTCCACTGAAGATTTTCTTGCAGATACAGTGAGTAACTATACAGTTGATGAATAACCATAAGGTGCACTATGAATACCATCCTCTAGCACATAACGCTTGTTGTCTATAGAGTTCAAGGCCACTTTTTCAAGTTGAGTTCCACATAGGACTTTAACCACGGACCCTGGCTAAACTTCAGCACTCTGTGTATGCGATCCAAGACTAAACCATGTTTCAAATACAACTGCAAGGTTTTAAAATGAACCACATAATGTGAACGATCTCTCAAGGTACCAAAACGTTTTCTACCAGATGATTTCTTTGGAAGTTTATCTATGGTCCGATTGTTAAAATGAGAGAGAAGCTCTTTGTGTGTACGGGATAATTCCTCAAATGGGATATCATCATGTGTTGGAGCCATGGGGAAAGCAGCATGAGCGTGGTGCAAATGACTGGGGTATAACAAATCAACTTCCAAGATGTACCCATACTCTCCCCCGACCTCGATGCTTGCCTATCATGTTGAACTCTGCAGGTTCAATGAAATGATAACTTCCTATAGATAGCGATTGTAACATGACAGTAGCATACAATGAGTTCACATCAAAGTAGAGTAGAGTGGACGTGTCTTTCTCTGGATCACAATCAGGCATATGTTCATTGTTGCTTTCTGCATACCTTTTACCAATGACAGACATGCCACCGCGAATAGAATGTTCAATAAAATTGTAAGTGTCTACATCTGTGAAAAGGTCCAGTTTAGCCCCTGTGATTTTCATAGCAGCATCCAAACAGAAACCAGGCATGGAATAGTAGTGGCATATGTCAAGTCCACAGTCGGCTAAACATCCAGTTCTGAAGGTTTCAATAACATCGGTTAACAGCAACACATCTACTGTCACATACAATTTCATGAAGTCACTCATGGATTGGCATTGAAATGTATGCCATAACTGATGTGCAAATGCATAGTCATCCTCAGTTACACCCTGCTCAGTCAATGAACTGTAGAATGCTTCCTGTGAAGGCAAGCGTGTCTCATTTAACTTTTCCCAGGAATCCATATGTTCATAGGGAAATGGAAGTTTTCATGTTAACACATGTACATGCTGAGGAAATTGCTCTTTCAAATATACAAAAGAATCCATACCTTTTTTTAACAGATTTTCTGTCAGTGCATCCAAAGAACTTTGTGAAAATTTGTAGGAATCAAAAAACACTAATTTATGGTCCACCGTGAAGGACAGAAATTGCTCAGTGGTATGAGGTATCACTGTGATCTCATGATCGGCAGACTGTTGTGCTACTTCTAACAAAAGATGACCATCATAATGTTCTAGATTGTGAAACATCACAGTCACCTTCTTGCTTAACTGAAAATTTAGGTTACATTTGTTATGCAAGACTTGGTGGAACTTCCCTGACAAGTGGTCATGATCCAGTGCTCGGTCTGTTCCTAAGAGCTTTCAACACAACCCACAATGTTCTGTATTAGCTATGGCAATTTTATCTTGGTCAGTGAGCTGCATGGATTTGACAGAATCAAACAGGTTCATGATGGCGCCATATTCTTTCAAAATGGTGTCAATGAAATGTTCTGCTGCGTTTTCACCTATATAGGTTTGAATGGGTTTGGAATATTGTTCATCGGTACACACCACCTTGTAGTCATAGCCGCAAGGGACGTGACGGTTTAAACACGAAGAATCATCATCTTCAGCCACTGACAAGCTTTCAAAATCGGCTACAATAAAAAACTTGGCTCTTTCAGTTTTGCTTTGTGATCTTAAACTGAACTGACACACTGCTTCCTCTGGTTTAGGTAAAACGACTCTGTGCTTTCTTAAAACAACAGTCTTTGTGAGCTTCCAACCTTTCCTGTGATGACCACAAGCATTTTCTACAAACAAAACACATGTTTGTGTTACCTTTTCTGTTTCTAACTAATCTGTTCAAGTTGTTAATGAGACAATAATGTGTGTTGGGTATCTTGTCTACATCCATGGTGTCCTCATGATCTTCTAACCCCCAAACCCCCTCAAAATCATCTGGTTGACTTTCTTGCGACAATAACAATAAATCAACGCGCCTATTTTCCTCTACTCATTACTGATGTACATAGGGTGCAAGGTACCATCGTCAAAACCGAACACATTGATGCTCAACTGGTTAAGCTGTTCAAAACGAGGATTGTGTTTCAGTGACATAGGAAAAGAAAACCGTTCTAAATTGAGCCTATGAAAATAGGGGAGGTAATGTGTTTCTCTTTCCTTGTTTGATGAGGCTGGGTACAGTTTGGCAAGAATGGAGAGAGCAAAACATAAATCATTGTCTTTGTTTTGAAAATATAAAATACAGCGTGCATGTTTAGCCAGAGCTGGAGGAAGTGAAGTATAAGTACCACCTTTCAATGGAGCAAACTTCACCACAGTGAGTTTCAAAATTACAATGTCAAAAACATTTAATCCTGAATGAACACCGTCATAATCGTCTAGAGTTTGCAGTATTTTGTTCATAGCGACTAAATATTGTTCAATCAAATCACTGCCTTCAATGGCTATCAGGATGCTGATCCTAAAGTAGGCCTCGTGATAATTTGAATGAGCATCTTCGCTTGGTTTCTCCATTTTAATGTGTAAACATAAAGTCTATTTAATTGTCTTTTTCACACCTATTTCCGATTCAAGGACCGAAATGACATTACTCTGTTCTCGGACTAGAAATTCTAATGCGTCAGTAGACGTTTGTCCTTCAAAATCATACTCCCTCACGTCGCCATGTAAAGCCTGACTAGAGCATGGTTTGGAAACATCGTCTTTAGCCTTCTTCTGAGATGGGTGGGAAGTGGGTGCAGGTGAAGGTGAGACAGCCGGAGGGGAATCAGGCGGTGGTACTGACCCTGTAGCCGTTTTAGCTTTCTTACCTTTGCCTTTCCCTACCATATCATGACTTGTTTTATTTTTGTGCAATCTGAATGCTTTTGAGGTGGGAAAGGATTGGTGACACGTTTGACAAGTGAGAGCAGTCGCTCTGTTTGGCACGCAGTGATGACTTTGATAATCAGGAACATTTTGAAAATGTTGAAAACAATGCGGGCACTGGTAATGATATGTCACAGGATTTGGTATACCTATTCAAATTATCTTTTCGGCTGAAAGTCTTCTGACACAATGGGCAAGAATATAACGTGCCTACTCTACCACAATGTCTTTGGTGTCGTAGTAAATTATGTTTAAGACCAAAGGTTTGCTGACGATGATCACAAGCAAACACCAGGCAGGTGTTGAAATCACTCATGGCTCGCTACTGACGACTAAACAACGATGTGTACAACCATTGGCTATTCATCAATTACTTAGTTACACACCTTGATGATCTGTAGAGAGAGGAAAACCATTAAAAGTCTAAAAGCTCACGCTCAGCATAACACACATTTATATTGGGCATAATGTTTGTCTTACTCTACCCGTAAACGTTCAAGGTAATGCTGAATGTCATAGAATCATTTCCAACTAACTGGTGATAACACTTGCAACACAAGCTTATACTTAAACAATAGACAGACAAACTATAGAATCTGAAAAAAAAATGCTTATCTTTCTGTTGTATGCAGGAACTGATGAATCCTTGGTGTGAGAGAAGACAAGGCTAGACTGCTTCACGAATGTGTATGCTTGTCTGATGTCCTATGAGTGAATGATAGGGGAGTCCAATCTTTTATAGATGAAATATTTTCGCAATATCATTGTTCTTTTCATTAAGTACTAACAATGTTTGAAAGGGATAACGAGTTCTGTAAAGTGCCATGTCATTGCAATATCCCAAATCGTGAGAAACTCCTCTGAGTCAGATTTTATTTGTCTACATTTTACATAGAATTCTAAAAAGATGGAGTGAGTCGGCACATTCTGTTGACTTTGGGCTGGATCGCAACGTGACAGCATTGAACTGAAAAAATGATCAATCAGGCAGATGGGTGTGTAGCATGAATAGTTACCAGGATGTCTTTGGGTACACAGGTGTGTCAGAAATGAAAGCGTTGGTGCGTGGTGATTGAGATATTGCTAACTCAGGATGTGCCAGAGATGGGTTTCTACCTAATACACATCGTGATGTTTCTGTTTGCGTGGGAAAAGCAACATTTCTCACGATCTGTTCATCATGCAATTAAACAGAGTTGATATAAATATGAGCTGTAAAGACCAATTACATCATTGCTTCCACTCTTGAGCGTTGAAGATGGCCGAAAGCAACATGTACCAGCTTGCAGAGGGAAATTACCTCTCAGTGAACTGCTTCAATGGTGTTGTATGACGCTTGAGTGGGATTGACATATTATACTAATGGTTGTAGTGACTTTCAGACACAAGAAAACCTCCGTGAAACACAGATGAGCGAATGAAGTGATATGAATCTTCCATGAATTTATAGTGGATATGTCATCTGGGAGTGGCGACCAGGGTGCAGCCGATGCACGTTAAATCAAAGAAACAAAACCTCCCAAAAATCCATTCCGTTTGAATGTCAATGCAACATGTACCAGTTTGCAGAGGGACATTACCTCTCAGTGAACTGCTTCAATGGTGTTGTATATATACACACCTAACTAATTGGAACAGCAGAGGGGTGAAGAAATCAATATCCATGACCTACAAGCTACTTATGGGGTTGGCGAAAGACTATATCACTAAAGTGGAGGAATTTGAACTACAGGACCTGCCTGTCGACATCCCCGAGCTGGACATAGTACTTCCACCTGCAGTTGATCCTCTGACCAGTGTACCGTCTCAGCCTCCAAGACAGGTTCCAGTCGACGACACAAACAGGCTCCCACCACCGGCACTAATTTCACCGACTGGCCGACCAACGTTGCCAACACCCACGAACCAACCGAGTACCATGATGCCACCACAACCATATTCAGGACCAAGCCGAGTAAACAGACCAACGCCCTATTCACGCGGTGAGTCTTTATTCAGCAGCATGGGAACTGTTGAAGATGAACGCTGTGTGTACTTCTGTTCGAGAAACAGTAATTTCAGTCAACACTATCTTGTAAAGATGGAAGTGGATGGGAAAACCTTTAATTACGCAGAGCAGTATTACATGTATCGCAAAGCTTTGACTTTTGGAGATACATTTATTGCTGAAAGTATTTTGAATTCAACATCTCCAACCGAACTGAAACAGTTAGGTAAACATGTGAAGAACTCTAATCCCACCGTCTGGCATAAGATAAATCCACAAGTGGTGGAAAAAGCTAATTATGCCAAATTCACTCAGTCTGAAGAACGTAAGTCTCTGTTGTTGAACACATACCCTAAGGTGTTAGTAGAGGCATCTCCATACGATAGATTATGGGAGTTGGGCACTCTCTATCAGATTCTAGGATTAGGAATGAATTAAACTGGCGTGGTCAAAATTTGTTGGGAAAGATCTTAATGAGAGTGAGGCGGCGTATTTCCAGCGAGTATAATTAAATATATAGACTGAAGTACATAGATGGTGAATTTACATTGTGTATTTCCCTTAGGTGGATGTTAAATTTACATTTTGTCCGTATTGCAGCATCAGCATCTGCTGCCCGTGCACGTGACTGAGCCGATGGAGAACCTACGGGGTGGCAACCAGTAGGTTCGCAGAGACGATACTCTCCGAGCAGTACATGATGCAGGTGTGTGCAACTACCGCTTGTGTAATCCGAGTACAAGATGAAGGGAATGGATTCGAAACAAGCAGCTCAATGCCCAGGCAAGGATGCGACGCCGCGACGCCACGCCTACTCCGACTAGATCTAGAACAACCATCAGTGTCAGTAGCGCAGTAACCATGGCAGCTGAAATTAATAATAAGAATAATAATAGCAAAAGATATGATGATTAACAAATACTCACCGAAACATTGTTTTCCGTTGACGACAAGAATCATATTTTCATTGCCTGCCAAACTGTCACATGTGGCTTTTCCTCCGATAATTTTCTGTAAAAAGATATCAATTGATTACTTTTGGTTATTATTAATAACATAAAATTCTAATGTTATGTCCGAGGTATAAAAGCTCCGATGTTAAAAGCAGCTTGCAAACAAATACTATACGCATAAATATTAGAAAAATTACAGCAACACATGACAATGAAGATATAAAATTAAACTTACTTCGAGTTTCGGGAATTTTTTTAGATCAATTCTTAGGTGATCTGATATGCGCTGAAGTTCAATAACGGTGCAGTCGTATTCCACACCTGTGAGTTAAATCCTAGTAAAATTTTCATCCGAAATTTCGATTTCACAGGTTAATATATTTACTTCTAGGATGACAGGACAATTTTGCAAAGAGCAGAATTGAAGTGTCTCGTACAACGAAAAAGGATAGTTATAATTTTGATGTGATACAAGTTTTGAAAAAATAAATTCAAAGGTATCTCTCAAATTTTCGAATGAAATATGTGTAGAACAAAAAGATATTCTATGGTTAACTATATTTAACTATAGCCAAATCGTATCCCGAAGCAGAAGGTGAAATACATAGATAAGCCATACCGTTTGATCAATATGATTTTATACCATCTTATATATCGCACAGTCGCAGCTTTGAAAAACGAGAATCGTGACATAGATTTCAACAAAAACTAAAAGTCATGGTGGGTGTATACTTATGAAGAGAAGGTGAAGATAGTGAACAGGAAGAGAGGAAAAGACAATCTGAAAACATTAAAGGAAGAGAAGGTGAAGAAAACCAAATGTATGGTGAAACTGGAACCGATAACGATGTCATTTTTAGAAACAGTAAACATGGCTAATCTAAAGACAACTGCTGAGTGCGTGTGCAAACCCTGTTTTGTTCGACTTTAGGTAAGTTTCATTCATTTATTGTTTTACTTTGAGTAACATGTTTTACATGCTGAGTTTGTGACCACATAGTTTTAAGAGCATTAAGAGTCGTTCTTGTGGAATGCTATTGTATTCAGGATGCACTTGTGGAATGCTATCGTTAAATAGTTTGAATACTTTGAGGGTTAATCCTCAATCCTCTGGAATGTCTATTATATAAGGATTAATCCTCAAATGTTTGAGGACTTTTAAGGATTACTCCTCTGGAATGTCTATTGTATTCGTCAGGAATGCTTTTGTTTGTGCTCTGGAATGCCCTTGTTCTCTTAGGAATGCTATTTCAGTGTCAAATGTTCTCGTCACAATATGGCCGAGACATTGCCGATGTGACGTTAAATATTAACTCACTCACTTTAGATGAAACTTTTGTTGCAGCAAAATCTTAAGAAAGTGCTTGCCTTTGTTAAGACCTTTCAATAGACGAGATAAGACCTAGTCGATCACCTGTAACTGGTAACTTTCCTCGGACTGGTAATATTTTGCAGTTTTTGTTAATTATTATCACATGAATGGACCAAATGTCACTTCTCGAGCTGCTTAGTTTTCAGGTTTTATTTTCATACACCACAGGATAGGATCGTTGAAAATTAAAATGATTATATTAATTACCTAAGACAAAGTCTGGGTCATCGGCTCATTGTCCTCGTTCTCTTCTTCATTTACACTATCATCACAGCAATTGAAGAACTGAATTTTATTGAACGTACGATTACTCTTCCAGCGAGCCTGTCCCATGAAGATCATGTGGGTGGAAGATTTAAGTGCCTCGGTGTATTGCTCGTTTAGAAGCACATCATACTTGATATGTTTCTTATTGGCAGGTGTTAGGACGACCTTCCATAGATATTCGCCACGAATATTAACCTGTTCAGTACTGAAAACAAGGAGCAATAAGTTCTTTGGATGATCGCTCACTCTGCATCTGGAAGAAGTTTCATAACATATTCCATCCTCATCCACTTTCATCTTTAGTTCTGCTGGTGACTGCTTGATAACCTTGGGCTTAAACATTTTCTTTCATGGTGGTCAAGGCGTGATGGTGTCGGGACAAGGCGTGATGGAGTCATGTGGTCATCCTCCGTCCTGCGGTCTAGACGTGATGGGGAGACATGGTCACTCTCCGACCGATGGTCAAGGCATGATTGTGGTGTTGCATACCTCATCCCTGTGATGCGTCCAAGGTGAGATAGAGTCGGATCAACGTGTAATGGTGACAGAGAGACATGCTCACTCTCTGACCAGCGGTCGAGAGAATTGTCACGCTATGTCAGAGGAGGTGCCGGAGATATGCGTCGTGTCGGAGATGGAGAGGTGTCTTCTGCAGTAGGCTCGCGTGAAGGTCTCAATCTATGTACAAGACGAAGGGAACGGATTCGAAACAAGCAGCTCAAAGCCCTGGCAAGGATGTGACGCCGCGACGCCACGCCTACTCCGACTAGATCTAGAAGAACCATCAGTGTCAGTAGCGCAGTAACCATGGCAGCTGAAATTAATAATAAGAATAATAATAACAAAAGATATGATGGTTAAAAAATACTCACCGACACATTGTTTTCCGTTAACGACTAAAATCGTATTTTCATTGCCTGCCAAGCTGTCACATGTGGCTTTTCCTCCGATAATTTTCTGTAAAAAGATATCAATTGATTACTTTTGGTTATTATTGATAACATAAAATTCTCATGTTATGTCCGAGGTATAACAACTCCGATGTTAAAAGCAGCTTGCAAACAAATACTATACGCATAAATATTAGAAAAATTACAGCAACACATGACAATGAAGATATAAAATTAAACTTACTTCGAGTTTCGGGAATTTTTTTAGATCAATTCTTAGGTGATCTGATATGCGCTGAAGTTCAATAACGGTGCAGTCGTATTCCGCTCCTGTGAGTTAAAATCCTAGTAAAATTTTCATCCGAAATTTCGATTTCCCAGGTTAATGAATTTACTTCTAGGGTGACAGAACAATTTTGCAAAGAGCAGAATTGAAGTGTCTCGTACAACGAAAAAGGATAATTATAATTTTGATGTGATACAAGTTTTGAAAAAATAAATCCAAAGGTATCTCTCAAATTTTCGAATGAAATATGTGTAGAACAAAAAGATATTCTATGGTTAACTATATTTAACTATAGCCAAATCGTATCCCGAAGCAGAATGTGAAATACATAGATAAGCCATACCGTTTGATCAATATGATTTTATACCATCTTATATATCGCACAGTCGCAGCTTTGAAAAACGAGAATCGTGACATAGATTTCAACAAAAACTAAAAGTCATGGTGGGTGTATACTTATGAAGAGAAGGTGAAGATAGTGAACAGGAAGAGAGGAAAAGACAATCTGAAAACATTAAAGGAAGAGAAGGTGAAGAAAACCAAATGTATGGTGAAACTGGAACCGATAACGATGTCATTTTTAGAAACAGTAAACATGGCTAATCTAAAGACAACTGCTGAGTGCGTGTGCAAACCCTGTTTTGTTCGACTTTAGGTAAGTTTCATTCATTTATTGTTTTACTTTGAGTAACATGTTTTACATGCTGAGTTTGTGACCACATAGTTCTAAGAGCATTAAGAGTCGTTCTTGTGGAATGCTATTGTATTCAGGATGCACTTGTGGAATGCTATCGTTAAATAGTTTGAATACGTTGAGGGTAAATCCTCAATCCTCTGGAATGTCTATTATATAAGGATTAATCCTCAAATGTTTGAGGACTTTTAAGGATTACTCCTCTGGAATGTCTATTGTATTCGTCAGGAATGCTTTTGTTTGTGCTCTGGAATGCCCTTGTTCTCTTAGGAATGCTATTTCAGTGTCAAATGTTCTCGTCACAATATGGCCGAGACATTGCCGATGTGACGTTAAATATTAACTCACTCACTCACTTTAGATGAAACTTTTGTTGCAGCAAAATCTTAAGAAAGTGCTTGCCTTTGTTAAGACCTTTCAATAGACGAAATAAGACCTAGTCGATCACCTGTAACTGGTAACTTTCCTCGGACTGGTAATATTTTGCAGTTTTTGTTAATTATTATCACATGAATGGACCAAATGTCACTTCTCGAGCTGCTTAGTTTTCAGGTTTTATTTTCATACACCACAGGATAGGATCGTTGAAAATTAAAATGATTATATTAATTACTCACCTAAGACAAAGTCTGGGTCATCGGCTCATTGTCCTCGTTCTCTTCTTCATTTACACTATCATCACAGCAATTGAAGAACTGAATTTTATTGAACGTACGATTACTCTTCCAGCGAGCCTGTCCCATGAAGATCATGTGGGTGGAAGATTTAAGTGCCTCGGTGTATTGCTCGTTTAGAAGCACATCATACTTGATATGTTTCTTATTGGCAGGTGTTAGGACGACCTTCCATAGATATTCGCCACGAATATTAACCTGTTCAGTACTGAAAACAAGGAGCAATACGTTCTTTGGATGATCGCTCACTCTGCATCTGGAAGAAGTTTCATAACATATTCCATCCTCATCCACTTTCATCTTTAGTTCTGCTGGTGACTGCTTGATAACCTTGGGCTTAAACATTTTCTTTCATGGTGGTCAAGGCGTGATGGTGTCGGGACAAGGCGTGATGGAGTCATGTGGTCATCCTCCGTCCTGCGGTCTAGACGTGATGGGGAGACATGGTCACTCTCCGACTGATGGTCAAGGCATGATTGTGGTGTTGCATACCTCATCCCTGTGATGCGTCCAAGGTGAGATAGAGTCGGATCAACGTGTAATGGTGACAGAGAGACATGCTCACTCTCTGACCAGCGGTCGAGAGAATTGTCACGCTATGTCAGAGGAGGTGCCGGAGATATGCGTCGTGTCGGAGACGGAGAGGTGTCTTCTGCAGTAGGCTCGCGTGAAGGTCTCAATCTATGTACAAGACGAAGGGAACGGATTCGAAACAAGCAGCTCAAAGCCCTGGCAAGGATGTGACGCCGCGACGCCACGCCTACTCCGACTAGATCTAGAACAACCATCAGTGTCAGTAGCGCAGTAACCATGGCAGCTGAAATTAATAATAAGAATAATAATAACAAAAGATATGATGGTTAAAAAATACTCACCGACACATTGTTTTCCGTTAACGACTAAAATCGTATTTTCATTGCCTGCCAAGCTGTCACATGTGGCTTTTCCTCCGATAATTTTCTGTAAAAAGATATCAATTGATTACTTTTGGTTATTATTGATAACATAAAATTCTCATGTTATGTCCGAGGTATAACAACTCCGATGTTAAAAGCAGCTTGCAAACAAATACTATACGCATAAATATTAGAAAAATTACAGCAACACATGACAATGAAGATATAAAATTAAACTTACTTCGAGTTTCGGGAATTTTTTTAGATCAATTCTTAGGTGATCTGATATGCGCTGAAGTTCAATAACGGTGCAGTCGTATTCCGCTCCTGTGAGTTAAAATCCTAGTAAAATTTTCATCCGAAATTTCGATTTCCCAGGTTAATGAATTTACTTCTAGGGTGACAGAACAATTTTGCAAAGAGCAGAATTGAAGTGTCTCGTACAACGAAAAAGGATAATTATAATTTTGATGTGATACAAGTTTTGAAAAAATAAATCCAAAGGTATCTCTCAAATTTTCGAATGAAATATGTGTAGAACAAAAAGATATTCTATGGTTAACTATATTTAACTATAGCCAAATCGTATCCCGAAGCAGAAGGTGAAATACATAGATAAGCCATACCGTTTGATCAATATGATTTTATACCATCTTATATATCGCACAGTCGCAGCTTTGAAAAACGAGAATCGTGACATAGATTTCAACAAAAACTAAAAGTCATGGTGGGTGTATACTTATGAAGAGAAGGTGAAGATAGTGAACAGGAAGAGAGGAAAAGACAATCTGAAAACATTAAAGGAAGAGAAGGTGAAGAAAACCAAATGTATGGTGAAACTGGAACCGATAACGATGTCATTTTTAGAAACAGTAAACATGGCTAATCTAAAGACAACTGCTGAGTGCGTGTGCAAACCCTGTTTTGTTCGACTTTAGGTAAGTTTCATTCATTTATTGTTTTACTTTGAGTAACATGTTTTACATGCTGAGTTTGTGACCACATAGTTCTAAGAGCATTAAGAGTCGTTCTTGTGGAATGCTATTGTATTCAGGATGCACTTGTGGAATGCTATCGTTAAATAGTTTGAATACTTTGAGGGTTAATCCTCAATCCTCTGGAATGTCTATTATATAAGGATTAATCCTCAAATGTTTGAGGACTTTTAAGGATTACTCCTCTGGAATGTCTATTGTATTCGTCAGGAATGCTTTTGTTTGTGCTCTGGAATGCCCTTGTTCTCTTAGGAATGCTATTTCAGTGTCAAATGTTCTCGTCACAATATGGCCGAGACATTGCCGATGTGACGTTAAATATTAACTCACTCACTTTAGATGAAACTTTTGTTGCAGCAAAATCTTAAGAAAGTGCTTGCCTTTGTTAAGACCTTTCAATAGACGAAATAAGACCTAGTCGATCACCTGTAACTGGTAACTTTCCTCGGACTGGTAATATTTTGCAGTTTTTGTTAATTATTATCACATGAATGGACCAAATGTCACTTCTCGAGCTGCTTAGTTTTCAGGTTTTATTTTCATACACCACAGGATAGGATCGTTGAAAATTAAAATGATTATATTAATTACTCACCTAAGACAAAGTCTGGGTCATCGGCTCATTGTCCTCGTTCTCTTCTTCATTTACACTATCATCACAGCAATTGAAGAACTGAATTTTATTGAACGTACGATTACTCTTCCAGCGAGCCTGTCCCATGAAGATCATGTGGGTGGAAGATTTAAGTGCCTCGGTGTATTGCTCGTTTAGAAGCACATCATACTTGATATGTTTCTTATTGGCAGGTGTTAGGACGACCTTCCATAGATATTCGCCACGAATATTAACCTGTTCAGTACTGAAAACAAGGAGCAATAAGTTCTTTGGATGATCGCTCACTCTGCATCTGGAAGAAGTTTCATAACATATTCCATCCTCATCCACTTTCATCTTTAGTTCTGCTGGTGACTGCTTGATAACCTTGGGCTTAAACATTTTCTTTCATGGTGGTCAAGGCGTGATGGTGTCGGGACAAGGCGTGATGGAGTCATGTGGTCATCCTCCGTCCTGCGGTCTAGACGTGATGGGGAGACATGGTCACTCTCCGACTGATGGTCAAGGCATGATTGTGGTGTTGCATACCTCATCCCTGTGATGCGTCCAAGGTGAGATAGAGTCGGATCAACGTGTAATGGTGACAGAGAGACATGCTCACTCTCTGACCAGCGGTCGAGAGAATTGTCACGCTATGTCAGAGGAGGTGCCGGAGATATGCGTCGTGTCGGAGACGGAGAGGTGTCTTCTGCAGTAGGCTCGCGTGAAGGTCTCAATCTATGTACAAGACGAAGGGAACGGATTCGAAACAAGCAGCTCAAAGCCCTGGCAAGGATGTGACGCCGCGACGCCACGCCTACTCCGACTAGATCTAGAACAACCATCAGTGTCAGTAGCGCAGTAACCATGGCAGCTGAAATTAATAATAAGAATAATAATAACAAAAGATATGATGGTTAAAAAATACTCACCGACACATTGTTTTCCGTTAACGACTAAAATCGTATTTTCATTGCCTGCCAAGCTGTCACATGTGGCTTTTCCTCCGATAATTTTCTGTAAAAAGATATCAATTGATTACTTTTGGTTATTATTGATAACATAAAATTCTCATGTTATGTCCGAGGTATAACAACTCCGATGTTAAAAGCAGCTTGCAAACAAATACTATACGCATAAATATTAGAAAAATTACAGCAACACATGACAATGAAGATATAAAATTAAACTTACTTCGAGTTTCGGGAATTTTTTTAGATCAATTCTTAGGTGATCTGATATGCGCTGAAGTTCAATAACGGTGCAGTCGTATTCCGCTCCTGTGAGTTAAAATCCTAGTAAAATTTTCATCCGAAATTTCGATTTCCCAGGTTAATGAATTTACTTCTAGGGTGACAGAACAATTTTGCAAAGAGCAGAATTGAAGTGTCTCGTACAACGAAAAAGGATAATTATAATTTTGATGTGATACAAGTTTTGAAAAAATAAATCCAAAGGTATCTCTCAAATTTTCGAATGAAATATGTGTAGAACAAAAAGATATTCTATGGTTAACTATATTTAACTATAGCCAAATCGTATCCCGAAGCAGAAGGTGAAATACATAGATAAGCCATACCGTTTGATCAATATGATTTTATACCATCTTATATATCGCACAGTCGCAGCTTTGAAAAACGAGAATCGTGACATAGATTTCAACAAAAACTAAAAGTCATGGTGGGTGTATACTTATGAAGAGAAGGTGAAGATAGTGAACAGGAAGAGAGGAAAAGACAATCTGAAAACATTAAAGGAAGAGAAGGTGAAGAAAACCAAATGTATGGTGAAACTGGAACCGATAACGATGTCATTTTTAGAAACAGTAAACATGGCTAATCTAAAGACAACTGCTGAGTGCGTGTGCAAACCCTGTTTTGTTCGACTTTAGGTAAGTTTCATTCATTTATTGTTTTACTTTGAGTAACATGTTTTACATGCTGAGTTTGTGACCACATAGTTCTAAGAGCATTAAGAGTCGTTCTTGTGGAATGCTATTGTATTCAGGATGCACTTGTGGAATGCTATCGTTAAATAGTTTGAATACTTTGAGGGTTAATCCTCAATCCTCTGGAATGTCTATTATATAAGGATTAATCCTCAAATGTTTGAGGACTTTTAAGGATTACTCCTCTGGAATGTCTATTGTATTCGTCAGGAATGCTTTTGTTTGTGCTCTGGAATGCCCTTGTTCTCTTAGGAATGCTATTTCAGTGTCAAATGTTCTCGTCACAATATGGCCGAGACATTGCCGATGTGACGTTAAATATTAACTCACTCACTTTAGATGAAACTTTTGTTGCAGCAAAATCTTAAGAAAGTGCTTGCCTTTGTTAAGACCTTTCAATAGACGAAATAAGACCTAGTCGATCACCTGTAACTGGTAACTTTCCTCGGACTGGTAATATTTTGCAGTTTTTGTTAATTATTATCACATGAATGGACCAAATGTCACTTCTCGAGCTGCTTAGTTTTCAGGTTTTATTTTCATACACCACAGGATAGGATCGTTGAAAATTAAAATGATTATATTAATTACTCACCTAAGACAAAGTCTGGGTCATCGGCTCATTGTCCTCGTTCTCTTCTTCATTTACACTATCATCACAGCAATTGAAGAACTGAATTTTATTGAACGTACGATTACTCTTCCAGCGAGCCTGTCCCATGAAGATCATGTGGGTGGAAGATTTAAGTGCCTCGGTGTATTGCTCGTTTAGAAGCACATCATACTTGATATGTTTCTTATTGGCAGGTGTTAGGACGACCTTCCATAGATATTCGCCACGAATATTAACCTGTTCAGTACTGAAAACAAGGAGCAATAAGTTCTTTGGATGATCGCTCACTCTGCATCTGGAAGAAGTTTCATAACATATTCCATCCTCATCCACTTTCATCTTTAGTTCTGCTGGTGACTGCTTGATAACCTTGGGCTTAAACATTTTCTTTCATGGTGGTCAAGGCGTGATGGTGTCGGGACAAGGCGTGATGGAGTCATGTGGTCATCCTCCGTCCTGCGGTCTAGACGTGATGGGGAGACATGGTCACTCTCCGACTGATGGTCAAGGCATGATTGTGGTGTTGCATACCTCATCCCTGTGATGCGTCCAAGGTGAGATAGAGTCGGATCAACGTGTAATGGTGACAGAGAGACATGCTCACTCTCTGACCAGCGGTCGAGAGAATTGTCACGCTATGTCAGAGGAGGTGCCGGAGATATGCGTCGTGTCGGAGACGGAGAGGTGTCTTCTGCAGTAGGCTCGCGTGAAGGTCTCAATCTATGTACAAGACGAAGGGAACGGATTCGAAACAAGCAGCTCAAAGCCCTGGCAAGGATGTGACGCCGCGACGCCACGCCTACTCCGACTAGATCTAGAACAACCATCAGTGTCAGTAGCGCAGTAACCATGGCAGCTGAAATTAATAATAAGAATAATAATAACAAAAGATATGATGGTTAAAAAATACTCACCGACACATTGTTTTCCGTTAACGACTAAAATCGTATTTTCATTGCCTGCCAAGCTGTCACATGTGGCTTTTCCTCCGATAATTTTCTGTAAAAAGATATCAATTGATTACTTTTGGTTATTATTGATAACATAAAATTCTCATGTTATGTCCGAGGTATAACAACTCCGATGTTAAAAGCAGCTTGCAAACAAATACTATACGCATAAATATTAGAAAAATTACAGCAACACATGACAATGAAGATATAAAATTAAACTTACTTCGAGTTTCGGGAATTTTTTTAGATCAATTCTTAGGTGATCTGATATGCGCTGAAGTTCAATAACGGTGCAGTCGTATTCCGCTCCTGTGAGTTAAAATCCTAGTAAAATTTTCATCCGAAATTTCGATTTCCCAGGTTAATGAATTTACTTCTAGGGTGACAGAACAATTTTGCAAAGAGCAGAATTGAAGTGTCTCGTACAACGAAAAAGGATAATTATAATTTTGATGTGATACAAGTTTTGAAAAAATAAATCCAAAGGTATCTCTCAAATTTTCGAATGAAATATGTGTAGAACAAAAAGATATTCTATGGTTAACTATATTTAACTATAGCCAAATCGTATCCCGAAGCAGAAGGTGAAATACATAGATAAGCCATACCGTTTGATCAATATGATTTTATACCATCTTATATATCGCACAGTCGCAGCTTTGAAAAACGAGAATCGTGACATAGATTTCAACAAAAACTAAAAGTCATGGTGGGTGTATACTTATGAAGAGAAGGTGAAGATAGTGAACAGGAAGAGAGGAAAAGACAATCTGAAAACATTAAAGGAAGAGAAGGTGAAGAAAACCAAATGTATGGTGAAACTGGAACCGATAACGATGTCATTTTTAGAAACAGTAAACATGGCTAATCTAAAGACAACTGCTGAGTGCGTGTGCAAACCCTGTTTTGTTCGACTTTAGGTAAGTTTCATTCATTTATTGTTTTACTTTGAGTAACATGTTTTACATGCTGAGTTTGTGACCACATAGTTCTAAGAGCATTAAGAGTCGTTCTTGTGGAATGCTATTGTATTCAGGATGCACTTGTGGAATGCTATCGTTAAATAGTTTGAATACTTTGAGGGTTAATCCTCAATCCTCTGGAATGTCTATTATATAAGGATTAATCCTCAAATGTTTGAGGACTTTTAAGGATTACTCCTCTGGAATGTCTATTGTATTCGTCAGGAATGCTTTTGTTTGTGCTCTGGAATGCCCTTGTTCTCTTAGGAATG
This sequence comes from Haliotis asinina, assembly GCF_037392515.1. NCBI lineage: Eukaryota > Metazoa > Mollusca > Gastropoda > Lepetellida > Haliotidae > Haliotis > Haliotis asinina. The sequence continues at coordinate 51,036,355 of NC_090292.1, forward strand.
CTATTTCAGTGTCAAATGTTCTCGTCACAATATGGCCGAGACATTGCCGATGTGACGTTAAATATTAACTCACTCACTTTAGATGAAACTTTTGTTGCAGCAAAATCTTAAGAAAGTGCTTGCCTTTGTTAAGACCTTTCAATAGACGAAATAAGACCTAGTCGATCACCTGTAACTGGTAACTTTCCTCGGACTGGTAATATTTTGCAGTTTTTGTTAATTATTATCACATGAATGGACCAAATGTCACTTCTCGAGCTGCTTAGTTTTCAGGTTTTATTTTCATATACCACAGGATAGGATCGTTGAAAATTAAAATGATTATATTAATTACTCACCTAAGACAAAGTCTGGGTCATCGGCTCATTGTCCTCGTTCTCTTCTTCATTTACACTATCATCACAGCAATTGAAGAACTGAATTTTATTGAACGTACGATTACTCTTCCAGCGAGCCTGTCCCATGAAGATCATGTGGGTGGAAGATTTAAGTGCCTCGGTGTATTGCTCGTTTAGAAGCACATCATACTTGATATGTTTCTTATTGGCAGGTGTTAGGACGACCTTCCATAGATATTCGCCACGAATATTAACCTGTTCAGTACTGAAAACAAGGAGCAATAAGTTCTTTGGATGATCGCTCACTCTGCATCTGGAAGAAGTTTCATAACATATTCCATCCTCATCCACTTTCATCTTTAGTTCTGCTGGTGACTGCTTGATAACCTTGGGCTTAAACATTTTCTTTCATGGTGGTCAAGGCGTGATGGTGTCGGGACAAGGCGTGATGGAGTCATGTGGTCATCCTCCGTCCTGCGGTCTAGACGTGATGGGGAGACATGGTCACTCTCCGACTGATGGTCAAGGCATGATTGTGGTGTTGCATACCTCATCCCTGTGATGCGTCCAAGGTGAGATAGAGTCGGATCAACGTGTAATGGTGACAGAGAGACATGCTCACTCTCTGACCAGCGGTCGAGAGAATTGTCACGCTATGTCAGAGGAGGTGCCGGAGATATGCGTCGTGTCGGAGACGGAGAGGTGTCTTCTGCAGTAGGCTCGCGTGAAGGTCTCAATCTATGTACAAGACGAAGGGAACGGATTCGAAACAAGCAGCTCAAAGCCCTGGCAAGGATGTGACGCCGCGACGCCACGCCTACTCCGACTAGATCTAGAACAACCATCAGTGTCAGTAGCGCAGTAACCATGGCAGCTGAAATTAATAATAAGAATAATAATAACAAAAGATATGATGGTTAAAAAATACTCACCGACACATTGTTTTCCGTTAACGACTAAAATCGTATTTTCATTGCCTGCCAAGCTGTCACATGTGGCTTTTCCTCCGATAATTTTCTGTAAAAAGATATCAATTGATTACTTTTGGTTATTATTGATAACATAAAATTCTCATGTTATGTCCGAGGTATAACAACTCCGATGTTAAAAGCAGCTTGCAAACAAATACTATACGCATAAATATTAGAAAAATTACAGCAACACATGACAATGAAGATATAAAATTAAACTTACTTCGAGTTTCGGGAATTTTTTTAGATCAATTCTTAGGTGATCTGATATGCGCTGAAGTTCAATAACGGTGCAGTCGTATTCCGCTCCTGTGAGTTAAAATCCTAGTAAAATTTTCATCCGAAATTTCGATTTCCCAGGTTAATGAATTTACTTCTAGGGTGACAGAACAATTTTGCAAAGAGCAGAATTGAAGTGTCTCGTACAACGAAAAAGGATAATTATAATTTTGATGTGATACAAGTTTTGAAAAAATAAATCCAAAGGTATCTCTCAAATTTTCGAATGAAATATGTGTAGAACAAAAAGATATTCTATGGTTAACTATATTTAACTATAGCCAAATCGTATCCCGAAGCAGAAGGTGAAATACATAGATAAGCCATACCGTTTGATCAATATGATTTTATACCATCTTATATATCGCACAGTCGCAGCTTTGAAAAACGAGAATCGTGACATAGATTTCAACAAAAACTAAAAGTCATGGTGGGTGTATACTTATGAAGAGAAGGTGAAGATAGTGAACAGGAAGAGAGGAAAAGACAATCTGAAAACATTAAAGGAAGAGAAGGTGAAGAAAACCAAATGTATGGTGAAACTGGAACCGATAACGATGTCATTTTTAGAAACAGTAAACATGGCTAATCTAAAGACAACTGCTGAGTGCGTGTGCAAACCCTGTTTTGTTCGACTTTAGGTAAGTTTCATTCATTTATTGTTTTACTTTGAGTAACATGTTTTACATGCTGAGTTTGTGACCACATAGTTTTAAGAGCATTAAGAGTCGTTCTTGTGGAATGCTATTGTATTCAGGATGCACTTGTGGAATGCTATCGTTAAATAGTTTGAATACTTTGAGGGTTAATCCTCAATCCTCTGGAATGTCTATTATATAAGGATTAATCCTCAAATGTTTGAGGACTTTTAAGGATTACTCCTCTGGAATGTCTATTGTATTCGTCAGGAATGCTTTTGTTTGTGCTCTGGAATGCCCTTGTTCTCTTAGGAATGCTATTTCAGTGTCAAATGTTCTCGTCACAATATGGCCGAGACATTGCCGATGTGACGTTAAATATTAACTCACTCACTTTAGATGAAACTTTTGTTGCAGCAAAATCTTAAGAAAGTGCTTGCCTTTGTTAAGACCTTTCAATAGACGAAATAAGACCTAGTCGATCACCTGTAACTGGTAACTTTCCTCGGACTGGTAATATTTTGCAGTTTTTGTTAATTATTATCACATGAATGGACCAAATGTCACTTCTCGAGCTGCTTAGTTTTCAGGTTTTATTTTCATACACCACAGGATAGGATCGTTGAAAATTAAAATGATTATATTAATTACTCACCTAAGACAAAGTCTGGGTCATCGGCTCATTGTCCTCGTTCTCTTCTTCATTTACACTATCATCACAGCAATTGAAGAACTGAATTTTATTGAACGTACGATTACTCTTCCAGCGAGCCTGTCCCATGAAGATCATGTGGGTGGAAGATTTAAGTGCCTCGGTGTATTGCTCGTTTAGAAGCACATCATACTTGATATGTTTCTTATTGGCAGGTGTTAGGACGACCTTCCATAGATATTCGCCACGAATATTAACCTGTTCAGTACTGAAAACAAGGAGCAATAAGTTCTTTGGATGATCGCTCACTCTGCATCTGGAAGAAGTTTCATAACATATTCCATCCTCATCCACTTTCATCTTTAGTTCTGCTGGTGACTGCTTGATAACCTTGGGCTTAAACATTTTCTTTCATGGTGGTCAAGGCGTGATGGTGTCGGGACAAGGCGTGATGGAGTCATGTGGTCATCCTCCGTCCTGCGGTCTAGACGTGATGGGGAGACATGGTCACTCTCCGACTGATGGTCAAGGCATGATTGTGGTGTTGCATACCTCATCCCTGTGATGCGTCCAAGGTGAGATAGAGTCGGATCAACGTGTAATGGTGACAGAGAGACATGCTCACTCTCTGACCAGCGGTCGAGAGAATTGTCACGCTATGTCAGAGGAGGTGCCGGAGATATGCGTCGTGTCGGAGACGGAGAGGTGTCTTCTGCAGTAGGCTCGCGTGAAGGTCTCAATCTATGTACAAGACGAAGGGAACGGATTCGAAACAAGCAGCTCAAAGCCCTGGCAAGGATGTGACGCCGCGACGCCACGCCTACTCCGACTAGATCTAGAACAACCATCAGTGTCAGTAGCGCAGTAACCATGGCAGCTGAAATTAATAATAAGAATAATAATAACAAAAGATATGATGGTTAAAAAATACTCACCGACACATTGTTTTCCGTTAACGACTAAAATCGTATTTTCATTGCCTGCCAAGCTGTCACATGTGGCTTTTCCTCCGATAATTTTCTGTAAAAAGATATCAATTGATTACTTTTGGTTATTATTGATAACATAAAATTCTCATGTTATGTCCGAGGTATAACAACTCCGATGTTAAAAGCAGCTTGCAAACAAATACTATACGCATAAATATTAGAAAAATTACAGCAACACATGACAATGAAGATATAAAATTAAACTTACTTCGAGTTTCGGGAATTTTTTTAGATCAATTCTTAGGTGATCTGATATGCGCTGAAGTTCAATAACGGTGCAGTCGTATTCCGCTCCTGTGAGTTAAAATCCTAGTAAAATTTTCATCCGAAATTTCGATTTCCCAGGTTAATGAATTTACTTCTAGGGTGACAGAACAATTTTGCAAAGAGCAGAATTGAAGTGTCTCGTACAACGAAAAAGGATAATTATAATTTTGATGTGATACAAGTTTTGAAAAAATAAATCCAAAGGTATCTCTCAAATTTTCGAATGAAATATGTGTAGAACAAAAAGATATTCTATGGTTAACTATATTTAACTATAGCCAAATCGTATCCCGAAGCAGAAGGTGAAATACATAGATAAGCCATACCGTTTGATCAATATGATTTTATACCATCTTATATATCGCACAGTCGCAGCTTTGAAAAACGAGAATCGTGACATAGATTTCAACAAAAACTAAAAGTCATGGTGGGTGTATACTTATGAAGAGAAGGTGAAGATAGTGAACAGGAAGAGAGGAAAAGACAATCTGAAAACATTAAAGGAAGAGAAGGTGAAGAAAACCAAATGTATGGTGAAACTGGAACCGATAACGATGTCATTTTTAGAAACAGTAAACATGGCTAATCTAAAGACAACTGCTGAGTGCGTGTGCAAACCCTGTTTTGTTCGACTTTAGGTAAGTTTCATTCATTTATTGTTTTACTTTGAGTAACATGTTTTACATGCTGAGTTTGTGACCACATAGTTTTAAGAGCATTAAGAGTCGTTCTTGTGGAATGCTATTGTATTCAGGATGCACTTGTGGAATGCTATCGTTAAATAGTTTGAATACTTTGAGGGTTAATCCTCAATCCTCTGGAATGTCTATTATATAAGGATTAATCCTCAAATGTTTGAGGACTTTTAAGGATTACTCCTCTGGAATGTCTATTGTATTCGTCAGGAATGCTTTTGTTTGTGCTCTGGAATGCCCTTGTTCTCTTAGGAATGCTATTTCAGTGTCAAATGTTCTCGTCACAATATGGCCGAGACATTGCCGATGTGACGTTAAATATTAACTCACTCACTTTAGATGAAACTTTTGTTGCAGCAAAATCTTAAGAAAGTGCTTGCCTTTGTTAAGACCTTTCAATAGACGAAATAAGACCTAGTCGATCACCTGTAACTGGTAACTTTCCTCGGACTGGTAATATTTTGCAGTTTTTGTTAATTATTATCACATGAATGGACCAAATGTCACTTCTCGAGCTGCTTAGTTTTCAGGTTTTATTTTCATACACCACAGGATAGGATCGTTGAAAATTAAAATGATTATATTAATTACTCACCTAAGACAAAGTCTGGGTCATCGGCTCATTGTCCTCGTTCTCTTCTTCATTTACACTATCATCACAGCAATTGAAGAACTGAATTTTATTGAACGTACGATTACTCTTCCAGCGAGCCTGTCCCATGAAGATCATGTGGGTGGAAGATTTAAGTGCCTCGGTGTATTGCTCGTTTAGAAGCACATCATACTTGATATGTTTCTTATTGGCAGGTGTTAGGACGACCTTCCATAGATATTCGCCACGAATATTAACCTGTTCAGTACTGAAAACAAGGAGCAATAAGTTCTTTGGATGATCGCTCACTCTGCATCTGGAAGAAGTTTCATAACATATTCCATCCTCATCCACTTTCATCTTTAGTTCTGCTGGTGACTGCTTGATAACCTTGGGCTTAAACATTTTCTTTCATGGTGGTCAAGGCGTGATGGTGTCGGGACAAGGCGTGATGGAGTCATGTGGTCATCCTCCGTCCTGCGGTCTAGACGTGATGGGGAGACATGGTCACTCTCCGACTGATGGTCAAGGCATGATTGTGGTGTTGCATACCTCATCCCTGTGATGCGTCCAAGGTGAGATAGAGTCGGATCAACGTGTAATGGTGACAGAGAGACATGCTCACTCTCTGACCAGCGGTCGAGAGAATTGTCACGCTATGTCAGAGGAGGTGCCGGAGATATGCGTCGTGTCGGAGACGGAGAGGTGTCTTCTGCAGTAGGCTCGCGTGAAGGTCTCAATCTATGTACAAGACGAAGGGAACGGATTCGAAACAAGCAGCTCAAAGCCCTGGCAAGGATGTGACGCCGCGACGCCACGCCTACTCCGACTAGATCTAGAACAACCATCAGTGTCAGTAGCGCAGTAACCATGGCAGCTGAAATTAATAATAAGAATAATAATAACAAAAGATATGATGGTTAAAAAATACTCACCGACACATTGTTTTCCGTTAACGACTAAAATCGTATTTTCATTGCCTGCCAAGCTGTCACATGTGGCTTTTCCTCCGATAATTTTCTGTAAAAAGATATCAATTGATTACTTTTGGTTATTATTGATAACATAAAATTCTCATGTTATGTCCGAGGTATAACAACTCCGATGTTAAAAGCAGCTTGCAAACAAATACTATACGCATAAATATTAGAAAAATTACAGCAACACATGACAATGAAGATATAAAATTAAACTTACTTCGAGTTTCGGGAATTTTTTTAGATCAATTCTTAGGTGATCTGATATGCGCTGAAGTTCAATAACGGTGCAGTCGTATTCCGCTCCTGTGAGTTAAAATCCTAGTAAAATTTTCATCCGAAATTTCGATTTCCCAGGTTAATGAATTTACTTCTAGGGTGACAGAACAATTTTGCAAAGAGCAGAATTGAAGTGTCTCGTACAACGAAAAAGGATAATTATAATTTTGATGTGATACAAGTTTTGAAAAAATAAATCCAAAGGTATCTCTCAAATTTTCGAATGAAATATGTGTAGAACAAAAAGATATTCTATGGTTAACTATATTTAACTATAGCCAAATCGTATCCCGAAGCAGAAGGTGAAATACATAGATAAGCCATACCGTTTGATCAATATGATTTTATACCATCTTATATATCGCACAGTCGCAGCTTTGAAAAACGAGAATCGTGACATAGATTTCAACAAAAACTAAAAGTCATGGTGGGTGTATACTTATGAAGAGAAGGTGAAGATAGTGAACAGGAAGAGAGGAAAAGACAATCTGAAAACATTAAAGGAAGAGAAGGTGAAGAAAACCAAATGTATGGTGAAACTGGAACCGATAACGATGTCATTTTTAGAAACAGTAAACATGGCTAATCTAAAGACAACTGCTGAGTGCGTGTGCAAACCCTGTTTTGTTCGACTTTAGGTAAGTTTCATTCATTTATTGTTTTACTTTGAGTAACATGTTTTACATGCTGAGTTTGTGACCACATAGTTCTAAGAGCATTAAGAGTCGTTCTTGTGGAATGCTATTGTATTCAGGATGCACTTGTGGAATGCTATCGTTAAATAGTTTGAATACTTTGAGGGTTAATCCTCAATCCTCTGGAATGTCTATTATATAAGGATTAATCCTCAAATGTTTGAGGACTTTTAAGGATTACTCCTCTGGAATGTCTATTGTATTCGTCAGGAATGCTTTTGTTTGTGCTCTGGAATGCCCTTGTTCTCTTAGGAATGCTATTTCAGTGTCAAATGTTCTCGTCACAATATGGCCGAGACATTGCCGATGTGACGTTAAATATTAACTCACTCACTTTAGATGAAACTTTTGTTGCAGCAAAATCTTAAGAAAGTGCTTGCCTTTGTTAAGACCTTTCAATAGACGAAATAAGACCTAGTCGATCACCTGTAACTGGTAACTTTCCTCGGACTGGTAATATTTTGCAGTTTTTGTTAATTATTATCACATGAATGGACCAAATGTCACTTCTCGAGCTGCTTAGTTTTCAGGTTTTATTTTCATACACCACAGGATAGGATCGTTGAAAATTAAAATGATTATATTAATTACTCACCTAAGACAAAGTCTGGGTCATCGGCTCATTGTCCTCGTTCTCTTCTTCATTTACACTATCATCACAGCAATTGAAGAACTGAATTTTATTGAACGTACGATTACTCTTCCAGCGAGCCTGTCCCATGAAGATCATGTGGGTGGAAGATTTAAGTGCCTCGGTGTATTGCTCGTTTAGAAGCACATCATACTTGATATGTTTCTTATTGGCAGGTGTTAGGACGACCTTCCATAGATATTCGCCACGAATATTAACCTGTTCAGTACTGAAAACAAGGAGCAATAAGTTCTTTGGATGATCGCTCACTCTGCATCTGGAAGAAGTTTCATAACATATTCCATCCTCATCCACTTTCATCTTTAGTTCTGCTGGTGACTGCTTGATAACCTTGGGCTTAAACATTTTCTTTCATGGTGGTCAAGGCGTGATGGTGTCGGGACAAGGCGTGATGGAGTCATGTGGTCATCCTCCGTCCTGCGGTCTAGACGTGATGGGGAGACATGGTCACTCTCCGACTGATGGTCAAGGCATGATTGTGGTGTTGCATACCTCATCCCTGTGATGCGTCCAAGGTGAGATAGAGTCGGATCAACGTGTAATGGTGACAGAGAGACATGCTCACTCTCTGACCAGCGGTCGAGAGAATTGTCACGCTATGTCAGAGGAGGTGCCGGAGATATGCGTCGTGTCGGAGACGGAGAGGTGTCTTCTGCAGTAGGCTCGCGTGAAGGTCTCAATCTATGTACAAGACGAAGGGAACGGATTCGAAACAAGCAGCTCAAAGCCCTGGCAAGGATGTGACGCCGCGACGCCACGCCTACTCCGACTAGATCTAGAACAACCATCAGTGTCAGTAGCGCAGTAACCATGGCAGCTGAAATTAATAATAAGAATAATAATAACAAAAGATATGATGGTTAAAAAATACTCACCGACACATTGTTTTCCGTTAACGACTAAAATCGTATTTTCATTGCCTGCCAAGCTGTCACATGTGGCTTTTCCTCCGATAATTTTCTGTAAAAAGATATCAATTGATTACTTTTGGTTATTATTGATAACATAAAATTCTCATGTTATGTCCGAGGTATAACAACTCCGATGTTAAAAGCAGCTTGCAAACAAATACTATACGCATAAATATTAGAAAAATTACAGCAACACATGACAATGAAGATATAAAATTAAACTTACTTCGAGTTTCGGGAATTTTTTTAGATCAATTCTTAGGTGATCTGATATGCGCTGAAGTTCAATAACGGTGCAGTCGTATTCCGCTCCTGTGAGTTAAAATCCTAGTAAAATTTTCATCCGAAATTTCGATTTCCCAGGTTAATGAATTTACTTCTAGGGTGACAGAACAATTTTGCAAAGAGCAGAATTGAAGTGTCTCGTACAACGAAAAAGGATAATTATAATTTTGATGTGATACAAGTTTTGAAAAAATAAATCCAAAGGTATCTCTCAAATTTTCGAATGAAATATGTGTAGAACAAAAAGATATTCTATGGTTAACTATATTTAACTATAGCCAAATCGTATCCCGAAGCAGAAGGTGAAATACATAGATAAGCCATACCGTTTGATCAATATGATTTTATACCATCTTATATATCGCACAGTCGCAGCTTTGAAAAACGAGAATCGTGACATAGATTTCAACAAAAACTAAAAGTCATGGTGGGTGTATACTTATGAAGAGAAGGTGAAGATAGTGAACAGGAAGAGAGGAAAAGACAATCTGAAAACATTAAAGGAAGAGAAGGTGAAGAAAACCAAATGTATGGTGAAACTGGAACCGATAACGATGTCATTTTTAGAAACAGTAAACATGGCTAATCTAAAGACAACTGCTGAGTGCGTGTGCAAACCCTGTTTTGTTCGACTTTAGGTAAGTTTCATTCATTTATTGTTTTACTTTGAGTAACATGTTTTACATGCTGAGTTTGTGACCACATAGTTCTAAGAGCATTAAGAGTCGTTCTTGTGGAATGCTATTGTATTCAGGATGCACTTGTGGAATGCTATCGTTAAATAGTTTGAATACTTTGAGGGTTAATCCTCAATCCTCTGGAATGTCTATTATATAAGGATTAATCCTCAAATGTTTGAGGACTTTTAAGGATTACTCCTCTGGAATGTCTATTGTATTCGTCAGGAATGCTTTTGTTTGTGCTCTGGAATGCCCTTGTTCTCTTAGGAATGCTATTTCAGTGTCAAATGTTCTCGTCACAATATGGCCGAGACATTGCCGATGTGACGTTAAATATTAACTCACTCACTTTAGATGAAACTTTTGTTGCAGCAAAATCTTAAGAAAGTGCTTGCCTTTGTTAAGACCTTTCAATAGACGAAATAAGACCTAGTCGATCACCTGTAACTGGTAACTTTCCTCGGACTGGTAATATTTTGCAGTTTTTGTTAATTATTATCACATGAATGGACCAAATGTCACTTCTCGAGCTGCTTAGTTTTCAGGTTTTATTTTCATACACCACAGGATAGGATCGTTGAAAATTAAAATGATTATATTAATTACTCACCTAAGACAAAGTCTGGGTCATCGGCTCATTGTCCTCGTTCTCTTCTTCATTTACACTATCATCACAGCAATTGAAGAACTGAATTTTATTGAACGTACGATTACTCTTCCAGCGAGCCTGTCCCATGAAGATCATGTGGGTGGAAGATTTAAGTGCCTCGGTGTATTGCTCGTTTAGAAGCACATCATACTTGATATGTTTCTTATTGGCAGGTGTTAGGACGACCTTCCATAGATATTCGCCACGAATATTAACCTGTTCAGTACTGAAAACAAGGAGCAATAAGTTCTTTGGATGATCGCTCACTCTGCATCTGGAAGAAGTTTCATAACATATTCCATCCTCATCCACTTTCATCTTTAGTTCTGCTGGTGACTGCTTGATAACCTTGGGCTTAAACATTTTCTTTCATGGTGGTCAAGGCGTGATGGTGTCGGGACAAGGCGTGATGGAGTCATGTGGTCATCCTCCGTCCTGCGGTCTAGACGTGATGGGGAGACATGGTCACTCTCCGACTGATGGTCAAGGCATGATTGTGGTGTTGCATACCTCATCCCTGTGATGCGTCCAAGGTGAGATAGAGTCGGATCAACGTGTAATGGTGACAGAGAGACATGCTCACTCTCTGACCAGCGGTCGAGAGAATTGTCACGCTATGTCAGAGGAGGTGCCGGAGATATGCGTCGTGTCGGAGACGGAGAGGTGTCTTCTGCAGTAGGCTCGCGTGAAGGTCTCAATCTATGTACAAGACGAAGGGAACGGATTCGAAACAAGCAGCTCAAAGCCCTGGCAAGGATGTGACGCCGCGACGCCACGCCTACTCCGACTAGATCTAGAACAACCATCAGTGTCAGTAGCGCAGTAACCATGGCAGCTGAAATTAATAATAAGAATAATAATAACAAAAGATATGATGGTTAAAAAATACTCACCGACACATTGTTTTCCGTTAACGACTAAAATCGTATTTTCATTGCCTGCCAAGCTGTCACATGTGGCTTTTCCTCCGATAATTTTCTGTAAAAAGATATCAATTGATTACTTTTGGTTATTATTGATAACATAAAATTCTCATGTTATGTCCGAGGTATAACAACTCCGATGTTAAAAGCAGCTTGCAAACAAATACTATACGCATAAATATTAGAAAAATTACAGCAACACATGACAATGAAGATATAAAATTAAACTTACTTCGAGTTTCGGGAATTTTTTTAGATCAATTCTTAGGTGATCTGATATGCGCTGAAGTTCAATAACGGTGCAGTCGTATTCCGCTCCTGTGAGTTAAAATCCTAGTAAAATTTTCATCCGAAATTTCGATTTCCCAGGTTAATGAATTTACTTCTAGGGTGACAGAACAATTTTGCAAAGAGCAGAATTGAAGTGTCTCGTACAACGAAAAAGGATAATTATAATTTTGATGTGATACAAGTTTTGAAAAAATAAATCCAAAGGTATCTCTCAAATTTTCGAATGAAATATGTGTAGAACAAAAAGATATTCTATGGTTAACTATATTTAACTATAGCCAAATCGTATCCCGAAGCAGAAGGTGAAATACATAGATAAGCCATACCGTTTGATCAATATGATTTTATACCATCTTATATATCGCACAGTCGCAGCTTTGAAAAACGAGAATCGTGACATAGATTTCAACAAAAACTAAAAGTCATGGTGGGTGTATACTTATGAAGAGAAGGTGAAGATAGTGAACAGGAAGAGAGGAAAAGACAATCTGAAAACATTAAAGGAAGAGAAGGTGAAGAAAACCAAATGTATGGTGAAACTGGAACCGATAACGATGTCATTTTTAGAAACAGTAAACATGGCTAATCTAAAGACAACTGCTGAGTGCGTGTGCAAACCCTGTTTTGTTCGACTTTAGGTAAGTTTCATTCATTTATTGTTTTACTTTGAGTAACATGTTTTACATGCTGAGTTTGTGACCACATAGTTCTAAGAGCATTAAGAGTCGTTCTTGTGGAATGCTATTGTATTCAGGATGCACTTGTGGAATGCTATCGTTAAATAGTTTGAATACTTTGAGGGTTAATCCTCAATCCTCTGGAATGTCTATTATATAAGGATTAATCCTCAAATGTTTGAGGACTTTTAAGGATTACTCCTCTGGAATGTCTATTGTATTCGTCAGGAATGCTTTTGTTTGTGCTCTGGAATGCCCTTGTTCTCTTAGGAATGCTATTTCAGTGTCAAATGTTCTCGTCACAATATGGCCGAGACATTGCCGATGTGACGTTAAATATTAACTCACTCACTTTAGATGAAACTTTTGTTGCAGCAAAATCTTAAGAAAGTGCTTGCCTTTGTTAAGACCTTTCAATAGACGAAATAAGACCTAGTCGATCACCTGTAACTGGTAACTTTCCTCGGACTGGTAATATTTTGCAGTTTTTGTTAATTATTATCACATGAATGGACCAAATGTCACTTCTCGAGCTGCTTAGTTTTCAGGTTTTATTTTCATACACCACAGGATAGGATCGTTGAAAATTAAAATGATTATATTAATTACTCACCTAAGACAAAGTCTGGGTCATCGGCTCATTGTCCTCGTTCTCTTCTTCATTTACACTATCATCACAGCAATTGAAGAACTGAATTTTATTGAACGTACGATTACTCTTCCAGCGAGCCTGTCCCATGAAGATCATGTGGGTGGAAGATTTAAGTGCCTCGGTGTATTGCTCGTTTAGAAGCACATCATACTTGATATGTTTCTTATTGGCAGGTGTTAGGACGACCTTCCATAGATATTCGCCACGAATATTAACCTGTTCAGTACTGAAAACAAGGAGCAATAAGTTCTTTGGATGATCGCTCACTCTGCATCTGGAAGAAGTTTCATAACATATTCCATCCTCATCCACTTTCATCTTTAGTTCTGCTGGTGACTGCTTGATAACCTTGGGCTTAAACATTTTCTTTCATGGTGGTCAAGGCGTGATGGTGTCGGGACAAGGCGTGATGGAGTCATGTGGTCATCCTCCGTCCTGCGGTCTAGACGTGATGGGGAGACATGGTCACTCTCCGACTGATGGTCAAGGCATGATTGTGGTGTTGCATACCTCATCCCTGTGATGCGTCCAAGGTGAGATAGAGTCGGATCAACGTGTAATGGTGACAGAGAGACATGCTCACTCTCTGACCAGCGGTCGAGAGAATTGTCACGCTATGTCAGAGGAGGTGCCGGAGATATGCGTCGTGTCGGAGACGGAGAGGTGTCTTCTGCAGTAGGCTCGCGTGAAGGTCTCAATCTATGTACAAGACGAAGGGAACGGATTCGAAACAAGCAGCTCAAAGCCCTGGCAAGGATGTGACGCCGCGACGCCACGCCTACTCCGACTAGATCTAGAACAACCATCAGTGTCAGTAGCGCAGTAACCATGGCAGCTGAAATTAATAATAAGAATAATAATAACAAAAGATATGATGGTTAAAAAATACTCACCGACACATTGTTTTCCGTTAACGACTAAAATCGTATTTTCATTGCCTGCCAAGCTGTCACATGTGGCTTTTCCTCCGATAATTTTCTGTAAAAAGATATCAATTGATTACTTTTGGTTATTATTGATAACATAAAATTCTCATGTTATGTCCGAGGTATAACAACTCCGATGTTAAAAGCAGCTTGCAAACAAATACTATACGCATAAATATTAGAAAAATTACAGCAACACATGACAATGAAGATATAAAATTAAACTTACTTCGAGTTTCGGGAATTTTTTTAGATCAATTCTTAGGTGATCTGATATGCGCTGAAGTTCAATAACGGTGCAGTCGTATTCCGCTCCTGTGAGTTAAAATCCTAGTAAAATTTTCATCCGAAATTTCGATTTCCCAGGTTAATGAATTTACTTCTAGGGTGACAGAACAATTTTGCAAAGAGCAGAATTGAAGTGTCTCGTACAACGAAAAAGGATAATTATAATTTTGATGTGATACAAGTTTTGAAAAAATAAATCCAAAGGTATCTCTCAAATTTTCGAATGAAATATGTGTAGAACAAAAAGATATTCTATGGTTAACTATATTTAACTATAGCCAAATCGTATCCCGAAGCAGAAGGTGAAATACATAGATAAGCCATACCGTTTGATCAATATGATTTTATACCATCTTATATATCGCACAGTCGCAGCTTTGAAAAACGAGAATCGTGACATAGATTTCAACAAAAACTAAAAGTCATGGTGGGTGTATACTTATGAAGAGAAGGTGAAGATAGTGAACAGGAAGAGAGGAAAAGACAATCTGAAAACATTAAAGGAAGAGAAGGTGAAGAAAACCAAATGTATGGTGAAACTGGAACCGATAACGATGTCATTTTTAGAAACAGTAAACATGGCTAATCTAAAGACAACTGCTGAGTGCGTGTGCAAACCCTGTTTTGTTCGACTTTAGGTAAGTTTCATTCATTTATTGTTTTACTTTGAGTAACATGTTTTACATGCTGAGTTTGTGACCACATAGTTCTAAGAGCATTAAGAGTCGTTCTTGTGGAATGCTATTGTATTCAGGATGCACTTGTGGAATGCTATCGTTAAATAGTTTGAATACTTTGAGGGTTAATCCTCAATCCTCTGGAATGTCTATTATATAAGGATTAATCCTCAAATGTTTGAGGACTTTTAAGGATTACTCCTCTGGAATGTCTATTGTATTCGTCAGGAATGCTTTTGTTTGTGCTCTGGAATGCCCTTGTTCTCTTAGGAATGCTATTTCAGTGTCAAATGTTCTCGTCACAATATGGCCGAGACATTGCCGATGTGACGTTAAATATTAACTCACTCACTTTAGATGAAACTTTTGTTGCAGCAAAATCTTAAGAAAGTGCTTGCCTTTGTTAAGACCTTTCAATAGACGAAATAAGACCTAGTCGATCACCTGTAACTGGTAACTTTCCTCGGACTGGTAATATTTTGCAGTTTTTGTTAATTATTATCACATGAATGGACCAAATGTCACTTCTCGAGCTGCTTAGTTTTCAGGTTTTATTTTCATACACCACAGGATAGGATCGTTGAAAATTAAAATGATTATATTAATTACTCACCTAAGACAAAGTCTGGGTCATCGGCTCATTGTCCTCGTTCTCTTCTTCATTTACACTATCATCACAGCAATTGAAGAACTGAATTTTATTGAACGTACGATTACTCTTCCAGCGAGCCTGTCCCATGAAGATCATGTGGGTGGAAGATTTAAGTGCCTCGGTGTATTGCTCGTTTAGAAGCACATCATACTTGATATGTTTCTTATTGGCAGGTGTTAGGACGACCTTCCATAGATATTCGCCACGAATATTAACCTGTTCAGTACTGAAAACAAGGAGCAATAAGTTCTTTGGATGATCGCTCACTCTGCATCTGGAAGAAGTTTCATAACATATTCCATCCTCATCCACTTTCATCTTTAGTTCTGCTGGTGACTGCTTGATAACCTTGGGCTTAAACATTTTCTTTCATGGTGGTCAAGGCGTGATGGTGTCGGGACAAGGCGTGATGGAGTCATGTGGTCATCCTCCGTCCTGCGGTCTAGACGTGATGGGGAGACATGGTCACTCTCCGACTGATGGTCAAGGCATGATTGTGGTGTTGCATACCTCATCCCTGTGATGCGTCCAAGGTGAGATAGAGTCGGATCAACGTGTAATGGTGACAGAGAGACATGCTCACTCTCTGACCAGCGGTCGAGAGAATTGTCACGCTATGTCAGAGGAGGTGCCGGAGATATGCGTCGTGTCGGAGACGGAGAGGTGTCTTCTGCAGTAGGCTCGCGTGAAGGTCTCAATCTATGTACAAGACGAAGGGAACGGATTCGAAACAAGCAGCTCAAAGCCCTGGCAAGGATGTGACGCCGCGACGCCACGCCTACTCCGACTAGATCTAGAACAACCATCAGTGTCAGTAGCGCAGTAACCATGGCAGCTGAAATTAATAATAAGAATAATAATAACAAAAGATATGATGGTTAAAAAATACTCACCGACACATTGTTTTCCGTTAACGACTAAAATCGTATTTTCATTGCCTGCCAAGCTGTCACATGTGGCTTTTCCTCCGATAATTTTCTGTAAAAAGATATCAATTGATTACTTTTGGTTATTATTGATAACATAAAATTCTCATGTTATGTCCGAGGTATAACAACTCCGATGTTAAAAGCAGCTTGCAAACAAATACTATACGCATAAATATTAGAAAAATTACAGCAACACATGACAATGAAGATATAAAATTAAACTTACTTCGAGTTTCGGGAATTTTTTTAGATCAATTCTTAGGTGATCTGATATGCGCTGAAGTTCAATAACGGTGCAGTCGTATTCCGCTCCTGTGAGTTAAAATCCTAGTAAAATTTTCATCCGAAATTTCGATTTCCCAGGTTAATGAATTTACTTCTAGGGTGACAGAACAATTTTGCAAAGAGCAGAATTGAAGTGTCTCGTACAACGAAAAAGGATAATTATAATTTTGATGTGATACAAGTTTTGAAAAAATAAATCCAAAGGTATCTCTCAAATTTTCGAATGAAATATGTGTAGAACAAAAAGATATTCTATGGTTAACTATATTTAACTATAGCCAAATCGTATCCCGAAGCAGAAGGTGAAATACATAGATAAGCCATACCGTTTGATCAATATGATTTTATACCATCTTATATATCGCACAGTCGCAGCTTTGAAAAACGAGAATCGTGACATAGATTTCAACAAAAACTAAAAGTCATGGTGGGTGTATACTTATGAAGAGAAGGTGAAGATAGTGAACAGGAAGAGAGGAAAAGACAATCTGAAAACATTAAAGGAAGAGAAGGTGAAGAAAACCAAATGTATGGTGAAACTGGAACCGATAACGATGTCATTTTTAGAAACAGTAAACATGGCTAATCTAAAGACAACTGCTGAGTGCGTGTGCAAACCCTGTTTTGTTCGACTTTAGGTAAGTTTCATTCATTTATTGTTTTACTTTGAGTAACATGTTTTACATGCTGAGTTTGTGACCACATAGTTTTAAGAGCATTAAGAGTCGTTCTTGTGGAATGCTATTGTATTCAGGATGCACTTGTGGAATGCTATCGTTAAATAGTTTGAATACTTTGAGGGTTAATCCTCAATCCTCTGGAATGTCTATTATATAAGGATTAATCCTCAAATGTTTGAGGACTTTTAAGGATTACTCCTCTGGAATGTCTATTGTATTCGTCAGGAATGCTTTTGTTTGTGCTCTGGAATGCCCTTGTTCTCTTAGGAATGCTATTTCAGTGTCAAATGTTCTCGTCACAATATGGCCGAGACATTGCCGATGTGACGTTAAATATTAACTCACTCACTTTAGATGAAACTTTTGTTGCAGCAAAATCTTAAGAAAGTGCTTGCCTTTGTTAAGACCTTTCAATAGACGAAATAAGACCTAGTCGATCACCTGTAACTGGTAACTTTCCTCGGACTGGTAATATTTTGCAGTTTTTGTTAATTATTATCACATGAATGGACCAAATGTCACTTCTCGAGCTGCTTAGTTTTCAGGTTTTATTTTCATACACCACAGGATAGGATCGTTGAAAATTAAAATGATTATATTAATTACTCACCTAAGACAAAGTCTGGGTCATCGGCTCATTGTCCTCGTTCTCTTCTTCATTTACACTATCATCACAGCAATTGAAGAACTGAATTTTATTGAACGTACGATTACTCTTCCAGCGAGCCTGTCCCATGAAGATCATGTGGGTGGAAGATTTAAGTGCCTCGGTGTATTGCTCGTTTAGAAGCACATCATACTTGATATGTTTCTTATTGGCAGGTGTTAGGACGACCTTCCATAGATATTCGCCACGAATATTAACCTGTTCAGTACTGAAAACAAGGAGCAATAAGTTCTTTGGATGATCGCTCACTCTGCATCTGGAAGAAGTTTCATAACATATTCCATCCTCATCCACTTTCATCTTTAGTTCTGCTGGTGACTGCTTGATAACCTTGGGCTTAAACATTTTCTTTCATGGTGGTCAAGGCGTGATGGTGTCGGGACAAGGCGTGATGGAGTCATGTGGTCATCCTCCGTCCTGCGGTCTAGACGTGATGGGGAGACATGGTCACTCTCCGACTGATGGTCAAGGCATGATTGTGGTGTTGCATACCTCATCCCTGTGATGCGTCCAAGGTGAGATAGAGTCGGATCAACGTGTAATGGTGACAGAGAGACATGCTCACTCTCTGACCAGCGGTCGAGAGAATTGTCACGCTATGTCAGAGGAGGTGCCGGAGATATGCGTCGTGTCGGAGACGGAGAGGTGTCTTCTGCAGTAGGCTCGCGTGAAGGTCTCAATCTATGTACAAGACGAAGGGAACGGATTCGAAACAAGCAGCTCAAAGCCCTGGCAAGGATGTGACGCCGCGACGCCACGCCTACTCCGACTAGATCTAGAACAACCATCAGTGTCAGTAGCGCAGTAACCATGGCAGCTGAAATTAATAATAAGAATAATAATAACAAAAGATATGATGGTTAAAAAATACTCACCGACACATTGTTTTCCGTTAACGACTAAAATCGTATTTTCATTGCCTGCCAAGCTGTCACATGTGGCTTTTCCTCCGATAATTTTCTGTAAAAAGATATCAATTGATTACTTTTGGTTATTATTGATAACATAAAATTCTCATGTTATGTCCGAGGTATAACAACTCCGATGTTAAAAGCAGCTTGCAAACAAATACTATACGCATAAATATTAGAAAAATTACAGCAACACATGACAATGAAGATATAAAATTAAACTTACTTCGAGTTTCGGGAATTTTTTTAGATCAATTCTTAGGTGATCTGATATGCGCTGAAGTTCAATAACGGTGCAGTCGTATTCCGCTCCTGTGAGTTAAAATCCTAGTAAAATTTTCATCCGAAATTTCGATTTCCCAGGTTAATGAATTTACTTCTAGGGTGACAGAACAATTTTGCAAAGAGCAGAATTGAAGTGTCTCGTACAACGAAAAAGGATAATTATAATTTTGATGTGATACAAGTTTTGAAAAAATAAATCCAAAGGTATCTCTCAAATTTTCGAATGAAATATGTGTAGAACAAAAAGATATTCTATGGTTAACTATATTTAACTATAGCCAAATCGTATCCCGAAGCAGAAGGTGAAATACATAGATAAGCCATACCGTTTGATCAATATGATTTTATACCATCTTATATATCGCACAGTCGCAGCTTTGAAAAACGAGAATCGTGACATAGATTTCAACAAAAACTAAAAGTCATGGTGGGTGTATACTTATGAAGAGAAGGTGAAGATAGTGAACAGGAAGAGAGGAAAAGACAATCTGAAAACATTAAAGGAAGAGAAGGTGAAGAAAACCAAATGTATGGTGAAACTGGAACCGATAACGATGTCATTTTTAGAAACAGTAAACATGGCTAATCTAAAGACAACTGCTGAGTGCGTGTGCAAACCCTGTTTTGTTCGACTTTAGGTAAGTTTCATTCATTTATTGTTTTACTTTGAGTAACATGTTTTACATGCTGAGTTTGTGACCACATAGTTTTAAGAGCATTAAGAGTCGTTCTTGTGGAATGCTATTGTATTCAGGATGCACTTGTGGAATGCTATCGTTAAATAGTTTGAATACTTTGAGGGTTAATCCTCAATCCTCTGGAATGTCTATTATATAAGGATTAATCCTCAAATGTTTGAGGACTTTTAAGGATTACTCCTCTGGAATGTCTATTGTATTCGTCAGGAATGCTTTTGTTTGTGCTCTGGAATGCCCTTGTTCTCTTAGGAATGCTATTTCAGTGTCAAATGTTCTCGTCACAATATGGCCGAGACATTGCCGATGTGACGTTAAATATTAACTCACTCACTTTAGATGAAACTTTTGTTGCAGCAAAATCTTAAGAAAGTGCTTGCCTTTGTTAAGACCTTTCAGTAGACGAAATAAGACCTAGTCGATCACCTGTAACTGGTAACTTTCCTCGGACTGGTAATATTTTGCAGTTTTTGTTAATTATTATCACATGAATGGACCAAATGTCACTTCTCGAGCTGCTTAGTTTTCAGGTTTTATTTTCATACACCACAGGATAGGATCGTTGAAAATTAAAATGATTATATTAATTACTCACCTAAGACAAAGTCTGGGTCATCGGCTCATTGTCCTCGTTCTCTTCTTCATTTACACTATCATCACAGCAATTGAAGAACTGAATTTTATTGAACGTACGATTACTCTTCCAGCGAGCCTGTCCCATGAAGATCATGTGGGTGGAAGATTTAAGTGCCTCGGTGTATTGCTCGTTTAGAAGCACATCATACTTGATATGTTTCTTATTGGCAGGTGTTAGGACGACCTTCCATAGATATTCGCCACGAATATTAACCTGTTCAGTACTGAAAACAAGGAGCAATAAGTTCTTTGGATGATCGCTCACTCTGCATCTGGAAGAAGTTTCATAACATATTCCATCCTCATCCACTTTCATCTTTAGTTCTGCTGGTGACTGCTTGATAACCTTGGGCTTAAACATTTTCTTTCATGGTGGTCAAGGCGTGATGGTGTCGGGACAAGGCGTGATGGAGTCATGTGGTCATCCTCCGTCCTGCGGTCTAGACGTGATGGGGAGACATGGTCACTCTCCGACCGATGGTCAAGGCATGATTGTGGTGTTGCATACCTCATCCCTGTGATGTGTCCAAGGTGAGATAGAGTCGGATCAACGTGTAATGGTGACAGAGAGACATGCTCACTCTCTGACCAGCGGTCGAGAGAATTGTCACGCTATGTCAGAGGAGGTGCCGGAGATATGCGTCGTGTCGGAGACGGAGAGGTGTCTTCTGCAGTAGGCTCGCGTGAAGGTCTCAATCTATGTACAAGACGAAGGGAACGGATTCGAAACAAGCAGCTCAAAGCCCTGGCAAGGATGTGACGCCGCGACGCCACGCCTACTCCGACTAGATCTAGAAGAACCATCAGTGTCAGTAGCGCAGTAACCATGGCAGCTGAAATTAATAATAAGAATAATAATAACAAAAGATATGATGGTTAAAAAATACTCACCGACACATTGTTTTCCGTTAACGACTAAAATCGTATTTTCATTGCCTGCCAAGCTGTCACATATGGCTTTTCCTCCGATAATTTTCTGTAAAAAGATATCAATTGATTACTTTTGGTTATTATTGATAACATAAAATTCTCATGTTATGTCCGAGGTATAACAACTCCGATGTTAAAAGCAGCTTGCAAACAAATACTATACGCATAAATATTAGAAAAATTACAGCAACACATGACAATGAAGATATAAAATTAAACTTACTTCGAGTTTCGGGAATTTTTTTAGATCAATTCTTAGGTGATCTGATATGCGCTGAAGTTCAATAACGGTGCAGTCGTATTCCGCGCCTGTGAGTTCAATCCTAGTAAAATTTTCATCCGAAATTTCGATTTCCCAGGTTAATGAATTTACTTCTAGGGTGACAGAACAATTTTGCAAAGAGCAGAATTGAAGTGTCTCGTACAACGAAAAAGGATAATTATAATTTTGATGTGATATAAGTTTTGAAAAAATAAATCCAAAGGTATCTCTCAAATTTTCGAATGAAATATGTGTAGAACAAAAAGATATTCTATGGTTAACTATATTTAACTATAGCCAAATCGTATCCCGAAGCAGAAGGTGAAATACATAGATAAGCCATACCTTTTGATCAATATGATTTTATACCATCTTATATATCGCACAGTCGCAGCTTTGAAAAACGAGAATCGTGACATAGATTTCAACAAAAACTAAAAGTCATGGTGGGTGTATACTTATGAAGAGAAGGTGAAGGTAGTGAACAGGAAGAGAGGAAAAGACTATCTGAAAACATTAAAGGAAGAGAAGGTGAAGAAAACCAAATGTATGGTGAAACTGGAACCGATAACGATGTCATTTTTAAAAACAGTAAACATGGCTAATCTAAAGACAACTGCTGAGTACGTGTGCAAACCCTGTTTTGTTCGACTTTAGGTAAGTTTCATTCATTTATTGTTTTACTTTGAGTAACATGTTTTACATGCTGAGTTTGTGACCACATAGTTTTAAGAGCATTAAGAGTCGTTCTTGTGGAATGTTATTGTATTCAGGATGCACTTGTGGAATGCTATCGTTAAATAGTTTGAATACTTTGAGGGTTAATCCTCAATCCTCTGGAATGTCTATTATATAAGGATTAATCCTCAATAGTTTGAGGACTTTTAAGGATTACTCCTCTGGAATGTCTATTGTATTCGTCAGGAATGCTTTTGTTTGTGCTCTGGAATGCCCTTGTTCTCTTAGGAATGCTATTTCAGTGTCAAATGTTCTCGTCACAATATGGCCGAGACATTGCCGATGTGACGTTAAATATTAAACCACTCACTCACTTTAGATGAAACTTTTGTTGCAGCAAAATCTTAAGAGAGTGCTTGCCTTTGTTAAGACCTTTCAGTAGATGAAATAAGACCTAGTCGATCACCTGTAACTGGTAACTTTCCTCGGACTGGTAATATTTTGCAGTTTTTGTTAATTATTATCACATGAATGGACCAAATGTCACTTCTCGAGCTGCTTAGTTTTCAGGTTTTATTTTCATACACCACAGGATAGGATCGTTGAAAATTAAAATGATTATATTAATTACTCACCTAAGACAAAGTCTGGGTCATCGGCTCATTGTCCTCGTTCTCTTCTTCATTTACACTATCATCACAGCAATTGAAGAACTGAATTTTATTGAACGTACGATTACTCTTCCAGCGAGCCTGTCCCATGAAGATCATGTGGGTGGAAGATTTAAGTGCCTCGGTGTATTGCTCGTTTAGAAGCACATCATACTTGATATGTTTCTTATTGGCAGGTGTTAGGACGACCTTCCATAGATATTCGCCACGAATATTAACCTGTTCAGTACTGAAAACAAGGAGCAATAAGTTCTTTGGATGATCGCTCACTCTGCATCTGGAAGAAGTTTCATAACATATTCCATCCTCATCCACTTTCATCTTTAGTTCTGCTGGTGACTGCTTGATAACCTTGGGCTTAAACATTTTCTTTCATGGTGGTCAAGGCGTGATGGTGTCGGGACAAGGCGTGATGGAGTCATGTGGTCATCCTCCGTCCTGCGGTCTAGACGTGATGGGGAGACATGGTCACTCTCCGACCGATGGTCAAGGCATGATTGTGGTGTTGCATACCTCATCCCTGTGATGCGTCCAAGGTGAGATAGAGTCGGATCAACGTGTAATGGTGACAGAGAGACATGCTCACTCTCTGACCAGCGGTCGAGAGAATTGTCACGCTATGTCAGAGGAGGTGCCGGAGATATGCGTCGTGTCGGAGACGGAGAGGTGTCTTCTGCAGTAGGCTCGCGTGAAGGTCTCAATCTATGTACAAGACGAAGGGAACGGATTCGAAACAAGCAGCTCAAAGCCCTGGCAAGGATGTGACGCCGCGACGCCACGCCTACTCCGACTAGATCTAGAAGAACCATCAGTGTCAGTAGCGCAGTAACCATGGCAGCTGAAATTAATAATAAGAATAATAATAACAAAAGATATGATGGTTAAAAAATACTCACCGACACATTGTTTTCCGTTAACGACTAAAATCGTATTTTCATTGCCTGCCAAGCTGTCACATATGGCTTTTCCTCCGATAATTTTCTGTAAAAAGATATCAATTGATTACTTTTGGTTATTATTGATAACATAAAATTCTCATGTTATGTCCGAGGTATAACAACTCCGATGTTAAAAGCAGCTTGCAAACAAATACTATACGCATAAATATTAGAAAAATTACAGCAACACATGACAATGAAGATATAAAATTAAACTTACTTCGAGTTTCGGGAATTTTTTTAGATCAATTCTTAGGTGATCTGATATGCGCTGAAGTTCAATAACGGTGCAGTCGTATTCCGCGCCTGTGAGTTCAATCCTAGTAAAATTTTCATCCGAAATTTCGATTTCCCAGGTTAATGAATTTACTTCTAGGGTGACAGAACAATTTTGCAAAGAGCAGAATTGAAGTGTCTCGTACAACGAAAAAGGATAATTATAATTTTGATGTGATATAAGTTTTGAAAAAATAAATCCAAAGGTATCTCTCAAATTTTCGAATGAAATATGTGTAGAACAAAAAGATATTCTATGGTTAACTATATTTAACTATAGCCAAATCGTATCCCGAAGCAGAAGGTGAAATACATAGATAAGCCATACCTTTTGATCAATATGATTTTATACCATCTTATATATCGCACAGTCGCAGCTTTGAAAAACGAGAATCGTGACATAGATTTCAACAAAAACTAAAAGTCATGGTGGGTGTATACTTATGAAGAGAAGGTGAAGGTAGTGAACAGGAAGAGAGGAAAAGACTATCTGAAAACATTAAAGGAAGAGAAGGTGAAGAAAACCAAATGTATGGTGAAACTGGAACCGATAACGATGTCATTTTTAAAAACAGTAAACATGGCTAATCTAAAGACAACTGCTGAGTACGTGTGCAAACCCTGTTTTGTTCGACTTTAGGTAAGTTTCATTCATTTATTGTTTTACTTTGAGTAACATGTTTTACATGCTGAGTTTGTGACCACATAGTTTTAAGAGCATTAAGAGTCGTTCTTGTGGAATGTTATTGTATTCAGGATGCACTTGTGGAATGCTATCGTTAAATAGTTTGAATACTTTGAGGGTTAATCCTCAATCCTCTGGAATGTCTATTATATAAGGATTAATCCTCAATAGTTTGAGGACTTTTAAGGATTACTCCTCTGGAATGTCTATTGTATTCGTCAGGAATGCTTTTGTTTGTGCTCTGGAATGCCCTTGTTCTCTTAGGAATGCTATTTCAGTGTCAAATGTTCTCGTCACAATATGGCCGAGACATTGCCGATGTGACGTTAAATATTAAACCACTCACTCACTTTAGATGAAACTTTTGTTGCAGCAAAATCTTAAGAGAGTGCTTGCCTTTGTTAAGACCTTTCAGTAGATGAAATAAGACCTAGTCGATCACCTGTAACTGGTAACTTTCCTCGGACTGGTAATATTTTGCAGTTTTTGTTAATTATTATCACATGAATGGACCAAATGTCACTTCTCGATCTGCTTAGTTTTCAGGTTTTATTTTCATACACCACAGGATAGGATCGTTGAAAATTAAAATGATTATATTAATTACTCACCTAAGACAAAGTCTGGGTCATCGGCTCATTGTCCTCGTTATCTTCTTCATTTACACTATCATCACAGCAATTGAAGAACTGAATTTTATTGAACGTACGATTACTCTTCCAGCGGGCCTGTCCCATGAAGATCATGTGGGTGGAAGATTTAAGTGCCTCGGTGTATTGCTCGTTGAGAAGCACATCATACTTGATATGTTTCTTATTGGCAGGTGTTAGGACGACCTTCCATAGATATTCGCCACGAATATTAACCTGTTCAGTACTGAGAACAAGGAGCAATAAGTTCTTTGGATGATCACTCACTCTGCATCTGGAAGAAGTTTCATCATATATTCCATCCTCATCCACTTTCATCTTTAGTTCTGCTGGTGACTGCTTGATAACCTTGGGCTTAAACATTTTCTTTCATGGTGGTCAAGGCGTGATGGTGTCGGGACAAGGCGTGATGGAGTCATGTGGTCATCCTCGGTCCCTTGGTCTAGACGTGATGGGGAGACATGGTCACTCTCCGACCGATGGTCAAGGCATGATTGTGGTGTTGCATACCTCATCCCTGTGATGTGTCCAAGGTGAGATAGAGTCGGATCAACGTGTGATGGTGACAGAGAGACATGCTCACTCTCTGACCAGCGGTCGAGAGAATTGTCACGCTATGTCAGAGGAGGTGCCGGAGATATGCGTCGTGTCGGAGACGGAGAGGTGTCTTCTGCAGTAGGCTCGCGTGAAGGTCTCAATCTATGTACAAGACGAAGGGAACGGATTCGAAACAAGCAGCTCAAAGCCCTGGCAAGGATGTGACGCCGCGACGCCACGCCTACTCCGACTAGATCTAGAACAACCATCAGTGTCAGTAGCGCAGTAACCATGGCAGCTGAAATTAATAATAAGAATAATAATAACAAAAGATATGATGGTTAAAAAATACTCACCGACACATTGTTTTCCGTTAACGACTAAAATCGTATTTTCATTGCCTGCCAAGCTGTCACATATGGCTTTTCCTCCGATAATTTTCTGTAAAAAGATATCAATTGATTACTTTTGGTTATTATTGATAACATAAAATTCTCATGTTATGTCCGAGGTATAACAACTCCGATGTTAAAAGCAGCTTGCAAACAAATACTATACGCATAAATATTAGAAAAATTACAGCAACACATGACAATGAAGATATAAAATTAAACTTACTTCGAGTTTCGGGAATTTTTTTAGATCAATTCTTAGGTGATCTGATATGCGCTGAAGTTCAATAACGGTGCAGTCGTATTCCGCGCCTGTGAGTTCAATCCTAGTAAAATTTTCATCCGAAATTTCGATTTCCCAGGTTAATAAATTTACTTCTAGGGTGACAGAACAATTTTGCAAAGAGCAGAATTGAAGTGTCTCGTACAACGAAAAAGGATAATTATAATTTTGATGTGATACAAGTTTTGAAAAAATAAATCCAAAGGTATCTCTCAAATTTTCGAATGAAATATGTGTAGAACAAAAAGATATTCTATGGTTAACTATATTTAACTATAGCCAAATCGTATCCCGAAGCAGAAGGTGAAATACATAGATAAGCCATACCGTTTGATCAATATGATTTTATACCATCTTATATATCGCACAGTCGCAGCTTTGAAAAACGAGAATCGTGACATAGATTTCAACAAAAACTAAAAGTCATGGTGGGTGTATACTTATGAAGAGAAGGTGAAGATAGTGAACAGGAAGAGAGGAAAAGACAATCTGAAAACATTAAAGGAAGAGAAGGTGAAGAAAACCAAATGTATGGTGAAACTGGAACCGATAACGATGTCATTTTTAGAAACAGTAAACATGGCTAATCTAAAGACAACTGCTGAGTGCGTGTGCAAACCCTGTTTTGTTCGACTTTAGGTAAGTTTCATTCATTTATTGTTTTACTTTGAGTAACATGTTTTACATGCTGAGTTTGTGACCACATAGTTTTAAGAGCATTAAGAGTCGTTCTTGTGGAATGTTATTGTATTCAGGATGCACTTGTGGAATGCTATCGTTAAATAGTTTGAATACTTTGAGGGTTAATCCTCAATCCTCTGGAATGTCTATTATATAAGGATTAATCCTCAAATGTTTGAGGACTTTTAAGGATTACTCCTCTGGAATGTCTATTGTATTCGTCAGGAATGCTTTTGTTTGTGCTCTGGAATGCCCTTGTTCTCTTAGGAATGCTATTTCAGTGTCAAATGTTCTCGTCACAATATGGCCGAGACATTGCCGATGTGACGTTAAATATTAACTCACTCACTTTAGATGAAACTTTTGTTGCAGCAAAATCTTAAGAAAGTGCTTGCCTTTGTTAAGACCTTTCAATAGACGAAATAAGACCTAGTCGATCACCTGTAACTGGTAACTTTCCTCGGACTGGTAATATTTTGCAGTTTTTGTTAATTATTATCACATGAATGGACCAAATGTCACTTCTCGAGCTGCTTAGTTTTCAGGTTTTATTTTCATACACCACAGGATAGGATCGTTGAAAATTAAAATGATTATATTAATTACTCACCTAAGACAAAGTCTGGGTCATCGGCTCATTGTCCTCGTTATCTTCTTCATTTACACTATCATCACAGCAATTGAAGAACTGAATTTTATTGAACGTACGATTACTCTTCCAGCGGGCCTGTCCCATGAAGATCATGTGGGTGGAAGATTTAAGTGCCTCGGTGTATTGCTCGTTGAGAAGCACATCATACTTGATATGTTTCTTATTGGCAGGTGTTAGGACGACCTTCCATAGATATTCGCCACGAATATTAACCTGTTCAGTACTGAGAACAAGGAGCAATAAGTTCTTTGGATGATCACTCACTCTGCATCTGGAAGAAGTTTCATCATATATTCCATCCTCATCCACTTTCATCTTTAGTTCTGCTGGTGACTGCTTGATAACCTTGGGCTTAAACATTTTCTTTCATGGTGGTCAAGGCGTGATGGTGTCGGGACAAGGCGTGATGGAGTCATGTGGTCATCCTCCGTCCTGCGGTCTAGACGTGATGGGGAGACATGGTCACTCTCCGACCGATGGTCAAGGCATGATTGTGGTGTTGCATACCTCATCCCTGTGATGTGTCCAAGGTGAGATAGAGTCGGATCAACGTGTGATGGTGACAGAGAGACATGCTCACTCTCTGACCAGCGGTCGAGAGAATTGTCACGCTATGTCAGAGGAGGTGCCGGAGATATGCGTCGTGTCGGAGACGGAGAGGTGTCTTCTGCAGTAGGCTCGCGTGAAGGTCTCAATCTATGTACAAGACGAAGGGAACGGATTCGAAACAAGCAGCTCAAAGCCCTGGCAAGGATGTGACGCCGCAATGCCACGCCTACTCCGACTAGATCTAGAAGAACCATCAGTGTCAGTAGCGCAGTAACCATGGCAGCTGAAATTAATAATAAGAATAATAATAACAAAAGATATGATGGTTAAAAAATACTCACCGACACATTGTTTTCCGTTAACGACTAAAATCGTATTTTCATTGCCTGCCAAGCTGTCACATATGGCTTTTCCTCCGATAATTTTCTGTAAAAAGATATCAATTGATTACTTTTGGTTATTATTGATAACATAAAATTCTCATGTTATGTCCGAGGTATAACAACTCCGATGTTAAAAGCAGCTTGCAAACAAATACTATACGCATAAATATTAGAAAAATTACAGCAACACATGACAATGAAGATATAAAATTAAACTTACTTCGAGTTTCGGGAATTTTTTTAGATCAATTCTTAGGTGATCTGATATGCGCTGAAGTTCAATAACGGTGCAGTCGTATTCCGCGCCTGTGAGTTCAATCCTAGTAAAATTTTCATCCGAAATTTCGATTTCCCAGGTTAATAAATTTACTTCTAGGGTGACAGAACAATTTTGCAAAGAGCAGAATTGAAGTGTCTCGTACAACGAAAAAGGATAATTATAATTTTGATGTGATACAAGTTTTGAAAAAATAAATCCAAAGGTATCTCTCAAATTTTCGAATGAAATATGTGTAGAACAAAAAGATATTCTATGGTTAACTATATTTAACTATAGCCAAATCGTATCCCGAAGCAGAAGGTGAAATACATAGATAAGCCATACCGTTTGATCAATATGATTTTATACCATCTTATATATCGCACAGTCGCAGCTTTGAAAAACGAGAATCGTGACATAGATTTCAACAAAAACTAAAAGTCATGGTGGGTGTATACTTATGAAGAGAAGGTGAAGATAGTGAACAGGAAGAGAGGAAAAGACAATCTGAAAACATTAAAGGAAGAGAAGGTGAAGAAAACCAAATGTATGGTGAAACTGGAACCGATAACGATGTCATTTTTAGAAACAGTAAACATGGCTAATCTAAAGACAACTGCTGAGTGCGTGTGCAAACCCTGTTTTGTTCGACTTTAGGTAAGTTTCATTCATTTATTGTTTTACTTTGAGTAACATGTTTTACATGCTGAGTTTGTGACCACATAGTTTTAAGAGCATTAAGAGTCGTTCTTGTGGAATGCTATTGTATTCAGGATGCACTTGTGGAATGCTATCGTTAAATAGTTTGAATACTTTGAGGGTTAATCCTCAATCCTCTGGAATGTCTATTATATAAGGATTAATCCTCAAATGTTTGAGGACTTTTAAGGATTACTCCTCTGGAATGTCTATTGTATTCGTCAGGAATGCTTTTGTTTGTGCTCTGGAATGCCCTTGTTCTCTTAGGAATGCTATTTCAGTGTCAAATGTTCTCGTCACAATATGGCCGAGACATTGCCGATGTGACGTTAAATATTAACTCACTCACTTTAGATGAAACTTTTGTTGCAGCAAAATCTTAAGAAAGTGCTTGCCTTTGTTAAGACCTTTCAATAGACGAAATAAGACCTAGTCGATCACCTGTAACTGGTAACTTTCCTCGGACTGGTAATATTTTGCAGTTTTTGTTAATTATTATCACATGAATGGACCAAATGTCACTTCTCGAGCTGCTTAGTTTTCAGGTTTTATTTTCATACACCACAGGATAGGATCGTTGAAAATTAAAATGATTATATTAATTACTCACCTAAGACAAAGTCTGGGTCATCGGCTCATTGTCCTCGTTATCTTCTTCATTTACACTATCATCACAGCAATTGAAGAACTGAATTTTATTGAACGTACGATTACTCTTCCAGCGAGTCTGTCCCATGAAGATCATGTGGGTGGAAGATTTAAGTGCCTCGGTGTATTGCTCGTTTAGAAGCACATCATACTTGATATGTTTCTTATTGGCAGGTGTTAGGACGACCTTCCATAGATATTCGCCACGAATATTAACCTGTTCAGTACTGAAAACAAGGAGCAATAAGTTCTTTGGATGATCGCTCACTCTGCATCTGGAAGAAGTTTCATAACATATTCCATCCTCATCCACTTTCATCTTTAGTTCTGCTGGTGACTGCTTGATAACCTTGGGCTTAAACATTTTCTTTCATGGTGGTCAAGGCGTGATGGTGTCGGGACAAGGCGTGATGGAGTCATGTGGTCATCCTCCGTCCTGCGGTCTAGACGTGATGGGGAGACATGGTCACTCTCCGACCGATGGTCAAGGCATGATTGTGGTGTTGCATACCTCATCCCTGTGATGTGTCCAAGGTGAGATAGAGTCGGATCAACGTGTGATGGTGACAGAGAGACATGCTCACTCTCTGACCAGCGGTCGAGAGAATTGTCACGCTATGTCAGAGGAGGTGCCGGAGATATGCGTCGTGTCGGAGACGGAGAGGTGTCTTCTGCAGTAGGCTCGCGTGAAGGTCTCAATCTATGTACAAGACGAAGGGAACGGATTCGAAACAAGCAGCTCAAAGCCCTGGCAAGGATGTGACGCCGCGACGCCACGCCTACTCCGACTAGATCTAGAAGAACCATCAGTGTCAGTAGCGCAGTAACCATGGCAGCTGAAATTAATAATAAGAATAATAATAACAAAAGATATGATGGTTAAAAAATACTCACCGACACATTGTTTTCCGTTAACGACTAAAATCGTATTTTCATTGCCTGCCAAGCTGTCACATATGGCTTTTCCTCCGATAATTTTCTGTAAAAAGATATCAATTGATTACTTTTGGTTATTATTGATAACATAAAATTCTCATGTTATGTCCGAGGTATAACAACTCCGATGTTAAAAGCAGCTTGCAAACAAATACTATACGCATAAATATTAGAAAAATTACAGCAACACATGACAATGAAGATATAAAATTAAACTTACTTCGAGTTTCGGGAATTTTTTTAGATCAATTCTTAGGTGATCTGATATGCGCTGAAGTTCAATAACGGTGCAGTCGTATTCCGCGCCTGTGAGTTCAATCCTAGTAAAATTTTCATCCGAAATTTCGATTTCCCAGGTTAATAAATTTACTTCTAGGGTGACAGAACAATTTTGCAAAGAGCAGAATTGAAGTGTCTCGTACAACGAAAAAGGATAATTATAATTTTGATGTGATACAAGTTTTGAAAAAATAAATCCAAAGGTATCTCTCAAATTTTCGAATGAAATATGTGTAGAACAAAAAGATATTCTATGGTTAACTATATTTAACTATAGCCAAATCGTATCCCGAAGCAGAAGGTGAAATACATAGATAAGCCATACCGTTTGATCAATATGATTTTATACCATCTTATATATCGCACAGTCGCAGCTTTGAAAAACGAGAATCGTGACATAGATTTCAACAAAAACTAAAAGTCATGGTGGGTGTATACTTATGAAGAGAAGGTGAAGATAGTGAACAGGAAGAGAGGAAAAGACAATCTGAAAACATTAAAGGAAGAGAAGGTGAAGAAAACCAAATGTATGGTGAAACTGGAACCGATAACGATGTCATTTTTAGAAACAGTAAACATGGCTAATCTAAAGACAACTGCTGAGTGCGTGTGCAAACCCTGTTTTGTTCGACTTTAGGTAAGTTTCATTCATTTATTGTTTTACTTTGAGTAACATGTTTTACATGCTGAGTTTGTGACCACATAGTTTTAAGAGCATTAAGAGTCGTTCTTGTGGAATGTTATTGTATTCAGGATGCACTTGTGGAATGCTATCGTTAAATAGTTTGAATACTTTGAGGGTTAATCCTCAATCCTCTGGAATGTCTATTATATAAGGATTAATCCTCAAATGTTTGAGGACTTTTAAGGATTACTCCTCTGGAATGTCTATTGTATTCGTCAGGAATGCTTTTGTTTGTGCTCTGGAATGCCCTTGTTCTCTTAGGAATGCTATTTCAGTGTCAAATGTTCTCGTCACAATATGGCCGAGACATTGCCGATGTGACGTTAAATATTAACTCACTCACTTTAGATGAAACTTTTGTTGCAGCAAAATCTTAAGAAAGTGCTTGCCTTTGTTAAGACCTTTCAATAGACGAAATAAGACCTAGTCGATCACCTGTAACTGGTAACTTTCCTCGGACTGGTAATATTTTGCAGTTTTTGTTAATTATTATCACATGAATGGACCAAATGTCACTTCTCGAGCTGCTTAGTTTTCAGGTTTTATTTTCATACACCACAGGATAGGATCGTTGAAAATTAAAATGATTATATTAATTACTCACCTAAGACAAAGTCTGGGTCATCGGCTCATTGTCCTCGTTATCTTCTTCATTTACACTATCATCACAGCAATTGAAGAACTGAATTTTATTGAACGTACGATTACTCTTCCAGCGGGCCTGTCCCATGAAGATCATGTGGGTGGAAGATTTAAGTGCCTCGGTGTATTGCTCGTTGAGAAGCACATCATACTTGATATGTTTCTTATTGGCAGGTGTTAGGACGACCTTCCATAGATATTCGCCACGAATATTAACCTGTTCAGTACTGAGAACAAGGAGCAATAAGTTCTTTGGATGATCACTCACTCTGCATCTGGAAGAAGTTTCATCATATATTCCATCCTCATCCACTTTCATCTTTAGTTCTGCTGGTGACTGCTTGATAACCTTGGGCTTAAACATTTTCTTTCATGGTGGTCAAGGCGTGATGGTGTCGGGACAAGGCGTGATGGAGTCATGTGGTCATCCTCCGTCCTGCGGTCTAGACGTGATGGGGAGACATGGTCACTCTCCGACCGATGGTCAAGGCATGATTGTGGTGTTGCATACCTCATCCCTGTGATGTGTCCAAGGTGAGATAGAGTCGGATCAACGTGTGATGGTGACAGAGAGACATGCTCACTCTCTGACCAGCGGTCGAGAGAATTGTCACGCTATGTCAGAGGAGGTGCCGGAGATATGCGTCGTGTCGGAGACGGAGAGGTGTCTTCTGCAGTAGGCTCGCGTGAAGGTCTCAATCTATGTACAAGACGAAGGGAACGGATTCGAAACAAGCAGCTCAAAGCCCTGGCAAGGATGTGACGCCGCGATGCCACGCCTACTCCGACTAGATCTAGAAGAACCATCAGTGTCAGTAGCGCAGTAACCATGGCAGCTGAAATTAATAATAAGAATAATAATAACAAAAGATATGATGGTTAAAAAATACTCACCGACACATTGTTTTCCGTTAACGACTAAAATCGTATTTTCATTGCCTGCCAAGCTGTCACATATGGCTTTTCCTCCGATAATTTTCTGTAAAAAGATATCAATTGATTACTTTTGGTTATTATTGATAACATAAAATTCTCATGTTATGTCCGAGGTATAACAACTCCGATGTTAAAAGCAGCTTGCAAACAAATACTATACGCATAAATATTAGAAAAATTACAGCAACACATGACAATGAAGATATAAAATTAAACTTACTTCGAGTTTCGGGAATTTTTTTAGATCAATTCTTAGGTGATCTGATATGCGCTGAAGTTCAATAACGGTGCAGTCGTATTCCGCGCCTGTGAGTTCAATCCTAGTAAAATTTTCATCCGAAATTTCGATTTCCCAGGTTAATAAATTTACTTCTAGGGTGACAGAACAATTTTGCAAAGAGCAGAATTGAAGTGTCTCGTACAACGAAAAAGGATAATTATAATTTTGATGTGATACAAGTTTTGAAAAAATAAATCCAAAGGTATCTCTCAAATTTTCGAATGAAATATGTGTAGAACAAAAAGATATTCTATGGTTAACTATATTTAACTATAGCCAAATCGTATCCCGAAGCAGAAGGTGAAATACATAGATAAGCCATACCGTTTGATCAATATGATTTTATACCATCTTATATATCGCACAGTCGCAGCTTTGAAAAACGAGAATCGTGACATAGATTTCAACAAAAACTAAAAGTCATGGTGGGTGTATACTTATGAAGAGAAGGTGAAGATAGTGAACAGGAAGAGAGGAAAAGACAATCTGAAAACATTAAAGGAAGAGAAGGTGAAGAAAACCAAATGTATGGTGAAACTGGAACCGATAACGATGTCATTTTTAGAAACAGTAAACATGGCTAATCTAAAGACAACTGCTGAGTGCGTGTGCAAACCCTGTTTTGTTCGACTTTAGGTAAGTTTCATTCATTTATTGTTTTACTTTGAGTAACATGTTTTACATGCTGAGTTTGTGACCACATAGTTTTAAGAGCATTAAGAGTCGTTCTTGTGGAATGCTATTGTATTCAGGATGCACTTGTGGAATGCTATCGTTAAATAGTTTGAATACTTTGAGGGTTAATCCTCAATCCTCTGGAATGTCTATTATATAAGGATTAATCCTCAAATGTTTGAGGACTTTTAAGGATTACTCCTCTGGAATGTCTATTGTATTCGTCAGGAATGCTTTTGTTTGTGCTCTGGAATGCCCTTGTTCTCTTAGGAATGCTATTTCAGTGTCAAATGTTCTCGTCACAATATGGCCGAGACATTGCCGATGTGACGTTAAATATTAACTCACTCACTTTAGATGAAACTTTTGTTGCAGCAAAATCTTAAGAAAGTGCTTGCCTTTGTTAAGACCTTTCAATAGACGAAATAAGACCTAGTCGATCACCTGTAACTGGTAACTTTCCTCGGACTGGTAATATTTTGCAGTTTTTGTTAATTATTATCACATGAATGGACCAAATGTCACTTCTCGAGCTGCTTAGTTTTCAGGTTTTATTTTCATACACCACAGGATAGGATCGTTGAAAATTAAAATGATTATATTAATTACTCACCTAAGACAAAGTCTGGGTCATCGGCTCATTGTCCTCGTTATCTTCTTCATTTACACTATCATCACAGCAATTGAAGAACTGAATTTTATTGAACGTACGATTACTCTTCCAGCGAGTCTGTCCCATGAAGATCATGTGGGTGGAAGATTTAAGTGCCTCGGTGTATTGCTCGTTTAGAAGCACATCATACTTGATATGTTTCTTATTGGCAGGTGCTAGGACGACCTTCCATAGATATTCGCCACGAATATTAACCTGTTCAGTACTGAAAACAAGGAGCAATAAGTTCTTTGGATGATCGCTCACTCTGCATCTGGAAGAAGTTTCATAACATATTCCATCCTCATCCACTTTCATCTTTAGTTCTGCTGGTGACTGCTTGATAACCTTGGGCTTAAACATTTTCTTTCATGGTGGTCAAGGCGTGATGGTGTCGGGACAAGGCGTGATGGAGTCATGTGGTCATCCTCCGTCCTGCGGTCTAGACGTGATGGGGAGACATGGTCACTCTCCGACCGATGGTCAAGGCATGATTGTGGTGTTGCATACCTCATCCCTGTGATGTGTCCAAGGTGAGATAGAGTCGGATCAACGTGTGATGGTGACAGAGAGACATGCTCACTCTCTGACCAGCGGTCGAGAGAATTGTCACGCTATGTCAGAGGAGGTGCCGGAGATATGCGTCGTGTCGGAGACGGAGAGGTGTCTTCTGCAGTAGGCTCGCGTGAAGGTCTCAATCTATGTACAAGACGAAGGGAACGGATTCGAAACAAGCAGCTCAAAGCCCTGGCAAGGATGTGACGCCGCGACGCCACGCCTACTCCGACTAGATCTAGAAGAACCATCAGTGTCAGTAGCGCAGTAACCATGGCAGCTGAAATTAATAATAAGAATAATAATAACAAAAGATATGATGGTTAAAAAATACTCACCGACACATTGTTTTCCGTTAACGACTAAAATCGTATTTTCATTGCCTGCCAAGCTGTCACATATGGCTTTTCCTCCGATAATTTTCTGTAAAAAGATATCAATTGATTACTTTTGGTTATTATTGATAACATAAAATTCTCATGTTATGTCCGAGGTATAACAACTCCGATGTTAAAAGCAGCTTGCAAACAAATACTATACGCATAAATATTAGAAAAATTACAGCAACACATGACAATGAAGATATAAAATTAAACTTACTTCGAGTTTCGGGAATTTTTTTAGATCAATTCTTAGGTGATCTGATATGCGCTGAAGTTCAATAACGGTGCAGTCGTATTCCGCGCCTGTGAGTTCAATCCTAGTAAAATTTTCATCCGAAATTTCGATTTCCCAGGTTAATAAATTTACTTCTAGGGTGACAGAACAATTTTGCAAAGAGCAGAATTGAAGTGTCTCGTACAACGAAAAAGGATAATTATAATTTTGATGTGATACAAGTTTTGAAAAAATAAATCCAAAGGTATCTCTCAAATTTTCGAATGAAATATGTGTAGAACAAAAAGATATTCTATGGTTAACTATATTTAACTATAGCCAAATCGTATCCCGAAGCAGAAGGTGAAATACATAGATAAGCCATACCGTTTGATCAATATGATTTTATACCATCTTATATATCGCACAGTCGCAGCTTTGAAAAACGAGAATCGTGACATAGATTTCAACAAAAACTAAAAGTCATGGTGGGTGTATACTTATGAAGAGAAGGTGAAGATAGTGAACAGGAAGAGAGGAAAAGACAATCTGAAAACATTAAAGGAAGAGAAGGTGAAGAAAACCAAATGTATGGTGAAACTGGAACCGATAACGATGTCATTTTTAGAAACAGTAAACATGGCTAATCTAAAGACAACTGCTGAGTGCGTGTGCAAACCCTGTTTTGTTCGACTTTAGGTAAGTTTCATTCATTTATTGTTTTACTTTGAGTAACATGTTTTACATGCTGAGTTTGTGACCACATAGTTTTAAGAGCATTAAGAGTCGTTCTTGTGGAATGCTATTGTATTCAGGATGCACTTGTGGAATGCTATCGTTAAATAGTTTGAATACTTTGAGGGTTAATCCTCAATCCTCTGGAATGTCTATTATATAAGGATTAATCCTCAAATGTTTGAGGACTTTTAAGGATTACTCCTCTGGAATGTCTATTGTATTCGTCAGGAATGCTTTTGTTTGTGCTCTGGAATGCCCTTGTTCTCTTAGGAATGCTATTTCAGTGTCAAATGTTCTCGTCACAATATGGCCGAGACATTGCCGATGTGACGTTAAATATTAACTCACTCACTTTAGATGAAACTTTTGTTGCAGCAAAATCTTAAGAAAGTGCTTGCCTTTGTTAAGACCTTTCAATAGACGAAATAAGACCTAGTCGATCACCTGTAACTGGTAACTTTCCTCGGACTGGTAATATTTTGCAGTTTTTGTTAATTATTATCACATGAATGGACCAAATGTCACTTCTCGAGCTGCTTAGTTTTCAGGTTTTATTTTCATACACCACAGGATAGGATCGTTGAAAATTAAAATGATTATATTAATTACTCACCTAAGACAAAGTCTGGGTCATCGGCTCATTGTCCTCGTTCTCTTCTTCATTTACACTATCATCACAGCAATTGAAGAACTGAATTTTATTGAACGTACGATTACTCTTCCAGCGAGTCTGTCCCATGAAGATCATGTGGGTGGAAGATTTAAGTGCCTCGGTGTATTGCTCGTTTAGAAGCACATCATACTTGATATGTTTCTTATTGGCAGGTGTTAGGACGACCTTCCATAGATATTCGCCACGAATATTAACCTGTTCAGTACTGAAAACAAGGAGCAATAAGTTCTTTGGATGATCGCTCACTCTGCATCTGGAAGAAGTTTCATAACATATTCCATCCTCATCCACTTTCATCTTTAGTTCTGCTGGTGACTGCTTGATAACCTTGGGCTTAAACATTTTCTTTCATGGTGGTCAAGGCGTGATGGTGTCGGGACAAGGCGTGATGGAGTCATGTGGTCATCCTCCGTCCTGCGGTCTAGACGTGATGGGGAGACATGGTCACTCTCCGACCGATGGTCAAGGCATGATTGTGGTGTTGCATACCTCATCCCTGTGATGTGTCCAAGGTGAGATAGAGTCGGATCAACGTGTGATGGTGACAGAGAGACATGCTCACTCTCTGACCAGCGGTCGAGAGAATTGTCACGCTATGTCAGAGGAGGTGCCGGAGATATGCGTCGTGTCGGAGACGGAGAGGTGTCTTCTGCAGTAGGCTCGCGTGAAGGTCTCAATCTATGTACAAGACGAAGGGAACGGATTCGAAACAAGCAGCTCAAAGCCCTGGCAAGGATGTGACGCCGCGACGCCACGCCTACTCCGACTAGATCTAGAAGAACCATCAGTGTCAGTAGCGCAGTAACCATGGCAGCTGAAATTAATAATAAGAATAATAATAACAAAAGATATGATGGTTAAAAAATACTCACCGACACATTGTTTTCCGTTAACGACTAAAATCGTATTTTCATTGCCTGCCAAGCTGTCACATATGGCTTTTCCTCCGATAATTTTCTGTAAAAAGATATCAATTGATTACTTTTGGTTATTATTGATAACATAAAATTCTCATGTTATGTCCGAGGTATAACAACTCCGATGTTAAAAGCAGCTTGCAAACAAATACTATACGCATAAATATTAGAAAAATTACAGCAACACATGACAATGAAGATATAAAATTAAACTTACTTCGAGTTTCGGGAATTTTTTTAGATCAATTCTTAGGTGATCTGATATGCGCTGAAGTTCAATAACGGTGCAGTCGTGTTCCGCGCCTGTGAGTTCAATCCTAGTAAAATTTTCATCCGAAATTTCGATTTCCCAGGTTAATGAATTTACTTCTAGGGTGACAGAACAATTTTGCAAAGAGCAGAATTGAAGTGTCTCGTACAACGAAAAAGGATAATTATAATTTTGATGTGATACAAGTTTTGAAAAAATAAATCCAAAGGTATCTCTCAAATTTTCGAATGAAATATGTGTAGAACAAAAAGATATTCTATGGTTAACTATATTTAACTATAGCCAAATCGTATCCCGAAGCAGAAGGTGAAATACATAGATAAGCCATACCTTTTGATCAATATGATTTTATACCATCTTATATATCGCACAGTCGCAGCTTTGAAAAACGAGAATCGTGACATAGATTTCAACAAAAACTAAAAGTCATGGTGGGTGTATACTTATGAAGAGAAGGTGAAGATAGTGAACAGGAAGAGAGGAAAAGACTATCTGAAAACATTAAAGGAAGAGAAGGTGAAGAAAACCAAATGTATGGTGAAACTGGAACCGATAACGATGTCATTTTTAAAAACAGTAAACATGGCTAATCTAAAGACAACTGCTGAGTGCGTGTGCAAACCCTGTTTTGTTCGACTTTAGGTAAGTTTCATTCATTTATTGTTTTACTTTGAGTAACATGTTTTACATGCTGAGTTTGTGACCACATAGTTTTAAGAGCATTAAGAGTCGTTCTTGTGGAATGTTATTGTATTCAGGATGCACTTGTGGAATGCTATCGTTAAATAGTTTGAATACTTTGAGGGTTAATCCTCAATCCTCTGGAATGTCTATTATATAAGGATTAATCCTCAATAGTTTGAGGACTTTTAAGGATTACTCCTCTGGAATGTCTATTGTATTCGTCAGGAATGCTTTTGTTTGTGCTCTGGAATGCCCTTGTTCTCTTAGGAATGCTATTTCAGTGTTAAATGTTCTCGTCACAATATGGCCGAGACATTGCCGATGTGACGTTAAATATTAACCCACTCACTCACTTTAGATGAAACTTTTGTTGCAGCAAAATCTTAAGAGAGTGCTTGCCTTTGTTAAGACCTTTCAGTAGATGAAATAAGACCTAGTCGATCACCTGTAACTGGTAACTTTCCTCGGACTGGTAATATTTTGCAGTTTTTGTTAATTATTATCACATGAATGGACCAAATGTCACTTCTCGAGCTGCTTAGTTTTCAGGTTTTATTTTCATACACCACAGGATAGGATCGTTGAAAATTAAAATGATTATATTAATTACTCACCTAAGACAAAGTCTGGGTCATCGGCTCATTGTCCTCGTTATCTTCTTCATTTACACTATCATCACAGCAATTGAAGAACTGAATTTTATTGAACGTACGATTACTCTTCCAGCGGGCCTGTCCCATGAAGATCATGTGGGTGGAAGATTTAAGTGCCTCGGTGTATTGCTCGTTGAGAAGCACATCATACTTGATATGTTTCTTATTGGCAGGTGCTAGGACGACCTTCCATAGATATTCGCCACGAATATTAACCTGTTCAGTACTGAGAACAAGGAGCAATAAGTTCTTTGGATGATCACTCACTCTGCATCTGGAAGAAGTTTCATGATATATTCCATCCTCATCCACTTTCATCTTTAGTTCTGCTGGTGACTGCTTGATAACCTTGGGCTTAAACATTTTCTTTCATGGTGGTCAAGGCGTGATGGTGTCGGGACAAGGCGTGATGGAGTCATGTGGTCATCCTCGGTCCCTTGGTCTAGACGTGATGGGGAGACATGGTCACTCTCCGACCGATGGTCAAGGCATGATTGTGGTGTTGCATACCTCATCCCTGTGATGCGTCCAAGGTGAGATAGAGTCGGATCAACGTGTGATGGTGACAGAGAGACATGCTCACTCTCTGACCAGCGGTCGAGAGAATTGTCACGCTATGTCAGAGGAGGTGCCGGAGATATGCGTCGTGTCGGAGACGGAGAGGTGTCTTCTGCAGTAGGCTCGCGTGAAGGTCTCAATCTATGTACAAGACGAAGGGAACGGATTCGAAACAAGCAGCTCAAAGCCCTGGCAAGGATGTGACGCCGCGACGCCACGCCTACTCCGACTAGATCTAGAAGAACCATCAGTGTCAGTAGCGCAGTAACCATGGCAGCTGAAATTAATAATAAGAATAATAATAACAAAAGATATGATGGTTAAAAAATACTCACCGACACATTGTTTTCCGTTAACGACTAAAATCGTATTTTCATTGCCTGCCAAGCTGTCACATGTGGCTTTTCCTCCGATAATTTTCTGTAAAAAGATATCAATTGATTACTTTTGGTTATTATTAATAACATAAAATTCTCATGTTATGTCCGAGGTATAACAACTCCGATGTTAAAAGCAGCTTGCAAACAAATACTATACGCATAAATATTAGAAAAATTACAGCAACACATGACAATGAAGATATAAAATTAAACTTACTTCGAGTTTCGGGAATTTTTTTAGATCAATTCTTAGGTGATCTGATATGCGCTGAAGTTCAATAACGGTGCAGTCGTATTCCGCGCCTGTGAGTTCAATCCTAGTAAAATTTTCATCCGAAATTTCGATTTCCCAGGTTAATAAATTTACTTCTAGGGTGACAGAACAATTTTGCAAAGAGCAGAATTGAAGTGTCTCGTACAACGAAAAAGGATAATTATAATTTTGATGTGATACAAGTTTTGAAAAAATAAATCCAAAGGTATCTCTCAAATTTTCGAATGAAATATGTGTAGAACAAAAAGATATTCTATGGTTAACTATATTTAACTATAGCCAAATCGTATCCCGAAGCAGAATGTGAAATACATAGATAAGCCATACCGTTTGATCAATATGATTTTATACCATCTTATATATCGCACAGTCGCAGCTTTGAAAAACGAGAATCGTGACATAGATTTCAACAAAAACTAAAAGTCATGGTGGGTGTATACTTATGAAGAGAAGGTGAAGATAGTGAACAGGAAGAGAGGAAAAGACAATCTGAAAACATTAAAGGAAGAGAAGGTGAAGAAAACCAAATGTATGGTGAAACTGGAACCGATAACGATGTCATTTTTAAAAACAGTAAACATGGCTAATCTAAAGACAACTGCTGAGTGCGTGTGCAAACCCTGTTTTGTTCGACTTTAGGTAAGTTTC
Source organism: Haliotis asinina (assembly GCF_037392515.1). Taxonomy (NCBI): domain Eukaryota; kingdom Metazoa; phylum Mollusca; class Gastropoda; order Lepetellida; family Haliotidae; genus Haliotis; species Haliotis asinina. The sequence goes on from NC_090292.1 coordinate 51,079,284, forward strand.
ATTCATTTATTGTTTTACTTTGAGTAACATGTTTTACATGCTGAGTTTGTGACCACATAGTTTTAAGAGCATTAAGAGTCGTTCTTGTGGAATGCTATTGTATTCAGGATGCACTTGTGGAATGCTATCGTTAAATAGTTTGAATACTTTGAGGGTTAATCCTCAATCCTCTGGAATGTCTATTATATAAGGATTAATCCTCAATAGTTTGAGGACTTTTAAGGATTACTCCTCTGGAATGTCTATTGTATTCGTCAGGAATGCTTTTGTTTGTGCTCTGGAATGCCCTTGTTCTCTTAGGAATGCTATTTCAGTGTTAAATGTTCTCGTCACAATATGGCCGAGACATTGCCGATGTGACGTTAAATATTAACCCACTCACTCACTTTAGATGAAACTTTTGTTGCAGCAAAATCTTAAGAGAGTGCTTGCCTTTGTTAAGACCTTTCAGTAGATGAAATAAGACCTAGTCGATCACCTGTAACTGGTAACTTTCCTCGGACTGGTAATATTTTGCAGTTTTTGTTAATTATTATCACATGAATGGACCAAATGTCACTTCTCGAGCTGCTTAGTTTTCAGGTTTTATTTTCATACACCACAGGATAGGATCGTTGAAAATTAAAATGATTATATTAATTACTCACCTAAGACAAAGTCTGGGTCATCGGCTCATTGTCCTCGTTATCTTCTTCATTTACACTATCATCACAGCAATTGAAGAACTGAATTTTATTGAACGTACGATTACTCTTCCAGCGGGCCTGTCCCATGAAGATCATGTGGGTGGAAGATTTAAGTGCCTCGGTGTATTGCTCGTTGAGAAGCACATCATACTTGATATGTTTCTTATTGGCAGGTGCTAGGACGACCTTCCATAGATATTCGCCACGAATATTAACCTGTTCAGTACTGAGAACAAGGAGCAATAAGTTCTTTGGATGATCACTCACTCTGCATCTGGAAGAAGTTTCATGATATATTCCATCCTCATCCACTTTCATCTTTAGTTCTGCTGGTGACTGCTTGATAACCTTGGGCTTAAACATTTTCTTTCATGGTGGTCAAGGCGTGATGGTGTCGGGACAAGGCGTGATGGAGTCATGTGGTCATCCTCGGTCCCTTGGTCTAGACGTGATGGGGAGACATGGTCACTCTCCGACCGATGGTCAAGGCATGATTGTGGTGTTGCATACCTCATCCCTGTGATGCGTCCAAGGTGAGATAGAGTCGGATCAACGTGTGATGGTGACAGAGAGACATGCTCACTCTCTGACCAGCGGTCGAGAGAATTGTCACGCTATGTCAGAGGAGGTGCCGGAGATATGCGTCGTGTCGGAGACGGAGAGGTGTCTTCTGCAGTAGGCTCGCGTGAAGGTCTCAATCTATGTACAAGACGAAGGGAACGGATTCGAAACAAGCAGCTCAAAGCCCTGGCAAGGATGTGACGCCGCGACGCCACGCCTACTCCGACTAGATCTAGAAGAACCATCAGTGTCAGTAGCGCAGTAACCATGGCAGCTGAAATTAATAATAAGAATAATAATAACAAAAGATATGATGGTTAAAAAATACTCACCGACACATTGTTTTCCGTTAACGACTAAAATCGTATTTTCATTGCCTGCCAAGCTGTCACATGTGGCTTTTCCTCCGATAATTTTCTGTAAAAAGATATCAATTGATTACTTTTGGTTATTATTAATAACATAAAATTCTCATGTTATGTCCGAGGTATAACAACTCCGATGTTAAAAGCAGCTTGCAAACAAATACTATACGCATAAATATTAGAAAAATTACAGCAACACATGACAATGAAGATATAAAATTAAACTTACTTCGAGTTTCGGGAATTTTTTTAGATCAATTCTTAGGTGATCTGATATGCGCTGAAGTTCAATAACGGTGCAGTCGTATTCCGCGCCTGTGAGTTCAATCCTAGTAAAATTTTCATCCGAAATTTCGATTTCCCAGGTTAATAAATTTACTTCTAGGGTGACAGAACAATTTTGCAAAGAGCAGAATTGAAGTGTCTCGTACAACGAAAAAGGATAATTATAATTTTGATGTGATACAAGTTTTGAAAAAATAAATCCAAAGGTATCTCTCAAATTTTCGAATGAAATATGTGTAGAACAAAAAGATATTCTATGGTTAACTATATTTAACTATAGCCAAATCGTATCCCGAAGCAGAATGTGAAATACATAGATAAGCCATACCGTTTGATCAATATGATTTTATACCATCTTATATATCGCACAGTCGCAGCTTTGAAAAACGAGAATCGTGACATAGATTTCAACAAAAACTAAAAGTCATGGTGGGTGTATACTTATGAAGAGAAGGTGAAGATAGTGAACAGGAAGAGAGGAAAAGACAATCTGAAAACATTAAAGGAAGAGAAGGTGAAGAAAACCAAATGTATGGTGAAACTGGAACCGATAACAATGTCATTTTTAGAAACAGTAAACATGGCTAATCTAAAGACAACTGCTGAGTGCGTGTGCAAACCCTGTTTTGTTCGACTTTAGGTAAGTTTCATTCATTTATTGTTTTACTTTGAGTAACATGTTTTACATGCTGAGTTTGTGACCACATAGTTTTAAGAGCATTAAGAGTCGTTCTTGTGGAATGCTATTGTATTCAGGATGCACTTGTGGAATGCTATCGTTAAATAGTTTGAATACTTTGAGGGTTAATCCTCAATCCTCTGGAATGTCTATTATATAAGGATTAATCCTCAATAGTTTGAGGACTTTTAAGGATTACTCCTCTGGAATGTCTATTGTATTCGTCAGGAATGCTTTTGTTTGTGCTCTGGAATGCCCTTGTTCTCTTAGGAATGCTATTTCAGTGTTAAATGTTCTCGTCACAATATGGCCGAGACATTGCCGATGTGACGTTAAATATTAACCCACTCACTCACTTTAGATGAAACTTTTGTTGCAGCAAAATCTTAAGAGAGTGCTTGCCTTTGTTAAGACCTTTCAGTAGATGAAATAAGACCTAGTCGATCACCTGTAACTGGTAACTTTCCTCGGACTGGTAATATTTTGCAGTTTTTGTTAATTATTATCACATGAATGGACCAAATGTCACTTCTCGAGCTGCTTAGTTTTCAGGTTTTATTTTCATACACCACAGGATAGGATCGTTGAAAATTAAAATGATTATATTAATTACTCACCTAAGACAAAGTCTGGGTCATCGGCTCATTGTCCTCGTTATCTTCTTCATTTACACTATCATCACAGCAATTGAAGAACTGAATTTTATTGAACGTACGATTACTCTTCCAGCGGGCCTGTCCCATGAAGATCATGTGGGTGGAAGATTTAAGTGCCTCGGTGTATTGCTCGTTGAGAAGCACATCATACTTGATATGTTTCTTATTGGCAGGTGCTAGGACGACCTTCCATAGATATTCGCCACGAATATTAACCTGTTCAGTACTGAGAACAAGGAGCAATAAGTTCTTTGGATGATCACTCACTCTGCATCTGGAAGAAGTTTCATGATATATTCCATCCTCATCCACTTTCATCTTTAGTTCTGCTGGTGACTGCTTGATAACCTTGGGCTTATACATTTTCTTTCATGGTGGTCAAGGCGTGATGGTGTCGGGACAAGGCGTGATGGAGTCATGTGGTCATCCTCGGTCCCTTGGTCTAGACGTGATGGGGAGACATGGTCACTCTCCGACCGATGGTCAAGGCATGATTGTGGTGTTGCATACCTCATCCCTGTGATGCGTCCAAGGTGAGATAGAGTCGGATCAACGTGTGATGGTGACAGAGAGACATGCTCACTCTCTGACCAGCGGTCGAGAGAATTGTCACGCTATGTCAGAGGAGGTGCCGGAGATATGCGTCATGTCGGAGACGGAGAGGTGTCTTCTGCAGTAGGCTCGCGTGAAGGTCTCAATCTATGTACAAGACGAAGGGAACGGATTCGAAACAAGCAGCTCAAAGCCCTGGCAAGGATGTGACGCCGCGACGCCACGCCTACTCCGACTAGATCTAGAAGAACCATCAGTGTCAGTAGCGCAGTAACCATGGCAGCTGAAATTAATAATAAGAATAATAATAACAAAAGATATGATGGTTAAAAAATACTCACCGACACATTGTTTTCCGTTAACGACTAAAATCGTATTTTCATTGCCTGCCAAGCTGTCACATGTGGCTTTTCCTCCGATAATTTTCTGTAAAAAGATATCAATTGATTACTTTTGGTTATTATTAATAACATAAAATTCTCATGTTATGTCCGAGGTATAACAACTCCGATGTTAAAAGCAGCTTGCAAACAAATACTATACGCATAAATATTAGAAAAATTACAGCAACACATGACAATGAAGATATAAAATTAAACTTACTTCGAGTTTCGGGAATTTTTTTAGATCAATTCTTAGGTGATCTGATATGCGCTGAAGTTCAATAACGGTGCAGTCGTATTCCGCGCCTGTGAGTTCAATCCTAGTAAAATTTTCATCCGAAATTTCGATTTCCCAGGTTAATAAATTTACTTCTAGGGTGACAGAACAATTTTGCAAAGAGCAGAATTGAAGTGTCTCGTACAACGAAAAAGGATAATTATAATTTTGATGTGATACAAGTTTTGAAAAAATAAATCCAAAGGTATCTCTCAAATTTTCGAATGAAATATGTGTAGAACAAAAAGATATTCTATGGTTAACTATATTTAACTATAGCCAAATCGTATCCCGAAGCAGAATGTGAAATACATAGATAAGCCATACCGTTTGATCAATATGATTTTATACCATCTTATATATCGCACAGTCGCAGCTTTGAAAAACGAGAATCGTGACATAGATTTCAACAAAAACTAAAAGTCATGGTGGGTGTATACTTATGAAGAGAAGGTGAAGATAGTGAACAGGAAGAGAGGAAAAGACAATCTGAAAACATTAAAGGAAGAGAAGGTGAAGAAAACCAAATGTATGGTGAAACTGGAACCGATAACGATGTCATTTTTAGAAACAGTAAACATGGCTAATCTAAAGACAACTGCTGAGTGCGTGTGCAAACCCTGTTTTGTTCGACTTTAGGTAAGTTTCATTCATTTATTGTTTTACTTTGAGTAACATGTTTTACATGCTGAGTTTGTGACCACATAGTTTTAAGAGCATTAAGAGTCGTTCTTGTGGAATGCTATTGTATTCAGGATGCACTTGTGGAATGCTATCGTTAAATAGTTTGAATACTTTGAGGGTTAATCCTCAATCCTCTGGAATGTCTATTATATAAGGATTAATCCTCAAATGTTTGAGGACTTTTAAGGATTACTCCTCTGGAATGTCTATTGTATTCGTCAGGAATGCTTTTGTTTGTGCTCTGGAATGCCCTTGTTCTCTTAGGAATGCTATTTCAGTGTCAAATGTTCTCGTCACAATATGGCCGAGACATTGCCGATGTGACGTTAAATATTAACTCACTCACTTTAGATGAAACTTTTGTTGCAGCAAAATCTTAAGAAAGTGCTTGCCTTTGTTAAGACCTTTCAATAGAAGAAATAAGACCTAGTCGATCACCTGTAACTGGTAACTTTCCTCGGACTGGTAATATTTTGCAGTTTTTGTTAATTATTATCACATGAATGGACCAAATGTCACTTCTCGAGCTGCTTAGTTTTCAGGTTTTATTTTCATACACCACAGGATAGGATCGTTGAAAATTAAAATGATTATATTAATTACTCACCTAAGACAAAGTCTGGGTCATCGGCTCATTGTCCTCGTTCTCTTCTTCATTTACACTATCATCACAGCAATTGAAGAACTGAATTTTATTGAACGTACGATTACTCTTCCAGCGAGCCTGTCCCATGAAGATCATGTGGGTGGAAGATTTAAGTGCCTCGGTGTATTGCTCGTTTAGAAGCACATCATACTTGATATGTTTCTTATTGGCAGGTGTTAGGACGACCTTCCATAGATATTCGCCACGAATATTAACCTGTTCAGTACTGAAAACAAGGAGCAATAAGTTCTTTGGATGATCGCTCACTCTGCATCTGGAAGAAGTTTCATAACATATTCCATCCTCATCCACTTTCATCTTTAGTTCTGCTGGTGACTGCTTGATAACCTTGGGCTTAAACATTTTCTTTCATGGTGGTCAAGGCGTGATGGTGTCGGGACAAGGCGTGATGGAGTCATGTGGTCATCCTCCGTCCTGCGGTCTAGACGTGATGGGGAGACATGGTCACTCTCCGACCGATGGTCAAGGCATGATTGTGGTGTTGCATACCTCATCCCTGTGATGTGTCCAAGGTGAGATAGAGTCGGATCAACGTGTGATGGTGACAGAGAGACATGCTCACTCTCTGACCAGCGGTCGAGAGAATTGTCACGCTATGTCAGAGGAGGTGCCGGAGATATGCGTCGTGTCGGAGACGGAGAGGTGTCTTCTGCAGTAGGCTCGCGTGAAGGTCTCAATCTATGTACAAGACGAAGGGAACGGATTCGAAACAAGCAGCTCAAAGCCCTGGCAAGGATGTGACGCCGCGACGCCACGCCTACTCCGACTAGATCTAGAAGAACCATCAGTGTCAGTAGCGCAGTAACCATGGCAGCTGAAATTAATAATAAGAATAATAATAACAAAAGATATGATGGTTAAAAAATACTCACCGACACATTGTTTTCCGTTAACGACTAAAATCGTATTTTCATTGCCTGCCAAGCTGTCACATATGGCTTTTCCTCCGATAATTTTCTGTAAAAAGATATCAATTGATTACTTTTGGTTATTATTGATAACATAAAATTCTCATGTTATGTCCGAGGTATAACAACTCCGATGTTAAAAGCAGCTTGCAAACAAATACTATACGCATAAATATTAGAAAAATTACAGCAACACATGACAATGAAGATATAAAATTAAACTTACTTCGAGTTTCGGGAATTTTTTTACATCAATTCTTAGGTGATCTGATATGCGCTGAAGTTCAATAACGGTGCAGTCGTATTCCGCGCCTGTGAGTTCAATCCTAGTAAAATTTTCATCCGAAATTTCGATTTCCCAGGTTAATGAATTTACTTCTAGGGTGACAGAACAATTTTGCAAAGAGCAGAATTGAAGTGTCTCGTACAACGAAAAAGGATAATTATAATTTTGATGTGATACAAGTTTTGAAAAAATAAATCCAAAGGTATCTCTCAAATTTTCGAATGAAATATGTGTAGAACAAAAAGATATTCTATGGTTAACTATATTTAACTATAGCCAAATCGTATCCCGAAGCAGAAGGTGAAATACATAGATAAGCCATACCTTTTGATCAATATGATTTTATACCATCTTATATATCGCACAGTCGCAGCTTTGAAAAACGAGAATCGTGACATAGATTTCAACAAAAACTAAAAGTCATGGTGGGTGTATACTTATGAAGAGAAGGTGAAGGTAGTGAACAGGAAGAGAGGAAAAGACTATCTGAAAACATTAAAGGAAGAGAAGGTGAAGAAAACCAAATGTATGGTGAAACTGGAACCGATAACGATGTCATTTTTAAAAACAGTAAACATGGCTAATCTAAAGACAACTGCTGAGTACGTGTGCAAACCCTGTTTTGTTCGACTTTAGGTAAGTTTCATTCATTTATTGTTTTACTTTGAGTAACATGTTTTACATGCTGAGTTTGTGACCACATAGTTTTAAGAGCATTAAGAGTCGTTCTTGTGGAATGTTATTGTATTCAGGATGCACTTGTGGAATGCTATCGTTAAATAGTTTGAATACTTTGAGGGTTAATCCTCAATCCTCTGGAATGTCTATTATATAAGGATTAATCCTCAATAGTTTGAGGACTTTTAAGGATTACTCCTCTGGAATGTCTATTGTATTCGTCAGGAATGCTTTTGTTTGTGCTCTGGAATGCCCTTGTTCTCTTAGGAATGCTATTTCAGTGTTAAATGTTCTCGTCACAATATGGCCGAGACATTGCCGATGTGACGTTAAATATTAACCCACTCACTCACTTTAGATGAAACTTTTGTTGCAGCAAAATCTTAAGAGAGTGCTTGCCTTTGTTAAGACCTTTCAGTAGATGAAATAAGACCTAGTCGATCACCTGTAACTGGTAACTTTCCTCGGACTGGTAATATTTTGCAGTTTTTGTTAATTATTATCACATGAATGGACCAAATGTCACTTCTCGAGCTGCTTAGTTTTCAGGTTTTATTTTCATACACCACAGGATAGGATCGTTGAAAATTAAAATGATTATATTAATTACTCACCTAAGACAAAGTCTGGGTCATCGGCTCATTGTCCTCGTTATCTTCTTCATTTACACTATCATCACAGCAATTGAAGAACTGAATTTTATTGAACGTACGATTACTCTTCCAGCGGGCCTGTCCCATGAAGATCATGTGGGTGGAAGATTTAAGTGCCTCGGTGTATTGCTCGTTGAGAAGCACATCATACTTGATATGTTTCTTATTGGCAGGTGCTAGGACGACCTTCCATAGATATTCGCCACGAATATTAACCTGTTCAGTACTGAGAACAAGGAGCAATAAGTTCTTTGGATGATCACTCACTCTGCATCTGGAAGAAGTTTCATGATATATTCCATCCTCATCCACTTTCATCTTTAGTTCTGCTGGTGACTGCTTGATAACCTTGGGCTTATACATTTTCTTTCATGGTGGTCAAGGCGTGATGGTGTCGGGACAAGGCGTGATGGAGTCATGTGGTCATCCTCGGTCCTGCGGTCTAGACGTGATGGGGAGACATGGTCACTCTCCGACCGATGGTCAAGGCATGATTGTGGTGTTGCATACCTCATCCCTGTGATGCGTCCAAGGTGAGATAGAGTCGGATCAACGTGTGATGGTGACAGAGAGACATGCTCACTCTCTGACCAGCGGTCGAGAGAATTGTTACGCTATGTCAGAGGAGGTGCCGGAGATATGCGTCGTGTCGGAGACGGAGAGGTGTCTTCTGCAGTAGGCTCGCGTGAAGGTCTCAATCTATGTACAAGACGAAGGGAACGGATTCGAAACAAGCAGCTCAAAGCCCTGGCAAGGATGTGACGCCGCGACGCCACGCTTACTCCGACTAGATCTAGAAGAACCATCAGTGTCAGTAGCGCAGTAGCCATGGCAGCTGAAATTAATAATAAGAATAATAATAACAAAAGATATGATGGTTAAAAAATACTCACCGACACATTGTTTTCCGTTAACGACTAAAATCGTATTTTCATTGCCTGCCAAGCTGTCACATATGGCTTTTCCTCCGATAATTTTCTGTAAAAAGATATCAATTGATTACTTTTGGTTATTATTAATAACATAAAATTCTCATGTTATGTCCGAGGTATAACAACTCCGATGTTAAAAGCAGCTTGCAAACAAATACTATACGCATAAATATTAGAAAAATTACAGCAACACATGACAATGAAGATATAAAATTAAACTTACTTCGAGTTTCGGGAATTTTTTTAGATCAATTCTTAGGTGATCTGATATGCGCTGAAGTTCAATAACGGTGCAGTCGTATTCCGCGCCTGTGAGTTCAATCCTAGTAAAATTTTCATCCGAAATTTCGATTTCCCAGGTTAATAAATTTACTTCTAGGGTGACAGAACAATTTTGCAAAGAGCAGAATTGAAGTGTCTCGTACAACGAAAAAGGATAATTATAATTTTGATGTGATACAAGTTTTGAAAAAATAAATCCAAAGGTATCTCTCAAATTTTCGAATGAAATATGTGTAGAACAAAAAGATATTCTATGGTTAACTATATTTAACTATAGCCAAATCGTATCCCGAAGCAGAATGTGAAATACATAGATAAGCCATACCGTTTGATCAATATGATTTTATACCATCTTATATATCGCACAGTCGCAGCTTTGAAAAACGAGAATCGTGACATAGATTTCAACAAAAACTAAAAGTCATGGTGGGTGTATACTTATGAAGAGAAGGTGAAGATAGTGAACAGGAAGAGAGGAAAAGACAATCTGAAAACATTAAAGGAAGAGAAGGTGAAGAAAACCAAATGTATGGTGAAACTGGAACCGATAACGATGTCATTTTTAGAAACAGTAAACATGGCTAATCTAAAGACAACTGCTAAGTGCGTGTGCAAACCCTGTTTTGTTCGACTTTAGGTAAGTTTCATTCATTTTTTGTTTTACTTTGAGTAACATGTTTTACATGCTGAGTCTGTGACCACATAGTTTGCATAGTTTTAAAGAGTCGTTCTTGTGGAATGCTATTGTATTCAGGATGCACTTGTGGAATGCTATCGTTAAATAGTTTGAATACTTTGAGGGTTAATCCTCAATCCTCTGGAATGCCTATTATATAAGGATTAATCCTCAATAGTTTGAGGACTTTTAAGGATTACTCCTCTGGAATGTCTATTGTATTCGTCAGGAATGCTTTTGTTTGTGCCCTGGAATGCCTTTGTTACCTTAGGAATGCTATTGTTTGTGCTGAACGGATTACTTTCTTACTACTATCGTTAGTGGCTGTACCCTCAAAGGGGGTTGAAGTGCTGTAAAATAATTGTCCCTCTGAGAGGGTAGGTAAGTCCTAAAACATTTGATGTAAATTTAAGTCTTCCAGGTTTTTAATCATAGTATTCATGTTATTTTAATTTTGGCTAGCATCTCATACACTCTCCAGCGGCTGAAATGAATGAAATGATGTAAGCCTCCATGGTCCCTAGCATGGTGATCTACCTTCGGTTGTTGGAGATCTATAGCATGTTTGTTTCTATATTGTTTTGTCCAGGTAATGATGTTAATTTTAACCACGCTAGTTTTAATTTAAATTGTGATATTCTAGTTGTTCTACTGTCCTTTGTTGACAGGTGTTTATGCTATGAATATATTCCTATTCAGTGTTAAATGTTCTCGTCACAATATGGCTGAGACATTGCCGATGTGACGTTAAATATTAACTCACTTACTCACTCACTTGAGATATCATGTCATCCATCATCCACCCTGCTTCTTTGAAATCTTCACCTTTGGTTTCTTCAACACTGGTTGAAAGAGATCATCCTCCATTGTTTTTTCTGCTTCTCTTCTTTTTCTGAAGAACAGCTATTTCCTGAACTGTTCTGCTCTCGGAAGTTCGGTCCTCAGCAGCAGCAGAGGAGAAAGATCCTATGAGATCAGTGTAATCCGTCAACCATTTCAAGAAAGTAGGTGACATTGGTTGAAGGCTTTGGTCTTCTCCATCATGTCCGTATAAGTGGTTTTGTACAACACATTCGATCTCATCATAATTTCATGCAGATAGAGTTGAGTATCCAGAATATCCTTCACTTTCAGAAATGTATCCTCAAATTTCTCCACTGACGAAAGAGCAGCACGTTTCACTTCCACACTTTTCTGCGCCATGGTGAATATGTAAGAGATAGACCTTCTCGCTCCAAGTTGGTGATAAAATTGATCTGAAATAGCTAAAACGGTTGAGTGTAGATAGGATTGTATAGAAGCATTTGTCTGATTGGTTTATGTGTAGTACACATTCCGTTTGATTGACTAAGAGATATGGAATGATGAGAACTTTGCTTCAAGTGATTGAAATAGATGCAAACTTAAAAAGCTATCTCATTATTCCGTTATAAACAAATCTTTGACAATAGTTTAAATTAATTAAGATAAGAATTTGGTATTGTATAGAATCTTTTCAATTTCTTGTTGTAGAAGGAATGTGTATTGTCTACATGTCACACCTATGGAATGTGAATCAGCAAACCTGTATGCACATATTATGAGAGGAACAAGAGTAAGGCCGTGTGTGTGTGTGTGAGGGCTGAATGCTGAAACATACTGTAAAAGATTCTAGCTAAAATGAGAACACTTCGCCGCACTTCGTACATTAATTAAAAGATTATCAAATTACACCATCTTCCGTTCAAAAACTCTTTTACACCTGCAATTAGCGTTTGCTGTCTCACACCACAGAATCTTAACAAAGAGCATGAATGCTGAAAGCATGTAAAACTGATCAATTATGGATCAATGACTGAAATTGTGAAGAATGATTTGTTGACGTTGTCGGGTTCCCTACTATTCTTCAGCTTCCCAATGCCTGTCAGTTTCATCGATGTCATTGTCCATTTCAATATCATCCTCAAAGTCAGCATCCTTTCTTATCGTTGCAATGTTCTGTAACACGCACATGCGATCATGACACGGAATATTTACACTTTGAGGCGAAGTCCAAAACTGAGACAGGGAAAATCTCCTTTTCCAAATTCCGAACAATCTTTCTACTAGTCCACGTGTTTTGCGATGTGTCTGGTTGTATCGTCTTTCAGCATCAGTTCTGGGATTAGTCACAGGGGTCATGAGATAAGGTAGGCAAGGATAACCAGGACTCCCTAAGAGATAGCCATCAATCACACCATTCTAAAAATAAACGTTCATTAATTCTACTTTCCTGAAAAATACGAGAATCGTAGGGACTGCCCAGACATCGGGCAACAATATTTGTTATGAGGGATACGTTGAGTGAAAATGGAAGATAAACCTATTATCAAAAGTTACGACTGGCTTTTTTTCAACCAATCTGGTAATGAAGACCAGCCCCCATGTTGATGATGGTGTTGTACTGGTGGTTTGTTAGCATTTTTTGTTAGCAAAACTTACAAGACATGTTTAACACTTAGAAGATTTTCCTTCCCTACCTGCATCGATTGTTGCCACCCCACCCCAAAACTTGCCACACTTTTCACATAGTTTAGTTACACATTTCAGCCGCCTATCCAATCCACGCGTAACGTGTTCACAGTGAAAAAACCCACAATATTAACACGGCACGCTTCGTATGTCCGTGGGTTACTTATTGTTTAAAAAGGTCACTGGCACACTCAAGTGCCTTGTACAAGTCTCGATGAGGAAGGGTTACCCCGTTAGTGACCATAGGGATAAACTTTTCTGGTCCTGTAAATCTTTGTACCTGGATGTACCAGAATTCTCCGAATTTGTTGAAAATCACCTATAGGCCATAATCAGCATCGATCACCCATAAGGCTGGGCGGCGAACATCCCTCCGATGTTTGAATTTGCCTTCAAGTGTCCCTAGCACGGTGTTCATCTTGCCGAGTTTCATTATCAGCTGAAAGAGAGAAAAGATAAATAATTTCTTTTAAACACACATCTAATTTTAAATATTAGCCGTATCAAATATACATATACAAACTCGACAATAGTATACATATTATCTTTCGTTGTTTATTCTTCCTATAACTTCAAATTAATGTTATAGTGAGTGAGTGAGTTAAGATTTAACGTCACATCGGCAATGTTGCAGCCATATCGTGACGAGAACATATCGACGAAGGACAGTAAAACCACTAGTCTATCACAGTTCATATTAAAACTAGTGTGGAAACTTTTAAAAATATAACAGTATTATTATTTGGACAGTACAATATAAATAGAAAACCAGGCCATAGATCGCCAACAACAGAGGGTAGATCACCATACTAGGGACCACGGGGACTTACAATACCTCTGCTACCTGCATGGTCCCTAGCTGGATTTACACCATCCCCTCAGCTGTTGGCGACTGTGTGCAAGATTAGCCACAAATTAAAATGACACATATTCTACGGCTAAAAAAGTGGAAGAATAAATCTGACTTCAACAGTTTTTGGACTTACGTACCCTCTCAGGAGGACAATATTTTTACGGTACCTCAACCCCCTTCGAGGATACAGCCACTAACAATCTTAGCTGCTAATTCAACTTCCAATCATAAAATACTTATTTATTTACATGTCAGTCAATAAATTCAATTCTTTTAAAAATGCAATAATTAAATGAGAACGTACGTTACTAAAAAGGTCCTTCATAGTTCTTGATTTAAAATAATTGTCCCTTGTGATGGAATATTCAACACAGTCAAGCAAGATATGCTTGACCGTGATGATTTCATCACAAGGGATGCAGAACGGAGGATCCTCACCTTTCAAAAGATATTCATGCGTGTACCTAGTGTGGCCAATACGACATCGTCGCATAATGACCTCTTCAAATCTGGATTGACAACCCAAGTAGGTGTAACCAACAAATGGTTTTATTGCATGTAATTTATTGACACCTACTTGGGTGTCCCACTGCTTCTGCATCAGATCACGGATGTAAGATCTAATGGTAGCTTTATAATCAGTATAGGGAATATGAAGTGGTGTAACAGATTTGTTTAGCGCTGCCTTAGCAGCAAGGTCAGCCAAAGTATTACCAGAGATTCCAACATGGCTGGGTAACCAACAGAAGACAATGTCATATTGGCCAGTCGCAAGATAGTTATAAAGTTCAATAATTTCTATTAAAAGTGGATGTTTACATGCTAGGTTTTTAATAGCCTGAAGGCACGAAAGAGAGTCTGAATAGATTATGTACTGTTTGTGTTTAGGATGTCTTTGAATATATTTAAGAGCAGTTAATATGGCGTTTGCTTCTGCAGTAAAAATAGAACTGTTGTCTGGTAATCTAGAAGATATTGTTCTGGATCCAATGACAGTGGCACAAGCTACTGCACCACCGTTCTTGGAACCATCTGTAAATAAGGATTTGTAATTGCTATATTTAGTTTTTAATTGATTATATTCTTGTTTATATTGTAATTCATTAGTTTCTGATTTTTTAAATGAAGTTAATGTTAGGTCAACTTGTGGCCTAACCAACTGCCAAGGAGGAGAAGCAAGAAGACGGGAGGGAGCTATGTTTTCCAGCTCAATGCCGGCCGAAGAAAGAAAGGGTTTAATTCTGTGTCCTAGAGGTGGAACAAGAGAAGACCTCTTGTCGTGCAAATTCTCATAAAGCGGACTGAACACACAGTTATAGGCAGGGTTAGATTTATTAGAATATAACTTAGTGATGTATTGTAAAGACAGTTTTATACGGCGTTGTGTAAGAGATGGTTCATCAGCCTCAACATAGAGACTGGCAACAGGTGAGGTTCTAAAAGATCCAAGACAAAGTCTTAGACCTTGGTGGTGGACAGAATCTAATAGTTTAAGGTTGCTTTTACAGGCTCCACCATATACAATGGAGCCATAGTCAAGTTTAGATCGTACCAATGATCTGTATAAGTGAAGGAGGGTAACTTGATCCCCTCCCCACTTGGAATTTGAAACAACCTTTAACAAATCGAGTGCCTTCAGACATTTAGCTTTAAGGGATTTCATGTGTGGCAAGAAGGTTAAATGAGAATCGAAAATTAAACCCAGGAACTTGGCCTCCTTTACAACCTTGATGGGAGAGCCATTTAAAGATAGTTCAGGGTCCTTATGCGGCTTATATTTCCTACAAAAATGTATGCAATTAGTTTTGGATTTAGAAAATTTAAAGCCGTTTTCAAGGCACCATTTATTTATTTTATTTAAACAAAGTTGTAGCTGCCATTCAATAGTACGCACATATTTACCACGACAAGAAATGTTAAAATCATCCACAAAAAGTGATCCATCAATTGAATCATTTAAAACCTTGGATAAACTGTTGATTTTAATACTAAATAAAGTGACGGACAAAATACTGCCTTGAGGGACACCCTGATCCTGATTGTAATGATCAGACAGGGTTGAACCCACTCGTACTTGAAATTGCCTGTCTTTTAAAAACTCTGATATAAAAAGAGGCAAACGGCCTCTGAACCCAAAATCATGTAAATCCTTCAAAATGCCATGCTTCCAGGTCGTATCATAAGCTTTCTCGAGATCAAAGAAAATCGATACAGCGTGTTGTTTATTTACTATAGCATTTTTAACGAAGGATTCTAAACGTACCAAATGATCAATGGTACTACGATTTTTCCTGAAACCACACTGAATATTTGTGATCAGGTTATTGGTTTCAAGATACCAAGTTAATCTATTATTTACCATACGTTCCATGGTTTTACATACACAACTGGTTAGAGATATCGGTCTGTAATTCGACGGATCTGTATGATCCCTGCCAGGTTTTGGTATTGGGGCTACAATGGCATTACGCCATGAAGGGGGAAATTCCCCCGACGTCCATATTTGATCAAATATATCTAAAGGTGCCATTAGACATGGTTCAGGTAAGTGTTTCAGTAGCTGATAATGTATATTATCATCACCAGTTGCCGTGTCATGAGCTTGCTCAAGTGCAATATGTAGCTCATGTAAAGAAAACACTTCATTGTAGTCTTCACCATTATTTGAAGCGAAATTAAGTTTTGTCTTTTCCTGTTGTTTCTGGTATCTCTGAAACTCAGGAACATAATTTGTCGATGATGAATTTTTGGGAAGTGTTTCTCCAACTTTATTTGCAATTTTAGGTGTGTCAGTAATTAAATTGTCATCATCTTTAAGATGGTGAACAGCAACTTTTGAACCTTTTTGAACCTAATTCTTTGAACCATGTTCCATACCTTAGACATTGGCGTACGTGAGTTAATTTTGGAGACATAGTTCCTCCAAGATTGCTGTTTATTTTGTTTGAAAGTACGACGCGCCTTCGCATTGAGTATCTTAAATTTGTTTAAATTATGGACAGTTGGGTGACGACGGAAATAATTTTCTGCCTTTTTCCTCGCTTTCCTGGCTTGTCTACAATCTGTATTAAACCATGGTTTCCGTACATGTGGAGTTGTAGAGGACTTTGGTATACATTCATCAGCAATTTTATTTAAAACGTCAGAAAATAATTGAATAGGATCGGTTATATGACTGAAACATTCGGGTCTTAATTTAGATGCACATAAAGTTTGAAATAACGACCAGTCTGCCTTGGCAAAATTCCATCTGGTATATGATGGAGAGTCAGATGGAGTATTTTCTGATAATATAGTTGGAAAGTGGTCACTTCCACAGAGGTCATTGTGGACTGACCAATCAAATTCATTAAGTAGAGTAGAGTCTGCAAGAGACAAATCTAGACAAGAGTAGGTGCCAGTTGCAGGATGCAGATAAGTGCTTGAATCATCATTGTATATACACAAGTCATTATTGGCTATAAAATCTTCCAGTAGTTTACCTTTAGTGTTAGTGTTTGTACCACCCAAAATTGGGTTATGGCCATTGAGATCACCCATTATGATGCAAGGTTTAGGATGTTGGTCATAGAGACCTTGTAGATCAGACTGCTGGAGTGCTGAAGAAGGCGGAATATACAGAGAGCATAGTGTAAAGGTAACATGAAGAGTTAGTCTCACTGCAACAGCTTGGAGATTTGTTTTGAGTGCTACAGGACTATGGATAACATCCTGCTTTACAAGGATTGAAGACCCTCCTGTGGCCCTGTCACCCGGAGGTGACAAATAATTATATGAAACGAACTGACGTAAATCAAAAGTATCTGTCTGCTTCAAATAGGTTTCCTGCAGACAGAAGGCTGATGGTGCAAAATCCTGGATTAGTAGCTGTAACTCATTGAAATTGGTCCTTAACCCTCTACAATTCCACTGTACTACAGTTTTGGAACGGACTATCTTTTAGGGGCATTGACTGGGGATCTGCCCCGCACTTTTTTGGTGGGCGACAAGCTATGTGCCCCTTGATGGGTGTGTTCGGGCACTTCCATGTCCTCAAGCGAACCATATTTATTATAAAGTTGAACACGATTTTCTGATCCTTTGGAGACTCTTCCACTCTGAAGTTTTTTAGAAAGATCTGGCCTTGGTTTGGGTTTACTTTTAACAACCTGTTTGACATTTGCACTGGACTGAGATGGTGCTATCTCCTGTGGTGTAGATGTGTCATGATTACTCAAAGACTCTGAGGACTCAAAGGGCTGAAACTGATGTTTGGGTGGATTGTTCCGGTGAAAACCTCTCGGGAGTATTAGTTTTCACTCATGTCAAGTCTGTTTGACAGGTTATTGGTGTAGTTTTGACTTTGGATTGTTTTAGGGTTGAATCTGATAGTGGTCTAGTTACTGATGCATACGTTTCAGTTAGTTCTGGAGATTGTACAAGTTTTTTAGCTTCTGCAAAACTGATGTTTCTAGTAAATTTAATTTTGTTAATCTCCATCTGCTTTTTCCACATCGGGCACTCCTTGGAGGACGACAAGTGTGCTCCAAAGCAGTTGGCACACTTTCTAAAACTGCTCTCACAATCTTCCGTCACATGCGTCTTCTCACTGCAGTGAGCGCACGTGACAGACAACGTACAGGTGTTCACACCGTGGCCAAACTTCTGACATTTGAAACACCTGAGAGGGTTGGGAATGTATGTTTCAACCCTGGTATTGCAGTAGCCAGCCTTTATGGATTGAGGAGCAGTTGGAGAAGAAAACGAAAAGAGATACGTAATTGTTTGATGGATTTCTGAGTTTTTACGGGTGGTAAATCGTTTGACAAACATGACGCCTTGGTCTTTCATTTCGGTGGCTATATCCAGTTCAATCATGTCAGAGAACAATCGATCCCGATCTCTTACAACACC
Organism: Haliotis asinina; assembly: GCF_037392515.1. Lineage (NCBI taxonomy): Eukaryota > Metazoa > Mollusca > Gastropoda > Lepetellida > Haliotidae > Haliotis > Haliotis asinina. The sequence continues at coordinate 51,097,730 of NC_090292.1, forward strand.
TTTACTTGTGTTTAGAGTTCGGTGTGCAGAAACGGACACAGGTGTACCAACAAATGATTCAATGGAAAGGAGGTTGGATGCTTGCTGTCGTTTGCTACATTCAATTAACAAAGCACCCGAACGCAAGCGTCTAATGTTTTTCACGTCTCCTGCAATGCCTTGAATGCCTTTAGAAACCGCAAACGGATTTAATTTCAATGGCGTCTTATCAATAGTTTCAATCACTAGAAACCGTGGCCAGCAATCAATAGATTGTGAAGGTCGCTGTTCATCATCGTTGTCAAGTGGACGTTTAGTTTTTTTTTGAGGGAGTTTCGTAAGCCATGGTGAATAAGTCATTTTTCATCATCCGAGCTCCCCACCCACCACGGAGAATCACAAGGACAATGCTATAAACAAGCGGATCTCCAGCTTGAAGCACCAAGGATACCCGGATGATATACTCCAGCAGAAAAATTAAAGAATTATTCCACCAGATTGGCCCATGAGCCACCGCCTTCTGGGTATAAGCATTAGACTCTAGGCAAAGTTCATAACATCAGTTTTCAAATCTAAAATGTTTTGTTAGTGAAAAGCCAAGACCAAAATTGAAACAAACACAAAATCAAATTTGTGCAATTACATGAATAATCCCGGCACCCATGAAGAGCCACCTCCTCGTGGTGGGTGCTGGGTAACGCTAAGTGCTCTTCTCTCGTGTGGACCCGGGACAGAATGTGTCCACAGCACCCTATTGCTGGTCGTAAGAGGCGACTAAATTGGGCAACCTGTTTGCCGTGGGTTGCGTCCCGTGTCGGTGGAGGACGGGAACCTGGTGGTTGAGGGCATTTGGGCTTTTAACTGCTTTCCATTTGCCCAACACACCACTTTGGCCCTTATTTCACCTAGACGGGTGGTAGAACTGGCCCAGTTCTATCAATCGGCTGGTCACGCCAAGCCCTGAGCTGCAACTGTGTATGCTCACAATTTATGAAATTGTTAATTTTATGTTTCATGCTTAGTCCTATCTTGAGACTGTTATTTCAAATGTATCATGTTATGTATGTTTTTGCCTAGAGTCGTAAGCCCAGAAGGCGGTGGCTCATGGGCCAGTCAGGTGGAATAATTACTTTTATATTATTCTGCTTGAGTATATCATCTGGGTATCCTTGGTGCTGCAAGCTGGAGATCCGCTTGTTTTTAGCATTGTCCTTGTGATACTCCGTGGTGGGTGGGGAGCTCGGATGATGAAATTTAAACCCTAAACATGGCTTATGAAATCCCCACCAAAAAAACTAAACGTCCTCTTGAAAATGATGTTGATGATGATGACCTTCGACCGTCCAGAGCAATTGACTTTTGGCCACGCTTTCTTGTGATTGAAACTGTTGACAAAACACCTCTAAAACTGAACCCGTTTGCAGTTGCCAAAGGTATTCACGGTATTGCCGGGGAAGTTAAGAGCATTAAACGGTTACGTTCAGGTGCACTGCAGGTTGAGTGCGGGAAACGGCAGCAATCAGTCAATTTGTTGAGTACAGAATCGTTTGTTGGCATTCCCGTTACTGTTTCTGCCCACAAGACGTTAAACACGAGCAAAGGTATCATCAGAGACCGTGATCGGTTATTTTCTGACATGACAGAACTTGACATCGCGACTGAAATGAAAGACCAAGGTGTGCTCTATGTAAAACGCTTTTCAACACGTAAAAACAATGAAACTGTTCAAACAAATACCTACCTGTTTTCCTTTTCGTCACCAACTGCTCCCAAGTTCTTGAAGGCAGGTTACTGTAATATCACTGTTGACACCTACATTCCCAATCCGCTGAGATGCTTTAAATGTCAGAAGTATGGCCATGGTGTGAATACATGTACATTGTCTGTTGTGTGTGCTCACTGTGGAGAAAAGACACACACAACTGAAGATTGTACAAGTACTTTTAAGAAATGCACCAACTGTTCAGGTGATCATTCCTCTTTCTCTAAAGAATGTCCAATTTGGAAAGAACAAATGCAGATCAACAAGATCAAATTTACCCAGAACATTAGTTTTTCTGATGCCAAGAAACTTGTACAGAGATCTGAGCTGACAGAGAGTTATGCTTCAGTAACCAAAACACCAATCGAGCTAAGCCCTAAAGTATCTAAATCAACCACAAGCTGCCAAACAAACTTGACTTGGATAAAAGGCAACTCTCCACAGAATCTATATCCTGCTACATCATCTCAAACTGCGGAATCAATACCTAGTACGTCAGAGGAAGTTTCACAACCGTCATCTAATCATACGTCGTCTTCTCAATCAAGTTCACAGTCTCAGTCATCATCTGATAGTCAGCAAGCTGTGAAAAGCAAAACTAAACTGAAGCACGATGCTCCCAAAAAGCAAAGTGGCAGAGCCCCAAAAGGCTCGGAAAATAGAATTCAGCTATATAACAAATATGGATCTCTCGAGGACATGGACGTCTCCGAAAACGTCCATTCTAGGGCCCACAGTTTGTCGCCCTCAAAAAAAGTTCGGGGTAGATCCCCCATCAACCCACCTAAAAGATAATGTCTTCCAACAATATAGTACAGTGGAATTGTAGAGGATTAAGGACTAATTTTAATGAATTACAGCTATTAGTCCAAGACTTTGCACCATCAGCTGTCTGTCTACAGGAGACGCACCTCAAACAGACAGATACTTTTACTTTACGTCAGTTTGATGCATATCATTCTTTCTCACCTCCGGGTGATCGAGCCACCGGTGGATCATCGATCCTTGTTAAGCAGAATGTTATTCACAGCCCAGTAACACTACAAACTAACCTTCAAGCCGTTGCAGTGAGACTAACTCTTCATATTGCTTTTACAATATGCTCACTGTATATTCCGCCTTCTTCCACACTTCATTTGTCTGATCTTCAAGCTCTTTATGATTAACTTCCGAAACCCTGCATTATAATGGGTGATCTTAATGGCCATAATCCACTCTGGGGTGGTACAAATACCAACACTAAAGGTAAAATACTGGAAGATTTTATCTCCAATAACGATTTGTGTATATACAACGATGGTTCGAGTACTTACCTGCATCCTGCAACCGGCACCTACTCTTCTCTGGATTTGTCTCTTGCAGACTCTACTGTACTTAATGGATTTGAATGGTCAGTCCGCAATGACCTTTGTGGAAGTGATCACTTTCCTACGATACTATCAGGAACTTCTCCAACTGATTCTGCATCTCACACACGATGGAATTTTTCCAAAGCAGATTGGTCCTTATTTCAAACCTTATGCACATCTAGACTAAGACCCGAATGTTTCTTGGATATTGCTGATCCTATTCAGGTGTTTTCTGATGCCTTAAATAAAATTGCTGATGAGTGTATACCAAGGTCCTCTACAGCTCCACATGTACGGAAGCCATGGTTTAATGCAGACTGCAAAAATGCTAGGAAAGCAAGGAAAAAGGCAGAGAAATATTTTCGTCAACACCCAACTGTCCATAACTTAAATAAATTTAAAATACTAAATGCGAAGGCACGTCGTACCTTCAAGCAAAACAAACGGCAATCCTGGAGGAACTATATTTCCAAAATTAATTCACGAACGCCTATGTCCAAAGTATGGAATATGATTCAGAGAATAAAAGGCAAATGCACAAAATCGGCTGTTCACCATCTTAAAGATGGTGAGAATTCAATTACGGATAAATGTAAAATTGCAAATAAAATTGGCGAAACTCTTGCCAAAAATTCTTCATCAACAAATTATGTTCCTGAGTTTCAGAGATATCAGAAACAACAGGAAAAGACAAAACTTAATTTTGAATCAAATAACGGTGAAGATTATAATGAAGTGTTTTCATTACATGAGCTACATACTGCTCTTGAGCAAGTTCATGACACTGCAACTGGTAATGATAATATACATTACCAGTTACTGAAACACTTACCTGAGCCATGCCTGGTCACACTTTTAGACATATTTGATAAAATATGGACGTCTGGAAAATTTCCTCCTTCATGGCGTAATGCCATTGTAGTCCCAATACCCAAACCTGGCAGGGATCATACAGATCCATCAAATTATAGACCGATATCTCTCACTAGCTGTGTCTGTAAAACCATGGAACGTATAGTTAATAATAGACTAACTTGGTATCTTGAAACCAATAACCTGATCACAAATATTCAATGTGGTTTCAGAAAAAATCGAAGTACCATTGATCATTTGGTACGTTTAGAATCCTTCGTGAAAAATGCTATGGTCAATAAACAACATGCAGTATCGATTTTCTTTGATCTCGAAAAAGCTTATGATACGACCTGGAAGCATGGCATTTTGAAGGATTTACATGACTTTGGGTTGAGAGGCCGTCTGCCTCTTTTTATATCAGAGTTTTTAAAAGACAGGCAATTTCAAGTACGAGTAGGTTCAACCCTGTCTGATCATTATAATCAGGATCAGGGTGTTCCACAAGGCAGCATTTTGTCTGTTACATTATTTAGTATTAAGATCAACAGTTTGTCGAAGGTTTTAAACGATTCCATTGATGGATCACTTTTTGTGGATGATTTTAATATTTCTTGTCGAGGTAAAAATATGCATACTATTGAACGCCAACTACAGTTGTGTCTAAATAAAATAAACAAATGGTGTCTTGAAAACGGCTTTAAATTTTCTAAATCCAAAACTAATTGTATACATTTTTGTAGAAAATATAAGCCGCATAAGGACCCTGAATTATCTTTAAATGGCTCTCCCATCAAAGTTGTCAAGGAGGCCAAGTTCTTGGGTTTAATTTTCGATTCTCATTTAACCTTCTTACCGCACATTAAATCCCTCAAAGCTAAATGCCTGAAGGCACTAGATGTGTTGAAAGTTGTTTCCAACTCCAAGTGGGGAGGGGATCAAACTACCCTCTTACACCTATATCGATCACTGGTCCGTTCAAAACTCGACTATGGCTCAATCGTATATGGTGGAGCCTGCAAAAACAACCTTAAACTTCTTGATTCTGTCCACCATCAAGGCTTAAGACTTTGTCTTGGGTCTTTCAGAACTTCACCCATTGAAAGTCTATACGTTGAGGCCGATGAACCATCTCTTACACAACGTCGCATAAAACTGTCTTTACAATACATTACTAAATTATATTCTGATGAATCTAATCCTGCGTATAACTGTGTGTTCAATCCGCTTTATCAGGATTTGTATAACAAAAAGTCTTCTCTTGTTCCGTCTCTTGGGCACAGAATTAAACCATTTATTTCTTCTGCCGGTATTGAGCTGGAACGTATATCGCCTTCCCGTCTTCTTTCTTCTCCTCCTTGGCAATTGGTTAGGCCACAAGTTGACCTAACATTAACATTATTTAAAAAATCAGAAACAAATGCATTACAATATAAACAAGAATATCATCAATTAAAACATAAATATAGCAATTACAAACCCTTATTTACAGATGGATCCAAGGACGGTGGCGCAGTTGCTTGTGCTACGGTCATTGGATCCAGAACAATATCTTCTAGGTTACCAGATAATAGTTCTATTTTTACAGCAGAAGCTATCGCCATATTAACAGCTCTCAAATATATTCAAAGACACCCTAAACGTAAACAATATATAGTCTATTCCGATTCTCTTTCTTGCCTTCAGGCTATCAAAAATATTTCTTGTAAACATCCACTTTTAATAGAAATTATTGAATTAGATAATGATCTTGCAACTGGCCAATACGACATCGTCTTCTGTTGGTTACCCAGCCATGTAGGGATCTCTGGTAACACATTGGCTGACCTTGCTGCTAAGGTAGCACTCAACAAATCTGTGACACCACTTCTTATTCCATACTCTGATTATAAAGCTACCATTAGAACTTACATCCGTGATCTGATGCAGAAGACGTGGGACACCCAAGTAGGTATAAATAAATTACATGAAATAAAACCTTATGTTGGTTATATCCACTTGGGCTGTCAGTCCAGATTTGAAGAGGTAATCATGCGGCGATGTCGTATTGGTCATACAAGATATACTCATTCATACCTATTGAAAGGTGAGGATCCTCCGTTTTGCATCCCTTGTGATGAGAGGACCACGGTCAAGCATATCCTGCTTGACTGTGTTGAATTCTCCATCACAAGGGATAAATATTTCAATGTAAAAACAATTAAGGATCTTTTTAACATCGTAAGTTCTCATTTAATTCTTGGATTTTTAAAAGAAATTGATTTCATCTTTGAAATTTGATTAATATGTTCTGTAGATAGCTGCATTTTAATTCATGGTAGTTTAGATTAGTAACTTGAATTGTTGGTGGCTGTACCCTCAAAGGGGGTTGAAGTACCGTAAAATTATTGTCCTCCTGAGAGGGTACGTAAGTCCCAAAACATTTCCTGTACGTTTAGACTTCCGCTGTTTTTAATCGTAGTATATGTGTATTTTCAATTTTTGGCTAGATGTGACTAAATTGCTAACAGCTGAGGGGATGATGTAAATCCAACTAGGGTCCATGCAGGTAGCAAAGGTACTGTAAGTCCCCATGGTCCCTAGTATGGTGATCTACCTTCGGTTGTTGGCAATCTATAGCCTGATTTTATGTTGTATTGTCCGAATAGTAATATTATTTTTAACTTTCCACACTAGTTTTAATCATACTTGTGATATTCTAGTTGCTTTACTGTCCCTCGTTGACAGGTTTTTATAGTATCCATATATTTCACTTCAGTATTAAACGTTCTCGTCACGATATGGCTGAGATTTTGCCGATGTGACGTTAAATATTAACTCACTCACTCACTCACTCACATGAATAATCCCCGCACAGGGCTTGGCATGACCAGCCGATTGGTCGAACCGGGCCCATTCGACCACCCGTCTAGGCGAAGTCAGGGCCAAAGTGGTGTATTGAGCAACAGGAACACGATTGCAGGTCCCTATTGCCCTCAACCACCAGGATCCCCTCCTCCGCCGACACAGGGCCGCAACCCACGGCAAACGGGTTGGTGGACCAAATATCCCCCCGGGTCCACAACGGGGGTGTGGGCGAGCTCTTGGCGTTACCCAGCACCCACCACGAGGAGGTGGCTCGCCACGGGTGCCGTGTGTGTGTGTCTGTGTGAAACAAAGTCATAACATGTATGGATTGTATTTGATGTTTTCTGTCCCTTGTATTCAGACACATTCCCGTGAATGTGTGTGTGCATGTACATAGTAGAGGGACAGTTCTTCATCTATGAACGCATTATATGCACGTACGCGGTCATAGTCACAAAACGGTTGCAACAATGTTTTCAGACAACACACTCAGTTCCATGTTCACGTGAATGTGCGTGTGTGAAAAATAAAAATCATAACATGTTTGAATTGTATATTATGTTTTCTGTCCGTTTTATTGGGACACACTCCCATGTTGTATGCGGTCATAGTCAGAATACGTTTGCAACAATGTTTTCAGAGCATTTTTAGATTGTATATAAAATAACCGTTGTAAAGGAACATTGGATAATTGCACTTTTTAACTTTTTTATATTGTTATTACGTTTTATGGATTAAGATGAAAAATGCATTACTAACCACTACTGCTACTTCATGTATTTGTTTATTGATCGAGAAGATCGGGGAGATCAAGCACACGTACAGCACAGTAGTGAAGCAACACAAGACCGAGCACGACGTGAGAGAGGCAATGAAAGTGCTCGTGTCCAGGAAACCATTCTACAAATGTACGTTCACCAAGATAGAAAACTATTGGTATGCAAATCTTCATCGCTCTAAGGGTCAAGAGGGGACACTCTATCAAAAAGATAACGGGATATTTTTCCCTGTCATGGATCTCATGAAACTGAGCAGATATCTGAAAAAAACTAAACATCAACAGGGGGAGTAGGAGGATGTCGATGTCAAAAGCAACAATACGAACAGAAAAGGGAAGAGAAACATCGGTGGTGTAGAATTTTTAATCAGCAGGAGAAGGGTGAGGCATTTAACCAACATTTTATGGAGTGTGCCTCTTGTGTGCTAAAACGTTTTTGTATGTATTGTGCATGTACATCAGTTCAGAGGAATAAAGCAGCTGTTTAAACGAATCACAATCGAATAAAGCCTTCTATTCAAGATATGGATGCAACCCTACTCCTCATGCTGGAAATCAAACGCCGAATGCGCATAATTGGAATCCTTTGCCATTCGTCATGAAGAACCTGGGCTACTTTCTGTAGATTTTGAACAGGTCCCTTACTTGAACTTGATGCCCCAGATGGTCCCATACATGCTCAATAGTTTCCTTATAAGGCGACTAATGATAATACGATTGATATTCATGAACAATTGGACCCAATGCTGCGACACGACAAACCAGCTTCATGCATACCAGTAATCTGACATTTGGTATTTTCAGAAGGCCTACGCCTCGGCATGCACACAAAAAGTTCAATTTCAGCACTGTTCACTTATTGAACATGTACCATGACAGAACTTTAGTATGAAAAGGATGCATTTGAGTCAGCATGTAAATTTCGTGCTAACTGCATGTGTATTTAGATTTAACTGGTTGACTTCTGTTTTGATCCCTATTAAATACAATCGACAATTATTTTTGGTGGTGCTTAATTAATGCTCTTTCGTATATTCAAAATACATGACTAAGGTCATTCTTGCATACTCGTCTATCTGTCGAATAAACAAGAAAACGACAAAGACATATCCACTCTGAATGTTGATTTACTAGAACCACCTGTCCTCTAGCGTTGATCTCGAGGTCTTGGCTAAGCCATTCTTGTGCTGACTTTGCAATATGTTCTGTCCCATGAGAACTCTCGGCTGAATACAGGTGAAGAGCGGTTGTTGTTTGAATAGCATACTGAGATTCCCCAGTGGTTACATTTCTCTACTGCTAACAATCTTTGAGGAACTCGTGGAAAGATGCGGTATTTGCATTCCGGTAGATGACAGACTTTATGAACATCATGCAATGCTTGATGGCGAATCTCTCCTGATACGTGAAATAGACTGATGAGAGCAAAACATCGTCTACCACATGGACTGCGTGTCACCACCCTGTTTCCGTTTCCTTGTGCTCCAGTTTTCCTGGTTAGGAAGAACCCCAGTGCATTGTCACGGAAGAAATGGAGAGTATACTCGCTCTGGTCATGGACTATGTCACGGAGATAGCCACGGAGGCGAAACGATTAACTGAATTGAAATTACAACCAGCCTTGGACAATCTGGGACAGGAAATTGATCAGTTACGTCCTAGGAAAAACAACAGCGTTGCACCAACCAAAACGCAACATTACCACGTGTGAGTACGTTCATGGCGAGAACTCGGTCTTCGCTCCAGGCAATCAAAGACATTACTTGTCCTTCGAGGTCATATCACTGAAAAGGTCTATCTCGGTCTATGCTGTCTGCCCTCGGCTACTTCATGTTACAGTTCGCGAAGCTACGCATGCTACAGTTCCATTACGAATTCCTTCTGAAATCCCTAGCCTAGAGCGCGTTTGCGTTGTTGCAATGCGATACTTATAGCTGTTACTTTGCTTTATCACAAAAGACATTTCGGCTGGTGGTGAAACTCGAAAAACTAACCATATATGACTGGATGCTGTTTGGGTTTTGCGACAGAGATGACGATAATATGCATTTTCTGCCAAACACGCCATGTGAGACAAGCGTACTCCAGGACTTTTCAAAGTTGAGGGCGATGAGATGGTATCACTGAATTTCAAAACGTATGCCCTTCGCCAGAGCGATAAAAGCGGGAAATTGAGCTGTAAGAACAAGAATAAGATTCACGCCCCATTAAATCTCTATCAGTCTGTCTTGCTCGATGGAAATTTGAGATAGATTGTCAACAGCAGTTTCAGAAGTAGAAGTTTGATAAAGATTGATAAAGTTTGATAGATAAAGTTACGCTGATGTTTGTAAACTCAGGTGTTGATGAACAGTGTTGTCAGAAGAATACTCGCTTCCTTTTACATTTATCTTTGGTACTGGTGTATTTCTATATATTGTGAATACCGTTTCGATGCTCAGAATACCAGCTTCCTTGTGTATTTATCATTGGTAATGGTATATATTCTCTGAAATATAATATTTAACTATTACGAACTTACGAAGGTGCAAGGGCTTCACAGCGCACTGTATTCACCTGTCATCACTGAGCACAGATTTCGTCGTACGGGTGTAACGCACCACCGTCCCCAAAGACTCCGTCGATCTAGTCAACAAACTGTACCCCCTGTGCATCTTACATACTATTAACATTACCACCTTTACCAAGGTCTGTATAGCCACCTTCGTGTTTTATAGTAACCATCGCAACACACACCAAGCGGCGGAGCTGTTGCTATTTTTAGAAACGATGCAAAGTTCGAGCATGTTTTACCATTATTTCTATGACATATTTTTTTTTGCATATTCATGAACCCAAGGCATCAGTGATGATAAATATCACATAAAATATGTTTGAAAGCAGATATTTTCGGCGAAACGAGGTGAGCGAAAAAGACCATATTTAAGAAGACCTTCCAGTGGAAATTTCGCTGATTTTATTACTTCATATTTTTTATATGTCTAGCACAATTTTTTTCACATTTTATTCAAACCCTAAATGTAAATGAAAGAGTAGAGTTTCCTAACTTGCCTATTGTTCCCACGATTGACGCAGTGGCTCTCTGATTTCAACATTTGATGTTTTCTTGGATAGTTGTGGAGGAAATATGTAAAAAGGATGTAATGTATTGACCATTTGTGCTTGTCATAAGCTATGTATTGCTATAAGCGACATAAACATCCGGGCACTTCCGGTTCAGCCATAACTTCCTGTCATGTATCTTACATGGTGTCAGAAGTGAACACGGAAATCCGAAAAAATCAGACAACCATCCGTCCATCCGTAAATCAGAAAGTGACTTTATTGGTCTGTGGTAGCAGAAAATGGCCAATTTGAACTTTGATCACCCGCATATAGCCTGGGACAGCCCAGATTTGTATCAGGAATTCCGGAGGTTCAGAAACCATGTGAGTTTCGTGTTTGATGGTCCATTAGCGAAGATTGATGATAAAGGGAAAGCAGGCTGGTTAGGAACATGGATAGGAGAACAGGGGAGAGACATTTATAAAACGTTGCCATGGGAAGACGGTGAGAAAACTGACCCAGTGAAATTTTTTGGAAAGATTTGAAATGTACATCAGGCCACGTAAAAACAAACGTATTACCAGACATAGACTTAAACAGAGAAAGCAAACTAGTGAAGAATCATTTGACAACTTTGTTAAAGACTTGAGGTTGATGCTGCTAGACTGTGATTATACGGATTCAGATGACATGTTGATTGATTGCATCATTAGTGGCGCACATGAGAAAAAGTTGCAAGAGAAACTGTTAGATCGAGGTGAAGGTCTCACTTTAGCCAAAGCCCTGGACGTTGGCCGGCAATTTGAACTTTCCAGACAACAAATTAAAATTGTGCGTGATGAAGACACACCAGTGTTCGCACTTGGTAGTCATAAAAGCAGAAAGTTCAGGAAACCCAAAGGTGCTAGTCAACAAAGTCAACCTGATCGCAGTAGCAAACAGGATAAAAGGAAGAGTAACAGAGGCAATGCCCCTAAATCTTCACAGAATACAGGAAAATGTGGGTCATGTGGTAAAGACAGTAATCACACCTGGAATAATGGAAAGTGTCCAGCAATAGGAACAACATGCTCCTACTGCAAGAAACCGAACCACTGGTTAGCGGTGTGCAGGCGACGGCTACGTTTGAACACACTTGACATACTTTCAGAGGATGAAGGTACAGAACTGTCAGAGTCGGAAATTCTGACCATTCACTCAACTGTAGTTGTAAACACAGTTTCCGACGAAGACGACAAGTGGCTAGAAACAATCACCCTATCAGGTGGTCAGGACATTGTTGTCAAAATTGACACAGGTGCAAAGTGTAATGCAATTACACTTGAGGAGTACCGGAACATTTCACATTCAGGAGAACTAAGACGTTCCAACAACATACTGAAATCATTCACAAATGATCTGATCAAACCAGTGGCAGTAGCGGACCTGACGTTTCAAGTCTGACAATCAGGTAAACCGGTGACAAAAACATTTGAAATTGTTGACATTGAACAGGAAAATGTCATCAGTGGTGCAACATCTGAGGAACTTGGACTGATAATGCGCACGTCAGCTGTTAAATCTGTCAAAGCTGAAAAACCACCACCAGAATTTGATGAGTTTCCAGAGCTCATCCGGACAACTGGTACCCTACCAGGTACTTACAGTATCAAGTTGCAACCTGGCGCACAAGGTGTTGTACATGCAGCACGTCGACAACCCGCATCCCTGAAATCACAGATTATTCAGAAATTGGAACAGATGGAGAAAGATGGGTATATACAGAAGGTTGAACAACCGACTGAGTGGGTCAGTTCTATGGTAGCCTCCGTTAGAAATAACAAGCTGAGGATATGCATAGATGAAAAAGACCTCAACAAGGTCATACGTCGTGAACACCATCCAAGGAAAACCATAGAAGAAGTGGTGTCGGACATACCAGATGCCAAAGTGTTTTCTGTTCTGGACGCTAAAAGTGGTTTCCTACAGATAGAACTGGACGAGAAATCGTCGCTACTTACCACGTTTAACACCCATAGGGAGATACAAGTGGCTTCGTCTTTTTTTTGGTTTATGCTGCGCACCTGAAATGTTTCAGCGCATAATGGACGAGATGCTGGAAAACATCCCTGGTGCAGCCGCAATCATGGACGATATACTTGTCAGTGGTAGGGATGTAAATGAACATGATGAAGTGTTGCGCAAGGTAATTGAAAGAGCAACCAGCTACAATCTGAAACTAAACACGCAGAAATGCATGTTCCGCAAATCTGAAGTCCCATACGTCGGACATCTGCTGACATCAGACGGTCTGAAGCCAGACCCCAACAAAGTGAAGGCAGTGAAAGATATGCCAGCACCTGAAGACAAGGAAGGTATCAAACGCTTCCTAGGCTTTGGTACCTACCTCTACAAGTTTATACCAAACTTAAGTGAGATTGACGCCCCACTCCGACAACTCCTAAAGTCCGAAGTTCAGTTTGCATGGCAACCCGCTCAGCAGGAGGCGTTTGCCAAGCTCAAAGAACTCTGTAGCACTCCTCCTGTGCTGAAATACTTCGATGTGAATAAGCCGGTAGAAATTCACTGTGATGCTAGTCAAAACGGGCTCGGGGCAACTCTCATCCAAGACGACAGACCTGTGGCATACTCGTCGAGAGCCTTGACTGAAGTGGAGAAGCGCTATGCGCAAATCGAAAAAGAAATGTTGTCAATAGTCCATGCCTGCAAGAAATTTCATTGCTACATCTTTGGCAAGGAAGTTGTAGTGTATAATGACCACAAGCCACTTGAAGACATCTTCAAAAAGCCATTGTTATCTGCGCCGATGCGACTCCAGAGAATGCTACTGAGCATTCAGTGGTACCACATCAGGAGTGTCTACAGAAGAGGTATTGACATGAAACTTCCAGATACACTGTCAAGAGCGTATCTTCCTGAAAATACTCCAGACATAGACAGTCTAGAGCATGTGAGCATGGTTGACTTCCTGTCTGTCACGGATGACAGATACACTGAACTACACAGCGCCGCACAGAGACTGAGCTGTCAGAACTGAAATCCACAATCCTTCAGGGCTGGCCTGATACAAGAAAGGAAACTGTTCCTTCAGTTAGATCCTTTTGGGACTCCAGAAGCCAACTCGCAATCACAGATGGCATCATCTTCAAAGGAATGAGGATCGTAGTGCCTCCATCGCTCCAGCGCAGAATGCTGAAACTGATTCACGAGTCTCACTTAGGAGTCGTCAAATGCAAACAACGTGCCAGAGAAGTACTCTACTGGCCGTCTATGAACTCTGACATCGAAGAAGAGGTCAAGAGTTGCTCTAAGTGTGCCGAGTTCCAAAACAAGCTTCCAAAGGAACCAATGAAATCTTCAGACACACCTGATCTTCCATACATGGTAGTCGGCTCCGATCTGTTCGAATTCAACTCTAAACACTACCTGCTGACAGTCGACTATTACTCCAAGTTCATTGAAGTAGATGAACTGAGAGACTTGCGCTCTCGAACAACCATAGAGGTGCTAAAAGCTCAGTTTGGAAGACACGGCATACCCAGAATTCTTCGGAGCGACAATGGGCCCCAGTACGCCTCTGAGGAATTTGCAAAGTTCTGCTCTGAGTACAACATCACTCATGAAACATCTAGTCCTCACCTGCCCCGCTCAAATGGAGAAGCGGAGAAAATATACAAACTGTTAAGCGTCTGTGGAAAAAGGCTGAAGACAAACACTTAGCGCTACTCCGCTACAGAACCACTCCATTAGAGGGCATAAATCTGTCCCCAGCACAACTGCTTATGAGTAGGCGGCCGAGAAACACGTTGCCCGGATCACAGAGACTGCTAGCTCCAGCAATCTATGACCGTCGCTAAGTGAAGAACCACTTTGACTACGAAAAGACGAAGCAGAAGTACTCCTACGATGGCCAAGCCAAGCGTGAGCACACGACTCTCAAGCCGGGTGATGAGATTAGGATGTCACCCTCACCTGGACAAAACATGTGGTCACCAGGGGTTGTTGTAAGCAAATTATGAACTCTGACATCGAAGAAGAGGTCAAGAGTTGCTCTAAGTGTGCCGAGTTCCAAAACAAGCTTCCAAAGGAACCAATGAAATCTTCAGACACACCTGATCTTCCATACATGGTAGTCGGCTCCGATCTGTTCGAATTCAACTCTAAACACTACCTGCTGACAGTCGACTATTACTCCAAGTTCATTGAAGTAGATGAACTGAGAGACTTGCGCTCTCGAACAACCATAGAGGTGCTAAAAGCTCAGTTTGGAAGACACGGCATACCCAGAATTCTTCGGAGCGACAATGGGCCCCAGTACGCCTCTGAGGAATTTGCAAAGTTCTGCTCTGAGTACAACATCACTCATGAAACATCTAGTCCTCACCTGCCCCGCTCAAATGGAGAAGCGGAGAAAATATACAAACTGTTAAGCGTCTGTGGAAAAAGGCTGAAGACAAACACTTAGCGCTACTCCGCTACAGAACCACTCCATTAGAGGGCATAAATCTGTCCCCAGCACAACTGCTTATGAGTAGGCGGCCGAGAAACACGTTGCCCGGATCACAGAGACTGCTAGCTCCAGCAATCTATGACCGTCGCTAAGTGAAGAACCACTTTGACTACGAAAAGACGAAGCAGAAGTACTCCTACGATGGCCAAGCCAAGCGTGAGCACACGACTCTCAAGCCGGGTGATGAGATTAGGATGTCACCCTCACCTGGACAAAACATGTGGTCACCAGGGGTTGTTGTAAGCAAATGCAATTCCCCTCGATCTTATGTGGTTCAGTGCGGTGAACGAAAGTACCGCCGCAATCGGCAGCAATTACGACCCTCGACATTTGCTGCTAACAGCCAGAGAGCCACTCAGTGACGATGAGGCGGAAACCCCCTCACCGACAACCAACAGCGATGCAGCATGCCCATCCACACCAAAGCTGCCATCAACTGTCACAAATCCCCGAACTACACCACAGATTACTGCTGCACTCCCTCCCACCAGCAGCAGTCCATACACTACCAGACTGGGAAGAGTCGTCAAGCCGCCAATGAAGCTTGATCTATAGACTTTAAAGGAAAAGGCTAAACGTTGATTCTAGTTGATTCGTAATGGTTTAAGGTTGAATTTCAGAGACTCTTAAGTTCATTAGTTATTACTTTAGCTCGCTGAAGTTATCAGTACCAAAGACTTTTAAAGTTTGTTAGTGTGTTGATCAACCCGGAATATAGTACAGTGATTTCTCATTCCGTACGTACCAAGGACTGGAAGTGAACTCTACAACTATGTGCCAAAATATAGTGCCTTTCAGTATCATGTGTGACAAGTCTTAAACGATGTTGCATATGCATTTACAAACAACTATTGTGAAACAATAGCCAGTAGCCTTAACTCCGGGTTGTCTTTTAAGTTCATGTTTCATTACTCAAGTTTGTTTATGAACTTTATCGCTCAGGTTTTATAATAACGGCTGTCAGTTCAATTTGAAAGTAAGGGGGATGTAATGTATTGACCATTTGTGCTTGTCATAAGCTATGTATTGCTATAAGCGACATAAACATCCGGGCACTTCCGGTTCAGCCATAACTTCCTGTCATGTCGTATCTTACAAGGAAACTTTCGAATGAAACATTATTGCATTATTTCGTTTTAGTAATATCCTGGCATCTTCAGTGTTGCCTTTACGTTTTAAGAGGTATACACCTTTCTCACGCGGCGGCCATTAACAGCGAGAACGAGGTTCGATATACAAGGTCCACTTCCGGTTTCGTCGTCTGCTAGGAAAAATGTCACACGGACCATCACTACCACAGTGGACTAGGAGTCTTAAGGCTTTGCCGTTTTTGAAGTCATGTGACATAGATGTGTGGGCCACCGAGTGCCGGATTCCACGTGCGGTTTATATGAAGGGATACAGCAATTTTGTGGAATCCTACGTTCATGATGTAGAAGGTATACACCAATGTAGCATAGTATGCTAGACAAATATTATCACGGCAGGATAGTAAATTTATAACGTATCGTTATCACGAATGCTTACAAACTTATGAAATATGCCATTAAAAACATGTCTCCTGTTATTTGTTCAGCCTTTTCACACATAAATTATGATCGACCGATACTGATTTTCATTAGCGAGATCGGTAAACAAATTCTGTCATAAGCGACTAAAGGGCGGGCAACTCTAAAATATCATCGCGGTAATTGTGGTGGGATATGTTCTGATTGTGTGGTTTTCAACACATCCTGTTATGAACTACGCATGATCAGATTACATACGACCTGGGTTGTATCAAGGAACATCGTTCAAACAAATAGATTTTTTCTATCCAATACGGCGATGATTTGGAGTCCATAATAATATAGAACAGCAATGATTTGGAGTCCATAATAATACAGAATGAGATATTAGAATCACTGATCAACTAAAGAAAAAAAAGTCATGCTCTTAAAATTTAGTCTGAATTATCATTATTATTTCATATGTAATATTTGCACACCCCATTTATTTATTTCAGTACGCTCGGCATGTGATGGGAGCTATGTGAAAGTCCGATGCTTTAGGTCAATGCGCAAGAATGAGCCTCCACACTCTTGGCAGTTGAAACTTGTTCATGAGACTGATGAAAACAAAGATTTCTAGTTGTAAATGCAGTTGCAAAGCAGGAGAGGGTGACTGTAATCATTTCTTGGTCTCTGGCATGTGTTACGAACTAAAGGAATTGCACCGGAAAGTATTACTGACATTCAAATCACAAAGGTAAAAGTACCAACAGTTAATCCTGCAAAGAAAAGGAGAATGCAAGGTACTGACTCAACTTTTTATAATCCTGTGCAGTCTCCATTACCATGTCATGATTTCGTATCTGCACTTTCTACAAATGTGGAGAATGTTAATTCATCAGCACAAATCAGATCATGTTTAGCAGCTGCTACCAATATGCAAATGGTGGAAAGTGAACTTGGACCCGTTCCGAAAGGATGTGTCTTGTCCTATCAAAGACCTATGAAGGTTGACAAGGAAGCTGATTCAATTACAAATCACCCAATGTTAAGAGTGCTCCTGCTTTTAGTATGCAAAATTATATTTCCAATGTATCCACGGACTTGTGGTCAACAGGATATATATGAGGGGTTACATGTGTCAAAAGACGAGTCAGTTGAGATTGAAAGTGCAACCAGGAACCAATCTGGTAATTCCATGTGGCATGATCTCCATACTAACAGATTGACATCTTCCAATTTTAAGTCTGTCGAATCTAGAAAAGGTGACTTTCCTAAGCTTGTAGAGAGACTGTGCCCAATGTTGTGTAAAACAAAAAGGAAACGTGTTTTGACAGATGCCATGAGATATGGTATTGAGCAGGAGCAGGTAGCAGCACAGTTGTATGCTGAAAAATCTGGAAACAATGTCTACAAGTATGGTTTTAGCATTAACCCATCACGTGAGCATCTTTGTACATCTCCAGATCGAAGAGTGTATGATCCCACTTCCAATCCAGAATATGGTTTACTTGAAATAAAGTGCCCTTCCAATGTTGAGTCCATCACAGAACTGAAACACCTTCATCTTGTGAATGGAACATATAAACTCAGGTTATCACATAAATTTTGTTCACAAATTATGGGCCAAATGGCACTAACAGGATCTGAATGGTGTGACTTTTATGTCATGTGCAAAAATGATTTTCATTTGGAGCGTGTCTACTTTTCAGAGACAAAATGGTCAGATACCAAGCAGAAATTAGATCTTTTCTACTTCAATTACTATCTGCCACACCTTTGTCTTTGTAAATGAATTGAAATCAAAGGATTGTTTTCAGACAGACAGATTTATTTCTGTAGTATTAGGCCTGCGGCCCATAATACAAAATGCAGCATATTATATATCGAGTCATACATGCTAGGAAGCAGTAAATATACATATATAATGGCTGAAGCATTTTGATAGACCTCGTAAGTTGACAGAATGATGGTGGTTGACAATTACACATGAGGAAAGGCATTTGACCAATGTTAACAAATCACTCCCAGATTACCATATTGATACAAATGCAAGCACAATGGTAGCATCAGTCTCGTGCACATTACATAAAATCGGCACCCATGAAGAGCCACCTCCTCGTGGTGGGTGCTGGGTAACGCTAAGTGCTCTTCTCCCGTGTGGACCCGGGACAGAATGTGTTCACAGCACCCCATTGCTTGTCGTAAGAGGCGACTAAATTGGGCAACCTGTTTGCCGTGGGTTGCGTCCCGTGTCGGTGGAGGACGGGATCCTGGTGGTTGAGGGCATTTGGACTTTTAACTGCGTTCCATTGCCCAACACACCACTTTGGCCCTTACTTCACCTAGACGGGTGGTTGAATGGGCCCGATTCAACCAATCGGCTGGTCATGCCAAGCCCTGTGCATGAACTGTGTATGTGTCTTTAATTGTTTTGAATTTCGGCTTTGGCACTACTGGTGATCTGTAAGTTTTGATTGTGAATTCTAATATGAACTTTGCCTAGAGTCTTATGCCAGAAGGCGATGGCTCATGGGCCAATCTTGTAGTTTAATTATTTATAATTCTTCCACTGGAGTATATCATCCGGGTATCCTTGGTGCTGCAAGCTGGAGGCCCGCTTGCTTTAGCATTGTCCTTGTGATACTCCGTGGTGGGTGGGGAGCTCGGATGATGAACAATATAACACCAACCATGGCTTATGAAGTACCCCACAAAAAAACAAAGCGTCCACTTGAAATTGATCCTGTTGATACTGACCACAGACCGTCTCTATCGATTGAGTATTGGCCACGTTTCCTTGTTATTGAGACTCCGGACAAGACCCCATTAAAGCTGAACCCTTTTGCAGTATCTAAAGGCATTCAAGGTATTGCTGGGGATGTTAAGAACATTCGGCGCTTACGTTCGGGTGCGCTACTAGTTGAGTGCAGCAAGAAACAGCAAGCATCCAATCTGATGAGTATTGAATCTTTTGTGGGCATTCCGGTCACGGTCTCTGCTCACAAGACCTTGAACACTAGTAAAGGTATCATCAGAGATCGTGATCGATTGTTTGCTGACATGTCCGAACTTGATATAGCATGTGAAATGAAAGATCAAGGTGTGCTATATGTGAAGCGCTTTTCAACCCGAAAAAACAATGAAACATTTCAAACTAATACCTATCTGTTTACTTTTTCATGTCCAAATGCTCCAAAATCAGTGAAGGCAGGCTATTGTAACATAGAAGTTGATACCTACATCCCCAACCCGCTCAGGTGTTTTAAATGCCAGAAATATGGACATGGCGTGAATACTTGCACATTGTCTGTTGTGTGTGCTCACTGTGGTGAGAAAACACACACAACAGAAGATTGTGACAGTGATTTCAAAAAATGCACCAACTGTTCAGGCAACCATTCATCTTCTTCGAAACAGTGTCCTATTTGGAAAGAACAAATGGAGATAAACAGAATAAAGTTTACTCAAAATATCTCCTTTTCTGAGGCAAAAAAACTGGTTAAAAGGTCTGATCTTTCAGAAAGTTACGCTACAGTAGCAAAAACATCATCGGAGTCTACCTCAAAAATAACAAAATCATCCACAGGATGCCAAACTACCTTGACTTGGATAAATCGCGATTCTCCACAGCTTTTATACCCTGCTATGTCATCTCAGACTGAGGAATCACTTCCTAGTACATCAAAGTCGTCTTCTGATCACAAATCATCATCATCTCAGTCACACTCGAAATCTCAATCGACAGCTGATAATCAACAAACTGTGAAAGGTAAATCGAAGTCTAAGCCTGATGCTTCAAAACAACAAAGTGGCAGAGCTCCTAAAGGGTCACAAAATAAAATTCAGTTGTTTAATAGATATGGGTCTCTTGAAGACATGGACGTTTCTGAAAACGTCCATTCTAGGGCACATAGCTTGTCGCCCTCCAAAAGAGTGCGGGGTAGATCCCCAATAAATCCCCCCAAAAGATAGTTTATTCCAATAATGTTGTACAGTGGAACTGCAGAGGACTGAGGACTAATTTACATGAATTACAGCTATTAGTCCAGGATTTTACACCTTCAGCGATATGTCTCCAAGAGACATATTTAAAACAAACAGATACATTTAACCTTCGTCATTTTAATGCATATCATTCTTTTTCACCTCCGGGTGATAGGGCCACTGGCGGATCATCCATTCTAGTCAAGCATAACATTATTCAAAGCCCTGTTTCACTTAATACTAATATGCAGGCTGTTGCTGTGAGAATTACTTTACATGTAGCGTTTACGCTATGCTCTCTCTATATTTCACCATCTTCAGCTTTTGCCAAAACTGATCTGCAAGCTCTATATGATCAGCTCCCGAAGCCCTGTATTATAATGGGAGATTTAAATGGGCACAACCCACTCTGGGGTAGTGTAAATACAAACACTAGAGGTAAATTGTTGGAGGACTTTTGTTCTGACAATGACTTATGTATTTATAATGATGGTTCCAACACATACTTACACCCTGGTACAGGGACTTATTCTGTTCTCGACTTGTCATTGACAAATTCCGAACTATTAAATGAATTTGAATGGTCAGTCCACAATGACCTGTGTGGAAGTGACCATTTTCCTACTATATTAAAAGCTGTAACTCCATCCGATGTTCCTCCATCATCAAGACGAAATTTTAAAAAGGCTAACTGGGCTTTGTATGAAACACTGTGTGCTGAAAAACTTAAACCTGAACTTTTTATTGACGTTCCTGATGCAATTAAATGCTTTTCTGATGAACTGAACTCCATAGCTGATGAGTGTATACCAAAGTCCTCTGTAGTTCCACATATAAGAAAACCATGGTTCAACGATGACTGCAAACAAGCTAGGAAGGCGAGGAAAAAAGCAGAACATTATTTCCGTCGCCATCCTATGGTCCATAATTTCAATAAATTTAAGATTTTAAATGCTAAAGCACGGCGTACTTTTAAACAGAACAAACGCCAATCTTGGCAACATTATGTATCCAAAATAAATTTTCGGACACCCATGTCCAAGGTGTGGAACATGGTCCAGAAAATAAAAGGTAAAGGTACTAAATCTTCGGTCCATCATCTTAAACACGGAGATCAATTACTTACTGATAAATCAGATATTGCGAATAAACTGGGCGAAACCCTCGCTAAACACTCTTCCTCTTCTAATTATATACCTAAATTTCAGCAATATCAAAAACAACAAGAAAAGAAAACTATTAATTTCAATTCTGATAATGGGGAAGATTATAATGAAACGTTTTCTATTCATGAACTCCATACTGCTCTTGATCAAGCTCATGACACTGCTACTGGAGCTGATAACATACATTATCAACTCCTGAAGCACTTACCAGAATCCTGTTTAGAGACGCTCTTATCAACATTTAATGATATTTGGACTTCCGGGAAATTTCCTTCTTCATGGCGTGATGCCATAGTAGTACCAATACCTAAACCTGGACGTGATCATACGGATCCGTCCAATTATCGACCTATTTCACTAACTAGCTGTGTTTGCAAGACCATGGAACGCATGATAAATAATCGACTTGCTTGGTACTTGGAAACAAATAATCTTATCACAGATATACAATGTGGTTTCCGTAAAAACAGAAGTACTGTCGATCACTTAGTGCGATTGGAATCATTTGTGAAAAACGCACTAATTAATAAACAACATGCTGTGTCTATCTTTTTTGATCTTGAGAAGGCATATGACACAACCTGGAAATATGGCATACTGAGAGATTTACATGATTTCGGTTTGCGAGGTCGTTTGCCTGAATTCATTGCTAAATTTTTAAATAACAGGCAATTTCAAGTCCGTGTGGGTTCTACCCTGTCTGATCATTATAATCAGGATCAGGGTGTTCCACAAGGCAGTATTTTGTCTGTCACTCTTTTTAGCGTCAAGATCAACAGTTTATCTAAAGTTTTAAACGATTTAATCGATGGATATTTATTTGTGGATGATTTTAATATTTCTTGCCGCGGTAAGAATATGCATACTATTGAACGGCAACTGCAGCTGTGTTTAAACAAAATTGATAAATGGTGTCTTGAAAACGGTTTTAAATTTTCTAAATCAAAAACCAATTGTATACACTTCTGTCGTAAATACAAACCCCATAAAGAACCAGAGTTATTTCTCAGTGGTACCCCCATCAAAGTCGTCAAGGAGGCCAAGTTCTTGGGACTTATTTTCGACTCACATTTGACCTTTTTGCCACATATTAAATCCCTTAAAGCCAAATGCCTGAAGGCACTCGATTTATTAAAGGTTGTTTCAAATTCAAAATGGGGAGGGGATCAATCTACCCTTCTTCACTTATATAGATCACTGATCCGATCTAAACTTGATCACGGCTCCATCGTATATGGTGGCGCTTGTCAAAGCAACCTAAAACTACTTGATCCTGTTCACCACCAAGGCCTAAGACTTTGTCTTGGTTCTTTTAGAACCTCTCCTATCGACAGTCTATACGTCGAAGCTGATGAGCCTTCTCTCAACTTACGTCGTATTAAACTATCTTTACAATACATTACAAAATTAGCTTCTAATGAGTCTAACCCCGCATTTAATTGTGTTTTTAATCCTCTCTATGAGGATTTGTACAACAAAAAGTCTTCCCTTGTTCCGCCTCTTGGGCTCAGAATTAAGCCATTTCTTGCTGCTTCCAGCATTGAGCTGAACCATATAGCTCCTTCCCGTCTTCTTTCTTCTCCTCCTTGGCAGTTGGTTAGGCCACATGTTGACCTAACATTAACATCACTTAAAAAATCAGAAACTAATGAATTACAGTATAAACAAGAATATAATCAACTGAAACATAAATATAGCAATTATAAATCCTTATTTACAGATGGGTCCAAGGACGGTGGCGCAGTCGCTTGTGCCACTGTCACTGGATCCAGAACAATATCTTCTAGGTTACCAGATAATAGTTATATTTTTACAGCTGAAGCTAACGCCATATTAACAGCTCTAAAATATATTCAAAGACACCCTAAACGTAAACAATATATAATCTATTCTGATTCTCTTTCTTGCCTTCAAGCTATTAGAAATGTATCATGTAAACATCCACTTTTAATTGAAATAATTGAATTGTATAATAACCTTGCTACTGGTCAGTACGACATCGTCTTCTGTTGGTTACCAAGTCACGTAGGCATTTCTGGTAACGCAATGGCTGATCTTGCTGCCAAGGCAGCACTCAACAAATCTGTGACACCACTTCTTATTCCTTACAGTGATTACAAAGGCACCAATAGATCTTATATCCGTGGTCTGATGCAGAAGAAGTGGGACACCCAAGTAGATATCAATAAATTACATGAAATAAAACCGTATATTGGTTACACCTACTTGGGTTGTCAGTCCAGATTTGAAGAGGTTATTTTAAGACGATGTCGTATTGGCCATACTAGATATACCCATTCATACCTGTTGAAAGGTGAGGATCCTCCGTTTTGCATCCCTTGTGATGAGAGAACCACAGTCA
This sequence comes from Haliotis asinina, assembly GCF_037392515.1. Classification (NCBI taxonomy): domain Eukaryota; kingdom Metazoa; phylum Mollusca; class Gastropoda; order Lepetellida; family Haliotidae; genus Haliotis; species Haliotis asinina. The sequence goes on from NC_090292.1 coordinate 51,121,857, forward strand.
AGCATATCTTGCTTGACTGTGTTGAATTCTCCATCACAAGGGATAAGTATTTTACAGTTAAAACAATAAGGGATCTTTTTACCAGCGTTAGGTCTCATTTAATTATTGATTTTTTAAAAGAAATTGATTTTTTGGTTGAATTTTGAAATTATGTTGTGTAAATAGATGTATTTTAATTATTGGAAGTTTGGATTTGTAACTTGAATTGTTGGTGGCTGTACCCTCAAAGGGGGTTGAAGTATTGTAAAATTATTGTCCTCCTGAGAGGGTACGCAAGTCCAAAAACATTCACAGTAAATTTAAACTTTCCACTGTTCTTAGTCGTAGTATATCTGTATTTTTAATTTTTGGCTAGATATGTCTAAATTGCTAACAGCTGAGGGGGTGATGTAAATCCGACTAGGCTCCATGCAGGTAGCAAAGGCACTGTAAGTCCCCATGGTCCCTAGTATGGTGATCTACCTTCAGTTGCTGGCAACCTATAGCCTGATTTTATACTGTATTGTCCGAATAGTAATATTAGTTTTAAACTTTCCACACTAGTTTTAATCTCATTTGTGATATTCTAGTTGTTTTACTGTCCTTCGCTGACAGGTTTTTATACAATACATGTATTTCATTTCAGTATTAAATGTTCTCGTCACGATATGGCTGAGACATTGCCGATGTGACGTTAAATACTAACTCACTCACTCACTCACTTTAAAAAGGCTAACTGGGCTTTATATGAAACACTGTGTGCTGAAAAACTTACACCTGAACGTTTTATTGACGTTCCTGATGCTATTAAATGTTTTTCTGAAGACCTTAACTCCATAGCTGATGAGTGTATACCAAAGTCCTCTGTAGTTCCACACATAAGAAAACCATGGTTCAACGATGAGTGCAAACAAGCTAGGAAGGCAAGGAAAAAAGCAGAACATTATTTCCGTCGCCATCCTATGGTGCATAATTTAAATAAATTTAAGACTTTAAATGCTAAAGCACGGCGTACTTTTAAACAGAACAAACGCCAATCTTGGCAAAATTATGTATCCAAAATAAATTCTCGGACACCCATGTCCAAGGTATGGAACATGGTCCAGAAAATCAAAGGTAAAGGTACTAAATCTACTGTCCATCATCTTCAACATGGAGATCAATTGCTTACTGATAAATCAGATATTGCTATTAAACTAGGTGAAACCCTTGCTAAACACTCTTCCTCTTCAAATTATGTACCAAAATTCCAGCAATATCAAAAACAACAAGAAAAGAAAACTATTAATTTCAACTCAGATAATGGGGAAGATTATAATGAAATGTTTTCTATTCATGAACTCCATACTGCTCTTGATCAAGCTCATGACAGTGCTAGTGGAGCTGATAACATACATTATCAACTCCTGAAGCACTTACCGGAGTCCTGTTTAGAGACGCTCTTATATATTTTTGATGATATTTGGACTTCAGGTAAATTTCCTTCTTCATGGCGTGACGCTATAGTAGTACCAATACCTAAACCTGGACGTGATCATACGGATCCATCTAATTATCGTCCGATTTCTTTAACTAGCTGTGTTTGCAAGACCATGGAACGCACGATAAATAATCGACTTGTTTGGTACTTGGAAACAAATAACCTTATAACTGATATACAATGTGGTTTCCGCAAAAACAGAAGTACTGTCGATCACTTGGTGCGTTTAGAATCATTTGTGAAAAACGCACTAATTAATAAACAACATGCTGTGTCTATCTTTTTTGATCTTGAAAAAGCATATGACACAACCTGGAAATATGGTATTTTACGAGACTTACATGACTTCGGCTTGCGAGGTCGTTTACTTCAATTTATAGCCAACTTTTCAAATGATAGACAGTTTCAAGTTCGAGTGGGTTCTACCCTGTCTGATCATTACGATCAGGATCAGGGTGTTCCACAAGGCAGTATTCTGTCTGTCACACTTTTTAGCATCAAGATAAATAGTTTATCAAAAGTTTTAAACGATTCAATTGATGGATCGTTATTTGTGGATGATTTTAATATTTCTTGTCGTGGTAAAAATATGCATACCATTGAACGGCAACTGCAGTTGTGTTTAAACAAAATAAATAAATGGTGTCTTGAAAACGGCTTTAAATTTTCTAAATCCAAAACTAATTGTATACATTTTTGCAGAAAATATAAGCCACATAAAGACCCTGAACTATCTCTAGATGGCACTCCCATCAAAGTTGTACAGGAGGCCAAGTTCTTGGGCCTAATCTTTGACTCCCACTTAACATTTCTGCCTCATATTAAATCTCTTAAAACTAAATGCCTGAAGGCTCTTGACTTGTTGAAAGTTGTTTCCAACTCAAAGTGGGGAGGGGATCAGGCTACCCTCTTACACCTATATCGATCACTGGTCCGTTCGAAACTCGATTATGGCTCCATCGTATATGGTGGAGCCTGCAAAAGCAACCTTAAACTTCTTGATTCTGTCCACCATCAAGGTCTAAGACTTTGTCTTGGGTCTTTCAGAACTTCACCTATTGATAGTCTTTACGTTGAGGCCGATGAACCATCTCTTACTCAACGTCGTATAAAATTGTCTTTACAATACATTACTAAATTATATTATGACGAATCTAACCCTGCCTATAACTGTGTGTTCAATCCGCTTTATCAGGATTTGTATAACAAAAAGTCGTCTCTTGTTCCGTCTCTTGTTCTCCCTCTTGGGCACAGAATTAAACCATTTATTTCTTCTGCTGGCATTGAGCTGGAAAGTATATCGCCTTCCCGTCTTCTTTCTTCTCCTCCTTGGCAATTGGTTAGGCCACAAGTTGACCTAACCTTAACATCATTTAAAAAGTCAGAAACAAATAACTTACAATATAAACAAGAATATCATCAATTAAAACATCAATATAGCAATTACAAACCCTTATTTACAGATGGATCCAAGGACGGTGGCGCAGTGGCTTGTGCCACTGTGATTGGATCCAGAACAATATCTTCTAGATTACCAGATAATAGTTCTATTTTTACAGCAGAAGCTAACGCCATATTAGCAGCTCTTAAATATATTCAAAGACACCCGAAACGTAAACAGTATATAATCTATTCAGACTCTCTTTCTTGCCTTCAGGCTATTAAAACTCTTTCTTGTAAACATCCACTTTTAATTGAAATTATTGAATTGTATAATACTCTTGCTACTGGTCAATACGACATCGTCTTCTGTTGGTTACCCAGTCACGTAGGTATTTCTGGGAATGTGATGGCCGATCTTGCTGCCAAGGCGGCACTCAACAAATCTGTGACACCACTTCTTCTTCCATATTCAGATTACAAAGTTAGTATTAGAACGTATATCCGTGATCTAATGCAGAAGAAGTGGGACACTCAAGTAGGTATCAATAAATTACATGAAATAAAACCGTATATTGGCTACACCTACTTGGGTTGTCAGTCCAGATTTGAGGAGGTCATCATGCGACGATGTCGTATTGGCCACACAAGATATACACATAAATATTTGCTTAAAGGTGAGGATCCTCCGTTTTGTATCCCTTGTGATGGAAGAATCACAGTCAAGCATATCCTGCTTGACTGTGTTGAGTATTCCATCACAAGGGATCAGTATTTTAATTCACGAACTCTGAAGGATCTTTTTAATAACACAAGCTCTCATTTAATCATTGCATTTTTAAAAGAATTGGATTTATTGACCGAATTGTAAATAGATAAATATTTTATTATTGGAAGTTTAAATTCATAACTGTGCTTGTTAGTGGCTGTATCCTCAAAGGGGGTTGAAGTACTGTAAAACTATTGTCCCCCTGAGAGGGTACGTAAGTCCACAAACATTTAAAGTAAATTCTAAATTTCCAGGTTTTTAATCGTAGTATAAGTGTTTTCTTATTGTATGGCTAGATTTCCGAAATTGCTGACGGCTGAGGGGATGATTTAAATCCAGCTAGGGTCCATGCAGGTAACAAAGGTACTGTAAGTCCCCATGGTCCCTAGTATGGTGATCTACCTTCAGTTGTTAGCAATCTATAGCCCAGTTTTATATTGTATTGTCCTCTATAGATAAATTGTTTTAGGTATAGTTACTAGTTTTATATTCTCATCTGTGATATTCTAGTTGTTTTACTGTCCTTCGTTGACAGGTTTCATAATAGATATATATACTTCATTTCAGTACTAAATGTTCTCGTCGCGATATGGCTGAGATATTGCCGATGTGACGTTAAATAATAACTCACTCACTCACTCACATAAAATCGTGTGCACACGTAATGTTTCGTTTTCAAGTTGCTGACAAGTGATTTCATGAATAAAATACGGTAACATACCTTGAAAAACGGTCCCTCGTCACGACGGATGTTTACGAGCCACTGTTTCCGACATTCTTCGTTTCTGGGAATATTGTGGAATGACAGTGTCTTGTCTTTCCGGCGATCGCTTTTGGACAGCGGTACACAGCAATACTGCACCATTTTCAAAAGTTGTATACCGAGCCTCGTTTTGACTGTTTTTTTAGCGGGTCGCGTGAGAAAAGCGTATGGTCACTAATTTTCACAACTTGACTTTTTCCTAAAATGACCGAAAAAAAATGGATTTTTCAATGGACTGGGATTGATTACCGCGTTTTGAGTCTAAAGTGTTGTTTTCAGTTCGTCTTTGAACTTTGGGCGTAATATTACCATCTCATCATAGACTCAGGAGTTTATCAACTGTGAGAGAACTATTATAAAATTCGCAAAATAAATAGATCAAAATTAACCAATTTGGAATGTTCTTTTTTCACTGTGGATGTTGCATTGGTTGACCATCACCGGCATCAGAGTATTTAACTTGTGGGCCTTAGCTTGAAGCAATAATGTGAAATTTGATAGTATATAAGTAGGTACTAATCAATTTATACCTTCATGATTTTGAAGAGGCATTTCTAAATACCACTTAAGAAAACATCATGATTGTGAAATGTATAAAAAAAATATTGCGAAATTGTCAAGACATCATTCTAATCAATATGGTCCCAAGTACATTGGCGACTATGCTTGTCGTAAGAGGCGACCAACGGGATCGAGTGGCCAGGCTCGCTGACTTGGTTGACACATGTCATCGGTTCCCAATTGGGCAGATCGATGCTCATGATGTTGATCACTGGATTGTCTGGTCCAGACTCGATTATTTACAGACCACCGCCATATAGTTGGAATATTGCTGAGTGCGGCGTAAAACTAAACTCACCCACGTACATTGCTTAATGAAATCTTCAAAACAATTTAATTTAATTGAATCTCCCATAGAAAATAGTCAGGTACTGAATTTCTGACTTTTTCTTTCCAGTTTCCACCTGTGCACATCCATCCTCGACCTCCCACTTTCACATGTACCCTTCTTGGAAAGATGTATTGTGACAGTCTTGGGAGATGATACTTCCTGATGCTATTCCAAATTAGTGAAGTTGGATATTTATTACAGTTTTGATATTTTTTGCTCTTTTGATGGTTAGATATTTGTGACATTCCATCGAGGTCTTCAGATAATTTGTTGTGATCTGTATGTAGTTAAGCATTTGTGATTTTTTCACCCCTCCATTACTGCTCGTAAATTTTCAACATTGGAAGCCTTTGTTAAGTACCCATGACTGCGACGACAGTGTTACAGGTTATATTACTAACGACTGTTTATTTGTTTGTTACATTCCGTTCACTCCCGAGCTTTAAATCATTTGTAATTTTGGGGAAACTTGGCGAATTACAATTTACTCAATAATTTGGTATAATTGGAAATGTTTTGAGAAAGTAGTGTGCAGCAGTTCATTAGACTGAAAAAATTATTGATTTTCAAATATTTTCTGAAGTTTCTTTCTGCACATAATGGATGCGAGTTCATCTTCAATTTATATATTCATTTTCATTTATATGTCATAATAAAATTGTCTTTCAATAAGAAATGGTCACATGCCTGTTGAGTTCCTTTTCATGAGAGTGGCCCACCCGTAACCCGTCCCCCAGCATGGACATATTTCAAGGTCATCTATTTTCACTAATTCTCACTAGTTTTTCAAACTAAGGTTATTTATAACTTTTTCTGACTTGTATAAGACCAAAACACCTCAAACAAACTAACTTGGTCATTATGAAAAATTTGGCGTGTGTGTGTTCCTAGCCGTGTGTGCATGAGAGAGGGAGAGAGAAGTGATTGAGCACGGATTTGATTTAACAGTAAGATTATAAACACACTTCCGCAGGCAACATAACCCGACCAAGAATATCTTGGTCAGAACATCTAGAATCCTTACTACTAGATTGTGCGAAGGCGACTGGTAGGGAAACAAGGTCAAAGCCACCAGTACTTTTGCTGTGTCAGTCCTCTCCTATTCCTTTGGGGTAGTTGATTGGACATAACAAGACATCCAGAGTCTTGACCGTCTGACCAGAAGGATCATGTACCAGAAGGATCATGTCTGATAACAGAGCACACCACCCTCGTTCCTCTCTTAATCGTTTATATATGCCAATCAATTTTGGAGGTAGGGGTTTGATTAATGTGGAGGCTCTTCACGACAGAATTTCTTTGTGTACTTTTGCACATATTATATTTATCGGATGATCCTCTGGTGATGTACGTCAAGACTCATGATGAAAGCAAGGAATTCCACAGCTATTTTAAGGTTGTTGGACACAATCTGAAATTTGCAGTTGATGGCGATGTACTGCTGGGCGGAACAGCGATGGGACTAAACCAGGTGAAGTCTTCCCAGAGTCTGTCCTTTGTGGAGATGCTGTCTGAGAAGTCATTGTGCATCGTGTGTACATGCAGTATGTGGAACAGAACAGCAATTCAACCAACTCCTTCACTTGGATGAAGACGGCTGATCTCAAATGTGAAACCGAGGGCTTCCTTTTCGCTGCTCAGGACCAGTCACTTCCACTCGTCAAAATGTGATTCTAAATCAAAAATGCTAACATGAAATGTCGTCTTTGCAATCTATGAATTTACAGAGACTGTCCTACACTTTGTCAGCGGATGCCCGTCCTTAGCACAAACAGCATATCTTAAAAGACATGATGGCATGGCTCGCTTTTACTATCGTCTCCGCCATGCCTGTGGCTTTGACCCCGAGGTCCATCCACGGTACGAACCTGAACATGTCCAGGGCGTCCTGGAAAATGATGCTTTCAAACTTCTCCGGAATAGGCCATTATACAGCCCGAACCGAATTCCAGTTAACAAACTTGGTCTTAACCTTTTTGATAAAACCAATGAAATTATTTATATCACTAAATTTTCTGTCTCTTTCGACAGGAATGTGATTGGCAAGATTCAGGAAAAGCATGATAAATCTACGGACCTCGCCTTTGAAATGTCTTGCTTGCATCCCTTGCTTGCTTGTTCTCGGTGCCCTTGGTTTGGCATCTCCTGATCTCTTAGCGCAGACCCGGAAAGTGCGCGGGTTCTCCACCTGACAATGACGGACGATCACGTATGGAAAGGAACCGAGTCGTGGAACGGACTCCGCGATTCCCGCGATATCCGAACAATAGCTAGCTGTAACCAATCTTGTTTACTATGTAAACTCATTACCTGTTGATTCAGTAATCCGGTGCTTCACTCTCCGTATCCGAATGTTAATCAGCGGTAACAGATTAGCTAATTACACATAGGTTTGCTTCATTAATCCGGCGGTACATCAAAAAGGTTGGGATAATCCCTTCACACCATGAGTCCCATTCAGTGGTAATTGTTAAGTAACACTTGCGAGTTGAAGATGTCGTTAGTTTGTGATTTTGATCAATTAGTAGGTCTCACTTTTGGTTAGTTGGAGTAATACCTGTCATGCTTACTTCCTGTATAAAACACTGATCGTGTCAAAATGAGATCACGTGACGCTTGTCAGTCATAATGGCAAGTCCCGCCCCTAGGCGTAAAAGATGTGAAATTACTGCAGCACCAAAAAAAAAGAAAAAAAAAAAGAGAAAACTCTAAAGCCAATTTTGATCTTAAGTGTAAACATTTTGGTCAAGAATTTGGACAGTCTATCGGCAAGAGCACAATTTCGGAAATCGGATATGATATGTTTTGTGATTGGCTATGATCATTTGACAGACAGATGCAATCACGTGGTTGACACGTGATCCTACTTCGTAACAACGCTGCCAGTGACAAGTATGCCAATGTCAAACTGACCAACGTAAAAGTTGATTTCTTGCCCCCAAACACCACATCGCATTCACCCAACTTGTATACGTTCGTATTTTTTGTATTGCCATGTCAAAGGGAAGTAACCCTACTGTAGTTGTGTTCATAAAAGTTCGTTTCAGTAGTCCGTACGTTTCACTATCCGAGCGTTTTTGATGAAAAACAGAAGTGTTCGGATTAACGCGGCCTGACTGTATAACAAGAGGAATGACCAAAATATAATTTACCTCAATTCTTTTTTTTATATTCATCTGTTGTCTTCCTCGTACGCGTTTGTGTGCTGCGAGGGGTCTCGTTCATTAAGCTTTGTGATGCTGATGAGCGCTCGTATGTTCCATAAGAGCGCCTTTAAATGTGATTCTTTATTTTGTATCTTACAGTTCAAGTGATGACGTCCACTCTTTTGACGTGTTTGAGCCATGGATGGATGCAAATATAAAACTATCTTCTAATTCTAATACAACATCTTCTAATAAAATAAATGCATACATGCATAAATAAACGCCCTCCCTTACAGTACCTTTCGTTGATTTTATTGATGGTTATGTATGTGTATTTACTGGAAATTATTTAGAGCTTTGGTCGACAATTACAGTGACTGATGACACTATCGGAACGACATCGGTCTCTCGAGTGTCTTGGTTCCGACATAAAAAATAATACAAATTCACGTATATCTCACTTTTCGTTAATCGAGCACTCTCTTCCGCGGGATCTGTAAAGATAGTTTTTTGTATAAACTCATGATGGTTAGTCAGTGCAGTGCACTCCCTTACACATGCATGAGTTAAACTTATAAGATAATTTTTTCTTCACGGCACACTTTTCGCCATGCGTCAGAAAACGATGGTATGTGTATTTCAGTTTGGTTTTGCAATACACACATGTAAATAGTCCTAAGTAATCTTCACCGTTTGCGTCCACTGGTAGCAGACCAGAACACAGAAGGACATTTTAACTGAAGTGAAAGCACTCGTTAGCACGCGCACAACCATCCTTGACGAGATGTTCAAGCTCGTGTGACTCCGTCGACAGTGCCGATTCTCAAGTTCTAAATTTAGCTGGTTCTGTACATAGACTCTTCGTCCGAAGCTCATTAACTGGCATTTTACTGACATTTAATCGTCGTTTCTCGAGTTCTACAGTTCGGGAATTCTGATCACACTATAAGACCACGTGTATGTCTACGTAATGAAGTGCGCTGTCATGGAAATACGTTTAGCTACGAGTCGATGGCGGACGTCTGTGTACCTTTCTCAGTTGTTTCATGGGACAGGTGACTGTCATAAACAGCGACGTGTTCATTGTGCGACCGGACGTCTGTGTACTTTTGTCGGTAGCTTCCCGGGGCTGTGTTTGCCTTCCTCGGCGATTTGTTTAATTAGTGGACAATGGATACTCATAGCGACAGAGTCCGCTAATGAGGGAGCTCTCTTTTTTTCAAAAAAAATTAACACAGAAATCGGGATTGAAAAACTACTGATATCTGGCGCGGTGTGCTAAGTGAGAGCGTCTTTGGCACTCGTTTGTCTTAATTTGGGGCATGTCTCAAACCTTTTCTTCTCCGTTAAGCTAAAATACTTTGTATTAGCGGGCAAACGGTGCATTTTAGCGTCTCGACCCATCCGGCATATCTTTAGTTGATTTTGAATATTTCCCCTTTGCTCTTGGATAGAGCCTTGAGATTTTCAAGGGAAACATCTACACCTCGGTGGGCATCGAAGTGGGTTTTTGTCCAAGCGATTCTGTTCACTGGTGAGTTTTGTAGGACTGATCCGGCGGAATAGTAATCTGGAAGATTAGCCCTAAAACCATATGCAGGCAAAACGAGACCGATTGATACGAGCGACAACGCACTATCACTTGCTGGGGGGATGGGTGGATTTAGGTCACGACGACTCAACACACGAGCCGCGCTCCTAAATGACCGCCGCCATCTTGCCTGGTGATATGTATAGGAGAAGAAAACTCGCCTCTGAGGTTTTGGTAGAAAATGTAACACCGGATTAGGAGGGATATCCCGAACCCGATGGTTTTACATTGTCTACAAAAACCGAGGAGAAGTGTTTTCTCTAACATATATACCGTCAATGATGGGTAATTACAATATAGATGATCATCTAATTACGCTACATAACAATAACTGAGGCGCGCGTAAAATCAGTTTAATGACCGTAACCATAAGTAGATAGTTTAACCCCACAACCTGTGGGGTGGGGGTGGCGGTGGGGCGCCTGCCTAAGAATCTGAGATTCGTGGTTCTAATTACCCTTACCCTTATCACAACATTTGAGTTGTGGGTTTGATCTTAAAACGATATTTTCCAATTGATTTCCAACATGTATGTGTCATTTGAATGTTGACGTTCATATAACGTTAGGAAAATCAAAAGCTGGGAAGTGGCCTCCCCAACGAAAAGTACAACCTGGGAAGAGGTCTTTCTAGCGAAAAGTAAAACCTGTTCCTCCAAGACAAAAACCTCAAATGCGGTTATTCTGGGAAAACAAGAGATGATGTAATAAAGAAATCAGAAGCACACTTTAGGTTTATATGCAGAGGCAACCTCCTCCCCCAACACCACGTAGACCAGTCCATGCAATACATTAGGCATGTGATGTTATACTATCCGAATACACAGCTGTAGTACGGCATGGCTGTCTGTCCGGGTACGTACTGATGTGAGGCAGAGGCATGAAGGCGTGGGGCAGGGTGACTGTTCTAGAAAGCCATTAACAGTAACACGTAGGAAAAACAACGAGCATTCGTGGTTGTTGCTTCTATTACTGTTGAATGCACTAGCCATTGTACACTCAGTGTAAAATGCAAGCAGACAACAGTAAACCCCTACCGTCCATCCCGGCGCTCGCCTCACACTGATGAAGTAAATACCCGGCGGCAATGCGGGGACGGGGTGTCTCTGATCACGTGACGCGGTGTCATACCTGCACAAACCGCCGCATGTGGCCACCAAGGAAACTGAGTGAGCGAGTCTGGTTCTACGCCACACGCAATATTCCAGCCATATGGTGGGACCGCCCGAATCCCAACTTATGTTCCATTTTGCCAGGCTACCTCCAATCCTATCCCAATATTCTAATATGCACAATGCCACTTTACAACGTTTTTAAGGATTTGGTGCTAGATCAGTTTCTTTCATTTAAAATAGTGTACAGAGTATTATTATGTTTTCAAAATAAAACATTTGTTCTTTGTACTTGCAGTGAGTGAGTGAGTTTTACGCCGCATTCTACAATATCCCAGCTATATGGCGACGGACTGTAAATAATCGAGTCTGGACCAGACAATCCAGTGATCAACATTATGAGCATCGATCTGCGCAATTGGGAACCGATGGCATGTGTCAACCAAGTCAGCGAGCCTATCACCCGATCCCGTTGGTCGCCTCTTACAAGGATAATCGCCTTTTAAGGCAAGCATGGGTTGCTGAAGACCTAGTCTACAACGGATCGTCACAGGTGCTTTGTACTTACAATGTGTGTGGATTCAGATTTGATCATGTCACTATATGGGTGGAAAATGCACACGTGACGTAAAAACAAACTGAACTCAAGTATGTTATAGTCAAATCATATTGCCTGAATATTAGTAAATCATTTTAATCATCGTTAAAATTTCGGAGGATACGGGCGAGAGTGTAGATTTCAAGTCACATTTGCAATATGTCAGCCATATCGGGACTGAAAACAAATTAGATTTTTGCAACAAATGAAGGCAAATCACAAAAACACGGCTTGCGAAGGAGAGTAAACAAATAGAATATCACAGATATAAACAAAAACCTTCTATGTAAATAGGAATTATTTTATTTATAGAAGACAATACAATATGAGAACGTTTCACGCTCTTTGATGAAAGTTGTTTCGGGTGTATGTTGGTAGGGGTAGATACCAGCCTTAATGTGGGAACATATCTCCCAAACACTCCATTTCATGCACGTGGAAAACATGCATTTCGTGCTCAACATCTCCTATATAAAGCCTTGTCAAGTTAAACTTCATCCTGTCAAGGGAGAGCCAATGACATTTTTGTGAGTACGTCTTATTTCTTGATAACAGGTTGCGCTTAGTTTGGTTGTACGTCACATCGGTAGTACTGCAGCCATACTGTGACGAGATCAAATCTTAACTTAATTTATACACATTTATTAAAGTTTTATTGATGATTCCTTTTTTCAAAACATTTACAGGTTAATGTGTTGTGATGTGTCAATTTTATATTGATTTTCTTATATTGATGTTATGATATATTGAAATTTGATTATATTGAAATTATATAGTTTTGGGTAGCATTTTTTGAGTTACTATTTTAAGAATTATGGGCTGTCAGATTTGTTGACACGACATGTCATGGTTGTTACCACGTGACTAGCGAGTGAATATTTCATTATTTCAGTCTTGGGGGAATAGCTCCTACTCCATATTTGGTATTCACAGCAGTAAACAGAAAGGTTGCACATTACAACTACGGATCATGTGTCTGTGATAATGGATCTTGTATGTTTTACTCTTAGACTGTGTGACTATTAGCGTCATGATCGTTTGTTAAACAACCTTTTTTCTGTAAGTTGAATGCAACTCTGAGTTTAAATTTTCAGATTCGCAATATTAATTTCACTCCGATTTACTTTTTTGTTCAACGTGAAATTCATCGGAACGTGTACACCTCAGACTCAAATTAAAATTTACAGTGAGTTAAAATTTATCCTCACATCGGAAATTCTTCGTTCATATCGTGACAAGAACGATCAATTTTTACAAAATAATGTTAAATTATAAAATCCTGTCAGCAAAGAAAAGTACAAAAAGTAGGTAATCACATATTCTAATGTAAGCAGATCTAAAACAGTTTAACCACAGAGGACAATGCAAGGTATAAGCAAGGACAATACAAGGTATAAGCAAGGACAATACAAGGTATAAGCAAGCCATTCCATGTTTATATTCAATTGGCAAAAGTCAATACAGAGTATAAGCTTCTTAACATATTCCTACATTACAATAGCTGCAAACACTCGCATATAATTACAATTTATGATACCGACCAATTTCGTTCAGGTTGTTTAAAACGAGATGCCTACTCACGCGGGAAAACGTACCAGTCAGTTACAATACTTCCTAATATCGATATACAATTGTGTAGTTGTGTACTCTCTCTCCTGCTCTAACATTTAGCAATAAACTCTCATATTGCCAAATGCTTATTACATACATTAATATAACAGTTTCAAGTCTGTATATGTACACATATCAAAAGTTCAGAGTCACTAGTGTAAATAATCACTTACTTCAGGCAGTTATTCTAACTAAATTTGTACAAACTGCATGTATAAGTTAGTGGAGAAATCATTCTTTGACATACTCTTACACACACCTACACACACGTAAGTGCAGTGCTAATGGAGAAATCATTCTTTGACATACTCTTACACACACGCAAGTGCAGTGCTAATGGAGAAATCATTCTTTGACATACTCTTACACACACCTACACACACGCAAGTGCAGTGCTAATGGAGAAATCATTCTTTGACATTCTCTTACACACGCAAGTGCAGTGCTAATGGAGAAATCATTCTTTGACATACTCTTACACACACCTACACACACGCAAGTGCAGTGCTAATGGAGAAATCATTCTTTGACATACTCTTACACACACCTACACACACGCAAGTGCAGTGCTAATGGAGAAATCATTCTTTGACATACTCTTACACACACCTACACACACGCAAGTGCAGTGCTAATGGAGAAATCATTCTTTGACATACTCTTACACACACCTACACACACGCAAGTGCAGTGCTAATGGAGAAATCATTCTTTGACATACTCTTACACACACGCAAGTGCAGTGCTAATGGAGAAATCATTCTTTGACATACTCTTACATACACCTACACACACGCAAGTGCAGTGCTAATGGAGAAATCATTCTTTGACATACTCTTACACACACCTACACACACCTACTTACACGCAAGTGCAGTGCTAATGGAGAAATCATTCTTTGACATACTCTTACACACACCTACACACACCTACTTACACGCAAGTGCAGTGCTAATGGAGAAATCATTCTTTGACATACTCTTACACACACCTACACACACGCAAGTGCAGTGCTAATGGAGAAATCATTCTTTGACATACTCTTACACACACGTAAGTGCAGTGCTCATGATAACATGGTAAACATGGTTACAAAATAAGGAGTCAAACATTTGCTATGACAGTACCTGAAAAATCAACTCAACTCCAAAATTGCCCATTTTGATTCACATCTGCAAACAGAATAGCGTTCATGGTTGTAGGAGTGTTCGCTCAAACGCACATCGCTTCGCGGAAGATTATACTATGCGTGAATGGGACTATGTACACTAAACACGAGACACGTTCCTGAAACCTCTGTACTAAAAAGGATCTGGAATCTGGAGGGTTTTTTTCCCACGGATCACGGCAAAAGTTGTGTCAGTGCCGTTTTCACGCTTCACGCCGGGGATTGACAAACAGCTGATGGAACAGCGCCTCATACCTCTTACATGGTTGTGCGTAATTATTCCAAACACAGATACATAATTTAAGTTATAATACGTGTTCGGGCAACTAGCCCACTTAAACCTTGCCCATCATAAAGGTTTGCTAATTTCCTAAACGTTTATAAAGTATAAAACACCCACAAACTTTAGTATAAGCAAGGACATTTTGAACATCAGTGCGGGCGATATTCCGTGAACACGACAGTCCAGTCAGGGAGACATCAATCTTGAGTGGTACAAGTGATTCCATCATCGCCTTACGTTGAGTGACATATTTTTGGCAATGCAGTGAATAATGGGTACATTATCTAGCTGATGACACACAAGGCAATTTTGAAAAATATCTTTATTAACAACATTTAGAGAGGCACCAAGACCACATTGCCTGGTTAATATCACCTCTTCTCTACGGTTGCCTCAGGATAATTTTGACTTCGCGTTGTTCCTGAACGCGTGCTGGTGCTGTTTCAACAGCCGTTTGTCACCCCTCACTGTGAAGCGTGAAAATGTCACCGTAATACGTGATTTCGTTAACATTTTTTCTCGCGATCGTTGATATCAAACCCTTATTTAGAGTCATAGTAATTTCTTTGAGCATGTATCGTTCTCATTTGAACTCGGCCTGACTATACTTTCTTCAATCCACTGAATAACGTTCCTCGTGTTAGGAGTATTCGCGCAAACACACATCCCTTCGCGGAAGATTACTGGGTTTAATTAGCCAGCACTATGAAATGTGTTCACGGTTGTGAGAGTATTCGCGCAAACACACATTGCTTCGCGGAGAGGTAATGCTCGGTCTAAGGTATTCCGCTAAAGATATTGTGTATTTGTGGTAAATTGTGCCGATTCTAAGTAAAATATACATATTTCTTTCACAAGCGTTGATTATAGAACATATATCCAGTCCCACGTAAGGAGCGTTCACAAAGATTACCAAAGAAACACAGATTCTAGGTACATCTACATGATTCTGTGTGTATTTTGTCCGCGTCACTGTGCTTATGTACAGGCTGATGGCACCTTTAGGCCAAATGTAGAGAAACCATAAAAAAAATCAGGAAATACGATATCCCAAGCCTTATCACTGTGTGTTTAGGACAGTTTTTGTCTCCATGAGACAATGTGGTTTATATACGTTAAGCAGTGCACAGGCTCAACTCTACTGTACGTTGGGAGGGAAAGAGGAGCAACATGCTAGTTACTGGGAAATATTCACAAACCTGAATTAACACTGTTAACAGTTTTACAAATACTTTTTAATAAAAGTTTCATCATATCATACATATGTTCTTTGCAAAACATAAGCGACGTTTTTTATATTTACATACTTAAGAACAGTAGCAACATATACGAAGTACAAACATAAGAAGAGCACAATAAACAATGATATTTAGTGTAAAAAAATTGTTGATTTATGATAAACGTAATATGTACATTGTTTGCAAACATGCTGAAAAAACTCAGTCATGAAACCAAAGATAAGCAGAATATGCAAATAAGAGGAGAACATGAAGTATAGGCTCATGAAATCATTATTTTTCAGTCCAGATTAACATAAACATGTAATCCTTTACAGCAAGAATTTTTTTTTCATACTTAAACGTATGCATCCTTATCAATACAAGTTGGTTCATCCCAATACAAGTTGGCAGAAAAGGGAATAGACTGAGGGGCTCTTGAAGTGAAAGCCTTACTATTTAATATCGGCTTTGGATTGAAAGAGGTGAATGACAACTATGTCAATATCTCCTGAAGCGATAACAGTAATGGCAGATTCTCTAACACTTGCCCTTCCTTCAACGAGTCTACTTGGGACATTTCTGCCTCTCCTTTTCTGATTGATATCAAGGAGTGGTTGTTATTGTCAAACACCGCTCTCGATTGCTTTGAGAACATCCTACTCCTGCATTCTTTATCATCCCCAGAACATTCACATCCTTCAAGAAGGCATTCACTATCGATGTCTAAAGTTAGGTATGTCAGCTTTATCTGTGTTACATTTCGTGCAAGGAAACTACTGATTGTTAGCCTTTTACCAGTACCTGTCTGCAACACAGCTGGCTCTGACGTTTTGTGTTGACTAATAATGTCATCTCCAAGTTTTAAATGAATAATTCCAGATTACATCTTCTGTCTATTTGTCCTCGTAGCAGCCTTGAACTCATCAGGTGTATATCTGTACTTCTTTTCACAAATTATCAGTCGTTTCATGTGTGGCAGTTATTTTTGCAAACGTTTGATCAGACCATTTTCAGTTTGCAACACATACTGATGCCCGGATGTAGCTGTTGTCTTGAAGTTCATGCCAGCAAATTCTACTGTTGCAACAGAAATAGTTCTTGCTACTTCCATTGGTATTGATTTGAAGTTTGACCACATGTCAATGTTGCTTCCTTGGTATCTTCAGATGATGGCACGCATTGTTGAAATACTGTTAGAAGGGCCATACATATACAGCTTCACAAGTGTTCATTTCTGAACTCCAACAATCAACAATCTTTGAGTGTCTTCTGACATGCTGCTGTCATTTCATTTCTCATTTCTGTGTTTCAGTCATGCGCAGTGAAGATTAACTTGCGGCTGGTTCTCTTAATTGTTATCTTTTGAATGCTTCAGTTTTTGTAGGAGTTCAGTAGGTCCATCCACTTTATTGATCTCTGGTTGTCTGTGCAAGCCAGAGGTTCTGACTGTGACAATATTTCT
Organism: Haliotis asinina; assembly: GCF_037392515.1. Lineage (NCBI taxonomy): Eukaryota > Metazoa > Mollusca > Gastropoda > Lepetellida > Haliotidae > Haliotis > Haliotis asinina. The sequence continues at coordinate 51,139,310 of NC_090292.1, forward strand.
CACTACGAAACTTCCCAGTTTCATGTGAGTGCCTGTCCAATAGTGTTTCAGATAATATCGAATTATCTGATTGATACACATTGTGTGGAATGTTGTCATCTTAGAGTCCATTTCGTCTGAGAATGAGTTCCGCTGTAGAGAGAAAATGTTTTATATCAGATTTGAAATCTATTTGCATTCCATTTCAAAAACATACTGAGAGTCTTTGATTTTTTATTCGCATAGCCAAATGAACGCTCTGTACCATCAGCTGACATTCTTTCAGTTTGCCCCAGGTATGTCATTTATTGTATCAACGATTGCCATTTTTGGCGTGACTGATGACAAAGTTGCTCCTGGTCGGAAAGCCTTCAAAGCATCTATGTGGTCCATCTCACGTTGAGTGTCAAGTGCGATACTGACGTTGCTTCCATGCTGAGGAGAGCTGAAAAGTGTTTTCATAAGCTGATGATAAAAACCTGCTGCATAAAGTTCATGAGATGTTGAGATCATTTTTCTAACGGTTCCAGAACTAGTGAGCGAGTTAATATTCTACGTCACATCGGCAATATCTCAGCCATATCGTGACGAGAACATTGAAATGAAATATATGCATTTGGTAAAATCTGTCAACAAAGGACAGTAAAACAACTATAATATCACAATGTCAATTAAGACTATCATGGAAAGTGAAAACAAATATCACTATTTAGAAAATGCAATATATGAAAACTATAGATCGCCAACAAACAGAAGGTAGAGGGACTTACAGTGCCTTTGCTACCTACATGGACCCTAGTTTGATTTACACCATCCCTTCAAAAACGAAATGTTAGCCAAAATTAAAAGAACATGAATACTACGATTAGAAACCTGGTAAACTTAAATTTACTGTGAATGTTTGTGGACATACGTACCCCTTGGGGAGGTTTCTGGTTTCTTCAAATCATTTTCTTGCTCGTCTATCATATACTTCAAAAGGTCATGGCATGTATCCTTATATGCACTGAAGATGTTAGCAATCTTTGACTTTTTCAAATATAGGACTGGAAATTCTGGCAGGAAGATTTTGTTTTCTTTCATCAGCTGAATCAGATTTTTGGACAGCTTGTGGTCAGGAGCCAACAAAATCCTTTTTTCATAGTGTTGAGAATCCGACTGACGATCCAAGCCTTGAAGTATACCTACAAGTACCTCTCGTAGTTTCGCCTTGTTATCGTCTCTACCAACAGCTGGTGATCAAATTGGATGTCTGGTTAACAAGGGCGGTAAAGGTTCAAAACTAGTAATAAGTGTTGTCTTCATATTTGGTCGTTTCCTGTTCTGCTGCATTTTGTCTTGCCGAGTCTTCTAACTCGAGGTCAAACGTCGTGAAGGATTCCTCGTTTTGGTCTGGTAGAACATTGACTGGAAATAATCCAGTTGTTCAGGTCTGATATGGTACTGAATGAAATCGTCAAGTCCATGCCCTCTAAGACATTATCCCCAAACACTTTGCACATAAAATATGTGCTTCATTTTTTGTTCAGCTGGCAAGAGTACAGAGAACAGCTTGGTCTTCATTTTGCATGTGCAATTCTCTTCCTTTGTGGCGGAACATGATGTAGCCAGGAAGTGGTCCCTTGGCAGCCCTTTTCAATGTCATTGGCAAAGCGTACAACTGGGAGGTCCTATTTTCGCCTGGATCAGGATCCGTGTGAACTGTAAGTCTGACCAGGTTATTAAGGCCCAGGATAACATGGCAATCCCTCATACTGACCTTCGACAAGATGTCTCTGAGGAGGCTGAAGTCTTTCCATTGCAATGGATGACGAATCCACTTTTGTACATCCTTGATACATTCTTCACAATACCTGTCACCGTTAACCAGGATTAGGCATCCCTCATCGACGTCATCGTCAGCATAGATCATATTTGAAACGTTTGAGCTGATATTTGAAACTTTTGAGATAGAGGATCCCAGGTTTCCACCATAGAAATAATCATATGGTAATTTGTACCTGTGGAATCCATTTTCTCAACAGTTTGGACATCTGTAGTTGTCCAGTGCTTTGCTTGTCCAGTGTTTTGGAATGAAGAAAACAATCTGTAACGGTCAAATTATGATTGACAATTATGCTTCTTTGAAGAAGAAAAACCACATCTTCTAACTGTTGATGAGGACGTTTTATTAGACAACTCTATGAACAAATCCCTCTTATGTGTTTGCGCGTACGTGTGCATGACACACAAACCCTACTAACTAAAACGAAACTAAGTTGTTAGATGTAATTCTGATACGGACTCTTCATAAATCTGAACAAAATGTGACGCAAGATATATACTGTATATATATATGATGATCTTAGCAGTTAAACAGAGTTTGAATGGGTAAATCGGGTATGTTCAACTCCTGAAAGATGTGAGCACTGTAATCGTCACAAAACGGTTTACCATTAGCAATTGTTTCATACGATCCTAGTGTAGTAGTTCTTGGTCGAATGTCTTGCGTTGATGGTAAACTATTTTCATCAGACAACAAGGCATCAGTCACTTGTAATTGTGACTGAATGAAAATCTCATGATGGATTCAAAAGATACATATTTCACTGCATTCTCCACACAAGCACATGGGTAACTGCAGCGTTTTATTTCATTCCATATATTTTCTTTCCATACAACTTTGTCTTCAGGATTGTTACTTTAAGTAAGTTTAAAAATTCATCAAGGGGGGAAATATAGGGTGTCAGTGTCACTAACACATGTCAGTGTCTGTAGAGCATGAATTGAAGTAGGTGCCCTCATTGTGATATCCTTTATCCATTCAGGAGACTTGCAGAGGATTAAGAGAAATTTGTTAGAGGCTTTGAAGCAATCTGTTAACTCGTGTTATTCTCAACCCTACCCAATATAGGACATTTAATGAAACGGTCCATCTTCACCTCAAAATGTTTCAAAATTTCCAGAAATTGTCGACATTATACTATATCATTAACATCCTGAGATGAAGCGAACACGTGCACACTGCTCCTTACTTTGATATGAAACATCACGTGACGTTTACTATCGTAATGCAGGAATCGTCTGGAATGCAATGCGATGCTGAGGTTGCTTAAGCATTACAGTCATTCTGCAGTTTGTTCCCTACAAGTAATCGAAGTAGACTTCCACCCCCCAGACTGGAAGTCGTGCCATCCTGTGATCCACGACAGGTGCGGCTTCCAGTAAATCCGGTATAGTTCCCAGGGGTGCTGCTCCGAAGGTAGCTTTCCACGTCTGGTCTAGGTGGAAGTGAGAATCCACTAAGTGCTCCACTGGAGCCAACACCTGGGCCTCGCCCTCCTGCCGATGCCCCTTGAACGATAGCCTCCACCGCCTCAGGCTGCCACCACTCTTTGCATTTGCCGACCTCTTCTCCTGGGTCACTCCCAGTCGCCCCCTCTGTCCTGACAGCCCCAGTCCCCTCCTCCGGGGCTGGTCTGTCTTCCGGGAGCCACATTTCTTCCGGAGCATCTACCCCCATAAGCTCCTTGTCCCAGGCTTGGGGGGACTGGCTCCGGGCGGTCCATCTTGACTACAATGGGGTCGGGACCAAGAACAAGCGAAACTCCCTCCGACGGTCTTCTGATACGAAATTTAGCAGGTGGAGCACCCACCATTGCCTCAGGCAGGCTGGCGAATTCAAGGTGTGAAGTGAGAACTTCACCGGCGCCCTCCACCCCTGCGCCCGGCACAAGTGCCTCATTCCAGCTATTGACACCTCATGAATGCTGCAGTTCTCTGTCAGCTGGACATTCCGATTGAAGAACCGATATAGTTCTTCAGTGGACGTGCCCGGCCCCAGGATCCACACCCCCAACTGACGTAGACCCTCTCCATGACATCTCTCTCAGGTGCGCGTCCCTGAGGGAACCAGGGGCCAAAGTACCTAGGAAGGTGCGCAAAATAGGCGTTGTCCTGCATTTTGCGTGCCACGGTCCCGCACCCCTCCAGGGGACACCAAGACCCTTGGCCTCCCTCCTCCTGGTTTCTGCAGGCGCCTTCACCTGCGGACAAGCTCCTCTGTGGCCGGGACGAGGGCCGCTTCTCCCTTGCTCCAAGGCGTGCCCCCTTCCCACGCGGTTCCACACCGCGGGCCTCCTCTCCTCCCTCTTCTCCTTGAGAGGTCTCCACTGTTCCCCCACCTTTGGGGAACTCCGGCCTCTTCCGGTCCGCCTTCGCTTCCGGTTGTACACTCCGCTGCACAATCCTCCTGGGGCTTGAGGGTGTCCTCCTCCGTCTCCGGCATATAACCTCAGCCGGCTGCCCCTCAATGGTCGACCTGACCACTTCCCGCACGACCTCCTCACGGTAACCCGCTGGCTGACAGTCCCTCAAGGCCCTTACTGACTGGTCCACTGACCTTTGCTGTAAAAGGGACATGGCTTCTTCACTAACGTTTCCTACACCTAGTAGAGTCGGTCGCAGAGGCCACCGGGTAAATATGCCTACTTTACTGAGGGAACTTCTTCTACCTGGCAGCTAGTCGACATACTTACCTGTTTCCAGTGAGTACAAGTTGGTGATACAAAGGTCTGCAGACAAATATTTTCTGCTACTGTTCTGTCTTGCACAATGGGATTCCACTGGGGAAAATGCGTTGATATGGCTTCTAACAGCTTCTAGTCAATCAGAAGTCTTGTTTGCTGGCAAGTGTCTTCCCCGGCCATCCCCTTCTGCTTGGAAACCGTTGCGTCGCCTATGCAGAGTTACTCACTCGTATCCTCTTCTCACTAACAGCAAGAGTACTAAGAAAAAATTCCTTGCAAATCTGTATTCTCTTTCCCTTCACTGCAAATGAGAACTTCCAGCTGAAATTTGTTCACTTCTTTGTTTTTGTTTCCTTTTCCTCTACAATGACATTGCACTTGTATAGACATTTGGAGCAATCTTTGGGTTTACTTACTTTCCCACCGATTGTCTTTCCTTCAGCATTGATGTGTGCCTTTCCCTGCGCACGTCTCGATTTCCTAATATTTTTTCGCCATGTGTCAGGGGCTGCAACACTTTTCCTGCTTATTTGTTGTGGACCTTGATATATTGCACTCTTTCTCCGTGTCACTGATGGTGATTTTCCTTTTTGATCTGCATTTGAATCTGTTACCTGCACACGACTCATAGTGCGTGGATTGGGAAATGCCAAGGTGATGCAGGTGCTTGAAGTGGTCATTGAAGGTTTAATATTCAGAACCAGATTAGCATGCTGTCAGGCCTCTATACAATGTCCTTTCCAAACGGCTGTCTAGACAAGAATGACAGTGATGCAATAGCTGTTACTAAATTCAGCACTGATGAAATTGCACCGGAAATTCTCATGGATCATGTGATGAAATACTCACCTAAGCAAATGTAGAATGTGTTCACATGACCAGAAATACTCCAGGAGTAATTATACTTATAAGTAACTATACTTTTACTAGAACCCCTGAGGTGCTGCAAATATACTTTTACTTATGCCAGTTTACTCCTTACATATTTTCACATAAATTTGTGAGTGTAATTACTCGCACGTGTGAAAGTGCCTATGTTAATCCAGCATCTTACTCAATACCATATCTGTAAGCAAAGCATCACTTACAACATGATGTTGGCTGTAAACCACCTATGTTTTCACAGGAGAAAGAGAACTTCCTTTGAGTGCCATCTTCTTGATTTTATTCGTACCAGACATCGGACCTAATTCGTACAGGATCTACAATAACAGTGTGAAAATTAAACATTTCAGGCAAAATGATTGCATTACATAATATTCGATGATAAAAAGACGTGATTTTCACAGTACATAGGAGTTTAATTAACATTTACAAAAGAGCTGTCTTGAAAGTAAGGATATTTCTGGTAATTTCTGTTATTCCAGGATCAGCATTTTTCAGAATGTCTGTCTTGTCGCGTGGCCTTCAACAGTTGATAAATGTGTTGCTTGTTCCTTTAGACCTTTCTGACATTCTCTTTGAAGCTTCAGTGGAGGGTACAAGTTAAGTATTTCCCGATTCTTTCACGTTGAATAGAAGCTTCTTCTTTGATGGATCCTCGGAGTTGCTGCTTTGACTTTTGGTTTTCAGACTGTGTCGCATGTGTCGTATCTTTAGAGAGAGACTTTTGTTAAAGGCTGACTGAAAAAGCGAAATGCCACACTTTAGAATTATCACTTAAATGTAGTGTACCACTGACGTTTAACAATGACGCTGCCAGGGAATTCTTAGCTCCATTAGACAAAGGACCATTAGACACCGTAAGGATCAATTAAATTAATTGTTCAACACCTACCCAAGGATTCTCCCCTCGAAGACAAATGTTTGGATACTTTTGATGCATCTTCATTCCAATTAGTCTGTACTGGTCGTGTTACCCAATGTTAGGCCAACGGCCATAGTAATAGTTAGCACTCTCTGCTATGACGCTCCAAAGAAGGAAAGAATGCCATTCCAGAACATAAAAGTAGAGTCGAACCACAGCGCTGAGTGGTGGTAGATTAGCGTCTCTCAGCTTGTCATTGTCAACATGTACATTTGCAGCGAAAACGCATAACCAATGACAACGTATGATTTAGACACTTGATGGATATTTCCTATTTATGGTAACTTCACTGTGATTGCCAAATAAAGTAGTTCGATCAGGACAATTAGTCAACACTGGAAGAGTGGCTGAATCGGGATTGGGGACTGAGAATGAAGATGTGGTCTCCGGTACATGGTCATGTGGCGTGGTTGGGACATTTTCATTCCGGATCCAAGACTACTCGAAGGAGGAGGAGGATGAGGACCTTTGCTTGAAATGACAAAAGGATATCATCCTCGGCAATAGGTACCATCTTCACCGAGAACAATAGTAACACATAATGCCTCCACGATGAAACATGCTGAATTACCTATGAAATGTTGTGAAATGCAATGTAGCAATTGCCTTTATGAAGATGACGCATGTAATAATTTAATCTATATGGTTGAGATAAACTTCAAGTATTCATACAAATGCAGTGTCAAAATGATTAATACTGAATGTTCAGCAGTAATACAGGTGAATAATACTGTTTAACTGACTATCAGTATTAGATTCCTGAGATGTTTCCTGCGTTTGTTTAGAAAGAATCGAATTGACCAGAAAAATAAAATATCAAAATGTGTTAGTAATCATGATGGATCCACGGGTAACCAACAGAGTATAGCATGATCAAATATTCACCAAATTGTGCACAACTGCGGTGCATCACACGGTTTCAGTATGTTCACGGTGAGTCACTGTGGTCCAATGACACAAAATACAATGCTGAATTTGCTATCTGATTGTACCATCATATTCGTCGGAAAGTCAGAGACCTAAGAAAATTAAAAACAGTTAAACATTCACAAAAACCTGGCAGGGAAAACTGATTCTTCAATAGTTAGTCATGTGTTATGAATTCAGTTCATTTTCAACACGAGAATCATTAAGCATGATTTAGATTCTAGTCTTGTCCCAGACACTAATGTCACGATGATAACATTAGCACTAGCATGAAAAGCAAACTGAATAACATAACATAACATAACACAACACAATTGCACTAACACTGGTACCTAGTTTGAAAAACTATTAAGGTAACACTACAAATGGGTTCTAGGATTAACGGTTAACAATTATTTCATTACATATTACACATTTCTCTTCACATTTTTAAACTAACTTCCTCTAACTAGCTTATCTGTTCTCTACTGAGAATGTATGGAATGCACCATTTTGTGACAATCAGGTGAAAGGTCACTTTATGAAATCGAAGAGTTGTAGGATTGGTCACATGATAACCATCCGAGACGATGATACCATTGTCCATGTTGATATTTCTTGGAAATTATTTTTTCCATCTCATAATAATGGTGATTGTCAGAAGTGACCTGGGCCCTCTTGGATGTTTCGGAAGTGTCACGCATAGTTTGTCTCTCCCCGTCAGGTTCCAGATCATAGCCAGACAAGATAGCAGGTGGCACCCGGGGGGGTTCATGGTCATCTGGTTCTTTGGGACGGATGGTGGACTTCTTCAGTCGCTCCATATGTAATTTGTTTTTGATAAGTTTTCCCCATCACATTTGCGACCTACACGAATATTAATGTCTGAAAGTGTCTGTGACATAGTGCATGGCCAGTCTTTTTTGTTTGACCTGCGACAATCACTGGTTGGTGCGCAAACACTGTCCCCAAATGTGTTATAAACCAATGGTACAGTGGTTTTTCTATTTTTCTTGTCGTCCTCAGACAGGGTTTTCAACCACTGGACTACCCTCTCCTCCAGCATGAGACGAAAAACATTCGGTGTGTCACTATCTGATGACCGTAACAATTGGCGCCATGCCTCGATGTTTTTCTAAATAAAGTTCGGAGTCCTCGGACACATCATCGGTAAAACGACGAGTTTTCAAATTACCTACACCAGAAAATGGTTGACTGTCCCAATGTTATCATCACTAATTTCTTAATGTTTTTATTTCTTGGCAACAAACAGAGACGCAAGGCAAGGGAGATTTCTTATGTAAACAGATGGAGTGGATGTATTTATGCCGCACATGTTACTGAGTCGACTACCATAAATATACTGAACATCATTGAAAACGCACCACCCGTAAAATTGTGGATTTCTAAGAGCAGAAGTGAGCAATCTATGTAAATTTTACATATTTGTGTAGACCAATGTTTGATAAAGAAAAGAAGCAAAAAACAATCAAGCAAAACAGTGAAGATTTAATGCAGCTGACAATGAAATAAAGATGGGGTCAAAATGGAAAGTCAGTAGCGTGTATGACCCCCGTTAGCAGCAACACAAGCTGTGCAACGTCTCCTCATTGAACGGATAAGTCTCTGAATAAAGTCCTGAGGCACTGCATTCCACTCCTGCTGCAAGGCATCGTCGAGTTCCCAAAGGTTGTTGATCTGCGGACGACGTGCGAGGCGTTGGCCGATGTAATCCCACAAGTGTTCGATGGGTGACAAATCTGGTGACAATGCAGGCCAATGAAGTAGAGGAATGTTGTTGTTAGCCAGATACTGTATCTAAACACGTGCAGTGTGGGCTCGTGCATTGTCATGTTGAAATGTGTGCAGATCTTGATGCTGGTGAAAGAAGGGAACGACGTTGTTCTGAAGAATGTTGTCACGGTAGTAAACGGCATTCACTCTGCCACGACAAACAATGAGAGCGGTTCTGTGGTGATAACTTATCCCTCCCCACACCATAATGCTGTCTCCACCCCACCGATCGGTTTGCACAACACAATCCTGACTATAACGTTCACCCCGTCGACGCCATACCCGTAGACGCCCGTCAGCATTTCGCAAGTGAAAACGCGACTCGTCGGAGAACACCACACCATGCCAACGTCGTAACAACCACACACGATTCTGTTCAGCCCATTGTCGGCGTTCACGGCGATGCCTGTCAGTCAGGATGGGTCCAACGTAAGGGCGTCGACAACGTAACCCTGCCGCACGGAGACGGCGTCGGACGGTGGAAGCGCTGATCAAACCACGTCGACCCTGGACAGCGTTGGCGGTTCTGGCAGCGGGCAAGGTTCGATCCCGAATAATATGGCGCCGTACAATGTCTCGATCTTGACGAGGGGTGGTAACACGTGCCTGACCTGGGCGTTGCCGGTCCCTGCTTTTTCCTGTTTGTTGGTATCTGTTAGCAAGCCTCAGAATGGTCAAATGATGACGCCCAAATCGTCGTGCAATGTTTCTGCTTGAAGCGCCGACCTGCAACATACCCAAGGCCTGTTCTCGTTCCTCTGGTGACAATCTTGGCATGGTGAAAAAACTTTACTTACGAAAGTACTGCGAAAATGAGAACGGTTTTGTGCCGAAGGTCATTTATACCCCTGAACAGCATGCTTTCTGCATGCAATTTGTGCCCTTCGTGTGTGATGTGCATGAATTTTGTTGTTTTCATGTGATGTGTTCGATGATGTGTTCGAACGATCCATTTTTTACTGTAGAGCGTTATTTACGATCTAGTGTGTTATTATCAAAATTCCCACCATTAATTTTCCATTTCCAAAAGATTCTATTGCCTTATTTCAAAATTTACAGGTGGTGCGCTTTCAATGATGTTCAGTATATTATGGTAACGCTTCAGCCACAGTTACCAGATTATGTTAACAGAAATCAGGGCAGTGACATAATGCAAACACCAATAAAGTGTTCTGTTGTTACTAACAAACAATATTTCTTTCTATTAACAATACGGAGCTCAAAAGATTCTTAAAACATGAGGCCATTAAGTACAGATATTTATTTTTATTAACTTTAAATGAACATCCTTCGTTGCCTGTGAGATAATAACTTAATAACTACTGGACTGTTCTTGTGACCATTACCATACTTTTAAAAGACTACTTCACCTCTTTATCTCCTCTCTCCAACCAAACGTCATACATTATCAACAGTCCCTATCTTGGACATTACAAGCAAGACACATTCTGTTACGTAGGTACAGGTGTGAAATAAAACATGAACAGGTTTGACACTAATATATGCGAAAATTTAACAAAATCTAGAGTAAACCTAAATACTTTGTTACTGTTAAGAATTTGGCGTGACAAAGGTGTAAGAAATCCCTTGTGAACCAGCTAAACAGAACAAAGACATGTCTAAAACATTCAAATATTGTATTATTAAGTTAGCAAGTTATACAAAGTCACAAGCCAATTTAACAATACCAATTTCAAGTAATATACAAATGAGACAAAATCTAAGGCAATGGGTCACAAAATATATATCAAACTCACCAAGGTCTTACTGCGAGAGTGAGAAACAGATATGCAGAATGTAACACAGCGAGTGGTCAGGCAGCCATTATGTAGATCAAGCACTGACAGAGATTGATTATGTATATACTCCAGTAATTATGTATCCATCGACAACATGGCAACTAGCATTTCTTTATACATTCAGTCATTTCTTGAAAGTTCGAGCACGTACGACCATCAACACAACGTGGAATGCTCTAGAACAGTCTCCTGGAAGTAAAAAAATAGAAAGCAATGGGCAGATAACTCCAAAGTACTGCCTTAGAGGTGTGTCGCTTAAATAATTCTTTAATGTGACCATAATAACTAACACTAAATCCTTACCCAATTACAACTACCGCAATAATAATTAATAACAACTCAAATCATGGAAAATACACTCTCGTAACAACTTACACTTGTTAGCCTACACAGGAAACAATATCCTGCCTCCTGACAAGGCTATATCAGCATAAAACCCGAAACTTCGAACAGATATCAAGAGGTTAATGATCTTGAAAAACAAACTGATGTGGTGCCATGAAATGAAGCACTCTCTGCAGAATTAAGGATATGGTCAAGCATTAAAAGTTCAAGCTTTAAAACCTTCTCAGGAAGTAAGCACGTGAAGAGGATGGTTATCTACATCGTCACTTCCTTGTGAACAGTTTTTTAACACGTTCAAATACTAAAATGTCACAAACACTTTTCATAATTATTTTGTTTTACTAACACCAAATTCCAGTTACTATCTCCATACAAGTCTTAATTTTCCGCATGAAAATGACAAATTATGAAGAACATAAAAGTAACACTCCTCCAATATATGAAGACTCTTGTCATGTTTCAGTGATGGCTCGAAGTATATGCTATACTACTGATGCAATTCAAATGCAGGAAATAAATAATATTTTATGAACAGACTGACTGTAGACAAATTACCAAAATGCACATCTCTCAATTATATTTTGATTTAATGGATGCAATATTTACATGTTAAAGGGTAAGCAACCTCTATGCAAATGTTGAATGCATGAGTAGATTTTCAGACTTAATTCAGATCCAGTCCATACATAATCCATGCGAATAGTGTTGATAAATGAATGGACAGATTGAATGCCTTACGTATCCGAGTCCAAAAATGTGCTGTGGTATAATTTAAGAAGACAGTCAACATATTCACCCGTTGAATAAAGTATAAATAAATCCATGAAAAAAATTTAGTTATAGAGACAAGGTAATAAGTAAACAGTACCCTGCTCTCTAAGTCACTCTCATAGATTGGTTGGGTAAAGGTGCTAACAATATACCAAGGGAAATGAAGTCCGGTAAATATTGAAGATATGCCCTGAACAAGACAAACATCTGCAAAAAATAAGCAGATGAGGTTACTATTCTTTATACATTTCTATACTACAGAAAAGTCATATCTACACCTAAATAATATGTATGTAATATGTTTAGGTATTTGCATATTGTATGAAGCCAGAAACAAGATATGTAGTCAGTGAAAAGAAACTTGCACTGAACATGAAGAAAAACATCACACATTGGAGATCTATAGCCCATGTTTTATACTGTATTCTCTTGTTTAATTACAACATTTTAGTTTTTTCATACTAGTTGTATATTTATATCTGTGATACTTTAGTATTTTTACTGTCCATTGTTGGCAGGTTTTTATAATGTACATATATTCCTTCCCATTGTTAAATGTTCCCGTCACGATGTGGCTGAAATATTGCCAATATGACGTTTAAATTTTAACTCCCTCAATCACTTTTGCCAAGTGGAATATGTACATGGACAGCCACAATGAAAACCATAAATCACGAGCTAATCCCTAGCATGATGTATGACAACTATATTGTCAGTGACAGTACATACAATGAAAGATTAATGTAACAATTAAATCACTGTTCAGGACTTAGGCGGGACTCTTTTGACTGCATTGAAGTCTTCACAATTATACATCCATCCACTCAAAATCAGCCAAATCATTGACCAATTTTAACACTTTAGGTGCAATCTGATGTTTCTTGTTTTTACCTTTTGTTTCCTTTCGAACCTTTTATCTGGGTTTAGCAGGATGAAACATCTGAAAACATGGAAAGAATACATTTGTATGGCTTACTAAATATATCACGTCAAGTCTATGAAATAAATTACCCACTAAACAACTAAAAGCCAACACTGCTGATAAATCATATATTGTTACTTGCATTTTGTATTCAAATTAGTGTAACTGGGTAGATTTAAGGGATCTTACAAGTTATGGTTTGGATGTTTGGAATTTTTTAAAAAGAATCTAAGGTCTGACTACAAACAATTTCAACAATCTTTCTCACAAATCTACAGTTTTTCTCCAACAAGATACACTGTACCTACTGTACATTTAGCCATAAGTTAATCGCTTAATGATATCTATCCATATATCTGTCTACAGGCTAATTTCAAAAGCTGATAAAACAAAAAACCTTTGAATAAATTCAACCCGGACTCCCCCAGCAGAGAAACAATGGCTGTTCTTGAGGTAGATGGGCCAGTATGAGCTGCATTACCCGGGCATATGTCGCTCCTGCCTCCTCATCTCCGCTGGGGCCCTGTACATGCAGAATTACCAGCCTCCCTGCCGGTACGTGGGGTAGCAACTCCTTCAGTGTCTGCTCCTGTCTCCTTAGATGGGACGGAGTGGTCTACGCCAATCTCCCCAACAATGCAGGCCGCGTTCCACCACAGCCTCAGCAGCTGCCAGAAAACGTCGTCGGTGAGGGCCTCCACCTTCTTGGGGTGCAGCCTCACAGCGGTCCTACACCGGGGATCTGCACCGACCTGGCTTGGGTAAGTGGGGGGGATCACAGTAAACTTCGACTCCCCAGACTGGAAATTGTGCCATCCGGTGATTAACTTCGAAAACAGTTTGCAGTAGATCTGGGGTAGTCCCCAGGGGTGCTGCACCGAAGGTACTTCTCCATGTCCTGTCTAGGTGGAAGTGAGAGTCCACCAGGTGTTCCACTGGAGCCAATACCTTGGCCTCGCCCTCCTGCACCGGCCCCAGTGCCGATGCCCCTTGAACAGTAGCCTCCTCCATCTCAGGCTGCCACCACTCTTCACATCCACCGACCTCTTCTCTGGGGTCGCCCCCAGTTGCTCCTTCCGTCTGGGCAGCCTTAGTCTCCTCCTCCGAGGCCGACCAGTCTTCCCTTCCGCAGCATCCACCTCCATGAGTTCCTTGTCCCAGGCTTGGGGGGACTGGCTCCATGTGGTGCACCTCTCCTGCGACGGGGTCGGAACCATGAAAAGGCAGAACTCCCTCCTTCGGTCCTCCCAGATGATGTTCAACAAATGGAGAAGCACCCTCCATTACCTCAGACAAGCTGGAGAATTCAAAGGATGAAGAGAGAACTTGACCGGCACCCTCCACTCCTGTGCCCGGCTCAAGTGCATCATTCCTGCTATCAAGCCTTCATGGATGGTACAGTTCTCCGTCAGCCTGACATTCCGATTGAAGAACCAATGTAGTTCCTCAGTGGATGTGCCCGGTCCCAGGATCCACGCCCCCAACTGGTGTAGACTCTGCACCTTCTCAATAACGTCTCTCTCGGGCGCGCGTCCTTGAGGGAACTGGGGACAAAAGTACCTGCGCAAAGTAGGCATGTTCCTGCATCCCTCCACTGGACACCGTTAGCCCTGGCCTCTCCTGCCCCTGGACTTCCTCCTCCTGGCTTTCGCAGGCGCCTTCCCCAGGGGACAAGCTCCTCTGTGACTAAGACGTGAGCCGCTTCTCCCCTGCTCCAAGGCGCGCCCCCTCACCCAACGCTTCTCTCTCCCAGGCGGTCCCACACCACAGGCCTTTGCTCCTCTCTCTTCTCCCTGATAGGTCTCCACTATTTCCTCCCCTTTGGGGAACTCCGGCCTCTTCCGGTTGACCTTCGCTTCTGGGCACACCCTCCACTGCACAACCCTCTGGGGGCTCAAGGATGTTCTCCGTCTTCACTGTATGATTTGAGCTGGCTGCCCCTCAATGGTAGGCCGGACCACTTCTCGATCGATCTCCTCCCGTTCCCTCCGAGGCGAGGTTCACGCGGGAGGACCCTGTCCAGAGACGTGGATGGCGACTCCCGCCTGGTCACTTCAACCTTCTTGGGTGACGGTCTTCTCTGCCTTCAACCTGTAGGCCCTGATGCGTCCTCGCCAGCAGGCCTGAACTCCACCTTCCTCTCTCCTGTCCCTTGGACCACCACCTCGGCATAGGTGGGGCGGCTCATCCCGTCATCCTCCCAACCCCAGGGCCACCACCTCCACGTCTGGCCTCGCCCGAGGTTGGGTCACCTCTACTCTCTTCCTCGACCTGTTGACTTCTCCATTTCTGAGATGACAAGGTCTCTTCAGGTGAGTTAAATGCGGATTCCTGAAACAACAAGAACAGGCAATCGGTATTGCTCCCTTGCAGTAGCAGTAGCAGTAGCTCACACATCTCCTGGAACAACCGTCTTTCAAAATTTTGGCCCTGATCTGTGTGTATCTGGAAAGGGAAACCGAATCTGGCAAAGACTGCTGCCCGGACTGTCACCTCAGCCTTCCGACTCGGAAGGGGTACACTTTCCACCAACTTGGTGAATTGGTCTACCATCATCAGTATGTACTGGTTTCCAGATTTGTAGTGGGCCAATGAAATCCAAGTGTATGCTTTCCATTGGGGCACCTGCATGGAATGAAGTCATCTTCGACCGGACATGTCATGATGGTTTCTTATTTCGGCTGCACACGGCACAGCTGGCTACATGGTCCTTGATGTCCTGCCCGCATCGATACCAACAGTACCTCTCCTTCAGTCTCTCCTTGGTTTTGGCCACTCCCATATGTCCACTAATGGGTATGTCATGAACATGTCCCAAGACCTCTCCTTGCAAACTTCTCGGGATCAGTAGTTTCTCTGAGACTTGTACCTCCGGGATCTCTTTTTTCACCAGCACCCCCTCCCCGTTCCTTTTGAACAAATCCCTATCCACCCAATAAGATTTTGCTGCTGGGCTGATCAGGTAGAGCTCCGAATCAGTTGGGATGCTGCCCTCATCCAACCACTTCCGTAGGTGCCAGAGATCACTGTCTTTATTTTGAGCCGTGGCCAAGGATCTCCCTGTACCCTTCCAGGGATCCTCTACTCCCTTCTGTGGGGTTTCAGGCACTTCTAGAGAAAGTGTGGTTCCTGCTCTGCCTCTGCCCGGTCCTCACTTGTTTCCTGGGTGTCCTCTCCCCTAAATCCCTCCAGCCGTGTGGATGTTTCCTTTTGCCATTGACAGTGCCCTGACCATTCGTGGCCAACCTGCCAACGGGACCGCATAGTCCACCTCTTCGTAGAACTGCCCAAACTGTTGGTGGGCTTTCTGGCAGTATCTGCAGCCCTCACAGGGAAGGTCCCGCAGATCCACGAATCGCTGGCAATTGTCGCATGGAGCCTCATCCACCATGCGGGACAGCTCATCAGCATTCTGATGTTTGGCCCCCGGCGATGCTCTACTCTCAAGTCGTACTGGCTTAGCTCCTCTAGCCAGCGGGCCAGTTGCCCCCCCGGCACCAGAATGTTCAGTAGCCACCTCAAGCTACTGTGGTCCGTCCGGACCAGGAAGTGCCGCCCCAACAGATAGTGATGGAAGTGTTGAGTAAACCGGACCACTGCCAGCAATTCCTTTCGGGTTGTGCAATACCGTCGTTGCTCTGGCTCCCGTAGCTGATCACCCTCTCCTGGCCTTGCAGCTGTAGGAGTTCTGGACCGATAGCCAAGTCGGAGGTGTCTGTATCCAGAATAAAAAGGTCGGTCATGGTGGGCATACCCAACTCTGGGGTTTGCAGCAAGGCTTGCTTTAAGGCCTGGAAGCCTTCCTCTTGGTCTTCCTTCCATTCGAAGGGTTTCTTGCCCGTAATGGCATACAAGGGTGTTGCTATCTTGGCATAGTCTTTAATGAACCCCCGGTGGTAGTTGGCGAACAGTTGGCGAACATATTTACTTCACGGATAGTTGTAGGTCTTGGCCAGTTCTCCACCGGTCCCAGGCTGGCAGGGTTCACCCTAATTCACTCACTCACTATCCTCCCCAGGAATTCAATCCCTGTCTGGAACAGTTCACATTTCCGTGGCTTCAGTTTCAGCTTATATTCCCTGAACCTTTGTAACGCAGTTCGTAGATTCCGGAAATGATCAGGTACTGCTTGTCCCATCACCACTAAGAACGCTAGAGCAATCTCACAGCTCAGGCCGGCGAGTATCAAGAACGTCACTCGGGCGTGAATTGCATTGGGCCTGAATGCCATCCTCACATGCTCAAAGAGGCCATATTTACTCACGAAAGCTGTCTTCTTACAGTCCTCTTCCCTGATACGGACTTGCCAATATGCCGAGTGGGCGTCCAGTTTTGAGAACCAGGAGCTTGCTGCCAGAGTGTCCAAGCACCCACCGGTTGGCCCTTGTGCAATTTGACTGTATCATCCGCCGTGTTGACCATGCACACCACAGGGGACTGGTGACCCTGGTGCAAGGTTCTCGGCATCAGCGCGTACCGTTTGACTCCCAACACTGGCTCCACCACATATTGATCCAACTCACGGCTCATACAGCATGGCACTCTGGTGACGGATTGGGGCGCCAGCAAAGCTGTCTGAGCCACAGTTACTCTACATGCCCCTGATTCCCTCTTCTTCAGCGTCATAAGAATCTCGCACCCGCCAATCGTAATAGTCCTCTGCCTGACATTGATGTTGGTACAGTGTTTATCTATAAAGTCCAGTCCCAGGATGAGCTGGTCATTGATCGGCGCCACCAGCACCTCTTGCCGGTATTGAACACCCCCAATGTGGTTGCGGGCCATGTCAGTTATCCACCCCTTCATTTTTAGGTCTCGACCGGTGTTGTTTACCATCACCGGTCTAGATATGGGTGGGTGGTTTATCCTGCACTTGCTCAAAAAACAGGTCAGGTGTTCTGGGCTGCTGTATCTACCACCCCCTGGGTGTCAGTCCCTTGAAAAGTCATGGGTATCAGATAAGAGGTCCCGTCATCCAATGCCTTAATCGTGATGATTGGCCATCCAGTCTCGTCATCCCCCCCACCCCCCTTTCTAAAAGTGGAGTACTAATGGTTTCTGTAGTGCCCCTCTCAGCACCCGCATGTGGCGGCCATGGCGGCAAGCCCTGAGTGTCTAGACCCGAATTACTGTGGGCTACACTCACGGTGCTCTCCTGGTTCTGACTGGTGCTGCCTGGTGTATCCCCATACCGGCGAGCTGCTTCTCAACTTTGGGCAGGCAGCCTTGAAGTGGTCAGTGTCCCCACAGTGAAAACACCCTTGCGATTTCCCTGGCCTGGGTGTACGGGAGCGTCATTTCACACTCCCCAGCTTCCTCACTGCAGTTGTTAACTCCTGTACTGAATGTACCAGCTGCGATATTTCTGACCTGTTACACTTCACCTCCTTGTGCAACGTTCCCAACTCAGTCTCCATCAGTGAGACTCTCTTGGCTAAATCGGTCACCAGCTGTACATTGTTCTTAGTGTCCCCCTCAGACCTGCGAGAGGTTTGTACCGCCCTTCGTGGCTCTTCAGGCTCCTCTACTGACATTGTCCGCAACTCCCAACGGGGTTTACTATACGGCGCCTGGGAGTTGTGTTGATAATGCCTCACCGCTTCTATTGCGTCTTCCAGTGAGGTAGGCTTGAGGATGTAGTTCCCTGCCTCCCGGTTCTTGCACCCCATGCAGAACCTAGTTATGGTCTCCTGCTGAACAAAGTCCTCTGGAAGACCCGGGAATGCTTGGGACGAAGTAGCCACCAATCTTTCTGGTCAAGCTTCCAGTGATTGCCCTAGCTCCTGTTTTAGGGATTGGAACCTCAATCTCGCCGACAGTGGAGGCTCCACTATGCCAAATCTTTTCTGCAGTTTGTCCATCATTTGTCCATAGGACAAGTAGGGGTCCCTCAGCTGACATGTGGTGAAGAAAGCACTTGCCTCCCCTCGCACACAGAAGCACAGTTGAAAGAGCTTGTCTTCCCTTGACTTATCAAATTTGAGTCTGAACGGCGCCCAAGCCTCCTTCACGTCATAGCCCAGTGCTGAGGAGGCTATCCGGGAGCCCCCCTGTTCTGCAGAGCGGGGTCCCTGGTTCTGCCGTCCTCTAGCGGGTGCCCAGGTACATTTCGTCCTGGTGGTGCTGTAATGCACCTTCACGGGGCTCCTGCCTCCTATTTCGCCGGCCCTATCCACCCCCAAAGGGTTCTACCGTGCCATCCTGCCCCTCCTCAAGCACTGCCTGCCCGAGCCCTGAATCCTTTTGGGGCCAGCCTGCTCTACACCCCAGTGCCTCTCTTCTGTATGGTGGTACTTCCTCCCGTGCATGCGCAGTAGGAGGCACAAGGCAGCATACTGTGCAGAAATCGTAATTTCCAAGTTTTTACTATAGGCCACCCCGAAAACTATTTAAATCCAATCAATTGTGAGGTAACTAACCTCTAACGGAAAGAAAAGGTCGGTTAGCCACTCCCAGCCAATTTGGTTGGAAGACTAGTAGGTCTCCCCCCATGTGGGTAGCTAGCTAAGCGATAAAAACACTTAAAGGAAATGTTTCACAAAATCTAGCCTAATCCTCTCCGCCAACAGTCCGGAGATCATGAAAAACCACCTTTGGTCACAATTAAAGGCTGAATTTGCTGAATAACGCCAACAAGGCGTTAGGCCATGTGATCTCCCAAACGCGGCGATGGTCCGATGGGCGAAAAAAGTTATTTCTCGCCCAGCTTCAGTATCCTCAGTGCCACTGTAGTGATTTCCTACTTCACTATAAACACCTAGTATTGTCGGTCGCGGATGCCACTGGGTAAATATGCCTACTTAACTGAGGGAACTTGTTCTACCTAGCAGCTAGCTGACATTACTTACGATAATGGCTTCCACGAACTGTGTGATCGGCAGTCTCCGGCTACTTCCGCCTTGGGGTCATGACCTCGGAACTTCCGGCGCACAGCTCCGATCACCACACAATCAATAATTAACATTAAATCATGACACAATGCCCTGTAAAAGATCATGAGCTAAGCAAGGAGGTAATCAGCCAACAACGTGAAAATGCTGAAGCTGATTTAAAACAGAATCACATTTTATGCCATTCTGATTTAGGACATTTTCTAAGGTGACATCATCAATGCTTTCTCTATGGACAGACAACGATGATATCAGTGTTTTGATCACGCAGACCTGCCTACCCCAAATTGGGCCTTTGTGGATCCAACTCTATCATTTGGTGTAATTTTTAACCTTGAATGTGTAATCAAATCTGATCATCATGATAATGTGTTTAAGTAACTAGATAGTCACTACATGAGTGCATGTAATCATGTACTGTATAATACTGTTGATATAGTAGATATATTTTGATACTTATAAAGAAAACACAAATGTTATTTCATACCTTTATTTCTGGATGTAAACCTTGCCTCTGTAAGTCTCAGTCTCTAAAAATGCTTAAGTTAGTCATACTTCTTCAGAGACTCATAATAGGCACTCTTGAGCCTCCTGAGCTTCTCAGGTGTATAGCGATTGTTATGTGATTCAGTCTCACTGGCCTTTATCTGCAGTAAGGCATTCATTGTGTCATTGCCAAGAGAAGCCCTTTGGTAGGTCTTGTTCTTCCTTACCACAGAAAATACTCGTTCGCAGGCAGCATTGCTGTGTGGAATGGTAAGTATGCCAAGCATAAACTTGGACAGATTGCTGAACATCATCTCATCTGTAGCATCCTTGACCTCACTCAATCTGACCCATTTCTTATCCATTCTGTCTATCTCCAAAAGTGCCTTGGGTAGTTCATAGGACTGGTGAGTGGTGTACTCCATTTCTAGTGTATCCAGAGAGCATCCTACTGGCACCAAGCATGGGTATCTCTTCTGGAAGTACTGAAGATCTGACAATGATTTGTGTAACTGGAGGTCAATGTCAGCAACCTCAGCATGTGACAGCAGAGTGTCAGTCAGTGGGAACTTCTGTTTTATGTACTTACATGATGCAACATAAAACAGTTTGGCATTAGCATAGAATTCCTCAATTCTGCTGTCCCTCAAGTGCATTTCTTTCTTCATAGATATGAACTTCCTTGCTTCTTCTCCAATTAAAACTTCACTAGCTGGCTTCAACAGCTTCTCATCATCCAGTGAAACTTCAGTTACATGTACTGAGTGTATTCCAGGAGGAGTGATGAAACGCACAAGCAGATCCCTCATCAACTTAGTCAGGATACTTTGCAACTTGTGAATGAGTGGTGCCTCATTCTGTAGCTTGACATTCACTTGATCAAATGTTTTCATGGCATATTTCAGGAACAAGCAATATAGTTTGTTTGTTGGGGACTTGAAAAATGTCTCTAACCTTTCTGCTTTGGACAACTTAGGTGCACTTGATTTCATGTCTGTGTTTTCATTACCTGATGTAGTAGGAACTTTTGAGTTTGGTTTCTTTGATGGTGGGTTTGTGCTTTTAGATATTTGACCTTTTGTGACTGATTTACTTGACATTTTGACTGAAGCAGATTCACTTTTAGAATTTTCTTTTTTTGTCTTCTTTCTTGCATTTTCCCTTATGGTGTTGGCTTCTTCGTGAAAGAACTGCTTCAATGCATTCCAGTTTTCTAAGACCCGATCCAGAGACTTGCCTATACTCAGCCATCTGGTTGAAACATGTCTCAGTATCTTCTTATGTTCGACATCGTACAGTTTCTGCCACTCTCCTAACCCACTGAGCCGCTTGCTTGGCTTATCAAGATAATAGATGAAATTCTAGTGGATATATACTATGTTGAATGGCAACTGTGATGCTCCCTTTTCAGCAGCCAAATGAATCAAGTGGCATGGGCATCCAGATAAATGAAGTTGGGGTTGTTTGTCTAACATGAAAGCAAATACTCCCTTCTTTTTGCCAGTCATTACATAGGCATTGGCCGATGCTAGTGATAGACAGTTTGTCCAAGGAATGTTGTTGCTTTCTATTTCTTGACAAATCAAGTTGAAAATATTCTCACCAGTTGCAGCCACATCTCTCAATACTGGAACTGACAGTAATTTCTTCTTCACACCTGTACTATTATCAGCAAAAGATATCACTAATGAAAATTAAACTGTTTATCGTGTTCATCATTGCTACACTGAATGGATTTGTCTTCAAAGAATCAAACTTATTCTCACATCATGAGCAACAATTGCAGTCGTTTTGCTTCTTCCACATTCATAATTTTTGGCAATTTCAGAATCTGGGAAAGCCACTTTGACTGCTTTGGTGATAGAATCTGCTGCTGATAATGGTAAGTTCAGCTGAACTAACAAATGGCTAAATACTGATTCAGCTTGTGTAACTTTGTAATCAGTCACATTTGTTTCATTTCCAACAAAGAATTTCTTAATTTCACCGCTCGATTTCGCTACTTTCACATATTCTGTGTGTATTGGAGTGCACGTGTCTTTCGATATCGTACTTTCGAGAATGTGAGATGCTAAACTCTTTTTTGTAGTATCTGCAGAAGGCATATCCTACCCCACGTAACGAAGGTTGTATCCCTGGAACATCACTATATTCTTTGCGGTATTTCTGCTCAATTTTGTGTTTCTTCCCACCTGATTGTTCGCTAGAAGATTCACTCTTTCTTTTTGGCGGTGCCATTTTTCTCGCATAACATGAGCGGAAGTTCATCATTCGGACCAAGTCGTCACACCCCGAATGCCGATTGTCGTAATGTTACTCGGTAGCAGTGTTTGTGAATGTTGAGCGATCATATCAGTGCATGGAGTTTCAATGTCAGCTTGCTAAATATTTTTGCTTCTACATGTCAAACATCACTTGAAAGGTACAGTCCTACTGTTTATGTAAAACTACAACTTAAATAACTTCAGATTTAATGAAAATTCAAGCTCACACACAGATGAACCATGAAGGGAGCAAAAATTGCTGCGATTTTTTTCACTTGCAACATGTCATAGTATCTCCTTACGTTTTTCCATTGATATTTTAATTTTTCACGAAATCGGAAAATTATAGTAAACAGATATAAAAATAATATGTATGGTTGGCCATTTCCCGATGTCAGAGGCTTTCCGCTCGGTAACGGAATGTAACAGCGCGAAATGCCGCCGTTTTCGAAGCTTCGTGTGAGTAACTTTTGAGACGATTCGTTTCATGATGGGTAAGGTATACATCATGTCAGGAATTTTTCACAGTTGTAAGAAGCGAATTTATCGGATAAAAATTGGTTACTAGTGACGCTATTTTTGCCTCAGTGTGAAATAAGGATCATGATTTGTCAACATCATACACGTGACCAAAGTCAGCCAATCATATAACAGCAGTGGGTGCTGTCCCCGTAATCTGTAGATTCCGGAGAAAGTTCCGGGTAATTTCTTGATATTCTCCTATTCAGTTCTAAAAAATCACCACCTACATGTACATTATGGACCTTGCTGGACGTATCGTGTTAGGTTATGACCAATGACAAGAACCTTTACGCATATATTTTAGCATTAAACATCATGTCCGAGCGTCATGTTCGAAAACGACGAGAGCCGAGATGTTACTTGAATTATATTTCACCATCGCACAATAAAGATGAAAATAGTAAGTTACAATGACCTTTTCACAACTCGGTTGAGTACTGTTGTTGATTTCGTTATTCAGGTTATTTAATTTGTTTAGTTCTCTCATCGAAACATCGTTAATTTGCTTATTTTGAACTCTAATGCTGACCCGTTCCTCGAATCGTTGTTTTTTTTTCAATAAAATTGCGAAAATTAGTGTGTAATTGTAATCTTGTCGATAATATAAGGTCATCTAAAATCTGTTATGTGTTATCAGACATTGTGAAAAGTGATTAAGTTGATAAAAGAAGCATATGTTCGTTAGGCTCCGAAAAATATGTATCATTTTCACGTGACTAACCCTGCCTGGCCGATGAATCGGCCTCCGGTGTTGAATGGGTTAAACACCGAGTTACGGAGAGCATTAAAAATTAGTAAAATTTGAAAAAGGATGAAATAAAGAAATTCGATGTTTTTCACAAATGCAGAAAAATGTACCTGTCAATAACTTCCTTATTTACGTGTCTGAATTCAATAATGAGGCAATAGAAATAACCTTACAGGCTGGTCACTTCATATAATTATCTAATATGCGTAAATTTTTCTCTAAAGTCGTACTGGCGTAATTCAGGTGTAAACAACGTAATAAGTACGCAGAAATCGTAAGGGTAGGCAAGTCTGATCACGTGACGCGCCCGAGTACTTCCGGTAGGCAGAAGGTATCCATAAAGGACAGAACCACACAAGCTTTCTTTCGTCCACCAGAACCATCGTCCACCTTTGATACCTAACAACTCTTCCTGGTTTTTTTTTTGGTGTGACGTTCATTCTTGTTGCAAGACGGTAATTTCATACGTGGTAGTGTGGTGCGTGAATCGTTTCAAGAAAGGTTCAGGCCTCAGGAATACCGACTGAGACTTGCAGACGACAGAAGTGGCTACAGGCAATTAATCGGAAAGGTTGCGGCGCCTCAACACCCCACCCCCTACCCCCCACCCCGCCGAACACAAAAGTGAGATCCCGTGTGCGGGGATCACTTCATGTCAGGAATACTAAAACTATATTAATATTTTAAGAAGTGCGACAATGTCTACCTGAACAAATAACGATGTCAGTTATCACTGTTATGTTTTCGATCACCAGACTGTTCCAGGCTCCAAATGCTTGTAATTACGGTTCTGTTGTAAACTATTTACTAAGTAAAGTGCATTATTAATGTTTTTAAATGATTATATTTATTCACCAGAATTCATCCCACAGTATTTCATGAAGCACCTAAAACTCGAGATATAATACAATAATTATTTATAATACCCGACCATTATGTATTAATGTATTTATTACATTTGGCATTGTTTATTGTACATAGGATCACAGGCGCCGACGGAGGGTGAGGTAATCGATAAACCATGTCCCGGTTTACTATCCAACCCCCTTACTATGTAATCTGTAAAGGTTTATCACCAAATCACGGCGACGTGATTGAAAACCGGACAATTATGCACTCGTGATTGAATTATCGTATTTTAAAAGTCTCATGAGTATCAAAAGCTTCTGTCCACAATACCGATGTGTGTGGGAGGCATATATACAGGTCTTTCGAGGGGATGGACTTTGATTTTATTACATCGCCAAAGCCTGAGTTGCTGTGCTGGG
The DNA here is from genome assembly GCF_037392515.1 of Haliotis asinina. Lineage (NCBI taxonomy): Eukaryota > Metazoa > Mollusca > Gastropoda > Lepetellida > Haliotidae > Haliotis > Haliotis asinina. The sequence continues at coordinate 51,164,319 of NC_090292.1, forward strand.
AGTATACAAAACTAGGTCATCAACGACGGGCTTTACGAGCCCCGGCAATCTGATTGGCTAACACTTTTGAGTACACAACACACCCACGTGACGTTGTATTTTGCATTATTAACCATTAAGATTTTACTTATGAAAACATAAAGAAGTAGCTTTGATCAAAGCTAAGTCTTTAAAATGGCAGTCCCTATCTTCTGATATTGGCGTCTATATAGCCTCTTTTTGTATTATCTAAATAGTGATATGCTAGTTTCAATTCTAATTGTGATATTCTAGTTGTATTACTGTTCTTCGTTGACAGATTTTTAACATCCATATATTCCATTTGAATGTTTTCGTCACGATATGGCCGATGTGACGTTAAATATTAACTCGCTTAAAATGGCATCGAGTTACCATGTCATCACATTTAATTTCTACTCATAAAAACAGATTAAAGAAACCCAGCTTTTGACTTATGCTAATCCCATCAATAGGGTAGTTTGAAAACTTTGCAGACACACTTGTGGTAGACACCTGCATTATATTCATTTTTTCCTAACAATCCAGTATGTAACTTGAACAGTCATCTCACAAACAATTTCTCTTTGGAGATATCCACGATACAGGTCTTCGGAAGATCATGAGCCTACAAAAGAACAAGCACCTGCTGGAAGAAGTGGGAACATTACAGGCGGAGTTAAGAGAGGCAAAACAACGTGAAAAGAATAAGTTTGGAGATTCTTTCCTGACAGGTGACAAGGAGAATGTAAAGACTGTTTTACATCGGTGTAAGAAACCATGCAGTGTTCTTGTGGTTCATTCAGTTCTGTGCTACCCACTTCTATGCAGCTCAGTCCCGGTAGTGTTCTGATGCTTGTCTTAATGAAGTTGCGATTAGGGTCAGTCAATCAGGACCTGGCATTCAGGTTTGGTGTTTCGAAACAGCACGTGAGCCATTTGATTAACAGTGCCCTGCCACCACTAGCACAGAAACTATCCTTCCTTATACACTGGCCAGAGTAAGAAGAGGTTATCATGTTTTCATGCCCAAGGTCATTAAGGACTGCTATATAAAATGTAGGGTTATCATTGACCGTTTTGAAATTTCGACAGACCTGATAATTTTACAGCTCGGGCAATGTCCTGGTCGAACTCCAAGAACCACAGAACAATAAAGGTCGTTGTAAGGATATCCCCAAATGGATCTATGAGTGAAGTGTCAAAAGCATTTGGTGACAGGGTATCTGACGATGTGGTAACTCAACGATCTGGATATTTACAGCTATTGGAACATGGGGATGTGGTATTAGCAGACCGTGGATTTTTTTTTTATTTCGGATGAACTATCTTCCTATGATGCAGAGTTGGCTATTCCAGCATTTACCAAGGGAAAGTCACAACTTAGTCCGAAAAAGATTGGACGAAGGCTTTCAAGAGTGAGAATACACGTTGAGAGGGATATTGAAAGACTTAAAGCCTTCACAAGGTCCCTAGAACTGATAGCATAGTCACAATTTGCTGTGCCATTACCAATCTACTTCCCAAACTTGTTGAATGAGATTACAAGAATGTGTTCAAATATGTATGTAAAAACCATTCTGACACAATTTGCAAAAGAATGTACATATGTAACAGTACTTGACAACTATGAATACTATTTAAGACATGTACAAACTATTTCAGTGACATATTAAAGTAATACATTAATATTATTCGAAGGTAGAATACAAATGCCTAGGAATGAAATACATTTTGTGTTCAATGTTTTTGAGTTTACTTCAACCCATAACACAGCTTGGGCAAAAACCAGGACAGATGCTCATACAAGGATAGCTTAACTAACAACGAACATTTAGCACCTCCTCATATGACCATTAGTCCACACTCTGCTTGCTGACGACCCGTGAAGGTCCCGGGGTAGAATAGGCCTTCAGCAACCCATGCTTGCCATAAAAGGTGACTATGCTTGTCGTAAGAGGCGACTAACGGGATCGGATGGTCAGACTAGCTGACTTGATTGACACATGTCATCGGTTCCCCATTGCGCAGATCGATGCTCATGTTGTTGATCACTGGATTGTCTGGTCCAGACTCGATTATTTACAGACCGTCGCCATATAGCTGGAATATTGCTAAGTGCGACGTAAAACTAAACTCACTCTTCTTGCTGTCACCTTCCACATTTGGAATTGGATTTTCTGCAGGAAATGAGTTTGGGAAGAACATGTTTAAAAAAGAAAGTTTCACACTTAGACACCAGACTGGCACAAACACCAACGTCCCGAGGTATTCGTGCAAAACCCATACGTTACATTATGGACATACATTGAACTTTAGCGTCCTTATTTATGTCCTTCTTCGTCCTTTAGTGATCAACCTTCAGTTGCTAGTGATCTATGATCCGCTCTTAGATTGTACCGTTGTCTTGAAATATAATTTTATGGTAGCGTGCTAGCTTTAACTGAAGAGCTGTGATATTCTAGTAGTTCTACTGTCCTTTGAAGACAGGTTTTTTGTTTTTTTTGTCCAAGAGCGGTCGTCGTGGTCGCTCTCGGGTGGTAGTTTAGGATGGTGGACAAGAGACAGGGAGGACATGAGTCGGTGTTAGAGATGAAGACAGCAGCAGACATATTTTATTACTGTTTGGTCGAAGGATGGTCAAAATGGTAAATACAGTGGTAAACATGTGACAGAACGCACATCAGGACTGAATGGTCAATGATCCCGATGTGGAGACCCGCTCTGTCACTTACACACATTCAGAAGTCCGACGGCGATTCTTCATCGTCGACGTAGTCGTAGGTGGGGCGACGGCCTTGGCCGACACCCCGACTAGACGCACAATCCGTCCACTTCTGTCGATGATCTAGTCTCCATGGTTGGTCTTGCTGGTTGGTCTCGCTGGATGGTCCCGCCGGTTGGTCTCGCTGGATGGTCTCGCTGGATGGTCTCGCCGGTTGGTCTCGCTGGATGGTCTCACTGGATGGTCTCGCTGGATGGTCTGTGCGACTGACCACATCAGTCAGGTTTTTATACACAGGGCCATTACGCCACATTGTGCAAGGTCACTGGCCCATGCACATGTACATACGTAAGATTCGCCGACGTAGGGAGGTGTTAATTGACATGTATTGATAGCGTTAGAGAATTAAGGGTCCTGCCCGGAGGGGGGTTTATGATAAGAGGGGATACACCGAATGTTTGCCGAATACATTTACATAGACAAAGGGGATGGAATTTCGGTGCACTTTGGACTTAAATTGAAACAAATAGATTGTTTGAATAAATGAAGTTTTAAGGAAACTTATTGAAATGATTTAGTCTATGACAACACCCCTGAACGTCGTGGAGCTTTTGTCCTCAAAAGCGCTTTTAAGAATAGTGACAATATTGGATGTACATGTATACGGTGAATGGCATAAAACGTTGACGCGTTGACAATATTCTGGCACAGGCATCGATCATAAGTCACATAATCGTAATGGCATATACAAGAACGTCAAAGTAATAAATGAATCGAATTGTCAACATTGGTCAGGCGAAACATAACAATAACAATACCGGACGTTTATACACAAAATACAGGTCAGCGGAGATTCCAGCCGTTAACAAAAACACAGGTGAGCGGCTATCCAGCTCGTACAAAAACACAGGTGAGCGGCTATCCAGCTCGTACAAATAAAACATTGGACGTTTCCACCGAGCGGCAAAATCCTGCTCACGGTCGACCATACAGTCGGAATACCTGACTGATAAGTACACGTATGACTTACAGGAACAAAAACAGAATGTGCGTAATGCGTCGTCGTTTGCATTTGAATGTAATATTTTCATGACAACAGTAAGATCTTTGAAATTGGGAGTCTTATATTGGTGAGCCTAGACTCGACAAGGCTAGCAGATGTAGATGTGATCTGCACTAAAAGTAGAATTGGCATGAGAAAAAAAATAAACCTAACCAACTTCAAAAGTCTAAACCGAAAGTTGATGAAAAATTAATTCAAGTGAAATTGGCTCAAAGATATTTTAGCGAATTGTATATTGTGTGCCAGTTACCATAGAAAGTATTATGCACATGGATACTAAATTTTCGCCGGTATCATAACTAAGCACAAAAACACGTTGGCAAAACGAAGTAGGATGTAGACGGGATAAACAGTCTCCATCAAATAAGCTTGGAGAGACATAGCTTATTATACTTCTACGACTGCTTTTACCACATAAAAAGATTTAGACGTTTTCACGAAGAGTAATTACAGTATTGCATAGCTCGTTATAAGCTATTGTCCATAGTAATAGTTATAGAGGAACAAATTGTTAGAAAAATCCTTGAAACCGGGAGTCTGATTTGAGTGGGACGACTCGGAACCCGCAGATAGCGTTGATCTGCATTAAATGTGTATATGCAAGGATGTGTAGTAATGTAAGAGCCTAACCGACTTCAAAAACCTAATCTAATAAAGATGTACGCCTCATAACATCACATACAGATAGCAATACGTACTCAGTAGATGAAAAATATGACACATATAAATACATATGAAACAATGGCTGGAGAAGATTGACATACCTGACATGTACAAGAATGTCCGAGGGAAACGTATAAACACAAAAGTTGTGAGAAAGTTCGAAGAAAAGTTCACATAAATTGTCACACGAACACAATGTGAAGCACATGATGAAGAATCTTGAGTCTTGATGACATGATCTTGAAGAGTGGTGTTGAAAGTTGTTGTACTCACTCGATAATATGACTTTGCTGGGTCTGGTTGTTGTTGTTGTTGTTGTCGATGACTTTGCTGGAAGTGCTGAGGTTTGCCGGCTATGAGCTGCTGTTTCGCTGATGACCGTCGGGTCGGCTGACTGTCTGATGTCTTCGTTCTTCCGCCAAGATGGTGCCCGACGTTGACGCTGCTCTTGTCAACCACCATTTCTAAACTACCAGTTGCTTTGCTGCGAGTTAGGGTAGGGGAATCGTGCGTGAGTCACAGCAAACTCACGCTACCCGGATTCTCCACCATCTGTCCAAGAGCGGTCGTCGTGGTCGCTCTCGGGTGGTAGTTTAGGATGGTGGACAAGAGACAGGGAGGACATGAGTCGGTGTTAGAGATGAAGACAGCAGCAGACATATTTTATTACTGTTTGGTCGAAGGATGGTCAAAATGGTAAATACAGTGGTAAACATGTGACAGAACGCACATCAGGACTGAATGGTCAATGATCCCGATGTGGAGACCCGCTCTGTCACTTACACACATTCAGAAGTCCGACGGCGATTCTTCATCGTCGACGTAGTCGTAGGTGGGGCGACGGCCTTGGCCGACACCCCGACTAGACGCACAATCCGTCCACTTCTGTCGATGATCTAGTCTCCATGGTTGGTCTTGCTGGTTGGTCTCGCTGGATGGTCCCGCCGGTTGGTCTCGCTGGATGGTCTCGCTGGATGGTCTCGCCGGTTGGTCTCGCTGGATGGTCTGTGCGACTGACCACATCAGTCAGGTTTTTATACACAGGGCCATTACGCCACATTGTGCAAGGTCACTGGCCCATGCACATGTACATACGTAAGATTCGCCGACGTAGGGAGGTGTTAATTGACATGTATTGATAGCGTTAGAGAATTAAGGGTCCTGCCCGGAGGGGGGTTTATGATAAGAGGGGATACACCGAATGTTTGCCGAATACATTTACATAGACAAAGGGGATGGAATTTCGGTGCACTTTGGACTTAAATTGAAACAAATAGATTGTTTGAATAAATGAAGTTTTAAGGAAACTTATTGAAATGATTTAGTCTATGACATTTTTATCAAATGCATTTATCGGAGTGAATAGATATAAACTGCTCTCATGGCATGGCTGTAATATTGTCGATGTGACGTTAAATTTTAACTCACTCAGTCCTTCCTTCAACGTGAAGTTATCATCCAAACTGAAGCCTGAATCTTTTGCGACTGTGCTTGTATGGGCATTTGACTTCAAGACAGCCGTTTCCATCACTGGAAGCACTAATATATGGCCTACTAGCAATGATCAATATTCCAGCAGACCTACATTTAAAGTTTCTATGGTGTCCAGACTAATGCTCTAAGTGGCATTTGCGGGCCATGTCGTCTCTGTCCGTCCCAAGCAACTGCATTAACTTTAGTAAGATCTCAGATGTTATATCCCATAATACTGTTTACTTAATAATATCTGTTTTGTCTTTCATAAGCAGGATGACATGAGCTTGAGTCCCAGGTATACAGCCTTTCCCGTGTTCATAGCACAATGGAATGACTGATAGGTTTCTCGTAACCTCCTCCAGAATTTGAATTTGGGCAGGCTCACAGTGATACCGATTCCATTTTTTCACAAAGAGAAAACAAATTATGGGCATTTTTCAATTCATCAACATTGCATACTGAACTTGTAAGTGCGTGTTGGAATGACTACATATTCCCATCTTCATCAGCACCGTCAATTTCTTCATCCAGTGGGGGTATAGTCGTGGAAAACACAGCATCTGGGCAGACAGGGCTCGGTGACCCTAGGGTATGTGGATGAGGAAGTGCTGCTCGACTGGTATCGGACAGTCTTCACGGCTTGCTTCCGTTCAAATAGAGTGAACATCGCTTATCGGGTCTGGATGAAGCTGAAAACAATACACATATCGGGATGTGTATATATATGAACTGGAAGTTATCATATAAACGTAGCAAATATCATAATATTATCTTATATATTTAAGTTTTCAACACCTGTGATAATGTCTTATTGAGTTCAGTGGGTTTCATACCTTTAATACTACATTCAATTTGTACACCCCTCTTTTCTTAAGCAGAATTCCACTTGCAGGCATCACTTGTGCATGCCTTTTATGTAAATCCTGCTCGCACAGCCATGTCCACCTTGAACACCAGTGCTGCTTTGTGACTGCAAACCTCCCCTCGTCTAAAATATGGTAGATAAAAATATGACAAATGGCTTTTCGACACACTTGCTTTAAAAAATCATTATTATGAGAAACACATTGTGAATTTTTTTTATGTACAGTTGAAATTAAACCATACAAAACTAAAACAATAAGACGTAAAGAAGTAGTTAAAATACATGTGCAAAGTACAGTGTTCCATTTGCCTTTTTGATGCAGACCCATGGCCGGTGTTGTTTTTCACGTAAGCGCTGAGAAGGAATAGCCTTTTGTTTTCATCGACACTGTGGTACTGTAACGGAAAAACGAGTCCACTTTCCACATATCCATATGCTTACAGTGACTTGAAGGCTCTGATAGATTCGTGGGTAAACTGACCTGGGGTGTCTATCAGATAGAAATAAATATCCGTGAAAACTCTCGCCACATCGTCGGATCATCCACCCAGCTATTTCGCAAGCAATACAGGTCAGGCAATGTGCAAGTGCCCAGTCGCTACTTCAGGTTCGTCTCGTATCAGTCGCGTGCCTCAACGGGAACATAATCCGACCATTGTTTTTCTTTCACGCTACACTGGTTCTCATCGTTATCATCAGCCATTGTGGCTTTCTGCCTACCCATGTCTTGAGTGACCGTGGTTCGTGACGTCACTTCCGTAAACACATGGACGCCGCTATAGATCTGTTTACACCTTTTTTAACTTTTACAACTTCATCTTAGGTTCAATGTAAGGGAAATATTTTGAATAAAACCTCAATAAAACTTAACTAGACCACAAATTTTCGAAAGAAATATTTTCTTGCACTCCAGAAATATTCATACTTCTGTTACATGTCTCAAAATAACAGATTCGCTTATTTCATGCAATGACTGCATATCATATTTTGTTCTGAAAAAATGAAGCAGGAAGCAGGTGCTTGGATTCCACCTTTCAAGGAGAATTGAGTCATATTCTTCAAAAATATATCCTCTACGTTACCTTCGTCATTGCCACAATGGGAATCATCTGAATTTAATTCACTATTTTGTATTCCTGGTGTATCAACACTAGTTAAAGTTTGGTCTACACTGGCATCACAAATTTCCGTGGAATCGTTACATGCTTCCTGTCTGGGAATAGAAAAACATAAAGTCACAAGCAAAGGTTTACAGATTGAAGGTGATGTTTTCCTGAGAGATGTGACGAGGACGATATTTTGCTGAATTGCTAAATGGACAGTAAATTGTCTCTTGATTTCGTATGTGTTGCCGTAAATGTGTGGACTGATCATCAACTGTCTTCAAGGTATGGTCACAGTTGTGTTTGCAAATTAACACTATGCCAAATATTTCACTCGAACTAGTAGTCAAAGACTACGAACATGCTCCCTGTTTCGGACGGAGTCGCCAATCTTCTTGTGATCTCGTAAAACGTGTGCGAGTAAGTGCGAAATGTCCTCACACATTTTTCATTACAGCAAGGGAATTGCAAATTTGGTACATTTGGTACGTGAATTTGATAATGCCACATATAATGCTTCAAAGAAAGTTCCAAAGACACAATGTTGGCGGGAACACATGTTCCATGAACTAAGTCTTGTTCCCCCCACAATCCACATCGTGAGATATCTCAACGCAATACGTGAGTGCAATGAAGATGCTAAAACTGACCCTGGAATAACATTATCTACATAATAGCTTGTCTTTGTTAATACCTTGTAATATTTAGAGGATGCGACTGGATTGCCTCCGCGCTCTGTAACTCCGAAGTTTAGACCCACAATACTTTGCGGTTTACGGTCAGTTCCGTTATTTTGCCTCCCGTGTTGACTTAACGGCTATCTACCCTCACGATACATTTTTACGGAATTATGCTGGTATATGTTGAAACGGCAATAAAACATATTAGATTTACGGTAGGTTACAGTAAAATATACGGGAAGATTGTACAGTGTACACTAACGCGTCCAGCAGCGCTATCAAATTCGGTAAATGTTTGCAACAGTAAGACAGATTTAAGCGTATATGTTCCACTGATTTAATAATTGTTATTTATGTTTACACTTTCTACAAAACATACAAAATAATAAAAAGAATTGAATGGTTGAATGACTGTGATTAATTGAACTTACTGCTAGCCGTGGAAATTTCATCAGGTCGATCAGCACTGGATCCTTTCCTCCATTAAGAATATTTCTCTGTATTCTCGGATACGTAGCCCCGGAAACACGAACCAGGCGATTGCCCTTGTTGGATTGACAAATCAACAAGCTCTCACGCTGCGAGCCTTTTATGCTGAATTCACTAGCGTCGATGGTTTGTGCATGCACGCACGCAAACTGCTGCACGTGAAACTCATGCGACAAGGACCCCAAGATCAAGTCGACAAAAATAGCCTTCATTATATGCTGGATTCATCACATGTATACACATCACGTGACAAAGTGTTTGGAAATAACTGATACAATACAGATAAATGATAAATATGTTTATTTATATAACGCTATGTGACAGAAATATCGTTTATAATGTATCAATATAATCAATTCGAGTGAGTGAGTTAAAATTTAACGTCACATCGCAAATTATTAAGCCATGTCATGACGAAATCAACTTATGTGAGAAAAATGGAAACGTTTCGAGTGAGTGAGTGAATATTTAACGTCACATAGGCAATATCTCAACCATACCGTGACAAGAACATTTAACATTTAAATGGAATATATGCATATTTTAAAAATCTGTCGAGTAAGGGCAGTCAGATAAATAGAATATCACAGTTATACATGTAAAACCAGTAATGAAATGTAAAACATTAAGCTAGAAGGGACAACACCATATATAAATAGGCTATAGAACGCCAACAACTGAATAATTAGTTCGAATGTTTAGAAATAAACGCATCATTATATCAAAAATATCTTAATTTCAACAACAGATAAAACTCAGTTTCATTCAAGGCGATATGACATTGGGTCCTCTAAGTTTCAGATGTCTGTCTGGCTCGCTGAAAATTCGCAGATTCGCTGAAAGTTATTGTAAAGTATACAAGTCTCAGCGGTTCGGACGCTATTCATGAACACTAGTGCAAAGGTTGGATGATAAAGTGTCAATATAATATTTTGGGACATGTCTAGCAAAATACAATGCAAATGTAACCTTCAGCATGATATTGTGTCTACAATCACTGATAATTTTACAGACGACTTGTCAGTTATATATAATTATTATTATTAATGTATATCGCGCATAACCTCACAATGTGGACAAACTATATTAATTAACCCTCTTGATCTGGAATGTTGCTATAACAAACATCTTACCGAACCCAATGGTCTGGTGCTCTGGAAAGCTGTTTCAACATAATGAACATTATAAATTAACATAAGATTGTACATCTATACATACAATATGTTTTAAAATCAATTATTGAAGTAAAAATTGACTTACCTGTAGCAGTCTTGAATTTCTAAATCTTTTTCGTGTTTTATTGCAGTGATAACTGAATTCCTTATATCTAATTCTCGAATTTGCAGAACTCTAGTACTTGATCAAAATTAGTTTGATCTTTTTGATCAGTTTGATCTTTTTCATTGTTGAATGTTCTCGTCACGATATGGCTGAAACATTGCCGATGTGACGTTAAATATCAACTCGCTCACTCAGTTTGAAATTTGTGCAGACACAACAGACCCGAAAACTGAAAGCTGATGGGGATTTTGGTCAACCCATGCTTGTCACAGGAGGCGACTAACGGGATCGGGTGGTCAGGCTCCCTCACTTTGTTGACATGTCATCGGCTCCCAAATTGTGCAGATCGATGTTCCTGTTGTTGATCACTGGATTGTCCAAACTCAATTATTTACAGACATCTGCCATATAGCTGGAATATTGCTGGGTGCGGCGTAAAACTCAAATCACTCAAAATATGTGGAATCGGTGTGTTCATACCCATCGTTATTATCATCATCATCATCATCATCATCATCATCATCATCAACAACATGTCCATAATAGAGTGTGGTTGGGTAGCTTAGTGGTTAAAGCTATCGCTCGTCACGCTGAAGACCCGGCAACCTGGGAACCCATAAAAGGCGACTATGCATGTCGTGAGACGCGACTAACGGGATCGGGTGGTCGGGCTCGCTGACTTGGTCGACCCATGTCATCGGTTCCCAATGGCGAAGATCGATGCTCATGTTAAGTCTTTGAATGTCATTTAGAAGTGTAAATACATAAGAATGAAGATTTTATGGATATCAACTTCTTTATGAGAGAACACAACGTTTCGGAGTTAATGCTTACTCCTTCATCAGGTGATTACTGGTTTTCACAATTTTGCTAATAGAGCGGTTGTACCTGTTGATGGATGTGACTGCATCATCTCCATGTTGATGTCGTATCAAGTCTTTGAATGTCATTTAGAAGTGTAAATACATAAGAATGAAGATTTTATGGATATCAACTTCTTTATGAGAGAACACAACGTTTCGGAGTTAATGCTTACTCCTTCATCACCTGATGAAGGAGTAAGCATTAACTCCGAAACGTTGTGTTCTCTCATAAAGAAGTTGATATCCATAAAATCTTCATTCTGATGCTCATGTTGTTGATCACTGGATTGTCTGGTCCAGACTCGATTATTTACGGACCATATGGCTGGAATATTGCTGAGAGCGGCGTAAAACTAGACTCACTCACTCACAGAAGTCCCGGGTTCGATTTCCGTTTTTGGTGGAATGTGCGAAGAGTATTTCAGTCAGTGACGTCACGTCATAAACAGAGGGTAACTAGTCTGGTGGTCTACCTTCTGTTATTGACGATGTATTGTCTGTTTTTGTATGTTGTATTGTCCAAATAGTGATATTAGTTCCACACTAGTTTTAAAAGTAATCCAGGTATTCTAGTTGTTCTACTAGTACTGTCCTTCGTCGAGAGGTGTTTATAATAGGCATATATTCCATTTCAGTGTTAAATGATCTCGTCGCGATATGGCTGAAATATTGCCGATGTGACGTCAAATATTAACTCACTCACTCATAAACAGAGGCGGATGGGCGATGGGGTAGAGTTGAGTAGAGCAGGTAGCTGATTTAAAGTGCGGTAAGAGAGATTGTTAACTAGGGGTGGATGATTACACGATACCATTTATAAAGTGGTCACATGCAACATATGTCATATTTGGGATTTCACTGTCTTAGTAAAGCACAAATGCTAGTACTTTTTTGGTTGAGTCCCATCCGGAATACGAACCCGCACCCTCAGAGTCAGGCACCTAATCGCCAGCACACAAAGTCAGCGGCCTAGCCCGCTCAGCCACCGCGACCTACACTTGTGGTGTTTGGTGTCAACCGAAAAAGTACTAGAAATTTTCACTTTACTAAGAAAGTGAAATCCCAAAAATGACATTTGTTGTGTAGGGGTGGATGAGCGTTGAATGGGAATGGAGTGATTAAGTGGTTTGGGGTTTAGAGCGCTTTTGAAATACTCCAGCAATATCACGGCGGTAGACACCAGAAATGGGCTTCACACACTGTAACCATGTGCAGAATCGAACCCGGGTCTCCTGCGTGACAAGCGAACGTTTTAACCACTGGGCTACCCCGCCGTCTCGGTATGGGTATGGTCTGAGGTGAGATCAGACCGGTACGGGTTTAATGAGAGGAGAGAGCGGAGTGGAGACAGCGCTGCAGGAAGTCTATTTCTTCCTGCCCCACCTTTTCCATATAAGGTGCCGAGTAAAACTATTGATAGTCCGTCAAGCCATGTCAAAACTGGTCTGATAATTCCATCCCAACCTTAATCCGCATAACGTCACTTTAAATCATTTATCGGGAAATTCCTTGTTTTGCACGAAAACCGTTTCTGGTTAATGTTAATCATCTCTGTAGCATTCGCACAAACACTCCTGGCTTCGCGGAAAACTACGGCCCCGGATGATAACATCAACATAGGATCAACATAAACACATGCACGCCGATAGCCACTAAACACGGGACAAACGTGTGATCCTGCCGCGGGTTTGTCAGCAATCGGAGTTGAATCTTTATACATTTCTTGTATAAATGATCTGAGATTGATCAAGAAGTGAAAATATGACACCAATGTTTACAATGACGTCCCGGTGGAGAGGTGAGGCGGCCTCTATGAAGAAACGAGATGTTTCCATGGCGAGAGACGCAACACAATGTCTTTGTTTCACAATACGATCTCCATTTTCTGATGTAGTGAAATGAACATGTTAAACAAGTCTGATGCCACCAGGTAGTGGTGCATCAGAACTGAAGTAGATCGACCTCAACCATTGTGGTCTTTCATGATAACGGTGTCGCGCTGATCTGAGGATTTCCGCGTAGGGAATCAAATAGGTGTTTCGTTCATACGCTCACTCGTTCATTCCTCTTCATTCTTAATTCGCTTATACTGACTTCAAATCCAGGCAGCGATATTGTCTGTGTGTTTCATGGGAGTATCTGGAGTATTCTAAATACGGACACCACAAAAGAAACATGTCTATTGTGATGCGTTTCTTTGTTCAGAACAAGGCGCCATATTGGATGGCTGTTGCCTTGTCTTGTATCAGTCCCGAGTGGTGAGCGTTAAATATGTCAGTTTAATAATTTCACAATGCTATTACACACTGTGCGTCTGACGTCATAGTGGTGTACAGTTATGACGGCATAATGCCATTCTCAAAGTGGTATAGTGAGTGAGTGAGTTAATATTTTACGTCACATCGGCAATATCTCAGCCATATCGTGACGAGAACAACTAATATCAAAATCAATTATATGTCTACTATAGAACCTGTCAACGACGGACAGTAAAACAACTAGAATATCACAAATGGAATTAAAACTAGCATGGAAAGTTAAAAATAACATCATCATTTGGACAATACACTATAAAGTCAGGCTATAGATCGCCAACAATTGAAGGTAGATCACCATACTAGGACCATGGGGACTTACAGTACCTTTGCTACCTACATGGACCCTAGTTGGATTTACACCATCCCTTCAACCGCTGGCGAGTGTACAATATGCTAGCCACAATTAAAACAACAGGAATACTACGATTAAAAACAGTGGTAGACTTAAATTTACTATCAATGTTTTTGGACTTACGTACCCTCTCAGGAGGACAATAATTTTACAATACTTCAACCCCCTTTGAGGGTACAGCCACTAACAATTCTAGTTACTAATCCAAACTACCAATTATTAAAATACATCTTTTTACAGAAACATATTGCTCAAAGTTCAGTCAAAAAATCAATTTCTTTTAAAAAACCAATAATTAAATGACAACTAACGCTGCTAAAAAGATCCTTCATTGTTGTAACTGAAAAATACATATCCCTTGTGATGGAGAATTCAACACAGTCAAGCAGAATATGCTTGACTGTAACTCTCTCATCACAAGGGATACAGAAAGGAGGATCCTCACCTTTTAACAGGTACGCATGAGTATATCGAGTGTGTCCAATACGACATCGTCGTAGAATAGCCTCTTCAAATCTGGACTGACAACCCAAGTGGGTATAACCAATGTAAGGTTTTATATCATGTAATTTATTCATACCCACTTGGGTGTCCCACTTCTTCTGCATCAGATCACGGATATAACATCTAATCATGGCTTTGTAATCACTGTAAGGAATAAGCAGTGATGTCACAGATTTGTTGAGTGCTGCTTTAGCAGCAAGGTCAGCCAATGTGTTACCAGAGATCCCTACATGGCTGGGTAACCAACAGAAGACGATGTCGTATTGGCCAGTAGCAAGATCATTATACAATTCAATAATTTCTATTAAAAGTGGATGTTTACAAGAAATATTTTTAATAGCCTGAAGGCAAGAAAGAGAGTCGGAATAAATTATATATTGTTTGCGTTTAGGGTGTCTTTGAATATATTTAAGGGCTGTTAATATGGCGTTAGCCTCTGCGGTAAAAATAGAACTATTATCGGGTAATCTAGAAGATATTGTTCTGGATCCAATGACAGTGGCACAAGCTACTGCGCCACCGTCCTTGGATCCATCTGTAAATAAGGATTTATAACTGCTATATTTATGTTTCAATTGATTATATTCTTGTTTATACTGTAATTCATTAGTTTCTGATTTTTTAAACCTCGTCAATGTTAGGTCCACTGCTGGCCTAACCAACTGCCAGGGAGGAGAAGAAAAAAGACGGGAAGGAGCTATATTTTCCAGCTCAATGCCGGCAGCAGCAAGAAGTGGTTTAATTCTTAAACCAAGAGGCGGTACAAGCGAAGATTTCATATTGTATAAGTCCTCACACAGAGGACTGAAAACACAGTTATATGCAGGGTTTGACTCACTGGAATATAATTTTGTTACATACTGTAAAGCTAATTTGATACGTCGCTGCTCAAGTGATGGCTCATCGGCCTCAACGTACATGCTGTCAACAGGTGAAGTTCGAAAGGAGCCAAGACAAAGTCTTAGACCTTGATGGTGAACAGAATCTAAAAGTTTCAGGTTGCTTTTACAGGCTCCACCGTATACAATGGCGCCATAATCAAGTTTTGACCGGATCAGTGATCGATAAAGTTGCAGGAGGGTAGCTTGGTCCCCTCCCCATTTAGAATTTGAAACGACTTTCAACAAGTCAAGTGCCTTCAGGCATTTAGTTTTGAGGGATTTGATATGTGGTAGAAACGTTAAATGCGAGTCAAAAATTAATCCCAAGAACTTGGCCTCCTTTACAACTTTGATGGGAGTGCCATCTAGAGATAGTTCAGGGTCCTTATGTGGCTTATATGTTCTGCAAAAATGTATACAATTAGTTTTGGACTTCGAAAATTTGAAGCCGTTTTCAAGACACCATTTATTTATTCTGTTTAAACACAACTGCAGTTGCCGTTCAATAGCATGCATATTTTTACCTCGGCAAGAAATATTAAAATCATCCACGAAAAGCGATCCATCAATTGAATCGTTTAAAACTTTTGATAAACTGTTGATCTTGATGCTAAAAAGAGTGACAGACAAAATACTGCCTTGTGGAACACCCTGATCCTGATTGTAATGATCAGACAGGGTAGAACCCACACGGACCTGGAATTGTCTGTCGTTTAAAAAGTTGGCAATAAATTGAGGCAAACGACCTCGCAAACCAAAGTCATGTAAATCCTTCAAAATACCATGTTTCCAGGTTGTGTCATATGCTTTTTCAAGATCAAAAAAGATAGACACAGTATGTTGTTTATTAATTAGTGCGTTTTTAACAAATGACTCCAGTCGCACTAAGTGATCGACAGTACTTCTGTTTTTACGGAAACCACACTGTATATCTGTGATAAGATTATTTGTTTCCAAGTACTAAACAAGTCGATTATTTATCATGCGTTCCATGGTCTTGCAAACACAGCTAGTTAGTGAAATAGGTCGATAATTGGACGGATCCGTATGATCACGTCCAGGTTTAGGTATTGGTACTACTATGGCGTCACGCCATGACGGAGGAAAGTTACCCGATGTCCAAATATCATCAAAAATATTGAGAAGCGTTTCTAGGCAGGATTCTGGTAAGTGCTTCATGAGTTGATAATGTATGTTATCAGCTCCTGTAGCAGTGTCATGAGCTTGATCAAGAGCAGTATGGAGTTCATGAATAGAAAACGTTTCATTATAATCTTCCCCATTATCAGAATTGAAATTAATAGTTTTCTTTTCTTGTTGTTTTTGATACTGCTGGAATTTAGGTAAATAATTAGAGGAGGAAGAGTGTTTAGCAAGGGTTTCACCCAGTTTATTCGCAATATCTGATTTATCAGTAAGCAATTGATCTCCATGTTTAAGATGATGGACAGTAGATTTAGTGCCTTTACCTTTGATTTTCTGGACCATGTTCCATACCTTGGACATTGGTGTCCGAGAATTTATTTTGGATACATAATTTTGCCAAGATTGGCGTTTGTTCTGTTTAAAAGTACGCCGTGCTTTAGCATTTAAAATCTTAAATTTATTTAAATTATGCACCATAGGATGGCGACGGAAATAATGTTCTGCTTTTTTCCTTGCCTTCCTAGCTTGTTTCCACTCATCGTTGAACCATGGTTTCCTTATGTGTGGAACTGTAGAGGACTTTGGTATACACTCATCAGCTATGGAATTCAGTTCATCAGAAAAAGATTTGATAGCATCAGGAACGTCAATAAAACGTTCGGGTTTAAGTTTTCCAGCACACAGTGTTTCATATAAAGCCCAGTTAGCCTTTTTAAAATTCCGCCTTGATGATGGAGGAACATCAGATGGAGTTACAGCTTTTAATATAGTAGGAAAATGGTCACTTCCACAGAGGTCATCGTGGACTGACCATTCGAATTCATTTAATAGTTCGGAATTTGTCAATGACAAGTCGAGAGCAGAATACGTCCCTGTACCAGGGTGTAAATATGTGTTGGAACCATCATTATAAATACATAAGTCATTGTCAGAACAAAAGTCCTCCAACAACTTACCTCTAGTGTTTATATTTACACTACCCCAGAGAGGGTTGTGCCCATTTAAATCTCCCATTATAATACAGGGCTTCGGGAGTTGGTCATAGAGAGCTTGCAGATCAGTTTTGGCAAACGTCGAAGACGGCGAAATATAGAGCGAGCATAGTGTAAACGCTACATGTAAAGTAATTCTCACTGCAACAGCCTGCATATTAGTATTAAGTGATACAGGGCTTTGAATAACGTTTTGTCTGACTAGAACGGATGACCCGCCAGTGGCTCTATCACCCGGAGGTGAAAAAGAATGATATGCATTAAAATGACGAAGGTCAAATGTATCTGTTTGTTTTAAATATGTCTCTTGGAGACATATCGCTGAAGGTGTAAACTCTTGGACTAATAGCTGTAATTCATGTAAATTAGTCCTCAATCCTCTGCAGTTCCACTGTACAACATTACTGGAATAAACTATCTTTTGGGGGGATTTATTGGGGATCTACCCCGCACTCTTTTGGAGGGCGACAAGCTATGTGCCCTAGAATGGACGTTTTCAGAAACGTCCATGTCTTCAAGTGACCCATATTTATTAAACAACTGAATCTTGTTTTGTGACCCTTTCGGGGTTCTGCCACTTAGTTTTTTCAAAGGATCTGGCCTTTTAGGTTTAGTTTTAACGGTTTCTGAAGATTTTGGAGTTGACTGAGAAGATGCCTCATGATCAGATGATGCTACTGATTGGATTTGGGACGAATGTGACTCTGGCGTTTGGGTAGATATTGTAGGTGAAGTAATCAGAGGAGCTTCTGATGTAATCCACGTCAAGTCAGTTTGACAGCTTGTGGTTGATTTTGTAATCCTTGCTTCTGACGGTGTTTTAGTTATAGAAGCATAGCTTTCTTTAGGTTCAGAACTTTGGACCAGTTTTTTGGCATCTGCAAAACTAATGTTTCGGGTGAATTTTAGTTTGTTGATCTCCATGTGAAACTTCCAGACAGGACATTCTTTAGAAAAGGATGAATGGGCACCAGTGCAGTTTGTACATTTCTTAACGTTACTGTCACAATCTTCTGTTGTATGTGTCTTTTCACCACAGTGAGCACAAACAACAGACAATGTGCAGTTATTAACCCCATGGCCGAACTTTTGGCATTTGAAACATCGAAGAGGGTTTGGAATGTACATTTCAACCTGGATGTTACAGTATCCTGCTTTCAGTGATTTTGGAACATTTGGAGAAGAGAAAGAAAACAAATATGTGTTTGTGTTGACAGTAGCATCATTTCTACGGGTTGTAAAACGTTTGACAAAAAGGACACCTTGCTCCTTCATCTCTGAGGCGATGTCAAGTTCTGACATGTCAGCAAACAAACGTTCACGGTCCCTGACAATTCCTTTGCTCGTGTTGAGTGTTTTGTGAGCCGAGATCGTAACTGGAATGCCAACAAAAGATTTTGTGCTCATAAGATTGGTGGCTTGCTGTCTTTTTGCACACTCAACCAGAAGGGCACCGGAACGTAATCGCCTAATGTTTTTAACATCACCAGCGATGCCTTGTATACCTTTAGCTACGGCAAAAGGATTCAACTTTAAAGGGGTCTTGTCAATAGTCTCAACAACAAGAAAACGTGGCCAGTAATCAATTGAGTTGGGCAGTCTGTGGTCAGTTTCAACGGGATCAGTATCAAGTTGACGTTTGCTCTTTTTTTGAGGGGTTTCGTAAGCCATGTTTAGTTAGTTAGATTTCATCATCTGAGCTCCCCACCCACCACGGAGTATCACAAGGACAGTGCTAAACGCAAGTGGGCCTCCGACTTGCAGCACCAAGGATACTCAGATGATATACTCTAGCGGAAGTATTATAAATAACTAATCCACCAGATTGGCCCATGAGCCACCGCCTTCTGGGCATAAGACTCTAGGCAAAATTCAAGTACAAATTACCATATTACAAAATCCAAATAATGTCACTGTAATAATAAGGCCAAGTCCGAAAATCAAACAATTCCAAATAAAATTTGTGCATTGACATATATATAGTCCATACACAGGGCTTGGCATGACCAGCCGATTGGCTGAACCGGGCCCATTCAACCACCCGTCTAGGTGAAGTAAGGGTCGAAGGGGTATGTTGGGCAAAGGGAACACGATTACAGGCCCCGAGTGCCCTCAACCCCTAGACTCCCGTCCTCCACCGACACAGGGCCGCAACCCACGGCAAACGGGTTGGTGGACCAAATATCCCCCCGGGTCCACAACGGGGGTGTCGGCGAGCTCTTGGCGTTACCCAGCACCCACCACGAGGAGGTGGCTCGCCACGGGTGCCCAAAGTGGTATAACCGGAGGGTGTCGGAGTGTTATTCCCTTCTTCCAAAACATTGTGCGTGTCCACTCAAATATAAAAGACAAGGAGCTTATCTGTTCTCCCGTCGGAAAGGGTCGCAGTTATCAATCGACATCGCTTGAAACGATATGTGATCCTTATATGACTATAACATTTCTTCAAAATGTCTGAAAAGGGGACTGTGGCTTCTGTCCACTTTGAAAAGGAGCTACCAGAAAAATTACAGTTGAATGGTAACAACAGTCACAATATGGGCACGTGGATATTCCATCTGCTTAGGGCTTGATTAAGTGGCAGCCACCACACAATGCTATGAAACCATTTAAAAAATGGTTGTAGAGAGGAGGAATCGCTTTAATTGCTATGCCTTGTCTTTCTTCCACTCTTGGTCTGGTGATAATGTAGCTGATAGAATATTCAAGGTTATGTCCAGTGTTGTGTTCAAGTCCTTTTATGTTTGAATATTTTTTCACACTCAAAGGTCCTCAGATATTTCCTAGTTTTCCTGGTCTACACACATCATTATTTCACAACTTCTTTGAAGAAGTTGGAAGGTTCTTGTGCAACTCTTTAATGGTTTGAATTCACTTGAGCAATTCCCGCAGCATACAGAGAAAACCAGACAACTGACAAAATAGAACCCATGGCAATTTTGACTCCTCACTCATGGAAGCATGTCCTATGGCATACCAAAATGACTCATACCCCGTCTAACTAGTCCCTTTCTGAAATTCTATTTCGTACCATAGAATTCTTCAAGTAAAATATGACTTAGTTAATTAGCTTTAGGCGACCCAACGACCAAACATTGATGTATTGCACAAATATCCAGCTAATATTTCAAACTGGTAGGCGACAGCAGATACTTAAACAAATAATTTTGTATCCTGTGTGTGTCCCCTTACCGACAAACTGACAATCTATACCCGAATGACCTAATCACGTAGGATCCAAAGATCCAACCCTTCCTCCTTACTTATGTCAATTCAGAGAAATTGCCATTCCCCAGGAAAAGTGATTCAAGAAATAATTTTTTACGTGGTCAAAGCACAGTCCCAGCACATTGACCCTGCTTAACTCGCCTTCAGAATTTTCCTTGAGTATTTATGAAATGTATTTTATAGTTTTCAATTTTAAATATATAAACTGACGGGCAAACGAAACTTTCCCCGATACAATGTGATAAGCTTTTATATTATATATAAGTTGAAAAGTTGTACCTATCATGGCAAAAGCCAAAGCATCATGGAACATACTACGAGCTACTTCACAAGCATAGCTGGTGGTAGTTTCTGTCATCCGTTGTCTTTCGAAGTATGGCAACTGTAAGTCAGAAAAAATACCTCTGACATTTTCATCCAACGATACTTGACAAACTTCACATCTGTGTGAATTATTACTGTCAATGAACAAATGACTGTTGTCATGGTGAGTCAGGGTACAGGTAGTACCTGCAACCCCATGTTTATAAACCAAATCTACCCTATTTGAGATTATTAATACATGTATTAGGCACGTTGCATGGTATAGCCGTATAAACCATGCGCAATGTTGAATTTCATATTCCTTAATTACGTTTTCCTTTAAATTGAGAATATCTTTTCTACAATATCCTCATTTTTTCCCAAGTTTTGTGAAAAGGAAATTCAGCAGCTACAGCAAGTGGAAAATGCAGTTGCTCCAACTGATGACTTAAGATTCCTCCATCACCAAACATACAAAAATTATTGACCTCATTCATAGTATACCCAGCTCCTCTCAAATAAGCGTAGAAAGGGCATGAGCCTTTGTTTATATGGTGAATGGTAGCTTATTCTTGCACACTGCGCAACATTTACCTTGTCCGTGCCTCTCTCAACCCCAATTTGACAATATTGAGACAGTCGAAAAACGTGGCATATATTATTATGATAATCCGTCGAATCAATATGTTGATATACTCTGGGTCCATAAGAATTGTGGTAATCGGTAAACCATTATGAAAAATGGGTTTCTGGATATCATATGCTAAAATGGCTAAAATTTCCTCATAGGTGTACGGATGGATGAGTTCCAGTACATCAACATTAATTGAATGTGGGACATCAGTTTCCCCATAAATACCCACTAAATTGAAAAAAAATATTAATAAGATATATCAATAGAGTACCTATATATCTGAGGACCCGAAAACTCAAAATGTCAAAATACAGGTAAATGTCTCAGATAGGATCCGTCTTTGGTTGTACCTATCTGAGAAGTGAACAGTCATTTTAGTAATCAGTAACCATGCAACAATTTCTCATTGAACGTAGCCGATGTAGATGTATAGTAAAATCTTTTCTACAATATCCACATTTTTCCCAAGTTTTATGGAAAGGAAAATCAGCAGCTACAGCAAGGGGAAAATGCAGTTGCTCCAACTGATGACTTAAGATTATGATATTATGATAATCCGTCGAATCAATATGTTGATATACTCTGGGTCCATAAGTATTGTGGTAATCGGTAAACCATTATGAAAAATGGGTTTCTGGATATCATATGCTAAAATTTCTTCATAGGTGTATAGATGGATGAGTTCCAGTACATCAACTTTAATTGAATGTGGGACATCAGTTTTCCCGTAAATACCCACTAAATTGAAAAAAAATATTAATAAGATATATCAATAGAGTACATATATATCTGAGGACCCAAAAACTCCAAATGTCAAAATACAGGTGTCGTAACTAGTGATTTGGGTGTGAGTAACCCTATTACCAATTACCTGTTACGATTGCCGTTCGGTCTTGTCGAGGGTGATGTAAGCTCTGGTTGCATACTCGCTTGGTCCGTCCCAGCTGCTACATCTAGGAATGTGACGACCGGGACTCCTAACTAACACATAGCATTCATGTACTGGTCCTCTGGCATACCAGGAATCACTCAACACAAGGTTCTATACTCACATAGGTTTACTCGATCCTTTTCTTCATTACACAATATCGTGGCCTGGACAGGATGGAGCAAGTTATGTCCCAACTATGGAAATGTACAATCCTAGCGTTGGAACGTTCTGCCAAATCTGTAACATGCGCCCACACTGCTTTTGGTGCTGACGGGTTATTTTTAAGGTGGTGGAACCTGCGCCAACCATGTCACATGACCCTATTCAAGCCCTCTGATTTGTTAAAAGTCACATCATTCCATGGTCTCACGTATGCCTCGTTAACTCCCATTAGTGAATCAACGTTGATAAATCTATTTTGTTCTATTACTAACATATTCTCCTTTCCCGACGATTGGGCATTAATCTTATCTCTAGAAATAGCAACTCCAATGTCAATGATCTGTACTACCAATTCATCATGGATGCAATTTTGACCTTATAACATCCTCGCCTGTGGACAAGAGCTGACCACAGCTCGGAATACGCAAAGATGAGAACATGTTGATGTGGATATATACAACAAAAGAGACACCAGAAGCAATACAGGAGCAAGCAAAGTGAAGAAATGTGAATAATTTCGAAAAAGTCTAGATAAAATGGAAACTGGATAATGTGCCAAAAGTACTATATCTATGGTCGAAATGGGGGAAGAGAAGGGCTCCTATATTACTTCACAGGACCACAAAGCCTGTATGCAATACACAAAATCCTCTTCCATTAAAGTTCATTTAAAACAACGCCAATGAACTGTCACTGCATATGACCAGATATGGCTGATCATGCACTAGGGAGCTGAAAACGAGGGAGCTGAAACACTTGAGAAAATGTGTCAAGCCACAGCCAAGACACTTAAGACAAGAATGTAATGAAAGAATAGACAAGTGATGGTAATCTGGAGTACAATGACCTCATCTGGATGGTTAGATCGTCATCTAATTTCTTTGCTAGGACATCGTGTAATGTCCTAGGAAAACGTTCCACTCTACCATTTGCTTGTGGATGGTAGAAAGAAGTAGTCACATGGTAGATGCCAAACGTTGCAAGGGTTTCCTTTACCACTCGATTCACATTCTCTGTCCTGTTGTCAGTGACAATCTCCAATGGGGAGCCATATCGCGGGAATATTTCTTCTATCAATAGGTGTGCAATAATTTCAGCAGTCTTGTCCGACACTGCAAAAGCTTCAGGCCAACCACTGTAGTGATCTACAAATCCCACAATATATTTGTTACCTGACAGTGTTGAAGATCCGCACAGGTGTTTTATGTACCACCAATGTACTGTACTTGGCAGTTGTAACCTGCTATCCCCAATGCCCAAAGTTGTACTTTCTTGTTTTGCATTGGAGATTCCAGTAGGTACTTTAATGGTTTATGATCAGTCTTGAAGACAAACTCTGCATTATGCAAGTAATGGTCCAGCTTTTGCAAACCAAAATGTATTGCATAGGCCTCTTTCTCTATGGTCGCCCAGAGTGTCTGGATGTCACTCAATTTATGTGAGAGGAAATGAATAGGTTTCTCTATTCCATCATCACTTAACTGGGCTAGACAAGCACCAATGCAGCTGTCACTTGCATCAGTATACAGGATGTATGGACTATTTGGATCAGGATACGTCATTAATGGAATATCTGTAAGGTTCTGTTTCAAGAATTCAAAAGCTTGTTGACATTCTTCCATCCAAGAAAACCTGGCATATTTCTTCGTCAGTTGTACAATTGGTTCTGCAATCTTTGAGAAATTTGGATTGAAGCGACGATAGTAGCTGCCAATGAAACTCCTGACCTCTCTGATCGATTTAGGGGCTCCCATTGATCGTATGGCTTCAACCTTCTGTTCCTCAGGCTTGATCCCATTCTGATTGATCACGAATCCTAAATAGTTTGTCTCAGATTGGACAAAGTGACAGTTTGAGTTTCAGTGAATGCTGTCTTAGGCAGTCAAAGACAGTTTGGATGTGGGACATATGGTCACATAAAGTCTTTGAAAAGATCAAGATGTCATCTAGGTAGGCTATGGCAAATGCTTCCAGATCCAGTAGTACTTCATTCATGAACTCCATGAATATTGATGGAGCATTACAGATACCAAAAGGCATAACAGAGAACTCAAACAGTCCGCGATGACACGCACATGCTGTTTTCTGCTTATCCTTTTCATCCATCAAAATCTGCCAGTACCCAGAATTTAAATCCAGTCAAGTATTTTGCATTCCCTAATTGTATAAAAATATCATCAATGAGGGGAAGAGGCGAGGAAATTGGCTTGGTGATCTTATTGAGAGACCGAAAGTCGACACAGCACGTTTACTTCCGTCTTTCTTGTCAACTACAACAATTGGGAAACTCCAAGGAGACCTTGACCGTGTAATAATCTTGGCATCTAACATGTCGTTTATAGCTTTGTCAACCACTTTTCTCTTATTAAGTGGGGTATTTCTCTTATTAAGTGGGGTATAGTCTCAGTTTGATAGGTGGGTGGTCACCTGTGTCAATTTTCATTTGAACTGTGTCTGTATGGCGTAAGTCCAAGTCACTTGTGGCAACCGATCCTTGTATTCCGCTGTTAAGGCTTGTACACTTTCCTTGTGCTCTGGTGGAGTTCTGACATCTAATAATGCTGCATCACATGGTAGCATTGTTGGATGATTTAATTGGTCTGTTAGTTTCACCAAGTTTTCCTCAGGTACCTTCTCTAGTTTTCCTACCATACACTCCCTCCTTAACCTATGTGTTTTGTTTCTGGAGTTCACAATCATAACGGGGACATTCCTCCCTTTGTTCATTTTCAACAACGAGTTGGCTATTGTTAGTCCAGGTTCTTGAGATAGATAGCCATTATTTACAGCTGACACTTGATACAGTGCTTCCTCAGGGAAGTATGGTCCCTGCTTTACTTTTGTCCTACACAAACACTTACTCTGTGGTTTTAAAATGGTATCTCTTGACAGGTGAATAATGGAGGCAATGTGAAGGTCATGTTCCAGTGGGACATATGTTTTGCCTATCCTTAAACTTCCTAGATCATAATATAATCTGACACCATTCTGCTTTAACCAGTCCCTCCCCAAAATCATATTCCTATTCATATTTCCTACCACATAAAATTGATGTTTCAACCTTACTCCTCTCATTTCAAATGCTATGTCCACCAGACCATCTTCTAATCCATTCCCATTTACAGACTGCAGTGAAACCTTCTTCCTACTTAACTTGTAGTCTCCTTGTAATTTGTGGAAAACTCTTCTATGGATAATTGACACTTCTGCCCCAGAATCAATTAAACATCTATATCATTATTTTCCTATCTTAATGGTGCATGAACTCGGACTACTAGCTAAATTTATTGTATATGTTGTCCCCTTTTTCTACTCCCCATCGGTTTCATCATGGGAAGGAGTATTTAGTTTACCTCAGAGTTTGTAACTTTTTTCTCTATAAGGGCAATTTCTTTTGAAATGTCCTTGCTTATTGCACACTCAACACAGTATTACCTGTGCTCTATCTGACATTCCCGTTCCTCTATTTGACACTGCACTGACACTGGGCTTATTAGTGTTTGCGTACTATCTCTTGCTGTGTGACCGATCCTGTTATAAGTATAACACCTAGCCTTTGGGCGGAAATGATCCACCTCCATAGGTTCTTCCATACTTTGTTGATCCATTATTCTTTTCCCCTTCCCTAGCCTTAAGTTGAATCTGGTATGTAAATTTTGTTCATGCGTAGCGCATGTAACCGCGGTTGCCAAATTTGGAGGGGTCTCCCTCATTACCTTCATTTTAAGGTAATCATAGGCCAGTTCAATCAATAAAGAAACCTAGTGACTGCCGTTCAGTTGCAGTGCCATTCCTTTCCCTACTGAGTCCTGCATAGGCCTCTTCTGCTAGATTCAGCAGTCGTTCGCGAACAACTGTACACTTTCTCCATGTTTCTGTTTTAGTGCCCTCAACAACATAAATGCATGTTGTGAGTCTGTAACTTCTGCAAATCTCCTAGTCAATTCATATTTCAAATCCTGCCATGCTGCTTGTTCATGATCTTGCAAATAGCGATAAATGAAATCACTAACTGCACCTGAACTTGACTGATATGCCACTAATTTTATCCTGTCCTGATTCGAATTTGTTAATACAGCACATTTTCTATGCACTTTATCCACTCCTTAAACTTTGTTGGCTCCCCCTCGAAAGTCTTAATAATTTGTGCTATTCCCTGTGCACCTAGGGTTGTTGATAGGTTAGCTGATTGTCCCAAAGAACGAGCCAGAGAGAAAGTCCAAACTACTTACCCAAGTTGATCTGGCTCTCAGTCCTCAATTGTTCCTGGCTGTTCCTTGTCAAGAGGGATCCGGGTCACGGCACCAAAGAAGAACACATATCCACGTCTATGTGGCACAATCAACGAAACTCGAAAGGTTTTCAAAGTAAAGTGACTTTAATTCATTACTTTACCAACAATTTATCAAGGAACGTGGCAGTCACCATCAATGAGAGAGAGACCGGGGCTGAGTTGGGCGTTGACCAGGCTCGACCAGAAACTAGTCTCGATGTGCTTGGCGTCCACGGGCTAAGCTGCTGGAATTCTTGGTCTGGTCTTTCCTGGACTACTTGGCTGGTCTTGTTCTGGTCAGTGTTCAGCGCCCTCCTATGCTTCTCTGCTGACTTCAATGTGGCTGCAGTTTATGTAGGGATTTCTTGGCCAATTTGCACTACTTGGCGACCATTGCCAAGCGCATACTTCGTGCCTATTATGTTCATATCGGGGTCGGATGACATGATTCGTTTCAATGCCTGTAAGAGCAGATGAGATACGGTCATTTGTTTTAGACATAAAAGACAACATCTGACGAACTTGCACTTGAAAAGCACGACAAGTATTGGTTACATGTAGGGATAATTGTTTAACATACTGTGCCAGTCGTTCTACATCTTCGACTGTAGCTGTACCGAACAGCGAAAGACTAATTGATTCAACAAATGGCAAAATTGCACATTTTGAATGAGAATCTTTTTGGAAAACATTAATATGCGGAATTAATTGTTTAATGTCATTGTGGACAATTGTCCTGTATGCGAATAATTCTTGTTCTGCCTGCTTTATGTATCCATCAATCGCACCCATGGAAAAACAATGTGATGAATATGCGCCACATAAATTTTGGTAATTGGGTCTCTTGCCCAAACCCGTCAAATCTGGCACTTTGTATTTAAATACATGAACCCATTTATTTTGGGCTATGTCGATACGCGACGTATGAACGAAGACAACTCCCCATGGAAGTCTAATTCTGTGTGGACAGAATCAACTTGATGCTGGATGCTGACGATCGCCATTAGCGTGAACAAGACCCAAACTGGTCGACGAAGAGTTCTTGTTGCTAAAAATCAAAGAAAGTCAAGCCTGAACATAAACAGAAATTTGAAAGAAAATCATATATGTTATCAATAGTATTATTAAGAAATTGCATGGATGGGGAAAATTAATCACAGTGAAACTGCGTTCCCATGGCATTTTCTGCAAGAAATGGTAAATTAAAGGTATTAAATGTTAACCATTGTCTCACAGAAGTAACGGTATTGTCCCACAATTATGCATGCTAATAAACAACATTCAACAACATTTTGTTTCATGCAAATATTTTTCATCACAGACTATTATGTATATTGGTACCATATAACTATTGAAAACAGAATTTTCCTGACTTCCTCCGAGTCGTGTAACTGTAATTCAGTGTTCATTACCGCATTTCATTGAGCGACATAGTATTTCATCGTATTTCAGTGATTATCAACGTATTTCACTGTATTCCATTGAATATCAATGCATTGCACCGTAGTTCATATTGAATATTTCGTTTCTTTGTCTCATATAAACGCTCAGAGTGAAATGCATTGTAATTGTCCGCGAATATGTACAATTTCTCTTCTGGACAATGCGACTCGTAACCGTTCCTGGACAATTAGTAGGAATATATGTAACCTGACCTACACATCTGTGGTCAGCAGCCCGGGAATGTATTCATCTAGTAGTAGCTTGCAGTACGACCCAAACCTTAACAGTGTTTGTTCAATAATCATAATCCGTGTATATGAATGCATTCTTCTTTATCAACCAACATATGATTGTGTGGAGTCCCAAGTACTGTAAATGTGTACAACAAGACATTTGACAATACAATACATACATCAATATATCTAAACACGTCTGTTGTCTTGTTACCTTGGGACAATTACACGTGTAACATCATGATGAATGATCTATAGCATGTATCGATTGGAGCTGTGCTCCATGCATTCTAGGAGCAACGAGGTATTTTTCTGAAATAAAACACATGCAAAAGTCAAAGTTAGAGGGGCCCTTCTCCAACCTGACATTGCCGTGCCTAACCTGAAAAAGAAACAAAATATACCAGTAAGTTAAATAAACTGTAGGCGCTGCGAAACTGTATTCCATACGCTAATGCTTGTGCTTCTTCTTCTTTCCGCAATGAATTATGAATCATGTAGTCGTGAATTAAGCTTTGTCGGATATTGGATTCCGCTTCCCATGTTGCTTCATGTACTGAGAAGTTTTCCCAGTGAATATTGTAATATTTCTCTCCGTTGACGACCTTGTGAGCCAGGATTCTTTTAACAATGAAGACAGCCTTATCTTGTAAATCAAAACTAGAATCTTGAGACTGCGTTGTGAACCGTTGCTGTGATGCCAAATAAACATCTATTGTTTTGGTTGGTGATAATTTGCGTGATCCAAACTTTTTGAGGAGAGACCGTCTGTCGGTTGGGTGGATGTATTTGTCCTTAAACAACTTTTGTACTTCGTCAAACAGAATGAATTCATTGTCTGATGTCTGTAGTACGTCTTTATTCCAAAGGTACACCGAATCCTTTAAAAAGAGTGGGAAAACCTGTATTTTCTGAGCGTGATTCCACTGTTTGGAATTAGTGAAATGGAGAAGGCGGTCAAGCCATTCCTCAGCATAAGAACTATCTTTACCTGTAAAATGTTCTGGCATTAAAGTGGAATAACTCATTGTGAATTCAGAACTGGAACTTTCAAGAATGCCTAGATTTGCCAAATGTGTAGAGGATGATGAAGATTCTGAATCCTCCTGAGAAAGGGATGAGAGGGAGGCCTGGGAAATAGAAGAACAGGTGGAGCTGAGCTCGGGGAGGCAGATTCTGGGGATCCTGGGGAGTGGAAGATCATGGTGGCTGTATTAAACAGGATTAGTAAAAATGTTAGAAGTGATGGGACGAAAGACCGGATTCTCATAGGACGTCGATAAATCAGAATCATTTCTTTGAGACATTACAAGTCTAGAAGATTGGAGGGAAAACTATAGATAACATCTTCTAACCCCAAACAGAAATCTAGAGTCGTCAAACTTCAGTTCAAGAGAAGGAAAAAGGTATGAACGACCATCTGGAAACAAATAAAGGGGAACGTCTTAAACATTTTGTTCAAGACAAAACCCGCAATCTCCACCATGTCATAACTGGTGATTTGGGTGTAAGTGACCCTATTACCAATCACCTGTTAAGATGGCCGTTCTGTCTTGTTGGGGGTGATGTAAGCTCTGGTTGCATACTCACTTGGTCGGTCCAGACTGCTTGATCTAGGAATGAGTGGTCTGACGACCGGGACTCCTAACTAACACATAGCATTCATGTACTGGTCCTCTGGCATACCAGGAATCACTCAACACAAGGTTCTATACTCACATAGGTTTACTCGATCCTTTTCTTCATTACACAATATCGTGCCGTGGACAGGATGAATCAGCATTGATAAATCTATTTTGTTCTATTACTAACATATTCTCCTTTCCCGACAATTGGGCATTAATCTTATCTCTAGAAATAGCAACTCCAATGTCAATGATCTGTAATGCCTATTCATCATGGATTATAACATCCTCGCCTGTGGACAAGAGCTGACCACAGCTCGGAATACGCAAAGATGAGAACATGTTGATGTCGATATATACAACAAAAGAGACACCAGACGCAATACAGGAGCAAGCAAAGTGAAGAAATGTGAATAATTTCGAAAAAGTCTAGATAAAATGGAAACTGGATAATGTGCCAAAAGTACTATACCTATGGTCGAAATGGGGGAAGAGAAGGGCTCCTATATTACTTCACAGGACCACAAAGCATGTATGCAATACACAAAATCCTCTTACATTAAAGTTCATTTAAAACAACGACGATGAACTGTCACTTCATATGACCAGATATGGCTGATCATGCACTAAGTTCACAGAGTTCACTGGCCATCAGTTCCCCAACTCCAATGTCAATGATCTGTACTACCTATTCGTCATGGATGCATTTTTGACCTCATAACACAGGTAAATGTCTCAGATAGGATCTGTCTTTGGTTGTACTAAAGGATCAGCTGTACAAAATCGGAAATAATAAATCGAAAAGTTGTACCTATCATGGCAAAAGCCAAAGCATCATGGAACATACTACGAGCTACTTCACAAGCATAACTGGTAGTAGTTCCCGTCATCCATTGTCTTTCAAAGTATGGCAACTGTAAGCCATCCGAAATTCTGCCTCGGACATTTTCATCCAACGAAACTTGACAAACTTCACATCTTTGTGAATTATTACTGCCAGTGAACAGATGACTGTTGTCATGGTGAGTCAGGGTACAGGTAGTACCTGCAACTCCATGTTTATAAACCAAATCTACCCTATTTGAGATTATTAATACATGCCTTGTGCATGTTGTATGGTATATGCGTTTACACTATGCGCAATGTTGAATTTCATATCCCTTTATTACGTTTTCCTTTAAATTAAGAATATCTTTTCCACAATATCCACATTTTCCCCAAGCTTTGTGAAAAGGAAAATCAGCAGATGGAGCAAGAGGAAAATGCAGTTGCTCCAACTGATGACTTAGATTCCTCCATCACCAAACGTACAAAAATTATTGACCTCATTCATAGTATACCCAGCTCCTCTCAAATAAGCGTAGAAGGGCGTGAGCCTTCGTTTATATGGTGAATGGTAGCTTATTCTTGCACACTGCGCAACATTTACCGTATCAGTGCCTCTCTCAACCCCAATTTGACAATGTTGAGACAGTCGAAAAACGTGCCATATATGATCATGACAATTGGTCGAATCAATATGTTGATATACTCTGGGTCCATAAGTATTGTGGTAATCGGTAAACCATTATGAAAAATGGGTTCCTGGATATCACATGCTAAAATAGGTAAAATTTCCTCATGGATGTGCAGATGGATGAGTTCTGGTACATCAACTTTAATTGAATGTGGGACATCAGTTTCCCCGTAAATACCCACTAAACTGAAAAAAATACGGCAAATTGGGACCAATATTCCAGCTGGTTCCTTTTGATCCAGACTGGTCTTTTTTCTGAGCCGAGCTAACAACATTCCTAGTATTCATGTTGTCCCTTATAAATTGATGGGAAATGCGAAGCACAATGTGGAGATTCCAAACAAACCACAACAAGGCTTAACTATGGAGGCCTACCCTGGGTCAACGACCGGTGACTAGCCAAATTATACAGCAGAATAGTGCGTATGATAAAACTGTAAAACGTATGCGTCTTAAAAGTTGATTCAGAACAATTAGCAACGGTAGTATTAAAGAAAAGCACTATTCAAAAGGCGATATACCAACTAGCCACACAAAACCCCCATGTGAACATACGTGGCATATTAAAGCACAGAGTCTGATTGCGGCCAAGCAGCTCTATATACAGTTGCAATCAGACATAGGAGGTAGGTTTATATTCCAAACTTGGAATATTACAACACCTGTACAACAGCCAACCTACAATGAGTCAACCATTTTGTGAGGAATATGGATATATTCATCTAGGTCACGTTAATTATTAATACTCATGGAAATCCCATCTGCACCTGCTATATAACAGTTGTCAGTACAAGATATAATAATAATAGTAATATAATAATAATATAATAATAATAGTACATAATTAAGACAGATGCATTTGATACGATCAATAAATCACAATCAAATATCATCTGTTGAATGTAATGATTAAATATGAAGACATTTAGCATGTCTGAGTGTGGGGGTCTCTTAAATTCTGAAACTCAATGTTCTCCTGTCTTGGATACCTGACCGTATCTCTAACCACAGTAGTTTGTGTAGCTGTATTACAAGGTGGTGGAGCTGAAGGTCTAACCGAGTCATTAACCAGTATCGGATATTGTATATTCACATGTATTAATGAAATACTGGCCACATACTCTTCACCCATAACCCTGGTTAGCCTACGTGCTTTCACCCAAGATAAAGATATCTTCCTAGGTAGTTCAACACTCTCATTGGTGATTGTATTGATCAAACTAGGTCTAACAGGTCCCTATGACAGTATCATATCAAATATGACAAATCGTCTAGTTATCGAAATTGACCATTTTTGTCCCCATGCTTCTCCAAAATATAGGACTGACTGGCATTGTGGTCAAGGTAACGTGAGCCCATCTGGTTTTCAAGTTCTATTTCCAAATATGTCTTTGAGTTTCTATACCTTTTCATGATAACATAAATGGCTATATCAGATATGACTAAAACCCCTACATAAAGCAGGATATTGCTATCAAGCATATATCGCACGGAGGATGTATGGTTGTATTTAGGTGTGGTGGTGTTGTGTCTCTCCATGGATGTTCAGTACATGAACGGCACAACTCTGTCTCGGGTCCACAACTCTTTTTTCTCCGTTACACACGCGTGTAGGCTACAGCGTCTCGCTCCCTTCTCTCTCTGCCGGCTCTATTGTTAGAGTTGTTATATATACCCAGGGTTGGTCAGTCTAAGTCTTTGTTTTAGCTCTACCCCCTTACCTCCCGGTCAGTGATGGGTCACGGTCAGCGATTGGTCATCAGTAATTAAGGCCCCTCGTTATCTTTGTTGAACATGCGAAGCAACAGGCCAGAATGTGCTTTTATTACCGAGGTGGTAAATGCCTGTAATGATTTGGTTACTTTTAGCGGCTAGCACGTGCATGCTCAGTTGGGGGGCCGGCTGGTCACCTATTGACCGTCTGCAGTTATGCCGGGTATTGCCCAGGGACCATGGTATATCACTGACCAGTAATATCCAGACTCCTTAAACCGAGAGTTTGACAAGTACATTGACTTAATGGACGGGGGCCAGCTGGGGTCCAGATGTTGTGCCTTGGACACACTTCCCCGTCGTATTGTAAGGACGTGACCTCACGTCCTTATGGGGAAAATGAGAGCAATTGACCGTGACCAACCCTGAGCTTACATTATGTGTGTCAATACACTGTTTACAAATGAGTAACAAAGTCACATGAGGTGATGGACATAAAAAAAAATCAATGAAAAAGTATTGGTACAAATGGACATATATGGGGTTTTATGACCTAGTCTATTACACAATAGTTTGAAGTTATGGACAATAGAGAAGAATTAACGGTCGTACATACCGAAAGGTATGCTTACAAGATGGACAGACACAGGTTCTATACAATTTGGTTAACTAGTAAGTATACTGGTGGCCATACTGTAAGTGGCCTGAAGAAATTGGACATTAATGACTGGGGAAAGATTGTGGACCCTTTTTGATGACAATATAAACTAATAACATATATACACGCTACAATGACAATAAGTGAAAACGAATGGTATGTAAAATGTTTGAGAGCCAATGATGTAGGTGCGACAGATCATCATTGGTGTGTATGGTGTGTGTTTTCTAGCAGACTTCCGTGACGAGGGATACATTTCGAATCTAGGACGGGCTGGGGTAGGAGGTGGGGGAATGGAAGGAACAAGGGAGGTATATTCTATTTTAGTGAAGGGGAAGAGGGGGGTGGTTGCCTAACCAGTTTCATTTAAGCCTGGCCACCAAGAGACGGGTACAGTCTTTGGCTGTAGTGGGGTGGTGGCTGGTTGGGGTGGTTGGTGGACTGGTCGGGTCCCCGGACAGCTTTTAGAGGGTAATGGACATGAGCATGTAATGTATATAGATTCAGGACATAACGTGTCTTCATAATGTGTTTTAATCTTTTGGCGTTCAGTTTCGAAATGGCTATATCTGTTGGCAGGGGAATTCGAGTTTGTGATGTGATACTGATTACAGACAGGTTGCTGTCCGGCCAGGTGATCGTGACTTGATTGGACAACAACTTGGGAGTGCGGTGAATGGTTACTGACGTGGGGGAGTAGTGAGCGTGGGAGAGTGACAGCACTAGCGGTGGGGCGCTTATTGTGGCTATGTTCAAACAAATTGAATCGGACCCTGATGAGAAGCATAATATGACAGATGATGTCACTGTTGTCTTCAGTTTGTATATGTATACTATTAAGGAGGTAGTCATGATAAACATAATGACTAGGATGAAGTAGTCTGAAGTAGGATTTGACTAGGTCAGTGACGGAGGGTGTTGTCATTACAGGAGCTGGACTGGAGGGCGTCCACACTAGCTTGTTAGGTGTGGTTGTGACTGTTATTGCGGTAATGCCTCGAGCCAATAGTTGAACTTGCAGCATAGCGATTCGGCGATTCATTGAGAAAAGTAGGTCACCAAATACAATTAATATACCCCATACTGCAAAGTGCAGATATGCGAATGGGCCTGACCAATCAAATACCGAGGGGTCGTCACCCAGTGATTTTATAAAGAGTGGGTCCGATGGGTCGGTATATATAATTTGGTTGGCCTTGGCTTGGGCGACCACGTGTTTTAAATTGACATTGAGTTGTTTGTCTGTCTTAATGAGTTTGTTGAAGGTTGCGTTCGCCAAGCGGATGGGGGCGGTTGTATACTGGACCGGCTCCTGTGCTAGTAGGGCAGGAATAGAATCACGAATTTGGTCAGTATTGAAGAAATGACTTAAGAAACCAATGTTAGTGGGATAACGAAGATGGGTCGTCTTATCATGGGTTTTACAATGGTTCAGCCGGGGAGGGATGGTTTTATTATTTGCTTGGATTGAACACGAACAGTAGAGCGGTAGTGTGCACAAACTGCATCCCTTGTGGGTTCTGATGCCGGTCGGACACATAAAGGTAATATTTTGGACATTTTGGAGGACGACCGTGCCTGATCGTAGTTCGAACATGTCAGTCACCGTACCGTTAGGTAAAAAGTGGAAGGTACATAAGTCATGGACAAGATCGATGTCATTTAGAAACAATGCTAAGGTACATGTGGAGGAGGAAAAGGTGGACTCGGGGGGCAATATATCACAGTGTATATGTGATTCACCGTTACACCGCTCGAACTGTTGACTATTAAACTCGACAAACTTTTTACTGTCTACGGAAACAGCCAGATATGGGGCCACAGTCCTGACAATAGTAGCATGGGGGGAGTTGACGTGTGTTGGTAGGGAAAATGTTGTCGTCCTATACACTTTCATGACCGTAGTGTCCAAAACTACTGGTATTAGTAGTGTCACAAACAACATATTGTTATGACGGGCCAAATGCACATCAACGTCTGTGTAGTACATCGTGGCGTCTGTATATAGAAGTTGGAACGTTGGATATGTAGAAGATAAACGGTCTGCAATAGAGTTAATTGTTGATAGCAGTTTCTGTAGGGGGACAATGTTGGGCGAAAGGCAACCCCGCAGTAACTGGAATACTCCTGACAGTAGTGTCTGAGATTGACTCTGCACTAATGTTGCCCATAAGAAGCAGTGTTGAGAAATAGTTTTCGTACCATTTGACCTCTTTAAGTGTGAACGCGCCTGTCTGGACGATTTGGTTATGATTTTGTTTGATGGTTTTGATGATGTTGTCGAACCGAATATTTGTCTGTGTCATGTAGGATGCCATGTGGTGTTGAGATGTGTTGAAGCCAACATCGCGCAGATGTACCTGGGATGCAAGGAGTTGAATATGATCTGTTACTATTTTCAGGTCGCATTCTGTGGCAAGGCCGAATGCTCCCTTGGCTAGTTGACCAAGCCATGGAAGCGAACTCCGTGTGTAGTTCAGGGGTGTCCGGGACGAGTCCTTTAATTAATTTTATTGTATTTGCCATGTCTGAGTTAGCACGAGCGTGTAGGTTACGTACAAAAGTCAAAATGGTGCTTACATGAAAGTGTGTATTTTTACATGTTGAGTTATCCTGTTTAAGACAAGATGGAATCTCATAAGATCTGTTGGGAAGGTAAGGCTCTGGTAACTCTAGTGCAAAGGTATGGGTCCAAGATTCGTCGAAAGCTGTGAGTTTCCCTCTTTCCGAGAACAAGGTCCCATAGTGTAGGCGGTCATGGTCCTGACCGCTCGTACTATACAGTATGGTAAGCAGCAGAGACCAAGCTTGCAGACACCTCATCCTACATAAAAATGTATACGGTATACATATATTTGGTAAACAAAGGGGAAACAAGTACGTGATTAGACTTAGTTCACAGTGGTGTACTGGCCGTTCAACTATTTGGTTTAAGCATTCACCCTTTATTGTGCCTTCTGTGCACCCATTCATCCTCAATTCGAAAACTACTCTACTCGTAACACCTGTATGCACCTTATTCACTAATGACGTCATTCCTCTACACAAATTTTCCTTAGGTTAGATGGCCCTACACTACCGGGACTTCCGAAAGAGTGAATGATCGCTCTAAACACTCTTCCATGAGTATCGAGCACGCCTGTGGACCTGTCCGTGGCCAAGGGACAGGTAGACGGTGGAATCCATCAGCTAACCCTGCCGCAGAGCGACAAACACCTGGTGTCTCTCCAAGGTCCCCAGGCAATGGCGTGATGGCTCTGTTGCCTGTGGCTGCCCTGTACCTGATTTCCCACAGTTGACACCTCCTTCTCATCACTACTCTTCTATTTCCTTCAACGTACTATAACTACTGGCGTCTCTCCAGGGTCCCCAGACAATGGCGTGATGGCTCTTTTGGCTGTGGTTGCCCTGTACCTGATTTCCCACAGTTGACACCTTCTCTGTCCGACATACATATTCTTTCATAGCCCCTATATTGCGTTCTCGCTTCCCTCGTCATTCATACAGGTGGTATGCAATGAGTTTGCAACTATGCATACTTCCCCTTACCTTTCACCTTTACTTTCTGAACATTCAGGCATTCGGCCGCTACAAGGTTATTGTTTTGCTTACCACTGAGAAATATCTGGACTGCTTCACTATTTGGACCTAGGTACGAAATTTGATAAGCTGTCTATTTGAGCTGGTTCAGTGGGAGACATGATAATCGGCATTCCAAACATGGTGTAATAAAATTGTGTGTGGGGGTGTATGTGGTATTAAAGAAGTGGTCTCGGTGATATGTGTTGCGGGGGTTCTGTGTCTGGGTATGGTGGTGTTGCATCTTAAGTATTCACACGACGTATTCACGCATATATACACGACTAATTGGTAGACTTGCTATTTACAACAGTGTGGACTGTGTAACTCATGATCTTTGTTACTGGGTGAATGTTATAGTTTGGGCTTTGCTACCTCTTTTCGGGCACTTACTTTTTGTCTGCTTTTCAGTGTACACTGCGCATAGTAGTCTTCTATAATGTACGCGGGAATGTGGGTTTGAGAAACCCACTGGGTGAGTGAGTGAGTGAGTGAGTTAATATTTAACGTCACATCGGCAATATTGCAGCCATATCGTGACGAGAACGATTAATTATAAAAATATAAATGAATTACGAGCACGGACATTGTAAAACCCTGTCAACGAAGGACAGTAAAACTGACTAGAATATCACAGAATAGAATATAAAACTAGTGAATAGACCTAAAACAATATGTCAAAGAGGACAGTACAATATAAAAATGAGCTATAGGTTGCCAACAACTGAAGGTAGATCACCATACTAAGGACCATGGAAACCCACTGGGGGGTAGGGTTGTTTAGATAGTTCACCCTAAAGTGTTGGACACCTCCTATGCGTTTTGAGGACAAGACCTGTTGTATAAATGGTTCTGTGGACTGTCCGTCGTTAGATGGGGGCCTGTTCGAGGCTGTCTGCAACGTCCGTCTGAGAACAGAGAGGGGAACGTCGTCCTCAGGGTCCCAATCCTGATTGGTCAAGTCAGTTGTACGTGTTGGGGTCATGGATTGTGTCGAAGACCTATTGGTGGGGCGATCAGCTGGCTGATTATTCTGCCTGTGATCAGGGTTTGCGGGGGGAACTAATTCTAACGGGAAGGGTTTAGGTCGGCTCTCCTCTCCGACGTATGGCCTCAGGCGATTGCATGTACTGGGGCTTTAAGGGGTTTGTTTGTCCCACATTGTCGTAAAAGGAAGTTGGGTGTTTCATATGCAAAGATGATGTAATATGGACCATCCCATGGGCGCTGTAGTTTCCGACTGAGGTGTGATTGAAGGTTGCCTTTTTTAGCCATACTTTCTGTAAATGTCGGGGCTTGTGCTCTTTTATCGTATCTGGCTTTGTATGCGGCCTGAGCTGCTTGGACATTCTTTGTGGCTATATTTCGAGCCATTTCAAGATTGTCAAGTAGTTCACGCAAATCTGTCTGGGTACTGTCCGTAAGATTTTCAGGGATGGGTTGCAAAATATTGTCTAGTGGCATACGGGGTCCAAAACGCCCAATATCTGGCATAACTCAGACATCAGTTTAGATGTCATTTCAGAGCCTCGATCGGTAAGGATTTGCCGGGGACATGAGTACCGGCATATGATATTGTCAAACAGAACCGATGCGACTTCTTTGCTCGTTTTGGTCTTCGCTCCACCTGGATGCTGAATCAACACATACTAAAACGTATTGATATCCTTCGACTGTTTTCGTAAGTTTGCCGATGAGGTCAATAGACCATCGTTCAAACACGTCGACAAAAGGTAATGGTCGGAGAGGGGCAGGGTGGTAATGCGTGTACCTCTTTGCAGACTGACAGTCCATATACGAGCCAACCCACATTTTAACGAACTGGTACATGTAGTATTTGAGTCTAATGGAGGCATAGCACCTGTCCACTCCAAGGTGAGATGACAGAAAACTGTCATAGTAAGCCTTCACGACTTCATGGTGTAAAGGGGCTGGTATGCACAGCTGTCTAAAGCACCATTTAGGAAAGCCACCTTGATCTTGAGGCGTGTAATGGTGGATGAGTAGACCCTCATCCATGACGTAATCGGGTGCCTGTAACAATACACGGCGGGCGGTTTTATCATCATCGGGAAGGGTGTTATCTGCAAGATATCTGATAATGTCTGCAAAGGCCTTGTCCTGCTGTTGAAGAGTAGCAAGTTGGGTAGCTGAAATGCCCACTGCTCTACAATAGTCTATAGGGGATGTGCAGGGGTCGTCCTGGGAGTCAGTCCCCATATTGGAATCTGGTTGAGAGGGCGTGATGGTATGTAAACCTTGTACATCATCACCATCATCATCATCATCATCATATAGGACCGCCGTGGCATAGGTGCGGCGACTCATACCGTCAGCGTTCCCATTCTTGGGACCTGGCACATACCGGATGTCAAAATCGTACTGGCTCAGCATGAGGGACCAGCGACCCAACTTGCCAGTGGCATCCTTGATTGATTTGAGGAACTGAAGAGCCGAGTGATCAGTGATGACCATAAATTTGTTATATACCAGGTAGGCTTTGAAATGCTTGATACCTTCCACAATGGCGAGGCATTCCTTTTGGGTTACCGGGTATAGTCTTTGGGCTTTGTTGAGACTTTTGCCCCCAAAGGCTATGGGGTGTTCTTCATGATTGTCATTCATCTGTGACAACACCCAGCCCATACTACTCTCACATGCATCACAAGCTAAGATAAATGGTTTGTCAAAATCAGGGTATGCCAGTACTGGTGCCGAGGTCGGACTGTCCTTCATTTTTTAGAAATGCTTTCTCTGTTTTGTCGTTCCAAGTGAACGGCACATTTTTATGCAGTAAGGCATGGAGGGGACTGGCTGTAGACGCATAACCCCTTATAAACTTTCTGTAGTAGGATGTTAGGCCCAGAAATGCGCGCAGTTCACGGACGTTGGCTGGACGGGGATATGTTTGTACACTAGCAACTTTGCTTGGGTCCGTGGATACACCATGTTTGGATATAATGTGGCCAAGGTATGGAATGTCTTTGACAGCGAACTGACACTTTAATGGTTTCAGTTTAAGGCCAGCTTCCTTAAATTTGTTGAAAACTGATTCTAAATGTTGGAGGTGTTCCTCGAAAGATGAACTGTGAACAAGCACGTCATCTAAGTATGTTAGAACATACTTGTATGTCATGCCTGAGAATAGTGATGACATGATAAATGCAAAAGCGCTGGGAGCATTGACAAGACCGAAGGGCATGACCTTGAATTGGAACTGGCCATGACCGGGTACAATAAATGCAGTTTTCGCACGACTATCAGGCGACATCGGAATTTGATGATACACGCTCATCATGTCAAGGGATGAGAAAATGACTGGGTGACTATTTCTGAGGGACATCAAGGATTCATCGATATTTCCTATCGGAAAATGTTGAACGGAGGATACCTTGTTGAGCCCGCGAAAATCAATGCAGAAGCGTGTTTCATTGGATTTCTTTTTGACCAGGAGGACAGGGGCAGACCATGGAGAAAAGGATGGTTCAATGATGTCATTGTCTAACATGTCCTTAATGTGAGAGTCTAAGTCGCGTCAGTGTTTTGGGTGGACTTGGTAGGGGCGTTTTCGAACAGGTTTATTGTCACCAGTGTCAATAGAGTGTGAAAAAAGGTGTGTCTTACCGAGTTCCGTGAGGTCTTTTGCAAAGCAATCCCGGTGACGCCCAATAAAGGACAACAACCTTTGCTTTTGATCGGAGGACAAGTCAGCTTGTGACAGATCAATGTTAAGGTCAGCAGCTCGTAGCCTGAGGTCATCATCAGTAGGGCTGTCGGTCACGGTAATGTGATTAATACTGGAGATGTCCTCAGTGTCCAAGGGTTCGAACAAAGCAATGGGCGTGCTAGTAGGTAATGTGATCTCCCGATCAGTTGGGTTGAGTAAACGATAGGGAGCCTGAGAGCTGACACAGTTCACTAAACAATGACTACCAATGACCTTATGTGACTGGGTCAAAGTACTGAATGGTTGAAGAATGCCAGTGGATTCTAATAGGTCGTCAGAAGGTACCGTTAACATCAAGCATAATTCCGAGCGTGGGGGAATTTTGACTGAGTGTTGACAATGAGCGACTAAGGAACCATCTGTGGGAGGGGCTAGGAATGGCGTCTCCGTGTGACCATTAGCAAGGCAGAGTTTGTTGTTGGGGTAGTCGATAAAGGCCGACTGGTCCGTTAAGAAGTCAAGACCCAGTAGGACGTCATACTGTAATGCCTCAACTACATAAAATGTGTGCGTCAGATGAAGGTCACCAATGATTACAACTAAGTCGACAGACCCGGGGACCTTAAGGGTGGTACCGTCGGGACCTGTTAACTTGGTACTCCTGTCGGTAATGAGTGGGAAGGTGGATGGTCCCCCCAACCGTTCATATTGTGCTTGCCCAATGCAACTGGCGCAAGCCCCGCTATTGACAAGGGCCTTCAGGGATGTGCCGTTAATTGTCATGGCTATAGTACTGTGGGTCAGACTAACATTGTTTAGAAACCCAGAGATGTTTAGCTTGGGGGTCTGTGTGGGGTCAAAGTTCATGCTATCGGATTGGTCAACATGCCTCCCTTGGGTTGCATGATTGCAGTGTGAGTCGGTAACGGGAGGCACCTGATATCATGCGCGGCGTTGCTGGGGGAGGGAGCATGTTCTAAGCAGGTGCCCTAGCTGGTTACAGTTGTAACAGCGGAGGTACTGTGCACGACACTCTTGTGGAGAGGAGTGGAAGTAACCGCAACCCTTACAGCGGAATTGTTTTGGGGGCTGGTTTTGTGGTCCACCCCTGGGGAATGACTTTGGGGCGGGGACTGACTGTTGATGATAATGGGAGGGGTTAGAACGGAATGGGAATGGCCGTTGATGAGCATTGGCGTTTAAGTGGCTATAGTTCTTGGATGCAGTACCTGACATAACAGGGTGTGTAATTTGATGAGGATGATAGCCAGGGGTGATTGCATTAACATGTTCCGTGTGGAGGGCGCTGACCTGGGAAGAGAGAGCATTAATTGCTGCCATAAGTTGGTCAGATTTAGAATCAGTCAACCCTGACGTGGCGTCCGCAATTTCTGCACTTTCAATTATTTGATCTAGACTGTCGTGGGGATGAGTCAGGATGAACTGGCGTATATGGGGGCAGACTATTTCGCAAAATCAGATCTTTGATATATCCATCATCCGATGCGGCAATGGGGTCCTTACCATCAAACATGGGAAGCGGGAGACGGGAACAGTTAATGGCCCTGGACAGGGTAGAGAGTGTATGGGAAGGGGGAGTTTCCCGTTGAGTAGGGTGGCGAGGTGGCGAGGTGGCGGTGAAGTGGAGGTGTTACGTTAGGTAATGACTGGGAAGGTGGAGGGGTGAGGGGTGAGGGAGAGGGACAGGGATTGCCGTAACTTGGGGGTGCAGGAAGGGTGACTGTGTGACCGGTATGGCGTGTGTCTAAAGTGGTATCATCAAAGGTCACCCACTGGGAGGAGTAGGGGTCGAGGGAGCTTAGGTCGACCTGCTTAGGGGTAGATTTAGAATGTGGGGGCGAGTTGATCGATTCTGGGACTAAGAGGGGAAGACGGTCGTCTGCGTTTAGGGGTTTCAGTTTAAAGATGGACATGCTTGAACAATATATACAGGTGTATGTTGGTCAGGTGTAATAAGTACGAACTACGTAAGTGGTGATATGCAAAAGGAAAGTGTGCTTACCCGAGTGAATACGTAAACGGCTTTCTGGGTAATGCACACAATGACAGTTCTTTCACACGTTTCACAGTGACTTGTTTGGATGGAGCAGGATGTGATGACTGGAGACTGGTGTGGTGACCCTGGTCTGCTTGGGAAGTGAGTCCTGGTCCTGGTGCGGTCTGTTGGGCAAAGGTGTAGGTCCCGTCGTCGAGATCAACTGGTTATATAGAAATACAGCCGGGGATGATCCTGTACCGAACA
Source organism: Haliotis asinina (assembly GCF_037392515.1). Classification (NCBI taxonomy): domain Eukaryota; kingdom Metazoa; phylum Mollusca; class Gastropoda; order Lepetellida; family Haliotidae; genus Haliotis; species Haliotis asinina. The sequence goes on from NC_090292.1 coordinate 51,207,945, forward strand.
GAATTCTGTCCGTTGAGCGACAGTGGTGTGAATTTCCACACTGTCACACAGAAATGCAAAGAATTATTGACACACACGCAAGTCGTAGGCATGGAAGGTCGGTAGATTTCGTAGCACATAGGAATGCCTTGGGATTTTTGTCAAATTATGGAGAGAGGACTGGTCGGCAGTTAGTTGTGGACCCCAGACAAAGTATACAGTTCAGGACTAACCTTCTGGTTTGGTCTTGTTTGCTTGGCTTGAAGAGGCACCGAGATCTGTCTCCACCAGTATCGCACGGAGGACGTATGGTTGTATTTAGGTGTGGTGGTGTTGTGTCTCTCCGTGGATGTCCAGTACATGAACGACACAAATCTGTCTCGGGTCCACAATTCTTTATTCTCCGTTACACACGCGTGTAGGCTACAGCGTCTCGCTCCCTTCTCTCTCTCCCGGCTCTATTGTTAGAGCTGTTACATATACCCAGGGTTGGTCAGTCTAAGTCTTTGTTTTAGCTCTTCCCCCTTACCTCCCGGTCAGTGATGGGTCACGGTCAGCGATGGGTCATCAGTAATTAAGGCCCCTCGTTATCTTTGTTGAACATGCAAAGCAACAGTCCAGAATGTGCTTTTATTACCGAGGTGGTAAATGCCTGTAATGATTTGGTTACTTTTAGCGGCCAGCACCTATTGACCGCCTGCAGTTATGCCGGGTATTGCCCAGGGACCATGTTATATCACTGACCAGTAATATCCAGACTCCTTAAACCGAGAGTTTGACAAGTACATTGACTTAATGGACGGGGGCCAGGTGGGGTCCAGATGTTGTGCCTTGGACACAAAGCTTTGATATCTGTCAAACCACTTGTCGTAACCTTTGTGGGAGCTGGGGTGGGTGGATGCCACCTCAAATGTCTGACTGGTTCATGGTTTAGAACTGATGCAGAAGTTTTTTTCTAAGTGACTAGCCATAATCAGTACACTAAGTCTTCTTGCAAGAATACCCACATACACAGAGAAAAATGAGTCCCAATAAACATCCATACAACAAATATGAAGTTCCCGATAGCCATTGTGTATCCCCTATGGGAGTCCAATTATTCATAAAGATAGGGTCAGCTGGGTCTGTATATATGATCTTATTCTGTTTTGCCAACTGTACTGCTCTACAGAGATTAATACTTATCCGTCTGTCATCTCCCATTATTTTCAAAAAGGTGGGTTTAGCAACCTGGAATGCTGGAATGTCATAACTAACAGGTTGATCAATCTGCTACCTATACTCTAAGATCATCAACAGAAAAATAAAGCCTTAGTAGTCCAACATTCAAAGGATATTTGAAATTAGTTTTGGTGGTTGCTTCATGGCACCCTATCAATCTCGGTGGTATTATCATACCATCACCATCAACTCTGCAGTTGCATAGCAATGGAATGACACACAAACTACAGCCTATCATCTGCTTTGTTTGTCCTGCACAGGTATATGTGCAAGACTCCAGACTCCAGTCTCTCTCTCTCTCTCATTCTCTCTCTCACACACACACACACACACATACACACACCATCACGTGCATGCTTAGTTTGTTGGGGTTGTGGCGTGGGGAGGGGGGGGGGGACTGTTCATCTATAGTGAGTGAGTTAATATTTAACGTCACATCGGCAATATCTCAGCCATATCGTGACGAGAACATTCAACAATGAAAAGGAGCATATATACATCATAAAAAACTGTCGACGAAGGAGAGTAAAACAACTAGAATATCACAATTTCAATTAAAACTAGCATGGACAGTTAAAACTAATAGCACTATTTAGACAATACAATATAAAAACAGACTATAGATCGCCAACAACAGAAGTTAGATCACCACACTAGGAACCATGGGGACTCACAGTACCTTTGCTACCTACATGGACCCTAGTTGGATTTACACCATCCCTTCAGCTGCTGGCGATTGTACGAAAAGTTAGCCGAAATTAAAATCACATGAATACTACGATTAAAATCCTGGTAGACTTAAATTTACTGTGAATGTTTGTGGACTTACGTACCCTCTCAGGAGGACAATAATTTTACAATACTTCAACCCCCTTTGAGGGTACAGCCACAAACAATTCAAGTTACTAATCCAAACTACCAATCATTAAAATACATCTATTTACACAACATAACATTCAAAATTCCATCAAAAAATCAATTTCTTTGAAAAAACCAATAATTAAATATGAATTAACGCTGGTAAAAAGATCCTTCATTGTTTTAACTGTAAAATATTTATCCCTTGTGATGGAGAATTCAACACTGTCAAGCAGAATTTGCTTGACCGACGTATATGGCGTATATAGACAATGGAGCCATAATCAAGTTTAGAACGCATTAGAGATCGATATAGATGGAGAAGGGTAGCTTCATCCCCTCCCCATTTAGAATTTGAAACCACTTTCAACAAGTCAAGTGCTTTCAGGCATTTAGTTTTAAGTGATTTAATATGCGGTAAAAACGTTAAGTGTGAGTCAAAAATGAGACCCAAGAACTTAGCTTCCTTCACAACTTTAATTGGTGTGCCATCTAGGGATAGTTCAGGGTCTTAATGTGGTTTATATTTATGACAAAAATGTATAGTTAGTTTTCGATTTAGAAAATTTAAAGCCGTTTTCAAGACACCATTTATTAATCTTGTTTAAACACAACTGTAGTTGTTGTTCAATGGTATGCATATTTTTACCACGACAAGAAATATTTAAATCATCCACAAATAACGATCCATCAATTGAATCGTTTAAAACTTTTGATAAACTGTTTATCTTTATACTAAAAAAGTGTAACTGACAAAATACTGCCTTGTGGAACACCCTGATCCTGATTGTAATGATCAGACAGGGTAGAACCCACGCGAACTTGAAATTGTCTGTTATTTAAAAATTTACCTATGAATTCAGGCAAACGACCTCGCAAACCGAAATCATGTAAATCTCTCAGAATACCATACTTCCAGGTTGTGTCATATGCCTTCTGCAGATAAAAAAAGATAGACACAGCATGTTGTTTATTAATCAGCGCGTTTTTCACAAATGATTCTAAACGCACTAAGTGATCGACACTACTTCTGTTTTTACGGAAGCCACATTGTATATCTGTGATAAGGTTATTTGTTTCCAAGTACCAAACTAGTCGATTATTTATCATGCGTCCCATGGTCTTGCAAACACAGCTAGTTAATGAAATCGGACGATAATTGGATGGATCCGTATGATCACGTCCAGGTTTAGGTATTGGTACTACTATGGCATCACGCCATGAAGAAGGAAACTTCCCGGAAGTCCAAATATCATCAAAACTTGACAAGAGCGTCTCTAAACAGGATTCTGGTAAGTGCTTCAGGAGCTGATAATGAATGTTATCAGCTCCAGTAGCAGTGTCATGAGCTTGATCAAGAGCAGTATGGAGTTCATGAATAGAAAACGTTTCACTATAATCTTCCCCATTATCAGAATTGAAATTAATAGTTTTCTTTTCTTGTTTTTTATATTGCTGAAATTTAGGTGTATAATTCGAAGAGGAAGAGTGTTTAGCGAGAGTTTCGCCCAGTTTATTCGCAATATCTAATTTATCAGTAAGTAATTGCTCTCCATGTTTAAGATGATGGACAGTAGATTTAGTACCTTTACCTTTGATTTTCTGGACCATGTTCCATACCTTGGACATGGGTGTCCGAGAATTTATTTTGGATACATAATTTTGACAAGAATGACGTTTGTTCTGTTTAAAAGTACGCCGCGCTTTAGCATTTAAAATTTTAAATTTATTTAAATTATGCACCATGGGATGGCGACGGAAATAATGTTCTGCCTTTTTCCTTGCCTTCCTAGCTTGTTTGCACTCATCGTTGAACCATGGTTTTCTTATGTGTGGAACTGCAGAGGACTTTGGTATGCACTCATCAGCTATGGAGTTCAGTTGATCAGAAAGCATTTAATAGCATCAGGAACGTCAATAAAACGTTCAGGTTTAAGTTTCTCCGCACACATTGTTTCATATAAAGCCCAGTTATCCTTATTAAAATTTCGCCTTGATGATGGAGGAACATCGGATGGAGTTACAGCTTTTAATAGAGTAGGAAAATGGTCACTTCCACAGAGGTCATCGTAGACTGACCATTCGAATTCATTTAGTAGTTCGGAATTTGTCAATGACATGTCAAGAGCCGAATAGGTCCCTGTCTCAGGGTGTAAATATGTGTTGGAACCATCATTATAAATACATAAATCATTGTCAGAACAAAAGTCCTCCAACAATTTACCTTTAGCGTTTGTAGTTACACTACTCCAGAGTGGGTTGTGCCCATTTAAATCTCCCATTATAATACAGGGCTTCGGGAGTTGGTCATACAGGGCTTGCAGATCAGTTTTGACAAATGTCGAAGAGGGTGAAATGTAGAGTGAGCATAGTGTAAACACTACATGTAAAGTAATTCTCACAGCAACAGCCTGCATATTAATATTAAGTGAAACAGGGCTTTGAATAACGTTTTGTTTGACTAGAACGGATGACCCGCCAGTGGCTCTATCACCCGGAGGTGAAAAACAATGCATTAAAATGACGAAGGTCAAATGTATCTGTCTGTTTTAAATATGTTTCTTGGAGACATATCGCTGAAGGTGTGAAATCTTGGACTAATAGCTGTAATTCATGTAAATTAGTCTTCAATCCTCTGCAGTTCCACTGTACAATATTATTGGAGTAAACTATCTTTTGGGGGGATTTATTGGGGATCTACCCCGCACTCTTTTGGAGGGCGACAAGCTATGTGCCCTAGAATGGACGTTTTCAGAAACGTCCATGTCTTGAAGAGACCCATATTTATTGAACAATTGAATTTTGTTCTGTGACCCTTTAGGAGCTCTGCCACTTTGTTGTTTTGAAGCATCAGGCTTTACTTTTTACCGTTTGCTGACTATCAGCTGTTGATTGAGACCTTGAATGTGACTGAGATGATGATGATTTCTGATTGAAGTACTAGGAAGTGATTCCTCAGTCTGAGATGATATAGTAGGGGATACAAGCTGTGGAGAATCGGAGTTTATCCAAGTCAAGGTAGTTTGGCAGCCTGTGGATGATTTTGTTATTTTAGAGCGTGATTCCGATGTTGATTTTGCTACTGCAGCATAACTTTCTAGAAGATCAGACCTCTTTACCAGATTTTTTGCCTCAGAAAAAGAGATATTTTGAGTGAATTTGATTTTGTTTATTTCCATTTGCTCTTTCCAAACAGGACATTGTTTAGAAAATGAGGAATGGTCGCCAGAGCAGTTGGTGCATTTTTTAAACTCACTAGTACAATCTTCTGTTGTGTGTGTCTTCTCACCACAGTGAGCACACACAACAGACAATGTACAAGTATTTACACCATGGCCGTACTTCTGGTATTTAAAACATCTGAGCGGGTTCGGAATGTACAGGTCAACCTTGATGTTGCAGTAACCAGCCTTCAATGATTTTGGATCTGTCGGAGATGAAAAGGCGAACAGATACGTATTGGTTGGAACACTTTCATTGTTTTTACGGATTGAAAAGCGTTTGACGTCGAGCACACCTTGATCTTTCATTTCAGTCATGATGTCAAGTTCAGTCATGTCAGAAAACAACCGGTCACGGTCTCTGATGATCCCTTTGCTCGTGTTTAACGTCTTGTGAGCAGATACAGTAACCGGTATTCCAACAAACGATTCTATGCTCATCAAATTGACTGACTGCTGCCGTTTCCCACACTCAATCTGCAGTACACCTGAACGTAACCGTTTAATGTTCTTAACTTTCCCGGCAGTACCTTGAATACCTTTGGCAACTGCGAACGGGTTCAATTTTAGAGGTGTTTTATCAACAGATTCAATCACAAGAAAGCGTGGCCAAAACTCAATTGATCTGGACGGTCGAAGGTCATCATCATCAACATCATTTTCAAGAGGACGTTTGGGTTTTTTTGTGGGGATTTCATAAGCCATATTTAGGGTTGAGATTTCATCATCCGAGCTCCCCACCCACCACGGAGTATCACAAGGACAATGCTAAAAACAAGCGGATCTCCAGCTTGCAGCACCAAGTATACCCGGATGATATACTCCAGCAGAAATCATCCATGAGCCATCGCCTTCTGGCATACGACTCTAGGCAAAAACAAACATCATTCCTAAGGTCAAAACATTCGCCAAATCTTTGTTTTTTAGGACATATTATAATTGCGTAATTTTCTGACAACAGTAAACAAATGTAGCACAAGGCTTGGCGTGACCAGCCGATTGGTTGAACCGGGCCCATTCGACCACCCGTCGAAGAGAAGTCAGGGCCAAAGTGGTGTATTGAGCAACAGGAACACGATTGCAGGCTCCTATTGCCCTCAACTACCAGGATCCCCTCCTCCACCGACACAGGGCCGCAACCCACGGCAAACAGGTCGGTGGACCATATATTCCCCCGGGTCCACTACGGGGGTGTCGGCGAGCTCTTGGAGTTACCCAGCACCCACCACGAGGAGGTGGCTCGCCATGGGTGCCTGTTCATCTATAAGCCGCCTGCAACTATGACGGGTATTACTCAGGGACAATGGTACGTATGTCACTGAACGGTGCTAATATCAATTACTCAGCCCGCTTAGTAAGTGTGGGCCAGCTGGGCTCCTCTACTCGGGAGTTTGGCAAGTAAATTGACTTAATGCATGGGGGACCAGCTGGGGTCGTGATATTGTGCCTTGGATGCACTACCTCCTTCGTATTGTAAGGACATGACGTCACGTCCTTATGGCGAGAATGAAACCAATGGATCGTGACCAACCATGAGATAACATTATATATGCCTGGCTTAAAGCAATTCCTTAGCTCTGAAGCGTCTTAGGCCCCTTTTGACGGTTAATCTTCAGATTTAGCCTGGAAATGTGCAATTTCCTGGCATACTTCACCAAATCATACGTTACTCAAATGAACATTAAATGGCTCTAATTGAGGTGTGTGAAAAATGTGACATATCGCTGATTTGATCTGATCAGTCATTAAAATACTACACTGCGTTGTTTCTAGTTCTAGATATTATTCTAAAATCTTCTTTCACATATACCTTTAATTTTTCTGAAGGGAATACACCATCAGGTGAGATGTGTTTGCAAGTAACAGTGCTAGTTTTATGATTTTAGAAAAAAATGTTCGAGCGTATGTGACGTGTGTGGAAAATATGACGATTATTAAATATTGGACCAGAGCTCCCAAGCTCATAATGCCATCCCAAATAAAGCATATGAATATCAACATATTGACAGTTGATATTCATATGCTTATTCTTCGTCTACCGTATTATTTAGGATGGACACTCAAGACAGAAATGATACTCAGTTTCTACAGATGACATAAACAGAGGACATAAACGATCACTTCGCTCAAGACCAAGGCGTCTACCGTATTCAATCATTACCAGAATTTACTTACATCAGTGCTTTAGATTGGATGTGGCTGATAATAAAACTCGTAAGAGACATTATTTAGAAATTGTGTAGAAAGTTGAGTTTAGGAAAGCACAAAAGATCATCATTCCATGACTGATTATCGTGATCAATACACCTTTGTTTGAATAAAGATATGAAAACAGTGATAGTTCCCACATTTCTGCAGAGAAAGGACGCCAATGTTGGGCATTGAATGTGAAAGGTTTTCTAAGTTTTCTAAACCCTTATGGATTCGGAAATGTTTGGTTTTAATACGGGGGATGTAGCTTCGTGTTTATTTCATGGACAGCGCCCGACTGCCGAACTTCGTTCGGACCTCCCGTGGTATCCCTCGCCGCTTACCCTTGCGGGTCATCAGCCGGTCATCCTGGGGGTCCGGAGAGCTCCTTATAAGTACATACATTGTACAGTAATGTAATCTGTCTAGTCTACATATGCACTAAAATAATTAGTTCTTAATTCTACGTTCCCTACTTTCTTCCACTACGTTTCATTTATATTTATACCAAGTGTCAAGATCACAGATGATTTCGTTTATATAATTAGTTTATGGTACTGTAAATAGATGTAGTATGGTATTGTTAGAGTGTGTTATATATTGTTGGGAGTTGTTGTTAGATTATGTTCGGTAATACTATGGGAACAGGGTTATGTTCAGGGAAGCGTGACCAGGTATGGCCAGAGAGCTGGGGTGTTAATTTGTAAACAATAGAGAGGTGTTGAGTAGCTTGGGTATGGGAGGTCAATATAAATAGTGAGGAAGGGTAGTAATCTGCACAGTCAGCCAGAATCACCACTGTGTTCACCTGTATGGGTTCAACTTTTGTATGGGATTGCATCTCACGCTGGCTGGCGTAAGTTTTTATTATCATTATTACTTTTGTATTTATTGATTGAGTAGATGTAGCAAGAACTTGTTTTACTGATGTAGTATTTCTAGATATATGTGCATATTGTAACACTATATAGCCACAAAGCCATTCAAAATTTGAATGTTATCGTTCCACAAAAACTGTTCCACTTTCAAATATGTAAATCGGAGTAAAGTACATGCATAAAGTATAAGACATTGACACATGTCTTACTGAGTAACTGTAGTTACTTATATTGTATTGTAGTGTCCCGGAACTGGCCGGTTATCCTTAAAGTAAGGAGAGGGGTATTATCTCCGCCTGTAAGGAGACAGACAAGAGTCTTCCCTGTTGTACAAGGAGCATGTATCTCCTAGTAATGTGAGATGTGGATGGCACAGCCATCAACCATTACACAGGCCCCTTAAACTCCGTGAGGGAAACCATCGCCTGGGTGTGAGGGATACCACACAAATACCATGACGTCACCAAGTGGAACCAAAGTGCACTGACATTCTGATTACATTGTAAAGAGAAAGTGTTCTCTCTGAGTGGCTAATTCCTTTATTGTTATTTAGTTCAATTGTTTAGTTTCTGATTGGGATTATATGTAATCATTATCTATATTAGTGAGGGTATTAGGATTTTAGTGTAGTTAGTAGTAGTAGTAGTATTATTAGAACTTTAGCAATATAAGTGGTAGACAGAACTGTATATGTAGCTAGGTTAGGTAATTAGATTAGTTAGTTGTATTTGCACCTGTAGAATTAGTTTAGTATAGGTATTGGGGTTACTTATATCTTAAGGGGAGGAATAAAGTTTTGCAAAACAAACTATTCTTCTGTTGTGGTTACTTTGGTATGTGACATTTTGGTGGCAGCGGTGGGATAATTAGATTATTTGTCACTATCAAAGGGAACCCTAGTTGTGTTCTGTAGCGCATTTGATGTAGCGTTGTTGATTGTATATCGCTGCAGAATCTTTGGGTCCATAAAGAAGGGTTAGAACATACGGCACCACTTCTGCGTCCTTGAGTGTATGATTTGGAATTCAAGGGTGGAGGGTGTATTGTGGTTATTGGTCAGTTAAGGCCATTGGTTCGTCGTGAACATTTTGAACATTGGGATATATGGGAAATCACCTCCGGTTTTATTCTTGGTAGGATCCCTATTTATTCCAGACAGTTTGACTTTTTGTGTACCCTGCTTTGCCCTCATACAGACAATTATGGACATTGACAAACTTATCAAACTGGGTCAGAGTTTAGGGTATGAGAAAGATGATTTGAGAGTGTTTGTGAAAGAGCAAATGGAGTTGGAGAATGAGAAAGAAAAGGACAGGCTCGAACGGGAGGAAAGAGCTAGGGAGCGGGAGATTAAAAAGTTAGAACTGGAGGAAAGAAAGGAGAAAGAAAGGTTAGAATGGGAACGAGAGAGAGAACGATTAGAATTGGAGAAAGAAAAGTGTAAAATACAGTCAAATGAAAGAATAGAACTAGCCAAGTTAGAAAAGAGTGCGGCAGGAAATCAAGAAGGGCAGGTAGGAGAGAATAGATCGGCAGCCATTCCCAAGATGCCTAAAATGCCTCCATTTGACGACCACAATGACAATATTGATGCATATCTGCAAAGGTTTGAACGTGTAGCTACAGCGCAAGGCTGGGACCCGTCCCATTGGGCAGCTTACCTGTGTACTCTGCTGAAAGGTAAGGCTTTAGAAGTATACTCCCGGTTAAATGCCTTTGAGGCTGAAAATTACAATGCAGTTAAAACTGCATTACTTAAACGCTATGAAATGACTGAGGATGGATTCCATCAGAAATTTAGGACTGCTAAAACTGAAACAGGTGAGATTTTCACACAATTTGTAGTTAGAATTGAGAACTATTTCAACAGATGGATTGAACTAAGTGGTACACAAAAGACGTTCGAAGGTGTGAGAGATTTGCTGCTGCGTGAACAGATTTTGAATGTGACTGGAAGGGATCTGGGTATATTCTTGAGAGAGAGAAAGCCAAAAGACGCGATGGAAATGGCTAGACTAGCAGAGCAATTTATAGAAGCTAGAGGTACGAGTCATGGAAGATACAATAGACCAGTTATTCCAGGTCAAACTGACAAGCAGGTTTCCAAAGGGAAAATAGTCGAGGGTAGCGCATCAGGTAAACATGGTACTTGTTCCAAACAATTTGTTCCTATTAAGGAAAGGACATGTTACAACTGCAATCAAACTGGGCATTTGGCAGCACAGTGCAAGAAACCCAAGTTTAAAGTGGCAAGTATCCAGGTGAGTGAAGACAACACAAACATGTCTCTAATACATCCAGATAACACAAAAGTAGAGCCCTGCATACATGAAGTTCTAGATGGTGATGCAGCAACTTCAGAGGAGGTTACTAACGCAGATGTAGCCTCAGGGAGTGTGCTTACCAAAGATCACCGCATGCCATTTTATCAGGGAAAGGTAAACGACACTCCAGTAGATGTGCTTAGAGACACGGGATGTAACGGTGTAATAGTGAGGAGGTCAATGGTAAAAGATGCATGTTTGACTTCAGAAACACAATCTTGTAAATTAGCAGATAGCAGGATCTTGACACTTCCGGTAGCATGGATTACTGTAAATACGCCCTTTTACACGGGTATGGTGAGAGCAGCATGTATGGACACACCAATCTGTGACTTAATATTAGGCAATATTCCCGGAGTTAGAGAGCCAGGAGATCCAGACTTGATGTGGGATAAGCAGGACATTAAAACAGTAGGTGCTGTAGAGACAAGGAGCCAGAGAAGAGTACGCCAAGTAGGCATGGAACCCTTGAAGACATTGGAACCTGTTGGGTTGACACTGAGTCGAGGTGAGTTCGTATCCCTACAACATCAGGATTCAAGTCTGAACAAAATAAGAAAATTAGTGGAAGAAGGTAAGATTAGGGAGACCCGACATAGTACTTCCTCTTACTTTGTGGAGAATGATATGCTGTATAGGAAGCATACTTCCAATAAAATGGACAATGGTAAACAAGTTGTACAGGCAGTAGTACCGGTTGGATTGCGCACACAGGTAATGAAGGTATGTCATGAAGCACTGATGGGTGGACATCTTGGAATCAAGAAGACTCTAGATAGGGTAATCTCACAGTTTTATTGGCCAGGAGTAATTGGTGATGTCAGAAGACATGTTCAGTCTTGTGATATTTGTCAACGTACCATGCCGAAGGGAAAGGTAAGGAAAATACCACTGGGACAAATGCCATTAATTGAAGTGCCATTTGAGAGGGTAGCTGTTGATTTGATTGGTCCATTGTATCCTGTCACAGACAAGGGTAATAGGTATATACTGACGGTGGTTGATTATGCAACACGATACCCAGAAGCAGTAGCTTTACCCAGAGTAGAGACGGAATATGTTGCCGAAGCTCTGTTCGAGATATTCAGTAGGGTTGGTATCCCCAAGGAGATATTAACAGACATGGGAGCCCAGTTCACGTCAGGCGTGATGAAGGAGGTAAGTAGACTATTGTCCATACATCAGCTTACTACTTCCCCTTATCATCCAATGTGCAATGGCCTAGTGGAGAAGTTCAATGGAACCTTGAAGACGATGCTGAAACGGATGTGTGCAGAACGACCAAATGACTGGGACAGGTATGTACCTGCTTTGTTATTTGCTTACCGAGAGGTACCTCAAGAGAGTTTGGGTTTTGCCCCATTTGAACTCTTATATGGACGCACTGTGAGAGGACCAGTACAGATTCTGAGGGAAATCTGGACAAGAGATATACCAAATCCAGAGGTAAGAACCACATATGAGTATGTGCTAGATCTTCAAAACCGTCTTGAGGAGACTATTCACGTAGCACAGCAAGAACTTCAAAAGAAAGCATGTAAATACAAAAAGTTCTTTGATGTGAAGTCCAAGCCAAGAAAAATGAAGGTTGGTGATAAAGTATTAATTCTGTTGCCCACTGATTCAAACAAACTGTTGCTGCAGTGGAAAGGGCCATATGAAATACTGGATACCTTTGGCATTGGCAATTACAGAATACAGGTTGGTAACAAGATTAAAACCTATCATGCCAATCTACTGAAAAGGTACATTGAGAGAGAGGAGGTCAAGGACACAGCTGTATGTGACGTCAGCATAGCTCAACTTGTGCATGTCAGTGCTGGTCTGGTGGATGTCAAGGCTGAAGAGGTGAGTATGTTAGACATAGCTTCACCTTCTTTAGTTTCTAAGGAAACGTATCAGGATGTAGACATTTCTGAAGATTTGACAGAGGAGCAACAAAATGAGGTGAAGGAGCTCATAAGTGAATTCAAAGATGTACTGAGTGATTTACAAGGGAAGGTAGATTGTATGGAATATAAGATCAAGCTGACATGTAATGAGCCTATACGATCCAAGCCCTATCCACTTCCTCATCATATGAGAGATGTTGTAGCTAAGGAGATACAGCTAATGTTAGACATGGGGGTGATAGAACCTTCTCAGTCACCATATGCATCCCCCATTGTACTTGTGAAGAAGCCTGACTCGACTTACAGATTTTGTACCGATTTTCGCAAACTGAATCAAGTGACCGTATTTGATGCCGAACCAATTCCATTAGCTGATTCCATCTTTGCACGGTTACGGAACTGTAAATATCTTACCAAAATTGATGTAAGCAAAGCATATTGGCAGATTCCAATGGAAGAGAGTAGCAAAGAACTGACAGCATTTATAATAACTCCTGATGGATTATACCAATGGAAGGTGATGCCATTTGGAGTAGTTAATGCACCTGCAGTATTTTCCCGACTGATGAGGCAAGTATTGCACAACATACCAAATACAGACAACTTCATAGACGACATCATAGAAGGAACTGAGAACTGGTCACACCACATGGTAAGTCTGAGAGCAATATTTACGAGGTTAAGACAATTCCATCTTACAGCTCGACCTTCAAAGGTAAAAGTGGGATATAAACATCTGGACTTTTTAGGGCACAAGGTGGGTAGTGGTCTAATTCGACCAGAAGGTAAGAATGTAGAAAAGATCCTAAATGTGGAGCGACCTCAAACCAAGAAACAAGTGAGAGCGTTGTTGGGACTGACCGGGTACTACCGGAAATTTATCCCAAACTATGCAGCCATAGCAGTTCCGTTAACTGATCTCACAAAGAAAGGAAAGCCAAACAAGGTAATATGGACAGAAAGCCAGGAATTAGCTTTCACTACGTTAAGAACCCATATGTCAAGTTTTCCTATCTTGAAACTACCCGACTTGAAGAAACCATTCTTGGTAAGAACAGACGCTTCTGACGTTGGAATCGGAGCTGTACTGCTACAAGAACAGGAAGGTGAGCGATTTCCAATATTGTTTGTGAGTCGGAAGTTAGTAGATCGTGAGAGAGCGTATTCTACAATAGAAAAAGAGTGTTTGGCTATTGTGTGGGCAATACAGAAGTTAGAAAGATATCTGTATGGGAGAGAATTTATTTTGGAGACTGACCATCAGCCCTTAATATGGATGACCAAGGCAAAAATGACCAATGGACGAGTGATGAGGTGGGCCCTGACTTTGCAACCCTACAGATTTCTAATTCGTGCAATCAAAGGAAGTGAGAATGTTGGGGCTGATCTCTTGAGCCGGTGTTCACCCTAGTCATACTATGTGTATGGCAGTGTGTAAATAATGTACTCTCTGCATATCCAGATTATTTGTCAGCAGTTATTTCTTATGTATTACTGTGCTATTGTACATTTAGACAATTGTGTTTTATGATATTTATGCATTAAAACAAACTTAAATGTGATCTTGAGTGTAATATATAATTGTACTTGTGTACAATTACTTGAAGTGGGGAGTGATGTCAAGATCACAGATGATTTCGTTTATATAATTAGTTTATGGTACTGTAAATAGATGTAGTATGGTATTGTTAGAGTGTGTTATATATTGTTGGGAGTTGTTGTTAGATTATGTTCGGTAATACTATGGGAACAGGGTTATGTTCAGGGAAGCGTGACCAGGTATGGCCAGAGAGCTGGGGTGTTAATTTGTAAACAATAGAGAGGTGTTGAGTAGCTTGGGTATGGGAGGTCAATATAAATAGTGAGGAAGGGTAGTAATCTGCACAGTCAGCCAGAATCACCACTGTGTTCACCTGTATGGGTTCAACTTTTGTATGGGATTGCATCTCACGCTGGCTGGCGTAAGTTTTTATTATCATTATTACTTTTGTATTTATTGATTGAGTAGATGTAGCAAGAACTTGTTTTACTGATGTAGTATTTCTAGATATATGTGCATATTGTAACACTATATAGCCACAAAGCCATTCAAAATTTGAATGTTATCGTTCCACAAAAACTGTTCCACTTTCAAATATGTAAATCGGAGTAAAGTACATGCATAAAGTATAAGACATTGACACATGTCTTACTGAGTAACTGTAGTTACTTATATTGTATTGTAGTGTCCCGGAACTGGCCGGTTATCCTTAAAGTAAGGAGAGGGGTATTATCTCCGCCTGTAAGGAGACAGACAAGAGTCTTCCCTGTTGTACAAGGAGCATGTATCTCCTAGTAATGTGAGATGTGGATGGCACAGCCATCAACCATTACACAGGCCCCTTAAACTCCGTGAGGGAAACCATCGCCTGGGTGTGAGGGATACCACACAAATACCATGACGTCACCAAGTGGAACCAAAGTGCACTGACATTCTGATTACATTGTAAAGAGAAAGTGTTCTCTCTGAGTGGCTAATTCCTTTATTGTTATTTAGTTCAATTGTTTAGTTTCTGATTGGGATTATATGTAATCATTATCTATATTAGTGAGGGTATTAGGATTTTAGTGTAGTTAGTAGTAGTAGTAGTATTATTAGAACTTTAGCAATATAAGTGGTAGACAGAACTGTATATGTAGCTAGGTTAGGTAATTAGATTAGTTAGTTGTATTTGCACCTGTAGAATTAGTTTAGTATAGGTATTGGGGTTACTTATATCTTAAGGGGAGGAATAAAGTTTTGCAAAACAAACTATTCTTCTGTTGTGGTTACTTTGGTATGTGACATTTTGGTGGCAGCGGTGGGATAATTAGATTATTTGTCACTATCAAAGGGAACCCTAGTTGTGTTCTGTAGCGCATTTGATGTAGCGTTGTTGATTGTATATCGCTGCAGAATCTTTGGGTCCATAAAGAAGGGTTAGAACATACGGCACCACTTCTGCGTCCTTGAGTGTATGATTTGGAATTCAAGGGTGGAGGGTGTATTGTGGTTATTGGTCAGTTAAGGCCATTGGTTCGTCGTGAACATTTTGAACATTGGGATATATGGGAAATCACCTCCGGTTTTATTCTTGGTAGGATCCCTATTTATTCCAGACAGTTTGACTTTTTGTGTACCCTGCTTTGCCCTCATACAGACAATTATGGACATTGACAAACTTATCAAACTGGGTCAGAGTTTAGGGTATGAGAAAGATGATTTGAGAGTGTTTGTGAAAGAGCAAATGGAGTTGGAGAATGAGAAAGAAAAGGACAGGCTCGAACGGGAGGAAAGAGCTAGGGAGCGGGAGATTAAAAAGTTAGAACTGGAGGAAAGAAAGGAGAAAGAAAGGTTAGAATGGGAACGAGAGGGAAACCATCGCCTGGGTGTGAGGGATACCACACAAATACCATGACGTCACCAAGTGGAACCAAAGTGCACTGACATTCTGATTACATTGTAAAGAGAAAGTGTTCTCTCTGAGTGGCTAATTCCTTTATTGTTATTTAGTTCAATTGTTTAGTTTCTGATTGGGATTATATGTAATCATTATCTATATTAGTGAGGGTATTAGGATTTTAGTGTAGTTAGTAGTAGTAGTAGTATTATTAGAACTTTAGCAATATAAGTGGTAGACAGAACTGTATATGTAGCTAGGTTAGGTAATTAGATTAGTTAGTTGTATTTGCACCTGTAGAATTAGTTTAGTATAGGTATTGGGGTTACTTATATCTTAAGGGGAGGAATAAAGTTTTGCAAAACAAACTATTCTTCTGTTGTGGTTACTTTGGTATGTGACACCAAGTACATAATAATTCATATATCTATAAAATCACATATATATACCTATAACATATATAGCATATATCTATAGCATCTATAAAACATATATCTATAACATCTATATATATATAACCTGTATATCTAAAACATCTAAGTCATCACTACGATAGTCTCTTAAACGGCTGTACTTGATGTGCGTGAAAAATGTGACTGGCTGGTTTGATCTGATCAGCCATACTACACTGCGTTGTTCGAGTGTTTCTGTTTTAAACTCAGGTGTACTTGATCTTGTTTGCAGTGACCATTGTCCAGTTTTCGTTACTATCCGTGATGCAGTGTCCAGTCAATATTGTTTTAAAAGAAAAATATACTACCACGACTTAGCGGACATTGATGGTTTGAATATAGGTTTTCAAAATATAGACTGGTTAAACCTCTTCCCAAATGAAATCAACATTGCAAATGCATTAGTTACGGAAAATATTGTTCATCTTTGTGACACCTTTATTCCAAATAAGGTTGTAACTGTAACATCGCACGACTCAAGGTAATGTTGGGCAAAATTTAGGAAACTTAGAAATAAGGTAACATCGGCGGTAAGGACAGCAAAATCAGATTATTACTCTAAACTTGATGACAAATTGAATAACAATAATAATTTAAACCTATGGTGGAAATCAGGGTTAGGGTTAGGGTTACCTGAAAAAGAGAAGTAATAACAATAGACAATTTTCCCCCTCTGCGTCACAATGGTGTCATTTATGAAGACGCAAATGAGAAAGCAAACATACTTAGTGATTTCTTTATTGATCAAGCCAAAATTGACTTCCCAGACAAACAGCTACCAGATATAAAATATAGAAATGAAAATTCATTGAGTGAAATTGACTTGAATTTTATCAGTTGACAAATAAGGCAAGTGACCCTTACAAAATATGTAACAGGTTTATCAAGCTGACTGCAGAATCAATTTCTTTGCCCCTAACCTATGTACTTAATAAGTCCTTGTATGTTTCCTACTATATGGAAAGAAGCTTCAGTATTTACGTTGTATAAGAAGGGTAGTGTAAATGAATGTCACAATTACAGGCCCGTTGCACTTACGAGCTGTGTGAGGAAGGTATTTGAAAAATGAGTATTCAAACATGTTTTTAAGTTTCTTCGGGACAAATATGTCTTAACAAATTTGCAGTCCGGATTTATGCCGGGAGATTGCACTGCTTATCAACTTACATATCTATATGACAAATGCTTTAGATCATGGAAAAGACGCAGTAGCCGTTTTCTGTGACATTAGTAATGCTTTTGACAAAGTATGGCACAAAGGTGTACTGTTTAAATTAGAGGCCTTTGGAATACGTGGCAGTTTAAATGAATGGTTTCACAGTTATCTTAGTAATAGAGTACAAAGAGTAGTAGATGGCCGGTCATCAGAACCTAAAACAAATATTGGCAGGGGTCCCCCAGGGATCAGTCTCAGGGCCGTTACTGTTCTTAGGGTATATAAATGATATTGTAGATGGCATAAACAGCAATATTCGACCATTGGCTGATTGGCTGATGACACATCTTTATGTGTAATTGTAGAGGATCCAGACAAAGCAACAAGGATTTTGAATAATGACTTAAATCGTATTTCTGACTATGTCGATATGTGGCAAGTAAATTTTAATCCTACAAAAACTGACAAAAACTATGACGAGGTGGTCATTGCACAGAAATAAACGTATGACGTCACAAATAGTCTAAGGGGGGGGGGGGGGGGGGACATGGTTGTCATGTGTGAGTGCATGCGTGCGCGTGTATTACGTGTGTGTCAAATAATGTCCTCTTGACAATAATCCTTTTGCCTATTCCGCACTCCAATAATTCGCGAATGAACACTAACTATATGTGTACGATATGAAAAAAAACATTTTAATAGAAGTTTACGTAACACAAAAATACAATGCAATACAACATACGTAAGATTTTACACAACATAAAATACAAAATAATACAACATATGGAACATTCTATAAAACATGAAATACAATATACCGTAAAATATTTACATTTCTAAAAGTGAGGCGGCCTCTTGTCACCACGAGTCCGGGGACGTCGGGTAGGTGTCCCGCTTCTTATGCATTTCGGTGGTCACGGACATAGTATTATTGGCAGGGCGATGGTGAGGAGAGGCTTGGAAAAAAATCAAAGGCATATTGTCGTCCTCCTCCTCGTCCCATGACAGCCGTTGTCCATACTCCAGCTCTTCATCACCACACAGCAGCCTAGGCCTCTGAGGACTAAGGTCAGCTTCGTCCTCCTCCTCCTCCTCTTCTGCTGCTGGAATACTCCTGGTTATGGGTGCTTGCGTCGAACATCTTTCTCGAACATTGCGTCAGTGTGGTCGTGTTGGCGGTATTCTTACCCAGGCATGTAGCACACACCTCAACCTCAATATCTTCTTCATCCGCCCAGACATCTGTTAAAGTCGCCGCCGACTCGGTCGGGTTTTTTTTCATCCTTTCCGTGGATGGAGTGGTGATATCTCTTGTACAGGTGCGGGCGTAGTGCGTGCACCCTCCACACCTGTAACAGCTGGCCGATGGGCAGTTTGGGGACCAGTGACTGGAGTCCCCGCATCTATAGCAGCTCCCGTAAGTAGGAGCAGTCGGTGTTGTGGGAGGTGGTGGTGGTGACGGCGTAGAAGATGTCGTGGCCGGTTGACTGGTTGACACAGTGGAGAAGTGAGATGTTGTGTTCAGGGAAGGGCATGTCCTTCTGTAATGTCTTCT
Source organism: Haliotis asinina (assembly GCF_037392515.1). Classification (NCBI taxonomy): domain Eukaryota; kingdom Metazoa; phylum Mollusca; class Gastropoda; order Lepetellida; family Haliotidae; genus Haliotis; species Haliotis asinina. The sequence goes on from NC_090292.1 coordinate 51,227,090, forward strand.
CTTCTGACATACGGTACAGGTCATGGGACAGTATTTCCCCGTCTCCTCAAACCTATCCCCGCCCCTATTCCAGCCTACGGACAGTTCTCGACTACATGGTCCAACTTCTGGGCACATTTCCAACAGTACAAAACAGCAGCAGCATCGCACGGCTTGCTTGGAGCCATTATTCACTTGTGGGTAGTGGTGGGAAACTAGTGAGGAGTACGAACAGTATGGTCTGGTTGTGGTCAAGTGCGTGCTCACATTTGCTCCTCGAATGTCGACGCCGTTTTGTGTGTTCGTCTCGCCACTTAAACCCAAACTTATGATAATTGTTATCTTAAACGGCGCTTCTCTCTCTCAACTACATTAGTATAATGCCTCTGACATACCAGCTATACTGTCTAATTTTCATGTAAAGCGCTTACCATATACAAAACTATGATATCGTATTTAACCATATTCTTTTCACTGTCATGTTTGACTATACCGTCACAAGAAACGTCTGCCTGTGTAACCATCAGGAGAAGAACATTCTGACCTCATGTTTAGCATCACACACACTAATATAGGTTGGTAAACACGACTCAGGTGTAGTGTGTCATACTTTGAAAACAGTGTTTCATATTTTGATAAGGGTCGGTGATGCACATGGAATGACCTATCATGCTTTTGATACGGCGAGTCATACTTTGAAAACAGTTTATAACTTTTTAATTAAGGGCATGTCATTCTTCGGGAACAGCGTGTCATACTTTGGGAACAGCGTGTCATACTTTGGGAGTGGTTATACATTCTCCCAGTTATTTTAGCAGTAAAATCTGTGAGAATTGTACGAGGCTAAAATCACACTTTTGGGAAGGTCTGTCATACTTCTGGAACGGTCTGTCTTACTTCTGGAACGGTTTGTCATACTTCTGGAACGGTTTGTCATACTTCTGGAACGGTCTGTCTTACTTTTGGAACGGTCTGTCTTACTTCTGGAATGGTTTGTCATACTTCTGGAACGGTCCGTCTTACTTCTGGAACGGTCTGTCATACTTCTGGAACGGTCTGTCTTACTTCTGGAACGGTCTGTCTTACTTCTGGAACGGTTTGTCTTACTTCTGGAACGGTCTGTCTTACTTCTGGAACGGTCTGTCTTACTTCTGGAACGGTCTGTCTTACTTCTGGAACGGTCCGTCTTACGTTTGGGATACTTTGGTATGGGTTATAGTTATTTCCGTCCTTTACTGTTGTTACGAGTGTATATTTTGTTATTAGTTATTACTGCTGTGGTTGTAATTGGGTCACCGCATTAAAGGTTTTAGTGTTCGTAATTATGGGTCACATTTCCTACGGAAAAATATTTAAGCGGTACGCCTCTAAGGCAGTACTTTAGAGTTACCTTCCTTTGAACAAACATACAAACACGCGTTCTGGAGTTTTCTACGTTAGTGGCGATAGTCGTGTGTGCTCGAACTTTCAGGAAATGACTGAAAGTATATATGATTGTTGCCATGTTGGAGACGGACAAGTATATATGATTGTTGCCATGTTGGAGACGGACAAGTATATATGATTGTTGTCATGTTGGAGATGGACACAATTCACTGGAGTATATACATCACCGCCAACAAACCGCTCATTGTGTTACATTCTGCATGACTGTTTCTCTCTCGCGCCTAAGACTTTGGTGAGTTTGGTATATTGTATTTTGTGACCCATTGCCTTAGATTTTGTCTCACTTGTATTGTATTTGAAATCGAAATTGTGAAATTGACTTGTGACTTTGTATAACTTGCTCTGTTTCTTAAATAATACAAGATTTGAATGTTTTAAACTTGTCTTTGTTCAGTTTTGCTCGTTCACAGGGAGTTTCTTGTATCGTTTATCACCGCAAATTCTTAACCGTAGCACATCTGCAGAGAACACGAATATCGAACGTCTCAAAATCTGTTTAAATTAGATAACCATTGAATGATATTGATGAAGAAAGACTTATGGAAAGACGTATGGAGGAACTCAATCCCTCTTCATGCCGTCACAAACAATCATACATTATCAAATTAGTATTAAGTCTCTTAAGCTTCAACGATGCTATGGCCGCCCATTAGGTGATGAGGTTATGTCCTTTGAATGGCTGAGCCCCGCTATATAGAAAGGAAAAGTTTACAACAAACAAAATGGAAAACTGGGAGACAGAATTATTCTCAATGGAACCATCATCAAAAGGAAGTGGAGTCACTACTAACGACGCTGAAAACTGGGACTTGGAGCTGATGTCGGTGGAACCGCCAGCACCATCAATATTGCCAGCATCATCACCATCACCATCAGCAGCAGCAGCAGCAGCAACAGCATGCCCTGCATGGCAATGTAACCAATGTCGCAGATGCCTGCCTGTATATGTAAACGGGACTATAAATTATAATGGTGCATTTCACTGCGTATATCAGTCATAAGAGATAAGTATGTTATAGCTAAAATAATTAAGGACCTTTTTAACACGTTCAGCTCTCATGTAATTATTGTTTTTTAAAAGAAATTGATTTCATGACTGGATTTTTATTATTATGATCTGTATATGTTGCATTTTAATAATTGGTAGTTTAGATTAGCAACTTGAATTGTTAGTGGCTGTATCCTCAAAGGGGGTTGAAATATTGTAAAATTGTTGAGAGGGTACGTAAGTCCCAAAACATTCCATGTACGTTTAGACTTTCCACTGTTTTTAATCGTAGTATTTTATGTAATTATGTGTATTTTTAATTTGTTGCTAGATGTGAACAAATTGCTAACATCTGAAGGGATGGTGTAAATCCAGCTATGGTCCATGCAGGAAGCAAAGGTACTGTAAGTCCCTAGTATTGTGATCTACCTTCAGTTGTTGGCGATCTAAAGCCTGATTCTATATTCTATTGTCCGAATAGTGATATTAGTTTTAACTTTCCACGTTAGTTTTAATTCCATTTATGATATTCTAGTTGTTTTACTGTCCTTCGTTAACAGGTTTTTATGATGTACATATATTCCATTTCAGTATTCAGATGATGATGATGATGATGATGATGATGATGATGATAAACGAACGGATAGTGTGTTTCATTTAAATATTTATTCCTCAATTTCTGTGGTTATTCTCACACTCCCCTTGCAGCAGGGGTATGTTGAGGTTTTGGATTGGAAAGGAGGGTATGGTTGTCACCAGTCTTAGTACACTTAGTCTCAGTGTATTTCGTTACACTCCACCACTGAGTCTAACAAAACCTAGTAGAAGGTCGCGTCAGGTAACCTTTGAGCGACCAATGACCGTCCAGGCAAACGCGAGACGGTTAAATAGATACGTTTTGGGGTTTCTGTTGACATGGTTACCAATAGCTAATATTTCCGCAAGACAACATCCTTGAATATTGCCAAAAACACTGTTTTCAGCGACTGTTTACTCACCGTTGTCATGGTTGTACGTACGCCGTGTGCATCACCCAGAAGCGAGCGTGCGCTAACTAGCATTCGAATCGTCTGGGTACGAACCTTTTCGAGATAAAAAGTTCAATACCATTCACAATAATCCAGCACAACAAGAAGCAATGGCGGCCAGCGTGCAGCACGCGATAGTTACACTTACTACCAGTAGCCCGAGAAACGTATGCTTTGATACACACGTGTCTTTCTCCCTCTCTAGCCGTGGAGTCCATTTTCGAATAAAGACTTCTCCCCTACACTTATACCTCGGCCGCCCCCTCCCCTAACTGTAGGTGTGTAGCGACTGATGAGTCTTGTCGTTCTGACGTCATACCTGTTCGTTTATTGAATGTATTTACTGATTCTGGATTAATTATTTGAGGTGGTAAATTGTTCCATAAGAGTATGGTGTTTGGTAAAAAGGACCGAGCATACGGCTCTGTATGGCGAATACTATCAGTATTTTTCAGATTGTAAGAACTTAAAACTGAAACATGTACTGATATTAAAACAGATAAGTAGGTTGTAGTAAGATTATTATTCATTTTGTAGAATAAAATAAGTTTCTTGATTTCTCTACGCTTAACTAATGGTACGAAATTAGTCTCGTTGTAGATTTTTTCATGACTAGTTCCTCTCACGGCTCCTCAAATCGTTCTCAGTAGAGCGGCAGTAGTAGTATGGTGACAACGTGACGCAATCTCGAAAATATGCTGCCACCAATGACGTCATATCTCAGATCGGGGTGTAGTGACCTCAACGCTCATCGCTTTGACAGACATATTTCAGATAATCCAAATTGTGCATGTGGGTATCCATGGGAAGACTCTCTCCATTACTTCTTTTCTTGCCCTTAGTATGACTTAATAAAATCAGATCAATTTTTCTACACTAATGGATTTGACTTAAATTCAGTTCTTTAAGGTAATCAAACATCAAACAACAGAATTAACCAACTTATTTTTGACTCTGTTCATAAATACATACTGCTTTCAAACAGATTCAATCTTTCTTGACTACAATTACTATGAACCCTTTTAATGCAACTTGTGTAGACGTATTTCCCGAATGTTGATGACCTCATGCCTTTTTGGACATAACTTTTTTTCTGCTTTTTGTCTGAAATAATTCATTGCCTCTGTACTGTATAAAATTTTGATTGTATTATATTAGAGTTTAGTCTTTTGCTTGTTGTGCCAATCCATATTCATGTTATTTATATTTTCATGAATAAAAATATGTTTATAAAAAAATCATTCACTTATAATTCTTGCTGTTAATTCTTACTATAATTCATTCATTCATTGATTGTAAAATTCCGACTGATACAATAAGCTGGCTGAAGGTATGTTAAACACAGCTGAACGAGCCATGTTACTTTGTGCGTTGGAGCATGACGAGGCACGCGTTAGTACAAATGGTAAAGAAAACAAGGGAGTGACCTATTCCTGTTGTAGATTATCCCTGTTGTAAGTAATAAGTTGATCCCCTACCTCGCTTCCAAGAGTGAAATTGTTATTTTACAAGCAATGTCATCCAAAATCCTATTGTCCATCAATCCAATACATATGTTACTGCCGGTAGAAAGTAATTTTGATTTTCAAAGTCGGTGAAAATAAACTTAAATAGCATTTATCCTCAGAAAGGGCGCCGCCATTTTTGAAAATCGTGAAGTCACCGGCTATAGTCCGTTAGAATTAAGGAGATTATGGTTTGTTTTCATCAAGTTAGAAAATCAAAACTACTTTCTACTAGTAATTAAATATGTATTTGAATCATAACCAAAAGGATTTTGCATGACACAATTTGTAACATTACGACTTCTTCCATGGAAGCGAGGTGAGTGTCGAAGTGAAAATACTGTGCGGTAAATGTCTTCAGTTGCTAAATTCACTTAGTTTATAAACGTTCACTAACCAGTATGTAGACACTAGTCAATGTATGTCTTTATAGTCTTTTAATCATGATTATTTATAATCATACTTTTATACATTTTGATACTTAATAAAAAGAAGCGATCTGCGAATGTAAAACAGGAATGTAATATCTAGACATTTTATAGTTTTCCAATGTGAATCATAATACGCACGCCCTGGTGTATATTGTCTGTATCATTACACTTCACTACGAAAACAATTATTCTGTTTAATGCTACAACTTGATAAAAACAAAATGCAAATATTAGAATTAAAACAAACTAAAGTTATAAAAGCAATGTCAGCCTATTACCTTCTCGAGAAATGTATCCATCAGTATCCACAAAAACGAGTGACATGCCATTCATCTGCAGACTTTCCAAGAAATGTGTATTTTAAAAGTCTAATATACGAAAAAGGTGTAGTGTCGTTTCAGGTTTTTCACACGTGTGTATAGTCTCACTGGTCACGCAATATAGCACACCTGGCAACTACTAGTAATTGCATAATGTGCGTCATTCTTGTGAAAATGCAATTTAGTAAGCCAGTAATGAGCATTCAATCAATGTATTGGCGGTTGATACTTTGAAAGAAATGTGTTGTGTTTACACTGACACGACAGGTTGTATTCAGTATGGATTTGTAAATGTGCATACACAAACACTACATTTTGTCAAATCCGCACTTAAATCCGCATAAAAGTAATTAATCAATCCGCGTGTTATCGATTAATCCTAGGTCGATCTAGACACAAGAAATGCCAAATGGGGATCTTTGTTTGGGTAATCCAAGTGGCGTTACCACTAATTATACCTGTTTTAAATTCATTAACTGAGCATCAAGTGTTTGATGTCTAGGTTTATACCACTTAACACGGATTACAACCCAGCGACACCAAGTGATTTTGACACAATCGTCTATGAAAACAATTTGTAACTCAGAAACTAGAAAAAGCAGGAAAACACACCACTGAACTAATCTTGAACTGAACTTTATTTACTCTCCGACCTCGGTCTGCGGCATAAGAGGTACAAGATTACATACAATGTATTACTTAAATACAGTTGTAAAACATAAAATTGACATATATGAATATCATTTGGTTGCAGGCATGAGCCGTATGTACATTCATTTAACCAGTTAATAAACAATTTTAAACTCGTATGTTATCGGTTATCTTTTGTGGTGGCATTGCTTATAATGAGACATTATTTTATTTTTTATTTGCTTTATTTTTGCAGAATATTGCTAATTTCCTGATTGTTCCTATATTGTTTGAGCGAAATAGCTGGTTAATTTTGTACATATTTTGGTTTCTACAGAAATAGCTGTTACTATATTTTATTCTTGCGTGAGTCAAAGTAGAGCAGATAAACAAAGAGTGAAATTCATCTCCAATATCGTTGGTATTACAAAGATTACATAATCTTTCATTCCTGGGAGTTTTAATCCATCGTCTGGTTTCAGTTGGAAGGTAATGGTTTGAGATTCTGAAATTAAGTAACGCCCTCCGATCATTATGATGTAATAAATTCAGATAGGCTTCATATATATTTAAATTCAGAATTTTAAGGATATTTTACATAGCGCCTCTTGAACATTTTTGTGTGTTTGAAATCTAGGTCTGTATATTGATGTCCTTAAGTCTGTTTACTACAAGTGCTTTAAGATGAGTTTTATTTGACATGCCTGTGTAGACCAAATATAGCTCGTTCCAATTTTGTCAAGTGTCCTTAATATAGGCAATCTATTTATAGCTGGATATATCGCGGGTTGTATCATTATATAGCTATAGTAATGTATAGACTAGGAGAGAGAATTTAGAGGCCTTTCCTGAAACGAGTGTTCCCCAGAAGAGAAGCATTCGTGATTTAATTTAAATGTCCATCGGATATCTCCCCAGTTCTCCATTAACCATGAGTGAGGGGTTGCTTTTTTTAAATGAGAGAAGTTCCTTTAGAAATTTTATTTTCTACCCACGAATTATTACCAAAGCCACACAATTCACAGGCATAAAGGAGAACAAGGGCAACTGAACAATCGAATAATCGTAACTGACAGTCACAAGACAACTTAAGTAATCTACCTTTTCTTAAAACAAAATACATAGCTTTGGAGGCCTTCACAGCTAGATTCTGTTTAATTAAGGTGAACGTATTGGGGTTTTTTTTTGCATTGTGATTCCTAGGTATTTATAAGACGGCACGTTCTCTATTATGTGATTTCCAATTTTGAAACAGGATTTATAATCCACCAAATACAAGTATATTTGTTTTGGATATATTTATATTAAGTCTCCATGTTTTACATTATATGTTGAAGCAATCTAACACATGCTGTAAATCATTTGGGTCTGACGCTTTTAGAACGGTGTCGTCGGCATACAACAGAACAAATGGATTTACCACAGTTTCTAATCGCTTGTTAAAATCATCGGGATGTAACGCGACTCCTTTACAGTTAGCAGTTTTTAGATTATATTCGAGATCACGCTGGATTATTGTAAATGGTATTGGTGATAAATTTTCGTACGTGGCGTACGTGGAAAGAAACTGGTCTTCATTCCATCACATGATACACAAGATTTGATATTTTGGTACGTTATGAATAACTTTGAAGAATTTTCCGGTTATGTTGTTTGATATCAATTTTTGCCATGGACCTACCCGCCAAACTGTATCAAAGGCCTTCTAGAAATCTATGAAAGCACAATATAATTTCTTTTTTCTTCTTTTCAGCAGTTCCGAAAGGTGGTAAATTCTAAAATATGGTCCATTGTGGAATACTATTTTCTAAATCCAGCTTTTGTTTAAGATAATATTTTATTAGAGTTCGGGAATTTCGTAAGGTGATTATCTATTGTAGATGTGAATAATTTACTGAGACAGCTCAAAAGTGTAATAGGCCTATAATTTTTGTAACTGAGGCAATGATTTCTTCCCTTGTTATGGCGCCATTTAACAGTGCATTGTCATTATTATCGAATCGCTAATAGAGTTAATGTCTGAAGCAACATTTCCTGGGTCTTCCTTTAACATTTTGAAAAAATCAAAAAGTAATTGTTGGTCCGGAAGCTTTGTTGTGACAGCTTTTTCACCTTTTATTAGTTTCCAAAATGAACGAGGATCTGAAAATATGTCATCATCAAGTCGGCAGCTTTATGATTTTTCGGTTTTGTAACTGAGGCAGTGATTTCTTCCCTTGTTATGGTGCCATTTAACAGTGCACTGTCATTAATATCGAAATCGTTAACCTACATGATGGCAGATTGTAAGAACATATAACTTTCATTTTTCACAACAGCTGTCGCGATTTCAGGTTCGTACAAACCTGTAAACGAAATGTTTTCCCCATGAAATATAGATGAATTCTGCATAGGCCTTCATATCTATAACTCATATTACGTCACGAAGATGCGCCGCTCTGATTGGCTGAAATTTTGTTCGCGGTTGAGAACCCTGCACTGTTATCCAAAAGGTAGATTTAAGGTAATGAAAGATGGAAATGAGTAGTTTTAATGACGGGGTTTCATTTATAATAAAGCCAGTGAGTCATTTATGTATTTGAAACCCCTAGAGTATAATGTGATCTTAAGAACACAGTTAAAAAGATTTAAGAATGCAAGCATCACTTTCAATATCAAACTTGCGTAATATGACCGGTGCGTCATGCGGTTATCGGCTTCGTTTCAAATTCGGACAGGAGTGAGTGAGTGAAATTAGTTTTACGCCACACTCAGCAATATTCCAGCTATATGACGGCGGTCTGTTAATAATCAATTCAGTGATCAACAGCATGAGCATCGATCTGCACAATTGGGAACCGATGACATGTGTCAACCAAGTCAGCAAGCCTGACCACCCGATCCCGTTAGTCGCCTTTTACGACAAGCATAGTCGCCTTTTATGGCAAGCATGGGTTGCTAGGGGCCTATTCTACCACGGGACCTTCACGGGTCAATGCGGACGGGAGTGAATGAGTATAGTTTTAAGCCGCTTTTAGCAGTATTCCAGCAATACCACGCATGGGCTGATACATGGGCAACCCTATTACATCGAGCGATGTTTATGCTGTCGATCACTGGATTATGTGGTTCAGACGCCAATATTTATGGTATGTGAGTTTAGTTTTACACTGTTTGTAGCAACATTCCAGCCATATCACGGCAGGGGACACCAGAAATGGGCTTCATACATTGTACCCATGTGGGGAATCGAACCCAGGTCTCCGGTGGACCTGGAGGACGCATTAACCACTAGGCTACACCACCGCCCCTGTATAAATACAGGGTTAGCTCGCTTTCAAACGAAATTGAGTTGTGAGGTGTTGCATCACTGCCTGTGTAATAGGTTGGTTGGCAGTCTATGTTTCGCCGTGTGAGTTGATGTGAGTGGGATTTAAGTAGATGTGAATTGTGAGTGAGTGGGAGTAGAAAATGTTTTGGTTTTGTATGTCAGTCGCATTTCTTTGGTATAGTGACAGAAGGAAATATGAATGGCATCAACACTCGTTAGTATTTCGCAATTGGTCACACATAAGTCATGATGACAAAGGTGAAATTTTAGATGGAAGGAAAGCAGACGGGGATTTGATCCTGGGTGGTTGCCGATGTGCACGTATCGTAGGTATTTTGGAATAGGGTTTATCACGGATATTTATATATTCCCTGCGGTATGTAAATTGAACATCTCTCCAAATAGTGACTTATCAATAGAAAATGAAGGCAATGCAGCTTGACCATTGTCATCACGGCCACCATTATAGTCACCAGCCGGCTATAATTAAAGTTAGACAATGGCCGGCTGACCATTGAAGCATGACATCGTGGACGAGGTGCGGGATACTGCAGGAGGATCTCACATCTGTGGTAGATGCGATACGTGACAGCCTGGTCAGAATTTGCAGCCTTAGGGACATATTGAGAATGCTCTGTGTTAGTCAGGACTTGACCCTCAGACATCGCCCAGCCCTTGTTACAACATCATCTATCAGGAAGAAAGTGTTGTGGACCCACTGGTGGACATCTGAATTTGAAGATACAGTTATCCCTTCAACAGGCAAACAGGAAGGAAAACAGTCTGTCAGATCCCTAGAGATCCACGCCAATTGTCTGACTGCCGGCTATTATTGCAAGCCTCTTGACCACAGTGTCACAGATCATTGCACGTCACGTAATTACATGTATCTCGTTGGACCGGTTCGGCTTGTTATGCAAGACAGTGAACAGATGCCACGTTCCCAGCAACCCTCATTGTCACCTGCTGATTGTCTCGCCAGTCTGAGGCAAGCGGCGAGAAGAACGGTTGGTCTTACTGTTGTGCACGTGGGGCTGCATTTCGTGTTTACTGTACGATGGCTGGTCCCACATCGAACAGTTATCGATGCATCAGCCACGAATACTCGATGTTTTCATGGCTTCCTATATAAAGAGTCGCTCCGCCTCACACCCGTACCTGTAAGTACTGGTCAAGACGTCGGCCATGTTGTAAATTCCCGTATCGTCTGGACATGTAGTATGTATTGTCGTGATATAACACGACTGCATTGTACCGTACATGGCTGTAATCTATCGTACGTGGCTGTAATGGGTCGTACAGGACTGTAACGTATCGTATGGACTGGGGTACGTGGTCGGGAGGGAGTTATCTGTGTATATCACCAGGTAAAGGGATTATTTAGTTGCACGGCTCGTGTGTTGAGTTGTGTGATCTAAATCCCATTTAATTGTAATGCGTTTACAGTTCATTTAAACAAGTTAACAGTGTCGCCAATATCGGTGTAAATACGTTGGTCTAGGTTTGAACATGACAGGAACAAAGTAGTTATATCCATTACGTGACGGTTTTTAGGCTTGAAAATAGCTGGAGTGAGTGAGTTTAGTTTTACGCCGCTTTTAGCAATATTCCGGCAATATCACGGCGGGGGACACCAGAAAATGGGCTTCACACATTGTGCCCATGTGGGGAACCGAACGCGAGTCTTGGGCGTGACGAGCGAACGCTTTAACCACTAGGCTACTCCCCGAAAGTAGCTGGAATAGTTGGTGGCCCATTATAAACATTTTGTAGCTGTGAGAAATATTCATCTCGTATTTCTGATATTTCTGACATATGAAGAAAACATGGCGATTATTTAGTAGCGTGGCTCGTGTGTTGAGTCGTCGTGATCTAAATCCACCCGCCATGATGTCAACTGTGCGAGATGAATTGTTGTTATTGTCATCCTCCTTATTGTCATGGTAACACGACTTAGGCTGAGGATGTCATCTTGTCCTCCTTATTCTCATGGTAACACGACTTAGGCTGAGGATGTCATCTTGTCCTCCTTATTCTCATGGTAACACGACTTAGGCTGAGGATGTCATCTTGTCCTCCTTATTCTCATGGTAACACGACTTAGGCTGAGGATGTCATCTTGTCCTCCTTATTCTCATGGTAACACGACTTAGGCTGAGGATGTCATCTTGTCCTCCTTATTCTCATGGTAACACGACTTAGGCTGAGGATGTCATCTTGTCCTCCTTATTCTCATGGTAACACGACTTAGGCTGAGGATGTCATCTTGTCCTCCTTATTCTCATGGTAACACGACTTAGGCTGAGGATGTCATCTTGTCCTCCTTATTGTCATGGTAACACGACTTAGGCTGAGGATGTCATCTTGTCCTCCTTATTCTCATGGTAACACGACTTAGGCTGAGGATGTCGTCTTGTCCTCCTTATTCTCATGGTAACACGACTTAGGCTGAGGATGTCATCTTGTCCTCCTTATTGTCATGGTAACACGACTTAGGCTGAGGATGTCATCTTGTCCTCCTTATTCTCATGGTAACACGACTTAGGCTGAGGATGTCATCTTGTCCTCCTTATTGTCATGGTAACACGACTTAGGCTGAGGATGTCATCTTGTCCTCCTTATTCTCATGGTAACACGACTTAGGCTGAGGATGTCATCTTGTCCTCCTTATTCTCATGGTAACACGACTTAGGCTGAGGATGTCATCTTGTCCTCCTTATTCTCATGGTAACACGACTTAGGCTGAGGATGTCATCTTGTCCTCCTTATTCTCATGGTAACACGACTTAGGCTGAGGATGTCATCTTGTCCTCCTTATTGTCATGGTAACACGACTTAGGCTGAGGATGTCATCTTGTCCTCCTTATTCTCATGGTAACACGACTTAGGCTGAGGATGTCATCTTGTCCTCCTTATTCTCATGGTAACACGACTTAGGCTGAGGATGTCATCTTGTCCTCCTTATTCTCATGGTAACACGACTTAGGCTGAGGATGTCATCTTGTCCTCCTTATTCTCATGGTAACACGACTTAGGCTGAGGATGTCATCTTGTCCTCCTTATTCTCATGGTAACACGACTTAGGCTGAGGATGTCATCTTGTCCTCCTTATTCTCATGGTAACACGACTTAGGCTGAGGATGTCATCTTGTCCTCCTTATTGTCATGGTAACACGACTTAGGCTGAGGATGTCATCTTGTCCTCCTTATTCTCATGGTAACACGACTTAGGCTGAGGATGTCATCTTGTCCTCCTTATTCTCATGGTAACACGACTTAGGCTGAGGATGTCATCTTGTCCTCCTTATTCTCATGGTAACACGACTTAGGCTGAGGATGTCATCTTGTCCTCCTTATTCTCATGGTAACACGACTTAGGCTGAGGATGTCATCTTGTCCTCCTTATTCTCATGGTAACACGACTTAGGCTGAGGATGTCATCTTGTCCTCCTTATTCTCATGGTAACACGACTTAGGCTGAGGATGTCATCTTGTCCTCCTTCCCTCTTTACAACATGGGGTACAATGTTAATTTGTGATGTCAGGGTTGGCTGAGGGGGTCAATAATGAAATTGTGTGTGTTCTATGTACAAATTGCGGACATAGCGATTCTTCATAATGCGTATTAGACGTTTTGCGTTTATTTCCGAAATGGTTAAATGAGAGGACAATGGAATATGGGCTTTTGAGGTAATGGTTACTTGGTCGAAAACAACTGGTAGTGCGGTGGATTGCTACTGACTTAAGCGGGTATACGTAGCGAGGATTGGGGAGTGACAGAATCAGAGATGGGGCATTCAAACAAATTGAATCGGTTTATTTAACAAGGTTAGTCATGGAGGGTCTCGATATCACTGTTGGCGCTGGAGTGTAGTCCGCTCAAATACGTTGGGTGTAACTGAGGCTGTTACAGCGATAATGCTTAGGGGTAATAGCTAAACACATAGCATATCGTTTCTGCGATATACTGAGAAAAGCAGACAACCAGTGACAGGCCATGTCACCCTATTTTAGGCAAGATGGCTCTGTTTGGAAGGAAAGGCTCTGATATCTTAAATGTGGAAATGTAGGTGTCCAGGATTCGTTTTCCTTTTTCCAAGATCCAAGATAATAGGTGGTCATGGTCCTGACAAAGAGTAATACAGTTGTTAGAAGTCTTGTCCTGTAGGGAAGATCTGATTCTTTAGAGTCTTGTCGCGTTGGTATGATCTGGTTCTTCTGAGTCCTGTTAAAATGCAGCTGCAACGGGTCTTGCACAAAACTAAGTCTGTCCCGTGGAGCTACAGTTTTGTGAATTTCCACGCTGGCACACTGGGGCAGTTCTTGATACACACACTGAGTGACAGTCTAAACGTTACAAGTGTGTAGCACGTTTATTTGAAGTGGTTGTGCTGTGTAACAAAGTATGGAACGGCAAAGAGGTAGGAAGGAGTAATTCTTGTATATTCGGCTTGGAAGTCGGGGCGGCTGGAAACAGCCGTGGGCAGTCTGCCGAGATCAGCTGATGTTGTTGCTATCCCTGCTCCCTGCCGCTCTCCTGCCGTCTCTGCTTTCTACTTGGTCACCTCCCTTCAGTCTTAATGACTCAGCCATCTGTATCCCACATGTTGTGCAGATAGCTGGGCACATGTCACAATTGTCGGCGTCAATTCCCCATGGATTAATTTATTATTGGTCACAGGTAGTGTCCATTGCTTCCCAGTGGTTCTTTGCTGTATGTTAGAAACATTACAAGTACATGGTAACAATACATATACAACCAGTCTAGATAACTAAACTAGAGGAGAACTAAGTCGTTCTGTGACTCAAGGAGTCGCCGAGACAAGTCTGCTTTGCCACTGAATACCTGCTGTATTTATGCTGCATTTCTAGATCACCGGTCATAACCTTCTCACCGGACAATTTGGCATTTCTCGTGGATTTCGTGGTAAACATTTTATTTGTCTTCACTGACAGAAATTCTGTAGCCAAATGATTGGCTGGTCAGGCTTTTATTATACCACATGCCACGTTCAACACTGGGTTGAGAAGTTCATCAGCAATGCGACATCACAACAAGATGTTTGTGCCGTCTGCGAGTGACACTTTCGACCTATCGGCCATGTATTTCGTGTACAACAAGCACATCAGTGTCATAACAAGATACTTGTCCAAGCGCTGATGGACCGTTGGTCTTATCAGTCTAACGGGTGGATCTTATCATCCATGTATCCAGGCTATCACTCTTCTAGCGTAAACATGACTATTTTACTCTACTTGCTGGTCCATTTACACTGAGTAGACATTGTCCGCCTACTTGCTGGTCTATTTACACTGAGTAGACATTGTCCGCCTACTCGTTGGTCTATTTACACTGAGTAGACATTGTCCGCCTACTCGCTGGTCTATTTACACTGAGTAGACATTGTCCGCCTACTCGTTGGTCTATTTACACTGAGTAGACATTGTCCGCCTACTCGCTGGTCTATTTACACTGAGTAGACATTGTCCGCCTACTCGCTGGTCTATTTACACTGAGTAGACATTGTCCGCCTACTCGCTGGTCTATTTACACTGAGTAGACATTGTCCGCCTACTCGTTGGTCTATTTACACTGAGTAGACATTGTCCGCCTACTCGCTGGTCTATTTACACTGAGTAGACATTGTCCGCCTACTCGCTGGTCTATTTACACTGAGTAGACATTGTCCGCCTACTCGCTGGTCTATTTACACTGAGTAGACATTGTCCGCCTACTCGCTGGTCTATTTACACTGAGTAGACATTGTCCGCCTACTCGCTGGTCTATTTACACTGAGTAGACATTGTCCGCCTACTCGCTGGTCTATTTACACTGAGTAGACATTGTCCGCCTACTCGCTGGTCTATTTACACTGAGTAGACATTGTCCGCCTACTCGCTGGTCTATTTACACTGAGTAGACATTGTCCGCCTACTCGCTGGTCTATTTACACTGAGTAGACATTGTCCGCCTACTCGTTGGTCTATTTACACTGAGTAGACATTGTCCGCCTGCTCGCTGGTCTATTTACACTGAGTAGACATTGTCCGCCTACTCCCTAGTCTATTTACACTGAGTAAACATTGTCTGCCTACTCTCTGGCATATTTCACCACTGGTGTGGTGGATCCAGTCTGCTGGTGTCCAGGGTTGGAAACGTTAGCAATTTTCACGTCCATTCTATGTACGCTATTGATCCTCTTATTGCTTGCATGCCTGTTCTTGTTCATCTAAACTCTAGATAAATTTAGCTTAGTTAATCCTTACTGTACAGCATGCGCTAGTGTTTCCTGACTTCCGAGCCTGTTTCAAATAAAAAAAGTCATAGCTGAACCAATACTAGCATATAGTAATCGGCACCGTCGCGGTCGTGTTAATTCTTATATTCTCCAAAACGTAATTCTAAATTACTCAGAGTGTCATTTAAACTGGTTATTTCCTTGACTAAACTTTTGAACATACTTTCTGCACCTTTGTTGTTTTTGTGGAGATAAAGGTCCACAAGAGTACCAACGAAAAGTGCAATAGCTTCAGTATCCTTATTCCATTTGTCAAGATAAAGTGTAATCCGGGTTTAAATCAATGGTAATCAAAAGTAATCAGCCACTTCGACCTAGTAGTAGTGATATTAGTTAGCTTTTGAAAAATTACATTTTCAAAGACCACTCTGGCACTGGCTAGAGCAATTATCAAAACAACTGCAAGAACACTCAGGTTCAATTCTGAAACATCAGAACGACGTGTTTGTAATACATCTAGCTCATATATTTTATTACGGTTAAAAATTTGCCGTGACAAAAGATTAAGAAGTCCCATCAGAATCGACAAAATATAACACTGAGAATTTTAAAAATTTCAATATTTTTTATATTCAGGAAACGAAAACAAAAAGATACAGATTTCACAAGAGAAGTTTCATATACAATTGCAATGAGTCAAATCTACAGTAATGGGTCACAATATTATGTAAACTCACCGAAGTCTTGATATGAGAGTGAGAAACAGTTATGCAGAATGTAAGACAGTAAGCGGTCAGGCAGCAGTTATGTAGATCAGGCGTTGGCGGACATTGATGATCTATACTCTAGTGATCTGTGTGTATTTCCGTGTGGGCAAAACGACAACAGGCCTTATATATATACTTGACTGTTTACTTGGGTGTATTGCAAAACGAAAATGAAATACACAGACCATCGTTTTTTAACACATAGCAAAAATTGTCTTCTAAGAATATACACTTCTGCACGTGTAAGAGAGCGCACTACATGAACTAGCCATGAGTAGTATGGGACCAGCGCTTTTCCGAGGTGACGTAACACGCCATCGGGAAACCGCTGGCCCAATACCATGATGTCACGGAGGCGGTCATGTGATAAGGACCGCCTCAGTGAAGTCGGAAAAGTGTCGCCCTAAAGCGCGCAACGATGGTGACGTCATCATCACAGAATAGCGACACCACATTCTCGGAAATAATGTCACGAACGATATCGTCGCTACCCAAAACGATTGACGTCACAGGTTAGTGTGACGTGGTTGTCACGAGTGAGTAATATGTGTGCGTGTGCGTGTATGTGTCTGTGTCAAATAACACTCTCCTCATGACGTCATGCAACCCTACCAGTATTCTCTATTGCTCTCACGCGCATTTTGTACCTCATAAATGCACCATTATCGTGCCATTGACATTTTTGGAAGGAGGCTAGGGAATGTCGTACAGTCCATGTAAAGCTCTCCACAATACTAGACCGCAAGACACAATCCGACGCTCTCTTAATCACACGACCACCCTGTCTGTGTAAAGCTCTCTATAATACAAGATGGTAAGACGGTGATATTCTACAGGAAGGTAATGAGTGAGGTACAAAACGGTGAAGCAGCAAGAGTAGTGTTACATTCTTTACCTCGTATCCTAAAAAACCCAAAGCAGGGCAAACGAATAGCAATTTTTTGAAGGAGGTCTGCAAATGTCGTACTGTCAATGTAAATCTCTACAATACAAAGCAGCAAAAGAAATGTCCCAAGACGTTTAAAAATAACACGTCCTTCAGTGCATGCAAAGCTCTCTACAATACAACACAGAAGGACGGTTATATGCTACCAAATAGAAGACATAGCAGTCGCGCAGTCTATGTAAAGCTCTCTACATTACAAGACCGTGCGAGCACCGTATTCTTCATCGTTTTAAACCATCCCATAATATTATACCCACGAGGTAAACAACGTCAACAAATCTACATGAACACAACAGAGGCTGGTAAACGACATTTAAACAAATTTTATTTGATAATAAGCATAGGCACAACTACACTTCTACTCACAAAACAGTTCTCGTATCAGTATCAAACGTCACGGGGAAGGTAATTTTGAGAAATGCACATGAAGGGCTGAACCTGTTCAAAGTCTATATCGTCTTCTGCAGACCATTTCCACAGTCGTATACCACACCACGCACACACTACCTTGTCCGCAACGCCTGAATAAAAGAACCCTCTCCTGGCTAGCTGACTTCCCATTTGAACCAGCTGTTCAGGCCAGTCCTGGAAAGAAGCCATCCTGGTGTAGCCGCTTTTCACTGGTTCGTGGTAGTAGTTCTGGCTTAAATCCGCCAACACTTTCCTCGCTTCCCCAATATGTCTTCTAGAATACCCGCAACTGGTTTTCACTGTGTTTCCTCTTCTGTCCATGTCGTGATACGGAAAGTTAGAACCAGCTACTGCATTATCATCGTTGAAACGTGGGAGGCCATATTTCCCATCCTCTGACAAACTGTCTTTGTTTCCAGAGTCCTGTGATGTCGATACTTCTGTCTTATTGCAGGAAACTTTACATCTGTCTCCATCATCATCCCCGTGCTCATTGTATGAATTGGGAATGTAGTAGCGAGACATTGTTGTACGGAGCACTCAAACTACGCAACCTCACTCTCAAACAGTCGGGTTCTCACTGTGCGTGTCTGGTGCGCCTCATCATCAGCTGTTACATTCAGGGGTGGGACGTGAGCACACCTTGTCCGCTCATTGGACGGAGAGGAGTCACCTTGTCACGTCCAATATAGGCGATATCACTGCGTGTCATCTCTTTCCCCCTTCCACTACCTCATGGTCCTCTATGCCAAACAAATATGTACAATCACAAATAATTTATTTCAACATGACGTAAATATCACCAAAGGGGCGGTTGGGGACTCATCCCCCAACCTCTGGGAATGCTCCTCTGTATTGACCCGCCAAGAATGTCCTCCTCTACCTGCCCCAGCTCTTTGAATTTGTCGCAACTCATCCACCGAGCCGACGTTTGTGTGGAAGAGTCCACTACCTCTTTCTTTCTTATACAGTTGGAACATTTCTCCACCGGCACCACAAAGTCCTTCTCGTCCCCCCACAACGTAGCGTTGTTGGAATCGCTGTGCTTCCTGTTCTTGAGGTCGTCCTGATGTTGCTGCCCGCAGTGGCAGCGGGGTTTTCCCCGCACTTGTAACACATCATTTGGGGACACTGCAGGGACCAGTAGTCGGTGCTCCCGCATCTGTAACATTGACCATAAGATGGAGTAGTCGTTGTAGACAGCTTCTTTGTATTCTTCGTAGTCGCACTACCCCCTAGCTTCGGGCAGTTTCGTCTATAATACCCCTTCGTCTCGCATATCGTACAGGGTTCGGGACACTGAGTGCCCCAATGTCCAGTACCCCCAAACCTATTTCCGCACACCGTCTGAGGGCAATTTCTGAAAGTGTGATCTGTCGTCCCTGGACACTTCCAGCAGTGATTGTTGCGACTGCGACCAAGAACTATCAAATCCATGGTGGTGGTGGTTGTTGTTGTTGTAGTAGAATGATTTTCGACGTCAAACAAATGAGGTGAAACCAAGCGTTATTAAGCTAAGCACCAGACGGTGCGTGTATTTATACCCCCTCACTCTGATATCCCTCGATAATATCGCTACACAATAGTCCTGTATTACCGAGATTACTGCCTGGAGCAGACTGTAGGGAACATTATCGACATGTGTGCGTATCTATACCCTTAGTCCCGAGGCTAGTGTGTATTATCGCTTACACGTCAGTCCGCTATTACCGAGATTACCGTCGTCTGGAACAGGTGGAGGGAACATTATTGCTTACAAGCCAGTCACCTGTTGAGAGTATTATCGCTTACAGTGTTTCTGGTTGTTACTATAATAAATGCGTTATACATCGTGTAATCACCGCACACGCTCTCGCACCCCCGTAGTGTATAAGGGTGGGGTATATCGTGAATTAAAGCTCCGAGTGGACTGTATATACCAGCACAACTACAGATACTACAACGGTATAGTAACCACCAAGGGATATATCGTAAATTAAAGCTCGTTGTCGTCTGTATAGAGCAGCACAGCTTACAGATACTGCAACGATATACTAACCACCACACAACATGGCGCATGGACACTTGAGTGATGACGACAATGTCTTTATCGTGTAACAAAGTAAGGACAACGACAAAGAGGTGTGAGAGAATGTTTCTTCTTTATTCCTAGTACATGAGAGCGGCTGGTAGTCGGGAGACTGGGAGCAGTCCTGGACTGGCTGCTGAGACCGGTTGATGTTGCTGGGGTCGTCTCTGTCCGCTCTCTTTCCCCTCTGCCTTCTGCCTGGCCGCCTCCCCTTCATATAGTCCCTTGGTCAGTTTTAATGGCCCACTCATTTGCATCCCACATGAAGTGCGCCTAGCTGGACACACGTCCGAAATGTCAGCTACAAGTCCCCATGAATTAATTTCATTACTGGTCACAGGTAGTGTCCATACATTAAAGTGTCATGGCCGTCATGGTGGATTATTTTGCAGCAGACTCTTGCTGCGTGTGGGTTCATTCGGGGGGCTGATCGCTGCTTTATGTAGCGCACATGTAGTGTGTCCAGTCGTTAATGTGTCCCTCTTTTCGTGGTGGTTTAGTTCGCAGCAGTTCTTTCCTACCTACTTAATTATGCATTCGGTGGACTTAACATGGACTGACTTGGGACTGACCAGAGGAGTCCGGTATCAACTATGTTACATTTGCCCCAATGTAACTAAGAATTTTTCCTCGAAAATTTCTTCCGCTGATACCTCTGCAGCATAATCTTTTACTTGTGTCGTCTAGTCTTCTACGTGTGTCGTCTAGCCTTCTACTTGTGTCGTCTAGCTTTCTACTTGTGTTGTGTTTTCCGTTACTTGTTGTGTCACCACTGAATGAGAACAAGTCCAGTTGTACCACCGTGTATTTATACTCTCCGTTTACATGTTGTTCTACTTGACCATTAGCGTGGATCCAGTCTGCTGCTGTCCAAGCTTGGATAGAGGATCTTCACAGCTGGAGCCGCTGTAGGTGATGTCACCGTATCCTCCATCTCTCCTCCTGATTCATGCGGTGCAGTGGCTACGCGCCCTCTGTCGGTGCTACTCACACCTCCCGATAAGACCGGCACCAACTGGAAGTCAGGAGGAACCTGGGTGTTTCTTGCTCGACTAAACATTTTGGCTAGCCAGGGTTTAAACCTAAGATAGATGACAATCCCAATTACAACTAAAATCACTCCTACTATTCCCACTATTATGACAGTTTTCTTGTAAGACTTTTTGCTCTCTTTCATCTTAGTATGCAGAGTTACTAACTGATTAATTAAACTATTCATGAGGATTGGATTTATATTATCGAGATGTGGGGTAATTCAACTAAGGACAAATTCTTAGCTATCTTATGAAAAGGTTCCCATAAGATTAGAGAGGATACGTTAGGTGGTTGATATACTTGCAACCAGTCCTCGTCAACACTCTGATGACTTTCATCATAGTAATAGGGCGGCAACGTTGAATGATCATTGTAAGCCGAACAACCTAGGTCCATTTGGACAAGGCCAGAGGGTGGTTCTACAGTCAAAACCCGTGGTTTTTGATTCTTACAAACAATTGTGAAATGCAGGTTGTTAATGGTGGTAATTATCCATTTCCCATTATTAATATACCGGGCCATACGCAATACTGAACGTGGGGTGACCTCTGCTTGACACAGCTCTCTAACCCTCTGCCCTGCCCTCATGAAGAGTGCAATAATAAAGTCTTTGCTAAGATTGATCGGATATACTTGACTTTGTATATGGCAATATGACGTTAATGGCATGGTGCATAAGAGTTCTGGCAGCATTGACGGCAATTATTTTCGCTTCTAACTGATATGTGGCAACCATACGATTGATTTCATTTGGTTTGGTCTCGATAGCATTTGATAACATACGTGTTGGCACATTATGGGCTTCATAGACTTCAAATTGACCATTAAGATCTAGTAAGGGAAGAGTTATGATAATCAAGATCTCTCTTTCATACAATATGGTCGTACAAGGTAGAGTCTTATAGAAATCCCATAATTGTTTCTGTGGGTCCCCTGTCAACTTGAAATTAGGAGGTAAATGAATTTTTGCATCCTGTAATAAAGCTTGCAACTGTGAAATTTTGACATCCATTTTGTGTACACTATCGATAATCGAATTGATTGTATGCCTATTCTGGTTTAACTGAACCCTAGATAAGTTTAGGATAGTCAGACCTTCCTGTACCACATGGGCCAGTGTTTCTTGACTTCTGGCTAGCTTACCGATATTCTCTCTGATAGTAGAGAGGTCTGCTTCTGATACCGTTCCAAACAGGAAACTCATGGCTGATCCAATAAATGGTAACAGGGACTGTTGAGGTCTTGTCAATTTCTTATATTCTCCAAAATTTAATTCTAGGTTACCAAGAGTATCATTCAAACTGTTTACTTCCTTGTCTAATCTTATGAACATACTTTCTACTCCTTCGTTATTGTTGTGATGATACCGATCAACAAGAGTATGGACTGAAAATGCAGTAGCCTCAATATCTTTGTGGCATTTGTCAAGATAAGCATAATAAGGGTTTAAATCCATGACAAAGGTTATCATCCACTTCGATCTAGTAGTAGTTATCACATTTAGCTTTTGAAAAATTTCATTTTCAAAAACGACACTACCACTGGCTATACCAACTAACACGAAGATAGCAAGAAACCCCATGCCGTATTCTGAAACATCAGAATTATATGTTTAAGATAGATCTAGTATATATACATATATACAACTTGGAATACCAAATTCTCGATGGAGCTCCTATATATCTCACTCTATTACTAATATAAATCCGCCCAGTAGAAATGGCGCAGAGGCTATCCGCTCTCTGTTGGCGTTACTCACACCTCCCGATTCCATCGGCGCCATTGCAAGCTCTAAAGCGTGTTTTGCCCTATTCCTTTTTTTTTTTTTTTTGGGATTGTGGCTAACTATTATGAAGCCTTATAATAGTCTCGCCACTGCCTCTAGTAGTCGTTTGACCTTGAGACTTCCGGTTTGCAGTCAATCATGTTGATTGCATGGTCATCAGATTGTATGTCTGATCGTCTGTAAGTTTCATCGGACTCACTGTCATCGGTGGAAGAGTTACTAATAGTTCGGTTTCTCATGCGTAGGCGCCTTGCAAGTTCAGCCAGTGGGATATCCTCCTCTTCTGAGTCTGAACGCTGATGGCGATAACGCTTTGCAATTCTCATCATTGATTGTTGGGTTCCATCATCTGAATCATCATAACTTGACTCTGACGATGGTGGAACAACATATGCCGTTCTTCTCTTTGGGTAGCCTTGAGAATCTTTTGGGATGTCCCACTCTGTCAAATCTGCTATGCGCAAATGTTCCGCGTGTGCCTTGGTTGTTGAACCATCGAGTTGATTGCAGATTATGTATGTGACAGGTGATGCCCTATCGATAACCCGATAGAAAGGTTTCAACTTGTTGTGCAGATTGCTCTTCCGCTGGTGTAGTCTGTAGTAAACTGGGTCTCCTACCTTAATGAGATTTGGCTTGCTTTTTCTGTCCGCATACTTAGCTTGTCTCTTCTTAGCCTTCATCATGTTCCTGTGTACCAGTACAAATGACTTGTGCTGTTTTTATGTTCGTCCTCTCCCGTATATTTCCTTCGTGGCTGTAACAGATTGTCCACTGGCAAAACCACATCCCAGTTGTAGAGCAGAAAGAACGGGGAAACTTTTGATGATTCACAGATATTGAATCGTATAGCAGCCAAAGTTTGATTGAGGTACTGATCCCAAGTCGTTAGATTATCCTCCAGCGTTTTAGCGAGAACGTCATGTAACGTTCTATGGAATCGTTCGACTCTGCTGTTTGATTGGGGATGGTAATAGGAGGTTTTCACATGGTTTATACCCAAGGATTCTAGAGTATCTCTGACAACTCTGTTCACATTCTCCGTCCCGTTGTCAGTCACTATCTGCAGGAGAGACCCATACCTTGGAAATATTTCTTCACTCAGCAGGTGGGCAACCGTTTCTGTCGTCTTGTCAGGTACTGCAAATGCCTCTGGCCACCCGCTAAAATGATCCACAAAACTTATAATGTACTTGTTCCCTGACAGAGTTGTAAGATATGGGCCTGAAAGATCCATACTGACTTTGGCAAAAGGATATGGTGGCATATCCGTCATTTGAAGTGGGGGCTTCTGAGCCTTCATTGATCTTGTTTGACAGGTTACACACTTCGAGATGTATCCGTATAATTGTTTATACAGGTTTGGTCAATAATACTTAGTTTTGATGGCGTCGAAAGTTTTGTCAATACCCATGTACTCGTTGTCATCATGGTATTGTTTGATCACCATTTGTTGTAACCTTGTCAGGATATACAGTCTGGGGTTTGGTACCTCATCAGCGTCGCTAAGGAAATATAACAGTCCCTCAATGATCAGGAACCTCCTTAGGTTAGGTACATCGCCTTGACCCTCCTCTAGTTGTACCTTTATGCTCTGAATGGTCTCATCTTTCGACTGCTCCTGGAGCATATTTAAGCCCTTACCACAGGATGTTGCTCTCTTCTGTATCCCGTCGGCCTTTGGTTCACAACTAGCGAAATCCTTGGGCTGAAACTTGCCTGAGTCAAGGATGTTGATTTCAAATCCATTTTCTGGACCACCAAATTTGATGTCCTCTTCAGTCTTCTTTTCCAGAACAACCTGGGGTTTTGGTGCTCGAGACAGCAGGTCAGCACAGATATTAGTGGTTCCTGTGATATACTCAATTTGGCAATTATAGCCCGCAATCCCTAGTGCCCATAATTGTACTTTCTTGTTCTGCATAGGTGACTCTAGCAGATACTTCAAGGGTATGTAGTCCGTTTTGATGGTAAACTGGGCATTATGCAGGTAGTGGTCCAATTTTTGGAGGGAATAATGTATTGCAAATGCTTCCTTCTCAAAGGTGGACCAGCGTCCCTGGGTGTCTGTCAGTTTATGCGACAAAAAGTGAATAGGCTTTTCCACTTCTGTGTTCCCATGTTCCTCATCTTCCTCACTATGGATCTGTGCAAGGCAGGCACCAATACAACTATCACTTGCAACTGTGTAAAGTATGTATGGTTTTGAAGGATCTGAGTATGTTAATAGTGGTACGATCATGAGGCTGTTCTTCAGGAAATCAAATGCTTGCTGGCAAGCATCTGTCCAAGAAAACCTGGCATACTTCTTAGTCAGCTGAATGATAGTAGCTGCACATCCCAATGAAGCTTCTTACCTCCTTGACTGATCTTGGCGGATTCATCTCACGAATAGCCTCTACTTTATCTTCATCAGGCTTAATGCTCTGTTGGTTAACAACGAACCCCAAATAATGAGTTTCTTCTTGGGCGAAACCGCATTTTGCAAGCTTCAGTTTCAATGAGTGCTGTCGGATTCTCTGGAATACGGTTTCAATGTGGTTGATGTTGATACGGTTAATTTGGTCTTCGAAAAAATGAGGATGTCATCTAGGTATGCAATTGCAAAAGTCTCCAAATCCTCAATATTCATGAGTTCCATAAAAATGGAGGGTGCATTGCATAGGCCAAAGGGCATCACTGAGAACTCAAACAGCCCTCTATGACAAGCTCTATGACAGTCCTCTATGTCTTGTTCATCCATCAAGACTTGCCAGTATCCTGATTTTAAATCAAGAGTGGAGAAATATTTTGAATTTCCCAGTTGTGTCAAGATATCATCAATGAGTGGGAGAGGCGTGGAAATGGGCCGGGTAATCTTGTTTAACGACCGGAAGTCCACGCAAAAACGCTTACTTCCGTCTTTTTTGTCCACAATGGGGAAACTCCAAGGTGATCTGGAACGTCGTATGATCTTAGCCTCTAGCATCTCATTAACGGCCTTATCTACAATCTGACGCTTGTTTATTGGGGTGTGATATGGTTCCTGCCGAATGGGCGGATGGTCTCCTGTGTCTATCTTCATTTTCACTGTGTCTGTATGTCCCAAGTCTAAGTCAGGCTTTGCAAAGAGATCCATGTTCCTCCCTACCAGTTCCTGAATGGCTTTTTATGTTCCTTGGGTACTTCTATATTTGTACAGTCAACTGTTTCTGCCCTATCCTGACCTACAGCTTGTACATTTTCCAGTTTTCCTAACATTCCCCTCCTCTTAAGCCTGATTGATTTGTTTGTGTTGTTGACAACCATAACAGGGATACATCTACGTTCATCTAGTCTTACGACTGGGTTCATTCTGTAAGTAAGTACTGTTGCTTGCGGGCATCTGATGAAGGTTCCCAATCTCATTGCCTGGTCTGTCCTTAACCTTTGCTCTAAGGACGTTATTACTCTGAGGCTTAATGGTAACATGTCTTGCTAATCTGACGATGGATGAGACGTGGATGTCTTCTTCTAAGGGGACATATGTTTTTCTAACTCTTAAACTGCCTAGATCAAAATAGACTCTTACTCCTGCCCGCGTAAGCCAGTCATGGCCTAGAATCATATTTCTGTTCATATTATCTAGTACATAAAATGTGTGGGTCAGTGACACACCCCTTAGCTTAAAATCTACCTTAACACTACCTAGGACCTCTAGGGGGTCGCCATTAACTCCCTGCAGCTAAATCTTTTTCTTGTCCAACTTGAGAACCTCTCTCAATGAATCGAAAACCCTTTTGTGCATGATCGAAACTTCTGCACGAGAATCTACTAAACATCTGAATTTTTGTTTCTCTATCCTAACAATTATGGAGTTGGGTCTGCCAACTAGATTAATAGAATGGGTTCGTTTGGGTCTGTCATCTTCCTCAGTGGCTCCATGCTGAGGAAGGTTGTCTAGTTTAAATTACACTTTGGTCTACCACGCTTCCTGTCTGGACAGTCCCGTTTGAAGTGGCCGGGCTGATTACAGTACCAACACAACCTAGGCTCGTTTGAGCGACCTTGACCTTGATTTATGGCGTTTATAGTGCCCTGCTTCACACGACAGTCCCTAGCCGTATGACCGGGTTTGCGACATACTGAGCAGAATTTTGGTCTTAAATGGCTAATGTCCATAGGCTCCTCCTCCCTGTTTATGTTTGGTCCCGTCCCACCATTATGCCTGGAGGAGTTCCCGTTAGTACGCCCTCCTAACCTCAAGTTCAATCGGGCCTGCATGTTCTGTTCGTTTGCCGCACAAGTCACTGCTGTTGCCAGATTTACTGGGTTTTCCCTAATTACTTTTCTTTTAAGGTAATTGTGGGCCAACCCATCAATAAAGAATCCCACTAATTGCCTTTCAGTTGCCATGCCATTTCCGCCATCTTGCCTGAGCCCAGCGTAGGCTTCTTCCGCCATGTTTAACATGCGTTCGGCATACATTTGAACACTCTCCCCAGTGCGTTGTTTCAGGGATCTCAACAACATGAATGCATGCTGTGGATCCTGGATTTCAACAAAACGTGAGGATAATTGGGCTTTCAGCTCATCCCATGTGGCATCCTGGTTGCCACTTAGGGACCTTTGTATGTAATCATTAACAGTCCCTGTGCTACTCTGGTATGCTATCAGTTCTTTTTGTTGTTCACTTGCGTTCGTCAAAATCGCCTATTTTTCTACACTCTTAATCCATTCTCTATACCCCTTAGGATCCCCCTCAAACGTGTGAACAATTGTTGATATTCCTGGGGCCCCCCCTGCCATAGATAAATTTGCCAACTGGCCAGTAATTTGATTAGCCACCCTTTGAATAAACTCCCCTAAATCCTGTCCAGCCATCATGTTTGCGCAAATTTGAAAAATCACCACAAGTTACTCACCTGTTCCTTGTAGGTTCGGCTAACGTTCAGTGGAGTTTACTTCTTTTCAAATCTTCACTGTCGAAGGAGGATCCGGGTCCCGGCACCAAATCAAGAACCCATCCAGTCCCGGCTGGTAGTCGGGAGACTGGGAGCAGGCCTGGACTGGCTGCTGAGACCAGTTGATGTTGCTGGGGTCGTCTCTGTCCGCTCTCTTTCCACTCTGCCTTCTGCCTGGCCGCCTCCCCTTCATATAGTCCCTTGGTCAGTTTTAATGGCCCACTCATTTGCATCCCACCTGAAGTGCGCCTAGCTGGACACCTCCTGAGAGGGTACGTAAGTCCACAAACATTCCATGTAAATTTGGATCTACCGGGTTTTTAATCGTGGTATTCTTGTTGTTTTAATTTTGGCTAGCATATTGTACACTCGCCAGCAGCTGAAGGGATGGTGTAAATCCAACTAGGGTCCATGCAGGTAGCAAAGGTACTGTAAGTCCCCATGGTCCCTGGTTTGGTGATCTACCTTCAGTTGTTGGCGATCTATAGCCTGATTTTATAGTGTATTGTCCAAATGGTGATGTTGTTTTTAACTTTCCATGCTAGTTTTAATTCCATTTGTGATATTCTAGTTGTTTTACTGTCCTTCGTTGACAGGTTTAATAGTAGACATATAATAAATTTTGATATTAGATGTTCTTGTCACGATATGGCTGAGATATTGCCGATGTGATGTTAAATTTTAACTCACTCACTCACCCTAGCTGGACACACGTCCGAAATGTCAGCTACAAGTCCCCATGAATTAATTTCATTACTAGTCACAGGTAGTGTCCATACATTAAAGTGTCATGGCCGTCATGGTGGATTATTTTGCAGCAGACCCTTGCTGCGTGTGGGTTCATTCGGGGGGCTGATCGCTGATATATGTAGCCCACATGTAGTGTGTCCAGTCGTTAATGTGTCCCTCTTTTCGTGGTGGTTTAGTTCGCAGCAGTTCTTTCCTACCTACTTAATTATGCATTCGGTGGACTTAACATAGATTGACAGCAAGCATCGAAGGTCGTCCCTTGTGGGAGGCGTTTCTGGCGTGTTTAAAGGACGAGGTGCTTCTGCACGTACACACCATCACACCCGGTAATGGTCCATCTGTTTTGTATGTTCCACATACCCCTCCCGGCATGGTCGAACGCATCCCGTGCATTGATATTTTCTGCTGGCCCGCTAATAGCCTGTGAGGTGGTACAAATGGTCACTACGATTGCATCAAGTCGGTAGCGGGTTTATACGGTGATGACAAGTTTTGCAGGCGGTGCTTTAGGGGTACAAATCCGACGCCACACACGCGTGCACTAAAGAGTAAATGTGGTCGTGTGGGTAATAGCTGTCTCTACCATTTTCGCCAACATTGGCGAGATGGCGCAATACCCGTTCGTGTTGGTGGTCATGATGAATCGAATCTAATCGGTCACCCTTGCCGAGAATGCCACGTTTGGTTTCCTACTAGGGACTGTTACGTGGCTTATATTGCCAACCGTATTTGTGGGGAGCAGAGATTCTGGTGTCCCAAATATAAGACCGACAAAAATGCCGGCCACGAGTGTGTCATCGGTGTAAGAGTCTTTTTGGACCATTGAACCGATGTCAAATGTCTGTCAACGTCGTGGAAGAGGAAGACCGCGTAGACTACAATCTCACCAAGTACTTTTTTTACGATTTCTAATCCATGTGTGACGAACACGGCAAACACATACCCAAACTATGTGTTCTTCAGCTTGGTTGTGGTAAGTGTACAGAATCTGAATCTGAGTATTTGTGCGAGACATGTCCTTGGCGTGCCGAGAAGAAAGCAGAGTGCATACCCCCGGGTAATAAATGGGAAATAGTCATAGACGGTCCCGATACCGAGTTTTTTCTCGCTCGTGCAACCACCGCCATCTCCTAAATCACACCAGGATGACATCCCCGTGAACACCAACACCACCACATCGCCCGAGGGGGAGGAGTATGGCAAGCCGTTTTCACATTTATTAAGGAATTACAGATAACTTCAATTGTTTTAAAGATATCTGCATTATACTTAAAGATATCAATAATTATTTAAAGATATCTGTAAATAATTGAAGATATCTCTAAGTAGTATATACAATGGGGGTTCTGGACCACTTTCAAAAAAAGTCTCTACAAAGCCTTATTTACTAAATAAGGCTTTGGTTGGGCCCTTAGCTCTTGCTACTATTACCCCTACTACTTAACGTGTGTTGGAGGTAACACTGTGCCGTACGGTACGATCAATAATTCTTCTCTTACAAACCCCCTACCCGGCCCATCCCTCAAGTAGTACAAGTTAGGTTCATCGGCTTTTATATCCACTTTATCTATGTTGTAAGTTTTGACTGACCATATAGGATCGGTGGCTCGCTTACGGCTATCACCCTCGTGTTCCCCCGGCTGGTATAGATACCTCACTAGGGCCCTATCTGGTATCTGTTTCTCCTTCCCACGCAATGGAGCGGCCGACTCTGCAACTATTGATTTTAGTTTGATAGCATCTGCCGGTTTCTTACCAGTGAGACGGGTGACTTCATGGTTGGTTGCCGACACCACCTTGGGTAACCTCGTGACCCATTCAGTCGATCGTTTTCCAGGGGTGGCCATCTCTCTAGCATACTGATGTCCGAACAAGCGCTCAGCCAAAGTCCTATTAAATCTCTCAACTATGGCTTGGTTGCGATGGGCTCCGGCCGTGCCACGCCTGACCTTTGTATCGTGTTTGGCTAGCAGTTGTGACACGGCACCCATGAACTCCCGTCCGGGGTCAACTTGCAGCTCTGTTGGCCACGTCAGCGGGCTGCGTTTGTATATGCGTTCGAATCCTCTGGCTACCTGGGCCGAATCTTTCGTGGTCAAGGGTTCGGCTTCCTTGTAACGACTGGCTACGTCCACTACGGTTAAGGCATACTTGTACCTCTTGTCGTGGGGTAGGAACAGTAGGTCTGCCTGGTGAACGCTATTAGGTATGTTAATACCGAACCTCCTTCTAGGCACGTAGCATGGTGCCGGCAAATAGATCTGCCACAGGGCTTGTTTTTCAAGCCACGCTTTGGCTTCCTCCGGGGGTACTCGCGCTATTTTAGCTAGCTTATCTACTGCGCTAGCTCCTTTCCAGTACCCACGCGGGCTGTAGTAAATAGCCTCAAATTTTTTCATGTCCATACGCGTATGTGTTTATCCCATCAATAGCTATCCAACGTTTCGTGTCCATAGGCGACAGGGACGTCTTGTTTATAGTCAGTCCGTATATCTTATGTCCATCACTTCTAAGTGTGTTCATTTTATGCCTAAAGGTACGGGTCTTGAACAGGGCTTCCTTGAATCTGGCGTGTTTGATGTGTTGTTTCACCACATACTTCTTAACCCCCTTAGCCTTCCGGATCTCACTATTGTCGGCTTTCAGTATGGAGTACATCTTAGGTCTCAAACCTATGTACTCGGCTATGGGCGTGCCAGCACACTCGTCCTTGATCTTACCTAGGACCTTTTTATTTACCGTACTGTGTATGGTATGGGTCTTAGGGTAGTCGCTGGTGTCGTATAAATCGAGGTGTTTTTTCATGTCCTCGTACACGTCCTCGGTTCGAATTTCTAACAGCAGGGAATCCGTGTCAGTGTACAGCACTTCACACCTGTCGCCGTACTGTTTCTTGAGCTCGTTGTAGTAAAAGTCGTACATCAGGTGTTTGGATAAATCGAGGATGCTCATCCCCACGTAAACAGGTCGGTTGAATTTTATGTGGCTTTTCTTCATGTGTAGGGCAACCAGGTTGTCTGTGAATATCTTACTACGGTTGAATGCCGGACTGACTATCAATCTCCTGAGCTTGTCTTCCTCACTCGACCGAACCAGCTTCACGGTCACGCGTTTCCTCAGGTTCTCCATAGTCTTACCAAACACCGAGTTGTTCATGAGCTTGTAGAGATTTTTCTCAAAATCACTGGTGGCTTTTTTTCGTAGGTCTGTGTTCATTCTGATGTAGGGCTCCATCCATGGGCTCTGGTCGAACATGAGCACCCTGTGTATTTTGGTCAGCCTCATACCCAACGACAGGTACAGCTGTAGGTTGCGATAGTGAATGATGTACTTGGTCTTATTCATTAAGTTAGGAACGAGTTTTTCAACGTCTGTCACACGCCCACCTAACAAGTTATGTTGGTACTCAGACATCCAGTCTGGGTTAACCCTCATACGTTCGGGGGCCAGGGGGTAGCTGTTGTGTGATGTGTGTAATTCCTTGGTATACTCTAAGTCAACCTCGAGGATATACCCTTTGTTCGAATCTGGTGCAACCCCCATAACATCAACGTGGGGTACCCATTCGAATCCCCCTGTAGGTAGATACTGGCTCATGGCCCAGCCGTACAGGTTGTTTGCGTCGAGGTAGAGAATGTGATTGGTTGGCTTGTTAGGATCGTAACCTTTCACGTATTGATTATTTGCTTTCGCGTATCGTTTGGATGCCATGGAAATCCCACCTCGCAAGCCTTTCTCAATGAATAGGTGCATGTCGTAATCTGTGAGCAATTCCAAATTAACTCCGGTCTTTTTAAGCAAGGCGTCCCACGACAGACCTGGGCTGGTGTAATACCATGCGGGGTCGAGTTTATACTGCTTGAAACACGTTCGCCTAAACGTCTCAAACACGTCGGCTAACAGCAGTACATCTGTCCTCAAGTACAGGTCGTGATAATCACCCAGGTTCTTACAACCCAGTTTATTCCATACGTTAGTCGCGTGCGAGTAATCATCTCGTGAGACGGACGCCTCATTCAGCTTGCTATAAAAGCAGTCAATAGGGGGTAGTCTGGTCTCGGTGAACTTGACCCAACTATCCATGTACTCATAGGGGTACACACCCTTCCTCATAAGCAGGGGTCTAGTCTCGGCGTCTGCGTATCGATCGGTGATAGGGAAGGTATTGTTGGCCTTGACCAGACTGTCGAGTGACGACAGGAGGAACTGAAACGAGTCAATGAACCTAAGTCCGTTTAAGCTGAAGGAGATGTATCTCTCCATGTTGTTGGGGATGCACGTTATATTACCATCGATTTTCGCGATGGCCTGCATGATCAAGTGTGAGTCGTACCCTCTCAAGTTGTGAAAGACAACGGGGATGTTTATTGTCTTAGGGTTGATTTTAAGCTTGAGGTTGCACGCGCTGTGAGCGGCGCCTCTATAGTTACCAGTTATGTGGCAGTGATCTCTCACCGAATCACCGTTAAGTGGTGAGTCGCACACGTGACAGTTAGTGCTACTAGCGTGAGCTAGCCTGTCGACTCGGGTCATACGCATGGGAGCGATTCTATACAATGCATTCCTAATAATTTTTTCTTCCTCCTGCAAACACTTTAGAAACCTTTCAGCCGCGTCAGGGCCCCTATACACTACCGGAGCTTTCGTTTCCCCGTCACAACGGACGACAATGTATCCAAACCCACAGGCTTTATGCTCTTGTGTTTTGTGGGTGAAGCTACCACTGGGAGCCTCGCCGGCGGCACCACTGGGGGAATCCCCCACCACCAAGGCTTCGAAGTCGGCGTATATGATATAAGGCACAGACATTTGGTTCTTGTGGTTACCGAATTTTAGGATATTATCACCTTCCTTTGGCATGTCGACTCGTATGGCCGTCTGCCCCACACCTTGACAATCCTCCCGGTGGGATTCTAATAAATCAGCTCGTGTGAAGCCATGTAGGCATCGTTCACAGAAGTGGGTCTTTTCTCTGTGTGCCGATTGGTCATACAACAGCCTGCTAAAGTGTTTTATCCATGTGTAGTGATACTTGTCACCTCGCTGGATCATGAATATATTGATAACTTGGCGATCCTTCACCCCGCTGACCCTGTGTACTATTGTTGTGTTACCTTCGTGCCCAAAGATATTTATAACCAGATTATTCTGTTTTTCTACTTTAGTGATCTGGGATATGGGGGTGGGTTCATCTATACCATCCCAGTTGAGCCCATCGTCTTGGGGATAGCTAGAAAGCCTATCTGAATGAGTGCCAGCTGGAAATAAGGCTGACCTGATAGCTAACCTCAGGCAATCGTTTCCTCTATTCTTAACGTTTACTATGGCATGTTTGTTTCTATAGTAGGGGGGCAAGGCTAGGTATGACCCGCCTCTGAATGGCACGTAGTTAGCTATGTCTAGATAGACATTATCGATTTTATTTACAGCCCACCCGGACCCCAAGTGTGTGTAGCGTTCTAGGTATTCTCGTATCTGCTGAAAACTGGTATCGATTGATGCGTCAATGGTCTCTGTATGTGTGACAACCTCTTGTTGACCTCGGAAGTAAGGCTGAACATACTCAGTGAGGTCCCCAACCTGCTTATTGAGCGACATTTTCACTGTGATCTGAAACTTGATACTTCCTAGGTTATTTAGTTCCTGGTTGACCTTATCAGCTATCAGAGGCTTGATATCTGTAATGTCTATGTTTCTATCAACGTGCATGTGCCAACCTCTCAAATAGTTGCCTACAGCGCGCTCAGTGCGCACGAACTGTAGGTCAATAGCTCTATTCTGTCGTAATAATTCTAAAAGTTGTGGTTTCCTCATACGGGAATATCCGCCTAAACCCAAATCGTGTGCCTCGGCTTTCAGTTGTTTTACAGTGGGAGGTTTTGCTACGGGGGGATGTGATAACAATGCGGTTAACCCGGCTCTCCCCAGGTTTGAATAACCCGTGTATCCAAGCTGTTTTGCTTGAGCTTTTAATTGTTTTACCGTAGGGGCTTCTAAACCTAGTAATCTCAACAATGCTGACTTCCGTATTCGAGAATACCCGATCACACCTCTCTGTTTTGCGACCCGCTTAAGCTCGCGTACAGTAGTCATAGTGTTTACACCTAAGAGAACCAATGTCTAATTGGGTCACAGTAAAGGGAGTTGATAAAAAATATAGTGAATCCAGTACTCACACTGTTGGATATAGTATTGTAAATATTTTATTTGGTATTAAGAGAGCCGCCAATCAAAACTAGGTGAGGATTTTCGTCACCAATTCTCGTAAGTCTTCTTTCAGCGAGGTATCATGTGTACCCGTGTTCGCTTGAGCTTCTAAACCTAGTAATCTCAACTTCCGTATTCGAGAATACCCGGTGTTTTGCGATATGCTTAAGCTCGCGTACAGTAGTCATAGTTTACACCTAATTGGAGTCTATCTTGAGCAGTCGCCTACGTTCTTTTATGTAGCCCTTTTTATTCTCGTAGATGAGTTGATGTCTGACTACGTTCGCTCCGTGAGCTTTACATAGACAGTAGTGCCCTTTAACCCCGATACCACACACAGAACACGTGTAGTTAGGACTTCCCATATGGAAACAACAGAACCCCTGATTCCTGCATTTCCTACCACAGGCCTCGGTCTTCCCCATAAGTATGTATTCGCATCGGTATGGAGCGGGTCTCATGTTTACTTATATGGGTATTTAGTTTAATTGCTTCGCAACCAACGCAGTAGCTGCTATACCCAACACTATGAAGCCCAGTTCACGATCCATTTGCCCCTTGGATGGTGTGTAGTACTGAGCGAGTGTGGGTTTATTGAGCGGTTCCAATCGTTTACCAGTTAGTAGTTAGTATTCTTTCATTGCTTCATCGACATCGTTGAATGTTTGAACGGCATGGTTTTCACGCTGGAGTTGTTCGTTAATAAAATCGATCCTCTGGAGGCGTTTTTTAGCGTACTCGGCCTGTGCCTTTTGTAATTTCTCAGTAGCGAGATCGTGCCGCTTCCTTTCTTCCTGTATTTCAGCCGCGTGGTCATCTCGTAGTTTCGAGAAGAGGAAATTACTCCCGGAAAATGCCAGGGCATTCACTAACGCCCCACCGACCATCATAGCTATCGTGGCCATCCTATATTTATTTCATTATATTTTCAGGTATTATCCCTTGTTTTACTAGGATGTCTTTTGTGGCCATCGCCATACCAAGGTTCATTATGGGCATACCCATATCCTGCAGGTTGAAATCTAGCTTGATAGTTGGTTGTTTAAGCACCATTTTAGTCAACCGAGCGTACCCTACGGCTAGACTGGCGACCACTGTGGCGTGGTATGCGTCGTTGACGAACGTTTTCCCCTCAGACATTATGTATATGATATAAAAATATTAAATTATAACATGATATGCGGGTCGACCTCTAATTGTGTTGGGGTGGGGGGTACCCCCACGTTTCCCCCACGTCCCTCACGTGTATATAACCACGAGATAGCCAAGACAGCAGTTACGCCTACAGCCAACAACAGTCGGGTTGGGTTGATAATTTTATGTTGGTTACACCACCGTTTTTTACCGGCAGCTACTCTCTTAGGATTCTTCTGTCTGGTTACTGTTGGGGGTACCCCCACTGAAGGGGTCTCCTCCAGTGGAGTTTCCCTCACTGTGGGGGTTTCCCTCACTGTGGGGGTTTCCTCCTCCTCCCTGGGGGATTGTGCAGCATCAATCTATACTATTATTATTATTCTTTCTCTCAAATTGACAATGCTTTGCCGTGATAATCGCCGCCGTCACTGGAGCCAACAACATGCCATATTTGTGGTACAGCTCGCAGCTGATAGAGCTCACGGCGTGTTCGATAAAAGGGTCTTTCTCGAGGTCCTCCCACAGGTAAAGTCGGCGCTCTGGTGGAATGGGAAGGAAGTATGACACAATACCGGTGTATATCTGGGTCATAGCCGATCCTATTGTCTTTGTCATTTCTGCTCCGAGCCGGGACTCGTATCTAGCGTACAGCTTATCGATTTCTTCGGCTGACATTTTGTGAATTTTATCCGGAGTGTAGTCTCAAAAGTAATGTTTGGCTTTGCCGCCAACAGCCAACGCCACCAGTTTCTCTCGCTTATCATCAGTGGGGGAGACCCCCACACCCCCAGGTACCAACAATTGTTCGAGCAATTCCTCACACTCCATCTTATAATATAACAAGTAAGATTTAGTTTTAACTATATAATACCCGATGCAGACAAAACACAGAGAAATGAAGGTTAAGTTGCACACGACAAACACTTCAAATATCATAGCTATACTTAGCATTTGCTTAGCTTTAGCTTAGCTTTGCTTAGCTTTGCTTAGCTTTAGCACACCCTATATGCTACTGGTTGGTCGGTCTTGAGCACGAGCTTAGCGTGTTTAGTTTCAGCGAGCTGTTTCTTCACCTGTTCCCGTTCTAATTTGCTCATCACATCGTTCTCTCTCAAACACTCCTCGAACGAATCCCTGTCCTTGCAGTGAAATAAGGCCACCCATCGCGTCTGCTCCCTGAGGTCTTTCAACACCGAGTTGAACTTCTGCGTTAGCACCCAGACGCTGTGATTTGCATGCCGGCCGGAGAAGGCCAGGTACGATAGCATGTCTCTCTTTTTTGTTATCTCGCGATTAGCGCTGCAGTCGTCCAGTATAAACAGCGTCGGTTCCCCTTTAAATTTCTCGTGAAGAGCTTTCAACCAGTCCTGCAGGCGTGTTCCAGGGTCGATTTTGTGTACGTCCGGGTCCGTCATCACCCAAGGTCGCGCGTACGTTTTATTCATGCTCAGAGTAGGGCACATGATAACGATGTTATCGAACACATCCTTGTAGTAACCCTCCAACATATCCAACACGAAAACGGTCTTCCCACAGCCAGTCTGCCCGCACACTATGGCGCAGTGTGGGTCAGTGGGCAGTGGGGGGTACCCCCCATCAGTAGATGGCTTGCACGAATCTCCCATTGTCTGTATTAAGTTGCGCGTCCATAATAACGTACAGATATAATTTCAACTTACCAGCGGGTTGAGCCTTCTTAGTAATCTGGATGGTTATCCCTTCGCTGCCGTTATCTATACGGCGCCCGCTACCGTGCAGTTTATCATCATCCGTGGATCGCATGTCCAACCATAGGACATACTTGGTGGTCAGGTATTCACCGATCTGCACGGAGCCGAGGTCCAGGTCCTTTGTTATATAATGTGGGGTCCCCCCCACTGTCCCTGGTAGCTTTTTTATCTCATCCCACTGCTGGTGTGGTCTCATACCATGACTGAACAGCTGGTTGGGCACGCCCTCGATGGTCACTTCCACCTTTTCAATCTCGGGGTTGAAAAACTTCTCGCTGTCCCTCCGGAATGGCTCGTAATCCTCCACGGGGACGACCAGGATACCTTTCATCGATCGCGCCGGCACGTTCAGGTTGATATTCCACACAGTGTCGCTCTTATCTCGCACGACTGATCTATGTCTCAGTACGCGATCGTACAGGATAGCCATCTTCCCAGAGTACTGGCTTCGAACCTGCCTGGCCAGCTCCGGGCTAGTGACCATGTCGAACTCCAGAGAGATGTTGTCTATGGCATAACTGGCCTCATCACCGTTCGGCGTACGCACTACTTTGCTATAGTCGTTAAACGTGAGCTCGTATTCGAGCCTATCACCCAGCGCGGCCTGGTAAAACGGCGCGTGTCCCGTGAGCAACTCGAAGTCGAGCGGCACGCAGAATCGATTCCCGTATGCTCGAGCGATGGCCTTTTCACCGTCCGATAGCTTGTCTAGCTGGTCTGGCGTGAAGGCATACCCTATGCGCGACCGGGTTGATTTGCTGATGCCCTGGTACACATCATTGACTCGTTCTCCCTCGCTTTTCCAGAGATCCCCGTAGCAGTGAAACACGTCGCTGTCGTCGATACTCAGCACCTCGTTACCGCTGATCTTGACGGTCGTTTTCTTGATGATAGCTCGACCCACGTTCCGCACTAGTTCGCGTTTGTCGTTGTCGGAGGTCAACGTGATATTGAACGCCAGTCGAACAGTGCCTGGTACAATGAGGTCATTCTCACCAAGGTTTGGAAATCTAACCAGCAGAGTTTGATTCTGGTCTATCTTGCTGGGATTGTTGGTGATGGTCACCGACTGGCGCACGGCTCTGGCTCCTAATGGCTCTCTCAATCTTCTGAAAGGATCTAATTTTCTGCCGTACATTGTTATATAAAGGAAATATATTTTTAATACTAATGGATGAAGACATACCTATGGATGATATGCGGGGCGATAGTGCCCAGGCATTCGATGATGACCAGGAGACCTCATTCTCGCTAGGTGGCTCACTCATGAAGGGCGCCGTCGACGATTATTACAACGCAGTTGAAAATAAATCCAAACTCAAGCCGTTGGTAAGGGACTATTCCAAGTTTACCATCGATAGCAATGGCAAGCTGCGTTTGAAGGCTCGCCCGGAGATCGATCTCGTGAATAAACGCACGAGAGAACCGCTTGCCTTATCAACATTGGGCAGTAAACATGGGAGTGACTTGATCCGCGATGAACTAGGTTTCATAGATTACGGTGGCGCGCGACCTAAGCTTCCTCCGAAGGTCCGTCAAGGTCTGCAAGACATCAGGGACGCCACATCGGTTCAAAACATGACTTATGATATTAAAACGGTGTTGGCCGACTACGAGAACAAGCCCTTCCCGGGTCTCGAATTTACCTTTCGGGAACTGCGGGGGTTGGAACTGACGATGCAAACCCTTCATGGGCAGCTCTGGAAAAACACGGCCAAAATTGGTGAGATAGACGACCACATCGCCTATGAAAAGACCAAACTCGGTGAAACTGAGGACGAGTCTATGAAAGCCACCATCGAGGAACGAATACGTAAGTTGGAAGAGGAAAAGAAGGTCTGGCTGGAGACAGCGTCCTCCTTCAAAGAAAAGCTTCGATCCCAGGTCAGCCGTATACGGGAAACCATCAATCAAGT
Source organism: Haliotis asinina (assembly GCF_037392515.1). Taxonomy (NCBI): domain Eukaryota; kingdom Metazoa; phylum Mollusca; class Gastropoda; order Lepetellida; family Haliotidae; genus Haliotis; species Haliotis asinina. The sequence continues at coordinate 51,266,638 of NC_090292.1, forward strand.
CCTCTACCGAGACACCACGTTAGCAGACAGGATTCGGATATTGTTCCGGGAGCAAGGGATCACCATCGCCAGCATTCTGACTGCATTGGGTTTCATCATATCAACCTTGGTGGTGTCACTGACAGGGGGTACTGTGGGGCCTGCCGGCGGCGGAACCCCAAGTGGCGGAACCTCAAGTGGTGTTAAAGACTGGATAAAAAAACTCGGGGAAGGCCTAGCTAAACTGGCTGGTAAAGCCGCCGAAGCCCTTCCCGGCATCCTGGGTAGCATCGTCTCGTGGTTGTTGGGCGCTCTGGCTAAAACTGTCACGTGGCTCAGTCAAAACCTGTGGGCAGCCATCGTCGCCGTGGCGGGTCTGGTGTACGTAGCGGCTAAAGAATTTTTAACAAAATAAGTCCCAAAGCTACCCCACCAACCACCACTGCCGTTTTACTATCGATGTGCTGCTGATTGGAGGCCTGAATATGGGGGGCCACCTCCTGTGGTGTTGGTTGAACTTTAGACTCCGGGGGTGGCGCCACTATACCCGTTTCACGTGGTGGGATGTGTGGGATATAGGGGGTGTTAATATCGGGGTTGATACCCAACTTTTGATCCGCCGTGGCTATGACTATTTTGTTGTTATAACCCACCACTTTTTTTACTCTCAGTTGCATATCACTCGGAGCCATGTACAGCCCCACGCCGAACACGTAATTGACTTTCGATCTGGCGTATTCTAACACGTTTTGGTAACTGGCGATGGCCCGCGGGAGATCAACTGGAGAATTGATAGCATCCTCAACGTTGGAAACGAACTGTTTCTGAGCGTCGTAAGCAGTTCCCTTACCGAGGATGTTGGAACGCGTTATCGACTGCGCACCCAACAGCGCCCACACGTACGTTCGAATCGAGTCGTTCAAGCGTATTGTACCAGCACGAGTGAATTCTTTCGATGTTTTTGAGATCATTTTAGTCCAGGCTGTGGCTGCATCAGGATTGGTTTGCTTTATGTAGCTGACATGGATCTGTTCATTCGTTGTGGGGCCTGTAAATGTATGACGGTGTGGGTTGTATGTACCATCTGCAGAACCGGCTATATATGTTCCGGACCTGTAGAAGTACACGTAAACTATACCGAGACCATGGTTCACACCAGGAAGGCGAAAGTCTTTATTCGTTGGAATCTCAAACTCCCCACAAACACGTTCATAAGCGCGTTTATCATAGGGGTTATTCGTCATACTCCACGCTTTATCTTGGGGAAGAGGAGCACTTATTTCCTTCAATATTCGTCTCGTTTGATAATAAATATGAAACAAAATGACTGCCTTACTCAGTTCGTCTATACCGTAGTCTAGTGTCACACCCGACCCTGTCGTCGCACACCACACAGCAAAGTTGAGTTGGTTTTGCCAAAACTGCATTGGGTTTTGATTCCAGTTTACCACCGCCTGCGCGTTATTAACGGTCACGATATAGTTTTCAAAGATATTAATAAAGGTTGTTTTAAACCCCGTACTACCTACCACCACGATTTTCAAGTGTGCTAAGTCCATATTATAATATATAAATTATATATTATAATATGTACATAACACTTCCAGGAATAACGAGCGGTGAGGCCGTTCAGCTGACGCACGCGATCGATAATACGTCAGGCCAACTCGAAGTCGCACTCTGCGATATCACCTACCTACCTCAATGGACTAACATCAACGCCAGCAACAATAAGCTGTTCGTCAGTGGAACTCGCAGCCAGATAACTGACGGCTACTACAGCGTGTGCTCTCTAAACGACGAGGTCTTCAAACCCCTGGGAGCCGAACTCAAGATGAACGACTCAAACGGCACAGTGGTGTTAATCAACAACGGAAGAAACCCCTTGAGGCTCGGCCGACCATTAGCGAGGATACTCGGTATGTCTCCTGACGAGATAAAACCAACAACAACCGTCACAGGCACGAAGTTACCCGACCTAGTACCGTACCGAGAGCTGTACATTCATCTCGGTCAGGTGAGCACAACGTACAACATTCAAGGAGGTCACCCTTCCACTATACTGAGAGCAGTGCCGGTGAAAACTGAGAAATACAACGACGGTAGAACCGAGTCGTTTTCACCACGGCAGTATAAGAGATTAACCCAGGGCAACATACCTGAGCTGATAATATCGGTGTTAGATATAAATCATAATCCTGTAAATATAGGATACCTCAGCTTAACGCTTCACGTAAAATGACCAGCGCACAAGGGCCCGGAGTGAAAAAATGCGTCAATATCGGGATCTCCGACCTCGGAGACACGCGCGGTTTCGACGCTCCCGGAGTAGATGGTAAAACGTACGCCTTGCAACTGAACAACAACATTTACAAACGCGTTGAAGTCACCTCCGGTGGAACCCTAAGTGATATAGTAGATACCACAAGAGCAACAGTCAACACTAAGTACGCCCTTGTCAACACCGGTAATAACTGGATAATATACCCATCGTTCGGGGGTAAACTGTTCGACTTAGACGATGTTGAGAGCACTACCGTCGCCCGAAACAAGACATATATGCTCGTCTTCACCGAAGATGACAAGTGGGTGTTGTTACCCGATAACGACTGGTTTCTCAATATTGGACTCGGCTCCCCCTACGTGTTCACGGATAACAAAGACAACCACCTAAACAAAGTCGTGAACAATGGAACCCTGCTCGTGGCTTACGTCCCGACTCAGAGACGTAGCGTAGTCGTTAGCCCACTCGACACTATGGCAGCCCACATGCTATCGAGTAAACCGGCCATACAAAACGTGACATTGCAGTTGGTGTCTGAATTCGAAGGCGTGGTTAAGATACTAGAGAGTCTACCGGCAAACTCAACACTGATCATCAAAGTCTACCTAGGGGAACCATCGGGGAATGATGTCGAGATCGTGAAGGGGATCAAACTCGGGTGGGGGAAACGACACCAGTATCAAGTTTGCAACGTTTACGTGCGGGTGGGTGTCGGCTCCAACACCAGTCTGCAGGGGGTCAACGTGATCGTGGAAAACAAGATATCACTAACCAAGATCTTCCTGCCTGACAACATACACTTCATGGGTATGAAGTTCACCCCTGAATTATTATCAGAAAACCAGTTGGAAATTATATCGTAATAGTATAATAATGACCAGTCATCGTCCCAACACTACGCTTAACGACCTAGGAGATACGGAGGGATTCGATCAGCCTGGTGAGGAAGATGAATTATACATCCTGCACTTCAAAGACAACGTGTACAGACGGGTGTCGTTATCAGATTTAAAAGAGCCCAAATGGCTGATCAACTTAACACTCACCTCACCTTATATCACATTAAACGAAGATACGTTGGTCTCTAAGATTAGGAACAACGGTATCTGGGTCGGGGATTTCATTACGGAGGGTACCGTAGCAGCCACGATACATTTGTATGCCAAAATAAATAGGTTAAGTGCTGGACCAAACAATAAATTAACATTTAGCAATAATTATTTGAACACGTGGTCTCTTGATAGACTATCCTCCCCTTACACACTCATCATAGAAGTCTTCTTTTATTTAGACAATGAAAACACCTCAAGAGTACACCAAATTTTACCCGGGGTGTCAATACACTGGTTTGACGAACACGTAGACCAATATTGCCGTATTGTTATACAACGGGATACCCCCGCCCCCACGGGTCCTATAAACCGCTTAATAAGCCTCAGTGGGGTTTTTATTACAACAGAAAAGTTTATTAGACTCTCACCTATTACCATAACTGATGGTCTAGAACTTGTAGACTTCAAATTCATTGATAGACTTTTAACTGAAACCCAATTAAAATATCTTTCAAAATATATATTATAGGATGGGTCTGTACCCAGTCGTAGAGGAAGTAACGAAGACGCTGGAAACCGTAGATGGGTTCCGCTTGAGGCAGTTATGTGATGTGAAACGTCAACTAGAACAAGACCGTGACACGCGGAAAGCACTATGTAAGAAGTACCATAGAGCTTTCAATATCATGGACGGGGCTGACACTACCCTTATAGCAACCAGCATGGGACTAGGGGCGGCAGGTGTTGGGTTGTTAGCTACCATCGTGGCTGCACCTATAGTGCTAGGTATTGAAATAACAGCTGGGATAGCAGGGGTGTTAGGGTTGGCGCTTAAGTTAGTATCACGCAGACTGCATCGTAAGGCATTGAAACACGACGAGATCAGGGTTCTGGCCGAAGCAAAGCTCAACACAGTGAGTGAGCGTATTTCCACGGCACTCTCTGACAGTAAGATCTCAGAAGAGGAGTTTCGTTCAATCCTCTCTGAACTCACAAAATATAACGGAATGAAACAAGATATTCGATCCAAATCTCGTAAGTCTGCTATCAGTGAGGACGAGAAAAAAAAGTACATAGAACAGGGGATACAAAAAGCCCAACAAGCCTTTATTACGAACACCAAAGAGATCATAGGCGGTTCACGTTAAACTGTTTCATCGATATAAACGTGACAGCGGGTTTGTAAGAGAAGAATTATTGATCGTACCGTACGGCACAGTGTTACCTCCAACACACGTTAAGTAGTAGGGGTAATAATAGCAAGAGCTAAGGGCCCAACCAAAGCCTTATTTAGTAAATAAGGCTTTGTAGAGACTTTTTTTTAAAGTGGTCCAGAACCCCCATTGTATATACTACTCTCTAATTAATTGCACTTATCCAATTTAAAATTACTGATATCTCAAAATGTTATAGAGATATCAAGAACACATTTCGTGATATCTCTAAATGTTTTAAATATATCTGCAAAACAATTACGACCATAGTGTACATAATTGTATTACAAATTAATTCAAGATATCTTGAATTAAATTCAACATATCTGGAACTCAATTCTAGATATCTTGAAATGATCGGTACATATCCACAAATGTATTACGGATATCTTCAATTCAATTACAGATATCATTAATTCGATTATAGATATCTTTAATTCTTGCTATTTATGATATCTAAAATTGTTTTAGAGATATCTTGAATTGATTTGAAGATATCTTGAATCGAATTAGAGATATCTTGAAATGAATTAAGGATATCTTGAATGGAAACCATTTCAAGATATCTACAAATACTTCCGGCTACATATCTGTAAATACTTCCGGTTCCAAAATGGCGGCTGACCATGTGCAGCTGGTACAGGATCTCGTCTCCACAACGCGCCATTCAAGAAGTTGATGAGACTCAGAGTAGCGATGAATTTCAAGATATGGTGTCTCTTGTGAGGAGAAATTTTTCAAGGGTAAACAGAACTACTGACGGTAAGTTACAATGATGAGAACAATTTACTTCTATATATAGTTTGGACACTGAAGAAACATTTCTAATCTAATCAGATGAACGACTGTGTTTACACTACATCCCTTTTTATAGTCCTAGTAAGCATATGATCCGACAATGTGTATGAACATGTGCCGTATGTACCTTGTGTATACGGCAATCTTCTCCGAACTGTTACTATCAGGGGCATAGGTACCAGTATAGACAAATGCCCGGACTTACACGTGATTTTTGTTAAAAAGAATATTGTCGTTTGTAATTCTTGCCAGTAATACCTAGAAACATGTTATCAGAACAATTTTAAAATTGGTAATCCTCCCTATAAATCATACTTACAGTCTATCACAACAAAGCATTCCCAATACAGTCACTATATACAGTAAACACATTATTCTTCATATCATACATTTGAAAGGTATCTTTCTTTCAGTGATGCCTCAGTATGTTTTTCCATCAGCATGTGTGTGAATGTTTTGTTAAAATCATGATTATATGTGAATCATGACTGTAATGCAAATTTTTACAATACAATCGTCCTTAGAAGAAAACTAATGCGTGCCTCCATTCTGTAGTAATTCAGTTGGCTTTTAGGTGCAACCTACCGCGCTGACACTAAAACAACTGCGAGCAACGCGCCGAACTGTTATGCATACAAAAATTTAACAATGTTATTTGCAAGGGCTGAGGAAGTAATCTGGTCACTTTAGAGGAACAATGTGGCAAACAGAGAAAGCATAAGCCCGCTAGGACTGTAAAGATTGCCCAAGTGTTAGTATGTATATACTTCATGAACATGCGTTTCAATATAATTGCACATTGTTAATGTCACAGTAATACGTAATAACATGTCACATTACTTTTTACAAACATATGTTACTATAAGTACAGTTACTTCTGTCACTGCTTTGTTGGTAATATACACCATTTTCGGTCCATTTACAATTCTAACTATATCTCTTCACTTGCGATCATGGGATAGTTAAGCCAGCTTACTTTTCAACATCTGTAGCTAGTTCGTGTTATCAGTTTTATCATAAGCCAGGGGCTTTTTTGTATACACACATTAATTAGCCCTGTCAGCTCCAGAAATGTCATTCTGTTACAGTATTACCAGCAGGTCCTTTTCTGGGGCTTTGCTGCCACCAAGAAAAAAGTGTATATAAACAGATAGTTGAACGATGGACGGAGAAGCATGCATATGTAAATGATTTACAACTTATAAACCAGTAGAGGCTGTAGAGTAACGCCAACACAATTATCTAGGAGTTTGAACTTGTCTCCAAATTAAAAAGAAATCGCTTTGTATATGAGGAGATGATAAAGATAAACAAATAAAGTCATCAGGGAATTTCTTGTCTCCAAAAGTTATCTTTTTGTGTAAAATATGAGGAGAGGATATGAACCGACAAGCCCGTCAAAGATCACATAAACTCTAGGGAGGTACAGATACATAATCACTAATTGGCATCGTTATAAATGAAATCATTACAACTATTCTTTACGCTGTTTGATTAACTTAAATGTGTCTGTGTAAAACAAGTGAACCAGTTGAGTTCACAGCAGACCTACCATTTATGCACCCAAGCCAGGCATTGAAAAATACTTTTAACTCTCAGGAGGAAACTTCCCTAAGAGTTTGCTTGGTTTGTCTGTAAAAGGCCAGAAACTGTGCACAAATCTTCCACTATAACTAAGAACTTCTAAGCTTGATTTGTCACCATAGCTCTTAATTGTGTTAATTAAGGGTTGACAGATGAAAATGTGAGGCAAGATACCACTGTAACCAGATCACTGATGAGGATGTTGATCCGGCCAACCATAGCAGTTAGATATGTTTACTTTGTAACCCGGTTCACACACCATGAACCAAACGAAATCTAGATTTGCTTCACTTAGGGCTTCAGGGAGGGTAAAGGTCACATGCAACCAAAAAATCAAACAAGAATAATTAAATTTTTATTGTGTTCATTAAACTTCTGGCAATCTGATTGGTTAACTGGGAACATTTCTTTTGAGTTCATTTCCCAATGAATCTGAAAAAAATAAGCCACGCCCACCGAACCGGACTACTTTTGGACCTGAGGAATGTCGGGGAATACCTTTACACAGCGAGGGAATTCCCTTGTACTCGGGTACCTTAATGAACATTGGGTAAACATTGAAGTGATGCATTGTGGTTAACATGAACAAACAACTCAAAATTATCCGTGAACGTTAATAACGTTGCAACGCCTCGTTGCGCGTGTTGCGCACGTTGGAACATCAGTTCATGGCATCGCTATCCCAGTCACATCACACCCTCTTTCTACTTTGGAGGTGCTCTATGCTGATTGGCTAATGGTTTGGTAGGCGTGTCATTTTATGTAAATGAGTCACCTGAGTCATTACCGAAGTCTTACACCGAAAATGTTAATCGGTGGTAACAAAGATATCTGTTTCGATGAATGTGATTATGTTTAAAGAAAATATTGTTGAAAGGGTATAGTATTGGTTGCTGAATTTAATTATAAGGATTGACTGTGTATTTCTTTCGTTGCATTGAAGTATGAAACTAAAAACCAATGTGCAAACTTTTGTTCGCGGATTCTTACAAAAGTTTGCACATTGGTTTTTAGTTTCATACTTCAATGCACGAAAGAAATACACAGTCAATCCTTAATTAAAGCACAGTTATCACTTATTCACGATATATAAAATGCATTGCTGTTTAAGAAAAAACAAATAGACAAAATTATGAGCGTATAATCGCAAGTCAAAAGTGCAATATTTTGTACTGGGGTTTACCTCCCTCGAAACGAAGCAGCCTCGATACCGAGCCCAGTCAGAGATGGTGGGTGTGCACTCAAGTGTAACGCGGCTTTTTCATTGGCCACTGGTTCGTTTGCCGATACGTTTAGCCGGGTCTTTATTTAAGGCGTATAAACCCTATAGGTGTTAATTTCAAACTGCAAGTGGTCAGTGATTGAAGATGTGCATTGCATCTTGTCATTAACCGACACACAGGCAGACATTTAAGTGTCAATAAACCAGACATAGAATTTCCTCTGCGACAGTCTGCTTATCATAATCAACGTTTGTTTTGTATGTAACTAGTATATTACTTACTTGTTTGTGTACCGAGATTAGACTACTGCTCACGACCTCATACTGTCCTGATACTGCTTCACGCTCCGCGAACCTATTCACTGCGCATGCGTTATGAGCGCAGCATAGATGTTGAAATCGGGGGGAAATATTGAATCGTTTGAACTCTGATTTCGCGGGCTTTTTTCAGCGCGTTTTTTTTTCAACTTTATAGGCTGAATTGGCATTTCTGATAATTTGTTTCGGTACGTACATACCGAAAGGTATCAGAATCTGCAAAGCTATGTTTTACGTTGCATGTGACCTGTAAGCATTGGGGAAAATAATGTGGTTCAAGGACTGTGAGACAGGCTGTTTGCAAATCTGTTTTTCGATTCATACCTCAAGAACCGAAATGATACAATCAGTCCTGGAAATGCGCAACAATCAGTGGCGTAGCAGAAACTCCAAGTGCTTACACTTAGGACAATCCAAATTTTATGTAATCAAATTCCCACCGCCGCCAAAACAATACTGAAAAGCGTAAATTATAATTTCATGTCTCAAAATACAACATATATATGATAAGCAAACAAAACCAAAATAACTATGTGTTTACAGGAGTGTTCAAAATTGTTTAAATTAAGCCCCTAAAGCTGTAGTCCAGGTTTGCATTAAGAGTGATGTATTATTTTAATACTCGTTAATATATGCACCCAGGCCAGGCACTGAAAAAATACTTTGAACACTCGGAAAGAAACCTCCCCTAACATTTTGCTTGATTTGTTTCATAAATGCCAGAAACTGTGCACAAGGCTTCCCACTATAGCTCTTAATAGTGTTAAATAAGAGTTGACAGATGAAAATGAGAGGCAAGATATCAGATCAGTGATGAGGATATTGGTCCGGACAGCCATAACAGTTAGATATGTTTACTTTGTAACCCGACTACCAAAGTGAGTTAACTCACCCTCAACCTAATGAAATTTCACTTCATGTAGGGCTTCAGCATTGCCGGGAGGGTTAAGCATTGGGTAAGGTAATGTGGTTCAGGGACTGTGAGACTGGTTGTTTGCAAAATTCAACGCACATAATATAATGCAAACAAACAATACGCAATAATTATGCGTTTACAGGAGTGTTCAAAATTGTTTAAATTAGCACATGTTTACTCCCACAAATGTTGATACGAATGTTTGGCTTAGATATTCTTCGTGTGAAGTTGGTGCCAATTGTTTGCCATGCACTGTGTGCAAATAACAGCCAAGAATGGTCTTCCAGGTATCTTTCGACGTCAGTGTCCAACGTCTTTCTATGTTCAATGTAAACCTAATTGTTTGAAAATTGAAACCATACTGATACGTTTTGTCTGACAATCAAAAACGAAAGAGAAACCAAACGAATCACGATGGATATATAAGAGATTATTGAATTCATTGTTAAACTATTATAATGGTAAATAACTAAATCATTACAGACGAAGGGAGGCACAGAGGAAGGAGAAAGAGGATTGTGTGGAAAACTAAAATATTTCTACTAAAGAGGAGCAACCGGGACTTCTTTCCGTCACCTGCAGAGTGCAGGTTCCTTACCAGAAATGGATTTGGTAAGGTTTATGACATCACAAATCTTTCGCCAGTTTACAGTTTGAAAGGTGTTTAGCAGTTACTTATTATGCAGGCAAAAGGGCATTTTCCGAGGTGAAATTCCTTGTGAGGCGACAAGGATTTGCTTATTACTTAAGTAATGTCGCTTTGTTTAGGATAATGGCACATGTCTTCAGTTCTGGAACCTTCATTTAGTATATTAAGCTGAAGAATTTCGGCATCTAAGAAGGAATGTTTGGATAATGATACATTGCATTAGACTATGAAAATATGTTTGCTTTAGGAGAGGCTACAGATGGAGATTCCAACCTCATACGGCTGATCAGGACGTGGAGTCTAGGAAGATTGGAGGCACACATAATATCCCTATTTCCGAAAGTCCCTCTCTCCCTTGTCGGGTTCCAATATGCACGGTGTGACAAGGGAAAGAGGGTGACGATAATAGTCCTGCAGTCCCTCCAAGATCTTGAAAGAAAAATGGGAAAGGCCAAAGTAATCATCGTTCCCAACAGAGACATTCCACTGGTAAGAAAATGAGACTCAGTTCAGTCAATTCTGTAACCCTCTTAAAAGCACATCGTGAATAATATTACCAATGTTGTTTCATATAATTTTGACAGAACGAGACGGACCAGCAAGCGCCAACATTCCCAGAAATGTTACCACAAGCATCAACAAGTACAGAAAGTGTACAACAAGCGCCATCAATTGCAAGCCCGGAAAGTGTACACCAAGCGCCATCAATTGCAAGCCCAGAAAGTGTACACCAAGCGCCATCAAGCCAGCAACTCATACTTGATACACAGGAAAATGGATGGACTTTGGCAGGCACTCCTACAGTTCAGTTCCAAACAATAGGTATTAAAAAATCTGAAAAAATGTACAATAGTATTATCTGCTTAAAACACATGACTAAGCTATCTATGAAGGTTGGTTTCAAAGGTGTCATACAAACCCGTGATCATGGGCCTTATGAACAATTGTGCTTATATGCGCGACTTAACGATTAGAGACAGCACAGGACTCTTACATAATATTATACTAGTATTACCAGCTTAAGAACATCTGAGTATGGTACGGAATATAAAACTGCACCTTGCTCCTCACATGTCGGATATGTACTTGAAACGTCAATTGATTAGCATATGTATGACATTTTTTGTAAAACCTCTAACATTATATATCTTCGTGTTTATAGCTGAAAGTGAAAGCGACAGTGCGGTATCTGTTGAAGTCGCAGCCCATCTTAACCACGGTGAGTTAAAAGTAAATCTTCAGCGCCAGCTTGTTTCCTCAATGACAAATCTATGTGATTTCGCGCAAGCTGTTTACTCGGAGTCTATTACGTAATGTTGTCAACTCAGTTCGAACGTACTGACGATCTTCCTGAATCACTGGTCCGACATGGACAGCGTGCAACTAATATAAAATGCTGGACTTGGTCTCTTATAATGTTATGGAATTATCAGTTTTCCATATGTACAAAGTTATAGTAGTCGCTGGAATCATCTCTCTGCCATATGTGTTTAGTTACAGCATTAGCTAGAATTTTCACTTTGCCATGTGTGTATTATTATAACATTCACTAGAATTGCTATATGTGTACAGCCACAGTATTCACTGGAAAATCTGTACAAAAGACTGAATGAATTGGATTTCGGTTATAAAAAGAGTAATGTTCATTAATGAAGCTTTTGAAAACCTATATTGTTGTTATATCACCACGATGTAATATAGTCTAAACCTATCTAAGATCTTGTCGTGTTAATGAACTTTCCCTAAATGTATTTTCAGCATTGTCGACTCTTGAAAGTTTGCTGGACCTGGAAGGAGAGAGGCAGCTGACGGTTTCTCGTTCCAATGTGGTCGAGCCATTACTGCAGCAGTACAAAGACGATCCATCCATTCTGCAATCACGATTCCATGTTTCTTTCGTTGGAGAATCGGGTGATGATTTTGGAGGGTTGAGCAAAGATATGTTCACAGCATTTTGGACAGGAGTATTTGAATCATACTTCATTGGCGATCGATGCAAGGTGCCAAGTTTACCCTTCCACAGAGTTAGGAAGGAGTTATGGAAGTATGAATCAATCGGTTCCATCCTAACTCACTCGATGGCACTGACAAGATGTCTGCCATCTATGATCGCGAGAACCTCTATCATTGCAATTGTTTTCGACTCCGATGTGGATAAACAATGCATTTTAGAAGATTTCTTTCTGTTTTGTACCAGAGCAGAGCAGAATCTCCTGAAAAAGGCAATGTCGCATTTCCAGAGTCTTGATGAGAAAGAGATGGACTCGCTGATCACTTTCTTTAGCATTAATGGCTACATGGGAATGCCAAACCGTCGGGAAATCTCTGATCAAATCTCAGAAATTGCCCAGAAAGAGTTGCTTGATACACCGCGTCCCCTTTACGAGGCTATGAGACGTGGTATTCCAAGTTCACACATGTCATCATTCTGGGCGCAGTTGACGATTGATGAACTTTCAGCCCTTATCACCTCCCAGCGTCCTACTCCCACGAAGGTGGTAGATTGTATATTGGCTGAGGGGGAATACATCAGACCTGAGGAGGAGAAAGTCCTGTACTTCTTGAAACAGTTTGTGAGAGGACTGGATCAGGAAGATCTCATGTCATATCTGCATTTTGTTACAGGGTCAATCCACATGCCAGATGGGGGAATTAAGGTATCATTTACAAAGCTGGCAGGGGAACTGAGGAGACCCATTGTACACACGTGCTCAAATCTCATCGAAATAAGTGTGCTGTATTCCTCGTTTCAGGAGTTCCGTCGAGAAATGACACAGTATTTGAGGAACGAGTTGGCTTTCCATTTTTCGGTTATGTAAACTGAGAAGAAGGTGGATATCATATGTTCAGTATAGGAAATTTGGATGTTAAGCTGAATTAACGCTTGCTGCATGGAGATACAGTTGGGGTGTTTCCAGTTCAAGCTGAATTATGTCATACTTAAATGTTCAAGTTGCATTTTCTGAATACATTAATCTTTTGAAAACAACTGTTACAATTGTGCGACCAATGCTATGTCGGAAGGAGTAGTTAAAGAATATATACATTGATCCGCAGTGATGCTGTTAACGAAACAATATCTTGCACCTCACACAATTTAATGGAAAGAAAAGTGTCATACATGGTATAATACATAGTGCAACATCGAATCATCAGAAATATGCATGATTGGAGGTATGAGTCAAAGTCATGCATGACGGGAAGACAGGTGACGGTCGCATCTCATATATGAGTGTCACTGCTGAAAAATGCAGATTTGGATTTTGACGCACACGCTTTTCAACGACCTTGTGCACCACCATCAAATCAAATCACACCCGTCATAAGAACACATTAGGCCTACGATAGCATTCGTTTTACCAGAACTTTTCAGTAGACTACGGTTATATAACTAACTCAAATTGACAACAGAGGTCATTATGACAAAACTACACTCGTCAGAAAAACATCTACGCAAAGACAGTTTAAAGCAGTTAATTTCGATATATTTACAAAGAAATTAGTTCAGCACGCAATGACATATCTTGCGATTGAATGTGCGCCATTGTTAACCCTTCGAATCATATCTGTGTCATGATTAGTAGTCGTGTTTATTCAAGGGATCCTCCTGTTCAGACCCTGGCCCAGTTAGAAGCTTCTTTATACGAGGAATGTCGTAGACGGGTCCTTCATAGGATTAGGAAGGTGACATGAGGTATGAGGAGGAGAGCGCTAGCTGTCATACAGTCACATGCAGGTTACACTTAGCTTGGTATTGACCTTGAATCGTGCTAGACACGCAGAAAAATATTTTGAGTGTTTACATTAACCAATAAATTCTACATTAAATGTTCCTGGGATGTACTTGAACAGATATACCTGTGTATGAAAATGTGGATTTTTTTTCAATATAAGCAATTATGGTTATAAAATGAACAGGGATTACAATCATTTTGTCCTGTTTTATGAATAAAAGGATTCATAAGGGTCACTGATGTCACCCCGAGAAGTTTTATGAAGGTTTGGAACACCTATCAATGCAAAAATAAATTGGGTGCGTAATTAAGTTTTTTTAAACATTTTGAAAGCACTACGATGTGGTCCATGGTGCAAGAGGGTACTTACTGCCATAGAACCTAGGGCACGCATAGAACGCGTTTGGTTTAGCGATGACGGGATGGGAGACAACGTGTCTATCGACGTCAACGTGAACGTTTAGTGCCGACCTGCATTCGGCAGGTGGACAGGTTTGGTGGACTGGGATTATGGTGTGGGGAGCCATGTCCTACATGAGTAGATCAGAACTGGTGGTGGGTCAAGCTAAACGCCCCCTTGTATCCATACATGTTCAGTGAGTGAACTGAATTAATGCAATGACAACAACACATATGTTCATCCGGTATCGGAATCAGAAAATTACAATGTGAACTCATTTTTCGGTTTCAGTTATATGGTTCAAGCAATGAATACCGAAAAATACACAGTTTTTCAGATATAATGATACGGCATTATGGATATAACAATTGGAGTCGTTAAAGCGAATCTGGTCCCATACGTTTCACAAACCTGCAGGGACAGTATATTTGCGGAGTTATCAGAAATTATACAAACATTAATTACTGCGTACAGCACTTGTTTTATCACGTGTATTCATCCATAAACACGCACAATTATTAAGTAAATACTTTACAAACCCTGATACTAATCATAGGAATGTGCCGTGTACATTTTAAAAGTTAATCTACTGAAGATTAGTCGATGATACGTTGTCTTCTGTCCCTTGTTCGGGACAGTATTTATGAATTGAATAAACGGTCAAGTTCTATCACACAAGCAATAAATTTATCTTTGTGTGAAAGTTGTCCACTTGTAACATCCCTCAGACGACGATTTTGTTCATCGGTCAGTTGCAGAGATGATTGACTAAGATGCTCCATGTTGGTTGTGTTTGACACTGCATCAGTATCGAATCCGTACCTTCGAACGGCATCGACAAGACGGGTTTCAAACGTAGGGACATCGCCAAATATTTCTTCAACAGACGTGTGTCCAGAGTTCGCATTGTTCAGGATACCGTCAATCCACAGTTGTTCAGGCGAACGATTTCCTTCAGTTTTCATTCTGTGAGAGTTCCAACCACATCGAAAAGACGTCAGGCGACGGTTTATTTCCGGCACATAAACGAAGTGCAAAGCATAAATGTGCTGGCTATTCATTACATCTAGGATACCGTCACCCTAAAGGCATAAAACTCCTTGTAAAATGTTTCAGTCACCTCTTTGTGAACGTCACGCCATAGTCTCTCTATTCTCTGATTGTGAACCGATCTCCCAGTAATGTGACTTGCTCTTTGGTGGCCTCTGATCAAATTCATGGCATATGCAACTTTGATGTTTTCCATTCCATGATCGCTCCTAACCCTCGATGGAAGACCATACTTATCTGAGGCTTGAACAAACATTCTCAACACATCATCAGCCTTATTGTTATCAGTACATTCCAGTGCTGTTATGTACCGGGAAAAACCGTCAACGAATCCATGGGTTATCAGTGACCATCTGAAATTTATAGTAAGATATCGGGTCAATTTATAAGTGATATGCAATAATTACAACGGTCCATATTGGTAATAGCGCGTTTCATGTTGTGGAATATAATTAGTGGCTGAACTGAAATGTTCTATCTTAATGCAAAACAAACACACCTGTTGAGCTTCATGTGAGCATCCATGTGCCATAAACTGTTTGGGGATGGAACAGAATATGTACGCCTAGCTACTGTCCTCCCCGACCGTGTAGCTGTACCAACTGGGTCGACTGTCGCCAGGACTGTCCTGACTCTGCTGCGTTGGACGCAGACCCCATCAGAACGGAGATACCCGTTCATCATCTGTGAAATATATGAAGTATTGTGTTAAAACAACTGAAACGAATACGTTTAGTAGTATAGGGAATGATAGTTCTGGCTCACTTTCAAGAAATGTCTCTACAACGCCTTATTTACTAAATAAGACGTTGGTGGGCCCCTTAGCTCTTGCTATTATTACCCCTACTACAAAAAAGTTGGCGGTAATTACTGTGCCTTGGTAGGAGGTAATACTGTGCCGTACGGTACGATCAATAATTCTTCTCTTACAAAACCCCTACCCGGCCCATCCCTCAAGTAGTACAAGTTAGGTTCGTCGGCTTTCATATCCACTTTATCTATGTTGTAAGTTTTGACTGACCATATAGGATCGGTGGCTCGCTATCATTCCCTATACTACTCGTTTTCAAAAATTGAAATGTCAGTGTGTTACAGGAATATGAAAAAGTCTTATACAATCTCTCATCTTAATATAATTTGACGATGCGACCTAAGGGAGATTATGTACTTGCAAGACAGGAACGTCTGCAATGGATGAACTAGATCATGGTATACAAACGGTTGGGAAAGCTCAGGCAATGGCAGGATATGTCATATTTAATCGCTTCAATACGAAACAGTACAGTGCTACGAAATATCAGTGGGTGCAAACAAGGTAAAAGCCCAGAAGCAACAGTTTGTGATCCGAGATATGTAACTGCATCATGACTTTGTTCTTACTTCTGTCATACGGATAATACTGTACAGTTTATACAAGGCGTGAATATTGATTATAAATTAACGTACACATTGTTAATATTTACAGATATCGTTTCGAGTAGCTTATCAACATAACCCCTCACTTATTATATTTAGGTTTATACAAACCTCACTTCCTGCATTTGGGAAACTATCCTTTATGTCTCCCACTTTGATTCTAAGTTCATCATCGGTAAGATGCGTGTATTTGACTTTCATGGACATGGCGTTGGAGTACATCTTGTTGTATACGGTGCTTGCTGAACAAGTAAAGTGATTTGCTGTTTTGGCAGCTGTGTAACCCTTCTTAAGAAGACATGCGATCTGTGTGGTCGACATATCGACACTTGGTCTTCCTCGCTTCCCTGCAAGGTTGTATCAACACTTTCACATATGCATCGTATCACACCAATGAGTTTATGAGTAACATAGCAAGACTACTGAACAGTTTAAACGGAACAGTTTATAGTGAATGTCATAGGACATAAGGATTCATCATTGTACATAATTTCCACAACTTATACTATCGTTTGATCTTATTCATATTTTGCTCGTGTCATGAATGATATCGGCTGCAAAGGCATAATTTCGGTTTTATTTTTCATTCAGTATTTCAGGAATGACTACACTTTGATGAACGTGTGTCACGGTGTGACAAGTTTCACATGGCGGCCTAAGGGGAAAGAATACACAATGTTGTATATATGTTGCTCATGTAACTACAATGTGGAAAAGACTTAAAGGTGTATTAAATGGAAATTTATGTATTTGTAACCAAGATGATTTCCTGACAAACTGCTAAACCGGACAACCAAATAACGAAATCTGAATTAATGAAAATTATTACAGCTGCTTCACTAAAATAACATGAAAATATGACGAGTGATGAATACTTATGTCCCATGTAGCAGCATTCTAGATACGCGCCTTGGAGAGATGATACAGCTTGACAAGAGAGCCAAAAAATAGGCTACCTGATGGTTGTGGAATGCAGCCTTTAACATATAATGACCCCAGCATGACTAGCCCCAATGCAGATGTTTAATACGTTTTAAGTCTACCTTCTCACTGGGGCAATATATATATATATATATATATATATATATATATATATATATATATATATATATATATATATATACTGATGTATTCTGATATATTTATAAAGGATACTTACCGGACCGGACACGAATTCTTTGACTGTTGGTCATACTTGCTGCGCTTGGAGGGGGGTTCTCAACTTGTAAATTCTCGCATAAAGTGAGAAGCTGTTCGATTGGCTGTCTGACGGACAAATACTTCGCATTTCCAATTGAAGGCGATATACGGTGTAAATTGGATAAAGCAGTCTGGAGGAGTTGTTTAGCTGATGTAACATTGGCACTCTTAGTCAACAAACGCTCTATGTCACCCATTGTGGAATGAATACGATCAAGGACTTGCAGACAATCGTCAGTACCGCCCGCCATGATTAGAGATATTACCCACAATACATTACAGGCGGAAATATTTGAAGATATCTGGAAATCGTTTTAAATATCTCAATTCAAGATATCTTTAATTCATTTTAAGATATCTCTAATTCTATTCAAGATATCTTCAATTCAATTCAAGATATCTTTAAAACAATTAAGATATCAGCAATTCATCAATGTATTTTTTCTATTTGAGATATCTTTAATTCATTTCATGATATCTCATTCAATTACAGATATGAGCAATTCTTTTAAAGATATCATTAATATGAGTCAACATATCCTTAATTCAATTCGCGATATCATGAATCTTATTACAGATATCTATAATTTTTTCAATTCGAGATATCTTGAATTCAATTCAAGATATCTTCAATTCGTTTCCAGATATCTTTAATTGAATTCAAGATATCTTCAATTCAATTAAAGATATCTGTAATTCAATTGAAGATATCTATAATTCCTTAATAAATGTGAAAACGGCTTGCCATAGAGGAGCACGTCGACAGGCCCATTAAAAACTCTACTACTGCAACGATGTCTAACGACGATCCCACCATCGTGGTCGTGGCTCACTACGCTAAGGGTTATGACAACCATTTCATTTTGAACTCGCTCTTGGAACGTCTTACGCAAAAGCCCGAGTGAGTGAGTGAGTTAATGTTTAACGTCACATCGGCATATCGTGACGAGAACATTTAAATTAAATATATGCATATAGAAAAATCTGTCAACGAAGGACAGTAAAACAACTAGCATATCACAACTTTAAGTAAAACTAGTATGGAGAGTTAAAACTAATAGCACTATTTAGACAATACATAATAAAAACAGACTATAGATCGCCAACAAGTGAAGGTAGATCACCACACTAGGGACCATGGGGACTTACAGTACCTTTGCTACCTGCATGGACCCTAGTTGGATTTACATCATCCCCTCAGCTGCTGGCGATTGTACGAAAGGTTAGCCAAAATTAAAACAACATGAATACTACGATTAAAAACCTGGTAGACTTAAATTTACTGTGAATGTTTGTGGACTTACGTACCCTCTCAGGAGGACAATAATTTTACAATACTTCAACCCCCTTTGAGGGTACAGCCACTAACAATTCAAGTTACTAATTCAAACTACCAATCATTAAAATACATCTATTTACAGAAACATACTATTCAAAATTCACCCAAAAAATCAATTTCTTTTAAAAAACCTATAATAAAATGAGAATTAACGTTGGTAAAAAGATCCTTCATTGTTTTAACTGTAAAATATTTATCCCTTGTGATGGAGAATTCAACACAGTCAAGCAGAATATGCTTGACCGTGACTCTCTCATCACAAGGGATGCAAAATCGAGGATCCTCACCTTTCAACAGGTATGCATGAGTATATCTAGTGTGGCCAATACGACATCGTCGTAGTGTGACCTCTTCAAATCTGGACTGACAACCCAAGTGGGTATAACCAATGTAAGGTTTTATCTCATGTAATTTATTTATACCCACTTGGGTGTCCCACTTCTTTTGCATCAGATCACGGATATAAGATCTAATGGTGGCTTTGTAATCACTATAGGGAATAAGAAGCGGTGTCACAGATTTGTTTAGTGCTGCCTTGGCAGCAAGATCGGCCATTGTGTTCCCTGAAATGCCTACATGGCTGGGTAACCAAGAGAAGACGATGTCGTATTGGCCAGTAGCAAGATTATTATACAATTCAATAATGTCAATTAAAAGTGGATGTTTACATGATAAATTTTTAATCGCCTGGAGACAGGAAAGAGAGTCTGAATAGATTATATATTGTTTACGTTTAGGGTGTCTTTGAATATATTTGAGAGCTGTTAATATGGCGTTAGCTTCAGCTGTAAAAATAGAACTACTGACTGGTAATCTAGAAGATATTGTTCTGGATCCAATGACAGTGGCACAAGCCACAGCGCCACCATCCTTGGACCCATCTGTAAATGATGATTTATAATTGCTATATTTATGTTTTAGTTGATTATATTTTTGCTTATATTGTAATTCATTAGTCTCTGATTTTTTAAATGTGGTCAATGTTAGGTCTACTTGAGGCCTGACCAACTGCCAGGGAGGAGAAGAAAGAAGACGGGAGGGAGCTATGTTTTCCAGCTGAATCCCAGCAGCAGAAAGAAAAGGTTTAATTCTATGTCCCAGAGGCGGGACAAGAGAAGACTTTTTGTTGTATAAATCCTCATAAAGGGGATTGAAAACACAGTTATATGCAGGGTTAGAATGATTAGAGTATAATTTAGTAATGTATTGTAAAGCTAACTTTATACGGCGCTGCTCAAGAGAAGGTTCATCAGCCTCAACATAGAGACTGTCAATAGGTGAAGTTCTAAAAGATCCAAGACAAAGTCTCAGACCTTGATGATGGACAGGATCAAGAAGTTTAAGATTGCTTTTGCAGGCTCCCCCGTAAACGATTGAGCCATAATCAAGTTTAGAACGAACAAGTGATCGATAGAGATGGAGAAGGGTAGCTTGATCCCCTCCCCATTTTGAATTTGAAACAACTTTCAACAAGTCAAGTGCTTTCAGGCATTTAGTTTTAAGTGATTTAATATGTGGTAAAAAAGTTAAATGTGAATCAAAGATTAGACCCAAGAACTTGGCTTCCTTCACAACTTTAATGGGCGTGCCATCTAGAGATAGTTTATGGTCTTTATGGGGTTTATATTTACGACAAAAATGTATACAGTTAGTTTTCGATTTAGAAAAATTTAAAGCCGTTTTCAAGACACCATTTATTTATTTTGTTTAAACAAAGCTGCAGTTGCCGTTCAATGGTATGCATATTTTTCCCACGACAAGAAATATTAAAATCATCCACAAATAACGATCCATCAATTGAATCGTTTAAAACTTTTGATAAACTATTTATCTTGATGCTAAAAAGTGTGACAGACTGAATACTGCCTTGTGGAACACCCTGATCCTGATTGTAATGATCAGACAGGGTAGAACCCACTCTAACTTGAAACTGTCTGTTATTTAAAAAGTTGGCAATAAATTGAGGTAAACGACCTCGCAAGCCGAAGTCATGTAAGTCTTTTAAAATACCATATTTCCAGGTAGTGTCATATGCTTTTTCGAGATCAAAAAAGATAGAGACAGCATGTTGTTTATTAATTAGTGCGTTTTTAACAAATGATTCTAAACGCACTAAGTGATCGACAGTACTTCTGCTTTTACGGAAACCACACTGTATATCAGTTATAAGGTTATTTGTTTCCAAGTACCAAACAAGTCGATTATTTATCATGCGTTCCATGGTCTTGCAAACACAGCTAGTTAACGAAATCGGCCGATAGTTGGATGGATCGGTATGATCACGTCCAGGTTTAGGTATGGGTACTACTATGGCGTCACGCCATGATGAAGGAAAGTTACCCGATGTCCAAATATCATCAAAAATATTGAGAAGAGTTTCTAGGCAGGATTCTGGTAAGTGCTTCAGGAGTTGATAATGTATGTTATCAGCTCCTGTAGCAGTATCATGAGCTTGATTAAGAGCAGTATGGAGTTCATGAATAGAAAAAGTTTCATTATAATCTTCCCCATTATCTGAGTTGAAATTAATAGTTTTCTTTTCTTGTTGTTTTTGATAGTGTTGGAATTTAGGTACATAATTAGAAGAGGAAGAGTGTTTAGCAAGGGTTTCACCCAGTTTATTTGCGATATCTGACTTATCAGTAAGTACTTGATCTCCATGTTTAAGATGATTGACACTAGATTTTGTACCCTTACCTTTAATTTTCTGGACCATATTCCATACCTTGGACATAGGTGTCCGAGAATTTATTTTAGATGCATAATTTTGCCAAGATTGGCGTTTGTTCTGTTTAAAAGTACGCCGTGCTTTAGCATTTAAAATTTTGAATTTGTTTAAATTATGCACCACAGGATGGCGACGGAAATAATGTTCTGCTTTTTTCCTTGCCTTCCTAGCTTGTTTGCACTCATCGTTGAACCATGGTTTTCTTACGTGTGGAATACAGAGGAATTTGGTATACACTCATCAGGTATGGAGTTCAGTTGATCAGAAAAAGATTTAATAGCATCTGGAACGTCAATAAAACGTTCAGGTTTAAGTTTTTCAGCACACAATGTTTCATATAAAGCCCAGTTAGCCTTTTTAAAATTTCGTCGTTATGATGGAGGAACATCAGATGGAGTTATAGGTTTTAATACAGTAGGAAAATGGTCACTTCCACACAGGTCATCGTGGACTGACCATTCAAATTCATTTAGTAGTTCTGAATTTGTCAATGACAAGTCAAGAGCAGAATAGGTCCCCGTACCAGGGTGTAAATACGTGTTGGAACCATCATTATAAATACATAAATCATTATCAGAACAAAAGTCCTGCAACAATTTACCTTTAGTGTTTATATTTACACTACCCCAGAGTGGGTTGTGCCCATTTAAATCTCCCATTATAATACAGGGCTTCGGGAGCTGGTCATATAGAGCTTGAAGATCAGTTTTGGCAAACGTCGAAGACGGCGAAATATAAAGAGAGCATAGCGTAAATGCTACATGTAAAGTAACTCTCACTGCAACAGCCTGCAGATTAGTATTAAGTGAAACATGGCTTTGAATAACGTTTTGTCTGACTAGAACGGATGATCCGCCAGTGGCCCTATCACCCGGAGGTGAAAAACAATGATATGCATTAAATTGACGAAGGTCAAATGTATCTGTTTGTTTTAAATATGTCTCTTGGAGACATATCGCTGAAGGTGTAAAATCTTGGACTAATAGCTGTAATTCATGTAAATTAGTCCTCAATCCTCTGCAGTTCCACTGTATAATATTATTAGAATAAACTATCTTTTGGGGGGATTTATTGGGGATCTACCCCGCACTCTTTTGGAGGGCGACAAGCTATGTGCCCTAGAATGGACGTTTTCAGAAATGTCCATGTCTTCAAGAGACCCGTATTTATTAAACAGTTGAATTTTGTTCTGTGACCCTTTAGGAGCTCTGCCACTTTGTTGTCTTGACGCATCAGGCTTTGGCTTCGGTTTACTTTTCACAGTTTGTTGACTATCAGCTGTCGATTGAGACTTTGAGTGTGACTGAGATGATGATTTGTGATCAGAAGAAGACTTTGAGGTACTAGGAAGTGATTCCTCAGTCTGAGATGATATGGCAGGGTACAAAAGCTGTGGAGAATCACAATTTACCCAAGTCAAGGTAGTTTGGCAGCCTGTGGATGATTTTGTTATTTTAGGGGTAGACTCCAATGAAGTTTTTGCTACTGTAGCATAACTTTCTGGAAGATCAGACCTCTTTACCATTCTTTTTGCCTCAGAAAAGGAGATATTTTGAGTAAACTTTATTCTGTTTATCTCCATTTGCTCTTTCCAAACAGGACACTGTTTTGAAAATGAGGAGTGGTCGCCTGAACAGTTGGTGCATTTTTTGACGTTACTGTCACAATCTTCTGTTGTGTGTGTCTTTTCACTGCAGTGAGCACACACAACAGACAATGTGCAAGTATTGACACCGTGGCCGAACTTTTGGCATTTGAAACACCGAAGGGGATTCGGAATGTACTTTTCCACACTGATATTACAGTATCCAGCTTTAAGTGATGTTGGAGCAGTAGGTGATGAGAGAGAAAACAGATAGGTATTAGTTTGAATAGTTGTGTTGTTTTTACGGGTTGTGAAACGTTTGACATATAATACACCCTGATCTTTCATTTCGGAAGCGATATCAAGTTCAGACATGTCTGCCAGTAAGCGATCTCGATCACGTACGATTCCCTTGCTCGTGTTCAGTGTTTTGTGGGCCGTGACAGTAACCGGAGTGCCAACGAAAGTGTCAGTGTTCAAAAGGTTCGTTGACTGTTGCCCTTTGGCGCACTCGATCAACAGTGCACCAGAACGTAATTTTCTAATGTTCTTTACATCACCGGCAATGCCTTGAATACCTTTAGACACCGCAAAAGGGTTTAACTTTAAAGGTGCATTATCTTTGGTCTCAATGACAATAAAACGTGGCCAGTAGTCAATGTGTTTAGACGGTCTGAGGTCATCAACAGGGTCATTTGCTCATTTGACGTTTGCTCTTTTTAGGGGGGGTTTTCGTAAGCCGTGGTGAGTTATTTAGGTTTCATCATCCGAGCTCCCCACCCACCACGGAGTATCACAAAGACAATGCTAAAGCAAGCGGGCCTCCAGCCTGCAGCACCAAGGATACCCGGATGATATACTCCAGCAGAAGAATTATGAATAATTGATCCACCAGATTGGCCCATGAGCCATCGCCTTCTGGGCATAAGACTCTAGGCAAAGTGTTGAACGTCAGAATTCAAATCAAACATGTTTATAAAAATAAAACCAAGACCAAAATTACATCAATTTCAAATTATACTTGTGCAATGATGAATATACATAGATTCCATGCACAGGGCTTGGCATGACCAGCCGATTGGTCGAACCGGGCCCATTCGACCACCCGTCTAGGCGAAGTCAGGGCCAAAGTGGTGTATTGAGCAACAGGAACACGGTTGCAAGCTCCTATTGCCCTCAACCACCAGGATCCCTTCCTCCGCCGACACGGGCCGCAACCCACGGCAAACGGGTTGGTGGACCAAATATTCCCCCGGGTCCACTACGGGGGTGTTGGCGAGCTCTTAGCGTTACCCAGCACCCACCACGAGGAGGTGGCTCGCCACGGGTGCCGCAAAAGCCCGAGGTCATATTGAGCGGTAGTAAGATTTTGAACATGTCTGTTGGTAGGCTCATGTTTCGCGACTCCCACAACTATGTCCCCACAGCTCTGAGTAAATTCTGCGAGACCTTCGGTTTGGAAAATGGTGAAAAGGGATATTTCCCTCATCTCTTTAATAAGGTCGGCGTGAACCAGACTGTTGTCTGCTACAGTCTAACCCCAAAACTTTTCTACGATCCAGATAGTATGTCCCGCAAAGCGCGAAAGGCCTTCCTGTCGTGGTATCGGAAAAACAAGCGTAAAACTTTTGACATGCAGGTCGAACTTTGAAATATTGTAGGCAGGATGTGACCATCTTAAGGCGCGGTTGCGCAAAGTTCATAAACATAGTCTCTGAACTATGTCAATCCATTTTACGAGTGTATCACTCTGCCCCACGTCTGCATGTTGACATTTCGACAAAAGTACCTCAGACCCGATATCGTAGCCATACCCCAGGTGGATACGGGGACAATCAACTGCGATGGTCAGAAATAAGTGCCGAATGGTTAGCTTCTCTCGAACGCAACTGAAGCCTTCAACTGGATTGTGAAGTATCCTTCACCTGTGGTGCAGATGGCCACGTCGACGACGACGACGTATGGTACAGCGACGACGACGACGGCACTAGGACCGCGAAAAGAGCTCATACGTACAAGGTAGACGTTTACGATCCGGTCTCTAAAACGGCGTACGAATTCCTAGGGTGTTTCTGGCATGGGTGTATGACGTGTTTCCCACGTAAGCGAAACGTCAAAGTACACTACGGCTCAGGCACTACCCTGGCAGACAGACACGACCGCACCATGTATCGACTAGGTCTTTTACGGGAGCATCCGGAAGTGTCTGCCATACACGCCATAGGGGAATGCCAATACAAAGCCGGAAGAGCGAGGGAAGACGAGTTACCCGAAGAAGCTGTCTCGAGCCTCGGGACGCGTTTTACTGGGGGTCGCACTAATGGTGTACAATTACACAAAAAGTGTAGGGAGGGTGAAAAGATACGTTACACGGATGTATGCTCGCTGTACCCATACGTGTGCATGAGAAATGTCATGACACTGAAATGTCAGTAATATCAGTTTTCTGCTACCCATGTTGTAATGAAATGCACTTTATCATGCTATTATACCTGCCACACAGTCGACAAATTATCCGCTCTGTTACGTCACGTCTTGACCAAACGACAACCAGCGTCCTATCACATATCGACCCCACTCACATTTTATTGTAAGGGGTTGCAGATGTTTTTGTTCCTCCCCCAACACCCTTGTCATTACTGTTGTGCACAAGCGAGTCCTCTTTATCTTCTCTAATTCACGTGTACTCTCCCTATTCCCGGCTGTTTGGCATTTAACCCCCATTTCACAGATGGTCCCTCACTGTCACTCAGGCTAGTATGGTGAAGCTAAGTGCTCATTATATATGACTAAAAAGACAAACCGAAACCCCGAAGGACACCCCAACCACAATGGCAATGACTAATGCCCAAATGTATATAATGAAACACAATGTTCTGTATATATTGGCTCTCAAATACTATCTGCTATGTACATATTGATTAGTTAGTTATCAGTCAGAATTTTCACATCTATTTATTACATACCCAAATGAATACTACACACCTCAACACGTTATAGCTGTTATTCTACACCATTTAAGTCACCTTATTCAGTGTAATAATGAATGACTTTTGTCTTCATATCTAAAACTGTCCAAAGAAATCCACAGGACACAAGGCATGGTATAAGTCTAAATAGTACTAATGTTTAGGCACTGGCCATGTAAGGAAGAAGGGAACATATACAGAGTTAAACTCAAAATTTGAACACTGAATGAGTGATGTGTGAGGAGTGATTGATGTCTTGGGGTTATGAATGAGTATGCATGAGGAAGTAGTAGAGTAGTGATGAGAGGAGGAGGTGTCAGCTGTAGGAACCAGGTACAGATCAACCACAGACAAAAGAGCCATCACGCCATTGTCTGGGGACCCTGGAGAGACACCAGTAGTTGTAGTACGATGAAGGAAGTAGTAGTTAAGTGATGAGAGGAGGAGGTGTCAGCTGTAGGAACCAGGTACAGGGCAACCACAGACAAAAGAGCCATCACGCCATTGTCTGGGGACCCTGGAGAGACACCAGTAGTTGTAGTACGATGAAGGAAGTAGCAGTTTAGTGATGAGAGGAGGAGGTGTCAGCTGTGGGTAATCAGGTACAGGACAATCACAGGCAAAAGAGCCATCACGCCATTGCCTGTAACCCTGGAGAGACACCAGGTGTTTGTCGCTCTGCGACAGGGTTAGCTGATGGATTCCACCATCTAACCTGTCCCTTGGCCACGGATAGGTCCACAGGCGTGCTCGATACCCATGACCAACCCTGAGCTAACATTATGTAAACTAAATATTGGAGATGACAATTTCAGTGTGGCAGGACAATGGTTACAAACTGGTCACAAGGGACAAGTCCCAAGAGGTGATGGACATAATGGAAAAGATGAATGAAATATTAGTGATATAAAAAGGACATACATGTAGTTTATGACATATATGACATTACACAGCGCTTGGAAGTGACTGTACTATAAGTGGCCATACATGTAGGATACATAATGTTAGCTCAGGGTTGGTCACAGTCGTCCATGTACTGGACATTCACGGGAGAGACACAGCACCACCTCCCCTAAGTACAACCATCCAATCCCCAGTGCGATGCAGGAGGAATAGGTGCAACCTTCTATCTCTCCGTGCGATCTATAGTTGAATTGCATGGGCCACCAATCGTGACGAAATATCGTGGTTCTCAGCGATGTTCTCACAAGTCGGCGATTCCACAGTTCGGCAGGGGTGTTACCCTTGGAACTGCAACAGTCATTAGGGTTATTAGAAAAAAAGGTGTTTGCGAAGTGGTTTGCTTAGTTAGAGAGTGTAATTATTCCCCTTCGTTATATTATATTTGTGCAATTTATTTGGTAAACCCTAATACACCTTTACTTGTATCATGGCTTCATCAAACACTCACCGTGTGGTTGATATCCTCGACGACGCATTCACCCAACGATCCCCACCGGTTAGTATCCCTTATAAACTATGGGGTAAATTGTGTCGCCTCTCCCTCGTCCTTAAATGCCTGTTTTCGTACGTTTATAATATGGGGGACCCGAGGAATTCAACTATGCAACGAGCAGGCAGAAAATTAAAAAGAGGCATCTTTTCCTGGCAACCAGCTATTTCACAAAATTAAAGAAAACAAACCCAATATTACACCCACCCAACCGCGCCGTCGAGGGAAGCCAAACCAATATATACTTAGATATTGCTACAACCTTATATACATCGTGTTGTATCCAATTAGCCTGACTGCAGCGATATGTATATCTATTATCATGTATGAATTGTTGGTTTATAATATTGTAACCTGTATTATTGTATCAAATTAACCTGACATGTCCGTTTTTACTTAAATAACTAGAGGGTATGTACTTCCGTGTTATTCATATACATATCCATTATCATGTACGAATTGTTGGTTTATAATGTTGTAACCTGCATAATATGGTTGTGAACAATTAACTCCATGGTCACAACAAGAGTAGGCAGAATGCCAAACTAGCAGGATCGCTGACAAAGGCCTGGGTTTTGACATCACAGTCCTTTAGAGTGTGGGGACACACTCTTCAGCAGAGGAGGGATCGTATCAGAGGCATGGAATTATTCATTATAATAATAGCGAATCATGGCCGAGGAATTATTATTGTGGTTATAATATTTAGATCTAGGGATGATGTTATTAATAATAAGTGATCAAGGTGTTCTAATAGTATATTTAGAATGGGAAATAATAAATATAGGCCTGTGAGGTAGAAAACATATACAATGTAGGAGAGGTAGGTAATCGGCTGCGGAGGAAATAAGCATGAAAGTAGGTCGTCAGGACTTAGTAGGGGCAAGTCAAGATGACTCATAGATTAGGTAACGGGATAGGGACGGTACCATCAAGATGGAGCAACTTGTCCGGGGACCTCGGCAGCAGTTCGTAGTATTCCACGGGACATATATGGTTAGGAGGTAGAAACTTGGAGTTTTGTGGAATCCACCTCACAGCTTTACAAATATGGTATTGGGGGTACGGAATAAGGATGGGGGAGTGAAAAAGCATGCAGGGTTAGGGGTTTTGACCAATGGGCAAAAAAGAAGAGGGTGTTGGCTGTGATGTAGGGACCCAGCTTTCAGCGGTAGCAAAGCCCAGGGTCGGGAGTCTGGTGCGCTCCCACTCTTGGTGTTTGGTCACAAGGAATGGTCGGAAAATTATCTTAAAAGGCACCAGCATTTGGCTTAAGACAGAAGCTTTGTGGCTGAAGTCTTATAGAGTGACCATAGAGTGGGTTGTTCAGCACCACAGTTTCAAATAAACTATTGAACGAAGATCATCGTCTTGTGGTTGCTGGAGGAACTACGGTAAAGCTCCAAGGGCCCCCGGGTACTGACATTGTACCTCTCGCACATCCCCTAACGTCAGGACCGAAGTACGGGGATATACCGTAGTTCGGGTAAGGACCCGCCCATCGCAGGCACGGGATTCGACCAGGTAAACGACATCTACCTGGCAGCTAACGGAGATGATAGCATACCTTGGAAATATACTCCCGTGTTTTATATATATATATATATTATCATGTATGAATTCTTGCCATGTATTCCTTTCTGATTTAAAATGTTGTAACCTGTATTATATTGTTGCGAGCAATTAACTCCATGGTCACAACAAAAATAGGTAGAGAGCCAAACTAACACGATCGCCGACAGCCACTTGGGTCTCGACATCACAGTTCTTTCGAGTGTGGGGACACACTCTTTGGCAGAGTGAGGATCGTATCAGAGGCATTGAATTATTATTATGGTTATAATATTTACATCTAGGGATGATGTTATTAATAACAAGACCAGAGATCAAGGTGTTCCAACAGTATATTCAGAATGGGAAATAATAAATAAAGGCCTGTGAGATAGAAAACATAAACAAGGTAAGAGAGGTAGGTAATCGGCTGCGGAGGAAATAAGCATGAAAGTAGGTCCTTAGCGCTTATTGTGGGCAAGTCGAGATGATTGATCGAGTAGGTAAAGGGAAAGTGACGGTACTGTCAAGATGGAGCAACTTGTCTGGATAATTGTCCATCGTTGGGCTATTCACAGTTCGGCAGGGGTGTTACCCCTGGAACTGAAACAATTGGTAGGAATTATTGTTAGTAGGTGTTTGCGAAGTTGGTTTGCTTGGTTGGAGTGAGTAATTATTTTCCATAGTTATATTGTTAGTGTAGAACTTGTTCAATTCTACATTGCCTATTATCGTAAAAGTAGTGAGTGAGTGAGTGAATATTTATCGTCACATCGGCAGTATCTCAGCCATATCGTGACGAGAACAATACAAAAAAACCATGATATATATCAATAATACTTGAAACAATCTAAAATCTGTTGACAAAGAACAGCAAAATCACTAGTATATCACAGACATTCATTTAAATCTAGTAATGATATCTAAAACAGTTTAATTACTGAGAACACTACAATATAAAAACGGGCTATAGATTGCCAACAACCGAAGGTAGATCACCATACTAGGGACCATGGGGACTTACAGTACTTTTGCTACCTGCATGGACCCTAGCTGGATTTACATCATCCCTTCAGCCGTTAGCAATTTCGTGATATCTAGCCATATATTAAAACTACACGTATGCTACGAGTAAAACAGTGGAGAGCTTTAATTTACTTCGAATGTTATGGGGCTTACGTACCCTCTCGGGAGGACAATAATTTTACTGTACTTTAACCCCCCTTGAGGATACTGCCACTAACAATGTCAGTTACTAATTGAAACTTCCAGTCGTAAAATATTTATCTATTTACAGCTCAGACAACAAATCTAACTCTTTTAAAAAAGCAATAATTAAATGAGAACTATGATTAATAAAAAGATCCTGCAAAGTTCGTGATGTAAAATATTTATCCCTTGTGATGGAATACTCAACACAGTCAAGCAAGAGATGCTTGACTGTGATTCGTTCATCACAAAGGATACAAAACGGAGGATCTTCACCTTTCAATAGGTATTGATGTGTATACCTGGTGTGGCCAATACGGCATCGTCGGATGATGACCTCCTCAAATCTGGACTGACAACCCAAGTAGGTGTAACCAACATAGGGGTTTACCGCATGTAATTTATTGATACCTACTTGAGTGTCCCACCTCTTCTGCATGATATCCCGGATATAAGATCTGATAACAGCTTTATAATCAGAGTAGGGGATAAGAAGTGGTGTCACAGATTTGTTGAGTGCTACCTTCGCAGCACGATCGGCCATTGTGTTCCCAGTAATACCAACGTGGCTGGGTAACCAACAAAAGACGATGTCGCATTGGCCAGTAGCAAGTTCATTATGCAATTCAATAATTTCTATTAAAAGTGGATGTTTACATGATACGTTTTTAATCGCCTCAAGGCAAGAAAGAGAGTCTGAATAGATTATATATTGTTGATGTTTAGGGTGCCGTCAATATGGCGTTTGCTTCAGCCGTGAAAATTGAACTGCTATCGGGTAATCTGGAAGATATTGTTTTAGATCCAATGACAGTAGCACAAGCCACTGCGCCACCGTCCTTGGATCCGTCTGTAAATAAGGATTTGTAATTGCAATATTTATTTTTTAGTTGATTATATTCTTGTTTGTATTGTAATTCATTAGTTTCTGATTTTTTAAATGTAGTCAGTGTAAGGTCTACTTGTGGCCTAACCAACTGCCAAGGAGGAGAGGAAATCAGACGGGAAGGAGCTATGTTGTCTAGCGCTATGCCAGCAGCAGAAAGGAAAGGTTTCACTCTTAGTCCAAGAGGCGGAACAAGGGAAGACTTCTTGTTATACAAATCCTCATACAGAGGTTTAAAGGCACAGTTAAATGCAGGGTTTGACTCGTTGGAATATAATTTGGTTATATACTGTAAAGATAATTTTATACGGCGTTGTTTAAGAGATGGTTCATCAGCCTCAACGTACAGGCTGTCGACAGGTGAAGTTCGAAATGAGCCAAGACAAAGTCTTAGACCTTGATTGTGAACAGAATCTAAAAGTTTTAGGTTGCTTGTGCAGGCTCCGCCATAGACGATGCAGCCGTAATCAAGTTTTGAACGTATCAATGATCGATAAAGTTGCAGGAGAGTAGCTTGATCCCCTCCCCACTTAGAATTAGAAATGACTTTCAACAAGTCAAGGGCCTTCAGGCATTTAGTTTTAAGGGACTTAATATGCGGTAAAAAGGTTAAATGCGAGTCAAAAACTATACCTAAGAACTTAGCTTCCTTTACCACTTTGATGGGAGTGCCATTGAGAAATAGTTCAGGGTCCTTATGCAGTTTATATCTTCTACAAAAATGTATACAATTAGTTTTCGATTTAGAAAATTTAAAACCGTTTTCAAGACACCACTTGTTAATTTTGTTTAAACACAACTGCAGTTGTCTTTCAATAGTACGCATATTTTTACCGCGACAAGAAATATTAAAATCATCAACAAAAAGTGATCCATCAATCGAATCATTTAAAACCTTAGATAAACTGTTGATTTTAATGCTAAATAAAGTGACAGATAAAATACTGCCTTGTGGGACACCCTGATCCTGATTATAATGATCAGACAGGGTAGAACCCACTCGGACTTGAAATTGTCTGTCATTTAAAAAGTTGGAAATAAATTGAGGCAATCGGCCTCGCAGTCCAAAGTCATGCAAATCTTTCAAAATGCCGTATTTCCATGTAGTGTCATAAGCTTTTTCTAAATAAAAAAATATAGAGACTGCATGTTGTTTATTAATTATAGCGTTTTTGACAAATGATTCTAAACGCACTAAGTGATCAATGGTACTTCTGTTTTTACGAAAACCACACTGAATATCTGTTATGAGGTTATTGGTCTCTAAGTACCAAACTAGTCTATTGTTTATCATTCGTTCCATGGTTTTGCAAACACAGCTTGTGAGAGAAATTGGTCGATAATTTGAAGGATCAGTATGATCACGTCCAGGTTTAGGGATTGGGACTACAATAGCATCTCGCCACGAAGACGGAAATTTTCCCGAAGTCCAAATGTCATCAAATATATTTAAAAGGGTTTCTAAGCAAGATTCTGGTAAGTGTTTCAGGAGTTGATAATGTATATGATCAGCTCCTGTAGCAGTATCATGAGCTTGTTCAAGAGCAGTATGAAGCTCATGAATAGAGAATATTTCATTATAATCTTCACCATTATTTGAACTGAAATTTATAGCTTTCTTTTCTTGCTGACTTTTATATTTCTGAAATTCAGGCACATAATTTGAAGAAGAGGAGTGTTTGGCGAGGGTTTCACCTAGTTTATTTGCGATATCGGATTTGTTTGTCAGTAGCTGATCACCATCTTGAAGGTGTTGAATGCTGGATTTAGTGCCCTTACCCTTGATTTTCTGAATCATGTTCCATACTTTTGATATCGGCGTACGTGCATTGATCTTTGATACATACGTTCGCCAAGAATGGCGTTTACTTTGCTTAAAAGTACGTCGAGCTTTAGCATTAAGAATTTTATATTTGTTCAAATTGTGGACCATAGGATGGCGGCGGAAATAATGTTCAGCTTTTTTCCGTGCCTTCCGAGCCTGTTTGCAATCGTCGTTGAACCACGGTTTTCTAATATGTGGAGTTGCGGAGGACTTAGGGATACACTCATTGGCTATGTTGTTCACCTCATCAGTAAAACACTTTATAGCGTCAGCAACATCAGTGAAAACTTCAGGTTTAAGTTTGTCAGCACAGAGAGCTTCATATAAAGGCCAGTTAGCCTTCTTAAAATTCCATCTGGATGACGGAGGAACATCAGAAGGGGTTACAGATGTTAGAACTGTAGGAAAGTGATCACTTCCACAAAGGTCGTCATGGACGGACCATTCAAATTCATTCAGGAGGATTGAGTCAGTGACAGATAAATCAAGACTAGAATAAGTACCATTCCCAGGATGTAGATAAGTGTGAGAGCCGTCGTTATAAATGCATAAATCATTATTTGAAATGAACTCTTCAAGTAACCTTCCTTTATTGCTTGTATGCACACTACCCCATAGTGGGTTATGACCATTGAGATCACCCATAATGATGCAGGGCTTTGGAAGTTGGTCGTAAAGTGCTTGAAGATCAGTTAATTGAAGCAACGATGTTGGGGGAATGTAAAGAGAGCACAAAGTAAAAACAATGTGCAGCGTTATTCTAACTGCAACAGCCTGAAGATTGGTATGAAGTAAAACAGGGCTATGAATCACACCCTGTCGAACTAAAATTGAAGATCCACCAGTAGCTTTAGTCCCTGATGGGGAGAAGGAATTGTAGGTACTGTACTGACGTAAATCAAAGTTATCAGTTTCTTTAAGGTAAGTCTCCTGCAGACATATTGCTGATGGCTTATAATCTTGTATCAATAAATGCAAATCATTGAGATTGGTCCTAAGACCTCTGCAATTCCACTGAATAATTGAACTAGAAACGCTCATGTTAAAGGTGGTTGTACAGGGGATCTGTGTTTCCCTTTTCTAGGCGACTTACTGGTGGTGCGCCGATGAGGGAGAGGAGATACATCCATGTCCTCTAAGGTTTGAAAACGATTCTGTATCCGTACAGGGTCACGCTGACCCTTTGGAATACGATCAGAACGATTAGAATGGTCAGATTTTTTGGTTGTCGTTTTCAAATCAGACGATGGTTTCGGTACCGACTGCAGGTTCACTGTTGAAGTCATCGGCGAGTGTGAGACAACTGTAGATGGATCATCCGTTTGAGATGAAGAACTAGATGACTGCCGAGGAGATGTAATGAGGATCGGAGCAGAGGATTCCATCCATGTATAATCAGTTTGACAACATACGGACTGATATGAAACCGATCTAGAAGTTGGAATTGAGACTGAAGCAGCAGCTGCATAAGATTGGCCTGGTTTTTCAAGAGCTAGTACAAGTTTCCTTGCTTCTAGGAAAGAGACATTTCGTTCATGTTTTATTTTCGAAATTTTTGACTGGAGTTCCCATGTAGGGCATGTTCTGGACGACGAAGGATGATTTCCAGAGCAGTTTACACACGCTGGAGGTTTATCACAGAGTTTGCCATCTTCACAGGTGCCTCCACATCGATGACAAGCAGCCGGACTACGGCATGATTTAGAACCATGGCCATATTTCTGACATCTGTAGCACCTCAGGGGATTTGGGATGTAAGTATTAACCCTTAAGTGGCAATAACCAGCCTTCAATGATTCCGGACGTGTTGGAAGACCAAATGTAAATAAATAGGTATTGGTCTTTACGATGTCATTTTCTCTTTTGTAAGTGAACCGCTTAACAGCAGTTACACCTTGTGAGCGTAATTCTGAAATGATGTCACTCTCATCCATATCTGAAAGGCAACGTCCCACATCACGGACAATGCCTTTACAACTATTGAGTGTTCTGTGAGGGGACACCTCCACAGGAACATTAGCCAGTGATTTGGTTGAAAGAAGTATTTGTGACTGGCTTTTCTTTTTACACTCGATCAGAAGAGATCCAGAACGTAGCTTCTTGATTTCTTTGACATCGCCAGCTAAACCTTCTATACCTTTGGAAATGGCAAAAGGATTCAATTTTAGTGGACCATCATTTGGTGCTGACATGACCAAAAAGCGTGACCAATGATCAGGATTTGGGAGAACTTCTTGAATTTCATCCTCAGAAGATACTGAATCATCAGATTCATACGAACGTTTTTTCAGTGGGGGTGCCATGGTGGTATTGAATATGATTCACCCTCCTAGCTCCCCAGCCACCATGGAGTGTCAACGAGGACAGTGCCTACTGTATGCGGGTCTCCAGCACACGGCACCAAGGATACTAGGAGGGTATACTCAAGCAGGAAAATATCCCAAAAAGATAAATCCTACCAGATTGGCCCATGAGCCATCGCCTTCTGGGCATGTAAGGCTCTAGGCAAATTTATATGTGACATATTTCTACTCAAGTAAAGTTTGACAAATAAAAAGAGTCGAAGCCTAAAAGTAACAATACAGTTCATTCAGAATATAAGTTTTTTGTGCAATTACAAGTAATGCACAGGGCTCGACATGACCAGCCGATTGGTTGAACCGGGCCCATTCAACTACCCGTCTAGGCGAAGTCAGGGCCAAAGTGGTGTATTGAGCAACAGGAACACGGTTGCAGGTCCCTATTGCCCTCAACCACCAGGATCCCTTTCTCCGCCGACACAGGGCCGCAACCCACGGCAAACGGGTTGGTGGACCAAATATCCCCCCGGGTCCACTACAGGGGTGTCGGCGAGCTCTTAGCGTTACCCAGCACCCACCACGTGGAGGTGGCTCGCCACGGGTGCCTATCGTAAAAGTAATCAGGCATGTTTCTTAATAATTGTCCATCGTTGGGCTATTGTTTTCCATATAGTGGATTGGTTCAATTTGGTAAACCCTAGTAAATCTTTAATTATACCATGGCTTCATCAAACACTCACCGCGTGGTTGATATCCTCGACGATGCATTCACTCAACGATCGCCGAAGGTCAGTATTCCCTATAAAGTATGGGGAAAATTGTGTCACCTCTCCCTCGTCCTTAATTGCCTGTTTTCATACGTTTATAATCTGGGGTCCCGCGGAATTCAATGATTCAACAAGCAGGCAGAAAACTCAAAAAGAGACATCTTTTGCTCTCAGCCAGCTATTTTGTTCACGCCCTAACCACCACCACCCCGCCCCCCTGATTTCTCTGTCAGGATAAGGCAGATGCTACTCTTGGCCGCAAGGTCGTCACGTCTGGCCACGAGGAACCCGTCCCATCAGGAAAACATAGATCAGGCATTGGATATCTGGGTGGGGGTACTCCTAATGTATGGTCTGTACTTGACTTTCCTCTAGTCGTGGGCCTTGGCGTTAAAGCGGCAACTACAGATAGAGACGTGACCATCTTGTTTCAGCTGACTCAACTTCATACTGATATGGGTGCAAAACTTCAAGGTTACGTGGAAATACTGTGGCAGCTCCTACCTATTCCGAGGTCTAGGGTTTGGTCAGCCCTCTACCTTACACAATCGGAGGAGGTAACGGATTATATAACTCAAGCGGCATGCGGCTTCAAACCTACTAGGACGGGATTCGTGTTCGCGGAGGAGACTCTGGGGTACTGTGCCCTTTGCACCCAGAGAATATTCCCAATCCGTGATGGCAGTAAGGAATCCTCGCCTGTAACCTTCTGTAAATGGTGTCGTTGTATTCAACACACAGAGTGTGCGGCCACACTTTAAATCACAGAGTGTGAATTCCGCCAAGTAACTCGCAGGGACATGGAAGCAGGGGAGCAAACATGCGCACGCCTGGTTGTACCCCGAAACGGGTTGGAGACCTACCTGGAGGGGGGTCCACCACTCTCACGACTACCATGTTAGTTGGATACCAAACAGTGCCCGGATTGCAAAGTTCCATATGAGGGCTCGGTCATTACGGTATCGGGCGCCATTTCACCCATCC
Source organism: Haliotis asinina (assembly GCF_037392515.1). NCBI lineage: Eukaryota > Metazoa > Mollusca > Gastropoda > Lepetellida > Haliotidae > Haliotis > Haliotis asinina. Next base: position 51,304,050 of record NC_090292.1, read on the forward strand.
TGAAAAAGCATCCGGTGCTGTTCCCACCCAGCAACTTTCTTGACCAGTATGACGTCATAACGTTAATACATTACTTCCGCCCACTATGGGTTAAAATTGTCACTGAAGAGTCAGCTATCTATTTGTACTTGGGGACACTGTCAGCATCACCTGACCTTCCAGAAGGTCTCGTCTCGAAGGTCAAGGGGTGGATGGCTCCTTATGCCATTGACCGACTGACCACAAAATTAAAGTTATTTAACCCCCCACAAAGTCAAGCCTTCTGTCAAGCCGACTGTCATTTACACAAGTGTGGACAGACTTCGGGGACTAAGTGAGGGGGCATCAGCAAATTAGAGATGCTGGGCCATAGTACAAAATAAAAGAAAACAAACCCCATAATACACCCACCCAACCGCGCCGTCGAGGGAAGCCAAACCAATATATACTTAGATATTGTTACAACCTTATATACGTCGTATTGTATCCAATTAGCCTGACTGCAGCGATATGTATATCTATTATCATGTATGAATTGTTGGTTTATAATATTGTAACCTGTATTATTGTATCAAATTAACCTGACATGTCCGTTTTTACTTAAATAACTAGAGGGTATGTACTCCCGTATTATTCATATACATATCCATTATCATGTACAAATTGTTGGTTTATAATGTTGTAACCTGTATAATATGGTTGTGAACAATTAACTCCATGGTCACAACAAGAATAGACAGAATGCGAAACTAGCAGGATCGCTGACAAAAGCCTGGGTCTCGACATGACAGTCCTTTAGAGTGTGGGGACACACTCTTCAGCAGAGGAGGGATCGTATCAGAGGCATGGAATTATTCATTATAATAATAGCGAATCATGGCCGAGGAATTATTATTGTGGTTATAATATTTAGATCTAGGGATGATGTTATTAATAATAAGTGATCAAGGTGTTCTAATAGTATATTTAGAATGGGAAATAATAAATAAAGGCCTGTGAGGTAGAAAACATATACAATGTTGGAGAGGTAGGTAATCGGCTGCGGAGGAAATAAGCATGAAAGTAGGTCGTCAGGACTTAGTAGGGGCAAGTCAAGATGACTCATAGATTAGGTAAGGGGATAGCGACGGTACCATCAAGATGGAGCAACTTGTCCGGGGACCTATCCAGCAGTTCGTAGTATTCCACGGGACATGTATGGTTAGGAGGTAGAAACTTGGAGTTTTGTGGAATCCACCTCACAGCTTTACAAATATGGTATTGGGGGTACGGAATAAGGATGGGGGAGTGAAAAAGCATGCAGGGTTAGGGGTTTTTGACCAATGGGCAAAAAAGAAGAGGGTGTTGGCTGTGATGTAGGGACCCAGCTTTCAGCGGTAGCAAAGCCCAGGGTCGGGAGTCTGGTGCGCTCCCACTCTTGGTGTTTGGTCACAAGGAATGGTCGGAAAACTATCTTAAAAGGCACCAGCATTTGGCTTAAGACAGAAGCTTTGTGGCTGAAGTCTTATAGAGTGACCATAGAGTGGGTTGTTCAGCAACACAGTTTCAAATAAACTATTGAACGAAGATCATCGTCTTGTGGTTGCTGGAGGAACTACGGTAAAGTTCCAAGGGCCCCCGGGTACTGACATTGTACCTTTCGCACATCCCCTAACGTCAGGACCGAAGTACGGGGGTATACCGTAGTTTGGGTAAGGACCCGCCCATCGCAGGCACGGGATTCGACCAGGTAAACGTCATCTACCTGGCAGCTAACGGAGATGATAGCATACCTTGGAAATATACTCACGTGTTTTCTATATATATATATATATATATATATATATATATATATATATATATATATATATATATATATATATATATATTATCATGTATGAATTCTTGTCATGTATTCCTTTCTGATTTAAAATGTTGTAACCTGTATTATATTGTTGCGAGCAATTAACTCCATGGTCACAACAAAAATAGGTAGAGAGCCAAACTAACACGATCGCCGACAGCCACTTGGGTCTCGACATCACAGTTCTTTAGAGTGTGGGAACACTCTTTGGCAGAGTGAGGATCGTATCAGAGGCATTGAATTATTATTATGGTTATAATATACATATGGAAATTAATTAAGCAACACCAAATTCAAAGACACATAAAAACTTAACAAAGTTTAACGAAGTAATTTTGATGATTGATTATTCAATTTTGATGTATTGACATACAGCATGAGCTTTTCATGGGTTGATATGACGCGCGTGAAGCTTGCACAGCGCACGTGCATTGCTTTAACCTCAACTTTCGAAAAATGCACTTTTTCCCTGGGGTGTTTACAAGCGCAGGTTGTCGATTGCATTCGGTTTTTCATTCATTTCAATGTCATGGCACGTAGGAAATTATCAGAGGCCACTCGTTGGCAAATAATCGGCATGAGGAATGCTGGTATGTCTCTAAGACAAATCGGGACTCAAATCGGACGACATCATTCCATAATTTCAAAACTTTTGAAAAAATACCGGGCCACTAATGAAGTTAAAGACCTGCCTAGACCAGGAAGACCCAGGAAGACCACAGTCCGGGAGGACAGAGCTTTACTGAGACTTGTACGGCGCAGGTCCTTCGACTCGAGCTCTCGGTTGAGACAGGAGTGGCTTCCAGGGAGACCCATCTCGAACAGGACTGTTCGGAATCGTCTGAAAGCTGCAGGATACCGGGCAAGGAGGCCAATCAAGCGACCCAGACTGTCTCCAGCCCATAAGGCAGCCCGACTGGCCTGGTGTAATGACCGTTTGCACTGGAACATTGCCTCTTGGAGGAAGGTCCATTTCTCAGATGAGAGCCGGTTCTTGCTGCACATGGTGGACGGTCGTACTCGGGTCTGGAGGCAGAGGAACACAGCAATGGCTCCACGGAACATCCAGGAGACTGTGGCCTTTGGGGGAGGTTCCGTTATGGTATGGGGGTGCATTTCCATGAACTGCAAGTTGGATATCATTACCATCCGTGGCAACCTTAACGGTGTTCGTTACCAACAGGAGGTTCTTGACAGGGCTGTGGTACCTCATTTTGAGAACCATCCTCTGGCAACGAGACCCATATTTATGGACGACAATGCTAGACCTCACAGGGCGCATGCTGTAAATGATTTTTTGCGGCAAAATGCAATTGACAGAATTCCATGGCCTGCCATGAGCCCTGACCTCAACCCCATTGAACATTTGTGGGACTTTATTGGCCGTCGTGTGAGGCAGAGAGACCCACCAGTCCATAATCTCAACGAATTGACGGCTGCCCTGCATGAGGAGTGGAACAGGATCCCCCAGAATCAGATCCGGAGACTCATCCAAGGAATGAGGAGGCGTCTGGAATCGGTGGTGCGTGCGCAGGGAGGACACACTAGATATTGATGAAAGTCGGTGTGCAGACTCTCAGATGACTGTTCTTTCTTTCCATGTGACATTTGTGTTAATACACCTGACAACAACGTCTGTGGATGAATAGTAAATTGTGTCCATTTTTTCATGAATTTAAGACAGTTTTAAGAATTTGGATTTCGTTGCAATAAAGCAAAGTCTTGATACTTTTTCCCTTTAAGTTGTTTGTCAGAGATCGTCTGTTGAATAAAAAAGTGTCAAACTATATCAACCCGGCATATTTTGATTGTCAGAACACTTCAAAGTTGCTCCAATAGAAAAAATTGGGGTGTTGCTTGATTAATTTCCAGGTGTATATTTACATCTAGGGATGATGTTATTAATAACAAGACTAGAGATCAAGGTGTTCTAACAGTATATTCAGAATGGGAAATAATAAATATAGGCCTGTGAGGTAGAAAACATATACAATGTAGGAGAGGTAGGTAATCGGCTGCGGAGGAAATAAGCATGAAAGTAGGTCCTTAGCACTTATTGTGGGCAAGTCGAGATGATTGATCGAGTAGGTAAAGGGAAAGTGACGGTACTGTCAAGATGGAGCAACTTGTCTGGATAATTGTCCATCATTGGGCTATTCACAGTTCGGCAGGGGTGTTACCCCTGGAACTGAAACAATTGGTAGGAATTATTATTAGTAGAAGGTGTTTGCAAAGTTGGTTTGCTTGATTGGAGTGAGTAATTATTTTCCATAGTTATATTGTTAGTGTAGGAACTTGTTCAATTCTACATTGCCTATTATCGTAAAAGTAATCAGGCATGTTTCTTAATAATTGTCCATCGTTGGGCTATTGTTTTCCATATAGTGGATTGGTTCAATTTGGTAACCCTAGAAAATCTTTAATTATACCATGGCTTCATCAAACACTCACCGCGTGGTTGATATCCTCGATGATGCATTCACTCAACGATCGCCGAAGGTCAGTATTCCCTATAAAGAATGGGGAAAATTGTGTCACCTCTCCCTCGTCCTTAAATGCCTGTTTTTGTACATTTATAATATGGGGGACCCGTGGAATTCAATGATTCAACGAGCAGACAGAAAACTCAAAAAGAGACGTCTTTTGTTCTCAGCCAGCTATTTTGTTCACGCCCATCCCCACGCCCCCTACCCCCCCACCCCTTCATTTCTCGGTCAGGATAAGGCAGGTGCTGCTCGTGGCCGCAAGGTTGTCACGCCTGGCCACGAGGAACTTGTACCATCAGGAAAACATAGATCTGGCGTTGGATATCGGGGTGGGGGTACTCCTAATGTATGGTCTGTACTTGACTTTCCTCTAGTCGTGGGCCTTGGCGTTAAAGCGGCAACTACAGATAGAGACGTGATCATCTTGTTTCAGCTGACTCAACTTCATACTGATATGGGTGCAAAACTTCAAGGTTACTCGGAAATACTGTGGCAGCTCCTACCTATTCCGAGATCTAGGGTTTGGTCAGCCCTCTACCTTACACAATCGGAGGAGGTAACGGATTATATAAATCAAGCGGCATGCTGCTTCAAACCTACTAGGACGGGATTCGTGTTTGTGGAGGAGACTCTGGGGTACTGTGCCCTTTGCACCCAGAGAATATTCCCAATCCGTGATGGCAGTAAGAAATCCCCGCCTGTAACCTTCTGTAAATGGTGTCGTTGTATTCAACACACAGAGTGTGCAGCCACACTTTAAATCACAGAGTGTGAATTCCGCCAGGTATCTCGCGGGCGCCATTTCGCCCATCTTGAAAAAGCATCCGGTGCTGTTCCCACCCAGCAACTTTCTTGACCGGTATGACGTCATAACGTTAATACATTACTTCCGCCCACAATGGGTTAAAATTGTCACTGAAGAGTCAGCTATCTATTTGTATTTAGGGAGGCTGTCAGCATCACCTGACCTTCCAGAAGGTCTCGTCTCGAAGGTCAAGGGGTGGATGGCTCCTTATGCCATTGACCGACTGACCACAAAATTAAAGTTATTTAACCCCCCACAAAGTCAAGCCTTCTGTCAAGCCGACTGTCATTTACACAAGTGTGGACAGACTTCGGGGACTAAGTAGTGGGGGGGGGGGGGGGGGGGGCATCGGCAAATTAGGGATGCTGGGCCATAGTACAAAATAAAAGATAACAAACCCAATAATACACCCACCCAACCGCGCCGTCGAGGGAAGCCAAACCAATATATACTTAGATATTGTTACAACCTTATATACGTCGTATTGTATCCAATTAGCCTGACTGCAGCGATATGTATATCTATTATCATGTATGAATTGTTGGTTTATAATATTGTAACCTGTATTATTGTATCAAATTAACCTGACATGTCTGTTTTTACTTAAATAATTAGAGGATATGTGCTCCCGCGTTATGTATATCTATTTCCATGTATGAATTGTTGGTTTATAATATTGTAACCTACATTATTGTATCAAATTAACATGACATGTCTGTTTTTACTTAAATAATTAGAGGATATGTGCTCCCGTGTTATGTATATCTATTTCCATGTATGAATTGTTGGTTTATAATATTGTAACCTGTATTATTGTAATCAAATTAACCTGACATGTCCGTTTTTACTTAAATAACTAGAGGGTATGTACTCCCGTGTTATTCATATACATATCCATTATCATGTACGAATTGTTGGTTTATAATGTTGTAACCTGCATAATATGGTTGTGAACAATGAACTCCATGGTCACAACAAGAGTAGGCAGAATGTCAAACTAGCAGGATCGCTGACAAAAGCCTGGGTCTCGACATCACAGTCCTTTAGAGTGTGGGGACACACTCTTCAGTAGAGGAGGGATCGTATCAGAGGCATGGAATTATGATTTATTATAATAATAGCGAATCATGGCCGAGGAATTGTTATTGTGGTTATAATATTTAGATCTAGGAATGATGTTATTAATAATAAGTGATCAAGGTGTTCTAATAGTATATTTAGAATGGGAAATAATAAATATAGGCCTGTGATGTAGAAAACATATACAATGTAGGAGAGGTAGGTAATCGGCTGCGGAGGAAATAAGCATGAAAGTAGGTCCTTAGAGCTTATTGTGGGCAAGTCGAGATGATTGATCGAGTAGGTAAAGGGAAAGTGACGGTACTGTCAAGATGGAGCAACTTGTCTGGATAATTGTCCATCGTTGGGCTATTCACAGTTCGGCAGGGGTGTTACCCCTGGAACTGAAAGAGTTGTAAGGAATTAGTATTAGTAGAAGGTGTTTGAGAAGTTGGTTTGCTTGGTTGGAGTGAGTAATTATTTTCCATAGTTATATTGTTAGTGTAGGAACTTGTTCAATTCTACATTGCCTATTATCGTAAAAGTAATCAGGCATGTTTCTTAATAATTGTCCATCGTTGGGCTATTGTTTTCCATATAGTGGATTGGTTCAATTTGGTAACCCTAGTAAATCTTTAATTATACCATGGCTTCATCAAACACTCACCGCGTGGTTGATATCCTCGACGATGCATTCGCTCAACAATCGCCGAAGGTCAGTATTCCCTATAAAGTATGGGGAAAATTGTGTCACCTCTCCCTCGTCCTTAAATGCCTGTTTTTGTACATTTATAATATGGGGGACCCGTGGAATTCAATGATTCAACGAGCAGACAGAAAACTCAAAAAGAGACGTCTTTTGTTCTCAGCCAGCTATTTTGTTCACGCCCACCCCACCCCCACCCCGTCATTTCTCGGTCAGGATAAGGCAGGTGCTGCTCGTGGCCGCAAGGTTGTCATGCCTGGCCACGAGGAACTTGTCCCATCAGGAAAACATAGATCTGGCGTTGGATATCGGGGTGGGGGTACTCCTAATGTATGGTCTGTACTTGACTTTCCTCTAGTCGTGGGCCTTGGCGTTAAAGCGGCAACTACAGATAGAGACGTGACCATCTTGTTTCAGCTGACTCAACTTCATACTGATATGGGTGCAAAACTTCAAGGTTACGCGGAAATACTGTGGCAGCTCCTACCTATTCCGAGGTCTAGGGTTTGGTCAGCCCTCTACCTTACACAATCGGAGGAGGTAACGGATTATATAAATCAAGCGGCAAGCTGCTTCAAACCTACTAAGACGGGATTCGTGTTTGTGGAGGAGACTCTGGGGTACTGTGCCCTTTGCACCCAGAGAATATTCCCAATCCGTGATGGCAGTAAGAAATCCCCGTCTGTAACCTTCTGTAAATGGTGTCGTTGTATTCAACACACAGAGTGTGCGGCCACACTTTAAATCACAGAGTGTGAATTCCGCCAGGAATCTCGCGGGCGCCATTTCACCCATCCTGAAAAATCATCCGGTGCTGTTCCCACCCAGCAACTTTCTTGACCGGTATGACGTCATAACGTTAATACATTACTTCCGCCCACAATGGGTTAAAATTGTCACTGAAGAGTCAGCTATCTATTTGTATTTAGGGAGGCTGTCAGCATCACCTGACCTTCCAGAAGGTCTCGTCTCGAACGTCAAGGGGTGGATGGCTCCTTATGCCATTGACCGACTGACCACAAAATTAAAGTTATTTAACCCTCCACAAAGTCAAGCCTTCTGTCAAGCCGACTGTCATTTACACAAGTGTGGACAGACTTCGGGGACTGAGCAGGGGGGGGAGGGGGCATCGGCAAATTAGGGATGCTGGGCCATAGTACAAAATAAAAGAAAACAAACCCAATAATACACCCACCCAACCGCGCCGTCGAGGGAAGCCAAACCAATATATACTTAGATATTGTTACAACCTTATATACGTCGTATTGTATCCAATTAGCCTGACTGCAGCGATATGTATATCTATTATCATGTATGAATTGTTGGTTTATAATATTGTAACCTGTATTATTGTATCAAATTAACCTGACATGTCTGTTTTTACTTAAATAATTAGAGGATATGTGCTCCCGCGTTATGTATATCTATTTCCATGTATGAATTGTTGGTTTATAATATTGTAACCTGTATCATTGTAATCAAATTAACCTGACATGTCCGTTTTTACTTAAATAACTACAGGTTATGTACTCCTGTGTTATTCATATACGTATCCATTATCATGTACGAATTCTTGGTTTATAATGTTGTAACCTGCATAATATGGTTGTGAACAATTAACTCCATGGTCACAACAAGAGTAGGCAGAATGTCAAACTAGCAGGATCGCTGACAAAAGCCTGGGTCTCGACATCAAAGTCCTTTAGAGTGTGGGGACACACTCTTCAGTAGAGGAGGGATCGTATCAGAGGCATGGAATTATGATTTATTATAATAATAGCGAATCATGGCCGAGGAATTGTTATTGTGGTTATAATATTTAGATCTAGGAATGATGTTATTAATAATAAGTGATCAAGGTGTTCTAATAGTATATTTAGAATGGGAAATAATAAATAAAGGCCTGTCAGGTAGAAAACATATACAATGTAGGAGAGGTAGGTAATCGGCTGCGGAGGAAATAAGCATGAAAGTAGGTCCTCAGAGCTTATTGTGGGCAAGTCGAGATGATTGATCGAGTAGGTAAAGGGAAAGTGACGGTACTGTCAAGATGGAGCAACTTGTCTGGATAATTGTCCATCGTTGGGCTATTCACAGTTCGGCAGGGGTGTTACCCCTGGAACTGAAACAATTGGTAGGAATTATTATTAGTAGAAGGTGTTTGCAAAGTTGGTTTACTTGGTTGGAGTGAGTAATTATTTTCCATAGTTATATTCTTAGTGTAGGAACTTGTTCAATTCTACATTGCCTATTATCGTAAAAGTAATCATGCATGTTTCTTAATAATTGTCCATCGTTGGGCTATTGTTTTCCATAGAGTGGATTGGTTCAATTTGGTAACCCTAGTAAATCTTTAATTATACCATGGCTTCATCAAACACTCACCGCGTGGTTGATATCCTCGACGATGCATTCACTCAACGATCGCCGAAGGTCAGTATTCCCTATAAAGTATGGGGAAAATTGTGTCACCTCTCCCTCGTCCTTAAATGCCTGTTTTTGTACATTTATAATATGGGGGACCCGTGGAATTCAATGATTCAACGAGCAGACAGAAAACTCAAAAAGAGACATCTTTTACTCTCAGCCAGCTATTTTGTTCACGCCCATCCCCACGCCCCGAACCCCACCCCCTCATTTCTCGGTCAGGATAAGGCAGGTGCTGCTCGTGGCCGCAAGGTTGTCACGCCTGGCCACGAGGAACTTGTCCCATCAAGAAAACATAGATCTGGCATTGGATATCGGGGTGGGGGTACTCCTAATGTATGGTCTGTACTTGACTTTCCTCTAGTCGTGGGCCTTTTCGTTAAAGCGGCAACTACAGATAGAGACGTGACCATCTTGTTTCAGCTGACTCAACTTCATACTGATATGGGTGCAAAACTTCAAGGTTACGCGGAAATACTGTGGCAGCTCCTACCTATTCCGAGGTCTAGGGTTTGGTCAGCCCTCTACCTTACACAATCGGAGGAGGTAACGGATTATATAAATCAAGCGGCATGCTGCTTCAAACCTCCTAGGACGGGATTCGTGTTCGCGGAGGAGACTCTGGGGTACTGTGCCCTTTGCACCCAGAGAATATTCCCAATCCGTGATGGCAGTAAGAAATCCCCGCCTGTAACCTTCTGTAAATGGTGTCGTTGTATTCAACACACAGAGTGGGCGGCCACACTTTAAATCACAGAGTGTGAATTCCGCCAGGTATCTCGCGGGCGCCATTTCGCCCATCTTGAAAAAGCATCTGGTGCTGTTCCCACCCAGCAACTTTCTTGACCGGTATGACGTCATAACGTTAATACATTACTTCCGCCCACAATGGGTTAAAATTGTCACTGAAGAGTCAGCTATCTATTTGTATTTAGGGAGGCTGTCAGCATCACCTGACCTTCCAGAAGGTCTTGTCTCGAAGGTCAAGGGGTGGATGGCTCCTTATGCCATTGACCGACTGACCACAAAATTAAAGTTATTTAACCCCCCACAAAGTCAAGCCTTCTGTCAAGCCGACTGTCATTTACACAAGTGTGGACACACTTCGGGGACTAAGTAGTGGGGGGGGGGAGGGCATCGGCAAATTAGGGATGCTGGGCCATAGTACAAAATAAAAGAAAACAAACCCCATAATACACCCACCCAACCGCGCCGTCGAGGGAAGCCAAACCAATATATAGTTAGATATTGTTACAACCTTATATACGTCGTATTGTATCCAATTAGCCTGACTGCAGCGATATGTATATCTATTATCATGAATGAATTGTTGGTTTATAATATTGTAACCTGTATTATTGTAATCAAATTAACCTGACATGTCTGTTTTTACTTAAATAATTAGAGGATATGTGCTCCCGCGTTATGTATATCTATTTCCATGTATGAATTGTTGGTTTATAATATTGTAACCTGTATCATTGTAATCAAATTAACCTGACATGTCCGTTTTTACTTAAATAACTAGAGGTTATGTACTCCCGTGTTATTCATATACATATCCATTATCATGTACGAATTCTTGGTTTATAATGTTGTAACCTGCATAATATGGTTGTGAACAATTAACTCCATGGTCACAACAAGAGTAGGCAGAATGTCAAACTAGCAGGATCGCTGACAAAAGCCTGGGTCTCGACATCACAGTCCTTTAGAGTGTGGGGACACACTCTTCAGTAGAGGAGGGATCGTATCAGAGGCATGGAATTATGATTTATTATAATAATAGCGAATCATGGCCGAGGAATTGTTATTGTGGTTATAATATTTAGATCTAGGAATGATGTTATTAATAATAAGTGATCAAGGTGTTCTAATAGTATATTTAGAATGGGAAATAATAAATATAGGCCTGTCAGGTAGAAAACATATACAATGTAGGAGAGGTAGGTAATCGGCTGCGGAGGAAATAAGCATGAAAGTAGGTCCTTAGAGCTTATTGTGGGCAAGTCGAGATGATTGATCGAGTAGGTAAAGGGAAAGTGATGGTAATGTCAAGATGGAGCAACTTGTCTGGATAATTGTCCATCGTTGGGCTATTCACAGTTCGGCAGGGGTGTTACCCCTGGAACTGAAAGAGTTGTTAGGAATTATTAGTAGTAGAAGGTGTTTGCGAAGTTGGTTTGCTTGGTTGGAGTGAGTAATTATTTTCCATAGTTATATTGTTAGTGTAGGAACTTGTTCAATTCTACATTGCCTATTATCGTAAAAGTAATCAGGCATGTTTCTTAATAATTGTCCATCGTTGGGCTATTGTTTTCCATAGAGTGGATTGGTTCAATTTGGTAACCCTAGTAAATCTTTAATTATACCATGGCTTCATCAAACACTCACCGCGTGGTTGATATCCTCGACGATGCATTCACTCAACGATCGCCGAAGGTCAGTATTCCCTATAAAGTATGGGGAAAATTGTGTCACCTCTCCCTCGTCCTTAAATGCCTGTTTTTGTACATTTATAATATGGGGGACCCGTGGAATTCAATGATTCAACGAGCAGACAGAAAACTCAAAAAGAGACATCTTTTGCTCTGAGCCAGCTATTTTGTTCACGCCCAGCCCCCTTCATTTCTCTGTCAGGATAAGGCAGGTGCTAGTCGTGGCCGCAAAGCCATCACGCCTGGCCACAAGGAACCCATTCCATCAGGAAAACATAGATCAGGCATTGGATATCGGGGTGGGGGTACTCCTATTGTATGGTCTGTACTTTGACTTTCCTCTCCTCGTGGGCCTTGACGTTAAAGCGGCAATTAGAGATAGAGACGTGACAATCTTGTTTCGGTTGACTCAACTTCATACTGATATGGGTGCGGAACTTTGAGGTTACGCGGAAATACTGTGGCAGCTCCTACCTACTCCGAGGTCTAGGGTTTGGTCAGCCCTCAACCATACACAATAGGAGGAGGTAACCGATTCTATAAATCAAGTGGCATGCTGCTTCAAACCTCCTAGGACGGGATTCGTGTTCGCGGAGGAGACTCTGGGGTACTGTGCCCTTTGCACCCAGAGAATATTCCCAATCCGTGATGGCAGTAAGAAATCCCCATCTGTAACCTTCTGTAAATGGTGTCGTTGTATTCAACACACAGAGTGTGCGGCCACACTTTAAATCACAGAGTGTGAATTCCGCCAGGTATCTCGCGGGCACCATTTCACCCATCCTGAAAAAGCATCCGGTGCTGTTCCCACCCAGCAACTTTCTTGACCGGTATGACGTCATAACGTTAATACATTACTTCCGCCCACAATGGGTTAAAATTGTCACTGAAGAGTCAGCTATCTATTTGTATTTAGGGAGGCTGTCAGCATCACCTGACCTTCCAGAAGGTCTTGTCTCGAAGGTCAAGGGGTGGATGGCTCCTTATGCCATTGACCGACTGACCACAAAATTAAAGTTATTTAACCCCCCACAAAGTCAAGCCTTCTGTCAAGCCGACTGTCATTTACACAAGTGTGGACACACTTCGGGGACTAAGTAGTGGGGGGGGGGAGGGCATCGGCAAATTAGGGATGCTGGGCCATAGTACAAAATAAAAGAAAACAAACCCAATAATACACCCACCCAACCGCGCCGTCGAGGGAAGCCAAACCAATATATACTTAGATATTGTTACAACCTTATATACGTCGTATTGTATCCAATTAGCCTGACTGCAGCGATATGTATATCTATTATCATGTATGAATTGTTGGTTTATAATATTGTAACCTGTATTATTGTAATCAAATTAACCTGACATGTCCGTTGTTACTTAAATAACTAGAGGGTGTGTACTCCCGTGTTATTCATATACACATCCATTATCATGTACGAATTGTTGGTTTATAATGTTGTAACCTGTATAATATGGTTGTGAACAATTAACTCCATGGTCACAACAAGAATAGGCAGAATGCCAAACTAGCAGGATCCTCGACGACGCATTCACTCAACGATCCCTGAAGGTCAGTATCATGACTTGTTGATTTATAATGTGTATCAAATTAACTTGACTCCCGCGATATGTATATCTATTTCCATGTATCAATTGTTGGTTTATCATATTGTAACCTACATTATTGTATCGAATTAACCTAACATGTCCCTTTTTCCTTAAATAATTAAAGGGTATGTACTCCCGTGTGACATATATATATCCGTTATCATGTACAATGTTGTAACCTGTATAATATGGTTGTGAACAATTAACTCCATGGTCACAACAAGAGTAGGCAGAATGCCAAACTAGCAGGATCGCTGACAAAAGCCTGGGTTTTGACATCACATATACAATGTAGGAGAGGTAGGTAATCGGCTGCGGAGGAAATAAGCATGAAAGTAGGTTGTCCGAACTTAGTGGGGGTAAGTCGAGATGACTCGTAGATTAGGTAACGGGATAGAGATGGTACTATCAAGATGGAGCAACTTGTCCGGGGATCTCGGCAGCAGTTCGTAGTATTCCACGGGACATATATGGTTAGGAGGTAGAAACTTTGAGTTTCTTGGAATCCATTTCACAGCGTTATGGTGTCGTTGTATTCAACCCACAGTGTGCAGCCACACGTTTGAAAATCACAGGGTGTGAATTCCGCCAGGTATGTCGGGGGGACATGGACCTGGGGAAGCAAACATGCATATGCCTGGTTGTACCCCGAAACAACGGGCTGGAGACCTACCTGGATGGGGGTCCGCTACTCTCATGACTACCATGTTGGTTGGATACCAAACAGTGCCCGGATTGTAAAGTCCCATATGAGGGCTCGGTCATTACAGTATCGGGTGACATTTCGCCCATCCTGAAAAAGCATCCGGTGTTGCCCTACCCAGCAACTTCCTTGACCGGTATGACGTCATTACGGTAGTACATTACTTCCGCCCACAAAGGGTTATAACTGTCACTAAAGAGTCAGCCATTTATTTGTTTTTAGGGAAGATGTCAGCATCACCTGACCTACCCGAAGGTCTCGTCTGACAGGATAAGGAAGATCCTTTTTGTGGCCGCAAGGCCGTCATGTTAAGCTAGAAGGAATCTGTCCCATCAGGAAAATAAAGATCAGGCGTTGGATATCGGGGCGGCGGTACTCCTAATGTATGGCCTGTACTTTGATTTTCCCCCTTCGCTGTGGCGTAGGCATTAAAGCTGCATTTAGAGGTCAAGGGTTTGGTCAAGTATATTTTACCAACATTGTCCATTAACGTTGATGTTACTGTTGCAACTGTTGCATATACAATCATATTAGTAATTATCACATTAGTGTGAGATTGTTATTGAGTAGTTATTGCCATTGTTAATATTGTGGGTTTTTTTATTTAGTATCTCCTTTCCGCTCGTATATTTTACCTATATTATTTTTGGCTAGTACCCGTAAACTTTATCCCTCACCATGACTTCATCACACCCACGCCTTTTCCACACCAGCTGGTATCCCGTACAAATCAAGGAACGAATTATGTCCGCTCTAACTCGTTTTGAAATGCACGTTTATAGTATGTTGAATCTGCAAAACTTCCTCTCTTAGTGGGCAAAGGCGTGAAAGTGAAGGTGATTTAAAGACAGAGACGTGGCCATTTTCTTCCAATTAACTCAACTACATATTCGCACGGGAAAGGAACTCCGAGTTTACTCAGAAATACTTTGGCAACTCCTACCTTTTCCGAGGTCAAGGGTTTGGCCAGCCCTCTGTTATACACAATCGGAGGAGGTAATGATATATATAAATCGAGCGGTATGCCACTTCCAGCACACTAGGGTTTAATTGACCGCAGCCATATAAATACAGATATAGGTTACAACATCAAGTAACAGCAACAATATAATTACACAGAAAGGAGTACATGACAAAAATTCAATAATGACAACATATATGTGGCACACGAGTATACACACTCTAATATTTTGAATAATAACGAACCTTGATAGATGACAAGGCCTATTCTGGTGATGGGGAGCAGGGTCTGTGCTTTGTTGCCATTTTTGCCATCGTTGGAGCTTGATGGGGCAAGGCAGGTGACTCGTAGCTTAAGTAAAGGGAAATAGAAGAAGGTGTACCCCACTCTTGATGTTATGATCACGAGGACTTGTCTTATATGGTAATCATAGAGTGGGATAACTATCACAGCACAGTGTTAATAAAACTATCATACGAAGGTCATCGTCTTGTGGTTTCTGGAGGAACAAAGATAAAGGGTACAATGGCTATCATCTTCTGGCACATCCCAAACCGTCAGGACAAAAATAAGTTAAGGGAAATGTCCGCAATCCCAGGTGTGGGAAACTGACGGATAAATACCATGTACCTGCCATGTAAATACCATCTACCTGCCATGTAAATACCATCTACCTGCCATGTAAATACCATCTACCTGCCATGTAAATACCATCTATCTACCTGCCATGTAAATACCATCTACCTGCCATGTAAATACCATCTACCTGCCATGTAAATGCCATCTACCTGCCATGTAAATACCATCTACCTGCCATGTAAATGCCATCTACCTGCCATGTAAATGCCATCTACCTGCCATGTAAATGCCATCTACCTGCCATGTAAGTACCATCTACCTGCCATGTAAATACCATCTACCTGCCATGTAAATACCATCTACCTGCCAAGTAAGGACACTGTTAGAACAGCCTGGACACAGTGATTGTATCGTAGTGGTGATCTTGAATTCTATTACGATACCAAACCATTATTGCATACAAGAAAGAAAGAAAAGATTCCGTATTCATTACAATTTCAATACCTGTGACGTCAGAGACATTTTTATTCAACCTTTACAAGGTTTACACCTTTCCTTTACCAATTAACTCATCTTCGGTTCACTCCACTCATTTACTTAACATTATCTCGCCATTAATCCGCAACATGACACCTTCTTTGAAATGTATGAAGCAGATTTTCAATTATGCCATGGACACAAACGCAAACATTGCCCTCGTCCTACGTGTTTATCAGCTATATTCCTTGAAAAACTAGACAATAATTTATAATAATTTATAATTTATAATATAATTTAAAATATAATATAATATAATTTATAATAATATAATTTATAATATAATTTATGCAAATATAATACCATTCCTTACGGAGTATATTCCAACGTCATGGAATTAAACACTGGTACCGTAGTTCTCTCAAACATCACATCCATAGTATTGCATTGCAAGCGCAAGATTACTAGGAGGATCCTTGTAATTTATGCATTATTGATCTTCCTTTAAGTGTAGTTTGTTTGCAGATCATTTTCACGTACCGCCTCGAATCACACACTGCCATGGCGAGTCAGTAGGTGTTGTCAAATTCCCCCTAAATTTACCATTATTGAGACACTTCTTTTTAAGCGGAGATATGACAGACCTTATAGATGTTTTAGATATATAACAGTTGCAAAATGTATATATTTTTACCTAGAGTTATTCAGCTATTTCTCACCGAAGTCAATGTTATATTTCGTACCTTTTGTTAAAGTATTCACGTTGTAGCAGACTTGTTATCGGCAACTTGCGTAACAGACAGCTGTCTATGCTACATGCATTCCCCCGTGCCGCTAAAAGCCTGATTGAGTATACACTTCAGTGTTTGTAGTGACCGCTCCGACCACAACTTAATGGTCAAATATTCACGCCTGTACACGCTGTAAAATTAGACAGATGTGGATGTGGAGGCTTAATGTGTGTACATTACTGGTTATTACTCAACTTTTCCGACACCTCGCGACCAAAGCAATTATAATCTCTAAAGCTATCTGCCAAAACTGAGTAATGTGTCGATGGCACAAGTTTTCAAAAGATCGGCAAAGGGTCGTCTCCATTTTAGGGAAACTGGTTATGCCATACAAGCAGAGGGTTCAGCTATATGAGCACCAGGGTCTGAAACATACATCAGTCTGTACCCCCGGCTATTTCCCCAATTCTATGTACGAAGTATCTTGGTGATAAACCAAGCACGACTTCATATGATGAAAGACAAATCGTAGATGACCGGTGCCACACCTTCGAACTACAGACAAAAGCTAAGGGGTCACGAGCCAAGGTTAAACCTAACCAGTTTGCTCCAGACTCAAGCGATTCACCATCACTGACGACTCCTACAGCAACGTCAAGAACTGCAGCTGCATCCGGGCCACGTACTACCGCAGTAGTTGCCTCAGCTGCCACATCATCAACTGCATCCAGCTTTAACTCATCTACCTAACAGCAATGTACCATTGAAAACATACATCAGTCTGACCCTGGAACCCTTCTGTTTGTATTAAGGTGTGGAGATCAGCCCCGGATAATTCCCCAATTCTAGGCACGAAGTATCTTGGTGATAAACCAAGCACGACTTCAGATATATAAATATCGTGGTGATGTGACACACACACATATATATATGTCGTAGTGATGTTATAGATATATAAATGTCGTAGTGATGTTATAAATGTTATAGATATATGAATTACTAATGGCTATACATATATGTTAGGGTACTTGGTGTAAATATAAATGAAACATAGTGGAACAAAGTAGGCAACGTAGAATTAAGAACTTAGTGCATGTATTGACTAGACAGATTATATTACTGTACAGTGTATGTACTTATAAGGGAGGCTGAGCTGGGCTGAGCTCTCCGTCGCCCCGGGATGAGCAGCTGATGATCCGTTATGGTCAGCTGTGTGGGATATCCCTGGAGGTCCAAACGAAGTTCGGCAGTTGGGCTGTGGCCGTGGAATAAACACAAAAGCTACATCCCCTTTGTTGTCGTATATAGAACAATACGATAATTGCATGACTGCATGATTGCTGGCATGACTTCTCAGTCAGATCAATGACCTCATTGTTTAGATATGTGACTTTTCAGTCACTTCAGAGACAGCATCCTTTACACAGGTGACCTCACAGCCAATTCAATGACTTCGCTGCCAACACACGCGACTTCACAGTCAGTTCAATGACTTTGTCGTTAACAAACGTGACTTCACAGTCAGTTCAATCACTTTGTCGTTAACACACGTGACTTCACAGTCAGTTCAATGACTTCTCCGTTTACACACGTGACCTTTCAGGTGAATGACTGCACCGTTTACAAACATGACTTCTCGGTCAGTTCGTTTACAAGCGGGACTTTTCAATCTGTGTATGAGACTCCATTAACACACAACGGAGTATCTTCCACGACCTAGGTATATGAGCATCACGTTTCACAGATAAACAAAGGATCGCTCAGAACACCAAAGACTAGACAATAGTTCAAAGGAATTACTCTTGTATAACTGGGTATACCTGTTTAGCACCGGCTAAACACAGTATAATGTGGATATGATATTCCATTAACACACAATGGAGTATCTACCACGACCTGTGTGAGCATCGTGTTTCAAGGATAAACAAAGGATGGTCGCTCAGAAGACTAGACAATAGTTCAAAAGAATTACTCTTGTATAACTGGGTATACCTGTTTAGCACCGGCTAAACACAGTATAATGTGGATTGATATTCCATTAACACACAATGGAGTAACTACCACGACCTGTGCGAGCATCGCGTTTCACCGATAAACAAAGGATGGTCGCTCAGAATACCAAAGACTAGACAATAGTTCAAAGGAATTACTCTTGTATAACTGGGTATACCTGTTTAGCACCGGCTAAACACAGTATAATGTGGATATGATATTCCATTAACACACAACGGAGTATCTACCACGACCTGTGTGAGCATCGCGTTTCAAGGATAAACAAAGGATGGTCGCTCAGAAGACTAGACAGTAGTTCAAAAGAATTACTCTTGTATAACTGGGTATACCTGTTTAGCACCGGCTAAACACAGCATAATGTGGATATGATATTCCATTAACACACAATGGAGTATCTACCACGACCTGTGCGAGCACCGTGTTTCACCGACAAACAAAGGATGGTCGCTGAGAACACCAAAGACTACAACATAGTTTGTAGGAATTACTGTTCAGTCTCTGGGTACACCTACCTTTTGTAAAAACATCGTTATATCAATAGGGGACCCCATAAACATACGACAGAGTATCTAACATCACCTAACTGAGCAGTGTTTAGCATCGCCAAGCTGTTTTCCACTGCTTGGTGAGTGCGGCCGACCAGGCTGGCGGACGGCGCTCCACTGCAGCCGCGGCTGGCACTGGGTTGGAATGCTGTCAGGGAAAAAGCCTTAAAAGGTCACAGAGATTGGCAGAGGCCACGCGAGGTCTCGCGAGATCAAGGAACACAGACGTGATGGTGGAAATAGGATATGATGTGTGCATTCAGCACCCCCAGTCCCCGCCCTTCTGTCACCCACGCGCGCCACACTTCAAGAGCATATGATGTTACATCGGAATTTTTTCAGCCATTACAGCGACGCGTCCAAGTTTGCACACGTACATTTAGTCGTCTCACAATCCCTAAAGTATCTTACTACGTCAGTCCCCAAATTTTTAAAGTAAATTTAACCATACCAGGACTTTTAGACGTAGTATACATGTACTTTAATTGTGGTTAACTTACGATCGCCAGCAGGTGAAAGGATGATTGTAAGTATAGGTTATACGACGAGTATGAGCAGTTGAATCCACGAACTGGTTGGTTATACTACGAGCAGCGAAGTAGTGTAACCAGAGACCATATAATAGATGGTCTCTGGTGTAACCAACCAGTTCGTGGATTAAACTGCTCATACGAGTCGTATAACTTACTTACACTACGACAATGAAGAAACAACAACCCGTGAAGGTGAAAAATAGCAATAAAAGTTAATATTAACACGTACTCATTTTTGTCACAATGCTTGCGCGGGTGTTAAATGAACCGTAGTCTCTATATTAAACACATGACAATATGTCTCGCAAGGAGTTCTCTGAATTCCTTTGTTCTGACTTAAAGTAGAATCTAAGTATAGGAGTTTCGTCCTCATCATATTACAACAGTATATAATGTAGTGTGTCCTCCTTGGTATTCAGCGCCAGTGTGGGATTTAGTTTCTGCTATGTTTCGTGTTTTGCATGGTGGCACACCAGAGGTAATACGGCACAGACATGTAGTCACGTGCCGAACCTATCGCCCGTGCACAATTATCACGTGCGTCAGCATCAACCTTAGTCGTGTGGTCCGTGTGCATTCGACCATGTAGGCATATTCATCAGATGGCGACGATGTTGTCGCTTCTAACGACTGCGAAGATGGCTATATGATTATGAAGATTGCACTCAAACCCAACAACAATTATCCGGAACATTTCCCCGTACTACAATAGCCGCAGGGACCGTTCATACATTTATGGCTAGTGGGGGTGGTGGTGGGTTTTAGACAGAAGCAATGTACATTGTGTAAGCGACCATCCTGCAGGATATGTTCAAAAGCGATGACACCACCACTATATTAGCGGAAGTTTTTAATCTTTAATATTTTCATGTACAAATTTGCTGAGCCCCTAGCAACCACCACCACTGTAATCCAGTTATTTTAAGCGTAGCGAAAAATTCGTCCTAATATTATCAACAGTATTTATTAGATTTGTAACGAAAAGATACGAAATAAAGTTGAAATTAATTCTTTCAATATTTCTGCTAATATGTAGTTGATAATGTACATTTTCTAACCGTATCTTCTTTCTTCTCTAGACAACGGGGTGGATGAGCAGTTGATCGCACAGGCCACTGGGCACAGTTCTAAGCAATGCAGTCGGGGAGTATAAAAGTGTTGACGAGCAACAGGATGAGCTGGTGAGCAACATTCTGAGCAATGGAAGTAAACAGGTCATCAAGGCTGTGCGAGGGCGACGTCCACGACGACCACGTGTGACGCTGAGTCTTTAGAATTTACGGTCAATGTCAAGGTTGCATAACTGTAATTTACGAAATAATGGTTAATTTGAACTGTTGCTTGTCCGTGTCTCTTTAAGAAGCAGACGAACAGAAGAAAGTAGTCCCCGTAGTATAACCAATATTATGGTTGGTTATACTACACCCGAGAACAAAGTAGTCCCCGTAGTATAACCAATATTTTGGTTGGTTATACTACACCCGTGAAGAAAGTAGTCCCCGTAGTATAACCAATATTTTGGTTGGTTATACTACACCCGAGAACAAAGTAGTCCCCGTAGTATAACCAATATTTTGGTTGGTTATACTACACCCGAGAACAAAGTAGTCCCCGTAGTATAACCAATATGTTGGTTGGTTATACCACACCCGAGAACAAAGTAGTCCCCGTAGTGTAACCAATATTTTGGTTGGTTATACTGCACCCGAGAACAAAGTAGTCCCCGTAGTGTAACCAATATTTTGGTTGGTTATACCACACCCGAGAACAAAGCAGTCGTAGTGTAAATCCAGGTAGGGTCCATGTAGTTAGCAGAGGTACTGTAAGTCCCTACGATCACTAGTATGGTGATCTACATTCAGTTGTTGGCGATCTACAGCCCGTATTTTATATTGTTCTGGCCAAATAGTGATATTAGGTTTAACTTTCCACACTAGTTTTATTTCAAATTGTGATGTTCTAGTTGCTTTATTGTCCTTCGTCCACAGGCTTTAATAACATACATTATATCCCATTTCAGTGTTAAATGTTCTGGTCACGATATGGCTGGTCACTCACCCAAGCCATACCATTTTCCATACAGCCTTGCCCTCTCTGCAATGCTAAAGTCACAAACATCTGAATGTTATTAGGCTCTAAATCTCAGCTTCCCTACACCCAGACACACACACATACATACATGCACACACAAACACACATACATACATACACACACATACATACACACTCACACACACATACATACATGCACACACAAACACACACACACTCACATACATACATACATACATACATGCACACACAAACACACATACATACACATTCACACACATACATACACACACACTCACACACATACATACATGCACACACACACTCACACACATACATACAGACACACACATACATACATGTGCGCACACACACACACACACACACACACACACACATAAGAGAGCCACTACAAAGAAGACATGATCAACAACGTTGAATACTGAAAATATAACACAAATATGAGGCCAGTAATGTACTAAAACAACATTGGCTTGCTGGAATACACCACAAACAAGAAGAGCTCACGCCCACTTTTATAACATTTGCTCGTGGGTTAGGGCAGAGAAACCGGTTATTTCTTCGTCAGCGAAAGTACCACGAACTTCTTCCACACACACTGAAATTGAGAAGAACATCTGACAGACAGCCGATGTCCGTCTTTCTGACTTTTCGAACATTTTGCAAGTTTCATTTCAACAATCGAAGGCATCCAACTGAGTCAATAAGGATATTAGGCGACTAGTCTGTCGTACAGACCCTGAAGTATATATATCCAAGAAAGCCCACGCGTCTAGATTCCCTTAGCTTCAGAATGAAGAAAGTCTCAGGGCTCCATCATTTCATTATATTATTTTTTGTCACCATGAACGTTTTTTTCAGTAAAATATGTTCATTTCAGAGACTAGCTGTTAGTCTATCCGGCGACCTAATTTGATTAATTTCTAACACTTACGTGAACTACTCAAGATTCCACTAATAAAACGTCGGACAACAGCGACATGTTGAGTAGTCAGTCTTTGAAAAACCAAAATAGGCTGTACCGTCAACTCTGTCGCACTGCTCACATGGTTGTACAATGACCTTGACCTTAGATAGAATATGGCAGCCAAACAGCTGCTGATCGCTTCGAAATATTAGATTCAGCGTGGCGTATACACTTATGACTATGAACAGTGAAATAAATTCGTTGCCATAAGTTATAGAATAAGAATGATAGAAATAATAAAAAAGAATAATACAAATGATAAAACAATGATAAGATAAATATAATAAAATATTTCTGCGTTTCATTTGTTGCATAACAAAAAAAAATCTCATTTTGTCATAGCTAAGCCATCACGAGTTATCCCCCTTTGTGAGCTTGATTGTTGACCGTTTGATTCAACAGTTTAAAATGAAGCGTAGTAATGGCGGCGATCTGTAAATAGTCGAGTCTGGACAAGACAATCCAGTGATCAACAGCATGAACATCCATCTGCCATTACAAGTGATGGCATGAGTCAACCAAGTCAGAACCTGATCATCCGATCCCGTTAGTCGCCTCTTACACAAGCATGAAGATATATTCTAGCCCAGACCATCACCGGTCAGTGGTTAACGAGATATTAGTCATCACAACACATTTTGGTGTAGTATCTCTTTATAAAAATTGCAGAAAATGAAAAATCAACGGAGTGGGCTGTAGTGGTCACTTGACTTCCATGTAACCTGTTCAAAAATGGCTGCCTACTACTTGGGAATATGAAAATTACTCAAAAGTTAGGTCTATTGAAAACCATTTATATTCACATTTTTAGAAGTGTTATTTACCCAATCAGGAAACGACACTCTTTGTAAAAGTACTCAATTCTTCGAACTAGTGGTAGTACACAAAATGCTAGTTACTTCTCAAGAAATCCAATTACTCATACATAAACCGACATGGGAGTAAATACCCTGATGCTTCAAAAATTATCTGGACCTCTGTCTATGTAGGGGATAGAACCGGACTTGAGGAGCCATAGCCTCAAACACTTTGCTGCCACAGTCATAGAAGCAATATAGTAAAATAATATGTAATATGGGACGGAGCGAAAACATATTTTTAATTTTCCTCATCATTGTTTCTTTTAGAAACATTATTTTCTGAAAGAATGATGAATGTATTCTGAATTACTTATTTTGGTATACACAGAACATTCAGGTTTATTTAGAGTAGGGTGTTTAAAGACAAAGTGGATTGTATTCTCTATACATCTTTTTTACATAACATACATTTCATCATTGTATGTAATTGGAGTGAGCGACTGCCTGAGTGAGTATGGTTTTACGCCGCTTTTAGCAATATTCCAGCAACGTCAAAGACAAAGTTGATTGAATTCTCTATACATCTTTTTCACATAACATACGTTTTTCATTTTTATCATTGCATGTTATTAGAGTGAGTGAGTTTGGTTTTACGCCGCTTTTATCAATATTCCAGCAACGTCACGGCTGGGGACAACAGAAATGGCTTCACACATTGTACAATGGGGAATCGAACTCGGGTCTTTGGTGTGACGAGCGTACGCTTCAAGGACTAGACTACCCACATGCAATGTACGAAGCATCAGAATGTGTGATTTAGTATATACTAAGCCCCAAAAGAAACGTTACATGCTTACCTAAAAATGAATTACTGAATAACTATGAAACATTTGTTAGAAAACATGAATCTGCAAAAAGGAGAAAAAACACAGTTTTATGCACATTACGAAAAAACATTCTCAAGTGCACATTTAGGCGAAATCATTTTCAGAAGTATTAAACTGTCCTATCCTCGATGATGCCGAAATAAACCAAAAACAGTGATCTAGAAGTCTAAAGGTAAACCATTTAAAGTCACCATTTTCAACTATTAAAACAACTCTGTAGAGAGGGAAAATGTAAAAGAATCTATCCTGTGATTTCCGTCTTTTAAAACATTTTCTGCATTAGTAAAACAAGTAAAACGTGCCTTTGTTATTGTGAAAAAGTGTTTAGGAACATCTACAATTATCTATATTCACAGTTTTGCTTGCAGACTAACTTTATTCCCATTTTCTGTTTATATCAGTCGCCAAAACGCAGCAATTTTCAAGCAGTAGCTGCATCCACTTTCACGTGTAGAATGATTCTATAGGACACAAACTGAGACTAGAATGCATATGATAATACACAAGTACGAGAAATATGTTACGATTAACAGCTGAAGAGAAAGAAAGAGTCACTGCGATGGGATCGACATATAACGCTGTCGCCAACGATCTCGGACACCACCGTATCATCGTTATAAGGCTTATTCAGCGCTACAGAGAGACTGGGAACCGTCACCGTTGACCGAGAAGTAGGCGTCCGCGCATCACGATGATAGCCGAGCACACAGGTGCTTCCGTCATTAGGAAGAAGGGTATTGTTATTTTTGTATGTTATTTTATTTTATTTTAATTTTTATATACATTTTATTCCTTTATTTATTTTTTTTTGCGTTTAGTGTATATTTTGTTCACTTAATTTCTTCCACTGACCCGTGAAGTTCCGGGGTAGAATAGGCCTTCAGCAACCCATGCTTGCCATGAAAGGCGACTATGCTTGTCGTAGGAGGCGACTAACGGGATCGGGTGGTCAGACTAGCTGACTTGGTTGACACATGTCATCGCTTCCCAGTTGTGCAGATCGATGCTCATGCTGTTGATCACCGGATTGTCTGGTCCAGACACGATTATTTACAGACCGCCGCCATATAGCTGGAATATTGCTGAGTGCGGCGTAAACTAAACTCACTCACTCATATTCACTCATCTTCTACTACTACTACTACTACTACTACTACTACTACTACTACTACTACTACTACTACTACTACTACTACTACATACTTGTACTGGTACTTCACCCACCCACTTACTCTGAAATATCGTTTTACTCCATCCAGATTGCAATACGTCTAAAACTCGCCAGATCGAATGCCCTCTCGTCTATCAAGGGAAACAACCCTTACAGACCTAATGTTCACAGAGGATTGTATTTGGGTGGAGAACGCTTCTTTTACTTTGAATCATGAACAAAACTATAGAACCAGTTGAGTTCCAGGTGTGTCAGTTGTCGTGTATGCACTCGACAATTACTAAATGAATTCGCTTAGAAAGACGGTTTTTATTTGCTAAATTCATTCCTGGCACCTGATTTTGTTCATTTACATATATATCCGAATACAATTGTAATGGTTAAACCTGAGTACAATCACTGACGTGAGATGTTAATAGAAGATTAACTGCTACAAGATCTCATCCCACCGGGTACCCATTTAGAGTCAACTTTGAGTCAGTGTTAGAAACTCACAGATGTCAAACTGCCAAACACGGTCATCTACCTATGACTTCTCCACACTCGACGTTGCTTAACTTCCACTGTTTGGGGATGTCCTCCAATTACGCTGACAGACATTTCGCTGACGCCTTAAAGCAACAAGATTTACGGTTGAATTTGAATTGCTGGAATCGGTTGATTTTCTTTAACATTTCGGTTTAACCTTTTCGTCTAACTGGACTTGGCATCATCAGTTTGACGCATCATGTCATGTCCTTCAAAGTCCATTGTATACTACTCAAAGACATGAACTGTTACAATCTTTAGAAAGCATTGTTAAAATGAGAACACTGGTTGGTATTTATCTGATCTTACATGGGAATGCCGGTCTCTCATATCTGAAAATTCTGAAAATCTGAATGTTTTCCCTAATAATAGTTGCTAAATTTCATCATATAATATTTACAATACCATGTTTCGAATTTTTTGCAAAAATTCCTCTTTCCTTACAGGTTGATAATTTGAGATTTAGTTTCACCTCTAATTGACAAACCTTTTTTATTTTTTTTATATATTTGACTCTCAAAATAATTTTGAGAAAAGGAGACAGATTATTATTTAATCACGACAAAGTTCTCTTTAGACACAATCAAACTTCTTAGTAATGTGCCCGTGAACATTAGAATAGGCCATTTTTTCATCAAGTTTAAATTGTGAAAACATAGCTTTACAAGGACAACGTGCATGTATTTGACGTTTGCTTCATAACTATTCAAATATTGGCTTTAAAACTATTATGGATACTTTGGATATTAAAGTAACTCCTATAGCCTTATATGGCAGTGAAATTTGGGGGTAGTGCTTCAGAGATTCAATAGAAAAGGTCCAAAATAGATTCATTAAGAAATATTTATCAATTAGCACGAAATCTTCTTCGTCGAGAATGGTAGCCAGGATTGGGTCTCCTGTGTACGTACATTATGTACAACAGGTTTTTCATATGTGTGGATAAATCAAGAGTTTGGCGATTTTTCCCTGTTTATCTCCGTATTTAAAAAGCGCTGTATTGAAATAAATGTCCCAGACTGGTATACAAGATTAAACAAGTCACAGTATATTTCTTTCTATAAATCCATTAAAAGTATTTTTGAAGCTGAATCATATATTTTTTTAGATATTTTACCCAAAGATGTATCAAGGCTAAATTAAGATGTCAGTCTCATAATCTCAAAGTCCAGAAGCACAGAAAATTGAGCAATGACAACCGTAATGATATAACCCGTACATATTGTTTACATGAGATACAAGATGAATGCCATATTATTCTTATCTGCCCATGTTATGAGTCTCTTAGGAAAGTGTACGTACCTCCATTTCATACCAATAACCCATTAAGGATGAAATTCTATAAGCTGTTAGTATGTAAATATCTATCACTGATAAAATATTGCTATATTTTTAAAGAGAACCCAAGTATTTAAATAGGTGTACTATACAACCACACCGTATTGATATATTAATGCTTTTGTGATGTACTCTGGGCCATGAATCCTTCAATTCCGAATAAAGTCTGTCTGTCTCTCTGTCTTGCCATAAAAGGTATCTCTCCTTGTCGTAAGAGGCGACTAACGGGATCGAGTGGTCAGGCTTGCAGACTTGGTTGGCACGTATCGGTTCCCAATGGCGCAGATCGATGCTCATGCTGTTGATCACCGCTTTGCCTGGTCCAGACTCTATCATTTACAGACCGGCGCCATATAGCTGGAATATTGCTGAGTGCCGCGTAAAACCAAACTCACTAACGCTTAGTAACGAACCCTACTCCACACTGGTCCATTATACACTAATTAATCTAGTCTCTTCGAGTTCAGTGTCTGCCATGTGACTGTCTGTCAAATGGGTGTCTGCCAATTGGGAGATAACTGATTTAGGACCTAAGCTCTGTTCACAGGACCGCACACTTTGTCGCCTATGTCCGTAATAGTGCTCTGAGTTTAGTATCAAATGCTAGCTAGTTTTACTTCTATCAGTGACCATATAGTTGCTTTCCTGTCGTTTCCTGTCAGATTTCATCACTAAACTTTATTTCTTTTCAGTGCATACTGCCGATGTAACTAAAAATCTTATCTCCTCATTCCGAATTACCCTGAACAAAGTGTTCGCCAAATAGAATTCTGTTAGGAAAATATCATCTATAAAATTATTCCTTATCTAAAAACATTACGCGCAATTCAATTTCGAGGACTAATTCTTGCCTGTCAACAATTGTCAAATGTTTGGTAAAAAAGTAGTTTAAAAGAAACGTGAGGAATGCGTGAGTGAGTTTAATATTTCAGCCATATCGTAACGAGAACAATTAATAATACACATGACAGTGAATGGTAAAAATCTGACAACGAAGGGCAGTGAAACAACTAGATTATCACAGATAGATATTTAAAACTAGTAATTAAATTAAATAAACAGTTTAACTATAGAGGACGATACATCGCCAACAACTGAAGGTAATTTTACCGGGTTCGTGTCAAGGTAATTGAAAACTAAAAGATCTACTATCAAAACTGACCACGTTTAAATACTTAGTAACCTTTTTCCGTTTTCTCAGGAGTTTGTGAAATGTGCGTGAGTGTATTGACCAAGTATAACCAGTCCGTGCTGTAGTGATTCGAGTCTGAACGGAGAGCGGAAGGTCGCTGGTTTGATCATCGGTCATTCCAAAAGACGGTAAAATATGGGACTTGTTGGTCCCTCGGCATCAATAGGTACATCAGTGATCCGGTTTGGACTCAGTATGATGTGTCTGGGTGGGGTATTCCTGTATGATATCTCTGTGAGCATGCATTGTAAAACTAGTTTAACACTCGGCTCGTACAAGCAGCCACATACTAAGAATTCCCTTATTTAAGCCCTGAGCTTAAATACTGAAAACCACTGTTCTAGTGATGAAATATTTAACCATATTTAAGCCCAGGGCTAAAATTCGAAAATGCGCATTATTTTGCACTCTCTTTGATCGGGAAACAGGTCTATTAATTCAAAACTGAAAATTATAACATGTTTACTCGAGTGCATAAATGAATGATAAAGTTGAGTTTAATTGACGCGAAGCACAAACTGTTATGATTGACATCAAAGACAGTGACTACTCTCTAGAGCGTAAAAAAACAAAACGGAACAGGACGTCACTCTAAA
The DNA here is from genome assembly GCF_037392515.1 of Haliotis asinina. Lineage (NCBI taxonomy): Eukaryota > Metazoa > Mollusca > Gastropoda > Lepetellida > Haliotidae > Haliotis > Haliotis asinina. The sequence goes on from NC_090292.1 coordinate 51,333,492, forward strand.
CACCCAAGAAATAAATCCAAATTTATGCCCATGGGCTAAATATGTAAAGAAATCCCACACTTTAGCTCGTGGGCTAAATTTCGCGTGGGCTTAAATGCGGGATTTCCATGTACATACATCTTAAGTACGACGATAAACCGCATTTACCCCACCTCACCACGCCTCACCTCACCTCACCCCACCTCACCACGCCTCACCTCACCTCACCTCATTTCAGTAAGTATTTACATATGCACACAAGTCCATTTAAAGCATAAATTGTGAAGGAATTTCTTGAAATACATATACCTTCATCACTGTATTGTTTGCAATAGAAACGTCGTTGTACAAAATTTGAAAAAAAAATTAAACAATTTGTCATGGACAGCACGTATAACGTTTAGTAACCCCTTGGATGCCACAGGGACATATGTGTCCTTCCTCTTCACCCCTCACTTTGAAGTTCAATAAAATTCTAAATATACCACGCATATATAAATGCTTCACAGTTTTGAATTCTGCGGAAATTTCTTGATACCATCCACTATTATCTCAGACCAAGCAAAAGTGCTTAAAATTGCCTTTCAAAATAGCCTTCATCGTAACTGTCGTCATTTCTCAAACTGTACAAAATCGAAACTCACAGCGTTATTTCCAGTATGTTTTGAAATGTGAAAATCGGATAATTACTGGGAGTAACAAATTTAAAAAACAGCATAGTAATGATCACTGATATCAAGTTTTCATGTAACCAGTAATGATAATTCTGAAACGTCGCCGATGAACTACGCCGAAGTGCGCTTTCCGCCATATTGGATAGTGTTTACAAAATCACGTTTCGAGAATCCCGGTATTGAGACGCCTATTACATCACGTATATTTCATAGTCAGCTGCGACAAATGCTTCATTGAATTCCCCACACATCTTAGAATCAAATTACAAATGGTCTTTGTCACCAATACCAACTGTCTAGGTAAAACAAAACGAAAGGTAATTGGTATGAAAACGAACGCTGTGCTCGAAAGACAGCGCTTGTTTGAAATGTAAACAAAGAAAAATTCCAATTTTACAATGCGTAGCACTTTCGGAACTTTTCAAACATCCAGCCGTCTAAATCATTGCTTACAATGGCTCAATACGCTTAGTATATTCAGGAGAAGAGTATCGTTAGCAATAAATAGCAAATTAAAAATAGATACAATGAAAGCATTTGGTAATTCATAAGAAACTGTCAAACTTGTAGTGCAGCGTGACGCCATGACTGACGCAAAATCACGCTGAACGACAACGGTACTTATCGGCATTTCTGGCTTCTTCCGTCATTTACAATGTAAACGATAAAAACATATAACAATACACAGATAGTCAGAATAATTCTGATTACTTACATCTCACATTTATGGACAAAAGATCCCTGAATCAAGGAAAACTTCCTCGCAAAATCATGTGTACCTTGTCAGCGAAACAGCCATTTTTAAAGAAATCGGTCATCGGTAGTGATGTCACACGTCAACATTGTTGCACATATTAGGCAATTTCTTTGAGGTGAAGGTCGGTTGAAGAGTAAACACAATGTCCATACCATTCCGATTGCACTTTTAGTATTGTGATGTATATTCAGAATCGTTCTGATATTTTTTCATGAAACTGATTTCAGTATCTACATATATCCATGTTCAACACCATATCACATGTGGATATAAGGTATGCGTTTTTGTTCTTTGAAAGCTTTTTGATTGTTTGAATAATATTCACATGGGAAATTGACTCAGTAAGTGTACTATACCACATTTTAAGCCTCTACACAAATGTTGGAAGATCAGATGTAGCGATTACTGCAACATGTGCTTTAGTTCCCGTGATGTACAATATTCAATACGCTGGGATAAATATTGCAGTTTCATATGAACAGGTTAATAAACAGCGATTTAATTCCAGCTTATAAGCAAAAGTGATAATATTAATGAAAATGATTTGTACATTTTATGAAATGTAGGGGCACAGATAAATGAAGGAATTGTCTTGTTCATTGTATTGGTTTGTGTCGTTTTTATAGACAAAACAATTATGAATATTGATTGACCACTTGCGAGTTTGTCAAGAACGTTTTATGATTCATTATCATTTTTTTCGATAATAACGTCAATTCAAATGCGATTACAAAATATCTGATGGCAGAATATCTAACTCAAACAATATTTATACTAAAATTGTTAAAAATATATAAACCAGGTCGTGTCTTAATTTGGACAAGCCTTACGCCCATATTCTAATACTTCTGTGCTGAAAAAGCGATCTCTTTGTACCTTTCATTGCATACTGATGAAGGGAATTGATTTCATAATCATGAGAAGAAAAGTCTATTTCCTAAATGAATATTCAATGAATATTCAGGTGTTGTGAAATTTTCATTTACGCTAAGTAGATGCCAGGCAGCTGCGCGTGTTGCTCACAATAACATGTGTAGTAAAACCGTGTAATTGTTGTTATATTCAGGACACTATTTGAGTGGTAAATCCATTCATTTTATATTTTGGCTAAAACGTGTTGAATTTTGACACAGAAGCCGAGATCTTTTACACATTGAGTGGAAATTAGGTCAGATATATACTAATCAGCAACCAGAGTCGTCTTTTTCCGACGTCACAAAATGCACAAAACATGCCGTGACGTCAACTAAAATGTCGCATTATTTTCAGTTATTTCATTACATTTGAAAATATGGCTGTTACTTCGTTAATAATGATGCAAAATTAATCAAAATACATCTACACAAACAGGAGAATATGGGAATCTAAGAACTAAATTATGTATCTGATAGGGACATCCAAATCGCTATTACCTGCTATATGATGTAGTACACTGACATATTTGTTTACAAATTGTGAAAGTATCAAAAGGTATCCTTTCACATTGGGGAAATTTGTATTGGAATAATTTGGTTCACTCTGAGCAAAACATAACGGCAATATACTCTCCGTATCCACAGCAAATCCTCTCCATGTGATCTGAGTTACATTGACCTAATGTAAACCATAGCGGAATTATGCCCCCTTATCTTTATAGGTGAATGACCTCTCTGTCTACGTTTGACGTCATAGAAGGAAATCGATTTTTGACATTTATTGTAGGTCATTTTTTATTTTGTTAGTATGACGTTATGCAATAGCACATACATCCATTTCATATACACTTATGTCGTTCAGGTATCAAGCTGTATTTTCTTCGCTCACACTTTCCGTAAAGATGCCAAATTAAAAAAAATCGTAACAGAGTGCTTTTATTGGTGCACGATAAAAAAACCGGAGAAATTTACTGTTTTTCAACACACACAGAAGTTTTGGACAACTTTTAGCAGTTTCTATTTCTCAAACCCCTGGGGTAGCCGCAGTTATATTTATACCAACGGATAGGAAATTAAATATTCTACATTTTTGTGCAATTTTATAGCCGTACGCAGATCCAGGACCACGCGAGCGCAAATCTCGCACAACGTTCACTTTTCAAACCTTACGAAAATGTGCACCTGAAAAAAAACTCGGCATCCAGGGGGGTAATATTTGTGATACAAACCAATTTCTCATACGTACTTCGAGGCGGTTGGGTAGTCTAGTGGTTAAAGCGTTCGCTCGTCACCCCGAAGGTTTTGGTTCAGCTCCCCACAGGGAAACGTCGAATTAAGCCCATTTTTGGTGTCCACCTGCATGATATTGCGGGACTATTGCAACAAGCGGCGTAAAACTCGATCCACTTAGTCACTCTTACTTCACAATGCATCAGATGTAATGATACTGAGTGAGAACTGTCTCTTTTTGATAACTAAAGGATTTGTTGGTGACATAGGTTGGTTTCTAAGTTAACTTAGTCTCAGTGATTTTCATTACACTCCACCGCTGAGTTTAACAAACCCTAGTACAGCGGTGTGCCATATATTTAGGACCAAATCCCCAATAGTGACATTCTGAAAAATTTTGTATTCATTTGAAATCCAGATTCTGTAAGTAGTAGGTAACATACAGACATGAAATTTAACCTGACGCTAAACTGAAAAAAAAACTTTCTCTTACAGCACGTGACAGTCACGTGACGTACTCTGTCGTCTGCTTGTTTACACTGGCGATTTCCGGTTTCATGGGGAAGAATACTGAATTGTCACAGTTTGTCAAAGATTTAATCGTAGTGAAGTTCCAACAGCAGGCACAAAAAATACAGTGAAATATCCAGTGATTTGGTCTACCCGGGAATACAGTTTACAATGTTATAAAACGATTTCGAGAACGTGGACGCTCAGAAAATCGGCTTAGAAATGGACGTCGCCGATCGCTGACTGAACGATCGAGATACTCGCCAACTGTTAAAGTTAGTGAAAAGCAGGCGCATTACTCCATTATCAGAAATTACCTCAGCATTTAACCAGAATAGGATACGAACTGTTCCCAAGCGTACAATTCAAAGGAAATTATTCGAAAATAATTCTCGCAGACGTGTTGTTCGAAAGAACATCAGGATTAGAGAAGTGAATGTGAAAAAACGTCTCGCGTGGGCCAGAGGAAAACTTCGATGGCGAGTTAATGAAGAGTAGAGTCGTGTCATATCCGGTGATGAATGTAAAATAGTTATTGGAGAAAATAACCATGTGTATGTGTGGAGAAGACCAGGAGAAGAGTTCACCCCTCAGTGTTTGACCCCGTGTGTTGTAGACGTCTTTCATTGATGGTCTGGGCCTGTGTTTCTTGGGAAGGTGTTGGGACAATAACTGTTTAGGAAGGTAACACAAATACATTAATATTCTTGACTCTTGACAGCTGTGGCCAGTATAAAAATGATATATTTCAAGATGTGCTTCTGTGCACAGAGCCCGTATCGTAGCGGAATATAAACAAAGAAATGACATCAATGGCATGTTGTGGCCAGCGCAGTCTCCAGATGCCAATATCATAGAAGATTGAAAAGTCAATTACTACTACTGAAAAGTCGTTTGCGACAACGTATTGTTTACATCAATACCCATGAGGACTTGGAGCAAGAAATCCAACACGTGTGGGAAACTATATCTGTGAACTAAATCAGAAACCTATATGTGTCTATTCCACGGGGTCTCTGGAAAATAATTGCTGCGAAGGGATACATTACTAAATATTGAGGTCAGTACTTCTGTAATTTACTTTTTATGCGAATTTGAATTTGACGCTACTATTCGTTTCGCCCGTGACGTCAGCCATGTTTGTTCCTAAATATGTGGTACACTGCTGTAGAAAGTCTAGACTAACAGCTAGTCTCTGAAATGAACATATTTTACTGAAAAAAAAAACGTTCATAGTGAACAAATAACATAATGAAATGGAGCCCGGAGACTTTCTTCATTTTCAGAAGCTAATGAAATCTAGACTTGCCACATTTTCTAGACTTGCGTGGGCTCTCATGGATATATATACTTCAGGGTCTGGACGACAGACTATCGAAGGTCGCGTCAGGTAACCTTCGAGTGATCCATGACCGCCCAATCAATAGCGAGACGGTTAAACAGAGTTAACCGATCAGACAACGCCTACTACTTAGGGATTGGAGGGACTTACAAAATATTCAGGTCACTGACACAGATCTCTCCACAAACAAAACTCCGCATATACCACAGTTATTTGACTTGCAGTATATATAAGCTTTGGGGTTTTAGTTGACATGGTTACCAATAGCTAATATTTCCGCAAGATGACATCCCTGAATATTGCCAAAAACACTATTTTCAGCGACTGTTTACTCATCTTTGTCATGTTTGTAACGTGCAGCGTGTGCATCACCTGGAAGCGGTCGTACGATAAACAGCATTCGGAATCGTCTGGGTACGAACCTTTTCGAGATAAAAAATTCAAAAGGTATGTGCAAATGTCCACTTTCGCGATTTGGTAAGCTGTGTTCTGAGTGGTCAATCTCAAAGGTTACCTGACGCGACCCCATAACGTTTTGTTAGACTCAGTAGTGGAGCTTAACGAAACGTACTGAGGCTAAGTTTTCTTAGACTGATAATTTGGTATAATTTATCAATGTGAAGGATTTCGCATTAATTCTGCAAAATATATTTCTCTGCTAGACTAGCTAGAAATAAGGACATTGCAAGAGAAAGTGAACCTCTTCGTCAACTGAACGTGAATAACCATGTGTGCACTAAAACGTTTGGTATCATCACGTGCTTTTAACGGGTACGTGATGCAGGGAGAAATGTACAATGTACACCCAGTACGTCCTTAGAAGAAAATAAGTTTAATATATATTCATTAACACCCGTTACAGTTTTAAACTACAGTATAAATTCAAAAACGGAGAATCTTACCAAGCCAGTTCTACGGCTCTTTATTTTGGCATCGCCGCGAAAACATACTCAGAAAGACCATAACAAACAAATGAAAAACGGTTACAAATAGTAAATTACGAATGTGAAATATCGAATGTATTTTTCTGTTATTTCTGATCAAAATGAGAAAGCAGTTTCACAACGAATTTCGAAATGCATCGGTTTCAAGTGTTGCTAGGCGATAAATTTTGCCTACAGATGTAGATACATGTGTAATTATATATCATGCTTGTTAAGAATTGACTCTAATGTTTTTGTTGTTTATTTTCGCTTGTAGAAATATTCGAAAAATGTGCACTCCGCCTTTTAAAATTCATAACTACAAAATGCGCAAACGTTGTGTGTTATAAATAAATACGTCAATGATAATAAATAAATATATCAATGGTAATAAACACAATGCCTGCGCTCTAATGTCTAGCATACAGATTCTGTCGATTAACATGCAAAAATCAATTAATTGTTTATGCGAAGTAAAACAACGCTAGCCCCACCCATTTTGATAGCAGCCAATCATGAAACGTTTGTGTGTTAATTGGGCATTTTGCAAATCTGTTTACTGTTTACCAGCGATGTGTCAACGAGATAACTTGAATTTAGGTGATAAACCTTTATCAATAACAATGATAATGAACATCGTTATTATCATGCACACTCAGCTAGGGGAAAATGTACACAGAAATATCTGCGAGTCTTATATTACCTGACCGCTGCTACTACACGGTGTACATATAGAGAATCTCACCCACGTGTCTGTCCGTTACTGTGTAACATCATGTGCTGATAAAGTTATAAATATCCCAAGATAGCCTTAACAGGAAACCAGCAACAGCAGAAAAGAGTATACCGTATACAGGACTCTTTATTTAAATGTTATGTCTTTGATATTGTTTTAACACATTTTAAGGTATTTTAAGAAAATATTGAGAGTTGGGATGACTAATAAGTGCCCACCACTAATGAGTGGTGCTATTAAACTGCTTACTGAAAATTAATAAGTTTCCCTGATGCGAAGAGCTGTTGTTCCTAACTGACGTCACTATTGCGTATTGTCAACCCTGACAAGGCCACACGATCTGTCACCGACATTGCTGCCCCCTGACTCGTTACACCATGTACTTGGTTTCATTCAGTGTGTATTGTCCTGTGCTGCAGCAATCAATTTCAAGTTCATTGCTATCAGCAGGTACACTTGGCAGGCATCGGTGTCGGTACGGATGAAACATATGCCCAATAGTCGTGCACTTGTTCACATCAGGATGAGGTGACTGACACAAGAGTCTTACGCAACTTTAGTCGATGTATGTCAGGGTAGCAAATGTACGGATTATTTTGTAAATGAATGAATGGGTGAATGAATGATAATATAGTTACAAATACGTGACTATATGAAGGAATGACCAAAACATAGAAACAAACAAACAAACAAATACATAAATGAAGGGACGAACGAAAGGACGGATGGATTGGTGATTTGTATATAATTAGTTTTTTTCTGTAGATCGATACGTTTATGTTTGAATTCAGTGCTTATTCATTTTATTTGCAAACAGACGTTGTACATATATCTTAGGAAGGAAATAGAAATATCTTGGCCTTGAGTGGTCAAAAATGTCTATGGACTGATAACAATTAATAGTGAAATACATGGTCGCATCAATTAGGATTGTTTTCATTTTCTTCCTTCCATTATTTCAAACTATTTTGAGTAAAACTTACGTCGGTATGTTATTTATCTTGAAATATTAGTTTTCCGCTATATTTCATTCTGTGTAATCATAATGATTTGTAAAAATGGTTAAGGATTTATACGAAGTGTTTTGGGAATTTCTACCTGAAGCGTGGTTCATAAGTTTTTGAATTATGACTATACCATTTTTCGCTGTGTTATAGTAATTAATTATATGTCAAAGCTGTTTATATGAGTTTGATATAAAATTGTTCGTCTGATTTGTACATATCCGAGATGTTTGGGAGTGTCTTCCCTGCTGAACTCTACACACATGTGGAGAAGTTGATACCAGCTTCAAGCATTTCCGGTCGTGACGTCATAAGATCCGCCATATTGCCCGAGCGAGGGTGTGCCAAAGTTTGGCCGGTTACGAGAAAAGCATCGGGTAAGATTCCTTTAACTGTTATAATTTGATATCGATCATAGTTTCGGTACATTCCTATAAGTTGTCCCTTCGTGTCTAGATTATTTAAAATGCCTGTGCATGTGTGCAATGGACGCAAGCGTTGTTGAAATATGCAGGTGGGGAGCGATTGCTTCCCTTGACAGGCTTGAAGCTCGTATCACCAAGTATGGGCAATTTACAGGGAAAGCTCGACCGATTAGCGCTTTTGTTGAAATCACAATTTTTGTGGCAGGGAAGTCCCACGCTTCGACGTTTTGGTGTTAACATTAAAGATAATTGGCTATGGACTCATTATTAAGAGGTCAAACTCATCTCTCAAATCTGGCCCTCGAAAGATAAGATTTCATCTTTTGACATTTGACTCATGTTGGGTGCCAGATTTTGCATGGCTACTTCCTCCTTCATGGACGCGATCATGTAGGCGTGATATCTATCCATGTATCCTGCGTTGTAAATAATCTATGTGTGCATCTATGTGCTGCTGATCGTGTCACTCGCTTGAATCACAATGTAAACATACTGTCCTGAACAAATTCAGCCTATCAGCAAATAACCAACATAGTTTTTCCCCATTTTAGGCTACCACTCATTCATGACGTAGTAAAGGAGATCTGTTGGTGACAGCCAGATATTTTTCTTTAAGTTTTACCAAATTTCTGTTGGATATTTTGATTTGAGAGAGAATTAGTTATATAATACTTACCCACAAACAATGCAGCCCCAAGTCTCCCCCATTCCCCAACACACACACCCCCATCCCGACCTACACACCAAATAAGATACTAATAGTACGAATTAATGCTCATTATTATTGGTCTACTACTCATTGAATATACCATAGTATTGCACTTCAAGCAGATGGTGGATATCTGACCCAAAAATGAGTTAATCTTCAGTATCACTCTGCAAGGGAGAAGATTCTATGCTTCATTGTATAAGCCTTACCAATTAATTTACCTCATTATCACAGCTAATGAAGCATTATCACAAAATTATCACATCCTAGGCTTGCTGACCATGCAGTTTCTAACCCATAGATTGCAGTCATGGGTCCCCACCCTAAAGGACAAGAGCAATTGTGTGAAGTAGAATATTACAGTTGGCAGTACTGGCATGGCTTAAGTTTGTGTGGTGATGTTAAGAATATCTTCTTTGGTTTTTGTAAAAGCACAGGTGTAATTATATGACAGTTTTGTTTTGTGTCGTGACACGAAATGCTATTTTTCTGAATACATTACATTACAGGATTTGTAATTAGTAGATGTAAAGGAAACTGTGTGTAAGAATCAGATTTACACAGATTTTGTTGCATTTCCCTGTTAGCCATTAGTAGTAATGTCTCCACAGTGATCAACAGCAATAATGTCAGACGTTATCCTGTGCTCACTGAAATTTCAACACAAATTTTTGAGGGTTGTGAGTAAAACTGAGGCAGGTAACCTGGATACCGGTAATATGGATGGGTAATGAGTTGGACCTAGGTACCCATCTCGATTACCTGTGCCCACTTTAAACGTGTGAGTAATATGTAATATATTCTTAATGATCTAAGGTTTGTATTGCCTCTGCCGATTCAGACATAATTATAGTGACTTCTTTTGAATATAATACATGATTATGATATTGAAAAAACTCGAACTTGAATGGTGAAATAACAGACACAGATAACTATTTCTTTATGCTCTGTAGATCAGGGCTGTTATGATACACTCGCATGTTCGGTGAATCGAACCATAGCCCTTCATGAATACAATTCATTATTCATGGTCACCAGAACTGGATATGAATGAATGTTTACAGTTTTTCATCTGGGCATGTTTTATTTGAGCCCTTTTTAAGGTGAAAAAATGCAAGACTGGGATATGTGCTAGCATTGCAGTAGAGCTAGTCATGTTAATTTGCAATGGCTGCATACGGTACTGTTTACTTTAACTATTAATGTACTACATACCTCACTTGTATGAGTATATTCGTGATACATGTCATAGGTGCCACATAGTGTATTCGTTGCATCCCTACTGTAGATACTCTTTTTGAGTAGATTCAGGGTCGGCAACCTCATGCTGGACGTAACCCTTTGAGTCACCTGCAGAAAGGGATGTATGAATCTGTGATGCACATATACACTAGTAATGTATCAGGACATGGATATAACCCTTTGAGTCACCTGCAGAAAGGGATGTATGAATCTGTGATGCACATATACACTAGTAATGTATCAGGACATGAACAGTGCTGCATTCATATTAATATTTGTTATTCTGGTTACATATGGCCATACTGTAGTTCAGCCTTTGCTTATGGTTTGGTGGTTTGATGATGGTTCTGACCTAGGTTGTGGAAGAAGTGCCATGTATCCACTTGTCAGTGTTTTCTAATTGATGCCTGTTCTCATGGTCATGAATACGCAGGACAACTGGAGAAAGAAAGGAAGCTGGATTGGCGACATGGCTATTTTTCTTGGACTGGTCTTTATGGAGAGTTACATATCCGCCACGAGCCTGTATGGGTTTGAAACCATGCATTATGTGATGATTGATTGTTGCTCATACTTTCGACCATTGATTTGCTCTATGGTACCTGGCTGTCTTCATGCTGTTGTGGGGTTGGTGGGGTAGCCTAGTGGTTTCAGTAAGCTCATCAAAGCCACAGTTGCTAAATTGAGAGGCCCATTTCTGGTGTCCCCCATTTGTGATATTGCTGGAATATTTGCTAAATGCAGTGCAAAACCATACTCACTCAAGCATTATGAGTTTTGCTGACTCTCACTGTTATTTAAATTTAGAAACTTTTAACTTAAAACTACTTATTACTGTAGCCATAGCCTGTAGATGATAGAGTCAAGACATTCCATTGGTAGATATTATGCCAACTTTTCAGGCAATTGGGTCACCATCTCACACGTTCAAAATTTCGTCAGAGGGTATCGAGCAGGATGCAGAGGTTCATTCCAAAATCTCCAGGATGGGAGGGTGGTGGTGGTGGTGGTTGTGGGTTGTGGGGAGGGCTCACGGATCACAGACATGGATGAGCAGTTCACATGTCACCTGTTGACTGTCTGTACCTCCAGGGTCGAGACTCCCATTTTTGACTGTCAGTAGCTGATATCTACAACTTATCAATCATAGCCAGGTAGTAGGAAGTCATCAGTGTAAACAAGAACCAGGAAGAGGATGTTCATGTGTGTGTTGGGGAATTTGAAAAATCATTCACCAGCTCAGATTGTTGAACATGGACTGGATTGAAAATTGAAAGTGGTCTTCAGTAACCCATGCATGCTTAAAGAGGTGATGTCGTGGTCAGACTTGTTGACTTAATGATGCATCATCGCATCCCAGTTGCATAGATTGATGCTCATGCTGGTGATCACTGGATTGTCCGGTCCACAGGGATTGGGAAAGTCAGAGGCCATGGGCCATATAGCACATTAGAATGAAAAAATGGCCTATTAAAATTTTGAAGTTTACGATTGATACAAGTGCAGTTGTCCAATTTACTTTTGGAAAATGGCTAATAATCCTGAAAATGGCCCATTTTTCAATAAATTTTCTATCCCAGTCACTGGGTCCAGACTTGATTATTGACAATGCGCTTCCGTATAGCTGGAATATAAAAAAGTGTGGCGTTAAACAACTGTCTAATCTATGAAGAATACCAAATCATTAACTTATTTAATAAAAATGGTATCACACAACAAGTTGTGTAGTATCCTCTGTCACTTGTGCTGTAGGTATGCTTTTGGTATATTTGTGTCCCCTTTCACCTCTACCATATAGTGAGTGAGTGAGTTTAGTTTTATGCCACACACAACAATATTCCAGCTATATGGCGGCTGTCTGTAAATAATCGCATCTGGACCAGACAACCCAGTGATCAACAGCATGAGCATCAATCTAGGCAGTTGGGAACCGATGACATTTGTCGACCAAGTCAGTGAACCTGACTCCCCGATCCTGTAAGTCATGTCTTACGAAAAGCATAGTCACCTTTCATGGCAAGCATGGGTTGCTGAAGGCTTATTCTACCCTGGACCTTCACGAGTCTCTACCATATACTGGGTTGGTGGGTTGGCCTAGTGGTTAAAGTGTCTTCCTCTCACGCTGAAGACCCGGTTTGATTCACCACGTGGGTGCAAATTGTGTGAAGCCTGTGACTGGTGTCCCAGTGGTGGCGATGTGATATTGCAAAAAATGACATAAAACCATGCTCACTTCTCTGCCATATTGCCTGGATGAAGGTACTGACGTAGACAGACAGGTTATGTCATGATAATGGTGTCCACACTGAGCAATATTCCATCCATATGACATCTCTCTGTCAATAATGAAGTCTCTACCAGACAGTCCTGGTCCCAGGGGATCGCCAATTGCCTCTGATGATTCTTACCACTGGATTGACCTACCTCAACAGGTTAAAACTGTTACTGTGACCTGGAGTGTGTGCCATAAATAGAGAATACTGAACTATGTCCCATGTAATAGAAATATCATATATCTGAAATGAGTAAATGGTTTGGTATCTAACGAGCGAAAGCAAGTTAGATACCGATACCATTCACAAGTTTCATAAGTATGGTATTACACGGGATATAGTTAAGTATTTTATTCATCACTCTCCCAGCATTAGCAAAATAAAATTGAGCAAAGTAATACATAATGTGTAATAACTTTGTGAAGTTATTAAACAGTGATATCTTCATCGGTTGAGTAATCAAACAACAATTACACTCATTACTTTCAATAAACAGGGATTAATAGTAATACGGTCACCTGTGTTGCACTGAAGTGCACACTGCAGGCACATGCTCTTAGTGGATACTAAATCCTAGACGTTATTTCCAAGGGGTTCAAATTTAAAAAAAAAAATGGAAGTTTTAATGAAGTAACTTGTCCTGACTAATTTTCCACTTACCCTGATTATTATGACATTATATATCATGACTGTGAAATAGTGACATTATATATCGTGGCTGTGAAATTATGAAAGAATAACTCAACATGGTATTGGATGTTTATTTTTACTGGACTATTTTATCGAAACATGATACATAGTCAATAAAGATAACCCTACTTTATTATCATTGTGAAATGTGATAGATACATCTTAAGCAGATGTGAAATATAAACCAAGTTTATTTGCAGTTTAAAACCATAAGTGGACATGATGCAGTAGCCCTTGGACAAGTAAAATACCATTGATTGCCTTAAATGAAAACTGACTTGTCCCGGACATCTGGTGATGATATTTTTGAACCCCTGTGGTCGAATGTAATGGTCATAGTCATATGACTTATCCCACCAGGTACCCATTTCCTGCTGTATGAACAGAGGTAATTTTGAATAAACTTACTTGATTTAGAAGAGATCACATGCATCATGAACCGAAGTCCAAAAAACTCTCAGACTGAGTCAGGAGTCAAGCTGTCACCCATCCAAGGGCTTCGGTAGACTTAACGTTGTTTAACTTCAACTGATTCATAACCTGCTCTCTCTGCACAAGACCACACACCACCATGTGTGGTTGATGTCCTCAGTGGCTGATAATTGATGGGCAATCCATAGCAATTGTTGTAAGTAATCGTGCTGGAATTAAAAATGTCTAAATACTTGCAAACATAGATCTTGGTGAATAATGTTTGAGTCACTGTGACTTGGCGGACCTGGTCGAGGTGATTTATATTCCACTGAGTCTAGGGTTGGAAAAAAGGCATATTGAGGCTTCAATGGACATATTTATACTACAGTTTTATGCAATACATGAATGCGTGTCCAGAATCCACAAAATAGAGAAAAAGTCTACATTTGGCACCAAGGGATGCACACCAATATTCATTGTTCCAAACTTGTGAATAAAAGCTAGGAAGCAGATAGTTGTTAATGTACTCTTGAATAGCATGTTGATATCCATAAATTTCCCTTTAATGTGGATCACTTCTAATGCCTTTCAAATGTTTTTAGAGATACACTGTCTAAAAGGAACCATTGGTATCAAGGGGTGAAAGTAACCATTGGTGTTCAGGGGGAAAAGTAACCATTAGTGTCAAGGGGCAAAAATAACTGTTGGTATCGAGAGACTACAGTAACCATTGGTCTCAAGGGATAAAAGTAACTGCTGGTGTTGGGGGGCAAATGTATCCCTAGGTGTCAAGGGGCCAAAATAACTGTTAGTGTCAAGGGGCAAAAATAACCATTAGTGTCAAGGGGCAAAAATAACTGTTGGTGTCGAGAGACTACAGTAACCATTGGTCTCAAGGGATAGAAGTAACTTCTGGTGTTGGGGGGCAGAAGTATCCATAGGTGTCAAGGGGCAAAAATAAGTGTTGGTGTCAAGGGGCAAAAAATGACTGTTGGTTGGCGTTGAGGAAAAATTGCCTATGGTATCAATGGGTGAAAGTAACTGTTGGTGTTGGGGGCAAAAACAAGCATTGGTGTCGAGATAATAATGTAACTGTGGGTGTCAAGAACTGAGGGTGTGGAAGTTCTTCAGATCTAATACTGTAACAGATGACTTCAACAACCCTGCCCCCTCCAGTATGGAGACCAGTTATTCCTGGTGGCGTGGCTACATCTGGTGACAGATTACAGCATTGTGTGGTCGTGTGTTTGTCAACATGATGGGGAGTCCATTTCACCAAGTGCAACACCATGTCCTGTTCAGAGTTGCCATCCCTCAGTTCAGATCGTGGTTAATCTTACCTAACTAGACTTGTGTACAAAACTGTTCCTGTTCAGATTTTCTGGTCTCTTGGACTTGCAGAATCAACGCTACATTTAACTGTGCATGGACATATTTTGAATATCAACATTTTATTAGAGTAGCTGGGGATGGTTGAGGTAGTCCTGTGGAGTCAGTCAAGTGATCTGGGTTAGAATCTAATACCAGAGTGGGATGGGATGGGATGATTCTTGTTGATGGGGGCAAATTCAGGTGTAATATTGTTTTGTCAGGTAAGTTCATAAAGACTCACATACTGCGAACAAAATTGCAAAAAAATGTGATAATTTGTTGCCTTGGTGAGGTCAGTGTGACAGTGAGGAGGAGGAAGAGGAGGGACGATGCCACTGACGATGAAATGCTAATTTCAGGATTTCTTCATTTTTGCACTCACAGGCAAGAAGTAAATTTACAATTTTGATGGCTTTCCACATTGTGTTATCTTAATGACAAGTATTGATTAAAACATGTTGCTTAAAACTCGAGGTTTCAATGAATTTCTTCAATGGCCTTTTCTTGGCAATTTTGACAATGGAGCTGCGAATTTCCCGGATAGACTCATTCCAGGTAAAAGGCTAATGTGTCCAGTTTTAGAGATCAGAGGATTAGGAAGAAATGTGTTTGAAATTAAAGAAAACCGTGATCACTTTTTCTCGAAGCTTGTTGCAAATCAATACATTAAGTGCCTGTTGGGAAGAGTGGTTGTAAGGGAGATAACTCTCATCCTCCATGTTGCCCAAAAACTCTATTGCATAACTGGACAGAATTTCCCATCTATCAACTGTCAGACGCACACCTCATTAAACAGATGGTCTCAACGCTTTTGAAATTACATTGGCTAGGTTTATTTAAGCATGATTAGGACCTGTTAGCAAATGGATTGTATTGCAGTATATTGTGATACGTGTTTGCTGTGAGGTATGTAGTAATATATTTGGAGCTACAATGACATCTAGGCATCATTTGGCATCTTATTGACAATCATGGTGACAAATGTAGTATTGTATTGGTGTATGAGAGCCTTCATGGTCAGGTGGACTAAAGATTTGAGGATGTTTAAAGGAGCTGTTTGATTTAATTGAGGCACTCTCATAATGTCATATTAAAAGGGATTTAAGAGCACTCACTCAACTTAGTGTAAGCGGGGTTCTGACTTCATCTCAATGTATTTTGAGATTTTCCTTAGGCTCAGAGATGTCAAATCTTACAGGGCTCCTTTTCAGCATTATTTGAGTCTATAACTAAGGGGTGTATGGGACTGTGGGGTAGCCTGCTGGTTAAAGTGTCCACTCATCGTACTCATCACGCCGAAGTCCTAGGTTTGGTTCCCCATTTGGGTCAATGTGTGAAGCCCGTTTCCCTGCCATGATATTGCTTTAATATTGCTAAAAACAGCGTAGAACCATACTCTCTTTCTTTCTCACTCAGTCACTCACTCAATTTGATTTTCTGAACTCACTTTGAGGCTTCTATTTAAGGATTCTATTATTCCATTAGATTCTTGTGACTTTGACCTGAGGACATGGATCTTATATTTTGTCTAATGCTCTTTTTTTCGTATTAAGTTGAAAAAAATACTTGACTTTTGATTATTCCTGCCCTTTTATGTATGATGTGAATGACTAATGAGCACGAACATTCACCCAAAGGTGCATAGTTTTGTTCGGATGTTATTGGATTCTCCTCACAAGCAGCAGATGCAACACCACAATAAATCAGTTATAAGCCTATCATGTATATTGATCCAAGTTAATTTCCAGCATTTGAACGATGTGTTATCTCTGTCAAGCGTTACAGCAATATCAAAGGTTTGTGGTGTAATGTGCTGCCTCATGGAGGGTTCAAGTCGGCCTGACTGTATGCTTTAACATCCCTGGTGGCATATCGATCATATTGGCTGTTGCATCTTGGGACATCTCCCAAAGAGCAGACGGTGTATGATAACAGCCCGTCATCTCTAGTCTTTGTGTATTGGCCAATGTACAGAGTAAACAACACATGAAATGTGGCATGTGCTGCAAGAGTGTGTTTACTCTACGTGTTTGATTTGTCCTTGATTTGTGTAATGATACAGTAGTCATTGGGTGGTTAAAGTGTTAGCTCATCAGCAGAAGTTCCAAGTTCGAATCCCCACAAGGTTAACCCTATTTCGGATGTCCCTCGTTGTGATATTGATGGAATATTGATAAAAGCAGCATAGAACTAACAAAACTCACTCACACACTCCATCTGACTCTCAGGATGAAGCTACCAGGTAATTTGCAGCTAGAGTTGATCTCTAGAAGATATATTCTGAATAGTAAGGACTAAGTATAATGTTTGTATGTAGGTTCCAGTTTTGTGGAGGTAGATTTGATCTGTTGAAGGTTATATCCTACTTGGCTGAATAGTAAGTATTCTTGTGTGTTGGGACAAAGGTGGTGGTGTTCCGAAACAGATGTGATCTATGTTAGTTCATCTGTGGAAGGTTCTGAATAATGACTAATGGTGTTCTGGTATTCCTGATTTTTGGATATTTGTTTTAACTCTCCACACTAGTTTTAATTGTAACTGTGATATTCAGGTTGTTTTACTGTCCTTTGACGACAGGTTTTTATAATGTGTACATATTTCATTTCAGTATCAAAATATTCTCGTCACGGTATGCTGAAATATTGCCGATATGACGTTAAATATTAACTCACTCTTTTTTCTGTTTTGGGACAGGCAAGGTATTTGGGATAAGATTTGATCTCCTCAAGGTTATATTCTGAATAATGCTTTTATGTTTGATGACAACAGTGTAAGGTACTAGGAGAAAGATTTGATCTCTACAAGGTTATATTCTGAATAATGTTTTTATGTTTGATGACAAGGGTGTAATGTACTAGAAGAAAGATTTGATCTCTTCAAATATATTCTGAATAATGTTTTTATGTTTGAGGACATGTGTGTAAGGTATTAGGAAAAGGGTTTGATCTCTTCAAGGTTATATTCTGAATAATGTTTTTATGTTTGTGGACAAGGGTTCAAGGTATTAGGAAAAAGATTAGATCTATGGAAGGTAATATTCTGAGTAGTGATGTAATACTAATGGTGTGTGTTGGGACACATTTGCAAGGTGTTTGGGACATTTTATCTGTGGAATGTTATATTGTGAATAGCAAGGACTGACTAGTATTCTTATGTCTTCGAATAAAAAGGTTTATTGGGATATCTGGAAGTTATATTCTGTATTGTGACTGAATAGTACTGATATATTTTGGAACTTAGGTGGAATGGTACTGGAAACTATGCTCTATTCGTAAGGATTAGAAAGTGAAAACTGGTGTTTTGGGACAAAGATGGGAGTGTATTTAGGACCAGTTTTTATCCCTGGTATCTTCACTATAGTCATAAGGATTGGAAGTAAAAACTGGTGTCTTAATACAAAGGTATGGAGGCATGTGGTGCAGATTGAGACTGTAGAAGGTTATGTTATGAATATTAATGGCTGGCAAGCGTCGGCGTTCTGGTGTTCAGGATGAAGCAAGCATGGGATTTGCATCTAGATTTGATCTCTGAAAGGTTGTATTGTGAATAGTAATGACAGTCACAGAAGTACTGTGTTAGGTGGGCAGTACCAGGGGGCTCGGAGCAAGGACTCCCTAGAATGTTATATTCTCAGTAGAAATGGTGGATAAATTGACCAGGGCCATTTTCAACATTAGGCTCAGCTGTGCTAAGTTCCACAAAGTGATCATTAATTGATTCATTGTTGAAAGTAGAGCTATGATTCTTTTAGCACTAATGTCTCCGTTGAGGGGGGACTGTGTGTAGGAGAGGGAGGCAGTGAGGGAGGTTTATGTGATGCAGCATCAGTATCGGTGACAAGGAACGATAGTTTTGGAGAGTGTTTGTGCCACTTGACTATATTGATTGATTGTTTGTTGTTTAATGCCACATCAGCAAAATTCCAGCTGTATGGTGGCTATAATTGAGTCAGGACTGGGGAGTCTGGTGATCAACATCATGAGCATCGATCTATGCATTTGGGATATGATGGCATGATATTTCGGTCCTAAGGAAGGAGGGAAGTACTAAAATGTGACAACCAGACAATCCAGTGATCAACATCATGACCATTGATCTACGCATTTATGATGTGATGACAAGATGCTTCGATCACAAGGAATTAGGGCAACTACTATAATGTCATCAACTAAATCATGTTGGTTTGGAGACAACTAACACAGATTCTGTGAAACTTTCTTCTTTGAAAACCTTCATGACATTTTAAACTAACAATGTTTGTTTGTTGTGTCACCCCAAGAGATGAACAGTCAACCCTCCAAAAAATAATAATAATAACTGAAAAATCATTATAATGGAGCTTCATGACTATAGTCTGTTAATAATTGAGTCTGGACCAGAAGGTCTGAAGACAAAATGGAACTGATTCTGAAATAACACGAAAGGACTAGGAGTGGACATTTATGGGCATTGTGTTCATAAGGAGGTTCAACGGTTTCATCACACCTGAAGCAATTTGAGTTCATCATAAAACATTTCAAGAGCATGACACTTGTGTTGTGTCAGACAGTATTAGTTGATTTGTCCAGTAAGTGTGTCAGTGCATACCACCTTGCAGCTGATGACTTTGTTAACTTGCTTCATGCATTCTTTGTGTCAGATCTGATCAACATTCACAGATGCAATTTAATTTGCAGATGCAACCAATTTGGAAGCTGCTTTCTGGCTTGTTTACAAAAGCAGTAAATTTCTAAATGCAAAAAATATTTACTGGCATATATATTTGGAGCGTTTGAATATTTCCCATAATACTTTGCAGATTGACCAAACTGATTGGCTGAAATACTGTCGTGACTGTAGTGATGTGATTAACAAGCCTGCTCACAAATAGCGTGAAAAAACAGCTCCTAGTACACAATTATCCATTTAGGATAGTTGTGATAGTTATCAAATTGAGTATAATAAGGTAATGAGGCTGTAGCGCGGCAAGATGAAGAGAAAGCACCTCGCGCTGACGCGTGACATTTGTTGCAAATGTCGCGAGAATTAGGCAGAAATATCAAGCATTTGTTTTAAAGTTCAGTTTTAATGAGAGTATCCGCTGATAGTGAATCATGTCTGGATGTGTGTCCTTCAGTCCTCAGTACTGGTTTTTGTACTTTGTACTGCTGGTTGCCAGGGAAATACTGTATGATTGAGGAAAAGTGAAATTTTAGAATAAAAGAGCCCTCACACGATTGAATCTTAGCCTTATGAGAATTGCACTGCCAGTGTTTAAATCAGAGCTGTACAAGCAGAGCTAAACAATACACTTTGTTTATTCCAGTACTTAAATGTAGGTTTAAAATAGTGTAATTTGCTGTGTGACAGGCAGCCCTAAAGTACATATAATCACGCTGTTTTTGAATGGGCTTTTGAGCTACATATGTCATATTTGGGATTTCACTTTCTTAGTATGTATGACATATGTTGCATTTGACCACTTTCTAAATGGCATTGTGTAATCATGGCTTTTGAGCTGACTACCAATACAGACCATACACACCGTCACACTTGCAAATCTAGTCACGACTGTTCCGTCAGGTAGACTCCGCTACTAAATACCATTAACTGATCATATGAACGGAACAGCCTTGGAGCTGTGACTTTCACAAGTCTATGATAAAGCAGTTATGATTACCCTACCTCTATTAATGCTTTGTAAAGGAGCACCCAGTTCTTTAAATATGCTAAGAAAATCGTTTATTCATTAAAATAATTTGGGCTCAGATGCAATTCTTCCTTTGAAAATATTCCACCCTTCTTTCACATTTTTGAAATCTGGGTACATACTGTTGACTGTTAAACAGCTTTAGAAGTGACAAATGTTTGGATGTCCCTGTTTTCAGTTCATTTGGAAATGTTTGGGCAAAGACTGCATGTCAACAGTTGATGGAGCTGATTGGTCTGAACTGCTTTACACTACTTTGTCTTATCCATGTGTCAATGCGTGGGATGAGTGGTACTCAGTACTATGAAGTACTCTGGTGCTCGTTGGTGCCAAACATGTCAGAGTTCTTGCACTGATCCTGGTATTATTATTCCCAGTATTTATGGGTGGGGTAGCAGTGTGGTTTAAGTGTTCACTTTTCATGCCTTAAGGTCCAGGGCCTCCTTCCATGAAGCAAGGTTAACATTTACTCCCATTCTTTAACATTGCACTAAGGTTACCTTAGACCTAGGACCTAGGTAACCTTAGTGCAGTGTTAAAGAATGGGAGTTACGGTTAACCTTAGCAAAAGTTGCTTTGTGAAAGGAGGCCCTGGTTTGACTCCGTGTGTGTAGCCCATTTCTGGTGTCCACCTGAGGTCATGTTGCAGGAATATCTCTCTCCCTCCCTCTCTCTCTCACTCACTCCCTCCCTCACTCACTCACTCTATAAGGAAGGAAATCAGCGCTCACCTGCTTGCACGGGCCTCTATTGTTAGTGTTAAAGGAGTAAGGTGCCAGTACAGTGACATGCTTTTGGCCATATGATATTTATGCCCATTCCAGTATTGGTCATTTTCAACTTAACTCAGTCATTTAGGTTGTAAAGTAAACAGTGTTTTCAAAAGTCAGTTTAATGTCAAGGTCAGTCTCAAGGCTGGTATCTTATAACTTGTTCTCGCCACTTTATGGCTCTGATAATGTACATAAGACATAAAACCAAAACGTAACCGGTGGTTCTGGGACTATCTCTTTCATCTTAAAACAGAAACTAAGGTAAGGTCTGTGGAAAAACTTTGCTTGCTTAAGCTTCATCGGTGTTTAAAGAAATTTCAGCGAATATTGAAACCCCTTTGAGGTCATGCATCACAATGATGTTTAACTCTGGTCTAAACCATGGTTCTTAATTGCACAAATGCTGTCGATCACTGGATTGCCTGTTCCAGACTTCATTATGTACCTAATACTATCTGCCACTACATAGCTGGAATATTGTCCACTGTGATGTAAAACTACACTCACCAAATATGGTCCAGTACAAGGATGTTCTATGTATCTGTTCCTCTTTAGCTCAAAGTTAATCATTTTGGGTCCGTCAGTTTATCTTCTACAATTTCAAATGCTACCAATCCCCCCATATATCCCGTCTGGTATTGATACGGCTTGTATTTACTGACATGTGTAATCAAACACCCAACATGCAGCACACTCACACAAGATGATTCCAGGGCTTTGTTGTTGCATACGTATCTGGTGTCTGGCCAGCATTGATTGGCCTTGATCTGCAGGTATGATACTCCACCTGTGGCCAGACAGACAGCACCTCATCTCAACACTCTTCTTAGCTAGGAGGCGAAGTTACATTGTCTAAAGCCAAAAATCATGTAACACACTGCATTGTGTTTTCTGCCACTTTTAGCAGAATTTTCCAGCAGTATCATGACAGGAGACACCAAAATAGGTTCCATACATTGTGCCTGTGTGGTGAATTGGAAGCGGGCTTTCGGACGCTGATTTTCAGTAATCTGTCAGGAGCAGTGGAATAACTAAGTGGATGAGTGTTCCCTAATCGTTCTGAAGGTCCTGCTTTGATTCCACACTGGCAAAAGGCAGCCCATAGTGTCCCTCTTGGTGATATTGCTGGAGTATAATATTTCTAGAAGCGACGTAAACCCAAATCACTCACTAAGTGATCTATTCATATCCTTTCTATGTCAGTTTTCTTTGTTCACTAAACAGAATTTGTTTCCATGCACAGTGATGACTTGGTCTTCTTTACACTGATGATCTTCAGTTACTAGTGAATGTCTAAGGATCTGATCCTTTAATTTTCATGTTTCTTCTTTCATTTTGGTTGTTGCTAAATGTCACATTCAGCAATATTCCAGGTGTATGTTATTGGTCTGTAAATAATCAGAGAGTCCATTGAGCATTGATCTAAGCATTTTTGAAATGATGTCAAACATCCAGTTAGTTGTCTCTTACCACAAGCATTTGATGCTTCCAACCTGGACCTGCAGGAGTGGCACCGAGTGATTTGTTGCCAGTAGAGGTAGCCAAGTGGTTATTCGCTTACCATGCCGAAGGTCTGGTTCGATTCCCCACATGGTTGAATGTGTGAAACCCATTTCTGTTGTCCCCTGCCATGATATTGCAGGAATATTGTTAAAAGCAGTGTAAAACTAACTCACTCACTCACTAAACTCGAGGAGTAAACAAGATTAGTACCATAAAACTAACTTGAAGGATAGCAGGTGCTATTCAACAGCTTTATAAGCTATCGGGTCCTTGTTGGAAGCTGTTGCAACAGCTAGGATGGTGAATATTTAAATAATTCCATAGTGTAATCAACCCGGCATGGTTCTGCCAGTTAATGACCAGCCAACATTGGCGGTAATCGTTTGATTGCAGTGTGGCACTTAATGACTGTATTTACACAAATATTTCATATCAGAGTGTTGTAACATTGTTCTACATGTTGCAGATATTATTCTCAAATATACTCTGATCAATAAGACGTTCAAACCAAAAGAACTACAGTAGAAGCTGTCAAAACTTGCATCTGTCCAATCCGGCAAGTTGTCAACACTGACATATAATCTCAATCCCATCCATGACTGGTACATGTATCATCAGCTCCATGATCCGGCACATTGTCTAAGCTGGATTATTTCTCAGTGAGTCCTGGTTTAGACAGCTTCCACTGTACTTTCAAATGCTGTATTGGCTTAAAAACATAAAATGCCCTTGTAATTAATGTTCAATGAGGAAATTTGTAAATATTTAATGGCCTGCATGAAATTGTACTAGTGACAGAGTCTTGGGCCAGTGTGAAATTTTAAACCTTAACTTTTACAGGTTATCAATGTTGCGTGATCAGCAGAACAAAAGGGCTGTAAATGTTTGCTTGCATATTTAGTAAATTGAAGTGTTTCCGTAAATATATTCAAGTTATTTGTGATCACTGGAATCAAATATTTTATTAATTTTTTTATCAAGGAGTATTCTAACTATTTAAGTTGGGCTTTTCTTTTTATCAAAATGTGACATGAAAAATGGAATGTATCCTATCTCGGCAGGATAGTAATTTTTAATTTGACAGTGATGCGGTCACAGGTCACTGCTACATTAAATTAACACCACATTGTCAAAACATGTAAGGTAAATAGTTTGTTGAATATCAATGAATATCTTGAATAATACATCAACTTCCAGCTTGTTACTGTATATGCTGTCAAATATTTCTATTTGTTGTCCAATATTCATAATATCTATCATGTTTGTATCACGTCACATTGCCCAACAGCACAACCTCAAGAGAGTTTTTAGGAAGCTTGTTTATATCCTGTATTACTCACTGCCATTTAAAGACAGTGGAGGATATATATGTAATGCCAAGCAGTGCCACTAAATTCATATCCAGTGCTCGATATATTGTTTTATCATCCAAAATGTGTTCCGCATGAGATATCATTTGTTTGAGATCAGACAATATCTCCTAGAGAGATCGTTTTGACAGTAGATACTAGATTTTGTACAATGCCCTGACAATGCTATGACGTCATGAAGTTGATGACATCACAATGCTATGACATTGCTGAACTGCAAATCTAATGACAGTCCTGTGTTCAGAGATGTATATTTTTCATTGAAAACTAATGAAGAATGATTTTTGATGATAAATAAAATCTCACCCTCGTGTCTACTGATATCAGTTATATCAACACTCATTGATAAAGGTAAAAATGTTACATTGTCAACTCATGTTGATATATTTGATATCAATAGACACTTGGGTGAGATTCTCTATAAATTTAGGTGACACGGCCAATGAATATAAAAAATGCATGGCTGAAATATTTTCATGATGCGCTGGCGACATGCTTAGGATCATGAATATAATACTCACCATGGTTGATGTAATGAAAAAAATATGACTCAAACGTTACGAGGGCTCCTTTTCAGGCAAAATGGAGTCTTTGGTTGCTGTGAATGTTGTTCTCAAGGGTACAAGTTAGTGTAAGAGGGGCTCTGACTTCATCTCAATGTATTTTGAGATTTTCCTTAGGATCAGAGATCTCAAACCTTACAGGGCTCCTTTTCAGCATTATTTGAGTCTTTAGCTAAGGGGTATATGTGAGACTGTGGGGTAGCCTGCTGGTTAAAGTGTCTACTCATCATGCTCATCACGTCAAAGTCCTAGGTTTGGTTTCCCATATGGGTAGAATGTGTGAAGCCCGTTTCCCTGCCATGATATTGCTGGATTATTGCTAAAAACAGCGTAGAACCATACTCTCTCTCTCTCTCTCTCTCTCTCTCACTCACTCACTCACTCACTCACTCACTCACTCACTCACTCACTCACTCACTCACTCACTCACTCACTCACTCACTCACTCAGTTATATATTCTCCAGACTAAAAGGTAGTCCAGATAAGGATCTGACCTCATAACAATCCATTTCAAGGTTTACCTACGGTCCAAAAGTCATAAATTTGAGGGAAAATGGAGTCTTTTTTCTGTCAGTTATATATTCTAGATACTGAAAGTCAGGAAAGGTTTTGAGTGCATTACGATATATTTGATGGTGGGATTTGTCCACAATTGTGCAATGCTGCCCTGGTTGGTCCTCCTTGACCCTCGTCTATGAATGGTGATCGACTATGGAGATTTATGGATTTCTGCCTGTTCTCTGCTGGAGATGTGGATTGGGATTTGGTTTGATATTAACATGGCCTGTTGTTTGTATCAATATTGTGTACTGTATTCCATCAGTGGGAAGTAGATTAAGACTAAACAGAGCATCGTGTGGTGGCGCCCTGCGTCCTGCAATTGGACCACAGTGTTCCGTACTCCACAGCAGTGGCATAAACATGGAACATTTATAGCAGAGTTCCCATGGTGATATGGGTTGGAATTGGCCAGCATCAGCGTGGTTGTCAGCTGCGACCAAATAGAGTGGTCAGACTTCCTGAATCGGTTGATTACGTGTCATTTTACCTGATGGTGTGGATAGTTTCTGCAATATCTATCGCCAGATTGTCCAGCTCAAATTCAGGTATTTACAGGTGGTTGTTATAAGGCTTGGTGTTGATATAATATGCCACATTTTGTACTTATCCAGAAAATTAGCTTCATAAATTTGAATTCATCCGAGTAGTCATTAGTATTGATATCATACATGAATAATTTAGGGGCATGCCCTTAAGCGGGAAAAGAAAGAATCACTGGCTGAGGCTTGATGGGAAAAGAAAGAATCGTTGGCCAAGGCTTGGCAGGTAAAGAAGAAATCATTGGCTTGGGCTTGGAGTGAAAAGAAGGAATCATTGGTTAGGGCTTGGAGTGAAAAGAAGGTATCATTGGTTAGGGCTTGGAGTGAAAAGAAGGTATCATTGGTTAGGGCTTGGAGTGAAAAGAAGGAATCATTGGTTAGGGCTTGGAGTGAAAAGAAGGTATCATTGGTTAGGGCTTGGAGTGAAAAGAAGGAATCATTGGTTAGGGGTTGGAGTGAAAAGAAGGAATCATTGGTTAGGGCTTGGAGTGAAAAGAAGGTAACATTGGTTAGGGCTTGGAGTGAAAAGAAGGAATCATTGGTTAGGACTTGGAGTGAAAAGAAGGTATCATTGGTTAGGGCTTGGAGTGAAAAGAAGCAATTATTGGTTAGGGCTTGGCGGGAAAAGAAGGAATCATTGGTTAGGGCTTGGAGTGAAAAGAAGGTATCATTGGTTAGGGCTTGGAGTGAAAAGAAGCAATTATTGGTTAGGGCTTGGCGGGAAAAGAAGGAATCATTGGTTAGGGCTTGGAGTGAAAAGAAGCAATTATTGGTTAGGGCTTGGCGGGAAAAGAAGGAATCATTGGTTAGGGCTTGGAGTGAAAAGAAGGTATCATTGGTTAGGGCTTGGAGTGAAAGAAGGAATCATTGGTTAGGGCTTGGAGTGAAAAGAAGGAATTATTGGTTAGGGCTTGGAGTGAAAAGAAGGAATAACTAACAACATTACAACAAGTTTGTGGCAGCATTGTCAAGGAAAAAACATCCAACAACAGCTATCTGAATAACAAACACGAAGATACATTTGATGTTGTGAGATATTTCTTGTATTTAGACCAATTCAAAAAGCAGTTCAGATCAGGTGGTCAGATTCACTGACTTGGTTAACACATGTCATCGTATCCCAACTGTGTAGATGTTCAGGATGTTGCTCACTGGTCCAAAGTCGATGATTACTTACAGACGGCCAGATACAGCAATATTACTGGATGCAGTTTTAAACAACAGTATGTCAATCAAAAGAGTTCTTAGGAAATTGCATCAGACGTAACAGTTTTGCACAGACAGATCAAATTTGGAAATTTCATTCATTCATGTTTTCATAGAAGAATGCTGTGACCTTTAAGAACATCAGAATTAATATTAAACCCATGGATACTGACCAGAACATGTTTCAGGAGGTATTTCCAGTACTAGAGCGTTTCCTGATGTTCCCCAGTCTCTCCTGGCTTGTGACCTTAGTTTAGAGTCATTCCACATATTTTCCTACCATCAACCCCTACATATGAAAATGAACTGTACTAGTTGTGACCATTAACCTGTTTACAGGGCCATTACCATCATTTGAAGAGGGGGTAGTGTGTACTGGAATGCCATTTCTTGCCCTGACATGAGAGATCAGTTGCACACAGCTGACCCCAGGGTCCATAAATAACACTAGCCTCACAACAAGTTAGCACTCTCAAGAGACCTCTGCTGGATCTATCACACAAAGGCTCATTTAGAAAAAAAAAGCCAGAAGTGCATCATATTAAATTTACTGGAAAAATTCAATAGCAGTTAACACATATTTCCTCAATGTTTGAATGTATCTCAAATTAACACCTGCAGGAGGGATAGAAGTTAACAAAGAAAACTTTCATGAAGACTGATGAGGTTTAACAATCCCTCCAAGATATCTGGATTGAAGAATATACATTTTGCAATAAAAATATTTATGATGCATATAAACAGTTGCTTACGTTGCTTGGTCCAGTTGATATAAGTCATGATATGTCATCTTGGTAAATATTTTCAAATTGAGAATTACAACTTCCCAAATTCATGTTTATACAACATGTTTGGTTATAATTAATGTGATGGCTCCATGGAGGCGACTCATATCATAAGAATAAGAATAATCATAGCAAACATCTCCCGTCTTGCTTGCCAAGAACACTGTAGTTTGGGATCTCCCATAATTCTCCAGTGTAGTATAGTTTCAAGTTGGTCACATGTTTACTGTATCAGATAGTAATATCAAATTCTTCATCAGTGATTCAGGGATCGAGAAAGAGAACCATGACAATGGACCATTTTCAGGATTATTTGCCATTTTCTAAATTTAGAGTGGGCCACTGCCTTGCATCAATAGTAAGCTTTCAAATTTTAATGGGCCATTTTCTAATCCCAATGTGTGAAATAGCCCTTGGCCCTGCCTTTCCCAGTCCCTTGTGTTAATGAAATTTGATCAAAACTAGAACAATTTGTTATCTGATAGCTTGAAATTCAGTCAGTGATTTGCTGTAAACTCTTTCACTAAGTCCAGTAAATATTTGTTCATATGTCTGGCTATCTCATGATGGTTTTCTGGGAACTATGGGATCTGGACCATTTAATCCAGTGATTGATGTCATGAGCATGCTTGTTTAGGATACAAAGAAATGCATCAAGAGGAGTTAAAAAATCCCATCACCCCACGCCCGGGACAAGTCAGTTTTCATTTCTCGCAATCAAATAATGGTATCTTGCTTGTCTGTGGGCTACTATACAATTTCCGCTTACAGTTTCAAACTGCAAATAAACATGGATTTCATTTCATATCTGCTCAAAATGTAGTCATCAAATTTTGCTATGATAATAAAATATCGTTATCTTTCTTGGATATTTATCACTTTTCGATAATTAGTCTAGTAAACATTAACATCAAATACCATGTTGATTTATTCTTTCATAATTTCATCACCATGATTATGTCATAAAATCAGGGCAAGTGGAAAATTAGTCAGGGCAAGTTACTTTCTTCAAGCAAGGCACTTGCCCTGTGGCAAGTAGCTTTTATAAAAAATATTTGAACTTCTGCATCAATCAAACCATGATGACAGAACCCAATCTGACCAATGTATATATGTAATTAGTTAGAAGATAGTCACCCATAAAGAACAGGGCTAGAATTAACATTTATCATCCCATGCAACTAACACAATCAGGAGGTCTGGTTATCTGATTTGGTAATGCATATCATGATATATCAATTGTGTAGATTGATGTTGATCACTGGATTGTCTGGTTCAGACTCGGTGTTATCTACATGCTACTGTAACATTGGTGCAATATTGCTGTGTTGAACAATAAACGGAAGTAGTTCATGAATATAGGGTATTTGGATTAAATCCTTGCATAGTCCAGGTGAAAATAACTAGGGCAGCAGTTTTCCATGTGATTACCCAGGAGAATACTGTTGTGTTCGTCCCTCAGTGATCTTATGATCATCCCATTCAGGTGGATCCATTGTGTAAGTGTCTTTGAAGTCTGTCCTGGGCTGGTTACTCAACCGTCTCTCGATACAAAACTGTGACAGGTAAATACACACCTTAACACCTTCATGCCTGACTGGTCCTGTGATCAATGAGGACAGGGTCAGGTGAGGTCACAGTATCAGGTGTCAGTGCCTAGTAATGGATACAGGAAGTGATGTCAGGTGTAAACAAACTGATAGACTGACTATAAGGATAGATACTGCAAAGGAAGGAATGTCAGCAGAGCAGAAGCGGCACTTGACACAGCAGTGGTGGCACTTATCCTTGTGTAAACTTGACTATCTGTGATGAGATGATTATTTATTATAAAGAGAAGCTGTCAGGTTGTAATGGAATTTTGGTGAGTGTCCTGTCCAGCCATCATAGAGATGGGTTTATGGTGCTGGAGTGAGGAGTGAAAGAGGGTGTGATGCAGCATATGCACTTAGTTCATCTCAGACTTTGAGCCACCTGGATCCCTAATGCCCAGCCCATGTCGAGGTGTGAAACAGTAGCCTGAATACAGAATATAGCCCATGTGAACATTTTTCTACAACCTGATTTTCTTGTTGAACCTGCCCTAAAATACCTTCTGTTTTGATTTTTAACTTTCCGTATGATTTTATCCGCAGAATGAGAATTTGACACATTATTTTGCATGATATCACTCACTCACTCACTCACTCACTGATAAAGGCATGTCATTTCCCCTTACTAAACATACATTCTGGTACAGGACCTATGAAGGTCTGGATTAGAATTTGTCTTCAGTAGCCCATGCTTGTCAATATATGTTTTTTAAACATGGACTTTGTACCTAAAGCTGCTTATTGAAGATAAGATGATATTAAAGAAGAATCACTGATCTGATCACTTATGCCAACTCAACTCCTAAGAGGTGACTGATGTGACAGTGTGGCTTGTTGACTCCTTGACACGTCATTGTATCTCAATTGATGCTCTTGCTTTTGATCACTGGATTGTCTGGTTCAGACTTGATTGTTTTTGAATCTCCATATAGCTAGAGTTAAATATAGCTTTAAACAACAACCTAACAAACAAAACATGTCCTTCGTCTGACTCTCTGACAGATACGTGAATCTGGTACAGAAATAGTCGACACTGAACATTTTCAAGTCTGTGACATGCACTGACCAACATGTGACATTCTGCATGCAGCAATATGCACAGGCCATGGCGCCCAGATAGACAGCGCCGGTAATGATACGAGTGGTATTTACCCAGGAATGCAGTAACACTCACCGCTGTGTCCAGTCTCACTGTTCATGTATATAATAAGACATTGTTGTCATTCTTCTGCTACAACATCTCAACATACGGTCCAGCATCACACCAAATATTCATGTTATTCTGAGATCGGCATTCATTGATGTTTTGCTTATTCAGGGAAACTCTGAGAGCAAACAAGAAAGACAAGTTCACTGAAATAACCGAGAAACGTGGAAAAAAGATCTGTAAATTCAGTGCTAAGATTATTTAGCTTGGAGCATTCAGTTTTGTGATTGAGGGCTTAAAATGCCATCACTGTGAAAGCAGACAGATGTTGCTCACTTCGTGTTTCAGATGGTATTTCTAATCTTTCGGGAAGTAGTATTTGTAATTAAGTATCGAAGTCATGGTCTCTTTGTCGTAGACCTACAATATGGAATTTAGCAATGAGGCTCAGCGAGTGAGTTTAGTTTTACGCCGCACTCAGCAATATTGTAGACACCTGGGGGTAGTCTGTACATAATCAAGTTTGGATCAGTCCAGTGATCAACAGCATGAGCATCGACCTACGCAACTGGGTCCAATTTTCTAAGCTCTCTTAGCGCTACGACAGTCGTAAGTCAATGTTAATGGCACTTACGACTATCTTGCTGCTGAGAGAGCTTCGAAAATATCATGTCTGAACCAAGTCAGCATCCTGACCACCTTGTGATGTTAGTTGCCCCTACCAACAAGTATAGGGTAGTGAAGATTAATTCCTGCTTGGATCAGAATAAAACAATACCTGAAACTATCAATGTGTTGCAGATTTGTGCCGTATGAGAGTAGAAGTAGATGAGAATTGTAAGACACTAATGATATAATCCATGTTGTATGTATAATATCATTGTTAGTTTCAGTAGTCATCATTAAAATACAAAACCCTGAAAAACTTCCATAATTCATCAGACCATTCATAGTTTGCATTGACAGCGATGTAAATATCAATATATAAATAAAATATATCTTTAAATGTCGGGTTAATATCCCGGTATTTATGGAAAAGTTGATAATTATTGCAAAACTATAGCAGTTGGCAGTGTTTGCGGTAGGTTTTGTTACAGTGCGTGTGTGCTGAAATGAAATTATATATGTAATCCAAACTTTTGCATGTGAAATTTTCATTTCAGTCAAGAATTAAAATTTTTCAAAATTTTCTTTTTTGAATATGTTGCTGTTTTAGGGTACTTTTAAAATAGGCAAAGTAATTAAGGAGTGTTTTTGATATAATTTTTTTAGTGTGACAAAAAGCAGATTTCTTCGTTAACGCAAACACTTAGTAGGAGGTCTGGTACTGGAAAAGGCAGGGGCCATGGGCCATTTTGCACATAAGAATGAAAAATGGCCCATTACAATTTGGAAGTATACTATTGATACAAAGGCAGCGGCCCATTCTAAATTCAGGAAATGGCTAATAATCCTGAAAATGGCCCATTGTCAAAGTTCTTTCCCAATCCCTGGGAGGTTATTATCAGGGTTTGACACGTTTTTGTATAATACTTGTGTATATGAATCAGCTTATGATATAAATCGCTGGATTGCCTGGGCCCAACTCGAATATTTACCGACCGCCACCATATAGTTGGAATATTGCTCATGTGGCACTAAAAAACAAACAATCTATATAGTAAAATAGCATAGTCGTTAACCTGTAGTAAACATGCTGTGTTTTCACTCCAAAAGCCTGCTACGCGTTGATGTAACCGTACTAAATTTGTAACCCTGAGTGCAGCAGTGTGGCTATACTTATTTGAAACCTTTCAATGACCAATCAGAAGCAACTAACTTGGAACTGATTGAATTGTTGTTTTGCTTGAAAATTGGATATATATTTCTCTTATATATTCTCTCAAGTGTCCATCTCCATTTATGAGGTTGTCTTATATAGGAATGTAGTGAATCCGGTCCTCCATACTCCGTATGTATTTGTATATCTCATGACACAGACCCGGCGATATGGAGGGATACTCCCACCGTCACATATTGTCAACACGTTACCGTGGTAACAAATGGAAATTTACAATTTCCATATTTTCAGAATTCTGTGAAAAGCAATTATGCTCCACTTTGAAGTGAGAGCATGGAGAGCAGGGAAAGAGGGGAGTGATGTCTGCCATAGATCTGGAAAGAAATTTTAGGTATTGTGTTGCCTCATTTTGAAGGAAAATTTGAAAATGAATATAATTTAGAAAACTACTGTAATAATCTGACAGATATATAGAGAATCTCACCCAAGTGTCCACTGATATCAAATATGTCAACACAAGTTGATAAAGTAACAAGTATCCAAGGCTTGCCGAGGAGTAGTCTCCTCAATTTCTCAACAGTACCATGTGTGCATCAGATGAGAAAGAATTTGACTTTGTGTGATGGCGATTAGGTGACTCTTGAGGGTGCGGGTTCGAATCCTGAATGGGACTCAACCTAAAAAAGTACTAGAATTTATACTTTACTAAGAAAGTGAAATCCCAAACATGACATATGTTGGTTTACAAAATGTCTTGCATTTGTTGGTGAATGAAAAACAAATTTAAACTTTAGTGAGGAATGAAACTATTTTTTGATGAATATAACTCGATTGGCATAAAATCTGCTTTGTTAGTCAATAATGATAAAAAATCGTTCAAAATACAGGAAAATATACACAAGGTAGACAGGTCTGCACGAACCTCAAAAACCATCTTTCCTTATCGTTTCCCAATCAGACTTCCATGACTAAAAACAGCAGTATAAACTTGCAGCTATCTTTTAGTATTAACCATCATCACTGAGAACATCCTTGACTGTTCTTCCAGTATTGTTTATCATTGCAATCAACACGATTACCAGAGTCCTCATACTGATATATTCCGATTGTTTATGAATGGCAACAGGATGGTTGACAAAGCGATTGGTAGAACCCCAGATTTGGAAATCCTAAAATTATCCTTTAGTCAGAAGTTAATTGAGAAATACACTTTCATCAACTGAAGGAGCCTAGTATCTGTATTGCACATATTGTCGTTCAGACATTAGTCCTCTCAATGCTACTGTCGAACCCATGTTTATAAATCACTTATTTTATTCTGCTATTTTCATGACATGACATGTTTAAATAAACATAATAGTGCCATTTCAGTAAGACCTGTGATGACATCGAAAATATGACATCAACATTTTTTTTCAGAATTAATTTTGAATTTGTCTTCGTGCAGATATTTGCCAATACAAATATACGAAATTAAGGTAAGATACTTATGAAATCTCAGTGATAAGAATACTGAAATCGATTTGCGCCAAGTTGACAAGTTATTCGGTTCCTAATATAAAACACATCCAACAGTCAATTCAGTAATTCAGGTAAATTCAGGAAAATTTACTTTATTTATGTTTGTCTTGTAATTAACCTCTGTACATTTGAAATTATCTGGAAATATTTTGATAATAATGTTTATTTTTCTGTCTAGTATTAATGAGCTGAATATTTCTTCAGTTGTTCATTATTTAGTGACACACCCACTGTTTGAAATTACGGACCCTCTTATCAACGCCCTATGCTGAAATTAATTCACTTGGGAGACATGTTGTGAGGAGCCAGATTGTACACTTTCACACCTCAAAATACACTTTTTAGCCACCATGAATACACTTTGAAAGCAAGTGGGGTAGACAGGTCTGTTTGTGGTGTCTGAGTGGGTCGGATGGCTGACACTCAGCTGGCCATTATTTACCCCACTCAAATTCCAGAACGTACTCAACCAGAGAAAAGTCTAGAATCTTTACTTAACCGAGAAAATGTTATCCAAAATATAACACATGATATACATGAAACTTTTGGGATGAATGAAGTGGGCCCTTTCCTAGGAAATCATGGAATTGTGTGAAAATAATTTCCTTGATAGTGGTGCTACTGTGTGTGATGTGTTACTCACTGTGGAGGAATCTGCAAAGTATTATGGGAGCCGATCCAGCTGGATATTTATATCTGTGTTTACAGTGCCGGCATAATTAAGACGTGTCCTGATACACCCCCCAAACTCCCCATTCTTCCAATATGTACCAGGTAATGCTATTTCCAGGGTGATCAGGCAGATTAAGTGTGGGACTGATAGACGAGATAATGTGTGTATGGAGCATATAACTGAGGCATCTGACGCTGTGCACAGGGGAGGACTTGGTACATCTGAGGTACTAATGGTTATAGTTTGTTTCTCAGTTCAGGGCTCGTTGTAACCTACGTGCTCTAGGTGCAACTTAAGATAGAAACCTAGTTACACCCACCAAATTCCAGTTTCAACACAGTGTCTTAAAACGTCAGAGGTTTCGGTGCACATAAACATATTTCCCTGATGTAGTACCCATGAAACCATAGCAACACAGAGACACAACTGATCCCTGTTTCCAAGAGCAGTCACAGCTGAGACACGTCTATAAATAACAAAGTTTCAGTGCCATAGCTATTCAAAATTTAGAAGGAAAATGAGCTGACATATTTGTGATTATAATGGTACATTTGTTGTTGATTTATTTCTCAAAAACTGACTTGCCCCTTGTACAAGTTGGTCTCATGACTGGGTTGCATTTTGTCATATTGGGTTGCACCAGTGTAAGAAACAAAACACTAAATCGAACCCTGACAATAGTTTCCCTGCTGCCAAGCCCTCGGACAAAGTAGACTGTCTGATAGTCCCTGAACCACATTATTTTTCCTACTGCCTGGCCCTGCATGCAAAAGAGTCGGTCACACAGTCCCTGAACCCAGGGTTGGCTCAAGAGAGGGTTTCGGAGTGTTTTGACTCGTCAAATTCAGTGAGGACCCCCTCTATTTTACATCTGCCCATCTATTTAACATTGGAGGGGGTCCAGAAACGTTACTTTCATCAATTTGGACCCACTCAAAATTTCACCGAAATCTAACACATTATTTTCGCTACTACCCCTCCCTGCAATGTAGACTGTCTGACAGTCCCTGAACCACATTATTTTCCCTCCCTCCTAGCCCCACCTGCAATGAAAACTGTGTCACAGTCCCTGAACCACATTATTTTCCCAATTGCCCAGCCCTCCCTGCAATGTAGACTGTCTGACAGTCCCTGAACCTCATTATTTTCCCTCCCTCCTAGCCCCACCTGCAATGAAGACTGTGTCACAGTCCCTGAACCACATTATTTTCCCTCCCTCCTAGCCCAACCTGCAATGTAGACTGTGTCACAGTCCCTGAACCACATTATTTTCCCAATTGCCCAGCCCTCCCTGCAATGTAGACTGTCTGACAGTCCCTGAACCTCATTATTTTCCCTCCCTCCTAGCCCTACCTGCAATGAAGACTGTGTCACAGTCCCTGAACCACATTATTTTCCCAATTGCCCAGCCCTCCCTGCAGTGCTAAAGCCCAAAATGAAGCAAGTCTTGATTCCCTTACTGGGGCTCCGTTTCATTTAAATGAGTTTATTTGTTACTGTCAAAATTATATATTCAGAGACTAAGTTGTAGTTTGTAATGGTGAATGTGCTGCCTACGCTTACATTCAAGAAATGAGTGGGAGAGTTCAGTTTTAAGCCGCTTTTAGCAATATTCCTGCAGTATCATGTAGGGAGGCACTAGAAAATCTGCTTCAGTCATTTTATCCATGTGGGGAATCAAACCCAGTTATTTGGTGTGACATATCAGTGGTTTTAACCACTAGGCAACTCCACTGCCTGTCCAGAAATTATTTGAAATAAACTTTTGTCAAGGCATTCTTGCCACAATGATTCTTATACATGTATGCTTCAATATTAAGTTATGATTGTCCACAGGTAATACAGGGTTTGATTTGTTTGACATTAAGCAGGTGCAGCCTAAGATAAATACCTGGTTGCACCAGTCAAATTCCAGTTAGAGTCGTTTTATTACAATAAGTAATGAAAGAAATGTGCTATTAAATTATTTAGATGTTTTATTCAGACGTTCACCCACTCGAAAACAGACTCGTACTTGGTGAAAGTAGTCTATTAACTGGGTTGCATGTTGTGATATGGGGTTGCACTAGTGCAAGTAGCAAAGCAGTATGTCAAGCCTTCATCCCTATAGACACGTGACGGTCCGTGGTAGAAAATGCTTTCAGCAACCCACTCTTGCCATAACGGGACAGACGACCAACGGGATAGGGTGCTCAGACTCGCTGACTTGGTTGACATGTGAATTGTTCCAATGATTAATGCTCATGCTGTAGATCACTGGATTGTCTGGTCCAGACACCATTTTTTACAGACCGCCGTCATATAGCTGGAATATTGCTGAGTGCTGCATAAAACTCACTCACTCACACACTCTCTCAGTTTCATTGCTATAAACTTTGTATCTAAAGTTGACTTAAGGACGTGGGGAAATGCGGTGTCATGAAAAGAATTAGTGCTAAATGAAAGGAACTATCATTGGAAACTGGAACACGTCCCCCCATTTTGAAATATAATGAAGACAATGGAATGACGTCACAAATTTAATATAGGACGAGGATAATTTTAACTGACTCAGTCACTAGTGTTACACACCTGCAGGTGTAACTGTAGGCATGTGTGTCAGTGAGAGAAGGCTGACATGGTAATATGTTGATGAGATTATTACACCTGATTACAGTCGAGTGAATGATCTGGTCAGCACACTTGTGCTATGTTTGTGTGTCTGTGAATATTGCTCGTAGTGGAGCAACACTGCAATGCTTTCATGATTTGTAACAAT
Source organism: Haliotis asinina (assembly GCF_037392515.1). NCBI lineage: Eukaryota > Metazoa > Mollusca > Gastropoda > Lepetellida > Haliotidae > Haliotis > Haliotis asinina. The sequence goes on from NC_090292.1 coordinate 51,371,146, forward strand.
ATACTTATTTAGGTCTCTGTGTGTATTTGTTATTCTGTTTGTTCAGTTGATTTAATTTAGGTATGTATGCTTATTCAGTTATTGTTCCTTTGTAGACGTACATCTCTGTATATAGATTTTACTCATATTATTAGTTCTCTACACATACAAAAGTGTCCTGTGAAGGTCTGGGTTAGAATAGTGTCTTTCAGTAACCCTTGTTTGTTGTGAGAGGCACTCAGCGGGATCAGACAATCAAGCTTGCTCTCTTGGTTGACACATGTCATCAGTTCTCAAATTGGCATATCGAGGCTCATGTTGTTGGTCACTGGGTTGTCTGGTTCAGACTCAATTATTTACAAACCGCCGCCATGTAGCTGGAATATTGCTGAGTGTAGCATCAACCTAAAACTCTCTCACTCGCTTACAAAAGTTACACTAGTGCTATATACTGGTATAATATCTGTATGCAGAGATATATGTTCTCTATGCTTGAATAATATCTGTATAGAGTTAAAATTTCCATATACAGATATTAGTTCTCGGTAGTAATTTGTTACATAAGCTCTGAAAACTTGCATTGGCTTTGTATACTTATATGGTTTCTTGTCTCTTCTATATACATGTAGATATTTATCACTATAATCCCTGGCTGTGAAATACATTTAGAGTTATCTCCCTTCCATCTATTTGCATTCGCAAAACATTGGTAATTTGATAGCCATGAAACGTACATGATTCAATGTTATGTGAGATAAAAGCGTTACTACCACAAAGTTCCAAATGAGTTTGGGTTTCACAGCTGGGTACATAAAAATGTTACTTATAAGTGGGGTACATTGAAAACAATAGAAGAGCACTCAGTCAATCAGAAGCATATGTTTATGTGTGAGGTAAGATAATTGCTGACGTTGTCCATGTGTTTCAGGCCTCAAGCTGCCCATGGACATCTCCTACACACATGGGGCACTGATACTACACTGTAAGTACCACCACTTGCCCACAGCTTAGGATAGTAACATTATCATTGAAAGTTTGTCCTCTGTATATCATGGTATTGTGGAGAGTATTTCCTGTCTTGTAATTGAGATTTGTATCAGAATTTTTTCATGATACTGATGACAATAAATGTGCAGTTTATCATCATATTGAGTGTGCAGGATATAAATCAAAACCTGCTGCCAACACAACAGACAGTTGAAACTGTAGACTTCTCCGTTTTCATATGGATTGCTGCACTGTATGAACTGTGCCTCGCATCCTTGTAGATATTGGCCTGTCTGACTGTTGCTATTTCAGAATTGTCTGACTTGTTGCTATTCCAGAACTGTGTGACAGTTGCTATTTCAGAATTGTCTGACTGTGGCTATTCCATGACTGTCTGACTGTTGCTATTCCAGAAATGACCGAATGTTGCTATTCCAGAACTGAAGTACTTTACATTATTGCTAGTTCAGACCTATAGTATTTGGCAACCTTGGTTGTCTTCATAGAGATGTAGTACTTGAATTTGCTGTTATTCCAGTGCTGTACTATCCGACTGGACTGCTATTCCAAAGCTATAGTATATGTCAATTTCAGAGCTGTAGTATTTGGCTATGTTGCTATTCCAAAACTGCACTCTTTGACTGGGTAGCTATTTTAAAGCTGTAGTATCTACCTGAGTTACTATTCCAGAACTGAAGTATTTGACTGTTTTCCTATTCCAGGGATGTACTATGTGACTGTTGCTATTCCATAGCTGTAGTATCTGACTGGGTTGCTATTCAGTAGCTGTGGTGATTGACTGGGTTGCTATTCCAGAGCTGTAGTATGTGACTGGGTTGCTCTTCCAGAGGTGTTACTAAATGTCCAATTGTGTTGCTATTCCAGATCTGTAGTATTTGGCTGTGTTGCTATTCCAGGGCTGTAGTATCAGATTGTGTTGCTATTCCAGGGCTGTAGTATTTGATTGTGTTGTTATTCCAGAGCTGTAGTATTTGGTCATGTTGCTGTTACAGAACTGTAGTATTCGATGACGTTGCTATTCCAAAGCTGTAGTTTCTGAGCTTAAACATTTTTCTTTGACCATTAATGCATCCTGACACAAAGTACACACCTGATCAGACTAATTTAGAAATACCAGGAGTATTACATATCTGTCTGCAGACGTTCCTCCATGTGTTCAGCTAATAACACAACATTACTGACACAAAGATCCAGTTTGGTGGCCCGAACATGTTTTCTTCAAGTACACATTTTTTGGCGCAGAGTGATGTATTTATGAGTCCAGTAATATCTCCCAACACTGCAACACTGTGTGTGCCTGTGAGTGTTCTGTGTGCTTCGGTGAGTGTTCTGTGATGAACAGAACGTGGAGTCAGTTCTGGGTGCAGGTTCCTATAATAGCCAGGGAGGGGGAGCAGGTGAATCATGGCTGTAGTACGTAGATCCTGTGGTATACAACACTCGCAGGAATCTCCCCTCACTTCTTGGAATATGGTACTTACTGGTTCTGTTGACTTCTAGTTGGTGTGGAGTTTGGATTTAAATCAGTCACAGGTTTGTGTTGTGTTGTTGTCTCACGTAGTAGTAAAGTTTGACTGTATCTGTTCATTATGTGAGATAAACTTGATTATTGTTATCTTCTTGGATGTCTGTCGTGAAACAGGGCTGATTTTGCTGCTGCTGCTGCAGAATAAATAAATGTATATGCCGAGATATGTGAACAAATTGTGATGAATGCGATGTGTTGTGATCCTGTGATCGCCTGCACCAAGCTCAGCTGGAATGAAGGGTTCAAGGTCACACTTGTACTGGCACTCACTTGTTTCAGATTCGTTCAGTTTCTTGGACGTTGACTTATCCAGTGGATCCAAAAACTTTCTTCCAAATTTGTTAATGGTATGGGGGAATTTTCTACTCAAATCTGAGGATGACTTACTATCAGGCAAATAACATGTTCTAGGAGTAGGACATTGTTATCAAAAACAACCTGAAACCCTCTTTCAAATTTAGCTGTACTGAAGTAATGCCAACAGTCATCATCTGTCTCATATTTGTTAATGATACAAGATAAATTCCTACTCAAAGTTGTCATGTGCCATAAAAGTGCTCGTGGTTCAATTCCCACATTGGCACAATGTGTGAAGCCCATTTCTTGTGTCCCCCTACCTTGATATTCCTGGGATATTGCTAAAAGCAGCGTTAAATCATAGTCTCTCACTTTCTCAAATAGGTTGGATGGTAGTCCAGTGATTAAGCACTTGCTTGTCACGTTGAAGATGTACACAAACCACTAGTCCAAAATAAGCTGAATATATTGAGTAGTTGATCAATGGTGGCATGATATTGATGTTGTATTGGTTATATAATATTTGGATTTATTTAAGGATTGACTGTGTATTTCTTTCGTTGCATTGAAGTATGAAACTTAGCGGATTCTTACAAAAGTTTGCACCTTGGTTTTTAGTTTCATACTTCAATGCAACGAAAGAAATACAAAGTCAATCCTTATAATTAAATTCAGGAACAAATACTATACCCTGTCAACATATTTTCTTTAAACGTAATCAAATTCATGGAAACAGATATCTTTGTTACCACCGATTAACATTTTCGGTGTAAGAATTCGGTAATGACGTGACATGACTCACGTGACTCATCTACATAAAATGACATGCCTGCCAAACCATGAGCCAATCAGCATAGAGCACCCCCAAACAGCTGTCAATCAACCAAGCTAACATCGGTCGACGAATCAGAGTGGAACAACTCAACGTGACGCGTCCCGGTATCGGCAAAGTTTCAAGTTCAAACGTTTGAATTACTACCTGCGAACTGAAAGAGACAGTTTGAAAAGTGAGAAATGGAAATGAAGCTCGATGATATGAAGTTAGTGGAACTGAGATTGTAGTATTTGCGCAAGCAGAAAGAGGCTGTGATGTGACTGGGATTGCGATGCCATGAAGTGATGTTCCAACGTGCGCATGCTCTTGTCGAGGCGTTGCAACCTTATTAACGTTCACGGATAATTTTGAGTTGTTTGTTTATGTTAACCACAATGTATCGCTTCAATGTTTACCCAAAGTTCATTAAGGTACCCGAGTGCAAGGGAATTCCCCTGCTGTGTAAAGGGATTCCCCGACATTCCTCAGGTCCGAAAGTAGTCCGGTTCGGTGGGCGTGGCTTATTTTTTTCAGATTCATTGGGAAATGAAATCAAAAGAAATGTTCCCAGTTAACCAATCAGATTGCCAGAATTTTAATGAACACAATAAAAATTTAATTATTACCCAGTATTCAGGATGTGTATCATATTTGCCTCATAGTTGATTCGTTGGAGCCCTAGTATCTATGCCGTGTTTGAGTATTGACAGGGTGCTGTTTCTTGAATAGTGAACAAGACATCATTCACTTCTGATGAGGATAACCAGACAGATATTTGTGTATCACTGGAGCATGCATGTGTGTCAGGGATTCAAGAGTCTCTAAGTTGCATTACAGGAATTTCAACATCTGTGCAAGTCAGTCCTGAAGGGAGATGTGCAAAGATGAATTGTTGCCTGTGGCAGATGTCTAGGGCACATGGTATAGGTGAATGACTTGGTGAAGTGTGAACATCTCATGCCACTATAGTTGACAATATATTCTAATTGTTTTGCTAAGATGCTGAGAGTTGATGGTACTTTGATAGATCTGTAGATCTGGAAATATGAAGGTGCTTTGAAATAATGAAACTGTTTAATATACTGTGCCAGGGTTAAGTAATTCCCTTTATGACAGAAGAAAACATATATTCCTGGTGAAAATATTTGCTCAGTAAATATATTGTGTGTCCTTTCCTACACAATGTGTGTGTGTTTTGTGTGTATTCTATACATTGGTGCCTGCTTGACACATGTAATTATTTCTGCTAACACCCTGGGTGTGTGTATTAGTGTGGATGCTATGAGATGTTCCACACCCTCCTTGCTGAGATCAGTGACTGTACATACCAAGGTGAATCACACCGTATCTTCGGCCTACTACCTGGAGCTCAGTCACAGCCCCACTCGCCTGTACAGACCTCAGGCGTACAGATCTCTGGTGTACAGACCTCAGGCGTACAGATCTCTGGTGTACATTTCATGTCATGTTGCGGGTTGTAGAGTTTTGGTAGTATGTTTGGATGTGGTCCGTTCTGGTCCGTCTGGCACTGGGGTTGGCTGATGATGGGACTGGAAGCTTGGCTTCAGCCAGGTTGTTTATTCTTAGTGGAGTAAAAATAACTCCCAGCTGACTGAAAACAGAGCAGCTGACAACATCACCTCTACACTGCACAATGGCTAGACTAATAACTAGTCTATGAATGTATAGTTTTTGATAGTTAGGAAGACCTGAGAAGCAGAACCTGAGGAAACCTAGATTTGATTCATTTGGGGTTTTAGCATTGCAGGGATGGCTAGGCTGTCATGATATAGCTGCTTCCTCTTCAAAAGTCAGTCAGTCAGTCTGTCTGTCTGTGTGGTGTTCATCTTTGAGAGTAGGAATATGTACCTAAAACTGTATTGATTGACCTTAATGATGCTGTGTAAGAGTGTTTCTGTTTTACAGTCCTTAATTTGAGTGTCATTACCATTAAATATGGAAATCTCAACGTGTAATATTTTCACTAGTGGCATTCTTTACTAAAGTTCTACAAAAAATATTCTCTATGATTCATTTAATAGAAAGCGTGATGATTCTGATCTGTTTAGATAATTGAAAACCCACTTTTGGATCCCATCACACTATATATTGGAGGCACTCTTGATCTCACTACTAGAATTTGGAATGTCGGTGAACTTGACAGGAAGTCCAATTTTGGATGATAACTTTGTTCCTGGGTTAGTTAACCGTAGGACTGCAACGAATAACTATTTTGCGAATATAATATGTATCAAGAATACTGGGTAATGAATGCAAATGCATTGTTGTAGTTATGTTATTGATGCACAATATGGAACGCCCATGTTGATTTGTCACAGCAAGAACCAGTGATCTCATGACATTCAAATTTGGTATGTAATAGTTATAGTGCTGCATTGGCAAACTGACATGACTTGCACTACTGCAAGGCCAGTACATATTCCATTTCTGCATATCTAGCTTTGAAAAAAGGGCATATGTGTTCAAGTAATAAAAGGGTTTAAAAATAGAATAGAAAAATAGAAAATGGAATTCATGAAGGGCTGGGGTTCGATTGACTGAAAATGGGAGTGAATCGAAACAGCATCAGTTAACTTGTCTTGACAAATGAAACATGCATCATGATAATACTCAGGACATGCAGCTCCCAAGTTAGCAGGTTTACTTGATGTTTACTGATTTATTATCAATAAACCAAAATTTAATTGCAACATCAAAAGGTTTTGGAACACTTGTCTTCTAAACAGGCTCATGTATGCATCTGTCTGGGGCCCTTGGGACTCTGAAGAATAAGATTAATTTTGATGCCAAGGTTCAGGGGCATGAGTGAGTTTAGTATTATACTGCACAAAGTGTTATTTAAGCTGTATGGTGACAGAACATGTGTAAGGTTACCATGCTGAGAAAATTACCCAGTGACACTGATCAAGTGGATGGATAAATATTATCTGTCATTATGCAAGAATTGTTCAGCAGTTCTATATTTGGAAGTGCAGTGTGTGATGATGATGATGATGATGATGATGATGATGATGATGACGATGATGTATGAGGAAGTGCAAGTGGACTGACCTGTGTGGTCAAGGGTCAGGAGTTGGCTGAGGGTCGGTGGCAGTGGTCAGGGACAGGTGTAAGGTATTACTGAGCTGTCCGAATTCAGGCAATGTTCTGGTCAAGTCAGGGCCCTGCCCTGTGGAGCAGCTTAATTAGGTGGCAGTGTATCTTCTGTGTACTGGTCAGTCCAATTAGGCCTAGGTGTAACCTGTGTGTTGGTGGTTGTACCCATGTTTAGGTCACTGTACCCTGTGTTTAGGTCTCTGTACCCTGTGTGTAGGTCACTGTACCCTGTGTGTAGGTCACTGTACCCTGTGTGTAGGTCACTGTACCCTGTGTGTAGGTCACTGTACCCTGTGTTTAGGTCAGTACAGTCGCCCTGGTGTACCCTGGTCTATATCTTGACTCCTATAAAAGGTTAATTAGTGTAGGCTACTACTTCCATTGTGTGAGAATAGGTATGTGTTGTGTCATCACAACAAATACTGGATTAATTCTGAAGGCATTTTTAGGAAGAAGTACCTATGCATCCCAGGATATCATTAGAATGCAGCAGGAATTTAGTTATCTCGAACAGTACATATCCTCTCTGTCACGGGTTTGTTTGGTTCAGACTTATTTGGTTACATGTCACTGCGATACAGCTTGACCACTGAATAAGTCAATTTGTGTTCTCCGTCCCTCTGGTCTTCCCTGGGTGAGCTCCTCCTTGTATAAACACACACGCTCATAGTGTACTGCCTTCAACTCATCTGTAACCAGTTAGGTCCATTGATAGAAGATTGACAGTGTTCATTCCATTAGAACGTGTGTAAGTTTGAGTCATCGTCTCGGTCGACAAACCATGGACACCTGGAGTCCCAGATTATCCAGGAATTACAGTTTTGTTATCCTGTGTTGTGATGTTAATCTTGTAGAATGTTATCAGTTCTAGTGACTGTTTTCTGTCAGTGCACTAGGGCTGCAAGAATCTGCTGTGGTAAATGTGATGCTTATTGAGTCGCAAATACATATCAGGCTCTGAAAACAAGTCAGCAGGTTGTTTGATTTTTGTCATTCATTGAAACAGTAGGTGAATAAATTCTTTGACCATGTTCACAACAATGACCAGTAATTAACAAGTAATTAATTAATTAATTAACCAGTAATTACCGTCAGATTGAATCTGTAAACATGCTGGTTATTATCTTGTTTTGCTTTGATATGGTGCATAGCTCAGTTTGATAAAAATGATTCAAGTGAAAACTTTATTTTCAAAAACATTTATGAATTACTGTTTCTGGTGATAGGTAATAATGAATTGAATTCCAAAGGAGAAGTTCACTGAATACAGCAAAGCTGTTGTACACGAGTGAATCATGACAGGAAGTGAGGTTACCATCTAGCTCAGCCCGTGAAGATCTGGATTAGAATGGATCTTCAGCAACCAATTATCGTTGTAAGAGGCCACTAATGGGATCGGGTGATCATACTTGCTCACTTGGTTGACACGCCATCATGGTGCTCATGATTTAGAGACCCGTGAAGGTCCGAGGTAGAACGGGACTTCAGTAACCTATGCTTGCCACAAACGGCGACTATGCTTGTCATTTGAGGCGACTAAAGGGATCGGGTGGTCAGGCTTGCTGACTCCGTTGACAAGTCAACGGTTCCCAATTGCGCAGATCGATGCTCATGTTGTTGATCACTGGATTGTCTGGTCTAGACTCGATTATTTATCGATAGCATCTTGTGATGCATTCTGTGTTGGTGTGTCGAGCTGAGACTTGCTGTAATATATAAGATGTTGTGGACACAGCATCTCCCAGTGCACTTTCTGTGTGTTGCACTGAGGCTGCATCAGGGAGATTTGCTGTAGTGTGAGATGTTGTGGACAGCATCTTGTGGTGTGTTCTGTGTTGGTGTGTCAACCTGAGACTGTCAGGCAGATTTACTGTAGTATATAAGACACAGGATCTTGTAGAGGACTGTCTGTGTTGGGTTGTCATCCTGAGACTGTGTCAGGCAGATTTGCTTTAGTATATACGTAAATGTGGACACATCATATTGTGGGTGACTTACTGTGTTGGTGTGTTGTCAGGAAGACTTGCTGTAGTATGTGATGCGTTGTAGACACAGGATATTGTGGGTGACTTACTGTGTTGGTGTGTTGTCAGGGAGACATGCTGTAGTATGTGATACGTTGTAGACACAGGATATTGTGGAGGACTGACTGATGATGGTCCCTGTATCATTCAACCCTGAAGCTTTCTGATGATACAGTCCCTTTTACACTTTGCCTGAGCTCCTGTTGCATTCTGCCCCGGGGCCCTGTTACATTCTGCCCTGAGTCCTAGTCACATTGTGCCCTGCAGCCCTGACCCAACCATCACACACACACACACAAATCTCCTGACAGCCCACTCAGTGGGGAGGCCCAAGACGGAAACCGAACTGAACACACCAGGAAATGGCCTAGATGGTCTCGCTGTCAGACTTCCTGAATCATCCACACGCCTCGCATATCTCGCTTCATTACACAAATACTAATTAATAACCTCACAGGATAACGGCTGTCCACAAGGTAAGTTCACTGTGTGATGGTGGAACAAAATCACATTTTCACCTCATGTTCTGTTTCTTTTTCTTTTTTCTTTTCTCTGAAAATTGAGGAAAAATTGGTTTTGAATTAATTTCTTTCAGGAAGGTGTTTGTTGGTCAGCAATAGCTGTGAAATATTGTCAGTTTCTTGATGTATTGTTGATCAAAGGTATGACCCAGTTTGGATGAGGAAGGTTATGATGTGAGGTTTGATTCTGTTTAATGTTTGAAAGTTCTGGTTCATCTTTTGTTTGATATGCTGGTATGGACAAAGGTTTGTATGTCAAAGGTCAAAAGCTTCAAACTGTTGTCCGAGGAAGTGTGTACTGACCGTCTGTCCTGATCTGACAAAGTTGATACTGTTGACTAATTCTAGTAACAGAGTAAGCCCTGGATGTCAATGAGTGTCATATAGGCTTACTTATCACCACCAGTACCCTGCTGATTGACCGTTACATTTGTAATTCAGGTTAGCAGACCTTGTCTCCATGTCAAAACATGTGACACTGGTGCTTCACTTCACACGATCCATGGAAGATCAAAGCTTCATGAGGATAAGTGGGCCATTTTGTGTTGAAGTATAATGGAAGCTATCTAAATCAGCACTCTTCGGGACTGATGAAATAATCCAGTTTAGACAATGCGCCGGATTGTAGAGCTGATGATTAATGTACAAGCCACGGACAGGACTGTGATTTTATGCAAGTGTTGACAACTTGCAGGACTGGACAGATGCCGGTTTTGACAGCTTCAACTGTAGTCACTTTGTTTGTAAAATTTACTGTTTGGAACTGGAAACTGAATATCCGTTATTGACAGTCACTTTTCTAATGCAAGAGATTGTTTTTTCATGAGAATTGACCCGAGGTCGAAGTTTCTGGATATTTGGGGTCCGAGTATTCGTGGTCTCAGTATAAATTTAATGTTTACATGGATCCTATTTCAAGGCTCCAGATAAAACTTCAACATCAACATTTACTCCTTATTTTTTCAGTGTGTGAGTACTGGAAAAGCATAAGAGTACATATAGAGTACTGAGTGGGATTTAATGGTGTGTTACTGTGACAAGATGACCGAGTGATGATAGTAAGCACTTCATTCATTATTTGTCCAGCAAGTTGATTACTTTACCGTTTGCAAGTAATTGAGACACAGTCTCGTTTCTGAATGAGACTTGTCATTTGTTTCTGTGCTGCCATGTTTGCATACATATGCACAACAAGACGATTCGCTGTGGTACGATTCCCAAACTGCATCAAGGGAAACCACAGTGTGTTACTCCCGCATAAATGCAAATGTGGGACAATGTTTGAAATCAGATATGTTTTAGATAACAAAGATATGTCTGCAAACTCTTCCATGGCCATACACCATTACTGTGGTATGTTTCTGCTATGTTTTCAAAATGCTTTTCTTCCGTATCTTTCATATTTTTCATCCATATTTACGATATTGTCCTTGTCTTGAGCCCTGCTGTTTGAATATTGAGATGGGAGATTCAGAAAATGAACCTGATGAAATCTAGACTTGCTTCATTTACATGGCTTGACTCATGTTACCATGTGGGAAATCGAGCCTAGGTCTTCAGTGTGATGAGTGAAAATGACATAAGAAGAATTATTGCTATAGAGTCCTGTGCAAGTCTTTGTTGTTTTTCGCTGGTGTTGTTCATTCAGCAGCTTGTCATTGTGATGGAATGTTCTGACAATACAGTTGTAGTGATCTTGGTGATATTATACCCCAGAAACATGTGGAATACAAGTCATAACCCACACTCACTGTTGTTTTATGAGGTGGGAGCATTCTCCATCTGTGTAGGAATGTATGCCATGCTTGTCCTGGATCAGCTAACTATAGGCCCAATTGAGCATAAATGTTCTGTCATCATGCGATGCCAAACCTACTGCTGTGTTGGTCCTTGGATGAAACAAGTGCAGCTGTCAATGCATTGTCTCTCACAAATTGCTATGAAATGTTTTGTTTCAAATGTTTATATAGATCTTGGGTTGCTGAATGATCTAGATTGGTTTGGATTTACAAAATACATGTGTGGCTGTAGTATCCATTTGGCTCAAAGGAGCCGGGGTGGCCAAGTGATTAAAGAGTCCACTTGTCATGTGAAGACCTGGGTTCGATTCCCCATATGCGCACAATATGTGAACCCCATTTCTGGTGTCCCCCAGCCGTGATGCTGCTTGAATATTGCTAAAAGCGGCTCACTCACTTACTCATGTGGCACCAAGACACCAGAAATTGTGGGTTTGAATCCCAATTTTTCCTGTTGTAAGTATGTCATCACAATACCACTGGAACATAGTTGATTGGATGGTTGGGTAGCCTAGTGGTTAAGGCGTTCACTTGTAACACCGTGGACTTGTGTTTTAATCCCCACATGGGTACAGTGTGTGAAGGTTAGTAGTGTCTTTAAAGGTTTTGCTGATAAATTTCTTTCATTCACAGTGAAATCTACTGAAAGCATTATAAAGCAGCAAGTTAGTTTTAGATGTTATGTTTATTTTGTCACACTTTAACTTGGCCACAGGTGTGAATCCTTAGTCTAGTTGACTTCTGTGTGATCTTGTGCACTCAGCTTGTTATCATCATGATGCTAAGACTCGGAGCAATGTTTTGGGCTGGTTTGCTTGAGTGCTTTTTGTACAGACTGCACTTATAGCTCTGAGTTTGTCATGCTTTTTTTCTGAATCGTGTCCAAGGATATTATCCCAAAACCATTCCTGGTGTTCTTGATTCCTTGAGAATTTTTTGACAAAATGATACAGGTCTTATTTCTTTTATCTATTGCTCTGGGTTTTTTTTTTATGTTAAGTTAAAATAGCTTGACCCTTTTTGAATGGTGTTTGTAACTAATGAGCACGAACACTTACCCAAAAACGTTTTGAAAAATGCTCACAGTTTGTTCCTTGTTCATGTATACACCTTGGAGACTCAACATTATGATGTGTAGTTAGACAGCTAGTGACTCTAGTTGTGAGGGAGGTAGCTCCACCCAAAATCCTGCTGCAGGTCCAGATGGATATCTTCATGTCACACGGTCATGTGTCACGTCTGGTCACACGTACATTTAGCTGTACATTTGCATTTCCTTGACAGTGACAGGACAAAGGAAACTAGGATTGTTTATCAGACCTGCATTCATTGTCTTTCATTGTGAAGTATGGTTTCATTTTCAGTGACAGTAAACACATCACAAAATTGTGTTCAGTCTTTCGAGTTCAGAGAGAAACTTTCAAATTGTCTAGACTTGGGTTCAGTCCTTCAAGTGAAGTTATCTTGTTGTGAAATATATTTTCCAAAGAAATATAATACAAACAGAAGGGCAGGGAACAAAACATGGCCCATTAAAATTTTAAATTTTGCTGTTGATACTAGGGCATTCAGAAAATGGCTAATAATCCTGAAAATGGCCCATAGTCAAAGTTTTCTATCCCAGTCCCTGGAAGTCTAAATGATGCTTCATTCCGGACAGTGTTCACGTCAGGAATGAGACTCCAGCTGTTGCTTTGGTTGTTTTTTCCGTATCAGGGAGAAAGACTAAGGCTTTAGTTACAATAGTATTTGTAGACTTCCACAAAGGTAAATATTCAGCAGGTTGACACATCATTGTACCATGGCTGGGAAGATTGATGCTTATGATATCAATCACTGGGTTATGATGTCACCTTTTGATATTTTCCTGACCACCATCTGTACCTGGAATGTTGATAAGCACGAAAGAAACAAACACTTTCATAGGTGTTGGTGACAGCTCACTGCGTTTGGCGATTGTTTGTTTGTTTCTGGTTAACGCTGCATTAAGCAATATTCCAGTTACATGGCAGAGCTCACTTGTGGACAGTGTATGACAGTATTTAGATATGACCAATGTTTCCCACTATTGGCTTGATGCAGACACTCAACACAAACTCAAAACTGACTGACCTTTTCTCCCAATAATGGTGGACACCAGGCACAGTAACAAGTAGCTTCTTTTAAGGTGTTTTGGCATGACACATCTTTGGTTGGAACCTCAACCTGGGCAGGAGCTCAGTCCACATCGGGTTACTCCACAAAGTCCCACAATCTTCCATTCACTTATATTTCTACAAGAAGTAGATGTATTAGCAGGACCATATGTATCATGTTCTGTAGCTCCAGGCCACTGGTCCACGTTTGATGTAGTTGTTGGTGCCAGTGGTGATGTTCACAGCAAGGATGTTGCTGCACAATGAACAGGGGGATGACGGCAACTCTTCTCCTGAAAGAAGCATCAGCTGTAAATGTCAGTTGGTCTATTCATGGGTCGTGATTTGCTTCACATAGCTAGGAACTCATTCTGTCATTACTGTATTTACTGACTTGGAGTGGCGGAGATTTGCTCCCAGGCTTGTTATTAAACAACACATCAGAGTTGGTTCTTTTCAAAACAAAGTTGATTTGGATGAAAGTTAAAATGCATTTTTTCATGTGTTAACAATGAAAGATGCTGGTGACTACAGGTGCTTAAGGAAAAGACAAACTTAAGGGACCTCTGGACCTCTTTTGTCATAACTGCCTGGAGGATGTAGCCTGCGTTATTGACTGTCCCATACTCTCAGAACCTCATTATTTTCCCTTCTTCTAAGCTTCAATGATAAAACTCTTTTTGAAGCAAGTCTAGATTGTTTTTTATCACTTTGTTTCTTTTTACTTATTTTACTTATGCATGGTTGGCATTTTTATTGAAATGTACAATATAATATATATCTAGATAAATTATGTTCACAAGATTATGCAAAGAGCTATGGCAAGAGCAAGCCCAGAGTTCCTCGCCTTCTGAATCTTCCCATCTCGCTTTGATAGGAATTGCTGGTTTCTATTTGAATTAAACATCAGAGTTTTTCCGTGACCAGCAGAATACTGGGTCTGCCAGACCCCCAATTTCTAATTTCCACGATCCTTGTATGAAATACAAGAGTCATATGAAATGATGAATTTTGAACAGTGAGTTTTATTGTGCCTCTCAAGGGACACAGTGTGTTATATTTTCCTGTGTTCATTCTATACATTCTAACAAATAAAGATCCTTACGTAACCAATTCTTGTAATGAGAGACTCGCTGACATGGTTGACACGTCGTCATATCCCAGTTGTGTAGATTGATACTCATGCTGTTGATCACTGGAGTGTTTGGTCTGGAATTGATTATAGACTGCTGCCATATAGATGGAACAAAGCTGAGTGCGGCATTAAACAAAAAACAACCAACCAACCATCTAACCAACCAGCCAAACCAACCAACCAACCATCCATCTAACCAACCAGCCAAACCAACCAACCACCCATCCAACCAACCAACCAACCATCCAACCAACCAACCAGCCAAACCAACCAACCATCTAACCAACCAGCCAAACCAACCAACCACCCATCCATCCAACCAGCCAGCCAAACCAACCAACCAACCAACCATCCATCTAACCAGCCAGCCAAACCAACCAACCACCCATCCATCCAACCAACCAGCCAAACCAACCAGCCAAACCAACCAACCAACCAACCAGCCAGCCAATCAACCAACTAACCTGCTATGCATTCTATTCTGGCCACTTTTCTATGTCATATATAACTGTGTATGTAATCAGAGACCATGTGCTAGTGTATCTGTGACGTGATGTTTTGTGACCCTTGGCTGTTGATGCTGTGTGCTAGTAATGAGATAGTCATTATGCTTTGGCGACTATGCCTGTCGTAAGTGCCGACTAACGGGATCGGGTGGTCAGACTTGCTGACTTGGTTGACACGTCATCGGTTCCCAAATGCACAGATCGATGCTCATGCTGTTGATCACTGGATTGTCTGGTCCAGACTCGATTGTTTACAGACCGCCGCCATATAGCTGGAATATTACTGAGTGCGGTGTAAAACTCAACTCACTCACTCACTCATGATGATTTGGTCAACCCATACTAAATGTATAATGATTTACTCTGAGAGAAATGGACTTTAATTTCCCTGCAGTGGTGAATCACTTGTCAGATATGACAATGTAATGACAGATTTACCCACTGATGCTGTCCAATAAGGGGTTAGTGTGACAGCATTACCCAGTCCAGGACACATAGACCAACTCTAGGCCAGAACACACCGACTAACCCTTAGCCTCCAGAATTGGATTTCAGCAACCTATGCTTGTTGTAAGAGCCGACTAACAGGATCGGGTGGTCAGTCTCACTGACTTGATGGACACGTCATCTTATCCAGATTGTGTACATTAATGCTCATTCAGTTAATCACTTGCCTGTCTTGTCCAAATGTGATTTTTCACAGACCCCTCCTCTTTTGTTGGAATATTGCTGAGTGTGTAGTTAAACAACCAAGCAACTTAGTCTCTAAAGCAAATAGATCTATTTAAGCTGAAAAATAATCCCTAAGACTATCATGTAGGATCAGAAATAAACAAATTTTACAGGAAAAAATGGTTCCTAACTTATACTACTGAATGAAGATTAGCACAGACTTCGTCATTTTCAGAACCTGCTAACCTAGTCTTGCCACATTCCAGATTTTACCACTGGCCCACAAGCTCATGGCTAGTAAGAATCCAGTTGGGCCAGCAAATCTCCACAGTCACTGGCCTGACTGACTAGTAAATTTCTTTGGGTTTATTTGTAAGTATCAGGGATTGGGATAGATAACTTTGAAAATTTTCAGGATTCTTAGTCATTTTCTGAATTTTGAATGTGGTAACTGCCCATGTATCAGTAGTAAACTTCAAACTATTAAAGGACCATTATTTATTCTAATATGCAAAATGGCCCTTGGCTTTCCGATCGTGAATTACTCTGTGGGCTTGTAATATTTGAATCAATCTCTCCCTCTCTTTCTCTCTCTCTCTCTCTCTCTCTCTCACTCACTCACTCACTCACTCACTCACTCGGGCAGTACAGGGCTGGATGCATGGAGAGGGTCAGATAATTGGATTATTATTGTTGGAAATCCAGTCTGGTGGAGGGATGATGGGGGGTGGCAGGTTGACCTGGTGACAGTTAGTGAATAATTGTAGGAGGTGGTGGTTTAAATACCCTGTTTAAGTGGACTTTAATAGATGATTGGGTCGGGGGGGGGGGGGGGTTAAACACCCTGTGTAATTTGAACCAGGTGTGGGGTGGCAGGTTGGCCTGGTGATGATTGATAAATAATTGTAGTTGGGTAGGGATAGGGGTTTATGATTAATACCCTGTTAAAGTAGTTGAATGCTGAGGTGGCTTTGACAACTTGTTGGTCAGTTAGAGGGTGAATTTGACAGAGGTTTGAGCTCTGTTTGGGTGCTGTAGGGTGATACAAGGGTAGAGAAGTTGATGGGATGGGTGGGCATGTACTCAGGAGACAAATTGTTCTTTAACTCAGATACATTGTTAGATGTGATGTCGAGGGTTCATGGAGGCAGGTGCTACATTAGATATCATGGTAACTTGATTTGTGAGTGGAGTGATTAAATCAGCAGTTTTCTGACAATAATGGTCAACCTCTACCAAGCTCATGCCCATAAGTTCTGCTTGTATGTACCACTTCAAGATGCCGTTAAGATGGTCTTGTAGCCTAGTGGTTAAAGCGTTCGCTTGTCACACTGAAGGCCGTGGTTTGATTCCCCACATGGGTACAATGTGTGTAGAACGTATCTGGTGTCTCTTTGCTGTGATGTTGCTGGAATGTTGCTAAAAGTGATGTAAAACCATACTTGCTGACCCACTCAAGATGCTGTTGAAAGATTTTGTCTGTTGCCACTTGAAAGTGATTGCCTTCAGAAAGTACGGTGATAAGTCCAAGTCCAAGTTTATCTTTCTTTTTATCTTTATCCATTATCTTTCCTGTTTCATGTTCACCTGTTTTTGTTTTTTGTCCCTAATGGGTGGTGGTATTATTTGTCCAAACATACATACTGTCACTTTTCATACATGACTATGCAATGCTGGCATGTATTTTTGTAGAACTTTGGTTGAAAATCCTGTTTAAGTACTGATAGGGTGATGAAGTTGGATTGTTGGGATGTGGGTTTGGAAATGGATTTTGGTGACCTATAGGTGGATTGTGGTGATATAGATGTGGATTGTGGTGATCTATAGTTGGGTTCTGGTGATCTAGAGTTGGATTGTGGTGACGTAGAGGTGGATTGCGATGATTTAGAGGTGGATTGTGGTGATCTAGAAGGGTATTGTGGTGATCTAGCCGTGGATTGTGGTGACATAGATGTGGATTGGGGTGACAGAGGTGGATTGGGGTGATCTAGAAATGGACTGTGATTTAAAGGTGCTTTGAGAGGTGGATTGTGGTGACAGTTGGATTGTGGTGACATAGGGGTGGATTGTGGTGACATAGGGGTGGATTGTGGTGATCTATAGTTGGATTGGGTGATCTAGTATTGGATAGAGATGGATTGTGGTGACATAGAGGGCGAGTTATGCTATCAATGTAAACAAATTGTTGCTGGAAACAGTATAAACACCAGAGACCATGCAGTCAGATGCTAGTAAATAGTAGTTCAGCATGCTTTTTGTTTCAACAGATCCTGGCAGTGGGTTAGCCTAATGGTTAATATGGTCGCTCATCACCAAGGAGAAGTGCTATCTCTAACATACATATCGTCAGTGATGGATAATTACAATGTGGATGATCAGTTAATTAAGCTACATAACAATAACTGAAGCACAAGTAGTATCAATTTAATGACAGTAACTATGAATAGATAATTCTACCCCAATTCCTTCGATGGTCCTGTGGACTTGTGCTTGAGCATCTGCCTTCAGACCTGAGAGTTGCAGTTCCAGTGTTCCTAGGGAAAACATTTGCACTTTGAGCTTAATCTTGAACGACATTTTACAATTGACTTCAAACATTCATATATCATTTGAATGTTGATGTTTATGTGGAGTTGGGAGAAGATGATTGCTCAAAGTAAAACCTGTGAAGAGGAGTAAAACCTATCCCTCAAATGGGTTTATTCTGGGAAAACAAGAGGTGATGTAATGTGTAGTGAGAAGCAAACTTCAGTTTATATGTCTGTTTTAGCCTCAGCTAATGATCAATATGTTGGGAGACACCTGTACTGAAATGAATAGACAAGCAAGGACTGGTGGTAGGCTCATGGCTCTGTGTGTGTGTGTGTGTGTGTGTGTTTACATACATGATAGACAGTGGGATGAGGGTTGGGGGTAGACCAGGTATGTCTAGTGGTAGCCTAAGAGCTCTGTGTGTGAATATTAACATACATGATAGACAGTGGGATGAGGGTTGGGGGTAGACCAGCTAGGTTTGGTGGTAGCCTTAAAGCTCTGTGTGTGAGTATTAACATACATGATAGACAGTGGGATGAGGGTTGGGTGTAGACCAGATAGGTTTGGTGGTAGCCTAAGAGCTCTGTGTGTGAGTATTAACATACATGATAGACAGTGGGATGAGGATTGGGTGTAGACCAGCTATGTCTGATGGTAGCCTAAGAGCTCTGTTTGTGATAGGTATACATGATAGACTGTGGTGTGAGGGTTGGATGGTGGTGAGGGTTGGGGTAGATAAGCTACAGCTGATGGTAGCTACATGGCTGCATGTGTTGGTATTAACATACATGATGGACCGTAGGTTATGGGTTGTCAATGAAGTTGGGAAATTTTTGTGAGAGGGGAAGATTTAAGTTGATGACCAAAAGGTTTGGGGGATTTTAATGAAGGTTGGAGGATTGAGGTGTTTGGGGTCAAGTTAGGAGGGTTGCGGTGCTTGGGTGAGGCTTGGAGCATTCAGATGGGTCTGGGGTAGGGGACTGGGATAATTAGGGGTTAAGGGTGGGGCATTGGGTTGGGGAGCGTATGGATTTTGTTTGAGGTGAGGGAGCAGCAGAAGGTGGTTAAGATGGAGATGGAGGTGTGAGGTGGTGTAGTGGGAGGGGTGTTGATGGTCGATGGAGGGTCTGTGTCGGGTAGTAATGGTGTCAGGGTGAGGGGGTGAAGGGCATGAAGGTGTAAGAATTGGTCTCATAGTAGGGTTGAAGGGGTGATCAAACATTGCCTAGGTGAGTGGTTAGACTAGAGGTGTTGACGTGGAGGTGAAGGGTAGGGAGTGGGTGGTCAGGCTGTACAGGGAGGCTGATGGTGTTGATGTGGAGGCTAGGAGGTGCAGCAGGATTGAGTAGTGATGGACTCTGCCTCGTCATGTCACACAAAGGTTCATCATTGACTATGACAGCTGGTTCTAATGACCACTAGCGGAAATAGAAGCACAAGGATTGGGTTATGTTCACATAACCCGCCCATCCATCATCCTCTAAACACTGATAATTCCCGTCTCCTCACATAATTCCCCACAATTCCCACCCTACACGGCTCTTAATAGCCACCAGCAAGCTGCAGTAATTCATCTCAATGGCCAAATTACTAAATTGTTGAAAATTGTCGTATCCTTTGCTTGCTCGACGAGAGTTGATCTTTTGTTTCCTAATCATTTAGACGCCAAATTTATCTCATTACACCAGTAGCATTAGGCTATACGGACTCGCTACTTAAGTCCTGGTAGCAGAGTTGTAGTGGCCGAGCCCCAGGAGAGCGGGTATCAATTTGGAAGAGGATAATAGACAGAACATGATTGTTTTATTCAAATAGGGCAGGATATGTGGTCAGTTGGTTGAACAGAGACAGCCGATCCGCCGACCAGCCCGCATGAGCTGTAATAACCCTTGCTGGTTTAAAAGCTCTATCCATGAATGAAGTCAGTAGAGTGGCCTTGCTCGTACACCACGCTAGTGTTCAGCACTGCTGCATAGAAGATTACTGGGTTATTGCCAAGCTGGTGTATATCGCGTGACTGTGGTTGTCGTGGTGGTTGAGGAGGATGGTGAGGACGACGATGTGGACGGGATGTTCTGAGGCAGGTATGTGGACATATTGTTGGTGCTGGTGGGGTCACTGACCATTCCAGGACGGGATGCTTGATGTGGGAGTGTCGCATTCATGGAGGGAGCTTAGTGCCTGCTGGCAGATCTATGTGTTGGTCAAGTTGTAAGGTGGAGGAGGGACCACATGGTCATTGCCATGATGTCGTCACTTTCTCATATAACAACACTGATTTTGTTATCGACAATTGTACATTTTCATTACTTGACAGAGTTTTATAGGAATTCTCTTGGATGCTGTCACAGGGTTAGAACCAGTCTAAAACAGAGACCATCTGTCTTGATACAAACAAATTTAAGTTTTTTTGAAGCATCAAATATGCACCCGTAGTATCTCTATACAATACGGATGTGTTGAAAAGTGTGTTGATGGATGGAATCTTTTGTTAATGGCTTTTTATTGATTGCAAAGTAATTGTTTAGCTGCTGTGAAGGAAAGGGGTTTCATTATGTGAGCTTAGTTTTTGACAACTTTGAGAGACTTCAGTGAGACTGGCTGTGTGATATGCACTCAGTGGTAGACACAGCATGGCGATCACTGCTGGTGTGGAATATGATGCTTGAATGTGCAATATGGTGACAGTAGACGTGGAGATGATGGGGTGAGATAGTGTGATGAACTGTGATGGTGTTGGGTAAGATGGGCTGTGATGGTGTGTGTGTGTGTAGGGTGCTGATATGATAATTTAGGGTGGGGTGAGGATATGACGAGTAGGAATGCATTTGTGTAAGGTTAGGAATTTCATGATATTGAGTAGGTATGGGATGGCTTATGAAGGGGAAGGAACCACTTTGGTAAGGATGTAAAGTAAGAGTAAAGATGCAGATCTTGGAACTGATAACATTGCAAGATTTAGCTCTGAAAGTTGTACATAAGAGAATTAAGTCATCCATAAAACATGTCGTTTATTCACGCCAATGTGTTGGTGGAATATTGCTGGAATTTAACAATGTGCACGCCTTGCACTGTCCTTGTCCTAGTTTGTGAGTGAGTGAGTGAGTGAATCTATGAGTATGTGAGTGAGTTTATTAAGTTTGTTGGTAATTGAGTTGGTGAGTGAGTGGGATTTGGGAATGTGTGAGAGATTTGGTGAGAGTGCTTTGGTGAGTTTGGTAAGTTGGTGGGTCAGTTGATGAGTGATCAGTGTTCCACTTAGGGCGATATGTATCATCTTAATGAAAAAGAGAACACTCTTCCTCATGCACCGATGAAGCCACATGATTCCCTTTAATCTTACACATCACCCATTCTGTTTGCCCCTCCTTTCTATGACACCCTGCAGCCTTGTGACTGAAGGTTGTCAGTGACTTACAGAGTAGTTATTGATTATGCCGGGCCTGCCTTAAACTGCTTTATTGTTGTAGCCATAATGGACACAAATTATACTCCTCCTGTTCCCTGAGAGTGTATTTGCCTGTACCACTCCGTGTTTGTCAATTATACTGAATATTCCCCTCCAGCGGGCAGCCTGTGGAATAACGCCCGTATTTCCCCACTATTGGGACTCTAGTAATACAAATAATGGTTTTGTCCAAGCTTCAGTGCATTAGCTCATTGTCCTGGATGGTGCTGGAGCTTGTTTGGCTGTCATGTGATATGCCTGCTTAGTATTAGGGAATATGCCCCTGGGTCTTAGTAGGAGTTCCACCATGGTTCCCCTATTGGATGGAGTAGTTAGAATGACGGAGGTGTTAATAAGATATATGCACTTGTCATTGTCGTGGTGTCATCAGTTGAACTGAAGTTGGCGTTTGTTTGTTTGCTTAATGTGAAATCATATGGAAATTTAGAAAAGACTTAAGTGATGGTTGTGTCTCATTTAGATTTACAGTTGGTGTCAGATTGTTTCCTTGCATTGATGATTTGTTTTCAGCTTACATATTTTTGACTTAGCATTATTATTCACTGACCTTGAAAACTGAAAATGTGAAAAAAATTGACACTGACAGACTCAGTAGTTTTTTTATTTTCATTTTACAAATTAAAATAGATCTTCACAATGATTGAAATGCTTAACTAAGCATTATAATGAGGTGTGTGTTTTTAGCTTTAGTTAAAAAATTGAAATATGTAAAGTAAAACAGAAAATTTTATCATCTTGTATTGGGTCATGATATATTTATACAACTGTACTGGATCAGACAGTTTGTATACACTTGTATTAGTCTTTAGATCATGATATATTGATAAAACTGTACTGGATCAGTCAGTTTTGTACTCTTGTATTGGAGCATGATATTTTGATACAACTGTACAGGATCACAAATTGTACACTTGTATTGGACATGTTGATGAGACTGTACAGGGTCAGAACTTGAAGTCAGATAGTTTTGAACTTGAGGAAAGTATGCTTGATGAAATTCTTCACAATCTGTTTCTGTGACCTACTCTGACATTTTTTGATGGAACAAGTCATGGTCTGATAGCTCAAGTGCACGAAAATCTGAAAATGGTTTTTCCAAAAGATTCAATGAATTTTGCATGACATGAGTTTCTGAAGATGAAATTCTTCCAGATCTCATATAATGAGTTGTAAGTTTGAACTGTAGCATCTGTTGATGAAATTCTAATAGCCTTCATTGCTATGTAGTTTATGGTTAAGTTCTGAGGTATGTATTGTGCATGGTAGAGTCTGGACAAGGATGCCCTCAATGTGCATCTTCCTCTGACACCATCAGCAGCTGTTTGATGATGTTAGCATCATTCAGACGTGGAGTAATGTCTGGTTTAACTCTGGTTTAACTGTAAGAAAGTCATCCTTTCAGTGATGTTGATGCAAATCAGGCACCATTGCTTCCAGTGAAGCCATCAACAGGGAAATTTTGTGTCCTGCTTGTGTGTGGAGCATAACTCTCTTTGATGTTGCTGATGATAAAATGATACTGTAATGTTCTTCTGTAACACAATAATGCTGCACGTTATTCAATATTCCAATGTCAGTTTGTCTTTGATGGTCTGAGTGATGCCTACGAGCCAGTGTCACAGTGCAGCTTAATATTATTGGAGACTTTTTGTCTAATTGTAAATGTTATGATTCCTGAAGGAAAGATAGTGGAAGACTGCCGACTTCTTGACCTTGCTGTCAGTACTCCTGCTTGCTATTTGTTGCTTGTCAAAGACAAAATAGAAATGCACACACTCTGAGCAATAACTACTCCCTGGGGTACAGGAACCATTTTGGTGAATAATGAATGCTCCCTTAGCTTTTTGAGAAAATTGCTGAGGCAGTGAAATATGTGACCTCAGTGATAAGTCGAAAGTAGCTGTGAAGACGATGAATACTGACAGTGTTGAGAACTTGGGAGTTGTGGGAGATACCAGTTCAATATTCTTAGAATCTTTTTCTACAGGTTGTTGTGTAATTGTTTCGACAGTTAACAGTTAACTGTACTTGCTGGTCTGTACAGAGCCAAGTGGAGTAGCTAACTGGTTAATGTTATTCCCTCATCACCATGAAGACTTGGGTTCGATTTCCCTGTATGATGCCTGTTTCTCACCAGGTGTCCCGTGCCATGATATTGCTGAAATATTGCAAAATAATGCTGAAATATTCCTAAGAGCAACATAAGACTAAACTTAGGCTCTTGCTACTAACCACAACAGAATTTCATTTCATCAAACTCTGGTGTTTGTCGCAGTGTGTGTGTTGTATTTTGTTTGGAAGCTTGGGTTAGAATTGTGTTGTATTTCGGAATGGATGATTTCAGCGAGCTACTGTGTGTAATTGCGAGGAATTAATTTCGTCAACTTTGCAGAAGAGGATTTTCTGTGTGTATTGAATGTTTGCCAGACTGTTGCATGCCATTGTTGGTGACATCACATGGATCAAGAGGCCGGTTAGGGGTTAAAAAATCCCATTGCCCGATGCCCGCTACAAGTCAGTTTTCATTTCGGACAAATAATGACAACTTACTTTCCTGAAGTCACTTGCCCTGTGGCAAGTGGCATTTAAAAAAAAAATGGAACTCTTGCAGGTGTTAACACTTGTGGACTGGCAATGTGTGCTAAGTTGCAACAATGTCACATGTTTCACAAGGTGTGGAAACATGCACTGTTCCATTTTTGGGCACACAGACTGATGGTCTGTTATTAGAGTGGGTGTGATGGGGTGGGGTGAGGTGACGTGGGGCAGTATTGCTAATTGTTATTTATTACAGGTGGACTGCACCCACAGGATGATGACTGGTCAGTGAGGAGAGAGTGTGGTGAGGTTGGGTGTGTGTGATGAGGTGGGGCGGGATGATATGGGGTAGTGTTGTTAATTAAAGTGATGCGACTGTCACCCAAAGGCTGATGACTGGTCAGTAGGGTATCTTACACTTGTTTTTCCAATGAAGTAGGTGATTATTCTTCAAGAGGAAATTGTCTAGTAACTGGAGACAAAATCAATTATTCTGGCCAACCTGGTAACTTTGACGTGTGTTGACTGTGCGACAGTCCTGCTCTTCATAATAACCTGGCAGCTGTAGAGGGTAGACTCACAATAGGCTGCTGTAAGGGCTAGTTCCCAATAGGCAGCTGTAGAAGGTAGGCCCACAATAGGCAGCTGTAGAGGGTTGGCCCACAGGAGGCAGCTGTAGAGGGTCGGCCCGCAGGAGTCAGCTGTAGAGGATAGGCCCAGATTTGTTAACAGCATCATAATGTCAGAATGTAGTGTTATTATGTGTACCACCATCGCCAGAGCTTACAAGACTCTATTGAATTTTAATTGACACAGGTTTGGATCAAAGTCCAAAGAAGCGTTCTGCCTTTTTTTTGTGAGAAACTGAGCTTGTATATAAAAATGCACTGCACGGCATAGAGTTCTGAATTCATATTTGTGATGTTCCAGAGTTGCTTAGACTGCAGGAAGAGATAACTTGAATCAGCTGTAAGGAATCGAGGACTGACCACAGTAAAGCAGGCGGGGGTTGTCACCTAGCATGCAAGATGGCGACCCTATCGCTCAAGATCAGCGTTGTGGGGAGCAACATCGTCAAGACGATGCAGTTCGAGCCGTCCACCATTGTCTACGATGCTTGTAGAATTATCCGAGAAAGAATCGCTGAAACCATACAAGGAAACCGTAAGTGCTTGGAGATTATTGTGCAGATTCTGGTAAAAGACTGATGAGGAAATGAAGAGGAAGAGGTGTGTTGCTGTTCCAGATACTTGCATGTGAAGCCAACACAAATACCAAGCTTTCCTGACCTGTGACAGTCTGCTTTAGAATTGATCTCCAGTAACCCATGCTTGTCATAAAAGGCCATTAACGGGAGAGAGTAGTCATTGTCATTGACTCAGTTGATACATGTCGATACTGATGATTTTGATCCATGGATTATCTGGTCCAGGTTTGAGTGTTTACAGACCGCTGTCGTATGGCTGGAAAATTGCTGAGAGTGGAGTCAAACTTAACTCACTCACTCACCAACATTTCCTGGTGCCTTATAGTAATGAGCTATATTGTGGTGTTTAACCAAGGAGGCATGATAATTGCTTGACAAGGTCAGATCCATTTGTCTATAGTGTGTTTCTGGTGAGCAAAAAAAACCATATCATTAAGACTGACTCAGTACTGTGGTCATGATCACTGAAGTAGAGGGTTCGATGTCATACAGGGATGATTGCTCATTATATGAATCACTGGATTGTCTGGTCTAGACTTGATTCATTACAGGCCGCCGTCACTTGATCTTGTCACAGAGTGGCTGGAATGATGCCAGTGTGACGTAAAACCCAACCCAACCTATCTCAACTGATTCTACCTGTGTGTTGACCGGTTTAGCTTGAGCTGTAGGTTGCGGGCTCATAGCCAGATATAGCTTTAAAGCCCCTGTCACACTTTTGCTTGTATCACATGCTTATAAGTTCCTTATAAAACATTTTCAGTGTGCAGCCAAATGCTCAAAATTTACGTACTTTTTATTACTTCAGCTTGCATGCCATAAAACGTAAAACCATTGAGATGCTTACAAGGTGTGTATTGTGCTTACGACTGTGCAAGTCACGAGGAATTAAGATACGGAGAAGTGTGACAGGGCCTTCATGGACAGTTCTTGCAGCAGACCGAGGGGTTCAGATTGAGCTGTATGTTGAGGGTACCATATTAGAGGAAGAGTTTGCCCAGTAGGTTGTTTCATAATCTGTTTTATTGCAGATACAGATTTTGGACTGTTTCTCGCTGATGAGGACCCTAAGAAAGGGGTATGGCTAGAGCAGGGCCGCAGTTTGGAATACTACCTTTTGCGGAATGGGGTAGGTGTTGTAACAGTGCCGCAGTCATCTAACTAATATTACCCACAGGTCTTGCCTTTTCAACGGCGATGGGGTAGAGGAGTGTTTAACGTGGCATTTCTTTTTGGGCGCTAAAGACTTGGGTTTGATTCCCTTTGTCGGTATGACATAGGGACCCAGTCTCTTGTGTCCTGCTCCGTGATATTGATAGAATGTTGCTGAAGGTGGCATAGTACCATACTCCTGCTCTCTTATATCTATCAAGAGATTGTTAACCTAGGGACAGTGACATGTTGTTATGTGCAAATTAAACTGTTGAACAAAATGGTCACCAGATCGTCAGCAAATGAAGTGGGAGATTTAGCCCACTCAGCCAGTTTTGCTTCCAGATAAAGTTCAAGTTTGACCACCAGTTGTCATGTGAAATCTTTGAAGGGCATTTAGAAGTGAAATACATAAGAATGAAGATTTTCATGGATATCAACTTCTTTATTATGAGAACACGTTTCGGGGTTAATGCTTACTCCTTCATCAGGTGAATGAGAATGGGGTACAGAGCGATATTTATATATACAGGTAAACAATAACAAGTGGAATGAGTAAACAAAAGCTGGAAGCACTGATAACAATGAAAGAAGCCAGTGGTAAGATTATGTGGGGATTAAGGACGTACATGATTGGGGATTATGGAAGGAAGCCAATGGTGATGACATACACATGATTGGATGAGGATTAAGGATTATGTACATGATAGGGAAGATGATAAAGGATGTACACGGGTGGCTTGGCTATATATTGGCACACTGTTGTGTAAACACTAATGAATTACAATAGATTTAATGTACACAGATAGAAGAGATTAATTTATCAACAAGTCCCAGGCACATTTGTCATGTGTATGAGTGATTTGGTACCTCAATGTGACAATGTGGGTTTGAATCCTGGATGGGACGCAGCCCTAAATAGTCCTAGAGTCAGTACTTCACTGAGAAAGTATGATCCCAGATACGGCTTACATTGTGTCGGAGCACCTTCTGAATGATGGCGTTTATTCGCTTTTTGCTGATCTGATCCAGGCTGGCTGTGCATGGGCCGACTAATACATATACAACTGCTGATGTGAACATTGATTCACAGAGTTTCAGTATCTACATTCTTGCCAGCCTGTTACCACATGGTACATATGCCACATCAGTCAGGGTTAATGTACAGGGTTAATGTACAGGGTTAATCTAACCCTAGGTTCCCAGTCGTACCATTTCTCTGTCATCATAAAAGAAGTTATTTGTTGAACAAGTGTGTGTTGGGATTAATAAATGAAGACAACATGTTTTACTGTGCTTACATCTGGCTTCCATCCCACACTAAGTAGTGTGTCACTATTTGCTGACATCTTTATTTTGTAATGAATGATAATTGACAGTAATAGATATACCCTAAGTTGGTTTATTGATACAGGAAAGCAGGTTACTACAGAGCTGTGTAGATGCATGTTCTCAACTATCAAACAGACGGCCATCTGGTGTCTGCTATCTGCGTCTGCTCTTTGCATCTGCTCTCTGAATCTGCTTAACACATCTGCCATAAATATCTGCAAAAGGAGGAATGTTTCTGTGAAATGCAAGAAACAGGTATTTTGGGGATGGCTCCATGTTTTGAATATTGACTGCTTGTGTAAGGATGTGTGTTCTTGTTGTCTAAGTGCTTTAGCAGTGGTGAAGACATCATAGGAAAATGTCACAAAAAGGTGTATTACAGGAAGTACGGACAGAATTTAATACACATGTAGAACAAAAATGTCACGAATGAAACATGATGATGTTACCAGGAAGCTCAGAAGTGGAACTTTGTCTTTTATGACCATTGATGAATATGAATGGCAAGTGTGGTGTTGATGTCTCATCAGATTATGTTGGGAGTGCCTGCAGTGTCCATACTGAAATGTGGCAGTTTGAGTATTTTGTCAAAATCTGCTAGGATAATTCTGACTTCATGTTCACTTGGACAGAAATGATTTAGATAAATACAAAACTGGATGTTTCAGTATATGCTCTGATAAAAAGGTGCATTATTCTTTTCCAGTTTATGAAGGCTAGCAGTCACATCAGTAAACCAGGGACTACATTGTGTATTTCAGATTGAAAGTAGCACTGAAAGTACATTGATGCCTTTGGTGTCAATCACTGGTTTATCTGGTCCTGATTGGATTTTATCTTCACTGATGTCATTTTATCTGTAATCTTGTCGATTGTGACATTAATAGACAGGCACCAAGAGCAGGAATGGGTTTGCTTGAATTAGGGTGGTATTTTTCAAAGCAAAATGTGCAAAATGGAAAATATTGCAATTTTCATCATATTCCCATCTTCCAAATACTAATGTCAATGTTACTTGAGCAACAGCCATTGGACCACTGTGATAACAAAGGAAAAAATGTATTTTACGAAAAGTAGATCAAGGCTTGTTATCATTTTCGATCCCGGAGATTGATAATCATGAACTGAATTTTGTAATCCACTCACTATTCCACCGATGAACAAGTCTTATACTCTGGTTGAACCTTAAGTTCTTTGTTTTTATGCCACTGCCATATATGGCATGGATATGAGTTCCTTTTGTTGTTAACAGCTCAACTTGAAAACCATTTGATATCTTTTAACAGATATTGACAGATATATGAGACAGATCTTGAAGTGGTGTCTTTTGCTGTTTGCAGTTAATGGCATATATATTTTTCACGATTTCCACTGAAATTATTCAAACTTCAAACATTAAATAACTGTCAGATGATTTGTCCTTTCAAATATATGGGGGGCCAGGGGGATATGTCATCTTGTGATGACTCTTGTTCAGTTTCCTTGCTGAAGGATAAAACCCCAACATTTACATTAGTAAAAATCAATGAATAAAAGATTGGAGCTTGACCAAGAGGCATTAATTGTTTCCTCACCGTACCAAACAAAATATACTGTTAATGGAATGTAAAAGAAATCTCAGTTTCTTGATGAAATGATTTTTTTATTTGCTAGCCAAGGCTGCAAGATAAATCCCAGAGGTTAGAACAAATTAATCACAAGCAATAAAGGAAGACTGAAACTTTGCCAACTCTTTAGAGTAGTACTTCATTCAGCTGGTTTGCTGTCCTAAGTGTTGACCTGTGTGCAGCTTCTGACAGTAGTACTTCATTCAGCTCATTTGTGTTGACCTGTGTACAGCAATGGCGAATCCTACCATGTATTGAGGAAGAAGTATACAACAGTGACATTAATAGAGGATATCCTGGAGGACACATGCTTCCTGACCAACCATTGTTCTAGGCCATTGTTACACGTAAAATATGCTTTGAGTAGATAATATTTTTGACTGTTAGACAAGTGTCTGCAGTTTGCAAGTCTTGGCTGGACTTGCTGTTGTAGCATAGTTTAGACTTTAGTAACAGATACGAACATTTCTATGAATGGAGCTGACAGTGAGTGGAAAAATGGTACTTGTTGATAATGTGGAATGTGTTGTATATCGTTTGTCTCTGTGTGATTGTGTTGTCAGGAGTATATCGCTCATGGAGTAGTCAAAGCTGACATGTTTCATCCAGTACATGGGATGTGGCAACATTATCTGTTAGATACTTCTGTTAACACATACATTGGCTAACTCACCTGACTTGGATTATAAAACATATTGTTGATGTCACAGATTGATTTATCAGTGGATTGCTGTGATTGTGATGGCATTACTTGTAATTATGATGTTGATTCTGTTACTGATGATCTTTGTGTAGTTGATGCTGTTACTGGTAATGGTGATGTAGCTGATGATGTTGACTCTTTTACTGGTGATATTGGTGGTGTAGCTGATGTTGACTCTTTTACTGGTGATATTGGTGGTGTAGCTGATGTTGACTCTTTTACTGGTGATATTGGAGGTGTAGCTGATGTTGACTCTTTTACTGGTGATATTGGTGGTGTAGCTGATGTTGACTCTTTTACTGGTGATATTGGTGGTGTAGCTGATGTTGACTCTTTTACTGGTGATATTGGAGGTGTAGCTGATGTTGACTCTTTTACTGGTGATATTGGTGGTGTAGCTGATGATGTTGACTCTTCTACTGGTGATATTGGTGGTGTAGCTGATGATGATCATTCTGTTACTGATGATGTTGGTGGTGTAACTGACGATGATTGTGATTTAACTAATGGTGTAGGTAGTGTGACTGAGGACAGTGATGATGATGATGATGATGATGATGATGATGATGATCTAACTTGTCGGTGTTGTTGCAGGATCTGCTAGAGTACAAGAAGAAGCAGCGTATCCTGAAAGTGCGGACGCTGGACGGGGCCCTGAAGACCCTGCAGGTGGATGACAGCCACACAGTCGGGCAGCTTATGATCACCATCTGCACCAGGATGGGTGAGTTGCATCTTCTATACATGGACAACCTCTACTCGTGGGGAATGGATGGTCTGGGTGGCTTCGTGACATTTTTGACTGAACAACATTGCACCTTGACTGCACTGGACATTGTCATTTTGTCAAGCTTTGATTTGTCTGGTTTAGACTTGATTATTTACAGTCTGTATGCATCAATCACTCTATCACTCACTCAAACAGTCACTCGAACACTCGATCGCCCAAACACTCAATCACTCTATCACTCAAACACTTGATCACTCACTCGAACACGCAATCACTCTATCACTCATTCACACAACCACTTACTCAAACACTCAATCACTATCACTCACTCACTCAACCACTCACTTGCTCGCTCAAACATGCGATCAGTCTATCACTCACTCACTTGAACACTTGATCATTCTCTAACTCACTCGAAGACTCAACCACTCTTATGACTCACTTGACTCTTGAACTCTTGATCACTCTATCTCTCACTCATTCAAACACTTGCTCACTCACTCGCTCACTTGAACGCATGATCACTATCACTCTCAAACATTTGATCACTTGGTCACTTGCACAACCACTCACTCACTTGAATACTCAATCACTATCACTCACTCGAACACTTGATCACTCTATCACTCACTCACTTACACACCCATACTCACTGTTACAGGTATCACCAACCACGAGGAGTACTCCCTGGTGCGTGACCTGCCAGATGATGAAAAGGAGAAAACGCTGACACTGAAGCGAGACAAGTCCATCGCTAAGGACCAGAAGAAGCTTGAGGAGATGAAGAAGAAGCTCCACACTGATGATGAAAGTAGGTCAAATTGGCAGAGTGGCACATGTAACAGGCTCCTTCACTGTAGGCTGTCACAACTCGTAAACCCTTCTGGTTCATGGTAGGGAGTTCACTATAATAACATCAGAAAGAATAAGAACTCAATGGTCTGGCTTATCCTTGAGGTCTGTTGTGTAGGAATCTTAGAACTCCTAAACCTTATAGCATTTGTCACCATGGATATGACAAGGACTTCTCAACTTGCGTTCCAGTGAACTGGCTAGACCACAGCAAGACACTGAGGGAACAGGGCATCGACCCCAATGAGATACTGCTGCTGAGAAGGAAGTTCTTCTTCTCCGATCAGAACGTCGACGCACGTGACCCCGTCCAGCTCAACCTCCTCTATGTCCAGGTGAGGCTCTAGCTCTGCTCCAGTCATTTGAGAGATCACTAACATCTGTGAAATACATTATAAATATGACTGTATTCTGAAGTAGGTTCTTTCTGTGGCAGTATTTTGCAGTAGACATCCTGTCTTTATTCATATTTAAGACTTAGGCCAGCTAAGTGATTGGGTGTTCACTCATAACATCAAATTCCTTGGTCCCTGCAGGAGTACAATGTGTGAAGCCCATTTGTCGGATTCCTTCACATGATATTGCTGAAACATTGCTACAGATCTGACAAGTGGCTAAAACCTTTGGCTGTGGAGTAGACAGTTACTGGTTTGCATCCCCAAAAAGGTGGTACTTCTTTGTGCCTGGAAGCAGACATTGAAATATGAGTTAGCGACTGGGAGGTTGTATATTCTGTCTAAATGATGCATCCATGTTGAACTGAAGCACACTTTAATTGGCTTGCAGTGAAAAACAAGGGGTAGTTGTTGCCCTCTGGTTAAACATTCTGCTGTTCATACCAAAGGCTAAGGTCCAATTCTCTACATGGGTAGAATGTGTGAAGATCTTTTCTGGTTTTCCCTCCTGTGAATTGCTGGAATTGCTAAAAGTGGCATAAGACCATGCTCACTATAAAATCAAGAAAGTTCTGGACAAGTACAAACAGACACATCCAGTGGTATTGTTCAAGAAAGTTCTGGACAAGTACAAGCAGACACATCCAGTTGTTTTGTTCAAGATAGTTCTGGACAAGTACAAGCAGACACATCCACTGGTACTGTTCAAGAAAGTTCTGGACAAGTACGAGCAGACACATCCAGTGGTATTGTTCAAGATAGTTCTGGACAAGAACAAGCTGACACATCCACTGGTATCGTTTAAGAAAGTTCTGGACAAGTACAAGCAGACACATCCACTGGTACTGTTCAAGAAAGTTCTGGACAAGTACGAGCAGACACATCCAGTGGTTCTCATGTTGTTAAATGTTTATCTTACTGATTCTTGTTGATAGTGAATAATGTATCTCGGGGTAAGGATCTTTCCTAATGTAGACAAGTGCTGATGATATGTGGTATAGATGATGATGTTCACTATGATGGTGTTGTCTCCACAGTCCCGTGACGCCCTGCTGAACGGCACCCACCCTGTGAGTCAGGAAGAGGCAATACAATTTGCAGGGTTGCAGTGTCAGATACAGTTTGGTGACCATGTCGACTCTAAACACCGACCAGGCTTCCTAGAGTGAGTTGTTTTCTACTTTACTTCAATCCAAACACATGATGGGATGTTTGTATATGTAGATGACTGTGGAGGGCATTCAGTGATTACATTTACCTTAATATGCCATTTCTTGTTCCAGCCTGAAAGAATTCCTGCCAAAGGAATATATGAAAATCAAAGGAGTTGAAAAGAAGATTTACGTTGTAAGTAGTATGCTCTTTTGTTTCCGAAGATAGACTTACTGTGAGTAAATTTCTGAAGTAAATTGATTTCACAAAGCCATTTAGAGAGTGGTCAAATGTAACATCTGTCATATTTGGGCTTATACTTTCTTAGTAAAGTACAAATTCTAGTACTTTTTTGGGTGAGTCCCATCTGGGATTCAAACCCGCACCCTCAGAATCAGGCACCTAAGCCGCTCAGCCACCGCGACTTTCACGAAAAAATGGAAGTCAGACAACTGGTAGTCTAGACTGCATACTTTGTGTTCCCCTTTGATAACTGTAAAATGGCACGACTCCCACAGCCAAAAGCTA
Source organism: Haliotis asinina (assembly GCF_037392515.1). NCBI lineage: Eukaryota > Metazoa > Mollusca > Gastropoda > Lepetellida > Haliotidae > Haliotis > Haliotis asinina. The sequence continues at coordinate 51,404,881 of NC_090292.1, forward strand.
TGATTACACAATGCCATTTAGAAAGTGGTCAAATGGAACATATGTCATATTTGGGATTACACTTTCTTAGTAAAGTGCACATACTAGTACTTTTTGGTTGAGTCCCATCTGCGACTTCCACAAAAATGGAAGTCGGACAACTGGTAGTCTTAAGTAAATTCTTTATCTGTAACCTGAAGAGCGATTGACAGGACTATGAGTACCCCATTGGACTCAGTTCTCATAATACTGTCAATTTGTCTTTAATCATGATCTCGAGGATAAAACATGCTCTGAACTCAAGTTAAGTCAAGTAAGAACTATGTTAGTTTGCCTATGGGATTATCATAACGTAGCTGATGTCTCTTTCCTCCAGCCCAAACCCAACCATTGTCTCCTACACCCATCCTGATTTAGCTTTTGAGACGACCCCTACTACCTGTTTTGTTTTATAGTGATACTGAGACTCTGTGGCAGCTACTTCCTTAATAGTTTCAGCATCAAAGTTATTATGTTTTACAACAGCTATCGTTCATAATGAAGTTAAGTCCAATTTCAAAATGGGGATTTAAGAACTGCCCATTGTAATGCAAAATCATTGCACACTAATTTGCACAAAACCATGGTCTGTTCCAAATAAGTACATTGCTCATTTTTGCACTAATTATTCCTCAGTAAAGTCCTTTTTTCACATTTCCTATCTCCCTACCCTGGATCTGTAGTTAGGCTGAATTTCCTTGTAACAGATATTTCACACTTTTGCATATTGACTGCACAAATTGTAGAGATAAACATGAATTTTTTTTTTTTTTCTATGTCCAATTGTACTATAATGCAACACCACTCCATCATAGGTGAATACGAAGTGAATTCACATACCTTTTTCTGAAGGGTGCATGGAGAGAATCCCACCCAACCATAGGTGAGGAAGACAAAGAGAACCCCATTCTGGTTGACATTCCCACACCACCATAACAGGCACCAACCCACCGACACCCCAACCCCAACGACACCCCCTTCTGACCCCACCGACAACCCCAGCACTCACCGACAATGTCACTACAACCCCACCCCAGCCCCACTGACAACCCACCCCAACCCGACTGGCAACCCCGACAACAACTTCAACGCAAGAAAACCCAAAGACAACCAAACCCCCACCAACAACTTCACCGACAACCCCACCCCATCCCTTCCTACAACCCCACTGAAAACTCCTCTGACCTTACTTTTAAATATGTTTGCATCCCTCATAAACTGTTGACACTGTTTCCTAACCTCACTGTGGTATTTCAGGAGCATAAGAAGTGGGCGGGCATGTCCGAGATTGAGTCCAAGGTCAAGTACACCCACTTGTGTCGTTCTCTCAAGACCTACGGTATCACTTTCTTCCTGGTCAAGGTCAGTGTAACTCAAACACAATTAGTTTGTAATATGTGAATCATAAAGAATCGATTAAATGTAATGATTGTTTCCTGGCTGACATTTTTCACCTGTCACCCGATAGCAAGGTTTCATTATTGAGTGACCAGTCCTCTAAGGCATGGGAATAGACTGTGTGGAGGTATGTCACTTGTTTTAATCTGCGGTTACAGTCTTCAGCAACCCATGATTGCTTTGCCGTAAGAGGCAGCTAACAGGACTTGGTAGTCAAACATGTGTTAGGATAAGTCTCAGTGACACATGCTTGTCAGGCTGTTAATCGCCTGTTATAACAAGCATGTGTTAGGATAAGTCTCAGTGACACATGCTTGTCAGGCTGTTAATCGCCTGTTATAACAAACATGTGTTAGGATAAGTCTCAGTGACACATGCTTGTCAGGCTGTTAATCGCTTGTTATAACAAGCATGTGTTAGGATTAGTCAGGCCGTTAGTCACCTTTTGTCACAAGCGTGGGTTATTGAGACCAATCCTAACTCAGATCACCCCATGTTGCAAGTGATTGTAATTGTGTTGATGTTCACGTTGCAAGTGATTGTAAATGTGTTGATGTTCACGTTGCAAGTGATTGTAATTGTGTTGATGTTCACATTGCAAGTGATTGTAATTGTGTTGATGTTCACGTTGCAAGTGATTGTAATTGTGTTGATGTTCACGTTGCAAGTGATTGCAATTGTGTTGATGGTCATGTTGCAAGTGATTGTGTTGATGTTGCAGGAGAAGATGAGGGGGAAGAATAAGCTGGTCCCGAGGCTGCTGGGCATCACGAAGGACAGTGTGGTGCGAGTGGACGAGAAGACCAAGGAGGTGGGTGTGTCCAGGATTCTAGGGTAGACAGTTTCCTACAAGCACAGAAAAGTGCATCACTGTCAGTCGAATTTTCACCAAAACCTTCAAGCTTGCCAATCTGAATATGTCACTATCCTTGTCATTCAAAGTGACTGAATGGAGTGGGAACTGTGTCATCAGGGCTTCACATGGACATGACAAAGCCTGACATTGGACATTTTTGGTCTTGGAAAGGCCCTTATTGCTGGGATTTGCTCTAAAAAGTCTCTACATTTTGCGTAACATGTCAAGTTATGATTACATTTGGTCATAATGTCAGTCACAGGTTTGTGTAGTTTGACAGTGGGATATTTATGTTTGTGTAAGTTTTTGATGTCATTCAGATTAGTGCTGTGTTAATGGCAGAATTCAAAATGAAAGGACCCCAAAATCATCAGACAGGGAAAACTAAACCAATTTCACAGGCATTGTCACAAAGTATTTTATCCAGTGTATCAGGTCATGTCTAGAGACATGGTAGCAATTAGAGTTACATAGGTACATTTTTGACTTGACACATTCACACGCTAATTTTCCTCACCAAAATGTTCGATTGTTTTGGAATTTTTACTAAATCTATGTCTGCTGCTACTGTAGTTTGGTGTCTGTGATCAGTATACCACCAGATATAAGATCTCATCTACAGACTCCATGGAGTTGTGTCCAGCTGGGTGTCTCCATACTCACTCAGGTTTTGTTTCAGATCATGAAGACCTGGCCGCTGACCACTGTCCGCAGATGGGCAGCCTCTCCAAACAGCTTCACCCTGGTCAGTACACACTGACCACCTGTTGTATCTCATAGCCTTGGAGCAGCAAGCCAATCTTACATAGGCGTCCATCTTTTGTTGGGAGTTATAAGGCTTGAATTTCATAACTTTATTGGAAGCAAATAGGAGTTTGCATCATTGTTATGGCTGGCTGAAATGATTGACAGTCATTAGCTGGAAGAATTATTAAGTTATTGACATTAAAATGGTAGCATCTAAAAAGTATGAAGAAATGAAATACCCATCTTCATGGATGACGGCTTTGTGTTTATTACATAGAACGACTTTTCAATGTTGATACATGCGGAACTTGCTCTGTAATGATGATTACACTTCATGAGTTTATTCTAGTCGCTGCTATCTTTGGTATTACCTATGAAGGAAGGAGGACATGGGGTGGCAAAGGCTGAACAATTATGTAATTAGTACAACTCAGGAAAGATAATCGTTCATTCCCCAATCCTACGTTACTTTTTAAGTCTTTTTGAGAGCTGAAAATGTTTGTGTTTCATAAACATCAGTGTAGGGAGTTGTTATGAGTTTTGATATATTCGCCAGTTAACGCCTGTAGCCAGGTGTTCAAGAGTTGTCCTGTAAAGTTTGTGTTGTGTCCTGCAGGACTTTGGTGACTACTCTGATACCTACTACTCCGTGCAGACAACGGAAGGGGAGCAGATCTCACAGCTCATCGCTGGATACATTGACATCATCCTAAGGAAGGTCAGTCTGTCTAACAGTAGTTGCAGCTGCCCTGACCCAAGGATTCAGTGAATCATTAACACTTTGAGATGTGCGTGACTTGGCTCTCTTGCATGAACTGACAGATAGCAGGGATTGGAAAAGAGAACTTTGATAATGGGCCGTTTTCAGGATTATTAACCATTTCCTGAATTTTGAATGGACCACTGCCCTTGTATCAATGGTAAACTTTCTAACATGCAAAATGACCCAATGCCCCTGCCTTTCCCAATCCCTGTGATAGGCTGAAAACTCATGCATTTGACACTCAGCAATTGTACACAACTTGAAATTATGCAAATTTAATATTGTAAGATCAGTTAGATCATGTAAATAGGGTTATATCAGTGTTTACATATAATAATGAAAAGGTTACCTAGTGATAATTTGAAAATATTCTTGTTGTCCTTCAGGAGAAAGATAGTGCTGAGATGTGCTTAAGGAATGGTGTGGTGATTAAAAGTGGTGTGGAAACATCAGTCGTGTTATGACCAAGTGTGGAACTGCACATTAGAAACATGTTGTCATGTGGGTTACTTAGAGGTGTATCATTTGTCATGGTAACGCTTTATTGATTTTCAGAAAAAAGCAAAGGACCACCTTGGTCTTGATGGAGATGAGAACTCGATGATGATGGAGGACAACGTACTTCCGGCAAAGTGAGTAACTGTGCCTACACCATGCCAGCTTTACTACAGCACCACGCCTACCACCACGCCTACACCACAACACCACCATGACCATACTACAACAGCATGACTACACCACAACACCACCACGGCTACACTACAACACCACGCCTACACCACAGCAGCACCACACCTACATCATAACTGCACCATGCTTACGCAACCCCACAACAGCACCTTGCCTACACAACAGCACCATGCCTTCACCTCTGTTGCATCACAACAGCACCTTTCCTACACCATGCCTACACCACAACAGCACCATGCCTACACCTTGGCTAGATCACAATACCATGTCTACACCTTGGCTACATCACAACAGCAGTATGCCTACACCTTGGCTACATCACAACAGTATGCCTACACCTTGGCTACATCACAACAGCAACAGCTCATCACTTCAAAACCATACATACACTGCACCTAAACTATGTCTAGGTGTTTTACCATGCATACACCACAACTGTACACCACAACTGTACACCATGCCTACACCAGTGTCTAGAGCACCACTGTTCTCTCATGTTATTGCTGTTGCCAGTGTGATGTTAACCATTATCTTTATCCCCCAGCGTAACAGGAATTAATACCACATGCCTGACTGTGTTTCTACTTTACCAGGGCAACCATCATCCAGCACCAGTCGTCCAACGTGTCCCACCCCCAGTCCGGGTCTGTGGCGATCCCTGCGGTGCTGCGTGACGGGGGACAGGGGGAGTCAACGTTTGGGATGGGGAGCATGCAACAGGTTCAGTCCTCGCACGTGACAAATCTCGCACATGCTGGACATGCCGCCCCTCATGTTAGTAGTCGCCTCTCGGGAATGTGTGTGTAACCCAGGCAGCCATGTCTACTGTTATGTATACATGGTAGGGGCTGGAGGGAGCTGACTCACAACCCTTACCATGGATATACTCATCAGTAGATCGGTTGCTCATTTTAACCCTCTGAGTGGATATAAAACTTTCTCTGTTAAATTTTACTGTTGAAATTCAGGCTGTTATTGAGAGAAATCTGTTAGGTTTGCTGTTTTGCAGTCATGGCTGTTCGAAAAATTGTATGATATCAGAGATATGTCTGACATGAAAATCAAGCCCACTCAGAGGGTTAGTCACTTGTACACAGCAAAACTCAGGCTGTCCTTCATTTTGGGAGTATTTGAAGCATATTTATGCATTTTCTTGAAACTGGTTTCCAAAATCTTTTTGTTGACCCTAAAATTGTGACATATCCAACTCATGAAGACATGATTCTATATCTTTGACCTGAGTCTTGTGTGTTGATTACTACTGATTTCATGCATAATGATGAATTAGACAATGTTCTTACAGATCTTCAGAAAAGTATCAACTTTCTTGTGAATATTGAAGTAGATGTGTTGAAAAACTGTGTTCATTTTCTCAGATGCTATGACATTCTTTTCTTCTGTTACGCTTTGTTTTTGAAATATTTTGTGTGTTGTTGCTTTGTTGGAGCAGGCAAAATGTGTTTGACTGAGATAAGTATATGATCATGAAAAGAGAGTTTAAGAATGACAAGTGGTTCCTGAACGTGGGTTAACACGTATCTTAGTGTTGGCTGAAAAGAGAGTTTAAGAATGACAAGTAGTTCCTGAAAGTGGGTTAACACGTATCTTAGTGTTGGCTGAAAATGTTGCTGCATATGTGGGCTAAAACATTGACCCAGAAGTTGAAATGTTGTCATGGACTTTGTTAAAGTTGCACAGAAAGTTGGCTTAAATGCCTTAATTGGGAGTAAGTGTGGTCTCATAGTGTCTGAAATTTTCCTGAGAAGTGGGATGAAAGGTTGTTGTAGATGTGGTCTGGAAGTTCACATTTTTGTCATAGACTTTGTTGGAAAGTTACATTAGGAGTGGCTTCAAGTTGCTCAAGATCTTGTTTGAAGTCTTGCATTTGGTGTAAAGGTTGCCCCCAAGTGAGTTTGAAATTTATCCAAAAGTGGATTTAAAAGTTGGCCCAAAGAGGTTTTAAAAATTATTCATAAGTTGGTTTAAAAGGTGCCTGAAAGTGGGTTTAAGAGTTCCCCCTAAAGTTGGTTTAAAAGGTGCCCAAAAGTGGGTATAAGAGTTCCCCCTAAAGTTGGTTTAAAAGCTCAAAAGTGGGCAAAGATACCCTTCCTGTGAGTAAAAAGGTGTCTTTATGGGCTAAAGAGTTTTCTAAAAGCTGGTTAAACAGATGCCATTGAAATTTTTTGAAAGTTGCCTTAAGGTGGGTTCAAGCAGCCAAGGCTTGACTTCTGTATTGGTAAACACAAGCTTCTGCAAGCTCTCATAGTGATCCAGGACATTAGCTTGCATATATCTATAGCTCTCTCTGTGGTAGGGGGAGTAACTCTGTCTAGCTTTAGCTTCCAGCAGCCTTCAGCACCATGTCTGGTAACCATGGAAACAGTAGCTATGTATTCTCTAGCTGTATGCCTGTGGTGTGAGTAACCTGCATGAATGCAGACATATATGTGACAGCTTCGTAGTTAGATGATGGACTTCTTGAGGGCCCTCTGCACAAAGTTGTTGTAGTGCTATGACTTTTGTAACCCTGTAAGAGTTACGTTGGATGTGGTGCAACAATTGCTTTCTGCAGGTGGGCCAAGATGGGATGTGCCCTTCAGAGGCATGTGCCTTAGAGAGGGAGTGCCCCACAGTGACATATCTTGATTATCCACCATATTAAACAGAGCTTGAAATTAGGAGTGAGTAGCTGAGTTTACTTTTATGCCATTTTTAATAATATTCCAGCAATATCATGGCAGGGGACACACGAAATAGACTTCACATACTGTACCCATGTGAGGAATCGAACCAGGAGTTAGGTATGACAAGCGAGCACTTTCACCATGGCTACCCTACTGCCCTCAATTGACCAGTATCAGGAGTGAATGGCTCCTTACGTTGCTTTATCCTAACTGAAACGTATTGTGAAGAAAGTTCTGAAAATTCAGTATTTGGCTGAACATGAGTCAAGAAGCATTGCCTCTATCTTTAATTCTCAGCCCAGCAGAGCTAAAATAGGTCCCAGTGACCTTGTTTACAGTTTTTCAGTCACATGCTGAGTGTTGATGCTCAGGATATCAATCACTGGATCACCTTAGCCAGTCTCAAACGCCATCATTTAGCTGAAAAACAACAACATTCTGTACTGTTTTAAAATTTGGAATTGTGAAGTAATGACAAGACAGTCAACCTTGATTTAATTCAGGTTAGAGTTGATCTACATGTAATTTGTTGCCTACTCTTCTGATGTGTGTCCTTGTAAGTCTTTCTTGGATACCCATGTTTCGTACCTTCACTCTGAATTGATACCCTCGTTTGGTACCAGTGTTTAATACCCTCATTTGGTACCTTCTTTAGGTTCCTCCCGGCTGTGTGCTTGACCTGTTATGAATGCTGTCTAACAAATGTTAATATGTTCAACTGTAAATCTGTTAACGCTCATGGACCATATGCACAAAATAGATATAGTTCTTCGATGTCATAACTCATCTACAAAACCTCACTTTGTACAGGTGGTGCTGTTGTATGGTAATGCTGAAGGGCCATGTGTACAAACATGTCATAGATTTTACAACATTATTACTTGTGTTTCAACATTCAGCTATGACCACTTTGTACAGATGGTCCTGTATGTGTATCAGTATTCATGGACCATATGCAGAAAGTGGTTATAGCTCTATGACATCATTATCCCCCTACTGCAATAGTTGTAGCTAGAATCACTTTGTGCAGATGGTCCTGTCAGTGTGTTGTTAAAATGTTGAGTGTACTACTACATCAGTGTTCAGAATGCCTGAAAGGGTTGTTGTGTTGGTTTTAACTAAGCAGAAAGTAGCGATGATGTTGTGCAGGAAGTAGCGATGATGTTGTGCATGGTGTTGATCTCGGTCAGCATGTGTGTTGCAAGTACATGTCAAATTCTGTAGAGAAAACATATAACTAATATAGAGCATTTAGAAAAAATGGTTCATTGTTGAACTCCTCCCCATTTGTACAGTCTGGTATCAGGGATTGTTCTAATATTATTTAGTATGATATAGCATTATAAAGACTTTTACGGTCAAAATGGGAAAAACTCAATTTGAACTCAAAGTTGTCTTTGATTTTGGGGAAAAAAGGCAAATTTTGTGTTCAGTTGGAGATTTTACTTGTGTTAGCTCCACTCTTAGATAGATCCCTTGATTTTCTTATTTTATTGTGAACAGTATTTAAGCATTTAAATATTTATTTAAATGTAGATCAAATTTGTGTTCTTTTTAGTGAAACTTTTTTTGTGATTGTAGATTTTGTTAAATTTAATTTTACTTTTCTTCCTTCACAAATGACGGAACTGAGCATTGTCTTCATTATGAGTAATGGATGTCTAGTGTCTACAATATATTTGTTTGTTCAACAGTACATGCTGCTACTTTTGTAAATAGATTGTGTATCCTGTGTGTATCTGGGGTGTACTGACCAGTTGCTGTCCACTGTAGGGTCAGAACGCCCAGCAGCACGGACTCAACCAATCCCAGAAGGCCTTGCTGACCACTATCGAGGAGGGTCTGTCATCTGTCAACATGGCGCAGACCGATTTACAACAGAGAGCACAGGTGCCCAAGCTCGGATCAGATGCGGTATGTACAGCAGTGCTGGTACCTTTTTGGCTAGAACTGGCTGGGGATAAAAGATCAGGTAGAGTTTAGTAATTGCTGCTGAGAGGAGTTTGTCAGTTTGACTCCTGACTTTCTCTGAAAATGTGCCAATGTTGCAGCATGTATATCATGCATGGTATGTTGGTATCTCAGCAATCTTGACGTGCTTGGTTTCTGCATATCTAGGGGTGTATATTTGAAATTCTTATTGATATATAACGGGACAAATTATTATAGACATGATATGCTTAGATAGGAAGTAAACTGTGGCTATGATGAACTCAAAGGAAACACTAATTTTAGTTCATAAACATAGTCCATTATCAGCAATATGAGTGGTATAAAATATGCTGCAAATGTCTTGGACAAAATAAATAAATGTTATGTATGTCAAATTCTTAAAACGCAAAGAGCAGGGGGAAAAAAACAGCATTTTGTTATATCCATCAGTTCGTTGTAATTGTGTTGTGTTATAAACAAGTAAATTTTACGTCATCTATTGATGAGGCTCCTGCTGTTGCTAGGCATCCAAGAAGTGGCGTGAGAACCAGCTGGATCTCAACAGACAGAAGGTTGGCTCCCAACTCTCCGCCATGAATGCCGCCACGGCACAACTTGTCACGCTCACCTCCGGCAAGGAGGATGAGATCGACTACAACGCTGTCGGCTCTGCCGTCCATCAAATGTGAGCACCGACTTAAAACAGTTTCAACTCAACTCAACTCAACTCAACTCAACTCAACTCAACCACAGCCTCACCTGCAACATACACGAATTTGCATATTGACAATGTTCTCTAATATTTTATCAAGGCCATTAGACACTTGATGCAGCCCTTGCCTTGGACAATTTAAAATAATATTCCCAAACTCCAGCGGAACCAAGACCACTCATATTATGAAAAATACGGAATCTCAAAACAAGTAGTAACCAAGGCAAATTGGACATGAAGGAGGAAGTTTTGTTTGGAAAAGAACAAATTAGCATTTTTTGGAAGGCCCTTAGTCCCCTTCCATTTTGACAAGGTGTCTAGAAATGGCTATTTAAAGAACAGAAAAACTGTTGCAAATGAAGGAATGCTCATGTTCCCGCATGATTTAATCACAGATAAGTATTGTCCTCATAGTCTCTGTCTTATCCCTGAAACTGTGATACTTACATTCCCCCTTTATGTCCAGTTCGTCCAACCTGGGCCAGTTCAGCCGGGATGTCAAGATGGTGGCTGCCCTGCAGGAGGAGAACAATGACAAACTGCTAGATGCAGCACGACGCCTCGCTGGTGCCTTCTCTGACCTCCTCAATGCTGCCACGCCCGCAAATGTTGAGGTAAATATACCCAGGATGCACTGCTTCGTACTTTCCTCCATAAATAGGCTCATTGTAGGCGAACTGACTTGAGTATGATCACATTATCCAATATAATCTATAACATCCATGAAGATCAGGGACAGAATTGATCTTCAGTAACTCATACTAGTCATAAGAGGCAACTAACAGGAATGGGTGGTCAGGCTTGCTGGCTCGGTTGACACGTCATCATTTCCGAATTGGATAGATCGATGCTCATGATGTTGATCACTGGATTGTTTGGTCGTGATTAAATTACTTACAGACTGGCACAGTATGGCTGTATTATTGCCCAATACGGTGTAAAACTAAGCAACCATCCACCAAATGTGGGGTCCATTTTTGGTGTCCCCTACCAAGATATTGGTGAAAAATTACTAAAAACGGTGTAAAAGACAACTTCCCCACTCACTCATTGTACAGCATTTGTTGTGTCAGCCTAAATGAATACTGTGTGCATGAAGCGTATTAAAGTCCACTGATTTGTCGTCTTCTTCCGATAGTCTACTAACAGCATTTAACACCTTGCATAAGAATATCGGTCCCAAATAATATTTGTCGTAAATGGTGCCTTACAGGATCAGGTGGTTGATGAATGTTATCCATGTTGTCATCTTGCATTGAACAGATTCATTGTTCTTAATGTCAATCATGGGAATGTCTGGCCCTCACATTATAATTGAGGACTGACATGAGTGAGATATGCTTGAGTGCATTACTAAACAGTAAACAAAGAGGCAGATCTTAGCTCACTTTTCAAAGATGAAGCTAACTGTGTGTGTGTTTTGCAGCCACGTCAGAATCTGCTGGCAGCAGCCAGTAAGATTGGAGAAGCCAGCCAAGAAGTCATGGATGAGGTTGGCGAGACCACCGAAGACCTGGACAAAGTCTTCCAGGTCAGTACACCTTTGACATGCATGCAAAGTACACCCTTAACATGCACATGAAGTACACCCTGGACATACACGTGAAGTACACCCCAGACATACATACAAAGTACACCATGGACATACATACAAAGTACACCATGGACATACACGCGTAGTACACTCTGGACACCTGGGATACCTAGGACAACCACCAGTCCCCATCATCATAAGCATATGGAAATATCAGAGTATAAGTTCTTAATTTTAACAGGGTTTTTTCTAATGAGCATTTTAAGGCATTGCCTTGGAACAGCAGTTACAAGTTCACTTCGATAACCTTCTCTTTACATCTCCATGATAATTTGTGCGAGTGATTAAAGTGCCTGTTGTTTATGTTCGTTCCATAATACAACTGTTAATTTCTGTTGAAAAATATGTGTGTGTTGTTGCAGGACACGCTGTTGTCGCTGGCCAAGGCTGTTGCTAACGCCACAGCGGCGCTGGTGCTGAAAGCGAAGAATGTAGCCTCCAAGACAGAGGACCAGGGTCTACAGAACAGAGTCATCAGTTCTGCCACGCAGTGCGCCCTCGCAACATCCCAGCTGGTGGCCTGCACCAAGGTACATCTCTCATCTTTACACAGCACTCAAATCTCATCTCACATGAAACATGACATCAGGGAACCAGCTGGTCTGTTACATACATGATCTACCCAGGGTGTGACCTGTGAAGGTCCTGGGTAGAATAGGCCTTCTGCAACTGATGCTTGTCATAAAAGGCGAACGGGATCGGGTGGTCAGGCTCACCGACTTGGTTGACATGTGTAATTGGTTCCCAATAGCGCAGATTGATGCTCATGGTGTGGATCACTAAATTGTCTGGTCTAGACTCAGTTATTTACAGACTGCCGCCAGTATAGCTGGAATGTTGCTGAGAGTGGCATAAAACTAAACTCGCTCACTCACTGCCAGGGGTGTAAAGACTGCTGGCTCAATCCCCAGCTGCATCACAAATCCCTACACAAAAGTTGCTAGAAGATAATCCTTGATGATACAGACTGGGACTTGTTTTCAGGGCCAAAATGACGATCCATGGTTGAATTCATCTTCCATAACCCATGCTTGTTGTAAGAGCCGACTAATGGGATGCAGGTGGTCAGGCTTGCTGACTTGGTTGACACATGCCATCATATCCCAATTGGGACATCGAAGCTGATGATGTTACGTTGTGTGAAGCCCATTTGTGGTGTCCCCTGCAGTGATATTGCTGGAATATTGCTAGAAGCAGTGTAAAACCACACTCACTATCTCTTTCACTCACTCACTAAGGTCCAAAACACAAACGCATTTTAACTTGGAGTAAGTAAGGTGTTCTTGATTTGTCTGAATATTAGAGTCGTAGCCCAGTAACACTGGAGACAGTGCTGCCCATTTCAAGCAAACAGAGAGAGAAACACCCCACACATATGCACCCACTTTGCGTGCTGTACAAGTACACTATGAATGACCACAATTTTAATGCCCATTTCTCGTCACTTTAGGTTGTTGCGCCCACTATTGGGAACCCTGCCTGCCAGGAACAACTAATCGAGGCTGCCAAGCTTGTTGCCAAGTCCGTGGAGGGCATCGTGGAAGCTGCACAGTCTGCTTGTAAGGATGATCACCTGCTTCAGGATCTGGGTGGCGCTGCCACAGCCGTCACCAAGGCTCTCAACGACCTCCTGCAACATATCAAGAAGGCTGCTGCACCAGTTAGGGTTAGTATGTGACTCCCAAGAAAATTGTCCCCGTGAAGATTCTCAAGTAGAATTTGTGCTCAAAAGACATAAAATTGGTGTCTGGTTATGTATGGTAATGTGTTTTGAGCTCAAGTCAAATCAGTTGAAGCTAAGTAGCATTGGTCACAAAGAGAGCTTTAATGGGAGACAGTGTTTGGCTGCTTGACTCCTGAGCATTTGTGGACTTCAGTCCTGCCCCACAACAACATGTTTTATGCTGCCCTCAGGCAAGTGAGTTTGTTCATATATGCCTCTGTTTACCCAGCTGTGAATGGGTACCCACTGGGATAAGTCATGTGACTCTGAATCTTCTAACCTCTCACATGCAGCTGGGGTTATAAGGGATGATAATGTGTTAGTCGTCGTTGCTATTATTTGTATTACTGTATTCAGCAATCTCTGCTTATTGTGAGAGGGGACTTAATGTGCCAGGTAGCCCTGACTTTGTCTCCAGTTTCTTTTGATGTAGATGATATTAATCACTAGATAGTCTTCTTCAGTCTTCATCAGTTACAAACTGTTGTCGTATAACAGAGTTATTGTTGAGTACATCTTTAAAGAAGGCAAAATATAACCTTGGATTTTTTAGCCTCAAGATATATGCTATGACTAAACAACTGTCCACTGTTCCAATCTGCCAAATGTCAGGTTGGTCAATCCGCTTTGTTAGACCCTGGGCCCCATTGTACAAATCACACAGAGCCCTACAGTCATTTGAGTGCATGCTAGGGAATGAGAGATTTAAGTTTAAGGTTGTTGACATCTGCCCTTTGGCTCACTTAAGTACAAAAGGGGCACTGGCGTAGCCACATGGTTAAAGAGTTTGTCTTGTGGTAGACCCATGTCTGTTCCCCACATAAGCCCATATCCCCTATTTCTGGCGTCCCGTGGTGTGTGTTATTGCCGGAATGTTGGTAAAAAGTGGCATAAGACCACACTCGCTCACTTTCATGCAAAAGTTTACAGTGCTGATCTGAATATGTAAGTGCCATCTTTCTAACTTCATGTGTGTTTGTTATGATTATATTATGATCCACTGTTGTATTGCAGGCCAGCGAGCAGCATGAGGAGGCAGTGGACCAGATTATCACCGTCACAGACAACCTATTCAGCAGTGTGGGCGACGCCCATGAGATGGTCAAACAGGCCAGACACCTGGCACAGGTGAGTCAGAATCGTCTCAGCGCTCGTCTTGTATGATGAGTATCAGTACCTCTAACCCGATTTAGAACCTTGTCTGTTTGTGACTGTGTTGATGACTTACCGTTGTTATCCTCTGAAAACAAGTGGCACAGACAGAACATTTTAGGGTGTTATCATTTTGCAGGATTTATGTTGACTGTGATGTTTAGCAACATAGAACATGATCTGTCTGGAAAGAATAGATCTGCAGAATGACCTGTCTGAATTTTACCCTCCCTTATTCCACCCCCAGTTTTTGTCGCAGCCCTGTGATGTATAACTGCCCTGTATTCCACAGCCATGTGTTTCATCACAGACATTTTTTATCCTTGCTCTGTTTTTTATTACAACCCTCTATTTTATCCTGGCCCTTTTTTATCCTAACCCTGTGTTTTATTACAACAGTACTTTTTATCTCAGCCCCTTGTTTTATCCCACCCCTATGTTTTATCCTGGCCAGGTGTGTTAGCCCTGCCCAGTGTTTTAGCTCAACTCTGTGCTTCATCCTGCCCTTGTGTTTTATGCCTGCCCTATGTTGTATCCATACCACCCCTGTGTTTTATCCCAGCCTTGTGGTGTATGCCACCCCTCTTTTTGTATCCCTGCCTCATGGTTTATGTCACCCCTCTATTTTATCCTTGCCTCATGGCTTGTGATATGATAAACCTTATGTTAAACCCTACATTGTGTTACAGGCTACGTCACAGCTGGTGAGTGCCATCAGGAACCAGGCGGAGACCAACACAGACTCTGACGTACAGAAGCGGCTCCTAGCAGCAGCCAAACAGCTCGCTGACGCCACAGCCAAACTAGTGGAGGCCGCCAAGGTGAGCAGCCTCAGTTTGTCCAGACAGGAGTCCGGACAGCAGCAGGAAAGACTCTCATCTGATTGCAGTTGTCATAGAACTGATAGGGAGTCAAATGTGTAGAGGTGGTTAACATCTAAACTATCAGAAATTATTTAGGGCCTATATTTTTTCTTGTTTTTCTCTTTGTATGAGGTGAAAGTCACATCAAGGAAATTTTACACATTTGGCTGCATTATTGGCTGAACGTAACAATTTATAATAGTACAGTGGTAGCTGTCTAAACCAGCTCTCATTGGAACCGAAGAAAAAATCTGGTTTAGTCAAGGTGCCAGATTGTAGAGCTGATGATAAATGTACAAATCATGGATGAGACTGAGATTTTATGCAGGTGTTGACAACTTGCCGGATTGGACATGGCAGCTTCCACCGTGTATGTTTCATGTTGTGAAAACAGGATCCAGCATGCCGGTTTTCTAGATCTTGAAAAGCACACTTCCACTTTAGTGACTCATATAGATTGCAAGGAGTAGCCTGATTCAAAGAAGTACCTTGTTGTAGAGGTACCTGCTTGTAAGATGTTTATAACTGTGTTAGACGCTCGCACTCTGTTCTTCACTCTCAGGGCTGTGCCTCCAACCCCAACGACTCGGACCAGCAGCAGATCCTGCGGTCTGCTGCGGAGGAGTTGCGGTCAGCCACCAATGCAGCTGCCAGCAACCAGTTGAAGAGGAAGCTTATCAACAGGCTTGAGGTATGGGATGAGCGTGGCTAGAGTACAGATGGATTTTTGTTATAAATTTGTTCCACCACTAAATATTATCCTGTACTATGTCTGGGTCTAGCTTAGAGTATATTAATCTTTCAGACTCATTTATGATATGATGAATGATCTGTCGTAACAGTAGTCTTTTAATACGCTGGGTAGTTCAATCGTATGATATTAAATCTAATGCATAAAAATTTGGACTTCTGAAGAAATTTGCCAAGCATGACCATTCCCACGTTTTCTGCCCCAGGCACTGTGTTGGATTTGTTAGATGTAGCGTTAACCATGTTGTGTTGCAGAATGCTGCAAACCATGCAGCTGCTGCCGCCACTCAGCTCATCAACTCCTCTTCCCTCGCCAACAAAACGAACCGTAACGCCACCACGGAGGCTCAACTCAGACAGCAGTGTGAGGTGGGTTGACCAGCCAGTAGAACTCTTGTGTGGTATTTACAAGCTTAATGAATCCAGAAGATGTGGGTTAGAAGTGATCTTCAGCAACCCATGCTTGTCGTAAGAGATGACTAATGGGATCTTGTGGTCAGGCTTGCTAACTTGGTTGATATATGTTATTGTATTCCAGAAGCTTAGATTGATGTTCATTATGTTCAGCATGGGATTGTTTGTTCCAAATTCAATTATTCACAGACCTGCTGCCATATAGCTGGAATATTTCCAGTCCAGTGTCAAGCAACAAACACAACAACAATACAACGGTTAATTTTGTATATGACAGTTTATTTCATAGCCTGTAATTGAAAGCCCAGTCATCCAATTTGCTGTGCAGAGTTATGTCCCTTGCGGGTGCCAGATTCTTATTGTCATGGATTGGAATTGGATATTTTATGCTTATCAATACCTTACAAATACACAGTTATGTCCTCTATCCATGTAGGTTTCATCAAAATGTTTGTGATGAAGGCAGAGCATGGAGGTATTAGATAAGAGATAAAGTCAAGTATATCTGAATATTCATTGTTATGGTGTATATGTGGCATGGGTAATGGTAGTCTATGAATAAGAGACAACTTTTAGCTTTTGGACTTGGTGAACAATATCGGGATAGGACTTAGGTATGCTTTGTGGCAATGTTCCTCTGTGAGGATGTGACTGGGGGTGTACTGGGTGAAGGATGTGGCATCAACCTGTTGTTGAAGCATCTGTAGTTATGTAGCTGTTACCTTGTGTGTTATAGGCTGTGAATGAGGAAATACCTCCCCTGGTTCACGCTATCCGGGCGTCACAGCGGAGTCAAGACAGCGCCACTGCACAGCTGTCTCTCATCAACGCCAGCCAGGACTTCATCCAGGTGGGACATGCATCATATATAAGTTACTCACGTCACAAACACGTGTCACACATACGTCAGACTGGCAAACATTACACACTCACATCTCACGTCACACACATTCAGATTGCACATGATTACGTCCAACATATCACACATGCTCATCACAGATTGGCTCGGGTCTACATGTCACAGACATCACACACACACTACACACACATACACTTCACACACATAAACTGTATCCCACATATTTAAGCTGCATCAAAGGTGTGTGGAACATAATTCTATATCTTGTATTATGTTGCAGCCGGCCAGCAGGATGGTGGCTGCCGCCAATGCTGCTGCCCCAACAGTGACAGACCAGGCTGCCGTCCTCAACCTCCACAACAGTGTCAAAGCCATGACATCGGCGCTAGCAGAACTCAGGACAGCCTCATCCAAGGTCAGGATAATGACTTGTGGTTTGTCAAAGTCACTTACTTTATCTAGACTGACAGGCTAAAGTGTACGACATAATGGTTAACCGAAAAAATGTGGTAAAAGACTAACTCTTTCTCTCATTCATAAGTGTTTGACCAAGCTGTTTACTCATCATCAAGTCAAGACTTTATTCATTCGTCCAGGGCTCCAGATAAATTTTTCAACATGAGGAGTATGTACACCTTATGTTTTCAATATAAGAGTATTGGGAAAAGTTAGAGTACAATGGAATTAAATGGTGTGTAAGTAATCGTGTATTCCGTTTCAAATATGCACCACAACATTGCTACTCTTGTGTAAACAGGTCAGTTCTTAACTGAGAAAGTGTAACCCCAAAGTGTAATCTTATATGTGCTATGTTCACTCACATTCATCAGTATTCGACAAGCTTCTTATTTTTCACCAAGTGCAGAAGACTTTATTCCCATGAAATCCTATCCCTGTGTTGTGTAGGCCCAAGAGGCGTGTGGCACTCTGGAGGTGGAGTCAGCCCTGGACCAGGTGCATGGTCTCAACTACCAGTTGGACGAGATCAAGAGAGCCACAAACGAAGGACGCCTCGTACCCCTGCCTGGAGAGACGGTACGTCATCACCTCCGCTGAATGACCATAGCATCACACAGTGATACAGAGTCTTTGTCAGTTCTTGTAGTCAAAATTATGGCTCATAAATTAGGCCCATGTTCATGTTAGTGGAATATTGCTAAAAACATCGTAAAACCATTCACTCACTCATATCCATGTATCAATGATGAAGGCAAAAGGACATAACATTTGCGTATTGAAAACAAACTTATAAGTAAAGGTTTGTTAGAAGTCAAAAACGTTATTTTCTTGTTAGTTTGACTGTACTTCAACATAACTTCAACAAAACATCCATAAAATTTGTTTTAATGTCCCAATTCCAAAGGTGACAATCAAATGTTTGAGGCCCACAAACTGTGTTAAACCACGAGAAACCATGAGAGTCCCACGACAGTACAGTGTAGTGTCTCCTCATGTGTGTATCATTTGATGATGCTCTGTAATTGTCTTCCTACAGGCTCAATCAGCTGCTCTCCAGCTGGGAACGACGTCGAAGACGGTTGGGTCCTCTATGGCACAGCTTCTTACAGCTGCAGCTCAGGTCAGTTATCTCCCCTGTCGTTGGTTGTCTTTCCTTGAAGGTGTCTGACCTTCAAATTGGAATATATTCCTTCAGAAGCCACTGGAGACAGATGAACATTGCTCACCATTACTGAAAACAGCATGCCTGTGAAGATCCAGGTGAAAATTGGTCTAAATTGGTCTTCAGTAACCCATGCTTGTCAGAAAAGGCTACTAACAGGATCTTGTGGTCAGGCTCGCTGACACTTGGTTGACACATGTCATTGTGTCCCAATTGTGAAGATAGAAGCACGTGATGTAATACTGCTGAGTGTAGTGTGAAAAAACAAACCAGCACAACAAACAGTAATACACAAGAGAAATTCAATTACAGACTGCCACCAAATAGCTGTAATACTACCGAGTGTAGTGTGAAGGAACAAACCAAACAATAAAACAAGAAACAGCACCAATGAGATTCATCTGTTGTCTGTGTTTATTGTGCAGGGAAATGAGGACTATGTGGGTATTGCTGCTCGCGACACTGCCAACGCGTTGCGAGTGCTGACATCAGCGGTGCGTGGCGTTGCTGCCACGACCACAGACCGACAGGTGCAACATGCCATCATCGAGTGTGCCCAGGACATCATGGACAAGTCCGTCCTGCTTCTGGAGGAGGCCAAGAGGGTGATGCGGGATCCAAGCAACCCGGAGAACATCCAGAGGCTGAACCAGGTATGTGTTCACTGCAGACAGAGCGTGAAGCAGATGCTAGTTGACAAGAGACAGTAGCCAGGGCCTGAAGCAGATATGTGTAGACAGAAAACAGTAGACAGTCATGACGTCATGAAGCAGATATGAGTAGACAAGAAACTGTAGACAGAACCCGAAGCAGATATGTATAGACAGAAGACAGTAGACAGAGCATGAAGCAGATATGCGTAGACAAGAGACAGTATACAGAGCCCGAAGCAGATATGTGTAGACAGTAGACAGATCCTTAAGCAGATAAGTGTAGACAGCAGGCAGTAGACAGAGCTTGAGGCAGATATGAGTAGACAAGACCGGGCCTGAAGCAGAAATGAGTACACAAGAGACAGTAGACAGGGCCTAAAGCAGATATCTGTAGACAGGAGACAGTAGACCGAGCCTGAAGCAGATTAAGTGTACACAGGAAACAGTAGACAGAGCCTCAAGCAGGTAAGTGTAGACAAGAGACAGTAGACAGATCCTTAAGGAGATATGTGTAGACAAGAGACAGAAGACAGAGCCTGAAGCAGATACGCGTAGACAAGAGACAGAAGACAGAGCGTGAAGCAGATATGTGTAGACAAGAGGCAATAGACAGAGGCTGAGCCATGTACATATTAGACAGGAGACAGTGGCTGAACAAGTTCATGTTGGCTGGATGGTAGACTGTCCCTGAACCATTCATGTCTAGATAGTAGGGGAGGCTGAATGAGGTATATGTTGTCAGTAGACGGTGACTCAGCCAAATCCTGGCTTTAATTTAATCTTAAGGTTCGCTTGTCAGTAGACACAGCTATAAAGTTGTCATTACCTCAAGTTGCAGCATAAGGAAATATCACTAGCCCTGTCTTAAACCTACTAGCCACTGGCCGGCAGACCTGTGTTAATATCAGCTTGACTATATTTAGTACACTTATGTGAACAGGCATGTTGTTTCCAGCCGAGTAATTCTATGCTTTGCTTCCAGGTGTCTAAGAGTGTATCTAATGCTCTCAACAACTGTGTGAACTGTTTGCCGGGCCAGAGAGATGTGGACGCCGCGTTAAGACAGATCACTGCCTCCAGCCAAACTCTCTCCTCGCCTAAGGTTTGTCATGTGTCCTACAGTGATAACTTACCTTCTCCTACACAAAGATAAAATATATAATTCACCTACGTGTTCTGAATTGCATTGTGCTTAAAGAACTCATTCTTTCTGTCTACTTACCAATTTAGCCGCCATCATACTGAATGCAGTGTTACACAAAAAGACAGAAAGAATGTAACACCTTTATATTTTGCTTGGTCGTTTAGAGTGGGTCTTCAACAGCCCATGCATGTTGTAAGAAGAGACTAACGGGATTGGTGGTCAGGCACACTGACTTTGTTGACACATTTCATCCTGCCCCAGTGGCATAGGTCAATGCTCATGATGTTTATCGCCAGATTCTTTGGTCCTGACTCGGTTATTTACAGACCGTTGCCATATAGCTGGAAATTTGCTGAGGGTAGCGTTTAGAACAAACAAACAAACCAAAACTATTGTATTGAAAATGTTACCGTTCATGCAGTTCCCCAGTACCGGCAAGTCGTACCAGGACGTCCAGATCGACATGAACAACGCTGCTGTTGGCTTGAACCAGGCGGCCAGCAACATCGTGACGTCGTCGCGCGGCACCCCCCAGCAGCTGGCAATGTCCTCCTCCCAGTATGGACAGTCCTACCAGGAGTTTGTGGACACTGGACTCACCATGGCCGGACTCTCCAAAGATGTGGAGACGCAGAACCAGATCGTGGGCGGACTGAAGAGTGTGTCCATGGTGTCCAGTAAACTGCTGCTGGCGGCCAAGTCTGTCTCTGCAGACCCCAATGCTCCCAACGCCAAGAACCTGCTGGCTCAGGCAGCAAGGTAGGGACTTAGTTGCATCAGTCGTCCCTCTGTGAAATGATGGAACTAGTTCTGAAAGGCATGCACAGTTGCTGAGACTGCCTACAATGCAGGCAGCTTAAAATGTTCCTTCTGAAAGGCAGCTAAATGGGTTGGGTGCAAAATTTGGTTGATTGTCGTCATTCTAAACGGCACTTCAACCACTGGTAGACCTGCCTACCTGGCTTAGTTAGTCGCATTTAGTTTGATTATACGTCCACATAGCAGATTGCATGCCAATTGAGTTGTAAATGTCAAGAAATAGTTTCATTACACACTGTGGTTTAACTTTCAGCATTAACCATTATTGAGAACGTCCTTGTCTGTCCTAGCAATATATTTGACTGACCAAGCCATTGACAAAAGCCCAGATTCGAAAATAAAAAAAGTATCCTTCGATCAAAGGTTTATTGAAAAATACACTTCCAGGTCAACTTAAAGGTACCACGTGTGTGAATTGTACATGTTGCCATACAAACATTAATATTGCCAATTCGGGAGACATGCTTGGAGGAACCAGGTCATATTGCTTGTGAGATTGTACACTTTCACACCTCAAAATACACTTTTTAGCCACCATGAATACACTTTGAAGGCAAGTGGGGTAGGCAGGTCACTTGTTACAAGTGCACTTGACAAGTGCTGAGACTGTTCTGATCACAGGCAGGTTCCGTTATAAATTGCTCATTGTAATAGGCAACAAAATGGGATGAGAGCAAACCCTCAGCAATGATGCTCATGTCAGCCTCTTGGTTTATATGTTTCAAGTTGTCAGACATAATGAACATAAAAACGACATTGAAATATAATTGATTCCCACATGTGACCTCCCCACTACTTTTGTTCTAGCCATTCTAACCACCTCCCCACTACGGTTGTTCTAGCCATTCTAACCACCTCCCCACTACGGTTGTACTAGCCATTATAACCACCTCCCCACTACGGTTGATCTAGCCATTCTAACCATCTCCCCACTGTGGGTGTTCTAGCCATTATAACCACCACCCCACTACGGTTGTTCTAGCAATTCTGACCACCTCCCCATTATGGTTGGTTTAGCCATTCTAACTATCTCCCCACTATGGCTGTTCTAGCCATTCTAACTGCTTCCCTATTTTGGTTGTTCTAGCCATTCTAACCACCTCCCCACTACAGTTGTTCTAGCCATTCTAACCATCTCCCCACTTCCAGGGCGGTGACTGAGAGCATCAACCACCTCATCAACATCTGCACCGTCTCCGCACCTGGACAGAAGGAGTGTGACAACGCTCTGCGCCAGATAGAGATGATGCACAACCTCCTGGACAATGCCAATGAGCCAATCAGTGATGCCCCATATTTCGAGTGCCTAGATGGAGTTATGGACAAATCAAAGGTGGGTTTCTCAAAATGTAATCACGAGGTTGTCAAGGGTTTTGCAGAAATACTTTTGGCTAGCAAATTTGTAAAAATCTTCCTTGCGCTTGAAATTTATGTATAAGTAATCAACCAAATTCTGAGCTATTTTCATTTTTCATTAATTAAGTAATGAGAAACTTTGTCAAACCCTATTTATCATTGTTGTCCCATATCATTGACTGGATTTTCTGGTCAAAATCTGTTCATTCATGGCACAGCTATGTCATTTAGGTAGAATACTAGTACTAGATGCCAAGCATGATCTCTTCAGTCCCCACACAAGATGGACCATTATGTTTAAGGTCACCATGTCTTATCTGTGTTTGTGAAGCTTTATGTTGTGCACCATCACTCATCACATTTCATGGCATGTCCCAGTGGACAGGTGATGTTCACATAAATGTAGGTGAATATGCAGGTTCAGTTCTTCAGGCAAGCCCAGATCCATGAATATCTGGGTTGGAATTGGTCTACAGTAACACTTCTTGTCACAGTGGCCTATATTGGGATCAGCTGGTCTGGTTGACACATTCATATCCCAAGGGTACCTCCATGTTGTTGATGACTGGAAGATCTGTTCAAGATACGATAGTTTACAGACTGCTGCCATGTTTCTGGAATACTGAGTGCAGCTTTAAACAACAAATAAAATCTCGGCAACCCATGCTGGGTGATTTTTAAGCATTCAACAAGTAAGCTCTGAGCCCCATTGTTGGTCATTATGACCTGAAAGATAATCATGATACTTTATCGGACAATAAATGCATCAATACTTCTTATGGGTATTGTGATGCATATCATTGACCTCAAATTGTTATTTGTCACTAGAAATTGACAGTTAAGTCAATATTTATGCTTATTTGATATCAAAATGAACATTTCAAAAGAAAATAACTGAAGGTAACATATTGTAATGTGTATTGAATCGTATCGTGTCATTCCAAGCTATCGCAATACGTATCGTATCGTGAATTTTCTATGTCGTCGCACCGCTAGTGCCAATACATTTCCCAATTGTACATCATGTGTAGTAGGAGGGTTACGGTGTATGGGTTGTGTTGTTGTTGAAACGTTTCCTCTTCATTTAGATGACCCAGATTTGATCTTCTGTGTCTTTCAATGTGATCCTACTGCAATAACCAGATAATATCCACCCCAAAATCAATAACCCTAATCTATTTGGCTACAATATTGCTGTGTACAGTACAAACTAAAGAAGAGATTCCTCTCTCCATCACCATCATTACATATCTGTGAATCTGTCATTGTTTCCTCATCAGCCAACTGGCGGCCATCTTGAGGTAAGAGTTTATTGTCCATGGCTGTCCTAGATTACACCATCTTCTTCATCCAGTCTCCCTCATTTCATCTACTGGTGTCGTCATTTTGTGTCAATTTCTTTTGTACTTATTATCACGTTTCATTCCTTACAATTTTTCATCATTGTTGTATCAGTGTTGCAATTCCATCCAGGTCTCTGGCCTTGTTTCACTCCTTCTAATCAGTAATGGTAGGTTTAGATTTACATTGCCTTGATAACTCACAGTTCCACTGTCAGCAGTCAGTTGCTGTGGTTAAAGCATTCGCTCATAATGCTGAAGACCGCATGGGTACATTGTGTGAAGCCCATTTCTGTTGTCCCTTGCTGTGATATTGCTGGAATATTGCTAAAAGCGGCTTAAAGCTGAACTCACTGCTGTTAATTTACCACAGTACTGTCTAATCCTCTCATCAAGATCAAGGTTAGAAATGATCTTCAGCAACCCATGCTTAGCATAAGTGGCAGCTAGTTGGATCGGACAGTGAAGATCCTTGACTTGTATGCTCATGAAGTCACTCACTGAATTGTCTGGTCCAGATTTAAATACTTAGAGACAGTTGTGATGCAGCTGAAATATTGCTTAGTGCAGCATCAAGCAGCAAACTGAACTAACAACAGAGTGCAGCTTTAGTGGCGCAGAACTAAAAAAAATCCAGCCACAAATTTGAATTAACAAACAATAGGTTGAAATGATAAAAGTTCAGGTTAGTAGATGATGTAGTTCCTTGGACAGACTAAGATTAATATTAGATTCATGGAGATTCAGAATAGAAAAGTCAGCATGCTTTTAGAAGACTATTTAAAGAAGAGGATCAGAGCCTTGTTTCAGAAAGCTAGGACTGTCTGAAGTCTTCTATTCTGAAACGGGACCCTGGTGATTATCAGTGATATTTGATCCTTGGAGATTCCAGAATAGAAGACTCAGTAGACTTTTAGAAGAAGATACATACAAGGAAAAGATCAGGTTGTTAAAGTGTGAAACCCAGCTCCCTGACATCTTCCCACAAAGTGATGCTCACACTACGAATCACCATTTTCCTGGCTCAGCTCTTCTTTAACTGGAGTTAATTTGATTTCATTTTCTCACACTTTACTTTTTATTTCAAAATTCTTTAAACAGATTTAAGAGAATCTAAGCTGAGTATACTAGAATTGTTCTATAATATTTTACTTTTGTGAGCCCTAAAGCGTTAACAACCACCATTACGGCTATGACAAGGAACCAAAACCAGCTAAGTTGATTTCCATTCCTTGATTACCTTTTTGTATTCAAATGAGTTTGAGAAGTGTTAAGAAGCTAACTGTTAATTAGTATACAATGTTTGTTCAATAGTACTTCAGCCTATCAAACCGTAAAGCCTTATCTTTCAGTATTAGAGCAAGGATCCAAGGCCTTCATGCTTAATTTCAAGCAGTGTAGAGTGATATTTGTCCCCAAGCCTGGTCATTATTGTTTCTATTCAGAACTACCAGTTCACATTCATGATGCATAAACTGTTTCCAGTTTTTAAGCACACGCGTTTATTGGCTGATTTAACTTGACAAGTAAGGGAGCATCTGATTTGTCTGTGTGTCCACACATCTGTATGTCTGTGAGTCTTTGCTGGTCTATATGTTGGTGGTCTGTCGCCGGGCTATAATTGGTCTATAGCTCGTCTGTGACTAGTCTAGCGAATGTCTGCCTCTACCTTTCAGAGTCTGGGAGAAGCAATGACAGGAATCTCGCAGCATGCAAAGAAAGGAGAAATCGATGAGTTCTGTGACTCAGTGCGGAATTTCGCCAACTCAGTATGTGGTTTGACAGAAGCTTCTGGACAGGTACGCTGTAACATTTATATCGCCTTATGTTCCATGGCATTGTTGTTGGTGGGAAGTTCAACAGTTTTTATGTTATTGCAGAGGATTCTCTTAAACCAGTGAAGATCCTGGTTTGAACTGATTTTCAGGAACCCATTCTTGTCATAAGAGGCGAATAACCGGAACAGGTGGTCGGGCTCACTGACACATGTCGTCATATTATAGTTGTGTAGATCGATCGTCATACTGTCGATCTCTGGATTATCTTGTCCAGAATGGATTATTTACAGGTCACGACCATGTAGCTGACTTCTTTATTGTGACAGTGTATTCTGATGATGTGATGCTCACTATATCGATCAGCCTTATGGCTGGAGTATTGCTTTGTTAGGTGCTATGCTTGTTTGTATGACCACTACATAAAGGTATGTGTTGCAGGCTGCCTACCTCGTAGGTATCGCTGACCCTGCCTCAGAGCCTGGAAGGCCCGGCGTTGTCGACCAGTCTCAGTTCTCCCGGGCCAACCAGGCCATTCAGATGGCCTGTCAGAACCTTACTAACCCCGCCAGCTCGCAACAGCAGGTAGGTGGCGCTGTGCTGTGCTATAACTATGTTAAACACTGCTGCAGAATTCAAGCTCCATGCAGGGTTGTGTTAAAGACATGACCCTTTTGCCACTATTGAATCATCAAAAAAATCATTTTTTTCAATGGAATTTCAGTTGAATGAGATGTTTTTCCAAATTATGCAAAGCTCAAAAACAAGCAACAATAAAACATAATTTTCCAGTAATTGTTGTATGTTAATTGACTGGACACTAATTGCACACAGTTATTGAGGGAGACATGTAGAAACCGAACATGATGGCTTTACATATGCAGGGATTTATCTAGACTGCAAAGTTGTCAGTATAAGCTGTTTTAAAGTGATTTTCCCCATTTTATACTGTTGTTTAAATTACTGATGTTATGAGGTTCTTGAGAGGCATTTAGAAGTTTTTACTTTAATTTAAGACAAATGCCAACTGACCAAGTGGCAAGGAATAGCCCAGACTCATTGTGTGAATAATAATGAAGAAGTTGACATCCATAACGTTGTCTTATATACTGATGTTACAGTTATGATGATATGATTATCAATACCACTGTTACTGACTAGGCAAAGTGATAATTGTTGAACTGTTTGCTGTTTGATCCATAAATATGTTCTCCACCCCGTATGAAGATCCGGGTTACACTTGATCGTCACAACCCAGGCTTGTCGTAAAAGGCTACTAACAGGAATTCGTGGTCAGACTTGCTGACTTGGTTGACATCATTGTATCCCAACTCTGTAGATCTATGCTTATGCTGTTGATCACTGGTCCAGCCTTTGTTTGATGATACTGCCATATAGCTGGAATATTGCTGAGGGTGGCGCTAATAAACTAACAAACACACATAAACTGCCTTAAATTTGAGTAAACAATTGTAATAATTCAGAAGTACTTAATTAAGTTTAAGATGAAACGTCATTATTCAGTGATTATTGGTCTGATTTATTTGTGATTCTCAAGTTGTAATGTTTTTTTCTGTAGTAAGCATGAGGCTTGTCTTGGGTAGTCATGTTCCGCCTTGCCTTGTTCATTCTCAACACATTTAACATCAACATGAACACTTCTACAACATGGTTAAGCAGAACATCCCTAGAGTGTGCTCGTCATAAATGGGAGGTAAACTAGGACTGTGCTGGAATGTGCACAAGCTGGTCAGTTTTGTAAATTTGCTAAATGCAATACAAGAAGCATTGTCGCAATGGCGTGCTTGTTTTCTTCCTAACCAGTTAAATACCCTGATTGTTGTTTTGGTCATTATAAGACAAAAGTATTTATGAATCAGCAGAGGCGGAAAGGTAGACTCGTGGTTAAAGCGTTAGCTCATTATGC
The DNA here is from genome assembly GCF_037392515.1 of Haliotis asinina. Taxonomy (NCBI): domain Eukaryota; kingdom Metazoa; phylum Mollusca; class Gastropoda; order Lepetellida; family Haliotidae; genus Haliotis; species Haliotis asinina. The sequence goes on from NC_090292.1 coordinate 51,432,671, forward strand.
CAGAGAACCCGGTTTGATTCCCCACATTGGTACAATGTGAGAAACCCGGTGTGTGAAACCCATTGTACCATGACCATGATACTGATTTGCTAAAAGCTGGACAAGATTAAATTCACTCCCTTGCTCATGAATGAATTAGTGAGTGTGGATAAAAATTGTGTTTTTCATGATTTACTGACTCGGTTGCCATGGAGTTCAGTCCTTGGCCCTGCAGTGACAGTTTGTTTCTTTTCATATGAAGATAAGTTTACAGTTATTGGTAAACGAATATACAGTATGCTTTATTTAATTAGCTCATAAACATTCCCTCAGAAATAAAAGGAAAAAGACTGAAGCTATCCCTAGTGGTATGCCTAAAGAGTTATGCAGTTATCTCCTTGGCTGTGATGTCACAGCATTGTTCTTTGTAAACCCCCATAAATGTTTTTCTGTATGATCCACGTATACACATATGTGATAAGTGCGAAGAAATATTGGAGGGTTTTGCCTTCAGTGCAGTGATTGATATTCCCAAGGTGACGAGCCTCTCTTGGATGTTTTGATGACTCGGATATGCCTGACTACAGCATGTCTGTTGTATGCTCTGTAAACTGCTGGACGAAACTAACACTTGCAACACTCCTACATGTTAGTTATAACAATTCAGTTTCATGATTTATAATTAAACACAGGTAATTTATTTGTTATTTCATATATAATAATTGTTTAAAACTTATAATCCAACACTAAAAATTATATGTAAGTTATTCATTGAAACAATTATTTTCTTTTTCATTGATTCATTTTTTCAAAAGTTAGGATTAACTTTTATTTTAAGCAAGTTACTTAACATTCATAGTGTTAATGCTTAGTCAGTGGCAGGTAGTTTTAAGGGGAATCCTGCTATCTTGTAACGGAAATGCATGGTGTGAACTTTCCACTTTGACCTTTGACCTAGGTGAATGTTCAAGCGCAGGTATGTGTTATAGACCTATACTTACCACCTGTGTTAATCTGTATTATTGACATAACCTCAATAATAATAATTGTTTTCATTGGTCAAGAGGGTCAACTCAGATGTTAAGTCAATGCTGATTGGTCCGAAGTTTTCTAAATATGTTTGAGAATTATATGCAGTATTTGATTTGAACCAGTCAGGATTGTGGTCTCTGAGTTGACCCAGCCAATGGGACTGCTCGTTATATGTTTGTTTAACAGTAACCTGGTAACTTTTTGTTTTGTGAAGTACTACGAGTCATGGGCTGTAAGATCAATGGTAAGCTGGCATCCATTTTGCCCGACACATCATGTCCGAGGTCATCGACCATCAATCGCTTCTGTCAGTTCCGCCCACAGTCTTCAGTTGTGTCTTGTCTTATGCATGCTTAAACAAGGCTGGTCCGGCCCCATGCAACATTCCAAATAGAGACCTCACTAGGTATAATCTGTTGGGAATGCTGAGGGACGTCATTTTGTATAAATAGCTTCCTCAATGATGTAAGGCTTGCACTGTAATCTGCAAAGGAATCTTTGAGTTTATGTTCTGTATAAATAGCTTAATTTTTAATCAAAGGTCTGTGATGTAGAGATAGCACTGTTATCTGCAAGGAAGTTTGAGGAATCAATTCTTTATAAATAGCTACAGATTCAAACAAAGGTCACTTCTTAATGTTGCATTGTTAAGTTTTGAAAAGCATTTGAAAGTGATACGCATAAAATTTGGGAATTTATGGATGTCAGCTGCTTTATAATGAGGAACACAACAGCAAGCTGGCTAAGACGCCATGCTAGTGATCCAGTGAGCTTGGCAGTGCGGAGATCAAGCCCACCTGTGTCTGGGAGTGAAAACGTTGGTATCAACTTTGTGTGCAGACTCTTTGTTGTCACAACCCCAAGTGTAGAAGACACAACCCTGTGCACTTGATATGACCCACAGTAAATGACCAGATGGTGTCCACATTATTACGTGCAAACACCTCGTACAGCAATGTGCAGTTGGACAATGTACTCTGACTATGTGTCCCATCCACCCAGCTGCGAACGGGTACCTTATGAGGACGGGAAGGCCACATTAACTCGGTGCGCCTGGTAGGCTGCAAGAGTTTTGTCTTCCAAGGGATCTGACATTTGAATGAACGATCTGCCATTGTGATGAACCTCCAATGATTGAGGGAATGACAAAATGCCTTGCGCAGCTGAACTGGACATCAAAGGAATACAAATATTAGGATAATAACAATAACATCTCAGATGTTACCAAATCAGAGTATACTCTTATTATACTATCTACTTTCTATAATATAGAAAGGAAAATCTTCTTCATAATAAGAAGTTGACATCTATAAATTCTTACTTTTCGTAACATTGTATGCATAACATGGCTGCAGAATGTAGGATTAATATCTATGACAACAGGTACATGTACAGATAGTGTAGGTGATCAAGTGTTAAAACATAAGCAGTAATGTTGTCAGATCTGTTCCTAAGAACAGCGAAGAGAATGTTATAAAGTGCGGGAATAATGATGGACAGTTTGCTGGCAGGGAACATAATGTCAGTAACATTTTTGTTTGCAAGAAATCTCAGAAATTGTGTTCCTCAAAATTTATATGTTATTGATAGTTTTGAAATTATTATCAAGAATGATCCAAAATGGTACAAATACAAGTCAGCCAAGTGCCCCCATTGTACAACTGATCCATTGAATTTTGTAACTTGCTTCAATCTGCTCTCAGGCATCTAATCAGGCCAGACCCATAAAGATCAGGGTTAGAACTGATCTTCAGTAAAACACATTTGTTCTAAGAGGTGACTTACGGGATCAGGTGGTCAGACGCGCTGACATAGTTGACACATTGCCTCGATCAGTGCTCATGCTGTTGATCTCTGGATTGTTTGGTCCAGAGTTATTTACCAACTGCTGCCAAATAGAATGAGGACTATGATTTATGGATATACAATTTCTTTTACTCAGTGAGTGTGACGTTTGGACAGATACTAATGTCGTCATTCTTCATCTACTCAACTTCTAGAATACCTACCAAAGATGCTGCCAAATAGCTGTGATAATGCTATGTGTGGCGTAAATCTGAACTCATTCACTTGCCGGGCCAGCCTGAGGTCATCGTGATGTACTGTGTGCCACATAGTAATCATCAGCGGTTGATTACTCGTGCATATTGTGCACAACTCTTTGGTTTTTAGATGTGCATTATCCTAATGTCTTCTCAGTTGCTGTTTAAGTTCATAGGTCGTGTCGATGTAAAGGCTTTTCATAAACACTGATTTTAGAATTGCTAATATTCTGTATCTGTTATGTGTATATATGTATATTTTATATGCAGCTTAGATGTATTTATGTTGTTTTCTATCACCTGAGGCCTTCTGTGACTATTGTAAATATTAGCAGTTTTCCTGTAGCTAGTGTCTTCCAGTAGTTGTTAAATTGCATTTTAAGCTGTTATATTTTAAATATGGTGAAAAAAGGTGTAACATGACTAAAATAAGTTGATCTTACATTTTATACCTTTGTGTCCAAACAATGTTAGATAATGGCTGGCCATGTTTCAACGATGTAGTGACTATAGTGTTATTTTATGCTTTATCGTTTTAGCAGCAGAGGCACAACATCTTTTTAAATGTGTCACAGGTTATTACCAATACATGAGACGTTAAAAATAAGTTTTTGTTGTACTTAACTCGTCACCAGCTCTGTTTGTTAGTTTTTGATTTTTCACACAAACCCTTTCAAAGGAAATACTCTGGGTCATATTGAAGTCTGTTTATACAGCTGCCATTACTTAAAAATACTAATAATACCGTTGTACTATATTAATATGCAGTTTCTCATTTGGAGAAAAACTCTATAATGGAAGATGATATTGATTTTATAACTTAACTCAATATTGTCCATCAAGTGATCAATGTGTTGGGGGGTGGGGGTCATATCTAACATAATAAGGGGAGTTAATTCCCATACAACTCTATATTATGCACCTGAACTGTGTTATGCATTTTTATATTGGTTATACAATGAATTAACATAAGTGTTTTCTAAATTATTATTTGCAGTGTTACTCAAACTCAGTAATGCAGGATTCCTAGACATTATTGAGAATATGCAGATAGAAATGCCTGTGCCTTGAAGAAAGGACTCCCAGTAATGTACAGAGTAACATCAAGAGCATTATTGACAAATAATGTTTTCCAGTGATGTACTCACATCATGGTAATGTTGACAATAACGTTCTGACCGTAATGGCATCAAATCACACCAAAAAATTACTCCCAGTAATGCACTTTTGGGCAAGTAATGTGTGCAATCAATGTTTTGACAATAATGCCCTGGAGTCAGAGTAATGTAGACAAATAATGTCAGTTACTAACATTACAGGTGTCTGCTTGTACATTAGATCGAGTCTTAATATTTGAAACATTCCTGTATTAGAAAGGTTGACACCCTTACACTGTATTGGATTTCAGCCTTAGCACTCACCTCAGATTAATACTCCAGGAAAACAATTGACATAAGAATGAAGGTTCTGGTATCCCTGGCTATACTTAAGTAGCATAGACTGAAGCATTCTGGGAGACCAACACTAAAAGGAATAATGTCTAAGCTTTGGTTTCCATGAAGTTCTCAATAATGTCTGGTATTTCTGTGTGTTTGCCGTTCCTTTGCAACTCCATGGTACCAGGGTAACAATTCAACCATGGATTGTATTAGTAACATTGTTTGGATGCTCCGGTGGGGATTCTGGTCCCAGGAACATCGTCTCATGAAAGTTGCCTGGTGGCATCTGGTTGTCAGACATGGCTGATTTTATGTCATCGTACCCATCCACGGATTGGTGTTCATGACATCAGTCACTGGATTTTCTGCTCCAGCATTAAATAGTTTGCTGTCATATAGCTGGAATACTGCTGAGTGCTGTAACAACAAACAGACCTGCATGTATTGTCTGAATGAGTTTCTATGGTTACCGTGAATCTCCTGATCTCTTCAGGCTGTTGTGCGTCTCCCATCCAGAGAGCAGGTAACACCACACAGAATGTTCATTGGGTGCACACTTCTCAATTGGCTTTCAACTTTGCCCCTGGAGGTGGAAACCGCAAAACTTGCTCGCCTTCACAATGCTGTCCTGGCCCCCTGCCTCAAAAACCCCACCCCTTCCCCCCCTCTCCATGGTTCAGTTCAGCCACTTGGGTCAGTTCGGTCAGTTCCTTCAAATCTTCCTCACCTTCACAATGACATCCTATCCCCTGCCAACCCCCACCAGATTCCACATGGATGAGTTCAGTCAGTTCCTCTGGGCAAGACCCTTTTAAAGTCTTAATTGGGATTCCAGGTAAACTGGGACAAATGTCTGATTCCAGGGCAGAATGTGTCCATGGCCTTTCATGTTCATTCTGATTCAAGAGCAAACCAGGTACAGTGCCTAAATGAAGACTGCAGGGCAGAATAGGTCCAAACTTCTTCACACTTAGCCCCTGCCCAGATTCTAAGGCAGGAAAGGGGCCAGTATTGTACTCTCTTCTCCTGTGCAAATTCTAGGGCAGAAGAGGTCCCCAGTACCCCATGCTTAGCTCCTGCCCAGATAAGAGCGGAACAGGTCCCCAGTACCCCATGCTTAGCGCGGATTACAGCAGAATAGATCCCCAGATTCTCATGCTTAGCTCCTGCCCAGATAAGAGCAGAATAGGTCCCCAGTATCCCATGCTTAGCGCCTGACTAGGTTACAGCAGAATAGGTCCCCAGAACCTCATGCTTAGTGCGGATTACAGCAGAATAGATCCCCAGATTCTCATGCTTAGCTCCTGCCCAGATAAGAGCAGAACAGGTCCCTAGTACCCCGTGCTTAGCTCCTGCCCAGATAAGAGCAGAATAGGTCCCCAGAACCTCATGCTTAGCGCCTGCCCAGATTAGAGCAGAACAGGTCCCCAGTATCCCATGGTCCAGTTCAGATTACAGCAGAATACGTCCCCAGAACCCCACTCTTGGCTCCTGCCCAGATTAGAGCAGAACAGATCCCCAGTACCCCATGCTCAGCGCCTGCCCAGATTAGAGCAGAACAGATCCCCAGTATCCCATGCTTAGCTCCGGATCAGATTAGAGCAAAACAGGTCCCCAGAACCCCACACTTAGCTCCAGAATGGATAAATGCAGAACAGGATCCAATATCCTATGCTTGTCTACCCCCTCCCGGTTGTTGGTCAAAATAAGTTTTGTAATACCCCACCCTTGGCTACAATGCAGATCCAAAGACAGGAAGTCCTGGGCACGATGGAGCCCAGTGTTCTATGCCTGTAATGGTGGCTGAATGCCTGTAATGGTGGCTGAACCAGTCCTTGACTGGGTGGCTGTCCAGAAGACGATGGTCGAGCCACAGTGTACATGATATGTACTCTTGATGTTTACACCATACCACCCTTTCACCCACGACCATTGCTGTGTATGTGTCCATTTGTTCTGCCAGTGTATGTGTCAGGAACTCCCTTCGAATACATATGTCAAATATGTCATAAACTTCTGTTAATCATTTCTTAGGTCGATCATTAAAAATGTCATGCTAGTTTGCCCACAAAACAAGACCGATAATTCTGACCTATCCACATACAGTTAATGCAATAATCAAATCTTCTGCACCAAATGGTTATCAACTGGTGCCAAACATCAAGCATTTTATATGTCAGTTAGAAATTATGTTGTCAGTTTCAGCTTTGTCTATGTTGCTTACGTTACGCAGCCTCCTGATATAACCCCCTACACCTAGCCCCAGTAGACACCCCTACCTACCATCCCCCCAAGAAACTGCATGACCACCCCCTTTCTTCACCAGGACCTATTTAGCTTCAGTTCTGCAAAAGCATTTAAGTTATAAATATTGTAATATTGTAATATTTTAAGTAAAAGATTGGTTAATGTCAGGTTTCTCTGTGACTATTTTTTAGTTTGTGTTCAGCTCCGTTGATTTGGTCACTGTGAATTGTTGCAGATTTAAAACATTCTCATGTATCTCCTTTGGGAAAACTTATTGGTAATGCTCCTCATGTAAATTAGTTATCGCATACTCTGAAATTTCACTGTTGCTTTATCTGCACTTTGAGAGTTTGGGCACATTTCTTCTTGTTGCTATTTCATGTTTTTCTTCTGTTGGGGCAGTTTTGTGTGTTGGCGAAGGTGCGAGCACGTTTCAGATGAAATTTCATCTTAATCATCTTAAACTGAAGAGTCTCCATCCATTTGTAACTAATTCTGTATATATGCATGACTAAGTATTTTAAATACTGGCTTAAAGTAAACCTGATCTTAGCGCTCAGGCAGTGTGGTGATGGCGCTTCATGATGTGATGATGTACAATTGCAGGTGCTGTCTGCTGCTACTGTCGTCGCCAAGCACACATCTGCACTGTGTAACGCCTGCAGGCTAGCCTCCTCCAAGACAACCAACCCAGTTGCCAAAAGACATTTTGTACAGAGTGCCAAGGATGTGGCTAACAGCACGGCCATGCTAGTCAAGGCCATCAAGGTGAGATTGCTGACGGGGTCGCAGATTGTAGATAGGTATCACAAATTGCAGACAGGACAGAGATCGCTGACAGAGGTCATGGATTGTAGAGGGGGACAGAGAATGTAGACAGAGATCACAGAGAGTAGACAGAGATCACAGATTGTAGAGGGGTACAGAGATTGTAGACAGGGAACACATATTGCAGACAGGTCACAGATTGTAGACAGGACAGAGATCGTTGACAGAGGTCATGGATTGTAGAGGGGGACAGAGATTGTAGACAGAGATCACAGAGTGTAGACAGAGATCACAGATTGTAGAGGGGTACAGAGATTGTAGACAGGGAACACATATTGCAGACAGGTCACAGATTGTAGACAGGACAGAGATCGTTGACAGAGGTCATGGATTGTAGAGGGGGACAGAGATTGTAGACAGAGATCACAGATTGTAGAGGGGTACACAGATTGTAGACATTGAACACATACTGCAGACAGGTCACAGATTGTAGACAGTGTTGGTGTTTGCAGGTTGTAGACAGGGGTCACAGGTTGTAGACAGTGAACACATACTGCAGACAGGTCACAGATTGTAGACAGTGTTGGTGTTTGCAGGTTGTAGACAGGGGTCACAGGTTGTAGACAGTGAACACATACTGCAGACAGGTCACAGATTGTAGACAGGGTTTGCAGGTTGTAGACAGGGGTCACAGGTTGTAGACAGTGAACACATACTGCAGACAGGTCACAGATTGTAGACAGTGTTGGTGTTTGCAGGTTGTAGACAGGGGTCACAGGTTGTAGACAGTGAACACATACTGCAGACAGGTCACAGATTGTAGACAGTGTTGGTGTTTGCAGGTTGTAGAGAGGGGTCACAGGTTGTAGACAGTGAACACATACTGCAGACAGGTCACAGATTGTAGACAGTGTTGGTGTTTGCAGGTTGTAGACAGGGGTCACAGGTTGTAGACAGTGAACACATACTGCAGACAGGTCACAGATTGTAGACAGTGTTGGTGTTTGCAGGTTGTAGACAGGGGTCACAGGTTGTAGACAGTGAACACATACTGCAGACAGGTCACAGATTGTAGACAGTGTTGGTGTTTGCAGGTTGTAGACAGGGGTCACAGGTTGTAGACAGTGAACACATACTGCAGACAGGTCACAGATTGTAGACAGTGTTGGTGTTTGCAGGTTGTAGACAGGGGTCACAGGTTGTAGACAGTGAACACATACTGCAGACAGGTCACAGATTGTAGACAGGGTTTGCAGGTTGTAGACAGGGGTCCCAGGTTGTAGACAGTGAACACATACTGCAGACAGGTCACAGATTGTAGACAGGGTTTGCAGGTTGTAGACAGGGGTCACAGGTTGTAGACAGTGAACACATATTGCAGACAGGTCACAGATTGTAGACAGGGTTTGCAGATTGTAGACAGGGGTCACAGGTTGTAGATGGGGGACTGAGATTGTAGACAGGAGTCACAGATTGTAGTACGGCAACACAGACTGCAGACAGGTCACAGATTGTAGACAGAGGTCACAGGTTGTAGACAGTGGTCACTTTATTGGTGATGTTTATGAAGGGCAATATGACACTATGATGTGTTTGTACAGGCAATATGACACTATGATGTGTTTGTACCGGCATTATGACACTATGATGTGTTTATACAGGCAATATGACACTGTAGTGACACTGTAGCGATATGACCTGTTTGTGAGGACATTTTAAGCTCTTTAACTATATTTTTACAGGCCCTTGACAGTGACTTCACAGATGCAAATCGGCAGCAATGTGCAGAAGCATCTCGGCCTCTCATCAGTGCTGTGGAGGAGCTCACCACCTTTGCATCGTCACCCGAGTTTGCCAGTAAACCCGCCAAGATTAGCCACCAGGTACCCACACATTACAGTCATCCTCATCTTTTAACCAAGGTTGTTTCTTGAAATCATATAGAAACAGGAAGAAGTTTGCCCTAACAATTTCAATGCTGTCCTTGTTTAAATGGACATAGATGTTAGAATAGTAAGGTCTGTAAGAGCTACTCAGAATGCTAGTCAGAATAAGTTTAGAACAACACACTTGATTGACTGTGTGTTGTAATGCAGAGTCATCATAGATTAACTGACTTCATAAAAACAGTATATAAGATGAAAATATTTACCTGCATCCCTTGCCGCATAGAGATCCGTATGATTAAATAATCTTGGGTGTACGGGTATCCTAGCGGTTAATGCATTTGCTTGTCATGCCATAGACTGGGTTTGATTCCCCACATGGGTACAATGTGTGAAGCCATTTTCTGGTGTCCCCACTGTGATACTGTTGGAATGTTGCTAAAAGCGGTATAAAGCTCAACTCATGCTCTCCCTACTTAAATGATGTAGGATAGAGGTGATTGTGAATGTAGAATGCCACAAGGTGATGTCACTAGTCCTTGATTTATAATTGGACTTGCAGATCTATGTGTATTTGAGACCTTGTATGTTGGTGACATGTTAGTGAACTGTGTGTGAATCTCGTAGGCACGTCGTGCCCAGGAGCCCATCACGATGTCAGGCAAGGCGATGATAGACGGCGCGTGTAACATGCTACAGGCCGCCAAGCAGCTGGCCATCAACCCCCGCGACCCACCCACATATCAGCTGTACTCCAACCACTCCAAGAGCGTGTCGGATGCCATCAAGAGGCTTGTGTCTGCCATTAAGTAAGTTCTCAATCTCACTTGCCAAGAGGTTGAAAATTGTAGGGGCTGTTATATTGCCTAGCAGTTTGATTCCTCACATGGGCACAATGTTGAAGCCCATTTCTGGTGTCCTCTGCTGTGATGAAGTCAATTTCTGATGTGATATTGCAGGAATATTGCTAAAACTCACTCCAAATTTGTTGAAAGCAGTCTAAACTTGTCTTGACGATGATTTTGTGATCTGGTTACCTGCATAATACTCCATTTACATTGATCATCGCATAATTCTCTTTGTGGTTAAACGCTACATTTGCGACTATGCTTGTCGTAAGAGGCAACTAACGGGATCAGGTGGTAGGCTTGCTGACTTGGTTGACACATGTCATTGGTTCCCAGTGTTGCAGATCAGTGTACACTGAATTATGCGGTGATATTGCTGATGTAGTCAGTGTGCACACTGGACCAGATAGGAATATGTAAACTCTCTTTGATTTTGTGTTTGTGAAGCAACAGTTAAATAAGATTGATATATGAGCTAATTGCTGTATATACTGATATTCTCCTCACCACATCTCTGACCCACAGGGACACTGCCCCAGGTCAGAAAGAATGCGACACTGCTATTGAGAAACTGAACCACACGATCCGTGATCTCGACCAGGCCTCACTTGCTGCCATCAGCCAGAACCTGGGTCAGCGTAATGACAAAACTCTCAAGGCCTTCCAGGAGCAGATGATCAACAGCGGCCGTGAAATCCTCGACACCATCGAGGCCATCCAGCGAGCTGCCAAGTGTAAACCAGAAAACCTTGGACACCTGGTCAGTAGGCTTCACACCTAGATAGCTTGATATTCCCTTTGACAGGATTTGGCTGTGATAATGACAGGCAAAGGGGGAAGGGTACTCCTACAGAATACCGGATACCTACCACCCACATTGTTTACTGTCATGTCTCCCTTCATCCTAAACCTTACCCCATTTTTTAACCGTGATGCAGAATTCGGCGTATTTGGCACACAAATTATCTCAAGTACGCGGTGAATTTAAAAGCTTTTGTCATTGTGAACTGCTTTATCTTGGTTCTTGATTGTAATTAAACTATCACAGTTGATGTCTTGATGAAAGTTCCATGCTGAAGTTGACTCATAAAAACATGATTCCCTCTCATGATACCAGGCTGTCACGATGATTCTTAAATTTTCATGTGCAGGGGCAACACTGTAACCCTGAACCTAAACCTAATCCTAACCAAAAGTAATCTGCTTTCAAAGATCTCAGAAGGTATCTATCCGGTATTCTGTAGTTTTTCCAGGGAAAGGGATGTGATGTTCCTGACTTGATGTAAAACATTATTTTCTATGATCTTGAAATGATTAACACTACACTGCAGCGGAAGTGTATGATTTTACATAACAAGATCATGGTTTTCACCATTGGTTTGACTTCTGTACACATCAGAATCAGTGTTCATGAATGGTGCTTCAAAGTAACATTAGGTCGAATGTCTGTCTGACTCACTGAAACTTCACAGGACACAGAATAACATTATACAATTAAAGCTGTCTAAGCCGGCACTCATCGGGACTGAAAAAGTAATTCAGTATAGAATGTGCAGGATTGCAGAGCTGATGGTAATTGTACAAGCCACGGACAGGACAGAGAGTTTATGCCACTGTTGACAACTTGCCTGATTGGACAGGTGCCAGTTTTGACAGCTTCCCTTGTAATTGTGAAATGCACGGTCGGACACTGGAGCTGGCAGGCTGTAGACTTCCACCAGACCATTGGCAAATCTGGCGTATTTGTCAGATGGTCAGACTCTAAACATGAACATTGCAGTGTAGTAATCTAATACCTTTGGTGATTGTTCTCCCATGTTTTACTGCAGACTTACGGCTGTCGTAACAGTAAGTTCACTTCATGGAATGAGATGTGCTGTTTACAGACATGTTTTGATGAAAAAGTGATGAAGTTTATCCTCAGCTTTGTCCTCTGTGTCACAGATCAACACCATGTCATCCTACTTTGAACCTCTGGCTGACGGAGCCATTGGCACAGCCTCCAGAACCCTCAACTCCAAACAACAGATGAATGTCCTTGACCTCTCCAAGACAGTTGCCGAGTCAGCACTTCAGTTCCTGTACGCTTGTAAAGAGAGTGGTGGAAATCCAAAGGTAAATGGAGAAAATGTATATGGGGTCTGTTGGTTTAGACAAAGAGGCATAGTAACGAAAGTTTTTTCAAGAATTTACTGTAAGCTCACTGATATGATGCACCCGTGAAGATCTGGATTCGAATTGGTTTTGAGCAACCCATGCTTGTCATAGGGTGTGGCAAGTAGGATCAGGTGAAGAGGCATGCTCACTCAGTTGCTGTGTGATTCTTTCCCAGTGGCGTAGATCAGTGCGCATGGTGGCAATCGGGATTGTCTGATTGACTTGATTATATACAGACAGCCATCATATGGATTGAAAATTGAGTGCTGTGTTGAACAGAAAACTGGGTTAGTGTATGTGTGTATTTGAGGAGGCTCTCTATGTGCTCGTTATCTGCCTTAATTTCCTAATGAGAAGAACATCTGAGTGGGCCAAAGAGTGGGCCTATGGTTCAATCTAGACCCTGTCAGACTGAAATATAGTCCAGCACTGTTGTGTCAAATGCTGATAACACAATATCTCAATTGTCTCGATATAGCACCCTTTTCTCTTGTCTCGGCAAACTTAATCTTAAACTTAATCTTAAACTTAATACTTGCAGGGAAACTCAATATTCTTATTTTTTGGGCAGGTATCCCTCTGAACTGAGGTTGTGTTTGCCCATGTTTACACACTGTACCTCATGAATCAAAGGGATTCGGTAGTGTAGGCTAATTAGGGCTGGTTGAGTTGAAGATATCACTTGTTTGCTATTTGATTAGGATTAATTAAGAAGTACCCAATGTTACGACTGATAACAGATAATAGTTTCAAATCAAAACACACTGACAATCCAATGGTTCTTTCATAGAGATATGTGATAATATGCCCTGGTTGGATGTCTCAAAGTTTGGATAACTTTGTTTTTTTCTTGTTTCTGCATGGATATCGAGACAGTGGTGCTGATTGTATGTCAAAAGGTACTTGCTAATCTGAATTAATGGAGAGAAGTGGGGTGGCCCAGTGGTTTGACCGTTTGCTCATTATACCGAAGACCAGGGTTTGAATTCTCACGTGGGTGTGTGAAGCCCATTTCTGGCATCCACTGCTCACTCACTCACTCACTCACTGTATGTCTGATGCTGCAGGCAATGCAGGCTCATGGCAACGTGGACGGTGCAGCAGAGGACATGAAGGACGTCCTTCAGGACCTACTGCAGACCATCGAGGAGGCCGCCTCCCAGTCTGGTGCTGTCAGCAGCATGATTGACAGCATCAGTAAGTCCATGGCACGGGTAGGTCTTGGTGTAGTTTCTGCCTTATATGGATTTCATGGGACTCATCGCCATGGTGGTTCCGGATTAGAATCGGACTCCATCCACCAACAGCTTTGACAGTTGTTTACAGTATGAATCACTGGATTATGTGCTTTGGTTATTTTTTATCTCAACAGTTTCACTATGGTTTAATTCATGGTCATCAACACACTTATTGGTCTGATCTAGTGATTATGTTAGCTGAATCTATTGATTGCATGATTATGTTGTTGATCACATACCTACATAGGAAAATATTTCTTTAAGAGAACTTGTTTCTTGGAACAATAGCAGCTACAGATTTTAATGAATGTTCTTAAATATTGTATGTGTCCCAGGTTTAGTGTTCGTAGATGTGAATATGTGTTGAGGGTTGGTCCAAGATTGTATTGTATAATGTCCTGCAGTAAGTAATCTCTGAGCTTTGGTTTCAGACTGATGAGATTATCGCCACTGAGGGAACATCGTTTGTGGACTATCAGACCAACATGGTGCGCCTCTGTAAACAGATCGCCAGATCTGCACAGGACATGGTGAGAACAGACCCTCCTGCAGTCTGTCTTGCAGATCCCCCAGCAGACCCTCCTGTAGATCCCCTGCAGATCCTCCTGCAGGTCCCATTGCAGTCTTTCTTGCAGATCCCCCTGCAGACCTTCAGAAGTCCTTGTATATCCGAGAGGGAATATCTGACTTCACGATAAACCTTGGTTTACTTGAGATGCTACTGAGTCTAGATCCAAAATGAGATGTTATGAGAACCAAGTAACCCTTGCATTGCTCGACAATAAGGATGCTTATGTTAGAAGGATTGTTGAACATCTTGTTTCTGGAATTTATCATACAACAGACACTATTAATGATTATAAATTATCGTTCAGCATGAGCCAATCAGAAATACAGTAGTCTTTACACCCCTGAAACGTCTCCTGATGTGCTTCAGATCGGCAAGTCCTCTACCAATGTCCAGGAGCTGGGTCAACTGGCCAACCTGTTGACCCGTGACTACAGTCAGCTCTCTAACAACTCCCGCGGGGCTGCCGCTGCCACAAACAACCTTGATGTACGTTGTGTTGTAGTTTACATTGTCCTGTGATGTTGTAGCTCTCTAGTTTTATAGTGTAGCTCACAATGGTTTAATGTTGCTCCTCACAATTCTGTTTTATTGTAGCTCAGTACAGTTCTGTAGTGTGAGAGCACAGTTCAGTTCTGTAGTGAGAGAGCTCAGTACAGTTCTGTAGTGTGAGAGCTCAGTACAGTTCTGTAGTGTGAGAGCTCAGTACATTTAATAAGTGTGAGAGCTCAGTACAGTTTTGTAGTGTGAGAGCTTAGTACAGTTCTGTAGTGTTGGAGCTCAGTATAGTTCATTCGTGTGAGAGCTCAGTACAGTTAATAAGTGTGAGAGCTCAGTACAGTTAATAAGTGTGAGAGCTCAGTACAGTTAATAAGTGTGAGAGCTCAGTACAGTTCTGTAGCGTGAGAACTCAGTATAGTTCTGTAGTGTGAAAGAGCAGTATGGTTTTGTAGTGTAGTAGCTCAGTATAGTACTGTAGTGTACTACCTCAGTATAGTTCTGGGGTGTGGTAGCTCAGTATAGTTCATTAATGTGGTAGCTCAATATAGTTCTGTAGTGTGGTAGCAAACCATTATTCTGTCCTCCTGTCATTAAGGTGTTGACTAGGACCATTTGATTTTTATGGAAGATGCGTATGCTGGTAACTGTTCCTCTGTATGTCTGCAGATCGGCAACCGTATCCGGACTGCCGTGCAGGACCTGGGACGCAGCTGTGTGGAGGTGGTGCAGGACGCCGGCAACCTCCAGGCCAACCCCACCGACTCTTATGCCAGGAAAGACCTGTCCGAACATGCCAAGAGCATCTCTGAGAAGGTAGGTGTCCAGACGATTTGTGTCAGTCTGTGTATCAGAGATGAGTGAGTGAGTTTTACACCACACTCAGCAATATTACAGCTAAGTCCTGGTGGTCTGTAAACAACAGAATGAGCATCGATCTATGCAATGGGATAAGATGACATGTCAACCAAGTCAGAGAGCCTAACCTGCTCCTCTTAGTCGTATCTTACGACAAGCATGGATCGCTGAAGATAAATTCTCACATGGATCTTTGTGGATCTCAGAGATGATTGATGTGACCTTGGGCCTTTCTGTGAAATTAGTGAGTCTTCCCATCTGTGGGCCTTTGTCTGAAAGTCATTACTGTCTTTTATCTATCTCCCTATAGTCTGACTTTTTTGGCCCTTCTGTTTTAGGTCTCGTTCGTCCTGGCATCTCTCCAGGCCGGATCTCGGGGAACACAGGCCTGCATCAATGCGGCCAGCACTGTCAGTGGCATCATTGGAGACCTCGACACCACTATCATGTTTGCTACAGCTGGAACCCTTAATGCTGATGGCTCCGAGTCCTTTGCTGATCACAGGTGGGTATGCTGTCAACACACCTGGTTAAGGAACCAGGTCAGTTATGTACTACGGCTGTTCACAGAAACAGTTCCCTTGAAAATAAATCTTGAACCATTCATTATCCATGTTCCAGGGAGAGCATCCTGAAGACAGCCAAGGCCCTGGTTGAGGATACAAAGACTCTGGTTGCCGGAGCTGCATCCAATCAGGAGCAGCTGGCGGCAGCAGCTCAGACGGCAGTGAAGACCATCACGAGACTTGCTGATGTTGTGAAGCTTGGCGCCGGATCACTGGGGTCTGAGCAACCAGAAGCACAGGTGAATAATGTTTGACTTTAGGTTTGACAATGATTAGTCTTCTTGACTCTTTCAACACCAGTCAACCAGGGGCATTTACTGCCATGACACCGAGTCAGCAGAGACCCTGAGGTCACAGTTGAAGGCCATGTTTATCAAGGAAAATATCAGCTCATAAATCATTATTGCTACTACATATTGTACATGATTTGAAAGGTATCATCCCACTGTTTATGAATATGGAATGTATTTTTATTATATTATTCAAATAATACAACTACAAAGTAAATATGTTAATATTTGATGAAAATTCAAACTTACATATTTATAATGGCCAGATAAACCACAAAGGGAGCAAACAATGCGGCGATTTTTCTAACATGTCATAGTATTCCCTTACCTTTTACTATTGACATTTTGAATCGGAAAGTTATAATAAAAAGATTTGAAAATAATATGTATGGTCGTCTATTTCCCGATGTCAGTGACTTTCCACTCTGTAATGCTATGCAACACATGGGAAATACCTCCTTTTTGTAGGTTTTGTATGAGTGATGTGAGGCAATTCATTAGATGGCGGGTATCACTTGAAAGCTCTGCGCATCAACATGATAACTGTACCCATGCCAAGAGTAGTTTCACAGTTGTAGGAAGTGATTTTATTGGATTGAGATGGGTTTCTAATGACGTTTTCTTGCCACATTCTGCTATGAGGAGCATGATTAGTCAAAACCAAACACGTGACCTTAGACACCCCATCATATTGCTGCAATGGATACCGACCTCCTAAGCGAAACCCTTTAGATTTAGACGAATGTTTTGGGTAAAATATCTCACTATTCTGAATGTGTTATGCAAAATTCACCATCTACACGTATATTATGGAACTTAGTGGACATATCGTACTAGGTTATGATCAGTGGCAAAAATGCTCCATGCATATATTTTAGCATTAAACAACGTGTCCAAGCGTGATATTCGAGGTGATAAAAGCCGAGATGGAAATAGTAAGTTATAATGTACATTTGACTACTGTCATTGATTTTATTTTTTAGGTTCTTCAACTTGTTTAATTATCATCTCGAAACATTGTTATTTTCCTCTTTCACAACTTTGAAGTGGCCCCGTAGCCAAAGCATGTGTTCGAGAATTACGTTTTTATAAAACCATGTGAAAATAGTTTATAATTCTAATCCTGTTGATAATGTATGGTCATTTGAAATTTGGTAAGTGTTTTCAGATGTTGTGAAAAGTGATAGAGTTGATAAAAGAATCGTATGTCAGTTAGGTTCCAAAAATTATCATATCATTTTGATGCGACTACTACCTGACATGTTTATTGGCCTACAGTGTTCAATGGGTTAAGCAAGAGACTTTCACCCAGCACTGGGTATCATCAGGAAGGATTTAACTCATGTAGTGTCTCCTTAAGCGAGAGACTTTCATCCAGCAGTGTATGGGGATAATATCAAGGTCTATTATAGCTGAATGGTTACAGTTTGGATCCAATTTCGGGCATGTCTATATCTGGCCACAGGTTCTGCTGATCAACGCCGTCAAGGATGTCGCCTCCGCATTGTCAGACCTCATAAGTGCGACCAAGAACGCTTCGGGGAAGAGTGTCAACGACCCCGCCATGCTTCACCTGAAAGACTCGGCAAAGGTAGGTGGTCTGTTTTGTTTGTGTGTCTAGCCCGCATGGCCCACCGCTAACATCAGCTCCATACACGGGTACCCTTACTAGTCAGGACTGGTCGACTAGCTTGCTTCACTCACTAGTATAACTGTGGCCTAGCCCAGTCTACAGGCGGAGTCTACCGGCCTGACAGGGAAACACATGGGGCTTGGTCAGACGCTAAGTCAGTGATGAATGTGGCACAACTTGGAGGGATGGAAACTACGGCTCAACTTATAAAGTGTGTCAGGTGGTATGGTAAATATATTTATTCACTATGTCCGTTCATGTGATCACAGTGAACTACTGTCAGTTCACACATGGTACCGGTGTGTCATTCTGTTTGTTGTTACTGATGACAAGAAGTTGTAGTTCACTGGTTAAAACTTACGTGATTCTCGCTTAGGGTTGATACCCTGCATCTTGCTGTGGTACGATGCTTATAAGCACAGGTGGTCAGGTATCAGGCTGATACATGTCATTGTATCCCAAATTCTCATTGTCTGACCCTCCGTGCTCTGGTCAATCAAGATGATGTCATAAAACTGGATTATGGCAGCTCTGTGCTGAACAAACCAACAAACAGACATTGTACAACTGACTTTTAAAGTGTTTCATTCATTAAATATGGCGGATGTGGAAAGGGAGATAACTATTGTGGAGAGCGAGACTTTGAGAAACTCAGGGACTCAGCTGTGGTTTTGTTCTGTTCAGGTTGTGATTATGATATCATGTTTTGTGAACTTGTTGGTTGGTTGGTAATTCATTTTATGATGTAGGGAAAACAGTACTTTGGATTGTTAAGCACTATGATTGTAGGCAGGATTTCTGAAGGGAAGGTAACTGTTCTGTGTTTTCCGAGGGGCAGATCTAGGAGGAGATCTATAACTTGTATGGTTTCTGAAGGGGGAGACAACTTTTGTGTGGTTGCAGAATAGGGAGTAAACTTGGTGGGTTTGATGGATGAGGCAACGTACATGGTTTATGAATGGGAGTTAATGCAGAGACATTCTTCAACAGTGTGTAAATGAAAACTTACAAGATGAGTTATGTTCATCAGATCAATTATAGTGGGTTAGTGGATCAGTTTGAAAGATGGAATGTCTAATCTCATGATAGTTGTTTGACTGACATTGAACATTGTATCATTGACATGGAAATTCCATTCTTCAGTGATAGAGACAAATTCTTCATACCTGTTATGACAGCTATCAACGTATCAAAAACATTCCATTCTTTACCTTTGAAGACAGATCCATTAACAATTGTGGTAGGAGCCATTCATGTGCCATGTGTTGACCAATCTGTTCAACTACACAAACTTTTCCTGGCACGAGTGTGGGTTCTTGTGACCCAGTGTGATTTCAGATTAACAGTTCAGTGTTTTGTGTTAGGTGCTTGTGTTAGACACAGATGAAGAGAGTCCTTGTGTTTGACACGAAAGAGGACTTTTTTGTCCAATGTTAGCCACCAAGACGAGTGTTGTGTGTTGGGTCTTTGTGTTTGAGAAGTTGTGTTGCAGCTGTAGAGGTTTGTGTGACCAAATTTTTAACTGTAGCCCAGCTGATGCTGAAGCCACCTTTCTGCTAACTCAGTCTAGAACACCTTGAGAAGGATGCTCAGTGCATGGTGATTTCCAATCCCGCATAGGAGTGTTGCAACAAGAAATTTTGAAATGACTGTCTGTTACATCAACCAGTAGTTCCAGCTGTAGACTCTCTATGCCTGTCCCAGAACACCATGTCATACTTTGACCAGAGCCTAGATTTTTGAAGCTCTCTTAGCACTAAGATAGTCATAAGTTAATGTATGGCACTTACACCTATCTTAGCGCTAGGAGAGCTTCGAAAATCTACGCCCAGGACGATTGTTTCTACATGAGGGATAGCTAAATTGCTAGTATGCAGTTTTGGCGTTCACATAATTGAAATCACTGATTTATATTTTCTGGAGATGGACAGCAGCCAGGCTAAGAGGATCACGTTTCATGTACATCCCAAAAAAAGCCCTGCCCGTTCATCAGTGCTAACAAACAAGGTGCCCTATTAGCTGTCAGTAAACATTTTGAAATCGATATAGGTTAAAGGTTTGGACTGCAACACTCCGAAATCCTCTTTCACACAGTATACTTCCAAGGTTTGTAGCTCTGATGCTGAATATGCTGTTTTATTTTAGTTTTCGTATACATGATAAAACTGCTTACAAACTTGCTTATTCAATCTGGAAACATGAAATGTGTAACCCTTCTTACATCTCTCCTAGGTAGGGTTCCGTAAGACTTTATTTTTAGTTTACTCTGTTTATGTTCATTTTTCCTTTCCGTGGTTGTTTCAGAGGTCAAGAGTTATTGACTCTGCCGATGTCAGGTTTTTACGTTCTTTGTTCGCATGAAGTGCGTGTGCGTTGCTACTGGCTGTCCGTACTCTGGTCAGCCGGCTGCTGCACTTCAGTATCTGTGTGTGGAATAGACCTGTCGTTGTTGTGTATGCTACCTGGTTCATCAATTAGATCAGATCATTAACATCATTTGTCTATAACCTATACCAAAGAACTATTCAAAAGTGCCTTGAATCCTTGTTAAATGAATAACTGCACTTGTTTGCCAGTTCAGCACCTGTAGAGTAATCTCCCCTAGGTATTGGATATTAGAGTTTAACCTTTATCCTCCCTTTATGAATGGTTGTCTTTCTTCATATCAGTGAACATCATTGGCTGAAATCAGTGATGCTGCCTATTCATTGGTTTTTAAGATGCACTGGAGCTGACGATTGCATGTTGTTAGAGCACGTAGTCGGACATAACAACTAGCCTAGAGATTGAGTATTCATGTGCCAGATGTGCACTGTTTAACAGAGGGCAGTCACATACTATATCAGAGTAACTAGAGGGTTTACTCAAAGTTGTAACAAATCTCTTTGGAGACCAGGCTAAAGTTTAATGCTTAATGACCATCATTTTGAGTTTGGATCCAGAAATTGGTTTCAGCCCTTCCATTGTATAATATTTTGGAAATCATATCCAAGAAGTATGAAAGTTTTGATTCAGATAGTTATATTTTCATATTGTAGCTCAGTTTTGACAAACAAATTCAAATTGCCGGCAGGTTTGGATAGAAACATTTTAGTTTCAAGTAGAGCATGCGTTGCATCAGCTTTCGTTGGTGTTTGCATGATTCGTGCACTACCTAAAAAATCATCCAAAAACATTTTTATTGTGTATCAGCTACCCAAGAATGTAAGTGTTAAAGTTTGGTTATATTTGTCCATATTTAAAATATTGATATTCCTGTGTTAGGTGAACTTGTGATTTTGTAATATATATTTGGAGCTGTTGGGAATAAAGTATATAGTTGATACAGATTATAATACATATCATTGGTGTAGAGATGTGTTGTGTAATGTCGACCGTTGTGATTCAGTTTCATTTAGAAATAGCATTCATCACTGCTTGAGACTACTTTTTTTACAAAATAATTATTCAGTTATTACAATTTTCCCAATGTATATCTCTAATTGATATCAAAACTGAAAAGTATTCTTGATCAAAATTTCAATTTTATGGTTGTCAATTATACTGTGTATTAGTTTTTGTGTAACAGTTTGTAAGCAGTTGTTCATTCTTAGCCTATGGAATTATTTTTCTGACTATATTGAGCTGAGTATTAATTTGTGTATTGTCATATAGAAATAAACGAACACTGTCCGTGCTTCGATGTCCTTGTTTTTTCTGCTTGTGTGACTAACAAACATAGATAGTGTGTCACACAACCTCACACCTGCTGACAGGCAATAGCAAAGGGATTGGTTGGTCAAAATGGCTGCTGATGGATGTAGCAGAGTGTCAGTGAAACAGGGTCCAGCTACACAATAAGCACCTGTCCATTTGAAACAGGTGACTAAATAGGGATTGGTCAAAATGGCTGCTGATAGGTGTAGCAGGGTATCAGTGATACAGGGTCCAGCTACTCAATAAGCACCTGTCCATTTGAAACAGGTAATGGAATAGGGTTTGGTTGGTCAAAATGGCTGTTGGCATCGATATAGCAGAGTGTCAGGGTCTAGCTGCCATCTTGTCACATGCGATGAAATAGGGATTGGTTGTCAAAATGGCTGCTGACTTGGATGTTCTCGCAGGCTGTTGATCCAGGAGGGATCAAGCTTTACATTACCGAAAGCACCTGTCATGTTATAACAGGTGATTCAATAAGTATTGGTTGGTCGCAATGGCTCCTAACAAGGATTCTCTTAAGATAGTGGTTGAGCTGGGATGGATCAGGCACCTTCTTGGTTGCTGATGTTGGTGTTCTTAAAGGCAATAGTTGACTTTAACACAAGCACCTTTCTTGTTGTAAGAGGCTAAAAATAGGGATTAAATGGTCAAAATGATATTTGTGTTGTCACGGCAATGGCTCAAGAATGGGAGTGATCAAGGTAAACTTCAACACAAGCACCTGTCTGTTGGCTGGTTGGTTGGTCAGCATGGCATCTGAAAAGCTTATTGTACAGGCAATAATTGAACTTGGATGATTCAAGCTATACCTAACCACGAGGACCGTTCTTGTTGTAAGAGGCGATAACATAGTGACTGTTATCATGGACATCTGTCTAGCCACTATTTCATGCCACAAGGGACACTAGAGTTTCATATCTATAGCATGATTTGTTGTGTTTGAGTCACACAATAGATTATTGTTTTCATATATATTCATAATGTGTTGTTACATGGCAATTTTTAAGAGTGAGTGAGTTTAGTTTTACGCCTCACTCAGCAATATTCCAGCTATATGGCAGAGGTTTTTTAAATAATCAAGTCTGCACCAGACAATCCGGTGATCAACCGCATGAACTCACTCACTCGAGTTGCGAACCAACGGGACAGGTTGTTGACCAAGTTCCACCAGACAGTGATTTTCCCACTGGGTATGGGGTGTTCATGAACAACCATATATGGGGCTATGGTAGTGAGGATTGTAGGGGTTATACTGAGGGAAGAAAATAAGGGATCAAACGAAAGTGCAAGCATGGAAAACCTGGAAAAAATATAAAGGTAAAAAAATAAAGGTACACTTGTCCTTACGTGTGACCCCTTATTTTATTCCGTCAGTATATATAGTCCACACCATTCTGACTTACAACAGAACCTTCACATGCTGAAACATCTTTATAAAAGTTGTACATCATTTAGGATTTCTGGGAAAAATGAAGACGCTTCCTGGCCGTGTTTCTTGTGTAGGTTCTCACACCAATCCAGCAATACCGAAACAGTTAGGAATCATGAATATATTCAGAAGATGTTTTTGAAATCCACTACAAAAAAATATCCATAATATTCATGATACCAAACTTTTTTATTTGTATGGTTCAGATTGTTACAATGGAGTGACTTTAATTATATTAAAGATATTTATGTTTATTTTCAGCCCAATGTATGTATTTGTGTTATCATTAAATATGTGATCAAGTATTTGTTTTTGTGTTTAACGTGATAGTAGAAGCTACATAAAATGAAAGCCAAGTGGGAAATATTCAGAAATATTTCAGAGTAATTTGTTTTCTATATCATGAACATTGGGTGTGATGCATTTTATTGTCATCTTCAGGCTTTGTGTTGAGGGAGGGGTTTGTTTTTGTGTGTTGATCACTGAGGGACCTGCTGTGACCACTGTTGATGTTGTCAATGTTGTGCCAGGTGATGGTGACAAATGTGACGTCGCTGCTGAAAACAGTGAAGACCGTTGAGGATGAGGCTGTGAGAGGAACGCGGGCACTGGAGTCGACTGTTGAGGCCATTGGGCAGGAGATCAAGGTAGGTGATGAGTGAGTGAGTTTAGTTTTATGCCGCCCTCAGCAATATTTCAGCAATATGGCAGGTAGGTGATGATGTACACAGGCTAGGAAAATCATGTATTGTAAAATTATCATTTACTTTAGCATCAGCTGACCTCTTAAAGAAGCATAACACACGAAAAAGAAAATATTCTGAAAAAGTGAAGTGATTCCTCTGGATGCTAAAAGGACAGGGAAGCAGAATTTCAAAAGGGGCCACCATATTCAAACAAAAGCATACAGAGATAGATGTCCCAGTATTACGTTACGAACACATATGATTCTTGAAGGCTCCAAGAGTACAGATATTTCATCCAGCTTTAACATGACATGCAAGCATCAAATATGGAGAGTTGGACTCTGCACCCTGAAAAAATGCTTAGGGGAAACACTAAGTATTACACATAGATTGTTCTGCTAAACTCAATATGCACTAACATTGATTGTCTTACACTGCTAGGTGTGGTGGCCTTGTGGTTAAAGTGTTCACTCATCTTGTGAAGGTTTGATTCCCCGCTTGGGCACAATGTGTGTGGAGCCCATTTCTGGAGTCACCCACTATGATGTAGCTGGAACATGCTACAATCGTGGTAAAAACTTACTTACATGTTACCTCTGTCATTGTTCCTCCAGGCCTATGACACTGCAGAGATCTTCAAGAAGGCCAATGCAGAGGATCTCATCCGCTTTACCAAACCCATCACAAACGCTACAGCCAAGGCTGTCGCAGCTGGTAACTCTTGTCGCCAGGAAGACATAATTGCGGCCTCCAACATGGGCAGGAAAGCTATCTCTGATTTGCTGAGTATCTGTAGGGTAAGCCATCTTGAACTGATTATTTGTAGGGTAAGCCATCTTGATCTGAGTATCTCTAGGGTAAGTCATCTTGATGTGAGTATCAGAGGAGTAAGCCATCTTGAACTGATTATCTGTAGGGTAAGCTTTCTTGAATTGATTATCTGTAGGGTAAGCCATCTTGACCTGTTGTGTAGGCCATCTTGAGCTGAGTATTGGGAGGGTAAGCCATCTGTGATTGTAGGGCATGCCATCTTTAATTCTAGGGTATGCCATCTTTTGTTGTAGGTTAAGCCATCTTTAATTCTAGGGTATGCTACCTTGAACTGTAGAGTAAGCCATCTTTAAATCTAGGGTATGCCACCTTGAACTGTAGAGTAAGCCATCTTTAATTCTAGGGTATGCCACCTTGAACTGTAGAGTAAGCCATCTTTTACTTAATAGGTAGGGTAAGTCATCTCAATCAGTTGAGTATCTGCAAGATATAAGCTGATGTTCTTGCGGCAATGTTGCAGGGAGCTGCTGCTACAGCTGAAACAGCCGAAATTCGCCAGCGTGCCATCAACGCTGGCCGAATGTGTGGTGTAGCCTACAGAGAACTTCTTGAAAGCGTCCATCAGGTGCGTTGCCCCACAACATTGGAACTTGGCATCACTAAGATACACATTATGACCTATGGTTTTCAGGACTATAGTGCATGTACCAATTTCCTTCTGTAAATGTTCATGGTTTTGTGTTGTTAGGCTGTGCTTCGACCAACTCCAGAAGCCAAGCAGCAGTTGATGCTGATCTCACGTAAAGTAGCCAATGCTGTCACCGAGCTGGTCCAGTCAGCCGAGGCCATTAAAGGTACGTTTCTGACCAGGTTGGGTCATGTTGAGTTGTGTCAGGGTGTGCTCTGTATTGTGTGAGACATCCATCTCTCAAACATTCTGAAACTTTCAAATGTTTTTAAACTCTACAAGATTTTTGTTTCAGAGAGATATAATTTCAGATATGCATTTTTAAGTAAAACTTGCATTAGAGTTTCACCATTTTTCCCACATAAATAACCGTTTAGCATGGTGAAGTGATACAAAGTTTGAAAGAGTTTCGTGTGAGTATTCTGCAGATAAGATCTACAGTCTTGTCATTAGAACTGAGTGCCTAGCGAATTGTGTCCTCATGCAGTGTGGGTTGTGGCATTACTTGATCTGGAAGCTGTTGTTATTTAGCTGAAATATTGCTGTGGCATAAAACAACATGCAGGTTGAAATCAGCCTTTAAAAGTTATATTTTGGAAATGTCAGTTACATCAGAAATAACTTGGAATATTCAAAGTGTTTTATGTTTTTACTAGTGTTGCAGCACATATTTTGGTCTTCTTAATTTTGATAGAAATTTTGAATATTATTGTCATACATCATATACATATGTATTGCACAATGCAATATAGCTGTCATGTGTCATGAAGAGTGCATCTTATATCATGTCACTTTCATTAATCTATGTTATAAAATGTATATCATATGTCTGTGTTATACAGGTGTATATCATTCATGTGTAGAGTAAAGGTGTATACCATCCATACATCGTATAAAGATGTTTGTCATCCATGTATGTTGTAAAAATGTACATCAAGCATATATGTATAGAGGTGTATGTTATCCATGTATGGTGTTAAGGTATATGTTATCTCTGTATAATATAGATACTTATATCATTTATGTTGTAACGATGTATATCATCCATGTATGTTAAGAAGCTGTACTGTAGGCTATAACATGTAGTTGTCAGTAGTGTACACAGGGCTGGCTCCAGGGTCGTCATAGAGATGTAACTCCTACAAGTCTGTTTAATGAGATTATTCGTAAACAAGCACTGAGATCAAGGTTCTTAGTGGGGCAGTGTTGGAGCTGCATCAAGTGAAGCACTAAGACCCTGTTACCAAGCTATCTCACGGGTTTATAAAGGTATTCCCTAGACAGCAAGATTCTATCCGTGAATTGTTTACAGATTTGGGGGCAATAATTTAAGGATGAAGGATGGTAGAAAAATATTGAAAATGTAATTATTAGTTGTTTCTTTCTACGTTTGAATATGTTGTACAAGTCTTGGTTAGTTTTCATTGGTTGATTTATGTTTTTTGTCACGCAGATGTACCATCATGTATTTTTTTGGCCGAATCTCATTATTTTCAGCAAAGTTGAAAGTGTTCTTCAGTTTGGGATTTTCAACTTTATGAGATTTTTTTATCAGTGATTACACGATGCCATTTAGAAAGTGGTCAAATGCAACATATGTCATATTTGGGATTTCACTTTCTTAGTAAAGTACAAATTCTAGTACTTTTTTCGGTTGAGTCCCATCCGGAAGTCGCGGTGGCTGAGAGGGCTAGGCGGCTGACTTTGTGTGCTGGCGATTAGGTGCCTGACTCTGAGGGTGCGGGTTCGAATCCCAAAAAAGTACTAGAATTTGTACTTTACTAAGAAAGTGAAATCCCAAATATGACATATGTTTTTTTATCAGGTTTAGTGAAATGCTTTAGGTGTAAAATGTGTCATATAATCCAGGGGAAAATGTAAACTTTGAAAGGCATTTCATGTTTTTCTGATAGTGAATACCTTTATATCACCTTGTCGTTGTTGTGTTAATTCTGCAGAGCATATGGCATGTTATTGTATATGTTGATCTTGTGCCACACATTGTCATGGACATGACCTGTTTCTGTCACGGATATGCAGGCCAGTTTCTACCATCGCTACTGGGTGAGGACTCTTCTGTATATTGAGATTGACCACAATGCCCAGGCCATGTAGATATAGTCATAACAAACCCCTCCTTGTAATACTGCCTTCCCTGCCAATATGTCTCTGTAGAGTCAGATCGCCTTCAATATGATACCTCGCTGTGTGAATCTTTGACAATCTCTCCATGTAAGGTCGCTTCAACTTGAGTGATCCTTGACATCCAGGAGACAACATTTGACAGTATATCCGTATAAGGACTTGTCATGTGGAACTTGAGTGAACTTTGCAACCCGATCTAAATGAAGGAGAGAAATTTCGTCAACCTCTCCAAAGAAGGCCTTCTCTTGTGAAACGTGAAGGAATGTTTGCAGCCTAGTCTAAATGGATGAGAGGACATATGACAGTGTCTCCATATAAGGTCATGTCAAGTTGAGTGATCCTTGACAACCTTATCTAAATCCAGGAAAGAAAGTTTGACAGTCTCTCCATATAAGATCATGTCACATGAAAGATGAATGATCCTTGACAGCCTAATCTAAATGAAGGAGAGAACATTCGACAATCTCTTCATGTGAGATCATGCCATGTGAAACTTGATAAACTTAGAGCATCAAAGTGAAGGGTGTATTGATTTTTGAGTCTGATGGCAGCATGTCAAATTGATTTATCTTCATCTGAACTTGGAAAAAATTTAACATCAAAAAGGTATCCCTGATATGGATATCCATTTTTTGGTAAGGTTGCCTTTGAAAACATGCGATATATGCAATATCCACAACAAAATGTGTCTACAGCCTTTTTTATTTGACTTTTGGACTAGTGGTTTAACTCTTTTTAGAAAGTGTCGCAATTATAACATTTGGTTGTATTTGAATTCATGAAATAGATACTTCTTCGTTCACTCACACTGGGAACCTCATCTGCTGATGAGGATGATTGTCTCGTGCTACCAAATATGGAAGGTTGCAGGGTTTTCACACACAGAGATATTTTATTGGAGAACAGATCTGATTTTAATGACATCCATACAGGTTGTAATACCACGGCGACAGATGACAGTGATTGACCATCATTTCATTCTTGGCCTTATAGCTCTGTGGGATTACCAGATACCCACCAGAGCTAATGTCACAGTTCATCGTCCCCATGTCACTGCAAGGTAGCATTTGACATTTTCAAAATTGCTTGAATGTTTACAAAACAGAACTTGAAAAAAAATTTAATTAGCAAAATATTCATTTAGAACAGTACATCCATAAAGAGATGGAATGAAAAATATGATAGATGTGTGGGCAGACAGGTAGCCTAATGGTTAAGGCATTCACTCAAGACGCTGAAGATCTTGTTCCATTCCCCACATGGGTACAATGTGTGGAACCCATTTCTGGTATCCTACTGTTGTGATATTACTGGAATATTGCTAAAAGTGGAGTTAAACAATACTCACTCACAATGTGCCTTCAGAATGATAAGGTGAGCTACAAAACCTGTGACTGAAACTTCAGTTGGTAGGATTTCATGTTTGATTGTTGCTTTGAAATATGGCCATGTTTATCATAGACCCGTTCTTGTGTTTGTATGTCAGGGTCGCATTCCTCAAGGCTATCATACAGTCGTAAGTCTATGTTGAAAGTATGGGAGTTACGATTGCCTTATGGTTACGATTGCTTTGAGGAACAGGGCCCTGACATCCAGAGTGCTCAGGAACAAGGCTGGTCACATCCATCTGCTTAGTGTTATATATCTGCTGAACTCCATGAGATGAAGCTGCTGAAGTCCAGTAGGGGTGAAATGGTACTTTCTTACCATGGTACGGTACATGTTGTGGTACAAAGTCTTCGGTTTGGTCCATTTCAGATCGGTATATGAGATAATGTAGAAAATTGACAAGAGTCAAACCTCAGATGGTTTAATATTGCCAGACAAATTTATTTTATTTCAATGTTTTATGGATCCCCTAGTCATATTTTTTAAGAAGTGAAAAGACAATCCCTTCTAACAAAATAAAATCCTAACATTTTTATTGGCCAAAAATGTAATCTTAAAAGATTTCTTTTAGATTTTTTTTTGCCCAATTTTCACTTCATGAATTGCCAGAAGTAAAGTACTTTTAGTATTTAGAAGGAATATTACTTTGACTAGTGATTGTATTTTGATTTTTTACCTCTCCTGCCTTCAGCTTTTCTGAGGACAAAAATCCGTAAAACAAGGAATAAAATTGGTCTAGCCTAACATGGAAAGAAAATAGCAGTAACGTTTGGTATTTTGGATTGCATTATGGCCTACCGAGCTGAACGCAGTATACTATTTCACCCCTCTGGTCCATATGATATGACTGCTATAGTCCATTACTATATGAATGTCTGCTTGTGTAGGTATATGTTGCAAGGTGACACATATGAATGTTGCACATGAGTCCAGCAGTTTTTGTGTTGCACATCAGTCATATTGTTATGTGTTGCACAATGTATTCAAAGCTTCAAAGAGTTATGCCCCCTGAATGACTCCTTTTCTGATCCGCCTCCAATGATAAACATGCTTTAGTACTTTCATCACCTTCTAACATGTTTAAAGTTGTCACACCTTAAGGAACTAATCTTGTGACATTAACTCATGAGAAGCCATAGCTTAATAACTGACTAGTTCTATTAACAGCAGTGTAGCCATACATTTTCAGTGAAAGAAACTCTTCGGAATCAAAGTCCAGAGTTGTCAAGGGTGGAGTAGGCTAGTGGGTTAGACATCCAGAGTTGTCAAGGGTGGAGTTAGCTGTTGTTGTTGCGTCTCATCAGAAAACCTGGTTCAAAACCTGGTTGTGCACACTGTGTGAAGCTTGTTCTGGGCCTCACAGGGCCTGGATTATAGGAGGGATTAATGGATTCATAATTGGAGAGATTAATGGGTTTATTGTTGGAGGGATTAATGGGTTTATTGTTGGAGGGATTAATGGGTTTATTGTTGGAGGGATTAATGGGTTTATTGTTGGAGGGATTAATGGTTGATTGAAAATTTCTAACTCCGAGTATAGATAAGACACATGTACCTATTTTAAACAAATTTGACTAATTAAAGTTATAATTTCAAAGTTTAAAGTGGAATTGTTTATACAAATTTGTTTGGGTTTGTTTTCGGAACATGTTTCTAATCTTTTAATCATTTTTTGTCACTGTTAGAATGTGTACCTGACTTAAGTGCTTGGTGGCCACACTGCTTATGTAAACTTGTGAAGTGTGGGATGCTTGTATTCTGCCGTGAAGAATTGTACGTGATTTTCATGTTTGACTGAGGCCGTTACATTGTTTGACTGAAGTGGTCAAAGGGTTTGACAGTTAGTGGGTCAGAATGATGTGATTGCCATGTTAGATGTAGCATTACTAACCCTCATTTCATCGAAGAACTGCTTTGTCATTTATGTGTAATGGATGTAATATGATTCATTGTCTTTCCTTGTTCATTGAATCTTTTTTCAGCTGATTATTTGGACAGATAGCTTCAATACCAGCATCCATTTTACAATACATCACTCACTCACTCACTCACTCACTCACTCATTCATAAGTGACCATGGTCCAGAAGTAGCCCTGGACTTCTAGCTGAAATATAGCTAGCACCTGTCTCTCACAACCTGGTCTGTTCATTCACATTTGACCAGGTGGAAGAGTTTGAGATAACACCTGTCACCAGTCACATGTTGTTTGTGTTACAAAATAGTTAACTCTGTTGTTTTGTCTCTACAAGACTCTCGGCCGCGGGTTAGACCGCGCGTACGATACCGAGGTGTGTGGCTTGTCTCTCTCACCTCTCATGTCAACTTGTCTTTCTCTAATGTCTCTCACATGTGTCTCTCACACCTGTAGCACATGTCTTGTATTTGCGCACTGTTATCCTCCAAACTAGGAACCACTTTTAGCTTGCTTTGTACAAATTAAAGCTCTGTGCATTTATTAGAAACTTTAAGAATAAAATAAAGATGTTTCTTTTCATTTTGATCCTGGAATTTACACGTTTATACATATGTGCTTTAAAACAGTCAAAAGACTTAAGATATGGTAAAATTTTAGAAACTAAGAGTTCAAGTCCTGAACTGATTTAAAATGTTAACTTTGACAATGAAGACCAACTGGTTCTTACACTTTTTAGTTGTGACTGCACAGAAACAGTGTTTCTTTTCTGTTTGAATCCATCAGCTAGCCACTACATAGCACATGGGCAACACATCTTAGTCCGTCTGCTCCTTGTTTTTGTTGTGTTTGTAGCTGTGTGTGGTGTGCTGGAGCTTTGTGACAAGATCTGGCCCAAATTACGGAACAGGACTAGCAGCTTTGGTCCTTTGGTTACCATATAATGATACTTGTTAGTTTCAATGACAACTATGAACATATGCTGCTGGTTTCCATGGCAACACAGCATCTTTATTGTTTTTATGGTTTCCATATAAACACCATGAACATGGTGTCAGGTTCCATAACAACACTCAATATATGTAGCTGTATATGTTGCTTGTTTCCATGACAACACTAAATTTATGTTGGCCATTTCCTTGACAACACTCAACACGTTGGTGTTTTCTCACAGACTCAGTAGAGATCCGCTGGTCTTATAACGTGCCAGGTAACGTGCACAGAAGTCGGGGAATGCTCTACTCTGTAACTAACCAGCCTCTTCATTTCAGACACTTAGTCAGATATGTCATCATTATTGTGGAAAAAACACCTGAATGTCTTTTCACGTTAGCCTCTTAGCCCTGCAAAGCAGCTCTTAATTTTTTGTGCTGTTCCACAAAGACCTAACTTTAAGCAGCATCATACACAACCTCTTAGCATTTGCTATAGGTAATGATGCTTGTATCTAGCTTACGACTTCGTAATTCAAAATCTTTTGCGAGAACATCCTAAAGTAGGTAGTAGGGGCTGGGACATAATAGTGCTAAGAGGGGTTTTTTTTTGTGAAAAGGCATCTGTTCAGACAGATAAAACTTTACCCCTGGTTTGAACTCTAACACTTGATTTAGAAATAGATCTTTTTTTTTGGCTTTTTCAATCTGTGATATAAATTTGTATATTTTTGAGAAGTATGAATATGGTGATTAAAAAGGCAAGGTTTCCATATCTTTTTGTCTTGTATATTTATTTTTAAATTTCTGAAGAATTTTGAAAACCCCATTTCTCCCAAATTGCTGCCTAACATTGATCCTTGTAGCATCCTAAACTATGGTTTCCTGTTGTTTACAGAGGCCTTTTGATCTGTCATGGATTAGATGTATGAAAATACATGCCTGTATTTTACCGAGTTCTTTGTAAATTTAAAAACAATTTATGTGGTGATGAAATTTGAGAAATCACTTGGATCAGATAGGATGTTTTCTTTTCAGACAGTGTTAGTGGTTTTCCACAATAATGTGTAGATTATTTTTATTTTATTTATTAAACAAATCAAGACAATTTTTAGATTTTATTTGCAGCATGGAGTGAACTAGGTCCTAGATGATACAACCCTGCAGATACATTAATCCTTGCATACACCTACAACCATTGATGCTTAGTGCCCTCAACACTGTCTGTTGGCAGACACAGTTGGGACAGTGGGTAGTGCGTCGCTTCATCTCACCACAGTGGTTCAAGTCCTATCATGGGACACTTAGGTCTAGTAGTACTCATGTCTCTGCTGTCTCTTGGAGACATCACAGTTCTCAAATCTGCTTTTATTGCTAAATATACATTTTTGGCAGGTCAGTGTTTATTGGTGATCTTTTCTGTTCAGTACCATCTTGACAACATTATGCAATACTGAAGATCTGTTCTTGTAGAGGTGGCTTGGTAGCCTAGAGGTTAAAGCATTGGCTCTTAATGCAGAAGTCTAGCGTTTGATTCCCTACATGGATACAGTGTGTGACTCCCATTTCTGGTGTTCTCCGCCGTGGTATTGCTGGAAAAATACTCACTCACTCTATACTTGTGAAGGGGCAATGGGGGTAGCCTAGTGGGTAAAGTTTAAGCTCGTCACAGCAAAGACCAGGGTTCAGTTCCCACATGGGTATAAGGTCTGTTTCTGATGTCCCCTGTCGTGATATTGCTAGAGTATTGCCAAACGCTGCATAAGACTAATGCACTCACTCATGGATTTTCACAACAAGATTTGGGATGGAAGTAAATGTTGATAGCAGTAAATTCGATGGAAGTATCTTACATAGTGCAATGTGGTGTGGTAACGTATTGGTTGAAGCCCAGAGTTTGAATCCCAACATGGTAGACATTATCTTCAGTAACCCATGCTTGTTGTAAGAGGTGACCAATTGGATTGGACAGACAAGCTTGCTGACTTGGTTTACTCATGTCATCGGTTCCCATTTGCATAAATTGATGCTCATGCTGTTGATCACTGCATTGTCTGGTCCTGACTCTGTTATTGACAAACTGCCACCATATAGCTGGAAAGAATAAAACTAAACTCACTAGCTGTGCAGACTCAATCATCTATACATTATCATGCTCTGATACTGTTTTCTTTGAGTTGTCATTGTTTTCAGATAATTCACTGTTTAGGTGTGATATAACAGTGACATTTGTCATGAATAGGCAGGGCTCACAATAAGTAGGCAGGTGTCACACAAGCGACGTGCATGGCCAGCGTTTAACCCCACTTCGTATAGACAACATTCTCCCTTTTATAGCAGGAACATTCTCCTGGAACATAGAACGTACCCCCTGCTAATCCAGTCATAAATTCCCAGAGACCGAGTCTCTCTCCCCCCCTTCCCCCCTGCATGGAGTGTTGCTACTGGCATGGTCCAAAGATGTTTTACTTTCTCATCCAATTAATGTCTCTCCACTTTGAGTTCATTCTGTTGGTTTAGTTAGTAAATTGTGTCACATGTAACTCCTCAGTTAAAATGTGTGGTTAAACCACTTATAATGACTAAAACTTGTCCTACATTTAACTACCAGTTTTAATGATAACATATTTATTCAACATTTTCATTGCTTATATATTCACCCAGTTGTAATGTTTAAGTTGAATGAATTAACAGTTAGTGATGATACTTAAGTGATGAGTTAGTTTGAATTTCTCAGACCCAGATTTGTGAAGGAATGTGACAAGCTTATGAATCGGATATTGAAAAACAAGAGAATATTGATCATGAATCCTGAGATAAGGAATGTAATTTTCGAAAGTTGATACAGATTTCACATTTCAACCATGGGTTTATGCATGATTAGTAATGCTGTTATCTTTATGTTGTTGTAGTGCTGTTTCAGTGTTGCTCAATTGTTGTTACAGGTACAGACTGGGTGGATCCTGATGATCCTACAGTCATCGCAGAGAATGAGCTTCTCAGTGCTGCCAACTCCATCGAGGCGGCAGCCAAGAAATTGGCCCAGCTGCGACCTCGACCTTCAGCCAAGGTGAGAAAAAAGGCCCTAGTGTTGCCATGACATTTTTTCGTAGACTGTAGTGTCAGTATAGCTCAGCAGTTTGTCATCAGTCCTTGCCAGTCAGTTTGGATTTCAACAAACTTTATCTTGACGAATGGGAATTTTTCTTCATTTTCCAGTTTATTTGTGAAAAGGGCTTGCGTACTGTGTGTAAGAGGTTATTGCACATTGAAGAAGTTGATAATCCATAAAGATATGTAATTCCAACTCTAAATTTTTTCACTTCCTCCAATAAGGTTTGGTTTAGGGATCACATCGTGTCTTATTTCATAAATGATTACTTTGATGCAGAAAATACCAGCACAGGGAACTTCTTATTTGGAGCTTGAAAATTTGGTTTTAGTCTTCTAACACTTATGAAACTGATTGCTGACTGTGATGTTGATGTAGGCTGGGACTGATGTAGTTGTTGCAGTAGCTGCACTGTGTTGTGTGTGTAGTGGAGCGGCAACTGTTGCAGATGCAGTCAGTCGTCCACCATGCTTGGATTCATTGCGATACAGACAACATGGCAAATAACAAACTCCAACATACATTGTGGAAACACAGACGCTGTATGCGGCTGGTTTGTGTCCTCAGTAACACAGAAATCATTTCGTGGTCAGTCTCCATTGATGATGTGGTAACCAAGTATAGCTTATGACATGATTCACTGGCTATTATATCTGAATTTCCTCAATTTTATCTGTCAATATTTTCCCCACAGTATCAAAAATACTTCTCTCATTATGTCAAAGGTATACTTAAGTTTTTTTGACATAATTTTGATATTCCTATCAAAACTGAAGAGGTACATAGATATATTTCAGAATTGAGAAAAGGGCCAATGTCTGACTTTGTTTACATTGTGTTGGTGATGAATAGCGGTTTTCTACAGTTTGGAGTTTGTTATTTGCATTGTTGCTTGGGGCTCACAGCTTCTTGTTTACCATGTTAGACATGTATGTAATGTTATTGTGCAGACACAAACCAGTGTAAACAACATTACAATACAATCGAATTCCAGACGGATTGAAATAAGATGGGATTATGATTATGATTGAAATAAGATGGTATTGTGATTATGATTGAAATAAGATGGGATTATGATAATGACTGAAATTAGGTATGAACATTATGTGTTTCTTCCTGTTCCTGAATGTTAAAAATGGGGATGTCGTCATAGAAAAGTTTTAGGTAATATTAAGAAAAACAACACACCCTTTTATATATGTATATAGATTTTCAGACCCAGCTCTCTTCCAAGTTAGAAAATTTGCAAGTTATGCTTATTATGTCCCAAAGTAAGGACAGTAAATGTTATGATTTCCCCCTACATTTATTTAAGAATAATATAATGAGAATAAGAAGAATAAGAATACATTAAAAATAAATACCTTCCCTATAATTTCTAACACCATAATTGTAATGTGTAGACAAAATGTTCATAATATCATGATATCCTATACAGTAATTGAATGAATTTGTAGAAAGGACTTCCCTTTCTTAAATGTGTGTGCTCTGTTTGTTATTTCTATTGTCCACCTATTGACGGAGTGTTGCACTAGGAGCAGACAACTCTTTCCTGCAGTGTGTGCCTGTCTTTCTGCCCACTAGTGAGTGACGTGTGCACCAGGGGTAGACAACCCTGTCTGTTCTCTGCCAGATATGTTTGATATATTTGGTGGTGAAATTGAAGCCACCAAGTATCAAACATGTCAAGGCAGAGGCGGGTATTTGCATCACCGTGGCATCGCTGCACCATCACCATAGCAACAGCTTCACCAACCGTGTTGTTTGATGAACAGCCAATAGACTGCTTCCTTCTCCTTTATTTCAGTTGAAGTATATCATTATTTATTTTGTTCTAGATCAATGTTCACATTTAGTCTGAAATATTGAACAATATTGAACAATGGATAACAACTTCATATAGTTAGTGAGTATGACGTTTAGATGCAGTTTGCAAAAAGGGCTCTCTTGTACGGTCTTGCTTGACAACGATGCATAAATTTGTGTCGAAATGCTTACGAAAGTTGTTATCCTCAATGTTTGTTCACTATTAAACTGGAACTACTTTGCCTTCATAGGAATCATGTATCATGCAATAACTGTCGTCCAAGAGGGTATACTGAAAAGCAATAGAAATGCAACTCTGTTCTTTTGTCAAGTTTTGAAATAGACAAACATGAACGCTTAGTTCTATGAGATTTCATTTTTCGAAACCTGTGTTTCTTTTGTTGTTCAGTATAGTTCAGGCTATTCTGTAAGCAAACAGCTACAAATTACTAGCTTTGTATTCCCGCACAAATTCTGAAGTTATTTCAGTAATTCAAATTATGTCTGCACACCATAGTCGTGATACTCTCTTACTGACCAGTTGCTTGATTGTACTGAAGGATTTTGTTCAATTGCATTGTTTAGAATTTCACATGGGGAACTACCTCACATCGTTGTTCTTCAGTTTCAGATTTATGTCACCATGGTGACACTTTTAATATATTCCTGATAGAATATTATTTTTAAATTCTAGCAAGCGGATGAGAATCTCAACTTTGAACAGCAGATTCTTACTGCAGCCCAAGCCATCGCCGCGGCAACAGCAGCCTTGGTTAAATCTGCATCTGCAGCTCAGAGGGAGCTGGTAGCCCAGGGCAAGGTAATAAGGGGGGAATAACTCTCAGTGTCATACTGACATCTCAGTCGGATCTGTTGGTTGATTTCATTGTCATACATTTATGTTGTAAATTGTTCCAGTTTTGACAACAATTCCAGAATAATTTGGATCAGTTGTGCAATATTACAGCATGTTAGCGATTGTAGATTGATTGGTAATTGCTTAGCTATCACTATGGTAACTGGGTGATCTTCCATCAGATTGCAGTGATATGTAGCACATGTTGAATTGAGCTATTCTTCAAAAGACACATTTTAAATATTGTATATTCAATATTTCTGATTATTGGTCTTCGTCATTCTGTGATGTCATAATGGTTCTAAGCAAATGGTCTGTAATCACTACTTCAAACCACAATTCATATCAGACTGAAAACCGGACATTTTTTTCTGACAACAAACCTGTCACCTTTCTTTAATCATTTGTTTAGGTCAGGTTTCAATTAAATGCTGTTTATTAATATATTTCCATCACATGTTTGATCTGGAATTACAAAACAAGAAAGACAGAAAGAACACTTTTAATGAATGTAGAGATGGACACAAAGTAGGCCAACGACACACGGTTAGTCATGGAGTGGAGACTGCCTTGAGTGGAGACTGCCTTTTACTGATTACAAAGACTCCCTCTCTGATAGAATGAGTTGGGGATGTGACTCTTGTGGTGTGACTTTGAGTCTTGTCCCGTCTGACTAATGCTGTGTATCTGCAGGTGGGATCTACCTTCCACAGACATGCTATGGACGAAGATGGACAGTGGTCTGAGGGTCTTATCTCGGCAGTAAGTACCAGATGTGTCTACTCTAGGAGAGTAGGATGACGTTACCAAAGCATGGAATAAGAGAGGTTGTGACAGTATCTGTTTGTTTCAGTGAATATTCCGCTGTCAGTCTCGTCGCTTATGGCTAGGAATATTGCAGGGCATGATTTAAGATATGTTACTACTTGCACCAGGTGCAGCCTAAGATATGTTACTACTTGCACCAGATGCAACCTAAGATATAAACCTAGTTGCACCAGCCAAATTCCAGAAGTTTCGGTACTCAGAAACATGTTTCTGTGATGTACCCATGAATGCATAGCAAAACAGAGACAAAGCTGATCCCTGTTAGCAACAGCTGTCAAAGCCTACAGGTGGCTATAAATAGCAATCTTTTGGCGCCACAGCTACTGGTATTCAAAGTGTAGATAAAAAAATGAGCTCACATACTTACTTATAATGTTAGGTTTGTTGTTGATCTATTTCTGACAGTGTCATGATGTCATGAAGTTGACGATGTCAAAATGCTATGACATCGCCCTAATGGCAGTAGTGCGTTCAGAGATGTTCATTTTTTTTATTGAAAACTAATGAAGAATGATTTTGAATGATAAATAAAATCTCAACCTGGTGTCTACTGATATCAATTATATCAACACTCATTGATTAAGGGAACAAATATGTTAAGCGAGCCACGTATATTTGTTACTTCAACTCATTCTTGCTGAAATTGGAAGATTGTTATAAGACTATTTGTTTTTTTCATTTAAAGGTTTTTTCTTGCTGCATTTACTGCAGGCATGTGTTTCTGAGTCTGAATCCTTTTTCTTTCATTTTTTTTCCAGGCTCGGATGGTGGCAGCAGCCACTCACAGTCTCTGTGAGGCGGCCAACGCCATGGTTCAAGGTCATGCCAGTGAGGAGAAACTCATCGCATCTGCCAAGGAGGTCGCGGGGTCAACTGCACAGCTTCTGATGGCCTGCAAGGTCAAGGCTGACCCAGGTTCAGTGGCTATGCAGAGGCTTCAGGTATGTTCCATCAGTTTTGTCACTGAGGACTTAATATCAGCTAACCAGGAATCTTTGGAATGATTAGGAGGTTGAATTGCCCTTTCATTTCCTTATAGTTATAAGACCTCTCTGAAGATGGGTTCATTAGTATGTCACTTGGCTCATTGTCATTGTTTCATAGTCAACATTGTTTGTTTGAATGTGTTATTTACCGTCTGACATGCTGTAGCTGGAAATATCAAAATCATCACTCATCAAACTCATTGAGTAAATCAGCGCTGTGCATCACAGTTGATGGACTCTTGAGTAATAGCCCTTTGAGAGAGTCAAGTAGATTCCACTCATTTGTCACAATGTGATGTTACATTAATGACTTTGAGAGACATAAGACATCTTCGTTCTTCTCCAGTCTGCTGGCAATGCTGTGAAGAAAGCCACAGAGGCGCTTGTGAGGGCAGCTCAGCAGGCTAAAGACTTTGTTGATGAGAGCGCCAGCCTTACTGTCAACAAGAGGATGGTGGGCGGCATTGCACAGGTAGGATTCTCTCAGTAGTGAAAAGTTTGTAGATGCTCAGCCTGTGGACATTTGTGGTTGTGTTTATTGTATAGTCAGACCCTTTCCACTCAACTGGAATCAGACTCTCCCCATCACGTTAGACCTTCCCACAAAATCAAGCCCTTCCCATGACATCAGGTATGATCGAGATCTTACCATGACATCAGGTCCTTGCGCTGACACATCAGGTCCTTCCCATCACATCAGGTTCTTCCCATGACATCAGGCCCTTCTGCTGACAGATCAGGTCCTTGCCATGACATCAGGTCCTTGCCATGATATCAGGTCCTTCTGCTGACACAACAGGTCCTTCCTATGACGTCAAGCCCTTCTGCTGACACATCAGGTCCTTACCATGACACCAGGCCTTACCACTTCAACAAGCTCAGGTCCTTCCCATGATTTCAGATCCTTGGTCTAAGGGTTCTATTTCCAATAACCTTTATTTCACCAAGAGGTACTGACACAATCAGTACTCCTAATCCGGAAATCCAAGTGTTCCTCATCATGTTTCTTAACCAGCGTATCTGAGTATTTCTCTCTAATCCCTATCCTGACCTGAGTCCGTCTGTGTTGCAGGAGATCATGGCCCAGGAGGAGATCCTGCGGAAGGAGCGTGAACTGACAGAGGCCCGCAGGAAGCTGGAGATCATCAGGAAGGAGAGATACAAGGACCGACCTCCAGAGGAGTATGATTCCTCTTCCTCCTTCTAGACCAGCACTGTAGTGCAGACGGATAACAGAGGACAGTGTACATCGTGCAGGGGCAGACAACTCATGCTGTGATCTCAAGATCCAAGCAGACTTTATCTCCAACAGTTGTTTTCTGTCTACACACATTGAGTCAGGCTGGCTTTGTTAGTGTATGCTGATACAAATAGCAAATGTGTGGTTTCAGCGTAGCATGAGTTGTGAATGAGAGGCATTGAGACTGAATGGCTGTGTCCTCAGCTTCTAGATTCTAGCTTAGACAGTGGACAGATAACACTCCAATGTACCAAAACAGACAGAAAGGTCAACAAGGACAAAACATCAGCCACATCCTTTCTGTTTCATGTATTGTAGATCATCAGGATTCAGATACCAAAGGATGTACGATGCCAAATTCAACAGACAGCAGTTTCTTTCCAAATTAAATGTGTTGTTTATGATGTTATTTTCTGCGATAGAAAAACAAATTATCCATTCTTAGAACTTGAACCATATGATACTGTTGGTGATTGTTAATGCTGTAGGTTTTCACTGTATGGGGCCAGCCAGTCTGTACAGGTTCTCTCCTGTGTTTGTTCGTCTCACTGCAGCCAGGGAACAGGGATGTCTTGTAGCAAGGAACAAATGTGGGACAATTTTTACCATGCATAATCTGAAAGTTGTCTCAAAGCCTTATTGAAGTTTGGGTTGGATTGTGGCTGCTTTGAGCTAGCTTCATGAATGTAGTGTGAGTGTAGACTGTATATTTACATGCTGCTGTAGAGGGGGAAGGAAGCTTGAACGATATCTCATAGTCGACCTTGCTTTGTTTTGTTGATATATTTCAATGAGGTGCTAAACAAAACCACATTGGTTTATTCTGCCTGTCGAGGTGTCTCTCTTAGATGACCTGTACATAGCCTGCAGCCATAGTGCTTTAAGTTTCCAACTCATTCGAGAGCTTTCTGCAGACTCCACTCATCTGTTGATTGGGGCACAATGTTGTTAGTTTCCTCCTGATCAGATTACAAACATGAGTCGGATTGATGAATGAAATAATATTTGCAGTAAGACAATTGTAATGTGCTTTGATTATATCACTGTCTGATTTAGAAGTTACTGTATACAAGTCATGTGATTCAATACTGAAAATGTTTACTGAGGTTCTGTGTGACCTTGAGAGTTGACATTTCACCCAAAGTGGGGCTAATCCAGTTTGTCTTTATTGAAACTACAAGATCGAAAAGGAAATTATCGGTGAGAATAAATAAATCTATATTTAATGTTTAATGATATCAAGACAATACTTTTAGTTAAAGCTTAATGTTGAACACGTTTACTGCCTTCTGTGAAACTACAAAAACATGACTTCACACTGAATTGTGTCCGTGGTGCGGCTCATGGTATTACATCCCACGTCGCCAGACAGGTGTAAACACACTATGTTCCACGAGTCTGCTCACAGTGGATGACAGCCTTAGTGGAGCCAGTCAGCTCCGTGGCTTGTGATATCTATTTGACAAGTAACTGTAGACACTGGTAGATATTGAAAGTGATTTTGCTTCCTATTTACAGCTAATCCCATGATACCACAATTTGGATGTGAAATAACGGGAAAATAATGTAGGGGCCACGTTACTGGACATCTCAGTCGATCATTGATCTTTTATCATGTTGTCATATAGCATAATACATAGATCTGTTCGGCTTCTCCAATTTTCTGTCTTCCATGTAAGAAAAGCTATATTTCTTTTGATAATGTTCTTCTGGGGTAGTGCATGGCAAGAAAGATATTTTCTTCTATTGTTTTGACTTTGTATCTGGTTTTTGACTTTCTGTGACAATTTATTTAAGAAACATCCTAAAATATCGCAATTTTTGGATATTTTGTTTTCATTTCATTTGCCAAAATGTTCTGATGATAAATGTTGATAAAATGTATTAAGAATAATTAGCAGATGCTGTAGTGTATGTGGTCGGTTCTTAAAGGGAGGTAACTGTTGCATGACAAGGGGAGGAAACCCTGGTTTTATCAGCTACATGCATATTATACATATCCCAGTATTGCCCCTGTAGGGGACCTGTATGTTACCCTACCTGTTCCTGCGTGTTATTTTGTACACCCTATACAGAACTCCTGGAACTCGGTCTCTATCTTCACTGGATGAGCAGTCCTGGGGCAGATACATACACAACTTGCCTTTACCTGTAGCATAGCAACGCGTCCTGAATAACAGTTGCCAAGATGATTATATTTTACTTATTTGGATTAGAGAAAGTTATTTTTAGAAATCATAATTTCTAATATTTCATGTTATAGTAAGTTTGCTTGTAACACTAAATATGTAAAGATGATTGACAGTATTTTGCAGGGTATTTTGGGGGACGGAGGGGTAGCCTCGTGGTTAAAGCAGTCACCTGGAGGACCTGGTTCTTCACATGGGTAAAGTGTGTGAAGCCCATATCTGGTGTCCACCACTGTGAAATTTCCAAAACAGAATCATATAGCTAAACTGGTATATTATCCCATGGCCTAAAGTTGGTGAATTTATGTGCACTGTTATAGCCTAGGTCTGACATTCCAGTGAAGTTGAGAGTGAGATATGAGGATTACTATACGGCTTATAGCATTATTGTGTATATTTCCCTGTACGTTTGTATATGCATTTATATACATACACTGCACAGGCGCAGTTATCATAAACATGTTTATGGCGAATGTATATTTCATAATTCATAATAATAATAACAATAAATGTCATATCATCCATGACCAGAGTTGAGTTTTGTGTTTCATGCCAAAGTAGGGTGGTTTTTTTTTGTTTAACTCTGTTCGGCAATGTTCTAGCTGTAAGGTAGTAATGGAAACTGGAAAATATTTAAGGAACACTTGAATTTCCTTTGCTCCTAAAGTTGTTTCTGTAAGTGTATATGATCGAGACTGGATCAGACAATCCAGCAATCAAAAGCATGAGCATCATCTATGTGATTAGTGGATACAACGACTTATGAATCCACTGGTGAATCTGACCACCTCTTCCACTAACATGAGTTGCTGAAGACCTAACGAAACCTGTGTCTTCATCATCACAGGGATCATGTTAAAGAAGTACAAGAGTGGTCATTAGGACTGTGTACTGCCAAATAAGTTGCACTGCAATATAGATCTGTTGAATTTCTAACTTCAGAGTAGTGAATTGCAATCGACAGATGAGCACTTTGATCTTAGATATTAATTTTTTGTAAACAATATTGGATCATATTATATGTAAACAGACGCAAGGGAGTTGGATGGTTCAACTCTCTCTACTTTCTTTTACTGTCGTGTGGCAGATGCAACTTTGTATAAACGGGATTTTAATACATTAGGGTTTTCTAGTCTGTGTACATAAATATTTATCAGTAGACTAGTTAAAACATAGGTCACCTGTCCCTCAAGCCTTTAACAAACCCAAGCCATGACTTGCTCAACTGATCGGTAAGCTAACTGTCCAAGTAAAACCTATTGTCTAACGATATATTTGAAGGGGTCGGGG
Source organism: Haliotis asinina (assembly GCF_037392515.1). Lineage (NCBI taxonomy): Eukaryota > Metazoa > Mollusca > Gastropoda > Lepetellida > Haliotidae > Haliotis > Haliotis asinina. The sequence goes on from NC_090292.1 coordinate 51,476,679, forward strand.
TAAGATAGTGACAACCCACACATCGTGCTTTTTCCAGATAATTGTATTTAGTGGTCTCCAAGTCCAGTATTATTATATGCGCATGGGTTATCTCCCCTAACTTGGCAGCGTGCAGAGTTGCGTCATGTCCGTACTTAGTATAAGCCACACGCATGCGGTTCCCTTTTGGCAAGAACATGACAAGCCGCAAAATCCTGGCAGGACATGTGATGTCTGGCGGAGATGTTTTGAGAGTAATCTCCATCCAGAGCAGACTTGATGAATGGACCCATGATCCCAACAATGAAGGAACTTCTCAAGGAACTGATTTTAACATTTCTTGACATATAAGTGTTTAAAATGGTAATTATGCACTCTTTCTTTATTTCAAGTGGGTTATTATGTTCTTGCCAAACTGATCGGTTGATGAATTTTGATATTCCACAATCCACCCAACTTGGAAATTCTTTTATGTAAATTCTTCTTTTATGACTAAGCAGGTTATATGCACGTAGAAACAGATTACTTAAAAATTTGTATGATCTGGATTGTACTAGGGCTGAGATATACAACAAAATGATGGGTTATCATCGGATTGGTACAAACACAGTGTCACATTTTGAGGGATGTCACTCTATACTCACATCCTAAAAAATACAGATTACAGAAGTAATTTCGGTCTTTTTGATTAATGTTTTCTTACAAAAACTAATTAACCCTAAACAAACGTACTTTGTGCATAATGAACTTTTCTTTTTGCATGTTTTTGACACCTGATATCGAATAATGAAGAACAGTGGATTATTCCCTAGACTCTACATCTGGTTGAAAACATGTTAATTTCAATATAGATTTGTCTACGTCATGACGCCCAAACAATCAGCCATTAATGTTAGCTGAATGTGGATCAGACATGGAACAACATTCACCAATCTTTCTTCAATCGCTTAGTGTCTATGCATCATCGCTGTCAAGTCTGCATCAACGACAACAGTGGACTTACACGTTACTAAATTTGTGAACCAATTTTTTTGACACTACATTAATTTTCTTCTATGGCGTCAAGATGTATAGGTTTAAATCTAATACATTTTGGTATAATCCTGCCAACCGTTAAACAGTGATCACGAAACACACTACAGATCATGTTATTTTCTGTTAAAAATAGCATAACACCAAATAATGCACAGTTACTTCTTCCATTAGTATATTTATTTCCTCAAGAATGACACAGCCATAAATTTCCCTATTGATGTGTATCTGATATGGGTCAACACAAGTAGAAATATCGATCATTGAGCAAGAGTATGACAAGCTCATTTTGGCATAAAACTGATAACCAACACAAAATGTTTACAGTAGGTATCTTCAAGCACATAAAAACACAATTTCCTGCAAAAGAATCACATTGCGTCTTTTTTGCACACTCCCAAAAGTATAAATAAATACAACATATTTTTATTATGTTTCAAAAGTCACACTAATAATTTTCATGAATGACTAAACTTTCAAAAGCAGTTATCTCGAAAGTAGGAATTTGCGGGTTATCACTATCTTCTCCCGACGCATTCATTTTATTCAAATATGTTCTGGATAATGTGTGTTGCTGTGCTGGTCGACATCACACTGTAGGCTCATTGTTTGTATTGTCCATTTGAGATTTGTATAGAATATGTCATACTGTTTTGTACAATGAACTACAAGTATACCCATTATTTAAGAAATGTAATATAGATTAGTTATCATCCTACCCATTTACTACATGAGTACAATTTGTGAAAGGTTCATAATATTTTTGCAATTAGTATATTTACGAATATGTATTGTGCTATGTACTTGGCAAGATGGGTTGTAACCTTACTGTGTATTGTATGTTTATCTAGTCTGTTTACAACTACTAGTTCGAACTGTTGCACACTGATGATTTTATTATGTTTACTATTAATGTATCATTATTTCTGTAAAGACACGAACTTCCGGTTTGGCGTGAATGGCGAGACGTGCTCGTCAGTTAAATCTGCTTTAATCCACAAACATGGCTACAAATCGAAGGGGGAAAGGTAAATAAAAGTCCGACGACGTTCAGCGAGGCGGTTTGAGTGAATGTTTGACCGGGAGAGTGCGGAATAATCAAACAGGGGCTCTCTGTCACCGGACAGTGATTTGGATAGTCAGCCATCACATTCACAAAAAAATGTCAGACACTGAGGAAATCAAACGTTTCACCAACGAACTTCCGACATAATAGGCGGATTAAAGAACGATACTGCCGAATTGAGAGAATCTTGTGACAATCCTCGTGAGTCGTTAAGTTACAATTCAGGTGATTTTCAAGACAACAAGGCTGAGGTAAACAAGCTGAAGTCGGACATGGCCGAGATGAAGTGTCAGTTTGAAAAGAAGCTCCAGGAACAGGAACTGTACCGTCATAAGTGTAACTTGCTTGTCTATGGTATTCCAGACACGCGAGACCTTCCAGAGGCCTGCACCAAGTTGTTCAAAGATCTCGGCATAAACAATGCGGGGTATATTGACCTGGTTAATATTCACAGATTAACCCGTCATAGTACTAACCCAAGAACTGCTAACATGCCCAAAGCAATTGTTGTAAAGTTTGTCAAGATGTCTGACAGACAGGACATATTAAATGGCACATTTACCAAAGGTAAATTGCTGAGAGAGAAAAAAAAGGTCTCAATTCGTACCGACCTACCCGTGCCATACATACAGAGGAAAACTAGCCACAAAAGCTTATGATCTCCGTCACACTCACAAGGTGCAAAAATGGATCCTTGAGAGGGGAATTGATATCATCCTGCAATGCCGACAAAGTAAACAGTTTGCCTGGAAAGATGTCGGACTGGAAGATGAACTTTGAATATACTGAATGACATATCTGGAGAGTTATGCCCAGACTTTTTCCAAAACATCATAGATGCTATTGAAAAGATTGACAATGAGAAAATAATAGTATGTGGAGACTGGAATGTAGTGCAAGATCAATCAGCAGACACCTACAACTACAAACACATTCACAATCCCAATCCTAGACAAAAAGTATTAGACCTAATGGGAAATCTGGATCTTAAAGACTCCTGGTGTGAACATAAGTTTGGTGAGAGGAGATATACATGGCGGCAGCCAACCCCTTTGAAACAAGCCAGTCTTGACTTCTTCTTAATCTCCCATGAAATGCTATCAGCCGTTAGACACTGTGATATATTACCTAGTTTAGGATCTGATCACTCTCTCATAGAATTATCACTTACACTTTCAAATATGCCTCGTGGCCGAGGTTTCTGGAAATTTAAAAATTCCTTGCTGCAGGATAGACAATATGTGGAAGTGATAAAATCCACGATAAAGTCTACACTTGACCAATTACACATAACATATTCAGTTGATGTTCAATTACTGTAGGAAATTCTACTGTCCAAGAGCGGTCGTCGTGGTCGTCGCTCTCGGGCGGTAGTTTAAGATGGTGGACAAGAGACAGGGAGGACATGAGTCGGTGTTAGAGTTGAAGACAGCAGCGGCCGTGTTTTATTACTGTTTTGTCGAAAGATGGTCAAAATGGTAAATACTGTGGTAAAAATGTGTCTCCTGACTGACCATATCAGTCAGGTTTTTATACACAGGGCCATTACGCCACATTGTGCAAGGTCACTGGCCCATGCACATGTACATACGTAAGATTTGCCGACGTAGGGAGGTGTTAATTGACATGTATTGATAGCGTTTGAGAATTAAGGGTCCTGCCCGGAGGGGGGTTTATGATAAGAGGGGATACACCGAATGTTTGCCGAATACATTACATAGACATAGGGCCGGGGATAGAATTTCGGTGCACTTTGGACTTATATTGAAACAAATAGATCGTTTGAATAAATGAAGTTTTAAGGAAACTTATTGAAACGATTTAGTCTATGATACTACTATTAATGATTAGAGGAAAGGCAATTTATTATGCCTCAACTCAAAAGAAAATTATGCTGCATACAGAAAACAAGCTGGAAACACAATTAGCCTCAGACTAGATAAATCAGATACAGACACAGCAAACAATGATATGCTAAAAGAAATTAACTAAATTAGAACTGATTTAGAGGATATCAATGGAAAGGAAAAAAAAGGGATGCTAGTTAGATCAAAAGCAAAGTGGATAGAGCAGGGAGGAAAACCAGCAAAATACTCCGTGAAACATGAAGCCAGAATTTTTAAAAATAAATCCTTTGTACAGTTAGAAAAAGATGATGGAACAGCCCAAAATGATCTTGACACCATGTCAAAAAGAGGTGAAATCTTTCTATGAAAAATTGTATACAAAACAAGATGGAAGTTCAATAACTTTGGATGAACTTTTACAAGATATTACCATATCAAACCTACTGAGCAAAGAACAAAGAACAATAATGCCGAAAACAAGAGCCGAAGTTTTGACAGCCTTAAGAAATATGAAAAAAGACAAAAGTCCAGGTCCTGATGGTTTTACAGCAGAATTTAAAAAATCGTTTGGAATGATCTTGGTGAAGTTTTGATAAGATCTCTAAATTTTGCTTTTCGGACTGGAAATTTATCCGTCTTCCAGAAACAAGAGTTGACAACCTGTATTCCAAAAGGAAATAAGCCTAAACGGTTTTTGAAGAACTGGCGACCCATTTCGCGTCTAAATATATCATATAAGGTTGCTGCTGCAGTCATTGCCAATAGAATCAAGCCTGTTCTCCCACATATCATTAATGAAGACCAAAAGGGCTTCGTCATTGGAAGGTACATAGGAGAAGTGACTAGACTAATCTATGACCTTATGGAACATACCGAAACATATCAGATCCCTGGACTACTCCTTTTGATTGACTTTGAGAAAGCCTTTGACTCAGTTGACGTAAAATATAGACTCAATGTTCTTCTCAATTTCTATCATTTTGGACCAGAGTTGATCAAGCGGGTAAACCTCTTCTGCCATGATATTGAATCTAGTGTATTAATAAATGACTTTCCATCGCCTTTCTTTAAAATAATCCGGAGCTGTTGTCAAGGTGATCCTCTGTCACCTTACATATTTTTGGTTTGTGTAGAAATTTTGGCCTCAATGATAAAAATAATAAGCATATAAGAGGAATAAAAGTTGACAATATTGAATACATTATGTCACAATTTGCTGATGATACCACGATGACACTGGATGGCTCTGAAAAATGTCTTTATGCTGCTTTAAATACATAACAATTCTTTGCAAGATTCTCTAGGCGAAAAATCAATTTTGAAAAATCTAAACTAATTTGCATAAGATCCAAAAAGAGATCAAGACTAAAGTTATGTAAAGACTGGAATTTTGACTGATCCCGCACTGAATTTACACTTTTAGGTATTCACTTTGACACTGATTTAGTAAATGTGGTTGAGAAAAATTATGCAGATAAATTGTCCCAAATTACGAAAGAAATGAATACATGGTCAGCACGATCACTTACTCCATCTGGACGAAACACAGTTTTGAAATCACTTCAGATTCCTAAATTAAATCACCTATTTGCAACACTCCAGGATCCTCCAGACCATGTTTTAGATAAACTTCAAAAGCTATGCTTTAGATTTATATGAAGAGGAAAACCAGACAATGTTAAAAAGGGACATTATTACATTTCTTCCAAAACATGGTGGATTGAAGGTACCAAAAATTATAGAGACAATTGCTGCCCAAAGGCTATTACAGAAATCCTATAAGTGGGATTATCTTTTTCTTAGACAGATAACAGATGAAATGTACCTATGGTCTGCAGATAGTAATTATAACAAAATGTTATTACTTCAAGCTTAACTAATCCGTTTTGGAAGGATGTGTTACTTGCTTGGGCCTGGTTCGTATCTAAGCAAAAAGATACTATTACAAATGAATTTGAAATCCAGTCACAGTCTATCTGGTGAGTGAGTGAGTGAGTTAATAGTTATCGTCACATCGGCAATATCGCAGCCATATCGTGACGAGAGCAATGAAAAATACATGATACATATGAAGAATGTTTGAAACAATCTAAAAACTGTTAACGAAGAACAGCAAAACCACTAGTATATCACAAACATTCATTTAAAAACTAGTAATGATATCTAAAACAGTTTAATTACTGACAACAATACAAAATAAAAACGGGCTATAGATTGCCAACAACTGAAGGTAGATCACCATACTGGGTACCATGGGGACTTACAGTACATTTGCTTCCTGCATGGTCCCCAGCTGGATTTACACCGTCCCTTCAGCCGTTAGCAAATTCGTCATATCTAGCCATACATTAAAATTACACGTATGCTACAAGTAAAACAGTGGAAAGCTTTAATTTACTTCAGATGTTATGGGACTTACGTACCCTCTCAGGAGGACAATAATTTTACAGTACTTTAACCCCCCTTGAGGATACTGCCACCAACGATCTCAGTTACTAATTGAAACTTCCATTCGTAAAATATTTATCTATTTACAGCTCAGATAACAAATCTAACTCTTTTAAAAAAGCAGTAATTAAATGAGAACAATTATCAATAAAAAGATCCTTCAAAGGTCGTGATGAAAAATATTTATCCCTTGTGATGGAATATTCTACACAGTCAAGCAAGACATACCTGACTGTGATTCGTTCATCACAAGGGATACAAAATGGAGGATCCTCACCTTTCAATAGATGCCGATGTGTATACCTGGTGTGGCCAATACGGCATCGTCGTATGACGACCTCCTCAAATCTGGACTGACAACCCAAGTAGGTGTAACCAATATAGGGTTTTATTTCATGTAATTTATTGATACCTACTTGACTGTCCCACTTCTTCTGCATTATATCACGAATATATGATCTGATAACAGCTCTGTAATCAGAGTAGGGAATAAGAAGTGGTGTCACAGATTTATTGAGTGCTTCCTTCGCAGCAAGATCCGCCATTGTGTTCCCACTAATACCAACATGGATGGGTAACCAACAAAAGACGATGTCGTACTGGCCAGTAGCAAGATCATTATATTGTTCAATAATTTCTATTAAAAGTGGATGTTTACATGATACGTTTTTAATAGCCTGAAGGCATGAAAGAGAGTCTGAATAGATTATATACTGTTGATGGTTAGAGTGTCTCTGAATATATTGAAGAGCCGTTAATATGGCGTTTGCTTCAGCCGTGAAAATTGAACTGCTATCGGGAAGATATTGTTTTGGATCCAATGACAGTGGCACAAGCTACTGCGCCACCATCCTTGGACCCATCTGTAAATAAGGATTTGTAATTGCAATATTTATTTTTGATTTGATTATATTCTTGTTTATATTGTAATTCATTAGTTTCTGATTTTTTAAATTTAGTCAGTGTAAGGTCCACTTTTGGCCTCACCAACTGCCAAGGAGGAGAGGAAAACAAACGGGAGGGAGCTACGTTGTCTAGCACTATGCCAGCAGCAGAAAGGAAAGGTTTCACTCTTAGTCCAAGAGGCGGAACAAGGGAAGACTTCACGTTATACAAATCCTCATACAGAGGTTTAAAGACACAGTTAAATGCAGGGTTTGACTCGTTGGAATATAATTTTGTTATATACTGTAAAGATAATTTTATACGGCGTTGTTCAAGAGATGGCTCATCAGCCTCGACATATAGACTGTCAACAGGTGTAGTTCTGAAAGACCCAAGACAAAGTCTTAGACCTTGGTGGTGGGCAGAATCTAAAAGATTTAGGTTACTTTTGCAGGCTCCACCATATACTATGGAGCCATAATCAAGCTTCGAACGGACAAGTGATCTGTATAGGTGTAGGAGGGTAGTCTGATCACCTCCCCACTTTGAATTAGACACAACTTTCAATAAATCAAGTGCCTTCAGGCATTTAGTTTTTAGGGATTTGATATGCGGAAGAAAAGTTAAATGTGAGTCGAAAATCAGACCTAAGAACCTGGCCTCCTTGACTACTTCCATGGGAGTGCCATTTAAGAACAGTTCTGGGTCTTTATGCGGTTTGTATTTACGACAAAAATGTATGCAACTAGTTTTTGATTTTGAAAATTTAAAGCCGTTTTCAAGACACCATTTATCTATTTTGTTCAAACATAACTGCAGTTGGCGTTCAATGGTATGCATATTTTTCCCACGACAAGAAATATTAAAATCATCCACAAAAAGTGATCCATCAATTGAATCATTTAAAACCTTGGATAAACTGTTTATTTTAATGCTTAATAATGTGACAGACAAAACACTACCTTGCGGGACACCCTGATCCTGATTATAATGATCAGACAGTGTTGAACCCACTCTAACTTGAAATTGCCTGTCATTTAAAAAGTTGGATATAAATTGCGGCAAACGGCCTCGTAATCCAAAGTTATGTAAATCTTTCAAAATCCCATGTTTCCATGTCGTGTCATACGTTTTTTCTAAAAAAAAAATATGGACACTGCATGTTGCTTATTGATTATGACATTCTTAACAAAAGATTCCAAACGCACTAGATGATCGATAGTACTTCTGTTTTTACGGAAACCACATTGTATATCTGTTATGAGGCTATTTGTTTCCAAGTACCAAACAAGTCGATTATTTATCATGCGTTCCATGATCTTGCAAACGCAGCTAGTTAGTGAAATGGGCCTATAATTCGAGGGATCAAAATGATCACGTCCAGGCTTGGGGATCGGAACAACTATAGCATCGTGCCATGACGAAGGGAAAGTTCCAGTTGTCCAAATGTCATCAAAAATATGTAAGACTGTCTCCAAACATGATTCAGGTAAGTGTTTCAGGAGTTGATAATGGATGTTATCAGCTCCAGAAGCAGAGTCGTGGGCCTGATCAAGAGCAGTATGAAGCTCATGTATCGAAAATGTTTCATTGTAGTCTTCCCCATTATCTGAATTGAAATTAATAGCTTTCTTTTCTTGCTGTGTTTGATATTTTTGGAATTCCGATAGATAATTAGATGAGGAAGAATGTTTGGCTAACGTCTCTCCAAGCTTATTTGCAATATCTGAGTTAGTGGTTAATAACTGTTTCCCATCTTTTAGATGGTGAATGCTAGATTTAGAGCCCTTACCTTTGATTTTCTGGATCATGTTCCACACCTTTGATATCGGCGTACACGCATTGATTTTTGATACATAGTTTCGCCAAGATTGTCGTTTACTTTGCTGGAAAGTACGCCGTGCTTTAGCATTGATAATTTTAAATTTATCTAAGTTGTGGACCATAGGATGGCGACGGAAATAATGTTCAGCTTTCTTCCGTGCCTTCCTAGCCTGTTTGCAATCATCTGTAAACCATGGTTTTCGGACATGAGGAACTGGAGAGGACTTTGGGATACATTCATCAGCAATTTTATTTAATTTATCTGAAAAGCATTTTATGGCATCAGGAATATCATAAGTTCAGGTTTGAGTTTGTCAGTGCAGAGAACTTCATATAATGGCCAGTTGGCCTTTTTAAAATTCCATCTTGATGATGGAGGAACATCGGATGGCGTCACAGGCTTTAGTATTGTCGGGAAATGGTCACTTCCACAGAGGTCATCATTGACAGACCATTCAAATTCACTCAATAGGTTAGAATCAGTAATAGATAAATCAAGAGATGAATATGTTCCTGTGCCAGGGTGTAAATATGTATTTGAACCATCATTATAAATGCATAGATCATTATTTGTAATGAAATCCTCCAGTAATTTACCTTTCGTGTTGGTATTACTACTGCCCCAGAGAGGATTGTGCCCATTTAAAACACCCATGATTATACAGGGTTTAGGGAGTCCATCATACAGAGCCTGAAGATCAGCTTGCTGAACAGATGATGAAGGGGAAATGTACAAAGAGCAAAGGGTGACTGCAACATGCAAAGTAAGCCTTACTGCAACAGCCTGGAGATTTGTTTTAAGTAGAACAGGGCTGTGAATTACATCATTCCGAACGAGGATTGAAGATCCTCCAATGGCTTTATCACCCGGAGGAGAAAAACAATGATATGCACTATATTGACGTACTTCAAAGTGATCTGTCTGCTTGAGATATGTCTCTTGTAAGCAGAATGCTGATGGTGTAAAATCTTGAACTAAAAGATGTAAATAATTCAAATTTGTCCTGAGTCCTCTGCAGTTCCACTGTACTACGGGTGACGAAGTTATCTCTTCGGGGGATTAACAGGAGAACGACCCCTCGCTCTTCTCGAGGGTGACAAGCTATGTGTCCGCAAATGGCTGGTTTCAGACACATCCATGTCCTCGAGTGATCCAAACTTATTGAACAGTTGGACCTGATTATTTGACCCTTTTGGGGCTCTTCCACTAGGGTTCTGTTTTGCAGATTCAGCTTTAGATTTCGATTTAGTTTTTGTAATTTGTTTCACATTTGTGGCAGATTTGGACAATTGAGTTGAGTGTGATAATGACTGTACCTGAGTTAAAGATGAATCCTTATCACAAGACGCCTGAGACTGAATGATTGTTTGACTTGAAGGAATGGTTTGTGAACAAGAGCTTTGTTGAGAAGGCCTCGCTTGAACTGCTGTAGATATCAAAGTAGGTGCAGACGTCTTTGTCCATGTGTAATCAGTCTGGCAAGCAATTGTTTGAAGAGATGTATGGTTTGTCTTTGGGTCTGAAAGTCGTGTAGACACAGTGGTGGCATACGTAGATCCTGGCTGTTCTTGAGCTAGAACAATCTTTCGTGCTTCCAGAAAACTTACATTACGGTCATGCTTTATTCGAGAGATTCGCGATTGAAGTTTCCATGTAGGACATTCCTTTGACGAGGACGGATGGCTACCGGAGCAGTTGACACACGAAGGATTTGTACATGACTTGCCATCCTCGCATGTTCCACCACATCGATGACAAGCGGCTGGATTACGACATGACTTAGATCCGTGGCCAAACTTCTGACAGCTGTAACATCTCAGAGGATTCGGAATGAAAGCATCTACCCTTAAGTTACAGTATCCAGCCTTAAGTGATTCAGGACGAGCCGGAAGACCAAATGTAAACAAATATGTGTTTGTCTTGACCGTTTCATTTTCTTTCTTCATTGTAAAACGTTTCATGTCAATAACATTTTGTGATTTTAGTTCTGAGACAATTTCAGCTTCAGTCATGTCCGAGAGACACCGTATTGCATCCCGAACAATCCCCTTGCTGCTGTTCAAAGTCCTGTGAGGAGAAACTTGGACAGGAACATTCGCTAAAGATTTGGTGGAAAGAAGAATCTGTGACTGAATGTGTTTCCTGCACTCAATCAAAAGACAGCCAGAACGTAACATTTTAACTTCTTTAACTTCCCCAGCTAAACCTTCGATACCCTTTGCAATGGCAAATGGATTCAGCTTTAGAGGATTGCCATCAGTGGAAGACATGACTAGAAATCTAGACCAGTGATCAGAGTTCATTTTTTGTGTTGAAGGATCGTCATCTTCGGAAGAGAGTGAATCTTCTGGTTCATGAGTACGTTTTTTGTAAGGGGGTGCCATGTTAATAGTAGTTATGTTTCATCCATCTGGCTCCCCACCCACCACGGAGTGTCAACAAGGACGATGCCTTACATCTGTGGATCTCCAACAGATGGCACCAAGGATACCAGGTGGATATACTCAAGTAGAAACATATCTAAAAAAGATATATCCTACTAGATTGGCCCATGAGCCACCGCCTTCTGGCATAGGACTCTAGGCAATGTAATTCTGTGACACGATAGAACATACAAAGTCAAAATGGTCAAAATTGTCCTAACCCTTTTCCAGTAATCTTAAATAATATCCATGCACAGGGCACGGCGTGAGCAGCCGATTGATAGAATCGGGCCGATTCTACCACCCGTCTAGGTGAAGTAAGGGCCGAAGTGGTGTGTTGGGCAACAGGAACACGGTTCAGGCTCCTACTGCCCTCAACCACCAGACTACCGTCCTCCACCGACACGGGACGCAATCCACGGCAAACAGGTTGCCCAATTTGGTCGCTCCTTGCGACCAGCAATGGGGTGCTATGGACCTATTTGACCCGGGTCCACACGGGGGTTCGAACGGCTCTTTGTGTTACCCAGCACCCACCACGAGGAGGTGGCCGTTGACGGGTGCCAGTCTATCTGGTGTAATGATGACATATTGATAGATAACAAACCTGTTCTGTATAAATACTGGTATACCAAGGGAGCTGTATTCGTATCTGACATCTTGACAGCAAAATCGTAATTTCTATCCCTTGATGACGTTATGCATCTGTACAAATTAAGTTCCTGATCTACGAATGAGTGAGTGAGTGAGTTAACATTTTACGTCACATCGGCAATATCTCGGCCATATCGTGACGAGAACATTGAAATGAAATATGTGCATGTGGTAAAATCTGTCAACAAAGGACAGTAAAACAACCAGAATGTCACAATTTGAATTAAAACTAGCATGGAAAGTTAAAACTAATATCACTTTTTAGACAATACCATATAAAAACACTTTAGATCGCCAACAACAGAAGGTAGATCACCAGTTTGACCTACGAAGGGGTCAAACAAGCAATTACTACTTACATGTTAAAGGCAAATATTTCATATTTCACCACCATGAGCACACACCGACACACCCTTTTAATCTATAATAAAAACTAGGGCAGCTTGAATCTAATCCTTCTACCAAAGGACTAGGAACTATTTAACATTATCTCATGAAAATGCACTTATAGCACTGATCTAAGAAGGTTACAATACAGACTTATTCACAATATTCTACCTACAAAACAGCTTTTGTTTAAGATCAAGTACATAGCTATAGACTCTCCCGTTTGTAGTTTTTGTAGCTATAAAATTGTAACAATTACCCATCTCTTTTGGGACTGTGAAATTATTCAAAATATCTGGAAAAACCTCCAGTCATGGCTCTTAACTGACTTGCATACTCCGTTGTATTTCACAAAACAGAATGTCTTGCTTGGGATCCAAGAGAAAAATAATAATCCAATAAATGCCACACTACGTGTTGTGAAACAAGTTATCCTAAAACACAGTAGAAATTCTACTGTACCCTACATCAGTCATGTGAAAAGGCAGATAATTAAGTACTATGACATTACAAAATATGTTTATTCCTCCATCTACACACACACACAAACACAAACACAAACACACACACACACACACACACACACACACACACACACAGAGAGAGAGAGAGAGAGAGAGAGAGAGAGAGAGATACACACACATTAGCATGTTTTGGTATGGCGCTGCACGAATGGTGCCATCGACCTTCCGCTCTCCGGGCGGGCGCTCTAACCACAACACCACGGAGGCGGTGTATACTTAAAGAGTGATGCCAACGAGTACACGCAAGTCTATCGCAACAGATAGTCAATTTATGACTGTGTATTTTTAAATTTCAGGAAATGAAATTATTGTTTGTTTTGTGTTTAACACCAAGTTCAGCCATATTTTAGCTGTGTGACCAGACAATCCAGTGATCATGAGCATGAGTATCGATCTACGTAACTGGGATACAATCTCTCAACCAGGTCAGCGGGCCTGATCACCCGATCCCGTTAGTCGGGACAATTTCTCAAATTGTCAGACATTTGATGATTTACGAACTAGTCATTGTTTCTGTCCATCGTGACTGACGCAAACCAACGATGCAACGACAACGGAATCACCGGCCTTTGTAACTTCTCTATGCTGCAATAAACAAACAAACAAACAAACAAACAATAAATAAATAAATAAATAAATAAATAAATAAATAAATAAATAAATAAATAAATAAATAAATAAATAAACAAATAAATAAATAAATAAATTTTCAGGGCAGGAAGTCTCTGATTACTTATGTCACGTTTGTTTTGTGTATAAACGACTCCTGAATCAAGGCATGACATTTCAATACATCCTGGGTGGCGATGTCAATGACTTCGACATTTTATAAAAGTCTGTCACGGGTAGCGATGTTGTATGTCAACTCTGCTGCATATATACTGATGATAAAATTTGAGGCAACACCTGATTGAACGTGATGTAAATGAAACCATTCAAATGAATACATTGAATGAATAACAGTTTTCAGTGGTCTACATATTCGTCTCACCAGTTCAGAAAACAATATGCACGTGCATTAAAGGTCACATGCAACGTAAAACACAACTTTGCAGATTCTGGTACCTTCCGGTGGGCACTAACCGAAACAAATCATAAAAAATGCCAATTCAACCTATAAAGTTGAAAAAAACGCGATGAAAAAAAAGCCCGCGAAATCGGAGTTTAAACGTTTCACTAAATTCCCCCCAGCGCTGGGGGGAAAACTGGTTTCAGCAGCTGTGCTGCGCTGCGTCCATAACACATGCGCAGTGAATAGGTTCGCGGAGCTTGAAACAGTATGCATGCCCAGCGTCTGAGGTCGTGAGCAGTAGTCTAGTCTTGGTTGTGTACACAAACAAGTAAATAATCTACTCGTTACGTAAAACAACTTGTTGATTGTTGTAAGCAGTCTCTGTCACAGAGAAAGCTCAGTGTCTGGTTTATTCACACCTATATGTCTGTCTGCCTGTCTGCTAAAGACAACATGCAATACACAGCTTCAATCATTGACCACGTGCAATTTGAACTTAACACCTATCAGACTATACGACATAAAGAAAATAAGTTGATTTATAACTCGCGCTCCCGAGTCCCGTGTCTGCCACATTATGTAATTAGGCACGTGTGATACACATGACATGTTTTTATGTCTGTGGGTTGCAAACAAACTACATTCATTTTTTTCGGATGACTGGATCTGACGGAAACTAGTGCAAACTCTTGTCAGATTCAAGTCCTGCTTTGTACTTGGACGAAAGACAGATTCCAGCCACGCAGTGGTTTACCATCTCTACTGACATGACTTTTTTATTGGATCGAGCGCAAATTCAGAGAACATGTATTTTCCAAACCCAACATCTCTATATACATTCTTCATGGATAACGACTTCTTTTAGTGTATATAATTTTGTTTGACAACAGTATATGAATCCACACTGAAACGACGCATCAAGTACACAAAAAGAAGTTGTTATCCATAAAGAATCTTACTTTCTTGTGACTGACTATACTTCTGAAATGCCCATCAAACAGATCATCTTTCTGTACACACAATGAACCCTAAGCATGTCAGCAAATGAAACAGCCAATCGGAAGCCGCCGTTACACTTGAGTGCACATCCACACGCTATGACTGGGTTCGGTCTCCAACGGGCTTCGTTTCGGGGGAAGTAAGCCCAAGTACAAAATATTGCACATTTGAATCGCGATTGTACGCTTATAGTTTTGTTTATTTGTTTTTTTAAAAGCATCAATGTATATTATATGTCATGAATAAGTGATAAATGTGTTTTAATTATGTTTGATTTTTTGGTTGCATGTGACCTTTAAGTGTTTTGCCCGTGCTTGCAACTGAAATGGGTGCATGTACATATTTATCAGAACATTGTTTCGAGAGTAGTGCTGTGTGAGTTGACGATTCAGTAAAATGGCTCACAACCAGTTATCTGAGGCCACAAAATGGCAAAATGAGAGAAGGTGAGATGTCCTTGCGACTGATTACAAGACGTGTTAACATCTGTCACAGCGTCATCAGCAAGTTCGTGAAAGAAACACCACAAGACAGGTGAAGTCAAGGTTGTCGCTGGACGAGGTTGACTCAAAAAGGCCGATTTGATAGATGATAGATCTAGACGTCTGCTAAGATCCGGGTTTGATTCCCCACGTGGGTACAGTGTGTGAAACCCATTTCGGGTGTCCCCCGCTAGGGTGTTGCTGGAATATTGATAAAAAGCAACGTAAAACTAAGCTAACGCACTCACTCACTCACTCACACTATCAAATACACATGTATAACGTAAAGCTCACTTCTGCGTCTCTGTTTGCCTGCCACTAAAACGATTTAAAGGCTAATCCCATGTTTATAGGTGGGATTTCAGCATTATCATTCGTGACTTGATTACATGCCACTGATCACTAATTGGCTGTTTTCAAAATTTAGTTCAATGGATAAATATCCAATATTTACATTTACATGCATACATACAGTAAACGATACCGCGAATGTCAACATGGCGAGATTTAAGACGTACATTATTATTGCCGGTCATTTCAGCAATTGTATTTCACCCAAAAACAGCATGTTAGACAAAGTAACAGCAGTGGAGGAGATATAATTGTCTTTTTGCTATTCAGGACAAAATAAAACTGAGAAGTTTTGGGTGACGTTTGTTTTCAATTTATTTTTGTATATTGTGCGTTTAGTCACTGCAGAATGGGTGCATGTGAAACCCAACCTTGTTAAATCTTGCAATAATCAGCTGCACACTTCCATTCTCCTTTTGTTTGACGACATGGTATTTCAGTAACACTGCTTGTGTTCTGTGGCAGTGCGCCTGAGAAGACGGCCGAGCATCTCTGTATGTCTGTGACGTCATCAGCAGCGTGACGTCACTGTCATTGTACAAATGGCGCCACGTTAGCTGGGTGAACCTGAGCTCAGTCTGAGGTCACAGAGTGCAGCGACATGTAAACAAACAGTTTGTTGTTGTCTGTTTCACAATTCGCGATATTCACAGAATAGAATTAACACAGAATTATGTCAAGACAGGCGACGTTTCCGTACAATCACTCATAGTTTATGTTTACACTCACTGCACATTTTTTTTACCTGATCATGCGAGGTTCCAAACACAAAACATGACAAAAAGTCTGAAAATAATTTCATCAACTTTTATTTCTATTCAGAAAAAAAGGAAATCAAGTGAATTGTGACACACGACTACATGAAAGGCACACACCACGTCGGTGTCAGTAACGACATGTGCTCCGTCTCTGTCTATACCAACACCGACTTCAGTGTGCACCACGTGACACCAGGAGATCCACCACTCGTTGATGTCCCCAGAGTCTCGCATAGTCGGCCGCTGTCCACCCATAGTTGGTCCTGGCGTTGACGTCCACCACGTTGAGGTCCAGGATCAGCTTCACGATCTCCAGGTCTCCACGTTTAGAGGCGAAATGAAGGACGTTGCTACCGCGCCTGTCCACCAGTGACACATCAGCCCCTCTACCCACCAGGAACTCCACCACGTCACTGTGTCCACTCTCTGCTGCCTCCATCACCGGTGTCCTGCTGTTCTGTCCTCTATAGTTGATGTTCACGTGACCCGCTGCCAGGATCCGTTTCACTCTCTCCAGGTCACCGCGACTGCTGTCGTCGTAGAGGTCGCGGCCTGCTGCTGCTGATGGAGTCGCTGTAACACAAAGTAAACTGTGTACCCCAGACATCTTTGTCACACATCTACAATGTTTACATCATGTTGATAAGTGTCTCAGACATTGCTACGTCATTTAAACAATTCCATCATGGCTGACAACAATCCAACTTGACACGAATGTCAGCATGTGGTTTCTGGAATTAACGATGGTGTGTTTGACATGTAACTTTCTGTTAGAGTCAGATGTTGTAGCATTATTTTGTGTACGACTTGAGTGTTGACGTTTGTTTAACTTTACCAGGTGATAGTGTCAGTACATCCGTTGCTGCTGGGTTTTCCAACCTACCGTGGTGATCAGAGTCTTGTGTAGTCACTGGCGTCGGTGGAACTGTCGTGCTGGGTGTCAGATCCTGACTAGCGTCAGGCCGAACCAGGGGACATTTTGTTCAGAAGACGATACAAAGCACATAAACATTTTGGTTTCGCCTTTCTAGATATGTTTTGCCTTTCAATACTATGCATGATTAAATTCTAAGTACATATCTTATGGACAAAGTATTAACCATATATCATTCAATTTCATTGAAATAACTCTTAAAAGCACGAAAAACGTTACACATCCTAATATTTATTTTTACAGTTTGAAATTCTGCCCATCGATAGCGGGTGATATTCATCCCTCAAGTCAAAATCACCACTGACATATACATAAGTGAGGTAAATAAAGGGAGAATTAAAAACTGAGCTTCCTGCCTGCTGGGTTTTCCTACCTACTCTGTAGGTCTTGTGCCGTCACAGGTGCTGGTGAAACTATGTATTTCTGGCTCGGGTCATGCGAGGCTGAAACAAGGAGAATTTTAATGAGAAAAGTATACATAGCACAAAAATATTTAAATTATTACTACTGGCCTCAGGTTCTGCTTTCCACAAATGTTTTGCCTTTCAATAGTAAGTATTGATAAATTCAGTTATAACAGAGGTGTTGAATGTATGGTTTGCTATCATGCAGATTTCATTTCCTAAATATATTTTCACAGTTTGCTTCAGTAAATGTAATAAGGTTTGTATTGTGCATTGACGGTGTGATGAGAGTTGAGATCGCCCCCTTTGTCCAAGTGTTGTAATTGAATAAATGCATATTTTCCTACAACATAAATTTTAAATTTTAAATTATCTCTGCTCTGGGCAAACAATTTCAATTCAACTTACCGACCACTATTTAACTAATCACATCACATTTATCAACTTAATTATGTATAGCTCCTCAGTGTATTATCTCGGCAGTGTGCATATTGTTGCCATTTGATAAATAAACAGCGAAGAACAGGAATTATGAAATGTAATTCTGTCTTAATACGTCTTGCACGACTCTGTACACGGTATTTTAGACACATTCTAATGTGAAGCAGATTAAAACTTCAGTGTTTTTCAGGCAGTGTGAAGGGCAACACGTCAACTTGAGTCAGTGTTTGTGCAACACAGTTGTAATTTGTGTCAGGCATATTCTGTAAAGCTCTCACAACATGGCTGAATACCGAGTGGCAGCGACAGAGCACACGCCTACTAACTTAGGCAGAAGCTCCTGAAGTCTTCCGTGAAAGAGGTAAATGTCTCCAGGTCAAAGGTTAACGGTAAGAGAGAGCTCATAATTTGATAAAATATAACAGGACTATCAGGTGAAACGCTGCGTTGTTATGTTTCCCCAGACCTTCCATCGTCCCCCGTCAGGGACAGGCTAAACACAGGTCTGGGTGTAAACATTGTGTGAAGCAAACACTTGGTTCCTACCAACATTCATACTGCTTTACAGCAGTCATACAATATACATTTACACTATTTCATCTAGTTTCATAAGTCAGTTTAAAGTGATAAGATGAGAACTTACCCACCAGTAACGTACGTCCTAACAAGAGCGACACCTCACTGCTATTTGAGAAATGCTTTGACTGGCGACGCCACGAAGCAGAGCTGCCAGCTATGACGTCAGTGTGACGTGTTAGGTTTGGAGCACGACAACGTTTGGCGCTCGCCTGCTTGGACTGATCAACAACTCTATGAGTAAATATTTCCAATCGTCCAATGATTGCTCTCTAGTTTCGTTTAGCATGTTACAACACAGTTCGCGTTACCTGTGGCATGACATGGACAACAATTGTATATTAGCATGTCGGACACTACCTTACATTGCACTAATTCACCGACTGTTTGTATCGCTTAATTCCTTATTTATGTGTTTAAAAAGTATATAAGTCCCCTTTCAAAATAGGTCATATCTGGATGTTAGTAGACCTCAAAGACTTAGGTGTAAATAACTGAGATCACTCTGTCAAACAAGGAGGTACTTGCATTGAGCGTATACTACTAAATATACCCTTGAAAGACAAACTGCTGTTTTCTGAACCAGTTTGTACCACAACTCCATAAACGGTGAAGAAAAGGGATGGTGGGATAGCCTTGTGGTTCATGTGTTTGCTCTTTAGGCTGAAGACATTGGTTCGATTGCCTTCATGGTTACAGTGTGTGAAGCTCACTTATGGTGTGCCCTAATATTGCCGGAGTATTACTAAAGGTGTCCGAAAAATGAACAAATTCGATCTGAAGAACATCATGAATTTCATATGTTGGTTTTTCACTTTTGCAATGCTGAAGGAAGACATGCTATGGTCAAGCAAAATTGCTTCACAGTTGATACAAATTACCTACATTACATATGCCATATTTAGTTGTTCTATATGGAAAGCATCTATCTTTTCGATATACATACATTGATCAAAAATGGTAATGTGTTGATAGGAGTGCAGCAACATGTTACAACAACTGATGCTTCAGTTCAAGATCGGAGCTTTATGAATAGTGGTTAACACATAGATGTGAGTTCTCTTGCAAGGAAAGCTTGCTCACAATATTGTCCATAAAGCCTCCAGTTGTATTAAAAACAATGCACACAATTATGCACCTAAAACAGTCTTTTGCACATTCCATCCAAATATTAAGAATGAAACTGTGTCTTTGAAATTGAAAACTGAAAGCAAAACTCTGCAGTCAAATATCATGCGTATAAACAACACCCAACCTTTAGCCTTGAGCCGTTGAACACTTTGTGTTCTAATCACAGCTTCATGTAGGGCACCAGATAAATATACATAAACATTACATACAGTGTCGAATGGAATTTAATGGAATATCTATGTATCTATAATATTGTTTTGTGTATCTGCTACGTTTTCTAAATGACTTCCTACAAAGTCTGTACATATGCTAATATGTCCCTTATCTGGAGCCAGTTTCAGTGATGAACAGGCTGAATACAACTTTGGAGTTTCGTTTCAATATGCTAAATATAAGCATATATTCATTTTCATCATCACTGTGAAACGTCTTTATTAGACGTTTTCAGTGGACAATGAACATATGTCATTTGTGATACGTGTTGAGTGAGAGTGATGTACATGTATTTTGGGAGTTTGTGAAACCATGATCTGTGTTCACTGAAATCAAAATCTGTTTCCTGGAATTTTAACACAGTGTTAACACAATTGGTCCTTTGTGTTTTAACCATAACATTACTGCCAGCAACACCCAACATGATACATTATAATGTAAAGTTGTAGCTAAAGGGATAAAAAGGGGTATACAACAGTAACCTGTGACAATTTTATGTGCCTGTAATGGATTCTAAAATGTAGTTTGTAACAGTTATTCTTGTCATCCACCCATATCATGACTGTCTCACTCAGAGCTGGAGGAAATACTTGAACACCAGCCACTGGTAAAGTGATGCCTGCAGACATCAAGACCACTTTTAAGTGGTTCACCACTATTACGAAATGCAGTGAACAAAAATATTATTAATACAGTAGGTATAGGGTGAAAAAAAGAATGCCGCTGTTGAGCCGATGCAGGGCTAATGTTGGGCCAATGAAGTATCCAACATGTCGATCGGATGAGCAAAACTTCATCGGCCCGATGCAGTTGGCCGAAGTCGGCCCGATGCTGGCTTGCTCCATGGTGGGTGAGGAGCTCGGATGACGAACCAATATACCAGTACTCATGGATTACGAAACCCCTAACAAAAAAAACAAAAACAAACGTCAACTGGAAAATGATGATCAGCATCGACCCTCTATACAAATTGATCACTGGCCACGTTTTTTGATTATCGAGACACTTTAAATCCCTTTGCAATTTCAAAAGGCATCTCTGGCATTGCAGGTGAGGTGAAAGATATCAAACGTTTGCGATCAGGTTCACTGTCGATTGAATGTAGCAGAAAACAACAAGCTACCAACCTGTTATCAAGTGATGTGTTTGTCGGAGTCCCGGTATTAGTTTCTGCCCACAGAACACTGAATACAAGCAAAGGTATAGTTCGAGACCGTGGGCGTCTTCTAGGACACATGACTGAGGAGTATCTTTCGTCAAACGTTTCACAACACGGAAAAATAATGAGACTGTGCAAACCAACACATATCTGTTTTCATTTTCAGCTCCAACACCTCCAAAGTCGATCTAAGCAGGTTACTGCAATCTGAATGTTGACTTATATATTCCAAACCCTCTGTGCTGCTTTAAGTGTCAAAAGTACGGACATGGTGTTAATACTTGCACATTGTCTGTTACATGTGCTCACTGTGCCGAGAATACACATGTAACCGAAGATTGTGACAGTATTCACAAAACAATGTGCAAACTGTCGAGGAAATCGTTCATCCTTTTCGAAAGAATGTCCCATTTGGAAATTGCAAATGGAAATTATCAAAATAAAATTTTCCAGGAACGTCAGTTTTGCTGAAGCAAGACAGATTGTACAATCTACTGAGCACACTGAAACGTATGCCTCTGTCACAAAGACATCTGAAACCTTATCAAAACGAACAACTACGCCAGTACTAACTTCGTCAAGCTGTCAGACTGACCTGACATGAGTAAATTCAGATATTCCTAAGTCTATCTCTCCTGATCTTCCACAGTCTATCTCAGAACAGTCTACTCAGACAGATACAGCACAGTCTACACAAAACGCCATATCTCCGTCAACTACAAATCCTTCACAGTCTGACAGAAACGATAAACAAACTGTAAAATCGAAATTCAAGACAAGGCCAGGGACGTCGAAATCAAATCGAGCACAAAGCGTCAGATAATAAAATGGTTTAACAAGTTTCGATCACATCCATCCCAGATACATAGCTTTTCGCCCTCTGAAAAAGCTCGGGGTAGATACCCAATCAACATTGGAATCCTTCGTTAAAAATGCTACACTAAATAAACAACATGCTGTATCAATTTTCTTTGATCTCGAGAAAGCTTATGATACGACGTGGAAGCATTGCATTTTGAAGAATTTACATGATTTTGGGTTGAGAGGCGGTTTGCCTCTTTTTATATCAGAGTTTTCAAAAGACAGGCAATTTCAAGTCCGAGTGGGTTCTACCCTGTCTGATCAGGTTGTCCCTCAAGGCAGTATTTTGTCTGTCACTTTCTTTAGCATTAAAATCAACAGTTTATTCAAGGTTTTAAATGATTCACTTTTCTGGATGATCTCCTGTCGTGGTAAAAATATGCATATTATTGAAAGGCAACTGCAGTTGTGTTTAAACAAAATAAATAAATGGTGTCTTGAAAACGGCTTTAAATTTTCTAAATCCAAAACTAATTGTATACACTTTTGTAGAAAATATAAGCCACATAAGGACCCTGAACTATCTTTAAATGGCACTCCCATCTAGGTTGTAAAGGAGGCCAAGTTCTTGGGATTAATTTTCGATTCTCATTTAACCTTTTTACCGCACATTAAATCCCTTAAAGCTAAACGCCTGAAGGTACTAGATTTGTTGAAAATTGTTTCCAACTCAAAGTGGGGAGAGGATCAAACTATCCACTTACACCTATATCGATCACTGGTGCGTTCGAAACTCGATTATGGCTCCATCGTATATGGTGGAGCCTGCAAAAACAACCTTAAACTTCTTGATTCTGTCCACCACCAAGGCCTGAGACTTTGTCTTCGGTCGTTCAGAACCTCACGTATTGACACTCTCTATGCTGAGGCCGATGAACCATCTCTTACTCAACGTCGTATAAATTGTCTTTACAATGCATTATTAAATTATATTCTAATGAATCTAATCCTGCATATAACTGTGTGTTTAATCCACTTTATGAGAATTTATACAAGAAGTCTTCTCTTGTTCCACCTCTAGGGCACAGAATTAAACCCTTTCTTTCTTCGGCCGGCATTAAGCTGGAAAACATAGCTCCCTCCCGTCTTCTTTCTTCTCCTCCTTGGCAGTTGGTTAGGCCACAAGTTGACCTAACATTAACTTCATTTAAAATATCAGAAACTAATGAATTACAATATAAACAAATATATAATCATTTAAAAAGTAAATATAGCAATTACAAACCCTTATTTACAGATGATTCCAAGGACGGTGGTGCGGTAGCTTGTGCCACTGTCATTGGTTCCAGAACAATATCTTCTAGAATTCCAGGTAAGAGCTCTATTTTTACAGCTGAAGCTATCGCCATACTAACAGCTCTTAAATATATAAGAAGACGCCCTAAACATAAACAGTATATAATCTATTCCGACTCTCTTTCTTGCCTTCAGGCTATTAAAAATATTTCTTGTAAACTTCCACTTTTAATAGCAATTATTGAATTGTATAATAATCTTGCTACTGGCCAATACGACATCGTCTTCTGTTGGTTACCAAGCCATGTAGGCATATCTGGTAACACAATGGCCGATCTTGCTGCCAAGGCAGCACTCAACAAATCTGTGACACCACTTCTTATTCCATACACTGATTACAAAGCTAGCATTAGAACTTACATCCGTGATCTGATGCAGAAGAAGTGGGACACCCAAGTAGGTATAAATAAATTGCGTGAACAAAAACCGTATATTGGTTGCACCTACTTGGGTCGTCAGTCCAGATTTGAAGAGGTTATTTTACGACGATGTCGTATTGGCCATACACGATATACTCATGTATACTTGTTAAAAGGTGAGGATCCTCCGTTTTGTATCCCTTGTGATGAGAGAGTCACGGTCAAACATATCCTGTTTGACTGTGTTGAATTCCGTCACAAGGGATATATATTTCAATGTAAAAACAATTAAGGATCTTTTTAACACTGTTAATTCTCATTTAATCGTTGGTTTTTTAAAGGAAATTCATTTCTTGGTTGAATTCTGAGTAGCATGTGCTGTAAATAGATGTATTTTAATGATTGGTAGTTTATATTTGGTAACTAGAATTGGCTCTACCCTCAAAGGGGGTTCAAGTATTGTAAAATTATTGTCCTCCTGAGAGGGTACCTGAGTCCAAAAACATTCAAAGTAAATTTAAATCTACCAGGTTTTTAATCGTAGTATTCTTGTTGTTTTAATTTTGGTTAGCATTTTGTACACTCGCCAGCAGCTGAAGGGATGATGTAAATCCAGCTAGGGTCCATGTAGGTAGGAAACGAACTGTAAGTCCCCATGGTCAATAGTATGGTGATCTGTTGTTAGCGATCTATAGCCTGGTTTTTTTATATTGTACTGTCTAAATAGTGACATTAGTTTTAACTTTTCATGCTAGTTTAAATTGAAATTGTGATATTCTAGTTGTTTTACTGTCCTTCGTTGACAGATTTTTACAATATGCATATATTTCATTTAAGTGTTGATTTCAGTGTTCTCGTCACGATATGGCTGAGATATTGCCGATGTGACGTTAAATATTAACTCACTCACTCACTCACTCACTATACATTCAAACCCACATAGTTCAGCATGCAATTACAGCCTTCATTCTGTTCCTATCTAGTGCCGTATTTTATCAGAGCCATCCTAGCAAGTTAACATTGTCATTTAGCTGTGTTATTGTCTTCTTTGTAAAGCCCAAAATGTACATTCCGACATCTTTAGGTATAGCATTACAGTATTACAGGTATTCCACGTTATTGATAAACTCCGTATATATCGAAACCGCTCGTTCTCCATAGTATCATCAGTCGGAACACATTACCGTAGTCACCCAAATAATTCATGATAAAACAGATTAACATTACTCTAGCTGAAACTGTACCTTCTCCCCTGTAGTTACACATATTACTTACTTATGTCACGTACCGTATTGTATTGATAAAACATTTGCTAACATTGTAGTTAGAGTGCGTCTGGCAATACCGGAGTTAAATGGCTTATGTCCAATCTGAGCACTACATGCCGTTTACCGTATTTGCTCAATGCATGTATTTTGATAGCTGAAAACTACTGACATGAATCTTGAGGTTTTACCGTAGTGAATGCATCAAGCGCGACCTACGAGGGGATGTCAGTAAGCTTTGAGCCTTGCATAGAAAAACACAAAATATTGATATGAACCACATTTATTTTTCAACATAGTCCCCTTGTGAGTCAAGACAGTTGTTCCATCTTTTCTGCCAGTCGCTGGTGCCATGTCTGTAGAAGGCGCCATTTTGGTCCTCAAACGAAGCCTCAGTAGCAGCAATAAGCTCATTATCATCCTGAAATCTACGACCACGCAAGTGTTTCTTGAGATGTGGGAACAGATGATAATCACTTGGTGCCAGGTTTGTAGAGTAGGGGGGATGCGGCAAGATTTCGTACCCGCATTCCTGGACAGCAGCGGCTGCAACGCGAGAGGTGTGTACTGGAGCATTGTCTTGATGTAGAAGAATATCACGTCTGATCTTGCCCCAGCGCTTCTCCTTCATTGACTGTCTCACTTAGCGCACTTAGTTAGCGGAACATTCCCCATTCATTGTTCTTCCTTTTGGTAAGTATTCTATGTGGATGACGCCTTTGCTATCCCAGAAGACTGTCGCCATTACCTTCTGGACTGATCTGGGTGAGTGTGTGAGTTAATATTTAACGTCACATCGGCAATATTGCAGCCACATCGTGACGAGAATGATTAATTATAAAAAATACAAATGAATTGATAGCATATACATTGTAAAACCCTGTCAACGAAGGACAGTAAAACTACCTAGAATATCACAGAGTAGAAGGTAGAACTAGTGAAGAGACCTACAACAATGTACCTATAGAGGACAGTACAATATAAAAATGCGCTATAGGCTGCCAACAACTGAAGGGACATCACCATACTAAGGACCATGCATATGGGGACTTACAGTACCTTAGCTACCTGCAGGGACCCTAGTTGGATTTACATCATCCCCTCTGCCGTTAGCAATTTAGACACATCTAACCAAAAATTAAAAATACACATATACTACGATTAAAGACGGCGAAAAGTTTAAATTTACTGTGAATGTTTTGGACTTACGTACCCTCTCAGGAGGACAACAATGTTACGGTACTTCAACCCCCTTTGAGGGTACAGTGAGTGAGTGAGTTAATACTTAACGTCACATCGGCAATATCTCAGCCATATCGTGACGAGAACATTCAACAATGAAAAAGAGCATATATAAATCGTAAAAACCCGTCAACGAAGGACAGTAAAACAACTAGAATATCACAATTTCAATTTCAATTAGCATGGAAAGTTAAAACTAATAGCACTATTTAGACAATACAATATAAAAACAGACTATAGATCGCCAACAACAGAAGGTAGATCACCAAACTAGGAACCATGGGGACTTACAGTACCTTTGCTACCTGCATGGTCCCTAGTTGGATTTACACCATCCCTTCAGCTGCTGGCGATTGTATGTAAAGTTAGCCGAAAAGTTTGAGGGTACAGCCACCAACGATTCAAGTTACTAATTCAAACTACCAATCATTAAAATGCATCTATTTACACAACATAATTTTCAAAATTCCACCAAAAAATCAATTTCTTTTAAAAAACCAATAATTAAATGACAACTAACAGTGCTAAAAAGGTCCTTGATTGTTTTGACATTGAAAAGTTTATCCCTTGTGATGGAGAATTCAACACAGCGAAGCAGAATATGCTTGACCGTGACTCTCTCATCACAAGGGATACAAAACGGAGGATCCTCACCTTTTAGAAGGTATGCATGAGTGTATCTTGTATGGCCAATACGACATCGTCGCAAAATGACTTCTTCAAATCTGGACTGACAACCCAAGTATGTATAACCAATGTAGGGTTTTATTTCATGTAGTTTATTTATACCTACTTGGGTGTCCCACTTCTTCTGCATCAGATCACGAGTGTAAGCTCTAATGCTAGCTTTGTAGTCAGAATAAGAAATACGAAGTGGTGTCACAGATTTGTTAAGTGCTGCCTTAGCAGCAAGATCGGCCATTGCGTTACCGGAAATGCCAACGTGGCTGGGTAACCAACAGAAGACGATGTCGTATTGGCCAGTAGCAAGATCATTATATAATTCAATAATTTCTATTAAAAGTGGATGTTTACAAGAAATATTTTTAACAGCCTGAAGGCAAGAAAGAGAGTCGGAATAGATTATATATTGTTTATGTTTATGGCGTCTTTGAATATATTTAAGAGCTGTTAATATGGCGTTAGCCTCAGCGGTAAAAATAGAACTGTTGTCTGGTAATCTAGAAGATATTGTTCTGGATCCAATGACAGTGGCACAAGCTACTGCGCCACCGTCCTTGGACCCATCTGTAAATAAGGATTTATAACTGCTATATTTATGTTTCAATTCATTATATTCTTGTTTATACTGTAATTCATTAGTTTCTGATTTTTAAATGTAGTCAGTGTTAGGTCCACTTGGGGCCTAACCAACTGCCAAGGAGGAGAAGAAAGAAGACGGGAAGGAGCTATATTTTCCAGCTCAATGCCGGCAGCAGCAAGAAATGGTTTAATTCTTAAACCAAGAGGCGGTACAAGCGAAGATTTCATATCGTATAAGTCCTCACACAGAGGACTGAAAACACAGTTATATGCAGGGTTTGACTCACTGGAATATAATTTTGTTACATACTGTAAAGCTAATTTGATATGTCGCTGCTCAAGAGATGGCTCATCAGCCTCAACGTACAGGCTGTCAACAGGTGAAGTTCGAAAGGAGCCCAGACAAAGTCTTAGACCTTGATGGTGAACAGAATCTAAAAGTTTCAGGTTGCTTTTACAGGCTCCACCATATACAATGGAGGCATAATCAAGTTTTGATCGGATCAGTGATCGATAAAGTTGCAGGAGGGTAGCTTGGTCCCCTCCCCATTTAGAATTTGAAACGACTTTCAACAAGTCAAGTGCCTTCAGGCATTTAGTTTTGAGGGATTTGATATGTGGTAGAAACGTTAAATGTGAGTCAAAAATTAATCCCAAAAACTTGGCCTCCTTTACAACTTTTATGGGAGTGCCATCTAGAGATAGTTCTGGGTCCTTATGTGGCTTATATGTTCTGCAAAAATGTATACAATTAGTTTTGGACTTCGAAAATTTGAAGCCTTTTTCAAGACACCATTTATTTATTTTGTTTAAACACTACTGCAGTTGCCGTTCAATAGTATGCATAGTTTTACCTCGGCAAGAAATATTAAAATCATCCACGAAAAGCGATCCATCAATTGAATCGTTTAAAACTTTTGATAAACTGTTGATCTTGATGCTAAAAAGAGTGACAGATAAAATACTGCCTTGTGGAACACCCTGATCCTGACTGTAATGATCAGACAGGGTAGAACCCACACGGACCTGGAATTGTCTGTCATTTAAAAAGTTGGCAATAAATTGAGGCAAACGACCTCGCAAACCAAAGTCATGTAAATCCCTCAAAATACCATGTTTCCAGGTTGTGTCATATGCTTTTTCAAGATCAAAAAGATAGACACAGCATGTTGTTTATTAATTAGTGCGGTTTTAACAAATGATTCTAAACGCACTAAGTGATCGACAGTACTTCTGTTTTTACGGAAACCACACTGCATATCTGTGATAAGATTATTTGTTTCCAAGTACCAAACAAGTCGATTATTTATCATGCGTTCCATGGTCTTGCAAACACAGCTAGTTAGTGAAATAGGTCGATAATTGGACGGATCCGTATGATCACGTCCAGGTTTAGGTATTGGTACTACTATGGCGTCACGCCATGACGGAGGAAAGTTACCAGATGTCCAAATATCATAAAAAATATTGAGAAGCGTTTCTAGGCAGGATTCCGGTAAGTGCTTCAGGAGTTGATAATGTATGTTATCAGCTCCAGTAGCAGTGTCATGAGCTTGATCAAGAGCAGTATGGAGTTCATGAATAGAAAACGTTTCATTATAATCTTCACCATTATCAGAATTGAAATTAATAGTTTTCTTTTCTTCTTGTTTTTGATATTGCTGGAATTGTGGTACATAATTAGAAGAGGAAGAGTGCTTAGCAAGGGTTTCACCTAGTTTATTAGCAATATCTGATTTATCAGTAAGCAATTGATCTCCATGTTTAAGATGATGGACAGTAGATTTAGTACCTTTACCTTTGATTTTCTGGACCATGTTCCATACCTTGGACATGGGTGTCCGAGAATTTTTTTTGGACACATAATTTTGCCAAGATTGGCGTTTGTTTTGTTTAAAAGTACGCCGTGCTTTAGCATTTAAAATTTTACATTTATTTAAATTATGCACCATAGGATGGCGACGGAAATAATGTTCAGCTTTCTTCCTTGCCTTCCTAGCTTGTTTGCACTCATCGTTGAACCATGGTTTTCTTATGTGTGGAACTACAGAGGAATTTGGTATACACGCATCAGCTATGGAATTCAATTCATCAGAAAAAGTTTTAATAGCATCGGGAACGTCAATAAAACGTTCGGGTTTAAGTTTTTCAGCACACAGTGTTTCATATAAAGCCCAGTTAGCCTTTTTAAAATTCCGCCTTGATGATGGAGGAACATCAGATGGAGTTACAGCTTTTAATATAGTAGGAAAATGGTCACTTCCACACAGGTCATCGTGGACTGACCATTCGAATTCATTTAATAGTTCGGAATTTGTCAATGACAAGTCGAGAGCAGAATACCCAGAGTGGGTTGTGCCCATTTAAATCTCCCATTATAATACAGGACTTCGGGAGCTGGTCATATAGAGCTTGAAGATCAGTTTTGGCAAACGTTGAAGACGGCGAAATATAGAGAGAGCACAGTGTAAATGCTACATGTAAAGTAATTCTCACTGCAACAGCCTGCATATTAGTATTAAGTCATACAGGGCTTTGAATAACGTTTTGTCTGACTAGAATGGATGATCCACCAGTGGCTCTATCACCCGGAGGTGAAAAACAATGATATGTATTAAAATGACGAAGGTCAAATGTATCTGTTTGTTTTAAATATGTCTCTTGGAAACATAACGCTGAAGGTGTAAAATCTTCGACTATTAGCTGTAATTCATGTAAATTAGACCTCAGTCCTCTGCAGTTCCACTGTACAATATTATTGGAATAAACTATCTTTTGGGGGGATTTATTGGGGATCTACCCCGCACTCTTTTGGGGGGCGACAAGCTATGTGCCCTTGTTTGGATGTTTTCGGAAACATCCATATCTTCCAAGGATCCGAACTTATCAAAAAGTTGGATTTTGTTACAAGACCCCTTTGAGGCTCTTCCACTTTTACCCTTTTGTGAAGATTCACATCTAGATTTAAGCTTGTTTTTCTCAGTTTCTTTCACATTGGATTGAGA
The DNA here is from genome assembly GCF_037392515.1 of Haliotis asinina. NCBI lineage: Eukaryota > Metazoa > Mollusca > Gastropoda > Lepetellida > Haliotidae > Haliotis > Haliotis asinina. The sequence continues at coordinate 51,507,500 of NC_090292.1, forward strand.
CGTCCGTTTTGCATTTGTCTGAGATAATTTCTCCTGTGTACAAGGTACATCCTGAACACCCATGGGCTCCGGAAGTACGTCAACAGTTTGAGTGGATGATTCAGGTAGCAAAGTCTGAGGAGTGTCAGTATTAATCCATGTTAAGTTGGTTTGACAGCAAACAGAAGACTTGATTATATTCACGGTTGGCGAAGGCGATGTTCGGGTAACAGAAGCATAAGTTTCTGTTAAGTCTGATCTTTGGACAAGGTTTTTTGCATCTGCAAAGCTAATGTTTTGAGTATATTTGATTTTGTTGATTTCCATGTTCCGTTTCCAAACTGGACAGTCTTTTGAGAAAGACGAGTGACTTCTGGCGCAGTTAACGCATTTCTTAAAGTTGTTGGTACAATCTTCTGTTGTATGTGTCTGCTCACCACAGTGAGCACACGTGACAAACAATGTACAACTATTCACTCCATGTCCAAATGTTTGGCACTTAAAACACCTTAATGGGTCAGGAACATAGGTATCAACAGCGATGTTACAGTATCCAGCTTTCACAGATTTTGGAGCAGTTGGCGAGGAAAAAGAAAACAAGTATGTATTTGTTGGAACAGTTTCTTTATTTTTCCGGGTTGTAAACCTTTTGACATGCATGACACCTTGATCTTTCATCTCTGTCCCAATATCTAATTCTGTCATGTCCGCAAACAACTGATCACGATCTCGAATTATGCCTTTGCTAGTGTTGAGCGTCCGGTGAGCTGAGACTGATACAGGAATTCCTACCAACATTTCAGTTGTCATCAGGTTTGTAGCTTGCTGTCGTTTACTACATTCAATGAGAAGAGCTCCTGAACGCAAGCGTCTAACATTTTTGACATCACCCGCAATGCCTTGAATAGTCTTCGATACTGCAAACGGGTTCAACTTTAGTGGTGTCTTATCATGAGTCTCGATCACTATAAAGCGTGGCCAGTAGTCAATTGATTGGGTCGGTCTGTGTTCATTATCATCTTCATCAGGGTCCAGTGGACGTTTTGCTTTTTTAATGGGGGTTTCGTAAGCCATAGTTGGTTTTAAATGGTTCATCATCCGAGCTCCCCACCCACCACGGAGTATCACAAGGACAATGCTAAAGCAAGCGGGCCTCCAGCTTGCAGCACCAAGGATACCCGGATGATATACTCCAGTAGAAAAATCAAAAGATTAATATTTCCACCAGATTGGCCCATGAGCCACCGCCTTCTGGGCATAGGACTCTAGGCAAAAACATATATAAAATGATGAATTTCAAATTACAATCTCCAAAGAGCCAAGCATAAAAAATGAAATTACCAGTTTCATAAATTTTGAGCATGAAATAGTTGTAGCTCAGGGCTTGGCGTGACCAGCCGATTGATAGAACTGGGCCAGTTCTACCACCCGTCTAGGTGAAGTAAGGGCCAAAGTGGTGTGTTGAGCAATAGGAACATTGGTCCTGCTCCCATTGCCCTCAACCACCAGGATCGCCTCCTCCACCGACAAAGGGCCGCAACCCACGGCAAACGGGTTGGTGGACCAAATATCCCCCCGGGTCCACTACGGGGGTGTCGGCGAGCTCTTGGCGTTACCCAGCACCCACCACGAGGAGGTGGCTCGCCACGGGTGCATTTGAGGGTACAGCCACCAACAATTCAAGTTACTAATCTAAACTACCAATAAATAAAATGCAACTATCTACAGAACATAATAATAATCAGAATTCATTCACGAAATCAATTTCTTTTAAAAATCCACTAATTAAATGAGCACTAACTGTGTTAAAAGGATCTGAAATTGTTTTTACATTAAAATATTTATCCCTTGTGATGGAGAATTCAACACAGTCAAGCAGGATATGCTTGTCCCTGGTTCTCTCATCACAAGGGATGCAAAATGGAGGATCCTCACCTTTAAGCAAATATTTATGGGTATATATTGTGTGGCCAATACGACATCGTCGTAAAATAACCTCTTAAAATCTGGACTGACGACCCAAGCAGGTGCAACCAATATGCAGTTTTATTTCATGTAATTTATTTATACCTACTTGGGTGTCCCACTTTTTCTGCATCAGGTCACGGACATACGTTCTAATGCTAGCTTTGTAATCTGAGTATGGAATATGAAGTGGTGTCATAGATTTGTTGAGTGCTGCCTTGGCAGCAAGATCAGCCATCATGTTACCAGAAATGCCTACATGGCTGGGTAACCAACAAAAGACGATGTCATATTGGCCAGTAGCCAGATTATTATACAATTCAATAATATCAATTAAAAGTGGATGTTTACATGATAAATTTTTAATCGCCTGAAGACAAGAAAGAGAGTCTGAACAGATTATATATGGTTTACGTTTAGGATGTTTTTTGAATATGTTTAACAGCTGCTAATGTGGTGTTAGCTTCAGGAGTGGAAATAGAGCGATTATTCGGTAATCTAGAAAATATTGTTCAAGCTACTGTGCCACCATCCTTGGACCCATCTGTGTAAACAAAGATTTGTAATTGCTATATTTACTTTTTAATTGATTATATTCCTGTTTATATTGTAATTCGTTAGTTTCTGACTTTTTAAATGAAGTTAATGTTAGGTCAACTTGTGGCCTAACCAACTGCCAAGGGGGAGAGGAAAGAAGACGGAAAGGAGCTATATTGTTCAGCTCAATACCAGCAGCAGCAATCAACGGCTTTATTCGGGACGGGAATGAGCTATGTTTTAAGGCTCAATGCCAGCCAAAGAAAGAAAGGGTTTAATTCTGTGTCCGGTGGAACAAGATAAGACTTTTTGTTGTACAAGTCCTTGTAGAGAGGATTGAAAACACAGTTATATTCAGGGTTAGATACATTAGAGTATAGCTTTGTTATATATTGTAAAGATAATTTTATACGGCGTTGTGTAAGGGATGGTTCATCGGCTTCAACATATAGACTGTCAATAGGAGAAGTTCTGAAGGATTCAAGACAAAGTCTTAGACCTTGATGGTGAACAGAATCTAATAATTTTAAGGTTGCTGTTGCAGGCTTCACCATATACGATGGAGTCATAATCAAGTTTATAACGGACAAGTGATCGATATAGATGGAAGAGGGTAACTTGATCACCTCCCCATTAGAATTTGATATCACTTTCAAGAAATCAAGTGCTTTTAGGCATTTAGTTTTCAGAGATTTAATATGGGCCAGAAACGTTAGGTGTGAGTCAAATATTAATCCCAAAAACTTGACCTCCAATGGGAGTGCCATATAGAGATAGTTCAGGGTCTTTATGTGGTTTGTATTTACGACAAAAATGTATGCAATTAGTTTTCGATTTAGAAAATTTAAAGTCGTTTTCAAAACACTGTTTTTCTATTTTCTTCAAACACAGCTGCCGTTGCCGTTCAATAGTATGCATATTTTTACCTCGGCAAGAAATACTAAAAACATCCACAAATAACGGTCCATCAATTGAATCGTTTAAAACTTTGGATAAACTATTTATCTTTATACTAAAAAGTGTGACTGACAACATACTGCCTTGTGGAACACCCTGATCTTGATTGTAATGATCAGACAGGGTAGAACTCACTCGGACTTGAAATTGTCTGTTATTTAAAAATTTGTCTATGAATTCAGGCAAATGACCTCGCGAACCGAAATCATGTAAATCCCTCAAAATTCCATATTTCCAGGTTGTGTCATATGCCCTCTCCAGATCAAGAGAGATAGACACAGCATGTTGTTTATTAATCAGCGCGTTTTTCACAAATGATTCTAAACGTACTAAGTGATCGACAGTACTTCTGCTTTTCCAGAAACCACACTGTATATCTGTTATAAACAAGTCGATTATTTATGATGCGTTCCATGGTCTTGCATACAAAGCTAGTTAATGAAATGGGACGATAATTGGATGGATCCGTATGATCATGTCCAGGTTTAGGTATTCTGGTAAGTGTTTCAAGAGTTGATAATGTATGTCCCAAGACAGACTGCGGAAGACCAGGACAGACAGACTGAGGAACATCTGAATTTACCCACGCTAGGTCAGTCCGACATGAGCCTGACGAAGCGCAGCTGCTCCCTCCGACAAGGCCTTAGATGCTTTTGCGACAGAGGCATATGTTTCAGTGTGCCCAGTAGTTTGTACAATCTCTCTTGCTTCAGCAAAACTGTCGTTCCTGGAAAATTTAATTTTGTCAATGTCCATCTGCCTTTCCCAAATGGGACATTCTTTCGAAAAGGGTGACTGATTTCCTGAAATCAGGAATGATTTCCTGCTGACCTTTTGTGAACACCGTCACAATCCTCGGTCACATGTGTATTCTCAGCACAGTGAGCACATGCAACAGACAGCGTGCAAGCATTAACACCATGTCCGTACTTTTGACACCCAAAGCTGCACAGAGGATTTGTAATATATAAGTCAACACTGAGACTGCAGCAACCCCCCCTGACAGACTGTGGAGGTGTTGGAGCTGAAAATGAAAACAGACATGTTTTGGCTCCGACAGTCTCACCATTTCTCCGTGCCGCGAAACGCTTGACGAAAGATACTCCTCGATCTTTCATCGCGGACATTATATCGAGCTCAGTCATGTCTGCCAGAAGACGCCCACGCTCTTGAACCATACCTTTGCTTGTATTCAGTGTTCTGTGGGCAGAAACTAATACCGGGACTCCGACAAACACACCAGTTGACAACAGGTTGGTATCTTGTTGCCTTCTGCTACATTCAATAAGCAGTGAACCTCATCGCAAACGTTTGACATCTTTCACCTCACGTGCAACGCCAGAGATGCCCTCCGAAACCTCAAAGGGATTTCATTTCAAAGGAGTCTTGTCAAGTGTCTCAACATTTAAAACACGCGGCCAGCGATCGATTTGCATAGAGGGTCGACGCTGATTGTCATTTTCTAGCTGACTCCTGGTTTTTCTGTCAGGGGCTCGGCAATCCATGACCACTGGCACATTGGCCCGTTATCCCAGTTCCCCACCCACCACGGAGTATCACAAAGACAATGCCAAATGAAGCGGGCCCCCAGCTTGCACCACCAAGGATACTCGGATGATATACTCAAGCAAAAGAATGAAAAGATTGATAATTCCACCAGATTGGCCCATGAGCCACCGCCTTCTGGCATAGGACTCTAGGCAAAGTTCAGAACAACATATTTCAAATTACAAATGTTTTACACAATAATGCCAAGACCAAAGTACACCAATTCCAAATGATATTTGTGCAATGATAACTACAAGTATAATCCATGCACAGTGCTTGGCATGACCAGCCGATTGGTTGAACCGGGCCCATTTAACATCCCGTCTAGGTGAAGTCAGGGCCGAAGTGGTGTATTAGGCAATAGGAACATAGTTGCAGGCCCCCATTGCTCTCAACCACCAGGAACCCTTCCTCCACCGAGACAGGGCCGCAGCCCACGGCAAACGGGTTGGTGGACGAAATATCCCCCCGGGCCCACGACGGGGGTGAACGGCTCTCAGCGATACCCAGCAACTGATCTGGAGGTATCGCTTTTTGGTCCTGGGAGAAGTGAGATGTTTCCATTCCATGGATTCTTGTTTGCTCTAAGGATCATAGTGGTGGATCCACGTTTCATCACAGGTTACTAGCCTAAAGTGAAAATCTACTGGATTCTTGTTGCATCTGGTTAGCATGGAATTGCTTATGGTGACCCTTGTTTGCTTCACTTCATCTGTAAGCATTCTTGGCAGCCATCTTGCGCACACCTTAGACATGACGAGATGTTCATGAAGAATTGTCTCGATGGATCCGTGTGAAATGCCTGTGGTCTCCTCTAACTCGTGGAGTGTGATTCGACGATTTTCCAACACAAGTCTATGCACTCTGTCAATGTTTTCCTGACTAGTGCTTGTTCTTGGGCGACCTGGACGGTCTCATCTTCAAGACTCTCTCTACCATGCGTAAATTTATTAACCCATCGTTTGATGGTAGCAGATGAAGGAGAAGACTTCGTATAAACTGCTGAAGTCCTTTCTTCAACGTTCTTCGCCGAGTTTCCTTCAAGAATTAAAAACTTAATTACTGCTCTATACTCAATTTTATTCATTTTCACTGCCGTGAGGGGGTCTCTTTCTGTCAATGTGAGCTGTTCAATAACTTCTGAGAGTAGGATACCAAAACTTATATATCACATCAGCTACATCCCAAGGTTCAATGCCGTACCAAGGGTTCTGACACCTGAGTATGAAAAATGCTCAAGGTTCCAAACGTATTGACATCCCCTCGTACCATAACAGACATTAATCCAAACCGTAGTTAATGCAATATGCACTACATACCGTAATTATCGTGAACCCATTACCATAGTTAGAACATTAGACGCTACACCCCTAATAGTCATAAATCATTACAGTAGGTATCACGTTATCCGCAAGATTAGGTTATGTTGTATTATTTATATTATGTTTCTGTAAGCAGTTACCATACATACTCTGTTATACCACACACTGCTTAAATTACTTGACGTATACTGAAAGTGTATTAGAATATTGATTATTATGAATATTATTTGTGTGTCATTATTATGTATGAATTGGTGTATTGTGAATGTCATCTCAGACACTTGCTTGAATAAACCCAAGGAACTCACAGCTCTCTCTTTTCTTGTTGCAAAGTTCGCTCCCAATAGCTAATTCCCCAAATCGAGGCTTGACAGCCCCTTTAGCCCGGTAAAGTTAAAGGTTGCCCTAAACTAAGGCACGAACAAACTGTCTTAAATTGATCACTTAACCATGAATGTTGTTTTGTTTTCGTTTGTAGCATATGAAGGTAGCTGAGTTAGCCTCAGCAAAGCTGATGCCACCCTGACACATGCAAAGACTGCCGCGGCAGTAAAACAACTATATCCGTTACAATGCTTGTGATTTAGAGGGTACACATTAAACCGTAAAGCACACTGCCCGCGCCCTGTTCACGCATAAGGTACACACTTGGCATTGTTACGAGTGTGTATTTGTTACGAGTGTGTATTTGTTACGAGTGTGTATTTGTTACGAGTGTGTATTTTCGGAATAATTTGTTACTAATTAAATAATAGTTATTATGGGTCACATTTCCTGCAGAGAATTATGTAAGAGGCACGCCTGTAAGGCAGTACTTTGGAGTTATCTGCCCTTGGCTTTCTATTTGTTTACTTTCGGGAGATTATTCTGCAGCTTTCCACGTTAGTCCTATGTGCTCGAACTTTCAGGAAATGACTGAATTTATATATAAATGCTAGTTGTCATGTTGAACACGGACACGGACACGGACACGGACACACATTACCGGAGTAAACATTACCAATCCCTGCCAACGCTTGATCTTCATAGCTCACCATCAACCTGCTCACGGTGTTATATTCTGCATAACTGTTTCCCTCTCGCACTAAGACTTTGGTGAGATTGCTATATATTTTGTGACCCATTGCCTTAGACTTTGTCTCATTTGTATTGCATTTGACATCGGCATTGTGAAATTGACTTGTGACGTTTGTGGAGCTTGCTCTCTTTTAATAATACAATGTAACAGCATGCAATAAGTGACCGAAAATGGTGTGCATTGTCATGCAATGACATGGTATCACATGACTTCTTTACGTCTAGGTCAAGTATTGTTGGTGCAAGTGTTTACGTCAACTGTGGGGCATGTTTAAGCATGGTCATGCATTACCACACTCACTTCACACACATGTGAAGCAGTCGTGGCATTATTTGGTCCCGCCATGTCCGGCTTGACGCCAGGCTGTGAAACTAGCAGGTATCAGCACCAACTTCATGCATTGCTGTGGACCTACAAGATGCTGAACACAAGAGAATAGTCTTCTAATGCAGGAAAGAACAAGTGTCTATTCACAAGGAGAGACTACAGACATCATCATATATTTCTGCGCCTTGTTCCTGGAAATTGTGGAGAAGATAGCCCCTCATCTTGAGAAGAAGCCCACACTTACGAGAGAACTGCTGGAGGTGGGACCCAAGCTGTCAATCAATTTTCACTTCCAAACCAACGGGTTATTCTTATGCAAGTCAGTGCAGCTTCAGAAGTTAGTATAATCTGCAAGTTCTTCCTAGAGGTGTGCAAAACCATCATTAAGGTCCTCAAGGGCCATTGTGGACACAAAATTCGTACAAGTGACAGGGTGGTTGTAAACTCATATACACACTGGTGACTGGGTATTCATGTCAAACAGTCTTGCAAGAACGTTTGTCTTACATATCCTTTTGTCGCTCACATGGTGTGACATCTCACTTGATGAGGGGCTCATGCTTCGAAATCAGTTACTGATTTCCTAGCTGCCAAAGGCATCCAGGTTTTACCATGGCCCGGTAATTCACCGGATATGAATCCCATTGAGACAGTCTGGGACATCGTCGGTAAGAACGTCACCAGAGACTCTCCAACATCAGGTGATGGGCTGTGGACATTAGTCCCAAAACACTGGTATAGTTTACCAAAATCTACCTTGTACAAGCTGTACCGTATTATGCCAAAAAGATCAAGGGCTGTAGTCACTACAAAAGGTGGGGCAACATGTTACTGATTATATTTCATAAATATATCGTTATTACCAACCTCTCGTTCATATTTTTCTTTAAACGCATGTTTACTCCGTTATATCTGACGAGTCCACAGTCTTATGGGACGAAACTGTTAGGTGTTTCTGTGGAGCATAAGTTATAATATTGAATATAAAGACGTATTTATCTTTGGCCTCATACCATATCGCATTGCTGGCGTTTGTCTGAGTTATGAGTTTACCTGGGAAATATGGTTTAACTCATAACTACATTTGGTTAACTCTGGTCTCAGATACGAACTGGTGAAGAGGCACCTTTGTTAGTCGAAGATGAAGTTCCCTTGATAAAAGATGATTTGAAATGACAGCGGAAATCGCAGCTCTCTATGGCTAATGTCTCTCTTGTATGTAATGCGAACATAGGACAATTTATTGTATAATAAATTGTTCTGAAATTAGACAAAACGTCTCCAAAGTGCATATGTATTGAAGAACCAGCCGTTACTTGGCAACTGCAGTCAGTATGTATGGAACTGGGAATCATATTCATGTAGGGTTAATCATTAGACCACTTACGCCGTCTGTCTCTGATGTAAAGTGAACTCCCGTATTTACCTTTAGTCTCAGATCTTAGTCTTTTTCGCCACCATTTGTATCAGGTCTAAGATGGACGTGAAACAACGGATAATGTGGACTTGTGTAGCATATTCGGAAAACATAAATGATGAGAAAGAATGCCATGACTAATACACACACAGATAATAGATGAACAGTTGAATCATGAATCATATTAGGTGAGTACATGAGCGATCATATTAAAAATACTGGATATTACCTTCTACGCAAGCCTCTTTTCCAGATCGAGTCTTCAAATATCGTTGACCTAAGTTGCACATACCAGATGGAACCTCGAAAAGGGAGAAAGAAGAATCAGGTAATGTTGTCCTCTCTACTTCATCTAATAATATAATTTTGAATATATACGAATATTATTATGACCCATCTTACCCTTCTAGTGATTTGATTGACATTACAGGTACTACTTTTATCACCAACGCCATCCATCATTTTCATTCGGAGGTTATCACACCTTCTGATAGCATGTAAAACGAGAACACTTCTGTGGAATTCAATACAATTTATTTGTGTGTGTGTGTGAGAGAGAGAGAGAGAGAGAGGGGTGGGTGGGGTGGGGTGGAGAGAGTGTGTGTGTGTTGTTACTAGCATTATTTGTAATCCTATAATAACTGAAGGTTCTGTAATAAAAGCGGAAATATAACAATCCAAGTAAGTAAACGAATACATCGTATTAGGTGTCTATCGTGATATTGTAAATATGGCGTCGCCCGCAAACGTTAACAAAGGGTCTTGTACTATTACAAATAGTACGTCCAGCTTCCCACAAGCGTATACTTATATCAGTATAGTAGGCATAGATCTACATATCTTCTTTATATGTATATGGATATCAGTGTATGTTTTAAGAACCCAGAACATATTTTATTCAGCAATTCAATCCCTGTGCAAATTAAATCTAATGATTTTGTTAAAAAGTACGGACAACTGGTTGAAACAGTTTTGAAATATTATCGGGCTAATGAATACCTTCAGTGTTCATGTTGTCCGGATTGCACGGGGAGTTTCTAACACTAAACACGTAAAGATGAGCGGTGCTCTTGTATCGCGATCACTGTCAGTGTCAGTGTCAGTCAAAGCCATTTGGGTCCTCCCGCACAAAACAAGTGCCAAGCCTCCCGTGGTTTCTCATGTAGGGACAAAAGCACTTCGCAGAGTCTAAACACAATAGACTTGAAATCGTCTTCATTCAAGGCAGGGTGTTTTCAGGCCCACGTTTTAGTGGAGTTGTTAACAGAAACATTGAATCTCGACAAGTGAAATTTCCAAGTCGAGATCAGAAGGCTTCACTGACATCCAAAGCCAAGCGTTGCAGTATTATATATACAGTAACATTAAGCTCAACTCTTTGAGACTTACATTTCCCTGTTATTCACATTCGGCTTCTGCTGTTGTGTGTTCTGCTCCTTATTAAATGCTACATATTAACTTCATGATTGTCAACACTTCTCAACTTGACGACTACAGTAGCCCGACACTGATGGCTGGCTGACGTTCAGGCGAGATTTAGGTCACGCTGCTCATTTTAAATGTTTACACTTCACAAATATTTTGATGAATTTCATTGCTGCACTTGAAAACAAATTCTCAAATGAAAAGAATTAAATTAGGATTCTAACTTGATTCTAACCCTGAATCTGATTATTTTCTTGAAGAGTTATAGGAAACACAGTCCTTCTACACAGCAGACGTTTTCCTGGAGTGAAGTGGTTGACATTCCAATCACCAGTATGATGTATTAATCTGCGTTGTATCATTATATAGAGGAAGCAAAATCTTGCTTTATTTTAACGATATTTTCACTTTTTAGAATGTGGGTAATAAATAGTATACAAAGCTCGTTCCCCTGTCATATCAAGTTTAGGTCTTTCGTGAATGTCCTTTGTTTATGTCCCAACTGAGATTGTTAGTGACTGTACCCTCAAAAGGGGTTGAAGTATTGTAAAATTATTGTCCTCCTCAAAGGGTATGTAAGTCCCAAAATATTCGATGTAAATTGAAGTGTACCAGGTTTTTAATCGTAGTTAATTCATGTTATTTTAATTTTGGCTAGCATTTTGTACATTATCCAGCGGCTGAAGGGATGGTGTAAATCCAGCTTGGGTCCATGCAGGTAGCAAAGGTACTGTAAGTCCCCATGGTCCCAAATATGGTGATCTACCTTCAGTCGTTGGCATCTATAGCCCGTGTTTTATATTATGTTGTCTGCTTTAATTACTAGAACGTTTTACTTTTCCATGGTAGTTTTATGCCCATATCTGTGATACCCTAGTATTTTTACTGTCCATCGTGACCGGTTTCATTCTTCAGAATGGTTTCATTTTTCTCATACAAATTGTTTTCGTCACGATATGGCTGAGATATTGCCGATGTGACGTTAGATTTAACTCACTCACTCACTCGTTTATGTCCCTCGTGTGTAACAGAGGTCGCTCGATGTCGGCCACCGTGAGGGGCATCTGCTACCCAAATCCGCTGGCGATATCTCTCCCAGAGCCGTGAAATGGTGCTTTGGTGAACATTCATACCTCGGGCACCTTGAGACTGGTCAGCTTCAAGGAGACCAATGGTGATATGACGGCAGATTCACTTTAGATGTGTCAATTTTGCGTTCGTCAACAATATTCCAAATACAGTGAATAATTGACAGACAACGATCAATCTTTTATACCCGCTATTGAAACTATCTGATCCCGAATTTTCACGTGCATTGCGTTGTATATTCTGTAACACTACTCGCCGAAATTAAGAATCATGCCTTTGAATACGGGCTTTTCTATGGATGGTGCGTTTTGTTGTAGTGTTTGAAAACATGAGCACCATAGGACTCATCCACAGAGCAAATCTTTTGTAAAATGAATCACGTTTTAATTCTTGAAATGTCAGTTTTCACGATGCGGTGTATGTGTGTGTGTAGGGTGTGTACATAATAATTACAAATAAAAACAAGATGTACTGTAAGCAAATATGTCTGATTTGAGTGAGTTCAGTTGTATAGGGGGTAGAAAATTTGGCCTAACAATGGGTACTAGTTATATACCCCTTCTTGATTTTTTCACATACATTTCCGAAGGTGTATACAAACAGGATATTTAAAACAAGAAGTTTGTTAAAGCAGTTTAACTTTTTTGATGATTTGACTTTCTTCAAATACCCAGATAGATTTAGCCGATACATCTGATAATGGCCAGACCAACCTCTCCCTTCCATCCCTTTTTCATCCTGAGTAAGATATATGTGTTTCATGTCTCGATGTATTCAGAAACTGTTTTGCATCTCCACCAAATTTTGAACATGGGGCGTTTGGTCGGGAATAAGTTTAACAAAGACAAAATTATTTCCATAATGTTTTTGATTTTCATTTGTTGTAATCCTTATTCTGATTTAAAGATAAGCAAATTTCTATGATGATGTGGTAGGTTTCAGGTTTTGGAATAAAAAAATGACTGACAGGCCGGTAAGAAAATTTGAAGAGTCGGACGGCCAATGTAAAAGAAACAAAAACAAAAGAATAACATTCACACAACATTACAAATGATGCCCAAATAATTCCAACATGCATCAGGAACTACATGTTTGATACATGTGTTTACTGAGTACCCATTTAGGACTAGCCTTTGGAAGCATTTACTTACGTGTGAGTGGCTCCATGCAAGATTGACATGTCCCTCCTTTTTCTCGATCGTTGATTCATCTATTGATAAACGACAGGTTAAAGTCTCAGCATCGTATTCAATATTCACACATTGACCATGTTCTGCACATTTAAGTTGGCACAGCTTGATACCAATGTTATTGATAACATAGCCGTCCATCTTCTTAGGTGTAGACTGCTTCGTGCTTCCTGTTGAAATGACAAACATCAGCAGAACCGTTAATGTCAGGAGTAGTTTCACACGGTCGCTCACATACCTCGGTGCCATGTCCGAGAGCTATTGAAATCACCACTCGTGAGATGATGCACGGCTACCAGGATGTTCAGAATCACGGTGAATGCAAAGACTAATTTCACCAATGTCTGGAGGCTATCACCAAGTAGATAATGAACCCAAAGTTATGAACGCATACGTCTACAGACTACCACCTCAAACACAGTGAGCAAAAAATTGAACACCTATCTCTAGAGTCTAAACAGTCAGACAGTCAGTACAAGAAACCTGGCTTGAAGTATACGGCAAACACAAGAACACAGAAGGCTGCAGCGATTGTCATGAATATGCAGAGAGTACGTGTCAATTGTTCGTCTCAGCCAAAGGGCTTCACAACACCTGATTGGTCACACAACACGGTATCGATGTGCTGCACAACGAGATATCAACATAATGACATCATTTGTTTCAGAAGGGTTCCCCAAAAAGAACAGTAATAGCATGTCAAACTTGGTCTCGCCAGGATAATGCCAACGGATATTTTCGGTATCTGTTGGGGTCATACACATATGAGTGAAAATTGTTGTCGTGTAATAATGGATGGGACTGATTACGACTTCACCAGCACCGAAACGCAGGCGTCTTGCAATCATTGACTCAGACAGCATCCAGGAAAATCTCGAATGAACTGTTTTACCCTTTGTCAGTTGACAACTGTGCTTGCAAAATGCCCCGCGAACATTATATTTATTGTTCAAAAGTTTAACTGAAATTTCCCCAAATTCCACACGAGTTTTTTTGTCATTTTTCAAACTAAGTTCATATTTGTTGACAACAATACGATGACTGGGAACTATATGACGTAACTCAGTCAAATGAGTGATCAGTAGAAAACTGCGTCACCGAGCTTGTGACGTCACGTATTACTACGCACATATTTGTGGCGTCATAGATATGCGGCCTTATCTCAGGAAATTTACTTTCATGATCTGTATCCAAATCTGTTTTAAATTTTAAAGTAAGAATGTCATTGAGTGTTTTGTGATAGTTAATATCCTGCATTGGGAATAAACATTGTATTTAGCGAGTCAAGGCAATATTCCCGAATATGTTCCCGTAGCTGGATGTAGATATGCAGCTGCATCACCATTAAAAATACATAAATTATTATCTGAAATGAATTTTTCAGTAATTTTCCCTTTAGGATTTGTGTTTATACCTGCCCAGAGCGGGTTGTGGCCATTTAGGTCACACATGATTATAAATGACTTTGGAAGCTGATCACAGAGATTTTGAAGATCCGATTGTTGAATGCTAGAAAAGGGAGGTATGTATAAACTGCGTAGTGTCAACGCAATATGCATGGTTAGGTGAACAGCAACAGCTTGAAGATTTGTATTAGTGGGGCAGGGCTATGTATTATGCCCTGGCATACCAAAACGGATGCACCTCCTGTTGCTTTATCTCCTGGAGGAGAGAAAGAGTGATAATTGCTGTATTGTCTTAAATCAAAAGTATCTGTATTTGTAAGATAGGACTCTTGAGGACATAATGCTGACGGTTTTAAGTCCTGTAGTACTAAATGGATCTCGTTGAAGTTATTCCTCAGTCCTCTGCAATTCCATTGTATGAGATTTCGATTTTGACTCATGGGGGTTTGATTGGGGATCTCTCCCGCGGACGTGTTGAGGAAGAACCCATATCTTTGTTCTGTGAAGATGGAGATACCTCCATTTCAAGGGGTTCGAACGAGTTATGAACTTGCACAGTGACATGCTCTTCAATAGATATAGGTTTCCCTCCAGAGGAGGGGATTTTAGAAGAGTTTATATGGTTAAGGCGTTTTCGCTGTGCTTTTGACATTTCAGTATGTTCCGCAACATCAACATTTGTTTCTGTAGACTCAGGTTCTGACTGACTCAAAGTTTGAGAAGCAGACAGCTGAGTCGCTGACAGTTGGCGATATTTCAGATCGAATCTGGCTTCTAACTTGCTTTTTAGCTTCAATAAAGGAAATATTACTCTGATGTTTCAACTTGAGGATTTTTTATTGTGTCTGTCACTTGGGGTAAGATTTTGGTGACCATACATGATTACCGCCGCGATTTGCACATTACGACCTTTATTGCAGGTAGGATCATGGAGATCTTCATGGCACCGGTGACAACGTTGTGCATTACGACTGGATGCAGAACCGTGTCCAAACTTTTTACAGTTATAACACCGGAGTAGATCTGGGATATATAGCTCCACTCCGATAACCAGCTTTTATGGATTTAGGCACAGGCACTTAACGCAAATGTAAACATGTAGGTGTTGCTTGGTTAAGTGGTACCATTCTGTTTCTTCACAGAAAAGCGCTTGACTGAAGTAACATTTTTGACTTTTCAGTTCAGAAACTATTTCCTCTTCAGACACGTCCGCAAAGAACCGATCTCTGTCTCTAACAATGCCTCTGCGAGAATTCAGTGTTTTGTGTGGCGAGAAGACAACATTAATACTTGCAAGTTGTGCTGTTGTAGCAAACTGATTGACTGCTGCTGACGCAAACACTCCACAAGAAGTAAACCCCCACGGAGACGTGACACATTCTTTACTTCTCCACATATAGACTGAATTGTTTTTGATATCACAACGGATTGAGTTGAAGTGGTTCTCCATTTGTAGATGCAATGACTATAAACCTAGACCAAGTTTCTTGTTGCAGTGAGACTGGAACCTTCATGACTTGAAAGATGATCAGCCTCTAGACGTCTCTTTTTGTCATTTCTGTTTGAACCAGAATTTGTAAGAGATATGAAGGATATAGTAAAGTTA
Organism: Haliotis asinina; assembly: GCF_037392515.1. Classification (NCBI taxonomy): domain Eukaryota; kingdom Metazoa; phylum Mollusca; class Gastropoda; order Lepetellida; family Haliotidae; genus Haliotis; species Haliotis asinina. The sequence goes on from NC_090292.1 coordinate 51,523,346, forward strand.
AACACCACTGCTCCCCACCCGCCAGCGAGTGACAACAAGGACAGTGTTTCATTGCAGCGGATATCCGGCATGCAAACACTAGGGATACAGCGGTGTTATATTCCGATAAATACAACATAAATAGCTATATTTGTCTACCGCATATAATGTTATGCTGGTTCAACTTTAACAAAACCTAGGAGAATTACAGAATTGCAACGAATGTAGAGGTCAACATCACCGGATTGGATGAACCACCGCTTTCTGGCATAGGCCTCTAGGCAATTTAATATGTGCATAATCTTTACATTTCAAATCAAAAGAACCAATGTCCGATAAGTTAAATGTGCAAAAATAAATTCTATGAACAAGGTATGGCGTGACCAGCCGATTGATAGAACTGGGCCTGTTCTACCACCTGTCTAGGTAAAGTCAGGGCCGAAGTGGTGTGTTATGCAACAGGAACACGGTTCCAGGCCCCTTTTGCTCGGAACCACCAGGATCCCTTCCTCCACCGACACAGGGCCGCAACCCACGGCAAACGGGTTGGTGGACCAAATACCCGAACCCCGGGTCCACAACGGGGGTGAATGGCTCCTAGCTTTACCCAGCACGCACCACGAGGAGGTGGCCGTTCACGGGTGCCAAATTAGGACAAGATAGTCAAAGATACAAATTTATAACTAGTAACTAAATCGTAAATACTTTAATTAAAAAAACCCCAATGTAACATAAAGCTGGGGTGTAGATCGCTAAGAACTTCCAGTGAGTTTCAATACCACAAATGGGACGTTAATTGTGCAAATGGACCGTCGCTAAAACACGATCCTGTCGTGAACGACACATGCTCAGCCACTTGTCGCCAACTACACAAGATGCCTTTTAGATTTCAAATAGTTCTTGACAACATCTACAATATAAATATTTAAAGAGGAATTCGTGAAAGCGTTTCCAGTGAACACATTTATGTCAATTTACACATCAACACAAACGTCAAAATGCTAATTTTGATTAATTACGGACGAACGTCATATAGCTGAAATGTTGCTGAGTACAGCATTATGATCTGTTTCTGTGCATTATATTTCAAAAAGTTATTGATTGACAACATCTACAATTTGAATATTTACAGAGGAACACAGTTATGTCACTTTACACAACATAACAGAATACAATGTGAATTTTCTAATGATGTATTGCATTTTTCAAACAGCGCATTAACGGCGTAAGTAGTGTATTGATTCATATGCATTAACCCTGCATGAATATGATTCCCAGTTCCATACATACTGATTGCAGTTGCCAAGTAACGGCTGGTTCTTCAATACAGGTGCAGTTGAGACGGGTTATGTGTCATTGTTTGATAACTTGTAACGTCGTATGAGACCAGACCCGTAAAGATTCCGGTTAGAACTGATCTTCAGTAATCGATGCTTGTCTCCATCCTTTAAAATACGAGTTAGAACTGATCTTCATTAACCCATGATTATCTCCCCGTAAAGAACCTGGTTAGAAGTGATCTTCAGTAGCCCCTGCATAAGTGGCGACTAATGGTATCGGCAGGTCAGGTTCGCTGATAAATGCCATTGGTTCCCAGTTGCGCTGATCGGTGTCGATTAATTATGGACCCACGCCAGATAGCTGGTATATTGCTGGTTACAGCGTGACACTAACCTCACTCACTCACTCACTCACTCACTCACGGATGGTGAGGTGATCAGAAGAAATGTTGATCAGTGGTGAAAGATATTACTGACTTGTTGTGGATAGCTCTGGGGTGTTCGAAATAGAAACGCACTAGTCGAAGGGGCGGGGCTAAGGAGCTGCCTGCTGGGATATTTTAGTGGTCAGATATATCTGTAGTTCAGAAATTTATGTTGTTGGTCCCTTGATTTTGTAAGGTAATGATATGTGTCTGGTACAGTCTTTGTCACTATACGGATAACTAAATGTTCTACGGTGCCGTTACCTTAGAAGGACCATGTCCAGGTGATCTAAGATTAAGGCACCCATGAAGAGCCACCTCCTCTTGGTGGGTGCTGGGTAATGCTAAGTGCTCTTCTCCCGTGTGGACCCGGGATAGAATGTGTCCACAGCACCCCATTGCTTGTCGTAAGAGGCGACTAAATTGGGCAACCTGTTGGCCGTGGGTTGCGTCCCGTGTCGGTGGAGGACGGGAACCTGGTGGTTGAGGGCATTTGGGCTTTTAACTACTTTCCATTTGCCTAACACACCACTTTGGCCCTTACTTCACCTAGACGGGTGGTTGAATTGGCCCGATTCAACCAATCGGCTGGTCATGCCAAGCCCTGTGCATGAATTATATATATATGTCATTGCACAAATTTTATTTGGACTTTTAATTTCGGTCTTGGCTGAATTATTCATCGACTTTTCTGGTTTTGGAATGTATTTGAAGTTCTGAATTTTGCCTAGAGTCTTATGCCCAGAAGGCGGTGGCTCATGGGCCAATCTGGTGGATTAATTCTTTGTAATTCTTCTTCTGGAGTATATCATCCGGGTATCCTTGGTGCTGTAAGCTGGAGGCCCGCTTGCTTTAGCATTGTCCTTGGGATACTCCGTGGTGGGTGGGGAGCTCGGATGATGAACCATATTACACTAACTATGGCGTATGAAACCCCAACCAAAAAAAAACAAAACGTCCACTTGATATTGACCCTGTTGATACTGACCATAGACCGTCTGCATCGATTGAATATTGGCCGCGTTTAGTTGTTATTGAGACTCCTGAGAAGACACCGTTAAAGTTGAACCCCTTTGCTGTATCCAAGGGTATTCAAGGTGTTGCAGGAGAGGTGAGAAACATTAGACGCTTGCGTTCGGGTGCCCTGCTAGTCGAATGCGGGAAAAAGCAACAAGCAACGAACCTGATGAACATGAAATCTTTCGTGGGCATTCCCGTCACGGTCTCTGCTCACAAGACCTTGAATACTAGTAAAGGTATCATCAGAGATCGTGATCGATTGTTTGCTGATATGTCCGAAATTGACATAGGATCAGAAATGAAAGATCAAGGTGTGCTTCATGTGAAGCGCTTTTCAACCCGAAAAAACAATGAAACATTCCAAACTAATACCTATCTGTTTACTTTTTCATGTCCAAATGCTCCTAAATCAGTGAAGGCAGGCTATTGTAACATACAAGTTGATACCTACATCCCCAACCCGCTCAGGTGTTTTAAATGCCAGAAATATGGACATGGCGTGAATACTTGCACATTGTCTGTTGTGTGTGCTCACTGTGGTGAGAAGACACACACAACAGAAGATTGTGACAGTGATTATAAAAAATGCACCAATTGCTCAGGCGACCATTCTTCATTTTCTAAGCAATGTCCTATTTGGAAAGAGCTAATGGAAATCAATAAAATCAAATTTACTCAAAATATCTCTTTTTCCGAGGCCAAAAAACTGGTAAAGATATCTGATCTTCCACAAACTTATGCTACATTAGCAAAAACATCATCGGGATCTAAATCTAACACTACATCAACCACAGGCTGCAAAACTACCTTGACTTGGGTAAATTGCGATTCTCCACAGCTTTTGTACCCTGCTATATCATCACAGACTGAGGAATCACTTCCTAGTACCTCAAAGTCTTCTTCTGATCACAAATCATCATCTCAGTCAAACTCAAAGTCTCAATCCACAGCTGATAGTCAACAAACTGCGAAAAATAAACCGAAGCCAAAGCCTGACGCTTCAAAACAACAAAGTGGCAGAGCTCCTAAAGGGTCACAGAACAAAATTCAATTGTTCAATAAATACGGGTCTCTTGAAGACATGGACGTTTCTGAAAACGTCCATTCTAGGGCACATAGCTTGTCGCCCTCCAAAAGAGTGCGGGGTAGATCCCCAATAAATCCCCCTAAAAGATAGTTTATTCCAATAATATTGTACAGTGGAACTGCAGACGATTAAGGACTAATTTACATGAATTACAGCTATTAGTCCAAGATTTTATACCTTCAGCGATATGTCTCCAAGAGACATATTTAAAACAAACAGATACATTTAATTTTCGTCAGTTTAATACATATCATTGTTTTGCACCTCCGGGTGATAGGGCCACTGGCGGATCATCCATTCTAGTGAAACAAAACGTTATTCAAAGCCCTGTTTCACTTAATACTAATATGCAGGCTGTTGCAGTGAGAATTACGTTACATGTAGCGTTTACGCTATGCTCTCTTTATATTTCTCCGTCTTCGACGTTTGCTAAAACTGATCTTCAAGCTCTATATGATCAGCTCCCGAAGCCCTGTATTATAATGGGAGATTTAAATGGGCACAACCCACTCTGGGGTAGTGTAACTACAAACACTAAAGGGAAATTGTTGGAGGACTTTTGTTCTGATAATGATTTATGTATTTATAATGATGGTTCCAACACATATTTACACCCTGGTACAGGGACCTATTCTGCTCTTGACTTGTCACTGACAACTTCCGAACTACTAAATGAATTCGAATGGTCAGTCCAGGATGACCTCTGTGGAAGTGACCATTTTCCTACTATGTTAAAAGCTGTAACTCCAACCGATGTTCCTCCATCATCAAGATGAAATTTTAAAAAGGCTAACTGGGCTTTGTATGAAACAATGTGTGCTGAAAAACTTAAACCTGAACGTTTTATTGACGTTGCCGATGCTATTAAATGCTTTTCGGATGAACTGAATTCCATAGCTGATGAGTGTATACCAAAGTCCTCTGTAGTTCCACACATAAGAAAACCATGGTTCAACGATGAGTGCAAACAAGCTAGGAAGGCAAGGAAAAAAGCAGAACATTATTTCCGTCGCCATCCTATGGTGCATAATTTAAATAAATGTAAAATTTTAAATGCTAAAGCACGGCGTACTTTTAAACAGAACAAACGCCAATCTTGGCAAAATTATGTATCTAAAATAAATTCTCGGACACCCATGTCCAAGGTATGGAACATGGTCCAGAAAATCAAAGGTAAAGGTACTAAATCTACTGTCCATCATCTTAAACATGAAGATCAATTACTTACTGATAAATCAGATATCGCAAATAAACTGGGCGAAACCCTTGCTAAACACTCTTCCTCTTCTAATTATGTACCAAAATTCCAGCAATATCAAAAACAAGAAGAAAAGAAAACTATTAATTTCAATTCTGATAATGGTGAAGATTATAATGAAACGTTTTCTATTCATGAACTCAATACTGCTCTTGATCAAGCTCATGACACTGCTACTGGAGCTGATAACATACATTATCAACTCCTGAAGCACTTACCGGAATCCTGCTTAGAAACTCTTCTCAATATTTTTGATGATATTTGGACATTGGGCAACTTTCCTCCGTCATGGCGTGACGCCATAGTAGTACCAATACCTAAACCTGGACGTGATCATACGGATCCGTCCAATTATCGACCTATTTCACTAACTAGCTGTGTTTGCAAGACCATGGAACGCATGATAAATAATCGACTTGTTTGGTACTTGGAAACAAATAATCTTATCACAGATATACAGTGTGGTTTCCGTAAAAACAGAAGTACTGGCGATCACTTAGTGCGTTTAGAATCATTTGTGAAAAACGCACTAATTAATAAACAACATGCTGTGTCTATCTTTTTTGATCTTGAAAAAGCATATGACACAACCTGGAAACAAGGTATTTTGAGGGATTTACATGACTTTGGTTTGCGAGGTCGTTTGCCTCAATTTATTGCCAACTTTTTAAATGACAGAGAATTCCAGGTCCGTGTGGGTTCTACCCTGTCTGATCATTACAGTCAGGATCAGGGTGTTCCACAAGGCAGTATTTTATCTGTCACTCTTTTTAGCATCAAGATCAACAGTTTATCAAAAGTTTTAAATGATTCAATTGATGGATCGCTTTCGTGGATGATTTTAATCTTTCTTGCCGAGGTAAAAATATGCATACTATTGAACGGCAACTGCAGTTGTGTTTAAACAAAATAAATAAATGGTGTCTTGAAAACGGCTTCAAATTTTCGAAGTCCAAAACTAATTGTATACATTTTTGCAGAACATATAAGCCACATAAGGACGCTGAACTATCTCTAGATGGCACTCCCATCAAAGTTGTAAAGGAGGCCAAGTTCTTGGGATTAATTTTTGACTCACATTTTACGTTTCTACCACATATCAAATCCCTCAAAACTAAATGCCTGAAGGCACTTGACTTGTTGAAAGTCGTTTCAAATTCTAAATGGGGAGGGGACCAAGCTACCCTCCTGCAACTTTATCGATCACTGATCCGGTCAAAACTTCATTATGGCTCCATTGTCTATGGTGGAGCCTGTAAAAGCAACCTGAAACTTTTAGATTCTGTTCACCATCAAGGTCTAAGACTTTGTCTTGGCTCCTTTCGAACTTCACCTGTTGACAGCCTGTACGTTGAGGCTGATGAGCCATCTCTTGAGCAGCGACGTATCAAATTAGCTTTACAGTATGTAACAAAATTATATTCCAGTGAGGGAAACCCTGCATATAACTGTGTTTTCAGTCCTCTGTGTGAGGACTTATACAATATGAAATCTTCGCTTGTACCGCCTCTTGGTTTAAGAATTAAACCATTTCTTGCTGCTGCCGGCATTGAGCTGGAAAATATAGCTCCTTCCCGTCTTCTCTCTTCTCCTCCTTGGCAGTTGGTTAGGCCCCAAGTGGACCTAACACTGACCACATTAAAAAAATCAGAAACTAATGAATTACAGTATAAACAAGAATATAATGAATTGAAACATAAATATAGCAGTTATAAATCCTTATTTACAGATGGGTCCAAGGACGGTGGTGCAGTAGCTTGTGCCACTGTCATTGGATCCAGAACAATATCTTCTAGATTACCAGACAACAGTTCTATTTTTACCGCTGAGGCTAACGCCATATTAACAGCTCTTAAATATATTCAAAGACGCCATAAACATAAACAATACATAATCTATTCCGACTCTCTTTCTTGCCTTCAGGCTATTAAAAATCTTTCTTGTAAACATCCACTTTTAATAGAAATTATTGAATTATATAATGATCTTGCTACTGGCCAATACGACATCGTCTTCTGTTGGTTACCCAGCCACGTTGGCATTTCTGGTAACGCAATGGCCGATCTTGCTGCTAAGGCAGCACTTAACAAATCTGTGACACCACTTCGTATTCCTTCTTCTGACTACAAAGCTAGCATTAGAGCTTACACTCGTGATCTGATGCAGAAGAAGTGGGACACCCAAGTAGGTATAAATAAACTACATGAAATAAAACCCTACATTGGTTATACATACTTGGGTTGTCAGTGCAGATTTGAAGAAGTCATTTTGCGACGATGTCGTATTGGCCATACAAGATACACTCATGCATACCTTTTAAAAGGTGAGGTATCCCTTGTGATGAGAGAGTCACGGTCAAGCATATTCTGCTTGACTGTGTTGAATTCTCCATCACAAGGGATAATTTTTTCAATGTCAAAACTATCAAGGACCTTTTTAGCACTGTTAGTTGTCATTTAATCATTGGTTTTTTAAAAGAAATTGATTTTTTGGTGGAATTTTGAAAATTATGTTGTGTAAATAGATGCATTTTAATGATTGGTAGTTTGAATTAGTAACTTGAATCGTTGGTGGCTGTACCCTCAAAGGGGGTTGAAGTATTGTAAAATTATTGTCCTCCTGAGAGGGTACGTAAGTCCACAAACATTCACAGTAAATTTAAGTCTACCAGGATTGTAATCGTAGCATTCATGTTCTTTTCATTTAGGCTAACTTTTCATACAATCGCCAGCAGCTGAAGGGATGGTGTAAATCCAACTAGGGACCATGCAGGTAGCAAAGGTACTGTAAGTCCCCATGGTTCCTAGTGTGGTGATCTACCTTCTGTTGTTGGCGATCTATAGTCTGTTTTTATATTGTATTGTCTAAATAGTGCTATTAGTTTTAACTTTCCATGCTAGTTTTAATTGAAATTGTGATATTCTAGCTGTTTTACTGTCCTTCGTTGACGGGTTTTTATGATTTATATATGCTCTTTTTCATTGTTGAATTTCTCGTCACGATATGGCTGAGATATTGCCGATGTGACGTTAAGTATTAACTCACTCACTCACAGCCCAACTGTATATGCGCCTAAAAGAGCAGTAGAATTGGGTATGGCAAATAAAGATATGAATAGTATCATAAGGGAATGAACCAGTCAAAGTGTAGATTAATGACCAAATCTACATCTAGCTCAGTCACTTAAGGGTGAAGTGTGAGTGAGTGAGTGAATTAATATTTAACGTCACATCGGCAATATTTCAGCCATATCGTGACGAGAACATTTTGATACTGAATGAAACACGTATACATTATAAACACCTGCTGTCAAAGAACAGTAAAAAAACTAGAATATGACAGTTACAATTAAAACTAATGTGGAGAGTAAAAACAAATAGAACTATTTGGACAATACAATATAGAATACGGGCTGTAAGATCTCCAACAACTGAAAGTAGATCACCATACTAGGGACCATGAGGACCTACAGTACTTTTACTACCTGCATGGACCCCAGGTGGATTTACACCATCACCTCAAGTATTAATCTAGACGACCAATGATAAAATATGTATTGTAAACCAAAAGTCACTGTGTCCTGTAATCTGATTGGTTGAAAAACATGATGAAATGGTATTAGATTCTGCAAGACTATTTACTGCGTACTGACACGTAGAAACCTCGCAAACAATTGTTTTGGTGCGTCATCAACAGTGGTGACGTCATTCAAATCATATTGTGAAGTAAAGTTAGAATGACGTCACAAATGAGCAACTCCAGATGCTACCATGGGAACCAGTTGAAACGGCCAGCTGATGACACTTCACTGCTGTACTCGTTCTCGATGTAAACCCTTTGGTTTACTTTTGACGCCGTCGGTTCCAAATGCATTCCCGTGCTTCAAATACTCAATAACACCCGGAAATTGGCCAACACATGATGTTTATCTCCTAATTAATTCTGATAACAAATCTAATTCCTTAAAAAATGCAATAATTAAGTGAGAGCTGGTATTAGTAAAATGATCCTTCAGAGTTTGTGAATTAAAATACTGATCCCTTGTAATGGAATACTCACCACAGTCAAGCAGGATATGCTTGACAGTGATTCTTTCATCACAAGGGATGCAGAACGGAGGATCCTCACCTTTCAAAAGGTATTCATGAGTATATCTCGCATGGCCAATACGACATCGCTGCAAAACGACCTCATCAAATCTGGACTGACAACCCATGTGGCTATACCCAATATATGGTTTAATAGCATTAATTTTTTTTACACCTACTTGGGTGTCCCACTTCTTCTGCATCAGATCACGGATATACGATCTAATGGTAGCTTTATAATCAGTGTGGGGAATACGAAGTGGTGTCACAGATTTGTTGAGTGCTGCCTTAGCAGCAAGATCGGCCAATGCGTTACCAGAAATGCCTACGTGGCTGGGTAACAAACAGAACACAGTGTCGTACTGGCCAGTAGCAAGATTATTATACAATTCAATAATTTCAACTAAGAATGGATGTTTACAAGAAATATATTTAACAGCCTTGTTTATACTGCAATTCATTCGTTTCTGATTTTTTAAATGTAGTTAATGTTAGGTCCACTTGGGGTCTAACCAATTTCCAATATTCCAGCTGAATGCCGACTGAAGAAAGAAATAGTTTAATTCTAAAACCAAGAGGTGGAACAAGAGAAGATTTCTTTTTGTATAAATCCTCATACAGAGGACTGAAAACAATTAAAAGTGGATGTTTACAACAAATATATTTAACAGCCTTGTTTATATTGGAATTTATTAGTTTCTGATTTTTTAAATGTAGTTAATGTTAGGTCCACTTGGGGCCTAACCAATTGCCATTGTTCCAGCTGAATGCCGACTGAAGAAAGAAATAGTTTAATTCTTAAACCAAGAGGTGGAACATGAGAAGATTTCTTTTTGTATAAATCCTTATACAGAGGACTGAAAACACAGTTATATGCAGGGTTTCCCTCACAGGAATACAAGTTTGTTACATACTGTAAAGCTAAAGTTTATACGTCGCTGCTCAAGAGATGGTTCATCAACCTCAACGTGCAGGCTGTCAACAGGTGAAGTGCGAAAGGAGCCAAGACAAAGTCTTAGACGGTGAACAGAATCTAAAAGTTTTAGGTTGCTTTTACAGGCTCCACCATATACAATGGAGCCATAATGAAGTTTTGACCGGATCAGTGATCGATAAATTTGCAGGAGGGAAGCTTGATCCCTTCCCCACTTAGATTTTCAAACGACTTTCACCAAGTCAAGTGCCTTCAGGAAATTCGTTTTGAGGGATTTGATATGTGGCAGAAACGTAAAATGTGAGTCAAAAATGATTTTATAACTTTTATGGGAGATCCGGCACCCGTGGCGAGCCACCTCCTCGTGGTGGGTGCTGGGTAACGCCAAGAGCTCGCCGACACCCCCGTAGTGGACCCGGGGGGATATTTGGTCCACCAACCCGTTTGCCGTGGGTTGCGGCCCTGTGTCGGTGGAGGAAGGGATCCTGGTGGTTGAGAGCATGGGAGCAGGACTATTGCTCCTATTGCTCAACACACCACTTTGGCCCTGACTTCACCTAGACGGGTGGTTGAATGGGCCCGGTTCAACCAATCGGCTGGTCATGCTAAGCCCTGTACATGTAAATGTTGTTCACAAATTTGAGAAAATATGTAATTTTTTGTCTTGGCTTCATGATGATTCATTTGTATTTCGATTGTACAATTCAAATTTCGTAACTTGCCTAGAGTCCTATGTCCAGAAGGCAGTGGCTCATGGGCCAATCAAGTGGAATAAATACTTTTGTGTTATTCTGCTTGAGTATACCATCCGGGTATCCTTGGTGCTGCAGGCAGGAAACCCGCCTGCTTTTAGCATTGTCCTTGTGATACTCCGTGGCGGGTGGGGAGCTCGGATGATGAAACAATATAAACTTACCATGGCTTACGAAACTCCCCTAAAAAACAAAACAAAACGTCCTCTTGATACTACTGATCCTGATGTTGAAGACCAAGGACTGTCCACATCCATTGACTACTGGCCACGGTTTATTGTAATTGAGACCACTGACAACACTCCGTTAAAGCTGAACCCTTTTGCGGTATCAAAAGGCATACAGGGCATTGCAGGTGATGTTAGAAACGTTAGACGTTTACGAACAGGTTCTTTGCTTGTTGAGTGTAATAGGAGGCAACAGGCAACCAATCTCCTTTCAACAAAATCATTTGTAGGCATTCCAGTGTCAGTCTCTCCTCACCGTACTCTTAACACTAGTAAGGGTATTGTGAGAGACCGTGATAGACTATTTGCGGATATGCTGGAAATTGACATCGCTGCAGAGATGAAGGACCAAGGTGTGTTATTTGTGAAACGTTTCACAACCCGAAGAAACAACCAGATCCAACAAACCAACACCTATTTATTTTCATTTTCCACTCCAACGGCTCCAAAATCAATAAAGGCCGGCTACTGTCACATCAAAGTGGAAACGTTTATTCCTAATCCACTCAGATGTTTCAAGTGTCAAAAGTATGGTCACGGTGTAAATTCCTGCACATTGTCTGTTGTGTGTGCTCACTGCGGTGAGAAGACCCACACAACAGAAGATTGTGACAGTAATTACAAGAAATGCACCAATTGTTCAGGAGACCATTCGTCTTTCTCAAAAGAGTGTCCGATTTGGAAGTACCAGATGGAAATAAACAAACTAAAATTTACTCAAAATATCAGCTTTGCCGAAGCGAAACAACTTGTTCAAAGATGCGATCCACAAGAAACATATGCTTCTAAAACAAAACCATCATCTGAACCATCCTCTAAGGCTTCTACGTCTTCTTCAGCTGCTCAAACAAACTTGACTTGGGTGCACACTGATTCCCCAGAGGTTTTTTCACCCGCTATTTTTACTCAGACCGCTGAGCTACTTCCTCGCATGTCGCAAAGTCAATCAGGGCCAGCTTCGGATTCATCATCACAGCCACCTGCAAGGTCTCAATCTTTGTCAAATGTCCAACAAATTCCTAAAGGAAAAACTAAACCTATGCCTGATTCTTCAAAAAAGCAAAGTGGCAGAGCCCCAAAAGGGTCTGAAAACAGAATTAAGCTTTATAATAAATACGGATCACTTGAGGACATGGACGTGTCCGAAAACGTCCAATCAAGGGCACACAGCTTGTCTCCCTCAAAAAAAGTACGGGGTAGATCCCCAATCAACCCGCCCAAACGATAATCCATTGCAAAAATATTGTACAGTGGAACTGTAGAGGCCTAAGGACCAATTTCAACGAGTTACAGCTACTTGTCCAGGATTTTGCACCATCCGCTTTCTGTCTCCAGGAAACCTATCTGAAGGAGACAGACGCTTTTGATCTACGTCAGTTCACTTCATATAATTGTTTTTCACCTCCAGGTGATAGGGCCACTGGAGGGTCTTCAATTCTTGTAAAACAGGATGTTATCCATAGCCCTGTAACACTCACAACTAGTCTCCAAGCTGTTGCAGTGAGACTAACTCTTCACGTTACCTTTACACTATGCTCTTTATATATTTCACCTTCTTCAGCACTCCAGCAGTCTGACCTTCAAGCTCTCTATGACCAACTTCCTAAACCTTGTATTTTAATGGGTGATCTCAATGGACATAACCCGATTTGGGGTGGTACAAACACAAACTCTAAAGGTAAAATACTGGAAGATTTCATAGCTAATAATGACTTGTGTATATACAATGATGATTCAAGCACTTATCTGCACCCTGCAACTGGCACCTACTCTTCTCTGGATCTGTCTCTTGCAGACCCTTCTCTACTAAATGAATTTGAGTGGTCAGTCCACAATGACCTCTGTGGAAGTGACCACTTTCCAACTATCTTAACAGCAACTAATCCATCTGATTCTCCATCTTATACAAGATGGAATTTTTCCAAGGCAGACTGGTCGTTATTTAAAACGTTATGCACATCTAAACTACGGCCGCAGTGTTTCAGTGAAGTAACTGATCCTATTCGGCTTTTTTCTGACACTTTAAATGAAATAGCTGATGAGTGTATACCTAGGTCTTCTACTGCTCCACATGTACGGAAACCATGGTTCAATTCCGATTGTAGGCAAGCCAGAAAAGCGAGGAAAAAGGCGGAAAATTATTTCCGCTATCATCCAACTGTCCACAACTTGAATAAGTTTAAAATCCTCAATGCGAAAGCCCGTCGTACCTTCAAACACAACAAACGGCAATCTTGGAGGAACTACGTTTCCAGGATTAATTCGCGCACGCCAATGTCCAAGGTATGGAACATGGTTCAAAGAATTAAAGGTAAAGGTTCTAAATCTTCAGTTCACCATCTCAAAGATGGTGATAATTTAATTACTGACAAGTCTCATATTGCAAATAAAATTGGCGAAACACTTGCCAAAAATTCTTCATCGGCAAATTATGTCCCTGAGTTTCAGAGATATCAGAAACAACAGGAAAAGAAAAAACTTAATTTCGAATCAAATAATGGTGAAGATTATAATGAAGTTTTCTCATTACATGAGTTATATACAGCTCTTGACCAAGCTCATGACACTGCAGCAGGTGATGACAATATTCATTATCAGCTACTGAAACATTTGCCTGAACCATGTCTGGTCACACTTTTAGATATATTTGACAAAATATGGACGTCTGGAGCATTTCCTCCTTCGTGGCGTAATGCCATTGTAGTCCCAATACCAAAACCTGGCAGGGACCATACAGATCCGTCGAATTACAGACCGATATCTCTCACTAGCTGTGTCTGTAAAACCATGGAACGTATGGTGAATAATAGATTAGTTTGGTATCTTGAAACCAATAATCTCATTACAAATATTCAGTGTGGTTTCAGGAAAAATCGCAGTACCATTGATCATTTGGTACGCTTAGAATCCTTCGTGAAAAATGCAATCATAAATAAACAACATGCTGTATCAATTTTCTTTGATCTTGAGAAAGCTTATGATACGACCTGGAAGCATGGTATTTTGAGGGATTTACATGAATTTGGATTGAGAGGTCGTTTGCCTCTTTTTATATCAGAGTTTTTAAAAGACAGGCAATTTCAAGTCCGAGTAGGTTCTACCCTGTCTGATCATTATAATCAGGATCAGGGTGTCCCTGAAGGTAGTATTTTGTCTGTCACTTTGTTTAGTATTAAGATCAACAGTTTATCCAAGGTTTTAAATGATTCAATTGATGGATCATTATTTGTGGATGATTTTAATATTTCTTGTCGTGGTAAAAATATGCACACTATTGAAAGACAACTGCAGTTATGTTTGAACAAAATAAATAAATGGTGTCTCGAAAATGGCTTCAAATTTTCTAAATCCAAAACTAATTGCATACATTTTTGTAGAAAATATAAGCCGCATAAGGACCCTGAACTATCTTTAAATGGCACTCCCATCAAGGTTGTAAAGGAGGCCAAGTTCCTGGGTTTAATTTTCGATTCTCATTTAACCTTCTTGCCACACATTAAATCCCTTAAAGCTAAATGTCTGAAGGCACTAGATTTGTTAAAGGTTGTTTCAAATTCAAAGTGGGGAGGGGATCAAGTTACCCTCCTTCACTTATACAGATCATTGGTACGATCTAAACTTGATTATGGCTCCATTGTGTATGGTGGAGCCTGTAAAAGCAACCTCAAACTATTAGATTCTGTCCATCACCAAGGTCTAAGACTTTGTCTTGGATCTTTTAGAACCTCACCTGTTGCCAGTCTCTATGTTGAGGCTGATGAATCATCTCTTTCACAACGCCGTATAAAATTGTCTTTACAATACATTACTAAACTATATTCTAATAAATCTAACCCAGCCTATGACTGTGTGTTCAATCCGCTTTATGAAAATTTGTATGACAAGAGGTCTTCTCTTGTTCCACCTCTAGGACACAGAATTAAACCCTTTCTTTCTTCGGCCAGAATTGAGTTGGAAAACATAGCTCCCTCCCGTCTCCTTTCTTCTCCTCCTTGGCAGTTGGTTAGGCCACAAGTTGACCTAACATTTAAAAAATCAGAAACTAATGAATTACAATATAAACAAGAATATAATCAATTAAAACATAAATATAGCAATTACAAACCCTTATTTACAGATGGATCCAAGGACGGTGGTGCAGTAGCTTGTGCCACTGTCATTGGATCGAGAACAATATCTTCTAGACTTCCCGATAACAGCTCTATTTTTACTGCAGAAGCAAACGCCATATTAACTGCTCTTCAATATATTCAAAGACACCCTAAACATAAACAGTATATAATCTATTCAGACTCTCTCTCTTGCCTTCAGGCTATTAAAAATATTTCTTGTAAACATCCAATTTTGATAGAAATTATTGAATTGTACAATAATCTTGCTACTGGCCAGTGCGACATTGTTCTTTGTTGGTTACCTAGTCACGTTGGCATTTCTGGTAACACAATGGCCGATCTAGCTGCTAAAGCAGCACTCAGCAAATCTGTGAACCACTTCTTATTCCATACTCAGATTATAAAGCTGCAATAAGATCTTATATCCGTGATCTGATGCAGAAGAAGTGGGACACCCAAGTGGGTATAAATAAATTACATGAAATAAAACCTTATATCGGTTATACTTACTTGGGTTGTCAGTCCAGATTTGAGGAGGTCATTATGCGACGATGTCGCATTGGCCATACGAGGTATACTCACGAGTATTTATTAAAAGGCGAAGATCCTCCGTTTTGTATCCCTTGTGATGAAAGAATCACAGTCAAGCATGTCCTGCTTGACTGTGTTGAATACTCCAGCACAAGGGATAAATATTTTAATTCACGAACTTTGAAGGATCTTTTTAATTCTGTTAGCTCTCATTTAATTATTGCATTTTTAAAAGAATTAGATTTGCTAAATGAATTGTAAATAGATGAATATTTTATGCTTGGAAGTTTGAATTAGTAACTTAGAGTGTTAGTGGCTGTATCCTCGAGGGGGGTTAAAGCACTGTAAAATTATTGTCCTCCTGAGAGGATACGTAAGTCCCAAAACATTTGAAGTCAAATTTGATCTTCCATTTTGTCTTAGCCGTAGCATATGTGTCATTTTAATTTGTGGCTAATCATGCTTACAATCACCATCAACTGAGGGGATGATGTAAATCCAGCTAGGGACCATGCAGGTAGCAGAAGTACTGTAAGTCCCCATGGCCCCTAGTATGGTGATCTACCTTCAGTTGTTGGTGATCTATATAGCCTGTTTTTATATTGTATTGTCAGAATAGGAATATTAGTTTTAACTTTTCACGCTAGTTTTATTTCTTATTGTGATATTCTAGTTGTTTTACTGTCCTTCGTCGACAGGTTTTTATCATATACATAGATTCCTTTTTTAAGAATGCTCTCGTCACGATATGGCTGCAATACTGCCGATGTGACGTTAAATGTTAACTCACTCACTCACTCACTTTATGGGAGATCCATTTAGAAACAGTTCAGGATCTTTTTGTGGTTTATATTTTCTACAAAAGTGTATACAATTAGTTTGGGATTTAGAAAATGTAAAGCCGTTTTCAAGACACCATTTATCTATTTTGTTTAAACATAACTGCAGTTGGCGTGCAATGGTATGTATATTTTTCCCAAGACAAGAAATATTAAAATCATCCACAAAAAGTGATCCATCAATTGAATCATTTAAAACCTTTGACAAACTGTTGATTTTAATACTAAATAATGTGACAGACAAAATACTGCCTTGTGGGACACCTTGATCCTGACTGTAATGATCAGACAGTGTCGAACCCACTCTAACTTGAAATTGCTTGTCTCTTAAAAAGTTGGATATAAATTGCGACAAACGGCCTCGCAATCCAAAGTCATGTAATTTTTTCAAAATCCCATGTTTCCATGTCGTGTCATACGCTTTTTCTAAATAAAAAAATATGGACACTGCATGTTGCTTATTAATTATGGCATTCTTAACAAAAGATTCCAAACGCACTAGATGATCGATAGTACTTCTGTTTTTACGGAAACCACAGTGTATATCTGTTATGAGGTTATTTGTTTCCAAGTACCAAACAAGTCGATTATTTATCATGCGTTCCATGATCTTGCAAACACAACTAGTTAATGAAATGGGCCTATAATTGGAAGGATCAGTATGATCACGCCCGGATTTGGGGATGGGAACAACTATAGCATCACGCCATGACGCAGGTAAAATTCCAGTTGTCCAAATGTCATCGAAAATATGTAAGAGTGTCTCCAAACATGATTCCGGTAAGTGTTTCAGGAGTTGATAATGGATGTTATCAGCTCCAGAAGCAGTGTCGTGAGCCTGATCAAGAGCAGTATAGAGCTCATCAATAGAAAATATATCATTGTAATCTTCCCCATTATCTGAATTGAAATTAATAAATTTCTTTTCTTGCTGTTTTTGGCACTTTTGGAATTTAGGGTCATAACTGGACGCAGAAGAATGTTTTGCTAAGGTTTCAGAAAGTTTATTTGCAATTTCGTTTCTACCAGTTAACAACTGGTTTCCGTCTTTAAGATGGTGAATGCTACATTTGGTACCCTTCCCCTTGATTTTTTTTATCATATTCCAGACCTTATATATTGGCGTACGCGAACTAATGTTTGATAAATAATTTTGCCAAGATTGGCGTTTACTTTGTTTAAAAGTACGCCGTGCTTTTGCATTTAAAATTTTAAATCAAGTCAAATTATGCACCATGGGGTGTCTACGGAAATAGTGCTCTGCCTTTTTCCGTTCTCTTCTAGCTTGTTTGCATGTATCGTTAAACCATAGTTTTCGAATATGTGGAATTGAAGAAGACCTTGGTATACACTCGTCAGCAATGAGAGTTACTTCATCAGAGAAACTTTTTATGGCATCAGGAACATTATTGAAAGTTTCCGGTGTAAGTTTGTCAACACACAGCGTTTCATATAAAGACAAGTTTGCCTTTTTGAAATTCCATCTCGATGATGGAGAAACATCAGATGGGGTTACAGGTGTCAGTAGTGTTGGGAAATGGTCACTACCACTGAGGTCATCATGGACTGACCATTCGATTAAAAATTCATAAATCGTTATTTGAAATAAACTCCTGCAGTAATTTACCTTTGGTGTTTGTGGTTGAACCACCCCAGAGTGGGCTGTGGCATTTAGATCACCCATAATAATACAGGGTTTAGGAAGTTCATTGTAAAGGGCTTGTATATCAGCTAGTTGAAGAGTTGAAGACGGTGACATATACAGACAGCATATTGTAAAAGCAACATGCAACGTAAGTCGCACTGCAACAGCCTGGGGATTAGTTTTGAGCATAACATGACTGCGAATAACATTATGTTTAACAAGGATGGAAGATCCTCCATTTGCCCTCACTCCCGGTGGTGAAAAAGTGTGATATGCATTGAATTGACGCAAGTAAAAAATATCAGTTTCTTTTAGATAAGTCTCCTGTAAACATATAGCTGACGGTGTAAACTCTTGCACTAATAGCTGTAAATCAGTAAAATTGGTCCTCAGTCCCCTGCAATTCCACTGTGTTAAGGAAGGATTAGTCATTTAAGGGACAGTAACTGGTGACAGTGCTCTTCCTTTCTTTTTGGGCGAGTGACCATTGGCGTTGTCATTAATGTTCACATGGTGGGATACTTCTGTATCCATATCCTCGAGCAACCCATATTTGTTGTACTGTATGGGATTGTTCAGTGCCTTTGACACTCGATCGGTTTGATTTTGCTTTTTAGAAGTTTCATTTTTATGTTTTTCGACGACTTTCGCAGAGGTAGATACTGATCTTGATTTTGGAACCGGAACTGTGTTTTCTGGATTAGAAACTGGTTTTGGTGTTTCACCATGTGTCCATGTAAGATCTGTTTGACACTCTACAGATGTCGTGCTGACAGTTCTTAAGGTTTTAGTGACTGACGCATACGATTGCCCTGTTGTATTGGCAGAAGTAACTGACTTTGCCTGTTTCATTGCATCCAAGTAACTGACTTTCTGCTCACATTTACTTTTTTGTACAAAGGACTGATATTTGAATTCAGTACAGTTAGTTGAGGAGGACATATGGTTTCCATCACAGTTAGAGCATTTTAAAGGACGAGTACACGTATTTCCGTCATGATCTATTTCACCACATCTGACACAAGTGATTGTACCCTTGCATGAATTCTGACCATGTCCGAATTTCTGACACTTAAAACAACGAGTAGGTCGTGGGATGTACAAGTCTACAGGTATGGAAATGCAGCCAACTTTGATAGAACTGGGTAGAGTCGTGATATCAAAAGTCAAGAGATAGGTATTGGATGGATACACACGACCATCTTTGCGGTATGTAAATCGTGTGGCGTCAGTCACACCTTGACTTCGGAGTTCTGACACAATTTCCTCAATGGATTCATCAGCAAGACTGCGATCACGGTCTCTTATGATACCTTTGCTGAAGTTAAGTGTCTTGTGTGCCGAGCAGGTTACGGGAATATCTGCTAACTTTGTTGAAGTCATCAAATTTATAGCTTGGGCTTTTCGAGCACATTCTATAAGAAGAGCTCCAGAACGCATGTTTTAAACATTTGTTAACTCACCAGCCGTTTTTCTAAAAGAAATGGTGAATATGAAGCTAAAGCACGTTCACCTCTAGCTTCCATGACAAGGTATCGAGGCCAAGTATCTCTTTCAGAATAAAGAAGTTTTGTGACAATTTCATCGTCAGAAGAATCTAATTCAGAATCAGATTCTGAAAGTTGCCGTTTTGGTTATTTTGGAGTTTGTTTCCCCATATTGAAATGTTGTATGGTTCAGCAAACCTGCTCCCCGCCCACCACGGAGCGCCAACAAGGGCGATGTCACACGTGAACGGAAATCCAGCAAACTAACACCAAAGGGATACAAGTTTGTTATACTCCAGCAGATCTAGATCAACCAGATTGACCCATTAGCCACCGCCTTCTGGGTATATGCTCTAGGTAAGCATCTCATATATTATCCGAAACTGTGTCAACAGAGATCATTCCACAAGTAAGGATAAGAGCATAAAACGTTAAACACAGGGCTCGACGTGACCAGCCGATTGATTGAATCGGGCCCATTCAACCACTCGTGAAGTCAGGGCCAAAGTAGTGTGTTGGGCAACAGGAACACGGTTGTAGGTTCCCATTGCCCTCAACCACCAGGATCCCCTCCTCCACCGACACAGGGTCGCAAACCACGGCCAACAGGTTGGTGGACCAAATATGCTCCTGGGTCCACTACGGGGGTGTCGGCGAGCTCTCGGTGTTACCCAGCACCCACGGCTCGCCACGGGTGCCCATGATAAAATAACGAAAGTAATATCCGTACATGGAACTGAGAACAGAGTACACAAATCACTGAGTAAGATTTGCTTGTTTGGTTATTTAAAGTCAAACTCGTCTATATCCCAGCGCTCTGTAAATATTCGGAGTTGAAACATGCAATCTAGTGATCAGTAGCATCAGTACTGATCTCCGCAACTGGGATACGATAACATGTGTCAAGCAAGTTGGCGAACATGATCACCCGATCCCACTGGTCGCCTTTAGGACAAGCATGGGTTGCTGAAGACTGATTCTAAAACGGATCTTCAGGGGTTCTCGCACGGTTCAAGAGTCACCACTGTACTGTCACCTGTTTCAAGTTTGCAAAGTAGCAATAGATATTGACGACGAAGGTGTGGAAAATAGAGAAGTACAAACCCTGATCTGAACTTTTGACATACTGGATAGTGTTTACAAGGGCCTGTCATGAAACCACCATAACGTCATGTACATTTCAGATTCAGCAGTGACAAATGCATTTTTTAATTCATCGTGTATTTCAGAATAAAATCAGAAATGGTCTTTTTCAGCAATACCAAGTGTAGAGATACTACCAAACGAAATGTATGTGGTGTAAAACCAAACACTGTGCTTGTTTGAAATGCAAATACAGAACAATCAATTTTATCCACTGTGTAACATTTTCTCAAACTGACAGCGGAATCACCGCCCTTTCTATCTTCTCTATGCTGCAATAAATAAATAAATAAATAAATAAATAAATAAATAAATAAATAAATAAATAAATAAATAAATAAATAAATAAATAAATAAATAAATAAATAAATACTGGGTGTCGATGTCAGTGAGTGCGTCATTTTATGAAAGTATGTCATGGATAGCGAGGTTGTATTTCAACATTGTTGTATATAGACTGATGGTAAAATTTGAGGCAACACCTCATTGAACTCGATGTAAATAAAACCATTCAAATTAATATATTGAATGAACAACAGCTTTCAGTGGCCTACACATTCGCCTCACCAATTCAGAAAACGTGTTTTCCTCTTGCCTCCTGGTGAAATGGATGCATGTACACATTTACCAATACATTGTTTTGAGAGTAGTATTATGTGAGTTGACGATTTAGTAAAATGGCTCACAACCAGTTATCTGAGGCCACAAAATGGCAAAATGAGAGAAGGTGACATATCCCTGCGACTGATTACAAGACAAGTTCGTGATAGAAACGCCACGAGACAGGTGAAGTCAAGGATGTCGCTGGTGAAGGTTGACTCAAAAAGGCCGAGTTGCTGGATTAGACGGCAGCTACGATCCGGGTTTGATTCCCCACGTGGGTACAGTGTGTGAAACCCATTTGTGGTGTCCCCCGCCAGGGTGTTGCTGGAATATTGATAAAAGCGACGTAAAACTAAGCTAACCCACTCACTCACTCACTCACACTACCAAATACACATGTATAACGTAAAGCTCACTTCGGCGTCTCTGTTTGCTTGCCGCTAAGGCGATTTAAAGGCTTATCCCATGTTTATAGGTGAGATTTTAGCATAATCATTGGCGACTTGACAAACCAAACATGCCACTGAACACTAACTGGCTGTTTTCAAAATTGAGTTCAATGGATAAATATCCAACATTTGATTTACATGCATTTATACCGTAAACGATGCCGCAATGACGAATTCATCATGTGTCAAAATGGCGTGCATAATTACAGCCGGTCATTTCAGCAATTGTATTTCACCTAAACACAGTATGTTAGATTGAGTAACAGAAGTGGAGGAGATATATTTGTCCTTCTGGTATACAGGAATAAATAAAACTGAGAGGTTTTGGGTGATACTTGTTTTCAGTTTAAATATGGTTAAATCTTGCAATAATCAGCTACACACTTCCATTCTCCCTTTGTTAAGCAACTGCGACGACATGGTATTTGAGTAACCAAATTAACACAGAATTATGTAAAGACGGTCGACGTTTACGTACAATCACTCATAGTTTATGTTTACACTCACTTCACAATTTTCTTACCTGATCCTGCGAGGTTCCAAACACAAATCATGACAAAATGTCTGAAAATACATTCAACAACTTTTATTTACATTAAAAAAAGAAGGAAATCCCCTGTACTGTGACACACAACGACGTGAACGGCACACACCACGTCAGTGTCTGTAACGACATCTGCTCCGTCTCTGTCCACATGCACACCAACACTGACTTCAGTGTGCACCACGTGACACCAGGAGATCCAACACTCGCTGATGTCCCCAGCGTCTGGCGTAGTCGACCGCTGTCAGCCCATTGTTGGCCCTGGCGTTGACGTTAACCCCGTCCAGGGAGAGGATCAGCTTCACGGTCTCCAGGTCTCCACTAACACAGGCCCAGTGAAGGACGTTGTTACCGTAACTCTTCACCAGCGACACATCAGCCCCTCTGCCCACCAGGAACTCCACCACGTCTCTGTGTCCCTTCCATGCTGCCATCATCACCGGCGTCGAGTTGTGCCACCTGCCCTTTCCTGTATAGTTGATGTCCACGTGCCCTGCTGCCAGGATCCTCTTTACTCTCTCCAGGTCACCATCCCTGCTGGCATTGTAGAGGTCGTGGCCTTTTGCTGGTGATAGAGTCGCTGTAACACAAAGTAAACTATGTACACCAGGCATCTTTGTCACACATGTACAATCTTTACATCATGTTGATACGTGACTTGGACATTGCTACGTCATTTAAACAATTCCTTCATGGCTGATAACAACCATGACGGGAATGTCAACATGTCGTTCTGCAAGTAAGGATGGACTGTTTAATACAAAACTGTCTGTTAAAGTCAGAAGTAGTTGCATTATTTTGTGTATGACGTAGGAGTGTTGATGCTTGTTGAACTTTACCAGGTGACAGTGTCAGTACAACTGTTGCAGCTGGGTTTTCCACCTACCATGGTGATCAGAGTCTTGTGTCGTCACTGGCGTCGGTGGAACCGTCTTGCTGGGTGTCAGATCCTCACTCGCGTCAGTCGTGGAGGCTGACACAGGGAATACGTTGTTCAGAAGACTATACATAGCACATAACCATTTCTGTTTTCGCCTTTCTAGATATGGTTTTCTTTCAATATTATGTATGATTAAGTTCTAAATACATATCTTATTGAAAAAGTATTAAGCATGTGTCGTTCAGTTTCATTAAGATAACTCGTAATAGCACGAAAAGAAGTGACACTTCCTAATATTAATTGTTACAGTTTGAAATTCTGTGATTGACAGCGTCGATCGATACCGGTGAGATTCATCCCTCGAGTCAAAATCACTACGGGCATATGCATCAGTGTGGTAAATGTAGGGAGAATTGAAAACTGAGCTTCCTGCCTGCTGGGTTTTCGCACCTACCCTGTAGGTCTTGGGTCGTCACGGGCACTGGTGGAGCAGTGTATTTCGGGCTCCGGTCAGTCGAGGCTGAAACAGGGAATATTTTAATCAGAAAACTATACATAGTACAAAAATAGTTAAAGTATTATGACTACTGGTTTCCGCTTTCCACAAATGTTTTGCCTTTCACTATTTTGTATGGACGAAGTCCAAAACCATCTGTTATAACAGAGGGGCACCCGTGAACGGCCACCTCCTCGTGGTGGGTGCTGGGTAACGCTGAGAGCCGTTCACCCCCGTTGTGGACCCGGGGGCATATTTGGTCCACCAACCCGTTTGCCGTGGGTTGCGGCCCTGTGTCGGTGGAGGACGGGAGTCTGGGGTTGAGGGCACTGGGAGCCTGCAACCACGTTCCCTTTGCTCAACACACCCCTTTGACCCTTACTTCACCTAGACGGGTGGTGGAACTGGCCCGGTTCTATCAATCGGCTGGTCACGCCATGCCCTGTGCATGGACAACATTCTTCTGCAATTATTGCTCATTATTGTTTTTTCTGAAAAACAGAATGATTGTATGTCAAATTATATTATACATATTTGCCTAGAGTCCTATGCCAGAAGGCGGTGGCTCATGGGCCAATCTGGTGAATCTGACCTCTGAATAATGTATGTCTCCACTTTCGTGTCTAGGGCCGAACCAGTCTGACATTAAATTGGTAGATAAATGCATCTGTTCATGTCATATTCTCTGGAGTATAACATCCCTGTATCCTTGGTGTCAGCATCACGGAGATCCGGTGCTATATGACACTGTCCTTGTTGACATTCCGTGGTGGATGGGGAGCAGGGGTGCTGAATCATTTTCCTTTCATTATGGCATTACAACAATCTGGTTCAAACAGAAGTGAAAAGAAAAGGCGTTTGGATGAACTTGACCAAAACACAGGAAATATGTCTACTACTGGTGACTCATGGGCTAGATTCCTAGTTATTGAAGGAAAAGATAATATGCCTATCAAATTGAATCCTTTTGCCATTTCTAAAGCCATTTCTGGAATGTGTGGTGAAGTTGCGAACGTAACTCGTCTTCGTAGTGGCTCGCTTCTGATTGAGTGTGCACGGACACAGCAATCTCTGAATCTTTTGTCAGTCAAAATGTTTGCAAACATTGAGGTTGCTGTATCTGTGCACAGAACTTTAAATTCCTGTCGCGGCATTGTTCGCGACAGAGCTTGTTGTCTGTCTGACATGAGTGAAGAAGACATTGCTTTGGAGTTAAAAGACCAAGCTGTTACAGCCGTGAAACGCTTTACAGTTAAAAGAGACGGGGTTACCGTTAAAACTAATACGTATCTCTTGACGTTTGCTCGCGCTACTATTCCATCATCAATCAAAGCTGGATATTTGAACATCGGAGTGGAGGTGTATGTACAAAGTCCACTACGTTGTTATAAATGTCAAAAGTTTGGCCATGGTTCGCAAACATGTCGTAACTCAGTGGTGTGCCACCGTTGTGGAGACCACCATGATGATACTGACTGTGAGAAGGATTATAAATGTGCAAATTGTAACGGCTCGCATCCCGCTTCTTCCAGATCATGCCCTGCATGGCAAAAAGAATCTCAAATCATGAAACTTAAGTGTGAAAAGAATATTTCATACTTTGAGGCTAAAAAGCTTTTCACAAACCAAGACCACACCTCCAATGAATATTACTTTTTCTGCCGCAGTTACACGCTCTGTGGCAACATCAACTATTGCTTGTCAGACTGACTTGACTTGGGTCAAGTCAGAACAACCTGCTGTGTCAGCTAACCCATCCACGACTGTAGTCACTCAGTTGCCGCCCCAGGTTACTGTCATTAAATCTACATCTGGGTGCCAAACAGAGAGTCTGCCTGGCACATCATCTGAACCGCCTTCTTCCCAAACTTCAAACGCCAGTACCATGAAAAGGAAAGAAAAGAAATTAAACAGAAAACGAACCCCAACCAACCCTTCCCCTCCAGAGGTTCCTACTGAAAACTCATTTGGGCCTTTCGATATGGAGGTTACCCTGTCTACGCAAGACAGACGGGGGAATACTTCCACGTCACGTTCACGAGAACGATCTCCAATTGAGGCACCATGACTCAGTTGTCTACTTTAATGCAGTGGAATTGTAGAGGACTGAATAATAACTTCAATGAGATCCACTTGTTGATACAAGATTGTAAACCGTCAGCGTTATGTCTTCAAGAGACTTATCTAAAAAATACTGATAACTTTAATCTAAGACAGTATACAGATTATCACTCCTTTTCTCCTCCGGGAGATAATTAACTGGAGGTGCTACCATTTTGGTACGCCAGGGTATTATTCATAGCCCTGTATCTCTTAAAACTAATCTTCAGACCGTCGCTGTCCGTCTGTCCCTGCACATTGAATTGACTCTATGCAGTTTGTATATCCCTCCTTCTTCTGATGTTCGACAATCGGAACTTCAAAATCTATATGATCAGCTCCCTAAGCCATGTCTAATTATGGGTGACCTCAACGGACACAACCCGCTTTGGGGGAGTGACCGCACTAGTTCTAAAGGTAAAATCCTTGAGGACTTCATATCCGATAATCATTTATGTCTTTTCAATGATGATTCAGCCACTTATTTACATCCAGCTACGGGAACATATTCTTCCCTGGATCTGTCAATTGCTGATTCCAGCTTATACAATGAATTTGAGTGAGTGTTCCACGATGACCTATGTGGGAGTGATCATTTCCCCACCATTCTCAAAACGATCAGCCCAGGTGATGATCCACCTATATCACGACGGAACTTTGCCAAGGCTGATTGGTCATTATATAAGACTCTATGTGCTGATCACTTAAAACATGATGTCTTAGCGAACAGCGAAGATCCTATACAGTAATTTTCAGATATACTAAACACCATTGCTGACCAAGCTATACCAAAGTCCACTGCAATTCCACATATTCGTAAACCATGGTTTAATAATGAATGTCAACAGGCCAGAAAGCTTAGGAAGAAAGCAGAAAAATATTTCCGCAAACATCCTACAGTCCATAATTTAGACAATGTTAAAATATCAAATGCCAAGGCTCGACGCGCCTTCAAACAGAATAAGCGTCAGTCTTGGAGGAACTATATTTCCAAAATAAACTCACGTACACCTATGTCCAAGGTGTGGAATATGGTGCAAAGGATGAAGGGCAAAGGTTCTAAATCTACAGTTCACCATCTGAAGGATGGTGATAGTCTTTTAACTGATAAAACTGACATTGCAAATAAACTTGGTGAAACTTTAGCCCAACATTCATCTTCATCAAATTATATTCCTGAGTTTCAAAGACTTCAGAAACAACAGGAAAAGAAGAAAATCAATTTTACCTCACACAATGGTGAAGATTATAACGAATTATTTTCACTACATGAGCTCCATACCGCCCTTGAGCAGGCTCATGATACAGCAACAGGAGCTGATGATATCCAATACCAGCTCTTGAAGCATTTGCCCCAGTCGTGTTTAGAAACGCTGCTAAATGTATTTGATACCATATGGACTTCGGGGAATTTCCCAAATTCCTGGCGTAATGCCATTGTAGTTCCCATTCCAAAGCCTGGCCGGGATCATTCTGATCCGTCTAACTACAGACCAATCTCATTAACGAGTTGTGTCTGTAAAACCATGGAACGGATGGTAAACAATAGATTAACATGGTATCTTGAAACCAATAATCTTATCACAAATATTCAATGTGGTTTCAGGAAAAACCGTAGCACCATTGATCATTTGGTACGTTTAGAATCCTTTGTTAAAAATGCTATAGTCAATAAGCAACATGCTGTATCAATTTTCTTTGATCTTGAGAAAGCATATGATACTACCTGGAAGCATGGCATTTTGAAGGATCTACATGATCTTGGTTTGAGAGGGCGTTTGCCTCATTTTATATCACAGTTTTCACAAGACCGGCAATTTCAAGTCCGAGTGGGTACAACCCTGTCTGACCATTATAATCAGGATCAGGGTGTTCCACAAGGCAGTATCTTGTCTGTCACACTTTTTAGTATAAAGATAAATAGTGTATCGAAAGTTTTAAACGATTCCATTGATGGATCGTTATTTGTGAATGATTTTAATGATTTCTTGTCGTGGGAAAAATATGCATACTATTGAACGGCAACTACAGTTGTGTTTAAACAAAATAGATAAATGGTGTCTTGAAAATGGCTTCAAATTTTCTAAATCAAAAACCAATTGTATACACTTCTGTCGTAAATACAGACCCCATAAAGAACCAGAATTATTTCTAAGTGGTGCCGCAGTCAAAGTTGTAAAGGAGGCCAAGTTCTTGGGACTTATTTTCCATTCACATTTGACCTTTTTGCTGCATATTAAATCCCTTGAAGCCAAGTGTTTCAAGGCACTCGATTTATTAAAGGTTGCTTCTAATTCAAAATGGGGAGGGGATCAGACTACCCTCCTTCACTTATATAGATCACTCGTTCGATCTAAACTTGATTGTGGTTCCATTGTATATGGTGGAGCCTGTAAAAGCAACCTAAAACTACTTGATTCTGTCCATCATCAAGGCCTAAGGCTTTGTCCTGGGCCTTTTAGAACTTCACCTATCGACAGCCTCTATGTTGAGGCTGATGAACCATCTCTTGAGCAGCGCTGTATTAAGTTAGCTTTACAGTACATTACTAAATTATACTCTAATGAATCTAACCCTGCCTTTAACTGTGTTTTCAATTCCCTTTATGAGGATTTATACAACAAACAATCTTCTCTTGTTCCACCTCTAGGACATAGAATTAAACCCTTTCTTTCTTCGGCCGGCATTGAGCTGGAAAACATAGCTCCCTCCGGTCTTCTTTCCTCTCCTCCTTGGCAGTTGGTCAGGCCCCAAGTGGACCTAACATTGGCCACATTTAAAAAATCAGAAACTAATGAATTACAATATAAACAAGAATATAATCAACTAAAACATAAATATAGCAATTATAAATCCAAATTTACAGATGGGTCCAAGGATGGTGGCGCAGTGGCCTGTGCCACTGTCACTGGATCCAGAACAATATCTTCTAGATTACCAGACAACAGTTTTTTTTTACAGCTGAAGCTAACGCCATATTAACGGCTCTCAAATATATTGAAAGACATCCTAAACATAAACAGTACATAATCTATTCAGACTCTCTTTCGTGCCTTCAGGCTATTAAAAACCTATCATGTAAACATCCACTTTTAATAGAAATTCTTGAACTTTATAACTATCTTGCTACTGGCCAATACGACATCGTCTTCTGTTGGTTACCCAGTCATGTTGGAATCTCTGGTAACACTTTGGCTGACCTTGCTGCCAAGGTAGCACTCAACAAATCTGTGACACCACTTCTTATTCCATACACTGATTACAAAGCTAACATTAGAAGTTACATCCGTGATCTGATGCAGAAGAAGTGGGACACCCAAGTAGGTATAAATAAATTACACGAAATTAAACCGTATATTGGTTACACCTACTTGGGCCGTCAGTCCAGATTTGAAGAGGTTATTTTAAGGCGATGTCGTATTGGCCACACTAGATATACTCATTCATATCTTTTAAAAGGTGAGGATCCTCCATTTTGTATCCCTTGTGATGAGAGAGTCACGGTCAAGCATATTCTGCTTGACTTTGTTGAATTCTCCATCACAAGGGATAAATATTTCAATGTCAAAACTGTAAAGGATCTTTTTACAAACATTAATTCTCATTTAATTATAGGTTTTTTAAAAGGAATCGATTTTTGGTTGAATTTTGAATAACATGTTCTGTAAATAGATGTATTTTAATTATTGGTTGTTTAGATTTGTAACTAGAATTGTTAGTGGCTGTACCCTCAAAGGGGGTTGAAGTATTGTAAAATTATTGTCCTCCTGAGAGGGTATGTAAGTCCACAAACAGTGAAAGTAAATTCTAAATTTCCATGTTTTTAATCGTAGAATAAGTGTCTTTTTATTGTATGGCTAGATTTCACAAATTGCTGACGGCTGAGGGAATGATGTAAATCCAACTAGGGTCCATGCAGGTAGCAAAAGTACTGTAAGTCCCCATGGTCCTTAGTATGGTGATCTACCTTCAGTTGTTAGCAATCTATAGCCCATTTTTACATTGTGTTGTCCTGTATAGATAAATTGTTTTAGGTATAGTTACTAGTTTTATATTCTATTCTGTGATATCCTAGTTGTTTTACTGTCCTTCGCTGACAGATTTTATAATAGACATATATTTCATTTTAGTATTAAATGTTCTCGTCACGATATGGCTGAGATATTGCCGATGTGACGTTAAATAGTAACTCACTCACTCACTTATAACAGAGGTATTAAATATATGGTTTGATTTGATGGATATTTCGTTTGCTAAATACATTTTCACAGTCTTATTCAGTAAATTGATTAATGTGAAGAGTGACAGAGGTAAATATCATCAGGTCAAAGGTTAACGGTAAGAATGAGTACATTATTTGATTAAATATAGCAAGTCTATCAGGTGAAACGCTGCGTTGTTATGTTTCGCCAGACCTTCCATCGTCCGTCGTTGGTGACAGGCTAAACACAGGTCTGGGTGTAAACATTGTGTGAAGCAAACACTTGGCTCATACAACATTCATACTGCTTCACAGCAGTCATACAATATACATTTACACTGTTGCATCTAACTTCATAAATCCGTTTAAAATCACAAAATGACAACGTACTCATCAATAATGTACGTCCTAACAAGAGCAACACCTCACTGCTAGTTGAGAAACGCTTTGACTGGCGACGCCACGAAGCAGAGCTGCCAGCTATGACGTCATTGTGACGTGTTAGGTTAGGAGCACGACAACGTTTGGCGCTCGCCTGCTTGGACTGATCAACAGCTCTGTATGTAAATGATTCCAATCGTCCGATGTTTGCTCTCTACTTTTGTTTTAGCTTTATGTTAGCACCATGTTACAAAGCAGTTCGCGTTACCTGTGGCATGACATGGACATCAACTGTATATTAGCATACCGGACACTTCCCTAAATAGCACTCGCTCACCGACTGTTTGTATCGCTTAATTCCTTATTTATTTTTTTGTGAAATAGAGACACACAGATACAGTTCACCCTGCTTGCAATGTATGCTGTGCTACGTGTAGACAGCTTTACCCCAACTCAGTCTATGTGTGAAATAGAGATACACAGATGCAGTGCACCCTGCTTATAATGTAAGTTTAAACGTGTAAACGGACATTCCGAACTCAGTCTGGTCCCCTGAATATCACGGAGGAATCAAGTGAGATTGTGCGCGCGCATGTGACCTTCAGTTTTTAAAGCTAGTTAGTGGGCACACTAAGAACGGAAATTCTTACGCCCAGGTTGGTTAGGGATTCCTCAAACTTCAACTTCCTGGTAAGTCTCGTTTAATTTTTAAAATTCGATTTCGTTAAAGTCTACGTCACTACGTAATCACGTGGGATTTTAAAGCAGTGAGTCCATGAACATAACAAGAATAAACATCAAAGAATGTGTTCATTGTTCACTTCACGATGTTTACTCAGATAACTTGAAACATCTTTACAAGTTAACAGTTTCATAGTGTAAATATAACACTTGATAGCATAAATACTCAGCTTATGAGTCAGTCAGTGTCACACTGTGAATATGAGCGAGCCTGCTCAAACCTTGACAATAAACTTTCAGCGAAACAGTCATTAGTACTTGACTGTTCAAGCTGAACTTTGCAAAACATAGAAAATGTACTGTCACTACCCCAGCCTGCACTGTTCAGAATGGTAGACACAGGTACCACCTGCTGCACTGTTCAGAATGGTAGACACAGGTACCACCTGCTGCACTGTCCAAAATGGTAGACACAGGTACCCCCTGCTGCACTGTTCAGAATGGTAGACACAGGTAACCCTTGCAACACTGTTCAGAATGGTAGACACAGGTACCCCCTGCTGCACTGTTCAGAATGGTAGACACAGGTACCCCCTGCTGCACTGTTCAGAATGGTAGACACAGGTACCACCTGCTGCACTGTTCAGAATGGTAGACACAGGTACCACCTGCTGCACTGTCCAAAATGGTAGACACAGGTAACCCCTGCTGCACTGTTCAGAATGGTAGACACAGGTACACCCTGCTGCACTTTTCAGAATGGTAGACACAGGTACCCCCTACTGCACTGTTCAGAATGGTAGACACAGGTACCCCCTGCAGCACTGTTCAGAATGGTAGACACAGGTAACCCCTGCAGCACTGTTCAGAATGGTAAACACAGGTACCACCTGCTGCACTTTTCAGAATGGTAGACACAGGTAAGCCCTGCAGCACTGTTAAGAATGGTAGACACAGGAACCACCTGCTGCACTGTTCAGAATGGTTGACACAGGTACCCCCTGCTGCGCTGAAGGAGAGGTGGAAGCTGCCCGTGTACTGTGAGCTCCATACAGTTCTGTGTTCACACCTGCTACAGACAGTACCAGACGTATCCACTTGGAAACAGTGTACTGTGAGCTCCATACAGTTCTGTGTTCACACCTGCTGCAGACAATACCAGACGTATCCACTTGGAAACAGTGTACTGTGAGCTCCATACAGTTCTGTGTTCACACCTGCTACAGACAGTACCAGACGTATCCACTTGGAAACAGTGTACTGTGAGCTCCATACAGTTCTGTGTTCACACCTGCTACAGACAATACCAGACGCATCCACTTGGAAACAGTGTACTGTGAGCTCCATACAGTTCCGTGTTCACACCTGCTGCAGACAGTACCAGACGTATCCACTTGGAAAAAGTGTACCGTGAGCTCCATACAGTTCTGTGTTCACACCTGCTGCAGACAGTACCAGACGTATTCACTTGGAAACAGTGTACTGTGAGCTCCATACAGTTCTGTGTTCACACTTGCTGCAGACAATACCAGACGTATCCACTTGGAAACAGTGTACTGTGAGCTCCATTCAGTTCTGTGTTCACACCTGCTGCAGACAATACCAGACATATCCACTTGGAAACAGTGTACTGTGAGCTCCATACAGTTCTGTGTTCACACCTGCTACAGACAATACCAGACGTATCCACTTGGAAACAGTGTACTTTGAGCTCCATACAGTTCTGTGTTCACACCTGCTGCAGACAATACCAGACGTATCCACCTGGAAACAGTGTACTTTGAGCTCCATTCAGTTCTGTGTTCACACCTGCTGCAGACAATACCAAACGTATCCACCTGGAAACAGTGTACCGTGAGCTCCATACAGTTCTGTGTTCACACCTGCTGCAGACAATACCAGACGTATTCACCTGAAAACAGTGTGCTGTGAGCTCCATACAGTTCTGTGTTCACACCTGCTGCAGACAATACCAGACGTATTCACCTGGAAAAAGTGTCCTCACTAACAGGTCTGAATGGTTTCTGGTAACTGAAAAATAGCTCACTTGTACCCTTCCTTAGGATTGCAGTGGCATTAATGTAACCTTGCAAACATTTTAAAACACACAAACTTGAGTCTGCTTCATATGTCTTCAGCACAACAGGTTTCTGGTGAAACCCAGCTCTGGACTGCTTTAACAGTTTATTGATATGCACGCTAGACAAGATTGAATTTCAATGAATCCACAGTCAACGAATGCAGAGATTGGCATCTCTATCCAGTTACAATAATGGCTAATAACATGACTAGTTTAAGTGTCAATTGTTTCAATGAGATTGACTCATAACAAGGAAACGTTTTCAAATGCAACAGTACAATATTAAGATCCCAGACCTCCACACATTTCGGTAATGCTGGTTTACACTCAAATACCCCTTTCAATAGTCTTTTAACAATGGGGTGTTTACCAAAAGCTGAACCATCTAGCATGATAATCACAGATGAAAGTACAATTCTGGCTGTATTAAAGAACGAATAAACTCAACTTTTTGGTACTCCTTTTACCACTGCATATGAATGACTTCTGGTTAGTCATAAACAGAACACCATGTTTTTTTTCTTCTTTTTTCCTTTTTAAATAAAAACCTTGTGGTTAATTAATACCAAGCACTTAAACGTTGCTAAAAATCCGCCTCTTTCTCTCTCGCCCGCAAACGAAACCACAGACAGGTTACGTAACTCTGTTGCCAGAGCCCTGCAGTGACGTCACAGAAGGAACGATTTTCAGATAGTTGTATAGAAAATATGTAGGAAGCTTGTCATTTTGTTGATTTCTCGACGTCACCAATGACGTGCCGAATTGCTGTGTTGCCGGCAGTTGATCCTGGGTGTCGGGTGATGGTGTCACTATGCACAGACTTCCGCGGACCATGTATTTGTGCTTAAACTGGTTATTTGTGCGTGCGAAACGAGCCTTGTGGAAGCCAGTGCTATACACTAAATCGGATGATTCGCCCCCATAACACGCTTCCAGGATAGATATTGGAGTTCAAGTTTCAATATAAAATCAAGACTGCTTACTACACATTGCTGACCAAAAGCATTTGGTATGAATATTACGCCTTCTTCCTCGGAAGCGATGTTGTGGTCGAAGTGACAATATCATCATAAGTAATATTACATCGACCCCCGCTTCGCTTCCAAGAGTGAAATTGTTATGTTTTAAGCAATGTCATGTAAAATACTAATGTCTATCAATAAAATACATATTTTACTACCAGTGAAAAGTAATTTTGAGTCGGTGAAAACAAACTTAAATAGCATTTATCCTCAGACAGGGCTCTGCCATTTTTGAAAATCATGATTTCACGAGTTAAAGTCCGTTAGAATTACTGAGATTATGGTTTGCTTTCATCAAGTTATAAAATCAGAAGTACTTTTAACTAGTAGTTAAATCTGTGTTTGAATCATGGTCAAAAACCTTGTTCGAAGAATGTATCCATCAATATCCACAAAAACGATTGATATATAATTCATCTGCAGATTTTCCAAGTGATGTTTGGTTTAACAGTTTACTATAGGAAAACGTGATGTATCGTTTCAGGTTTTTCACACTGCTATATAGTCTCATTGGTCACCCAAGATAGCACATCTGGCAACTAATTGCATAATGTGCGTCATTCTTTCTAAAAAGTAATTTTGTTAGCCAGTAATGAACAGTATTGGTGGTTAATCGTTTGAAAGAAGGGTGTTGTTTTCACATAGACACAGACACGACAGAGTGTATTCAGTATAGATTAGTAAATGTCCATACATAAACACTACCTTTTGACAAATCCCCAATTCAAATCCGCATAAAAGTAATTAATTAATCAGCGTGTTATCGGTTAATCCTTTGATCGATCCAGACACAAGAAATGCCAAATGAGGACCTTTGTCTGGTAATCTGAGTGGTATTATCACTAATTATACCTGTTATAAATTCATTACCTGAGCACCAAGTGAATGATGACAAATAGCATGTAGTTTTATACACAACCTGGAGACACCAAGTGATTTGCACAGAATCGTCTATGAAAACAAGGGCTGTAACTCAGAAACTGGGCAAAGCGGGAGACAAAACTAAATGATAGCAGATTGAGAGAACATATAGCTTTCATTTTTCACAACAGCTGTCGCATAAACCCGCATATCTATACCTACTATTATGCCAAGGAGACGCGCCGCTCTGATTGGTTGATATTTCGTTTGCAGCTGAAGAATTGTGCACTGTTGTCATAAAGGTCGATTAAGGTAATTAAAGATCGAAATGAGCAGTTTTAATGATGGTGTTTCATTTATAAGGATGTCAATGAGTGATTTATGCATTTTCACCCTCTAAGGTATACGTGATAACAGCATTGTACCCTACTTTCCGAGGAAAGATAGTTAACCCCTACAATGAAAGGGGCCACATCCTGAGGAATTACAGACAACATCCCAGTCTTTAACTGTTTTTGTGTTGTGGTTCACCAAGCACGGAGGACATGCTGGATAGTGTCCTCTGAAAGTCCAGTCTTATGGCGCTGTCACCTGACAATAGGCAGATTAGGAGTCAGAGAGACTTGTGTGGAAAGTGAAGTTCCCCCGGGTAACATGGTAGGTGCAGGACACTGTGATGGGCTGGAAACAGTTGAGGAATCAGCATCCTGATAACGACTGGATACAACACCAGGGTCGGCCAGTTGGGTACCACCGTCACTGCCGTCGCCCCCTCCCTCTCCAGCTTCTGAAGAGTCTGTGGTATCACTCTGAAAGGAGGAACACAATATGGTTTCAGTGATTTCATTGGTTGAATCAGACAGATAACAGCACATGAACCTGTATCTGGTTTAAACGACAAATTGATGATTATGTCTTGTGGCAAACATATCAATATTATTCGAGACTCTCAGCATATTAAGAGCTCAGGAGAGCATTTGTGAATTAAGTTTCCACCCTGTAGACTTTCTGATTTGTCTTGACTCTTGATCAGCTTGATGGTTATTTTTCCCTGCTATATGACCAAGACTGATCCAAATATCACCTTCAATACACCACTCCCAAATGTCTTTCCTGATTGAATTACATTCATTAGAACGAGAGGTGCCCATATTGTTAAAATATGATACAGCTGTCATATTATCAGACACAATTCTCACATGCCTAATTTCCAAATCTGACTGAAATGCCTTCAATGGTAATAAAACTGTTCTAAGCTCCAAGTAATTCAAGTGGTGATTTTCTCCATTTCAGTCCAGTTATCACCTGCTCTAACAGAGTCTAGTACCGCTCCCCAGCCTATTTTGCTAGAGTCAGTATACATGACTAGGACAGGTTCACTCCTCTGAATGACATTATATGAATCCATCACACCGTCAATCCACCACTCAAGTTCAGTTCTACAGCCTAGAGTCTAATAAAATTTTACCTTCATAACATCCCGCGCTACTTTCCAGTGACAACGTTTTAGACGTAATAAAGTGGTCCACACACAACCCCAGGAAAGCTGCTAGTGAGGTAGCCAGTAACCTGTGCAAGCTCTCTGATAGTTATTCTATCTCTGAGTAACAGCTGGCTACATGCCATCTTGACACGCTCTGCTTTAATGTGTGTCAGCTTCACAGTCATGTTAACTGAATCAATTTCAAATCACAAGAATTCAATAGTTTGCTTTGGATGGAACAGATTTCCCTGGGTGAATTGAAAACCCAATTTTGTTAAAATATCTGCAGTTTCTAAGACATTATTGATACAGTCAACTTTCAGATGCACCTTGCAGGTACATGCCATCAATGTAAACTGTTGATAAGTGACCTCTGTGTCTCAAATGTGAAAACACTAGCTTCATAAGTTTAGTACATTTCCTTGGACAACATGCTAAACCATTTGGGAAGCAAACAGACTGATAAAATTGCCCTCTCCACTCAATTTTAAGGTAGTTTTGATGTCCAGTGGCAATCGGACAGGAATAGTAGGCATCTTTCAAATCAATTGACGCCATGCAACAATTTTGTGACCAGTTTCAAAACCGACTGCAGTGTTTCCATTTTAAAATGATAATTCTTGACATTTTATTCAATGGTTTCAAATTGAGAATCATGCGTTAACTTCCATCTCGCTTTCCTCTTAAATGATGTTGGGTATAAAATCACCTGTTTCTTTACCAGTGATTATAAAATTTATAACCTTCTTGTAAAGAATTTTTTTTTTATTTCAGTTCCAATAATACAGTCTTCAAATTCCGAGAACCGCAAATATGATGGATTACCAACTCATTGAGGGTTCAAATTATCAAATTCAGCATGCATGCCAGTTACTGTGTCAAGGATCTCTGGGTCATTTGACAACATTTCATATTGATCAACATAATTTGCAAGTAGGCCGCCCACAAATTTCGAAAAAATTGCTTCAACAGAGCATTTCAGATCATTGATATCTTAATGACTGCTAAGGACACTCACCTTATCACCAGGTGTGTCTACTGTTGATTGTCATCTTTGGTGGAACTTCTGTGGACGTTTCCGATGTGGGGGTTTCCGTCCTTGACGAAAATCCCGTTGTTTATTGTGCGACGAGTAGTCTCCCTTATACTGTGACTTGGACATGTACTGCGCTTTGGAGACTTTTGATCCCAGTCTGTTTGTTTCAACAACGTCCTTCATTTCCTTCTCCAGATCGTCTCCAAAATATAAAGCAGTGATAGGGTGATCAGAATTACACAGACTTTTAATATTGGTGTGAAGCAGGTCTCATTAGTTCTCTTCTCCTCAAAGACATATTGAACCGAGCCCAGCATAGTCATAGCATCAGTCACAGGAGTTATAAGCATGTCCATGGCCATTTCTTCAGGTTTCAGTTTGGAGTATAACTCATTCAAGCAATGGGACAAGTTTGCCCCTACTGATTCACAAGTTGTTTTTTCATATTCTGCATGCGAATGTCTTGGCGCTTAAGATTTTTTTAGAGTCATTTCCATGCAGGTCCATTCACTCTTGGGGTTCGTATGAATTCTGCATTGCCTGGTCGGATATATTTGTTCATTTTCTCCTTCAGGATTTTCTGATCGAGACGTTTGTCCCACTGCTTGTTAATCACACTAGCCACTCTGACATTCACATCTGGCCCCGTCTGAACACATTTAAGCTCCTGGTCCAGTTCAGCGAGATTTGCTAGGTTTGACAGGGATTTCATCAGGCCGAGATCCATATTTTACGAGCGCTTCAGCGTCGTCGCCAGATTCACGCCTGGAGCATGCACTAGTGCGTGGATATGTGCGCTATATAAATATCCTAATCTATCTAAATATATGTTTTAGATGACATAAATTCGAATTTAACCTCACAATTATTCTATGAAGATATGTTTATGCATTTATTTATTTTATTAGAAAGTTGATAGATAATATGTACAATGACTGAATAAAGTCATGCATGTGTAATGTAATATTAAAGTACACATGCCCCAGAATACAAAACCTCAGACAGAATTACACCACTGTACAGTGCATATATTATGTAATGTGGAAAAAAATACTGACTTTATTAAGATATTTTAATGTTTTGCAACAAAACATGAAGAGTTAGATCTACAAAGAAAATAAAATGAACTTTGCCATGTCTATAATAATAATCTGATCATTGTGAAGACACAATGTATGTAGACACTGCAGGAAAATGTAAACCATTTGATCCTGACAACACTTAACAGTGCCATTTATTATGCTGGAGACTGAAATATATTATCAATATGAACAGATGTATTGTTTACTTGTGTAATGAAAATAGAATTTGTAAAGTGCCCTTGAATATGTACTGTACCTAATGGTAGTTCTTCTTCAGTGTCTAAAATAGTGCATTTAATAAATAAGTAGTTTAATATTATTTTCCTCTATTCAAAATTAAGAAAGCAAAACATTTTTATTCATACCCTTAGTTCAGGATACTTAAAATACAGTCAATCTAGAAATTGGCAGTATTTTTATGCATTATTTATCCATACAGTGATTTTATATTTCATGCATCAAAAACCGTTACAGATATTTTTAAAAAAAAGATTTTAGTTATGCCCATGTTTATCGTTTTTGAAAACTGGCTACGTGAAGGCGACGATAAATTAATTCG
Organism: Haliotis asinina; assembly: GCF_037392515.1. Lineage (NCBI taxonomy): Eukaryota > Metazoa > Mollusca > Gastropoda > Lepetellida > Haliotidae > Haliotis > Haliotis asinina. The sequence goes on from NC_090292.1 coordinate 51,562,611, forward strand.
TCCTTTACTGTTATTTTACAATCACTTTACCTCTCCCTGTACCTGCTAAATATTTGTGTTGTCAAAAATCTTAATCCTATCTTGTACAACCCATGATATTTACATAACAAGACTTTCAGTGTTTTATATTTCATGCACCGCATCAGCTCCCCGCCATAGTGAATTACATGAATGCAGCTTTGTCGACCGTAATGCAAAAGCGATTTGAGTATATACACCGTGAAAATACACTACAGTTTTAAATGTGTGATACTGAGACATCTAGTGCCCCACTTAAATTACCGATTGCAAAACATCACGAAAACGACAAAACATGAGAGCTGATTCCCCCTCCTCGCTTCGAAATGCCATGTCACCATCCATTCTTGCAATGTCACCATTCATTCTTGCAATGTCAGCAGTCATGACTATCCCAGGTGTACCATAGAATCATAGAATACTTTTGTCAGGACATAACACTTGATATATCATCGTAAGAGGGAAAAGATATACCGTCAATGCACCGGCGTGAACGCTACCAGTGAAGGTGAAAGTTACACTGGTCAACTGTCTCTAAGTGTAATAGTAACACGTACGACAGACATGCGCTGTCATTTTAAGGTTGGGCCGTCCGGATCAGCGCACCTAGCGGATTAGTGAAGGGAAGATAAATTCAAAAATATCCCCCATTCCCCTTGCGTTTTAGAAGTAAACTACAACTGGTCTTTGTCGCCAATACTAACTCTCTAGATAAAATGTAAGGAAAGCTAATTGATTTGAAAACGAACGTAGTGCTCGAAAGACTGCGCTTGTTTTGGGCGTCTTATCTAACTTGAATGAATGAAAACGATTAAAATGTATAAAAATACATAGTGATTACTTATATCTCATATTTATGTATAAACGGATCCTGAATCAAGGGAAGAGTTCTCGCAAAATCATGTGTACCCTTGTCTGTGGAGCCGCCATCTTGTAAGAAATAGGTCAACGGAAGTGATGTTATGCGTCATCATTCTTGTACATCTCAGACATCTTTTAGGTGAAGGTCTCGGCATCAAGAGGCTCGGTGTGAAGTACATACCACGAAACAGTGCACTCTGGTTATCATGTATGTTGTAGTTATGTGCGCGTGTATACTCGCTACGCACCTGCGACATATAGAACGATCAAGAAAGTAATGACTTGTTTTCTTTTCTTTGCCAAAGGGTATCTAAATGTTTTGTCTGGTTATATTGCTCCCTGGACGAAATTTCTCCTCAACAAACGGTGATAACATAAGCAGTGTATATTGCATTTATGTTCAGATACAGTAGCCATAAGTTGCCCGCCTTTTCAGTATACCATTGTCGTAGTCAGTCATGTCATGATTATTTTGTACTAAAACTAACTGAAAGTAAACCATGGGTTTGTGGTCGCACATGCTACCTTTGTACAGCGTTTACCATGGCATCACCCAATAGTTATAACCTAATGATTTATTTTAACAGATTCAAGACAAACATACCTCTGCAATTACCCTGTTTATTAGTAAAGTAATTTAAGTACATAATATCCCAGCGGTAACCTCCCTCCAGCTATTGGAGAACTACTTGGTTTGGTGTCAACCATTAAAGTGTAATTCTAAACTAAGTTCTACCAGGGCATTCTCAAAATGTTGGCATTCAGAGACAACACAGGACATAATCTGGTGTAGGGTTTCATTAAATTTGAAGTTCAGATTTCTGCCATACTGAGATTGCTTTCCGTTTTTCTGACCTGACAACATCAGGTCTTCTTGTCAGTGGGGCTTGAGCGATGTTATTCAAAGTAAGTTGAAATACTCAGAATAGGGGTAATATCTTGGTCGTGGAGGTCGATAAACCACTTCGAGTCTAAACTCATGTCCACTTCCTAACAGAATTAGTTTACCCAGAAATACAGAGATAATTCAGTATGAACACAGAAGAGTTGAAATTCAAAATTCAAAGGCTGTGTGCCTACAACATCAGTGTGAAATATGAGAGAATTACTATCCGATATGGTCACCAGGGCCACAAAATTGACATATATCCCGGTTGGTGACAGGCACAAGAAATGACAAATGTCCCAGGTGGTGACAGGCACAAGAAGTGACAAATGTCCCGGTTGGTGACAGGCACAAGAAGTGACAAATGAAGAGGGTCATTGTTTATGGACAGACATATTCTTATTGAGATAGTTTCGACGTTTCGGCGTCGTTCCTATCATCGTTATCAAGGACATGATACACAGCATCTACAGCAAGGAGAGCAACAGACACATGGAAATCTAGAAATCATATGTCCACAGACACTGCAAGCCCTGATTTGGCGTCACCTCTTAACTCAACGTTCACATGCCTTGTAAGCCCTTGCTTGGCTGCATGTCCAACAAACTCAGTGCAGGACATGCACCAGTGACATGTCCCTTTCGCCTTATGATCAAATGCACAATAAACTCCGCATTGCACGTATCTACAATACCCAATATCTTATATGTACCCAACATACATACCCAATAAAATATATGTCCTATCAACAATATGTTCGCAATAAAACCCTGTACAGACGTGATGTCGCCATCATTTTAAAATGCCCTGCAATGGCCTAGCCTTTGTGTTCACAAATTCTATTGGTACATAAGCATTTGAAATATGGGCAGTTTAAAACTGTCATATTCGGAAATGAATGGATTCAGATACATACTCAGTACATATGCAATATGGTTGTAAGAAAATTGGATAACTTCTAACGAAATGGTAATGTTGTTCGCATATCTTTGGGTTGGAATATCAATATTTTAACCAAGCAACAAATCACTGCTAAAAGCCTTACCTGCCGTTGTCACAGTCGTGAATGCCCCCTGCGACAGGGATGATGTTGTCAGCGGACTCTCATTACCACCAGTCTCTTTCGTTTCTTTCCTCATCCCACAACAACTGATATTCAGTGTCATCAAGTCCTCGGTAAGACCTGTAATTTGTTGCTTTGTAGCAAGGAGTTGTTCATTGGTGAGATTCAGGTCAAGTATCATAATCCCCGAATCAAGCAGATCAGCTGACGTCTTATTCAGCTGCAGTTGTAAAGCAAGGACGCTTTCGTTCATCTCGCCTCGCAATGTGTTAACACTATTTCTGTCAATGCCCCTTCCTCGTTGAACATCTCTCAGCTCTCGAGTTATTATTTTCAGGCGTGTCTTTGTATTCTGTAGGCTGGCTTTAAGGCTGTTAATCTCAGCGGACGCCAGTCTCACACGTCCAGCCAATGTATCCCGCTCGGTCTTAGCTTGCTCAGTTACATCTGTCAATGATTCAATTTTCTTCTCCATCTGTGCCACACGATCAGCCAGGTTTGGACTACTGCGACCAGCCTGTCCACCAAACACCGCAAGAAAAAAGATAAAGACCGAGATTTTCATTATTCCAGTGTACTGTGCAGAACGCAGCTAGGAAGACGACTGCCCCGTCGCCGACTAAACGTCTATTATATAGCTCGGTGTTTGGTGCAACGCCAGCTCGGGGAACCAACCACACGCTACGCCAGTAGTGTGCGTACACGTGATGTCTTAACAACTAACATGGCGGTTAACTACATGAGAATACTGAGATGAATATCCAGTGCCAGATACTCAGTAATCCAGACACTATTCTGCATATTGTCTCTATTAAATCAACATAAAATTGACTTTCAATGCTTTATACAACCCCAAACGTTTGTCATCCTTGGGTTGTTCGCGTCATCGCTGCTGTTCCTGCAGAAGTACTACGGACGCTATGCTCCATAATCCAGTACAATGTGTCAGTTTAAGACTGAACACTATGCTCCATAATCCAGTACAAGAAGTCAGTGTCAGGCTCCACACTATGCTCCATACTCCAGTTAAGGGAGACAGCTTCAGACTGACTGCACTCCATGCTCCATAACGCAGTACAAGGAGTCAGTGCAAGGCTGCACACATATGAGGGGAAAGGAATTAATATTGGCAAATTTGCCTGTTTGCCAATCTCCAAACCCAGTCCAATGTAAAATTTTCCAATTAGGTATCGAAGGAAAAGAGATGTTGTTTAAACCAATAACATGACTGCAAACGCGGATGGTGTACACATTTTATATTTCGTTGTACATTGTGCTGTTCCTTTGAATGTTATACACTCTCTGCACTGAGTTTAGTGTCACTCACCCAGTGTGTTCTAACTAATGGCAATACAATACTAAACAAAGTACCTCTAAGTAGGTTATTAAAGTCACATTCATCTAGTAATCACTTACTAATGGTTATGCAATGCTTAACAAAGTACCACTAAATACGTTACAACCGTCTCACGCACTCACTTTTTCAGTGCTGCACTCCTCACTTCTCAAAATCTGCTTCACTTCGTCAATGCTTCCTTGCCCGCTTACTTAAAACACAACACTACTCTTTTACCCGAGCCTGTATTTTACACTTAATGATGCGTTATTTAATTAAGCTCACTTAGACAGATACATGTTTGTTAAAACACAGCATCGTGCCATCACTTCACTTAGAAACATTCATTATCAGCAGTGACACATTCCTAAATACATCATTACTCAAGTCTCTAACGCTTCATTACTCTATTACTTACGATAGTAGGTTACTCACTCACTTAAGTCACAATATCATTCACTCGCGACTTTAATCCGTTGGAATCCTCATATTAAAAGCACAATGTTAATAACTTAATACACAGCCCCGCCATCTGACAACGCTCAACAATCCTCACTGACTTTGGAATTTACGTTTTCTACAGAGAATTCAGGCAGAACGGGAAACACCACACTGCATGCCACTAACTCTGTACTGTAGTCTGAGTTTAGTAACAGAAACCACATCTTGCCAAGGTACATGTTACCAAACATGTTGTAAGAACATGTAATCTGGCTGTTCTTACAATATGTTTTGTGGATCAAATGCGCCAAGCTACACGTGCTAACATGTTGATGTTGGCACATTGCGGGTTTCTCTCACCAGGCCGAATTGTGCAAGACGTTTTTTTATGTATTGTAGAGTTAGGTCGCCTAGCCGTGCCATGATTCTCATTTTCTGGGATCGGATTGGAACTTTACATTTATTCAGAGTTGCAAATATAGCATGAGCTATATGGATAGACTTTAGCACTGTCTGTGACTGACATATCGTCTTGATTAACAATACCTGAGTGTAACGTGTCAGTGAAATGAAGATTTACAAACAATAACTGAAGTTGACAGACATGTTGAAACGGAAACTCAGGTTGACTGGTAGTCTTCAGGTTTAAACGTAAATTGAGGTTGACTGAAATGTCAGTCTCGAGACTGAACTGTAAAGTGAGGTACAGTGACATGTAACCTGGGGTAGACCGACATGTCAGTCTCGAGGTTAAACTGTAAAGTGAGGTTGACTGACATGTCAGTCTCGAGGTTAAACTGTAAAGTGAGGTTGACTGACATGTCAGTCTCGAGGTTAAACTGTAAAGTGAGGTAGACAGACATATCAGTCTCGAGGTTGAACTGTAAAATGTCTAACAATTACTGTAGAGGCCAAAATACTTCACTCTAGCTGCCTCAACTGATTAACTAAGAATTTAGTTAATATTTCCAGTTTAGTTAATATTTCCATAATTTCACAATGCACCATTTTACTGCCATATTCATTAGTAGTAATGGTTAAAAGTTTATTTCCACTTCATAATTTTGCAAGTTGCATTTCAGTTTTGACATGGTGATCATTTTATGTCAACTTAAATGGGACGGGAGATAATTTCATATAGAGCTGACAGAATGAGTACGTGGTTTGTGCTGCAAGCGCATGTTGACCCAGACATGACACATGTGAGGTCTAAGGTAATGGTAAGCCACGTATTATTCACCTATTAGGCATGTTCATTGGGGAAAGGTGTTTGTAAAGGCATCATCTTAACTTGTACAAAGCATAATGATAATATTTTTTCATAATTTAGGTTTTATTGCTCTTTTGGACTTGACTTGTTGAAATTGGCTTTGACTTCAAAATTTGGCCTGAAGTTGGTGTTCAAGATGTTTGAAATATTAGGCTTGCTATCTGTGCAATGTAAGTTACTGGTTTTGCACACTTTATTTATGAAAGTGTTCAACATTTTGTGCTGTAATCTACATTGTCCTAGGTATATGATATGATGTCAAGATGTTGTGGTTGTGTGACTTGAGGGAAGGAACATAATAGCCACGTACTGAATTATATTCTTTTTGTTTTGTTACAGTCAATCTAATGTTTAAATTTAGTCTAGTGATCAGGAATAAAGGAAGAACAAGAACACTATTGTGCTATAAACAATCACTTGAGACTAAGGTGTCAGCGTCCAAGTTGAAATTTGAAAAAAAGACTGTTTTGCGCTGAGATTGAAAATAAGTGAGTGAGTGAGTTGAGTTTTACGCCGCTCTCGGCAGTATTCCAGTTATATGGCGGTGGTCTGTAAATAATCGAGTCTGGACCAGACAATCCAGTGATCAACAGCATGAGCATCGTTCTACGTAACTGGGATACAATCTATTAACCAAGTCAGCGGGCCTGATCACTCGATCCCGTTAGTCGCTAGGACTCCTATACATCAACGTAAGACTTGCGACTGGCGAAGAGCAACGATCCCTTTGAGGAGTGGGGCCCTGGGAGCTATTTCTAACTTCACTTTGTAAATTCGTAGTTTCTGAAAAACGCATGCCATCAAATTTCCCAAGAACGCCCTGACAAATCTGTTATGTACGTAAAGCTGCGTTTCAGTTTTGACGAGCCCAATGTTACAACTGTCGATATTCACCATACCACAGACAACAGAAACGTTTTGTTATTCTTTGTTTGTCAAACATGATAGATTGCCTTCAATTTCACATAACAGTGGAATTTCTGCCACGACAATATTCCAAGATGTTATTACTGCGGCTACGTAAATACGATGCGAATATTTATAAAAAGTATTTGACTTTCTTCAAATAGTAGTCCTTTAGAATAATTTGGATATACCAACTTCGTACAGCAGTTCCATTTCATTTTGGTACACTCTGAAATTACTACTTCATGACGCGCATAGAAATAGCCGTAGCATCGAATTGAGAACAAAGTACACATATCACTACGTAAGATTTGAACATAAATATTTGGTTATTTAAAGCCACACTCGTCTATATTCCAGCTATAGGGCAGTGGTCTCTAAATATTCGGGCTTGGGAAGATGCAATCCAGTGATCAATAGCATCAGTACTGATCTACGCAACTGGGATACGATGACATGTGTCAAGCAAGTCGGCGAACATCACCCAATCCCGTTGGTCACCAAGACGGATTCTAAACCGGATCTTCACACGTCCACGTACTGTATAAGAGTCACAACTGTCACCTGTTTCAAGTCTGCAAGCCACCAGTAGATATCGACGACGACGATAGTGTGGAGAATAGAAACGTACAAACGCCGAACTTTCGACAGATTGGATAGTGTTTACAAAGGCCTGTCATGAAACCACCATAACGTCATGTATATTTCACATTCAGCTGTGACAAATGCATTATTGAATTCTCCGTGTATTTAGTATAAAATAACAAATGGTCTTTGTCAGCAATACAAAGTACAGAGATGTTACCAAACGAAATATATTTGGTGTCAAAACAAACACTGTGCTGGTAGGACTGCGCTTGTTTGACATGCAAACACAGAACAATCACATGTTTTTACGTTTTTAGACTGTGTAACATCTTCTCAAATTGCCAGACATTAGATGATGTACGAAATTGTCATTGTTTCTGTCCATCGTGACTGACGCAAACCAACAATGCAACGACAGCGGAATCACCGGCCTTTGTAACTTCTCTATGCTGCAATAAACAAACGAACAAATAAATAAATAAATGAATAAATAGATTTTCAGGGTAGGAAGTCTTTGATTACTTATGTCACGTTTATTTCGTGTACAAACGACTCCTGAATCAAGGCATGACCCTTCAATGCATCTTGGGTGACGATGTCAATGACTTCGCCATTTTATAAAAGTCTGTCATGCGTAGCGATGTTGTATGTCAACTCTGTTGTACAGATGATAAAATTTGTATACTGATGATAAAATTTGAGGCAACACCTGATTGAACGTGATGTAAATGAAACCATTCAAATTAATACATAGAATGAATAATAGTTTTCAGTGGCCTACATATTGGTCTCACCAGTTCAGAAAACAATATGTACGTGCATTGGGTGTTTTGCTCGTGCTTGCAGCTGAAATGGATGCATGTGCATATTTATCAAAACATTGTTTCGAGAGTAGTACTGTGTGAGTTGACGATTCAGTAAAATGGCTCACAACCAGTTATCTGAGGCCACAAAATGGCAAAATGAAAGAAGGCGAGATCTCCTGGCGACTGATTACAAGACGTGTTAACATCTGTCACAGCGTCATCAGCAAGTTCGTGAAAGAAACACCACAAGACAGGTGAAGTCAAGGTTGTCGCTGGACGAGGTTGACTCAAACAGGCCGATTTAATGGATGATAGATCTAGACGGCTGCTCAGATCCGGGTTTGATTCCTTACGTAGGTACAGTGTGTGAAACCCATTTCGGGTGTCCCCCGCTAGGGTGGTGCTGGAATATTGATAAAAGCTACGTAAAACTAAGCTAACTCACTCACTCACTCACTCACACTATCAAATACACATGTATAACGGAAAGCTCACTTCTGCGTCTCTGTTTGCCTGCCACTAAGACGATTTAAAGGTTTATCCCATGTTTATAGGTGAGATTTCAGGATAATGATTGGCGACTTGGTCGCATGCCACTGATCACTAATTGGCTGTTTTCAAAATTTAGTTCAATGGATAAATATCCAATATTTAGATTTACATGCATACATACAGTAAACGATACCGCGAATGTCAACATGGCGAGCTTTACGACGTACCTAATTATTGTCGGTCATTTCAGCAATTGTATTTCACCTAAAAACAGCATATTAGACGAAGTAATAGAAGTGGAGGAGATAAATAATTGTCTTTGTGGTGTTTAGGAAAAAATAAAACTGAGAGGGTTTGGATGATGCTTGTTTTCAAATTATTTTTGTATATTGTGCGTTTAATCACTGCAGAATGGGTGCATGTGACACCAACATTGTTAAATCTTGCAATAATCAGCTGCACACTTTTATTCTCCTTTTGTTAACAGCGACGACAAGGTATTTCAGAAACACTGCTTGTGTTCTGTGGCAGTGCGCCTGAGAAGACGGCCGAGCACCTCTGTATGTCTGTGACATCATCACCAGTGTGACGTCACTGTCATTTTACAAATGGCGCCACGTCAGCTGGGTAAACCTCGGCTCAGTCTGAGGTCACAGAGTGCAGCGACGTGTAAACAAACAGATTGTTGGTGTCTGTTTCACAATTCGTGAGATTCTCAGAATAAAATTAACACAGAATTACGTCAAGACGGGCGGTGTTTACGTACAATCACTCATCGTTTATGTTTACACTCACTTCACAAATTTCTTACCTGATCATGCGAGGTTCCAAACACAAAACATGACAAAAAGTCTGAAATAAATTCATCAACTTTTATTTATATTCAAAAAAAAAGGAAATCACGACTACATGAACGGCATGTCCGTATGTAATGGCGCATGATATTTCCTTCCGTCCTAATTTCGTTATCCATCTTTGGAGTTTTAATACCTATTTGCATTTGAAAGGTCTTTCTAAGGGGCCTCTAGCGATGCATACCATGCACATCTGCAATGCTGTGCATAGCTACCCGTATGTAATGCCGCATGTTATTTCCGTGTCAACGGATATTAAGTTCGTTGATAATTTTTGTACCGTTTTTGCGATAATAAACGTCCATAATGCATATGAATGCCCTTTCAATTCCGCTTCTAACGACGTATAACATGTTCATATACAATGCTGGAGACGCTACAGACGTCCGTATATACCGCAGCCTTTCAATGGCGCATTTGCTCATGCATTGCCTTGTTGCATCTTTTTGTGCTTCTAACTGCAGTATTCTGGTCTGCAGCATGCAACTTTTGGTATCATTAGAAAGCTCTTCTGGCAGCGGCAACGATGGTGTAAACATATTTCATCTATTCTGAAAATTATAAAGTATATTGCACAATTTGTTCAAAAAAATAGTTTTTGCTGTACTTTTTTGAAAATACTATATAACTTCTTTTCTAAAAGTGAGATGTCAAAAGTCAGTTGGTATTGCCAGAAAGCACATGCAAAATGTAGTTGTTTAAGTTGTGTAAAATGTGCAGTACGTCAGGTGAAAGTTTAACTATCGAACGTATATAAGGGGAACCTGAACCAGCTTGGCCACTGGTCGGAAAATGCCTACGTTCCCCGGGCAATACGAGACGGGGACAGCGATGCGGAAATTGCGACGCTGTCCTCTAAGTCTGCCCAAGAGCTTGTAAAGATGGAAGGCCCAAGGTTGTAAAGATGGAAGGCCCAAGGTTGTACACAGGGGGATAAGTCCTCCACCATGATCGAGCACTTGGTTGACGTGGTGGGTAGCGTGGGTCATGGTACGCGACGTTGCCCATACTATTCATCATTAGTTCTACCGAAGACGCTCGATCTAGAAGCGTCCACGGTGTAGTAGAACTGAAACATATCGAGTCTTGACAAGGGGCTCAAAGACGAGTTTGCTGGAAGCAGAACGAATGTAGGAGGCGAAGGGACGATCCCGAGAGGTGTGCCGATGGCTGCGTAGGCACACCCGTTCGACAGGAGGCTCAAAGGCGATTTGGTGGTAAAGTGTGCAAGATTTCCCTAAGGTCTGACATATATGAAGTGAACGCTCTATTGTTGTAGTGTCTACAGCTATTTACGTGAGGTATCTACTAAATTGGTAGATGCGACGACATGACTTGCCAGACGGACATTGACGTGTTCTGACCTATTGTTATGCATGTTTATGTAAAGTGTAGTATGTGTTGTTCATCACGTGTAGCAGCTCAACTGCCAACAGCATCTGAAGAACCACGTCGACTTCACAGCAATCAGACTTTTCATGATTTGTATTATATGTTTGTTTTAACATATTAACCCCAAACCAATGTTAACACTAACCCCAAACCAATCTAACATAAAATTAACGTGAAAGGTATCAATAGAGAGAAGGTTAAAACTAAACTTAAACACTTTTAAATAAGTCGTGACAAAAAACTAACAATACTAATAAAAAGAAAAGCTCCAAGAAAACAAACCAGAAATAAAAAATAAGAATAGGTGAAATTGGGTAGGTGAGATGTAACCCTTGACACAAGTGAAATTCTATACATGCATCAAGTTCTACAAAGTCAGTCGGTCGGCCGAGGCACTGAAAGTATGTTTCCAGGTGAAGGTGACATATTTATATACTGATGGAAAAGAATAAGGGAACGCTTAGATTTATTTAGAGAAATAAGACATGTTATCATGAAGTCTCAGACCTCTTGACCAAATACTTATTAAAAACAATGCTCAAAAACACAACCATACAGTGCCATTTGCACGTGCAAAACATGCTAAAGTGGGTATAAAGATCTTGAAGCTCGGTAGCATCCTTCACTTAAGGAAGAGTAAAGGTTACAGAAAGGCCTACAACAATGCCAAGACAGCACCTAACCAACCAGCAGAAATGGCAAGCGATCGGGAAAATACAGGGTGGGATGTCAATTTGCCAAACTGCTAGGGACATGCAAAAGTCAAACAGCGTTATTTCACGTTTGTGGAACTTGTTCCGTCAAACTGGTGACGTGAAAATGAGACCTGGTCGTGGTCCAAGTCCAAAAACAACTGCTTGTGAAGATCGACACATACGGCTCCTTGCATTGCGGGATCACTTTAAATCCTCTTCCAAAATCAACATTGACTTCAGGGCTATCACTCATGTAAGAATAAGCGACCGAACTGTAAGGAATCGGCTGAAATCAGCAGGGTTACAAGCATGACGTCCCGTATTCGGAGTCAACATGACACGCCAACACAAGCGTCTACGACTGGCATGGGCTAGACGTCATGGCGTCCGTCAATTACGTCACTGGAGGTATACAATGTTCAGTGACGAATCACGCTTTAACTTAGATTTAGCAGATGGTCGAATTCGTGTCTGGAGACGTCGAAATGAGCGATTTCTTCCATGTACTGTCAGCCAACATGACATGATCGTTACGGTGGGGGGTCTGTTATGGTGTGGGGAGGGATCACCTACGACGGTAGGACTGAACTTCTTCGTGTAGATGGACGCCTCACAGGTGTTCGTTACCGTGATGAGGTATTGAGGACGATAGTTGTTCCCTTTCAACGTCCAGTTGGTCGAAACTTCGAGTTCCAACAAGACAATGCTCGCCCACATACAGCCCGAGTTTCGATGGAGTTCCTTCAACACCACAACGTCACAGTGCTTCCCTGGCCGGCCACGAGTCCGGACCTTAGTCCAATTGAGCATCTTTGGGATGTCATAGGCCGTCGAGTCAGGGGTAGGGACGTCCAGCCACAAACACTGGACGCTTTGTTCATTGCTCTCCAAGAAGAGTGGCGTGCTGTTCCAAGGGCGGTAATCCGGAACTTAATCCAGAGTGTACCCCGCCGATGCCAGTCTGTTATCCGCAGGCATGGGGGACACACCAGATACTGACTTTTGCTATCCACAATGTCTTGTATTTGTAAAATCGCGCTTTAATTACACTGACAGTAAATACATATATCCCTATACATTTCAGCGTTCCCTTATTCGTATCTATCAGTATATATTTGTGTTAACATATTTGAGTTATCTGTCCACGGCAATTGTATGGGTACTGAATTCGTGAGCTATGGTTATCATGGTGCATGTAAAATTGAAAGAACAAGCTAACACCGTTTCTCTCTAATCTAAAAGAGTAACCTCAAATCAAAATAATAACATAAAATTAAAACGTGAAGTCTACGTCCTTCTCTCTACACTACATCACTTACCCAAACCGAAATAACCTAAATGACATAACTTTAAAGCTAAAAATCATTAATACCGAGGCGCTTAAAACTTAATATAAACACCGACAATCAGCTACTGAACTAATAGTACTTGTAACTGAAAGAAGGTTAATTCCCAAACCAATCCAACATAAAATTAACTTGAAAAGTATCAGTACAGAGAAGGTTAAGACGAAACTTAAACACTACCAAGGTCATGACAAAAACCTAACAACAGTAATAAAAATAAAAGCGCCAAGAAAACAAACAAGAAATAAAAAAAGAGTTAAATTGGGTAGGTGAGATGTAACCCTTGACACAAGTGAAATCGTATACATGCATCAAGGTCTACTAAGTCAGTCGGTCGGCCGAGGCATTGAAAGTATGTTTCCAGGTGAAGGTGACATATCTTCAATGCCTACAAACTAACCTGGAACAAAAAATTCTGTTTCCGAGGGTAAAACCAAGCAACATGATGGTCTGCCTACAAGTGGAAGGTGGAGGAGGCGAACCGGTGATGTTGAACTTGAAGGTGATGTTGCGACGCCATCTGGAAGCCACCCTATAGGACCACAGCCAGCACATGAGGATGGAACCTGCACTGCTAGCAAAGGATGGCGTCCACTTGACATCAAAAGCCAATGGGCTGTTCTGTAAGTGTATGTGTAGGTATGTTTAAACACTCACTCACTCATTCGCGCACTCACTCACTCACTCCTTGTGATATCAAATTTTAGCTGTATAGGATCCACATGCACATGCCTTGGCTTTGGGTGGCTTTAAGGGTGGAAAAACACGACGACAGCCATTTCAGTCGTGAAAGCCAAGACACAGGGCCTCCGATCCATAGTAAAATCAAAAAGCCCTGGGATCGATGTACGAATCATAAGAAGTACCTGCAGTGTAAAAAGCTGCCGTAAATCGAGTTAAATCAGGCTTACAAGCGTCCCAACGACGAACCTGTTGACGACAGGTCATTTCAGATGACCCCAGAAATCGCCTTTACGTCGATGTGCAACATGTGAATGGGCCGTGAATGTTCAGCGCCCATGTGGCCGTTAAATAACGGCACCCAACGTGTCTTGTTCCTTGATATAGGCCACGGTCCCTATTATGGTGATCTACCTTCAGTCGTTGGTGGTCTATAGCCCGTGTTTTATATTGTATTGTCTGCTTTTATTACTAGAATTTTTACTTTTCCATGCTAGTGTAATACCCATATCTGTGATACCATAGCATTTTACTGTCCATCTTGACAGGTTTCATTCTTCAAAATGTTTTCATTTTTCTCACGTAAATTGTTTTCGTCACGATATGAGATATTGCCGATGTGACGTTAAGTTTTAACACATTCACTCGTTTATGTTATGTGCCGCAGTGGTCGCATCTGCAACCAAAATATCTCTCCCAGAGCGATCTCTCCCAGAGGCGTGACATGATGGTTTTGTGAACGTTCATGCGTCGGGCACGTTGAGACTGGTCAGCTTCAAGAAGACCAATGGTGATTTGACGGTTGGATTAACTTTAGACGTGGCAATTTCGCGTTCGTCAAAAATATTCCAAATACAGTAAATAATCGACAGATAGCGGTCAACCTTTTATACCCATTATTGAGGCTATCTGATCCCGAACTTTCACACGAATTGCGTTGTATATCCTGTGACACTACACGCCGAAATTAACAATCACACCGTTAAATACGGGTATTTTACGGATGGTGCGTTTTCTTGTGACGTTTCAAGACATAAGCACCATAGGACTCATTTATATAGGAGTCAGTCTCTTATAACAGTATACATAATAATGAAAGAAGAAGCATGATATACTGTAAGCAAATATCTCTGATTTGAGGTCAGTTGTATGGGGGACAACATAACAGTGGGTACTAGTTATATACCCCTCCTTGATGTTTTCACATACAATTCTGAAGGTGTATACAAACTGCAATTTGAAAACAAGAAGTTTGTTAAAGCAGTTTAACTTTATTGATGATTTGACTTCGTTCAAATAGCCAAATCTGTTTACCCAAGAAACCTTGATAATGGCCAGAACAACCACTTCCTTCCACCGCTTTATCACACTGAGTAAAAGTTATCAGTTTCATGTCTTTTGTGTTTCACATGTCCACCAAATTCTGAACATGGGTCGCTTGGTCGGGAATAAGTTTAAAAAAAGACAAAATTATATCAATAATGTTTTTGATTTTCATCTGTTGTTAACGTTATTAACATTCTGATTTAAAGATAAGCAAATTGATATGACGATGTGGTAGGTTTCAGGTTCGAGTTTGGCCATTTTGGAATAAAAAGGTATGACTGACAGGTCGGCAAAAACATTAGAATGGTCGGGTGTGCAATGAAAAAAAATACCCACAAAAGGAGGCTCAAATAATTCTAAAATGCATCAGGAACTACATATTTCAAACATGTGCTTATTGAGTACCCATTTAGGACAGGCCTTTGGAAACGTTTACTCACGTGGGAGTGGCTCCATGCAAGATTGGCATTTCCTTCCTTCCTAGCGATCGTTGTTTCATCTGATAATAAACGGCAGGTTAAAGTCTCAGCCTTGTATTCAATGTTCACACATTGACCATGTTCAGCACATTTAAGCTGGCACAGCTTGATACCAATGTTCATGATAACATAACCGTCCGTCTTCTTAGGTGTAGACTGCTTCGTGCTTCCTGTTGAAATCACAAACACAAGCAAAACCGTTAATGTCAGCAGTAGTTTCACATGGGCGCTCCTCAGTGCCATGTCCGAGAGCTATTGAAATCACCACTCGTGAGATGCTGCACGACTACCACGAGGTTCAAGAATCACGGTGATTGCAAAGACTATTTTCACTAATGTCTGGAGGCTATCACCAAGTATATAGTGAACCCAAAGTTATGAACGCATGTGTCTACAGACTACCACTTAGTAAACAGGGAGCAAAAGATTTCATCATATATCTCTAGAAGCTCCCACCGGGTAGACAGTCAGTACAAGAAATCTAGCTTGAAGTATAGGCAAACACAAGAAGGCTGCAACGAATGTCATGAATATGTACAGAGTACGTGTCAGTTGTTCCTCTTACCCAAAAGGCTTCTGAATACCTGATTGGTCACACAACACGGTATCGATGTGCTGTACGACGAGATATCAACATAATGACATCATTTGTCTCTGAAGGGTTTCCCAAGAGGAAAAGTAATAACATGTCAAACTAGGTATCGTTTTAGAGAAAATAGTATCGATGTTTTGACATAACCATAAGATTCCCGCGTCTTTGTCTTTATCGATAAATGAAACCATAGACCGTCTCTTGTTCTTCCACAGTCTTAATCAGTATCAGAGAGAACCAAGCGGACTGGGTGAAAGGATCACTGTCTTGGTTGGAGCACATCATAATATCCCAAATCCGTTGATGGATGGTCATTATACACAAGACTCAATCATTGCATGTCATCATCTTGGAGTCTGAATATTTCTGCTTGCACCGTTAAATTATAAACACTACACCCCTTTGTCATCCTTAAATGACTGAAGTAGCTGTAGTTATGGTCACTAATCTAAACTCAGTCTGGATCATTCACTTATGGATACAGTTGATATCGTTGTTGGCCATACCTCATTCTACTCTGCTTCTAGGAGCATATTCAGTTGGGCTAACTTTCCTTACATCACCAATGTACCTGGACATGGTCCTGCTAATTTAACGGCTCCTAAGAAAATTTAGCTACCCGTATAGTGACAAAGACTCCACCAGACACGTATCAATACCTTAAACAATCGAGGTACCCACAATATAAATTTCTGAACTACGAATGCATACGTCCACTAAATAACCCCAAGTGAGATCGTTCCTTTGGCCCGCCACTTTGAACCGGGAGCTACCCTTCAGACCAGAGCTACTCCTGCCCCCAACAAGAAGTTATCCACAAGTTAGTTATATCTTTGACCAACTATTACCATTATCCCAGATCATCTGTCCATCCGTAAATGAGTAGTGAAGGTAGGTTTACGCTGTACTCAGAATATTTCAGGGTCCATAATTAATCAAAATTCGCATTTTACTATTTGAAATCTAAAACACTACTTATGTAGTCGTCGGTCATGTGTCCTTCATTATGGGATCACATTTTAGCAATGGTCCAGTTCCATAATTTCCGTCCAAATTATTACTTAATGGGAATTCTTAGCGATCCACAGTCTAGTTATATATTGCATCGTTCTCTTTAATCACACAAGTTTGCTGAGCCATGCTGTCCACCCCATTTAAATAATGAGCTGACCCAGAGTCACTATAGAGTATGGTAACAACACACTCCGTGTTAAGTTTCATAAAATATAGTGAGTGAGTGAGTTAATATTTAACGTCACATCGGCAATATCTCAGCCATATCGTGACGAGAACTTTAAATACAGAAGTGAAATATATGGATACTATAAAAACCTGTCAACGAAGGACAGTAAAACAACTAGAATATCACAATAAGAAATAAAACTAGCGTGAAAAGTTAAAACTAATATTCCTATTCAGACAAAACAATATAAAAACAGGCTATATAGATCACCAACAACTGAAGGTAGATCACCATACTAGGGGCCATGGGGACTTACAGTACTTCTGCTACCTACATGGTCCCTAGCTGGATTTACATCATCCCCTCAGCTGCTGGTGATTGTATGCAAGATTAGCCACAAATTAAAATGACACATATTCTACGGCTAAGACAAAATGGAAGATCAAATTTGACTTCAAATGTTTTGGGACTTACGTACCCTCTCAGGAGGACAATAATTTTACAGTGCTTTAACCCCCCTCGAGGATACAGCCACTAACACTCTAAGTTACTAATTCAAACTTCCAAGCATAAAATATTTTTCTATTTACAATTCATTTAGCAAATCTAATTCTTTTAAAAATGCAATAATTAAATGAGATCTAACAGAATTAAAAAGATCCTTCAAAGTTCGTGAATTAAAATATTTATCCCTTGTGATGGAATATTCAACACAGTCAAGCAGGACATGCTTGACTGTGATTCTTTCATCACAAGGGATACAAAACGGAGGATCTTCACCTTTTAATAGATAACCGTGAGTATACCTCGTATGGCCAATGCGACATCGTCGCATAATGACCTCCTCAAATCTGGACTGACAACCCAAGTAAGTATAACCGATATAAGGTTTTATTTCATGTAATTTATTTATACCTACTTGAGTGTCCCACCTCTTCTGCACCAGATCGCGGATATGCGTTCTAATGCAAGCTTTGTAATCTGAATATGGAAGAAGAAGTGGTGTCACAGATTTGGTGAGTGCTGCCTTGGCAGCAAGATCGGCCATCACATTCCCAGAAATACCTACGTGACTGGGTAACCAACAAAAGACGATGTCGTATTGGCCAGTAGCAAGAGTATTATACAGTTCCATAATTTCTATTAAAAGTGGATGTTTACAGGAAATATTTTTAATAGCTTGAAGGCAAGAAAGAGAGTCGGAATATATTATATACTGTTTACGTTTCTTGTGTCTTTGAATATATTTAAGAGCTGTTAATATGGCGTTAGCTTCTGCTGTAAAAATAGAACTATTGTCTGGTAATCTAGAAGATATTGTTCTGGATCCAGTGACAGTGGCACAAGCAACTGCGCCACCGTCCTTGGACCCATCTGTAAATAAGGATTTGTAATTGTTATATGTATGTTTCAATTGATTATATTCTTGTTTATACTGTAATTCATTCGTTTCTGATTTTTTAAATATCGTTAATGTTAGGTCAACTTGTGGCCTAACCAACTGCCAAGGGGGAGAGGAAAGAAGACGGAAAGGAGCTATATTGTCCAGCGTAATACCAGCAGCAGCAATAAACGGCTTTATTCTGAGCCCAAGAGGTGGAACAAGAGAGGACTTTTTGCTATATAAATCCTCATAAAGAGGATTGAAGACACAGTTATATGCAGGGTTAGATTCGTTAGAGTATAGTTTTGTGACATATTGTAAAGATAATTTGATACGGCGTTGTGCAAGAGATGGTTCATCGGCCTCAACGTAAAGACTGTCAATTGGTGAAGTTCTGAAGGACCCAAGACAGAGTCTTAGACCTTGGTGATGGACAGAATCAAGAAGTTTAAGATTGCTTCTGCAGGCTCCACCATATACGATGGAGCCATAATCAAGTTTAGACCGTACAAGTGATCGATATAGATGGAGAAGGGTAGCTTGATCCCCTCCCCATTTCGAATTTGACACCACTTTCAATAGGTCAAGCGCCTTCAGGCATTTAGTTTTAAGTGATTTAATATGCGGTAAAAACGTTAAGTGTGAATCAATGATTAGACCCAAGAATTTGGCTTCCTTCACAACTTTAATGGGCGTCCCATCTAGAGACAGTTCAGGGTCTTTATGTGGTTTGTATTTTCGACAAAAATGTATGCAGGTAGTTTTCGATTTAGAAAATTTAAAGCCGTTTTCAAGACACCATTTATTAATCCTGTTTAAACACAACTGCAATTGCCGTTCAATGGTATGCATATTTTTACCACGACAAGAAATATTAAAATCATCCACAAATAACGATCCATCAATTGAATCGTTTAAAACTTTAGATAAACTGTTGATCTTGATGCTAAAAAGAGTGACTGACAAAATACTGCCTTGTGGAACACCCTGATCCTGATTGTAATGATCAGACAGGGTAGAGCCCACACGGACCTGGAATTGTCTGTTATTTAAAAACTTGGCAATAAATTCAGGCAAACGACCTCGCAACCCGAAGTCATGTAAATCTTTTAAAATGCCATATTTCCAAGTAGTGTCATATGCTTTTTCAAGATCAAAAAAGATAGACACAGCGTGTTGTTTGTTAATGAGTGCGTTTTTTACAAATGATTCTAAACGCACTAAGTGATCGACAGTACTTCTGTTTTTCCGGAAACCACATTGTATATCTGTGATAAGGTTATTAGTTTCCAAGTACCAAACAAGTCGATTATTTATCATGCGTTCCATGGTCTTGCAAACACAGCTTGTTAATGAAATCGGACGATAATTGGATGGATCCGTATGATCACGTCCAGGTTTAGGTATTGGTACTACTATGGCGTCACGCCATGACGGAGGAAAGTTACCCGATGTCCAAATATCATCAAAAATATTTAGGAGAGTTTCTAGGCAGGATTCTGGTAAGTGCTTCAGGAGTTGATAATGTATGTTATCAGCTCCAGTAGCAGTGTCATGAGCCTGATCAAGAGCAGTATGGAGTTCATGAATAGAAAACGTTTCATTATAATCTTCCCCATTATCCGAATTGAAATTAATAGTTTTCTTTTCTTCTTGTTTTTGATATTGCTGGAATTTTGGTACATAATTGGAAGAGGAAGCGTGTTTAGCAAGGGTTTCACCTAGTTTATTAGCAATATCTGATTTATCAGTAAGTAATTGATCTTCATGTTTAAGATGATGGACAGTAGATTTAGTACCTTTACCTTTGATTTTCTGGACCATGTTCCATACCTTGGACATGGGTGTCCGAGAATTTATTTTGGACACATAATTTTGCCAAGTTTGGCGTTTATTCTGTTTAAAAGTACGCCGTGCTTTAGCATTTAAAATTTTAAATTTATTTAAATTATGCACCATAGGATGGCGACGGAAATAATGTTCTGCCTTTTTCCTTGCCTTCCTAGCTTGTTTGCACTCATCGTTGAACCATGGTTTTCTTATGTGTGGAACTACAGAGGAATTTGGTATACACTCATCAGCTATGGAATTCAGTTGATCAGAAAAAGATTTAATAGCATCAGGAACGTCAATAAAACGTTCAGGTGTAAGTTTTTCAGCACACAGTGTTTCATATAAAGGCCAGTTAGCCTTTTTAAAATTCTTGATGATGGAGGAACATCAGATGGAGTTACAGCTTTTAATATAGTAGGAAAATGGTCACTTCCACAGAGGTCATCGTGGACGGACCATTCGAATTCATTTAATAGTTCGGAATTTGTCAATGACAAGTCGAGAGCAGAATAAGTCCCTGTACCAGGGTGTAAATATGTGTTGGAACCATCATTATAAATACATAAGTCATTGTCAGAACAAAAGTCCTCCAACAATTTGCCTCTAGTGTTTGTATTAACACTACCCCAGAGTGGGTTGTGCCCATTTAAATCACCCATTATAATACAGGGCTTCGGGAGCTGATCATATAGAGCTTGAAGATCGGTTTTGGCAAAAGCCGAAGACGGTGAAATATAAAGACAGCATAGCGTAAACGCTACATGTAAAGTAATTCTCACTGCAACAGCCTGCATATTAGTATTAAGTGAAACAGGGCTTTGAATAACGTTTTGTTTGACTAGAATCGATGATCCGCCAGTGGCCCGATCACCCGGAGGTGCAAAACAGTGATATGCATTAAACTGACGAAGGACAAATGTATCTGTTTGCTTTAAATATGTCTCTTGGAGACATAACGCTGAAGGTGTGAAATCTTGGACTAATAGCTGTAATTCATGTAAATTAGTCCTCAATCCTCTGCAGTTCCACTGTACAATATTATTGGAATAAACTATCTTTTGGGGGGATTTATTGGGGATCTACCCCGCACTCTTTTGGAGGGCGACAAGCTATGTGCCCTAGAATGGACGTTTTCAGAAACGTCCATGTCTTCAAGAGACCCATATTTATTGTACAACTGAATTTTATTTTGTGACCCTTTAGGAGCTCTGCCACTTTGTTGTTTTGAAGCATCAGGCTTAGGCTTAGGTTTGCCTTTTGCAGTTTGTTGTCTATCAGCTGTCGATTGAGACTCAGTGCGTGACTGTGAAGATAATTTATGATCAGAAGAAGACTTTGATGTTCCAGGAAGTGATTCCTCAGTCTGTGATGACATAGCTGGGTATAAAGGTTGTGGAGAGTCACAATTGACCCAAGTCAAGGTAGTTTGGCAGCTTGTAGATGATTTTGTTATTTTAGGGCTGCGCACAGACGATGTCTTTGCTACTGTAGCATAACTTTCTGTAAGGTCAGATCGCTTCACCAGTTTCTTTGCTTCCGAAAAAGAGATGTTTTGGGTAAACTTTATTCTGTTTATTGCCATTTGCTCTTTCCAGATTGGACACTGTTTCGAAGAAGAAGAATGCTCGCCTGAGCAGTTGGTGCATTTTTTAAAATCACTGTCACAATCTTCTGTTGTGTGTGTCTTCTCACCACAGTGAGCACACACAACAGACAATGTGCAGGTATTTACACCGTGTCCATATTTCTGGCATTTAAAACATCTGAGTGGGTTGGGGATGTACGTTTCAACTTGGATATTGCAGTAACCTGCCTTCACTGATTTGGGAGCATTTGGCGATGAAAAAGAAAACAGATAAGTATTCGTTTGGAATGTTTCATTGTTTTTTCGGGTTGAAAAACGCTTCACATACAGCACACCTTGATCTTTCATTTCACATGCTATATCAAGTTCGGTCATGTCAGCAAACAATCGATCCCGATCTCTGATGATACCTTTACTCGTGTTCAAGGTCTTGTGAGCAGAGACCGTGACCGGAATACCCACAAAAGATTCAATACTCATCAAGTTGGTTGCTTGTTGTTTCTTGCTGCACTCAATTAGTAAGGCACCCGAACGTAAGCGTCTAATGTTCTTAACATCTCCTGCAATACCTTGAATACCCTTTGACACTGCGAAAGGGTTCAACTTCAATGGTGTCTTTTCCGGAGTCTCAATAACGAGGAAACGTGGCCAATACTCAATCGATAGAGACGGTCTATGATCAGCATCAACAGGATCAATTTCAAGTGGACGTTTAGTTTTTTTGGTTGGTATTTCACAAGCCATGATTGGTGTCATATGGTTCATCATCCGAGCTCCCCACCCGCCACGGAGTATCACAAGGACAGTGCTAAAGCAAGCGGGCCTCCACCTTGCAGCACCAAGGATACCCGGATGATATACTCCAGTAGAAGAATTATAAGAAATTAATCTACCAGATTGGCCCATGAGCCATCGCCTTCTGGCATAAGACTCTAGGCAAAGTTCATATTATCATAATTTACAATCAAACAAGTTACAAATCACCAGTATTGCCACAGCCGAAATTTAAAACAATTCCAAATCAAATTTGTGCAATGGTAGATAGACAGTCCATGCACAGGGCTTGGCATGACCAGCCGATTGGTTGAATCGGGCCAATTCAACCACCCGTCTAGGTGAAGTAAGGGCCAAAGTGGTGTGTTGGGCAAATGAAACGCAGTTAAAAGCCCAACTGCCCTCAACCACCAGGTTCCCGTCCTCCACCGACACGGGACGCAACCCACGGCAAACAGGTTGCCCAATTTAGTCGCCTCTTACGACAAGCAATGGGGTGCTGTGGACACATTCTGTCCCGGGTCCACACGGGATCATAAAATATAGAGTCCACCCTTAGATGATACTTCTAGAAAGTAAAATACACTCTCACACTCTCACACACTACAGGAAATAAAAAAAAAATAAATAAAAAATAAAAGAAAAAATGATATTAACAAACTGGTACACATATGTAAACTCAAACATTTTGTAGGGTTGTAAATTGTTTCTGGAATGTTTTAGAAGATCATGCTTGACCGAATGCAACCAAAAATGAATTTGAACAGTTTTATCAATCAGGATTGTCATGATGTGCGTGGATGTCATGGAACACGAATATCAGGCACAGTGATTGTTTCTCACGTGCAACATGTGACTATAAAAGACTCAAATGAATCTCACAATTACATCCACGATCTTTGCAAGTACTTTACACGAAAATGGGACGTCTCAACGCTACCGATCAAAATCAGGCAATTGGACGATTGCAAGTTAGAGAATCAAAAAGTGAGGTGGCAAAGATCTTCAACATTCATCCCAGCACAATAACTCGATTGTGGGATCGATTTCATCAAACAAATTCAATAAATGACCGACCAAGATCAGAAAGACCTAGAGTCACCACACCTGCCCAAGATCGGTACATCCGGGTAACACATCTACGTGACCGCCATCATACCAACCGGGATACATCACTAGAACAATCTGGAGCCTGAAGAGTGTCCAATCAGACAATCAGGAACCGTCTCCGAGAAATAAGAATACATGCCAAACGTCCAAAAGTTGCCCCTTCCTTGACACGACTACATCGACGTCGACGAGTAATACGGTGTAACACGGTGCTTACATGCGACCTGGCAAACTGGAGGCGCAGATGGTTTAGCGATGAACCCGTTATCTCATTAGGTGACGTGATGGTAGAGGCTGTGTCTACTGATGACGCCATGAACGTTTTGGTCCCAACTGCATCAGGCAGATGGACAGATTCCTTGGTAAAAGTGATAAGGTGTGGGGAAGGATCTCATACACCCGCAGATCAGCACTTGTGTTTGTCCAGGGCAATCTCAAGGTCAATCGATACATCGACCAGATACTCCGTTCGCACGTCCTTTACCTTGTTGACCATCAATGACAGCTCTTCTAACATAACAGGACAACGCCAGGCCCCACACAGCACGTGCCACCGTGGACTACCTGTCCAGTAACAATATGAATACCCACCCCTGGCCCTCCAGATCCCTGGATCTAAACCCAATGGAACATCTTTGGGATCAGATCGATGGACGGGTACGTCAAACGTCATAACCCATCACAGAATCTTCAACAGTTGTTCCACATGTTGCATGAGGAATGGAGAAGGACTCCACAACAAAACACCCAACGACTTATTGAATCTGTACCCAGGAGGTGTCAGGTGGTGGTAGCAGCCTGAGGTGGTCATACAAGGTACTGACTTCAACACCACCTGGTGGACAAAAAGTAATGACTGCGATGACTGTTATTCCCATGAAATATGGGCAAGATACTAATGCATTGCTCCACATAATTTTATTCATGTACCTTTGTTTTCCGCTGATCTACACGTCCTTGAATAACACCATTTTTTCATTGACATTTGGGTTCTGCATTTCTTTTCTTTTTTCCTTTTCTGTTTTTTTTGGGCGAGTGTACTTAATACTTAAGTTCTGTGTTCTAGCTATTCTATGTTTCAGCTTTTAGGCATCAAATAACTTCAGATAGATAAACCATCATTAAAACATCAGGCTCTTGGTGAAATATGGTTCATATGTAATAGAACCAGGGAGCAGGGAGACCATTATGCGTGAATGCTCGAAGTTATGAACTATATTTTATCAAAAACTTGATGTTTTAGTAAGGTTTGATATATCTATCTCCTGCCGACTGTAACTGTTACATGCTTTTTAGATTCAAATCTTACGATATGAAGCTGAAATGTAAAATTAGAAGTACTATAGAATATTTTCATTTAACGTTTTTTTTTTAAAAAAAAAAAACCCTTGGGGTAAAGAATTAAATATTACATTGTTAGTAGTTGAGATTAGTAACTGAGATTGTTAGTGGCTGTACCCTCAAAGGGGGTTGAAGTAATGTAAAATTAGTGTCCTCCTGAGATGTTACGTAAGTCCTGATACATTCAAAGTAAATTTAAACTTACCAGGATTTTAAACGTAGTATTTTTTTTTCTTTTTTTTTTTAATTTTGGCTAAATAATTCTTACAATCGTCAGCGACTGAAGGGATGGTGTACATCCAGTTAGGGTCCGATGTGACGTTTAATATTAACTCATTCACTCACTTGGGGTAAGGGAGAAATTACTCCTCCTTACATGGTCTGTGCTGAGAGGAGAAGGAAACTATTAGAATAACTGGTGACTATCACACCAGAACGGTATGCTTTTGGACCAAGTTGACTTCAGTCATATCCTCAGAGTTATCTAATATATGGTTTCGTGTCATATTTAATGCTTCTAAAATATCGCCAGATAATTATAAATGAACTTCAGCAATAAAGATATATGTGTACCACTTTGATTTAGAAGTATCATCTAAAGGTAGAATCTATAAATCAATTGAACATACCACTGACTGTGTTGTTACTATACTCTGACACAGGGACAAATAATGGATGAAATACGGGTGGACAGCATGGCTCAAAAATGTGTGTACTCACCGAGTCTGACTTCTGTTAGGTCTTTTGTCTTTTGGGAGTGAGCCTGTCATATTGCAATATTTCAGCCATATCAAGACTTTTACGGTTGTGTATTCAAAGGCAATAAGGAAAAGAAAACAACTACATAGTCACAGATACAAATTTAAAAATAGTAACTAAATCGTAAATACTTTAATTAAAAAAGACAAAGCAATAAAAAACTAAACTGTACATCACCAAGTCTCCCATTGAATATTAATTCTCCAAATGCGACGGGAAGTATGAAAATGGACTGTTGCCCAAATGTGATCCTATCTTGAAGGACACATATCAGCCAGCTGTCGACGACTACACAGAAGTGTTTTAGATTTCAAATAGTTCTTGACAACATCTACAATATGGATATTTAAAGAGAAAATCGTGAAACCGTTTCAAATGAACACATTTATGTCAATTCACACATCAACACAGAAAGCAAAATGTGTATTTTGATTAATTACGGACCCCGCCATATAGCTGAAATATTGTTGAGTACAGGGTGATGATCTGTGTCTGTGTATTATATTTCAAATAGTTACTGACAACATCTACAATTCGAATATTTAAAGAGGTTATATCAATTGACACAACCAAACAGAAAATATGAAAATTTTCTAACGATGTCTTGTATTTTCCAAACAGCACATTAATAACAAAAGTGGTCTAATGATTCATACGCTTTAACCTCACATGAATATGATTCCCAGTTCCATACATACTAATTGCAGTTGCGGCACCCGTGAAGAGCCACCTCCTCGTGGTGGGTGCTGGGTAATGCTAAGTGCTCTTCTCCCGTGTGGACCCGGGACAGAACGTGTCCACAGCACCCCATTGCTGGTCGTAAGAGGCGACCAAATTGGGCAACCTGTTTGCCGTGGGTTGCGTCCCGTGTCGGTGGAGGACGGTAGTCTGGTGGTTGAGGGCAGTAGGAAGCTGACCCATTTTGCCCCTATTGCTCAACACACCACTTCGGCCCTTACTTCACCTAGACGGGTGGTAGAATCGGCCCGATTCTATCTATCGGCTGGTCACGCCAAGCCCTGTGTGTGGACTTTTATTTATTTATCATCACACAAATTTTATTTGAAAATGTTAACCTTTGGTCTTGGCAAAATTGTTCCCATAAGATGTTTACAGTTTAAACTATGATGTTATGCACTTTTGCCTAGAGTCTTATGCCAGAAGGCGGTGGCTCATGGGCAAATCTGGTGGATTTGTTAATTGTAACACTTCTGCTGGAGTATATCATCCGGGTATCCTTGGTGCTGCAAGTTGGAGACCTACTTGTTTTTAGCATTGTCCTTGTGATACTCCGTGGTGGGTGGGGAGCTCGGATGATGAAATCTAAAACACAAACCATGGCTTACGAAACCCCAAACAAAAAGACTAAACGTCCTCTTGAAATTGACCTTGTTGACAACGACCTCAGACTGTCCAAACCAATTGATTACTGGCCACGATTTGTTGTCATGGAGACAAATGATTTGACACCATTAAAACTGAACCCTTTTGCTGTGTCTAAAGGTATCCAAGGCATTGCCGGCGATGTGAAGAGTATTAGAAGATTGCGTTCTGGTGCACTGTTGATCGAATGTGCCAAAAGACAACAGTCAACTAACCTTTTAAACACCAAAACTTTTGTTGGCATTTCCGTTACGGTCTCCGCTCACAAGACCCTCAATATGAGCAAGGGAATTGTTCGAGATCGTGAGCGATTGCTGGCCGACATGTCAGAACTAGATATCGTCTCCGAGATGAAGGATCAGGGTGTACTTAATGTAAAACGTTTCTCATCCCGACAAAATGGCACAACCATTCAAACTAACACCTATCTGTTTTCTTT
This sequence comes from Haliotis asinina, assembly GCF_037392515.1. NCBI lineage: Eukaryota > Metazoa > Mollusca > Gastropoda > Lepetellida > Haliotidae > Haliotis > Haliotis asinina. The sequence continues at coordinate 51,590,434 of NC_090292.1, forward strand.
TTCGCTACCTAATGCACCAAAATCACCAAAGGTAGGTTATTGTAACCTCAATGTTGAGACATACATTCCAAACCCTCTTAGGTGTTTCAAATGCCAAAAGTTTGGGCACGGTGTAAATACTTGCACATTGTCTGTTGTGTGTGCTCACTGCAGTGAAAAGACACACACAACAGAAGATTGTGACAGTAATGTCAAAAAATGCACTAACTGTAACGGGGAACACTCATCATTCTCAAAAGACTGTCCTGTTTGGAAAGAGCAAATAGAGATCAATAAAATAAAATTCACTCAAAATATCTCTTTTTCCGAGGCCAAAAAACTGGTAAATAGACCTGATCTTCAAGACAGTTATGCTGCAGTCGCAAAAACATCATCTGGGTCTAGCTCTAAAACAACATCAACTACAGGCTGCCAGACTACCTTGACTTGGGTAAATTGCGATTCTCCACAGCTTTTATACCCTGCTATATCATCACAGACTGACGAATCACTTCCTAGTACATCAAAGTCTTCTTCTGATCACAAATTATCATCTCAGTCACACTCAAAGTCTCAATCGATAGCTGATAGTCAACAAACGGTGAAAAGTAAACCGAAGCCGAAGCCTGATGCTTCAAAACAACAAAGTGGCAGAGCTCCTTAAGGGTCACAGAACAAAATTCAATTGTTCAATAAATACGGATCTCTTGGACATGGACATTTCTGAAAACGTCCATTCTAGGGCACATAGCTTGTCGCCCTCCAAAAGAGTGCGGGGTAGATCCCCAATAAATCCCCCCAAAAGATAGTTTATCCCAATAATATTGTACAGTGGAACTGCAGAGGATTGAGGACAAATTTACATGAATTACAGCTATTAGTCCAAGATTTTACACCTTCAGCGATATATCTCCAAGAGACATATTTAAAACAAACAGATACATTTGACTTTCGTCATTTTAATGCATATCATTCTTTTTCACCTCCGGGTGATAGAGCCACTGGTGGGTCATCCGTTCTAGTCAGACAAAACGTTATTCAAAGCCCTGTTTCACTAAATACTAATATGCAGGCTGTTGCTGTGAGAATTACTTTACATGTAGCGTTTACGCTATGCTCGGTCTATATTTCGCCATCTTCGACGTTTGCCAAAACTGATCTGCAAGCTCTATATGACCAACTCCCGAAACCCTGTATGATAATGGGAGATTTAAATGGGCACAACCCACTCTGGGGTAGTGTAAATATAAACACTAAAGGGAAATTGTTGGAGGACTTTTGTTCTGACAATGATTTATGTATTTATAATGATGGTTCCAGCACATATTTACATCCTGGTACAGGGACCTACTCTGCTCTCGACTTGTCATTGACAAATTCTGAACTATTAAATGAATTCGAATGGTCAGTCCACGATGACCTCTGTGGAAGTGACCATTTTCCTACTATATTAAAAGCTGTAACTCCATCTGATGTTCCTCCATCATCAAGACGAAATTTTAAAAAGGCTAACTGGGCTTTATATGAAACACTGTGTTCTGAAAAACTTACAGCTGAAAGTTTTATTGACGTTCCCGATGCTATTAAATGCTTTTCTGATGAACTGAATTCCATAGCTGATGAGTGTATACCAAGGTCCTCTACAGTTCCACACATAAGAAAACCATGGTTCAACGATGAGTGCAAACAAGCTAGGAAGGCAAGGAAAAAAGCAGAACATTATTTCCGTCGCCATCCTATGGTGCATAATTTAAATAAATTTAAGATTTTAAATGCTAAAGCACGGCGTACATTTAAACAGAACAAACGCCAATCTTGGCAAAATTATGTATCCAAAATAAATTCTCGGACACCTATGTCCAAGGTATGGAACATGGTCCAGAAAATCAAAGGTAAAGGTACTGAATCTAGTGTCCATCATCTTAAACAGGGACATCAGTTGCTTACTGATAAATCAGATATTGCTAATAAACTGGGTGAAACCCTTGCTAAACATTCTTCCTCTTCAAATTATGTACCAAAATTCCAGCAATATCAAAAACAACAAGAAAAGAAAACTATTAATTTCAATTCTGATAATGGGGAAGATTATAATGAAACGTTTTCTATTCATGAACTCCATACTGCTCTTGATCAAGCTCATGACACTGCTACTGGAGCTGATAACATACATTATCAACTCCTGAAGCACTTACCAGAATCCTGCCTAGAAACTCTCCTAAATATTTTTGATGATATTTGGACATCGGGTAACTTTCCTCCATCATGGCGTGACGCCATAGTAGTACCAATACCTAAACCTGGACGTGATCATACCGATCCATCCAATTATCGGCCGATTTCGTTAACTAGCTGTGTTTGCAAGACCATGGAACGCATGATAAATAATCGACTTGTTTGGTACTTGGAAACAAATAACCTTATAACTGATATACAGTGTGGTTTCCGTAAAAACAGAAGTACTGTCACTCATTTAGTGCGTTTAGAATCATTTGTTAAAAATGCGCTAATTAATAAACAACATGCTGTGTCTATCTTTTTCGATCTCGAAAAAGCATATGACACAACCTGGAAATATGGTATTTTAAGAGACTTACATGACTTCGGCTTGCGAGGTCGTTTACCTCAATTTATAGCCAACTTTTTAAATGACAGACAGTTTCAAGTTCGAGTGGGTTCTACCCTGTCTGATCATTACAATCAGGATCAGGGTGTTCCACAAGGCAGTATTTTGTCTGTCACACTTTTTAGCATAAAGATAAATAGTTTATCAAAAGTTTTAAACGATTCAATAGATGGATCGCTTTTCGTGGATGATTTTAATATTTCTTGCCGAGGTAAAAATATGCGTACTATTGAACGGCAACTGCAGTTGTGTTTAAACAAAATAAATAAATGGTGTCTTGAAAACGGCTTCAAATTTTCGAAGTCCAAAACAAATTGTATACATTTTTGCAGAACATATAAGCCACATAAGGACCCAGAACTATCTCTAGATGGCACTCCCATCAAAGTTGTAAAGGAGGCCAAGTTCCTGGGAGTAATTTTTGACTCACATTTAACGTTTCTACCACATATCAAATCCCTCAAAACTAAATGCCTGAAGGCACTTGACTTGTTGAAAGTCGTTTCAAATTCTAAATGGGGAGGGGACCAAGCTACCCTCCTGCAACTTTATCGATCACTGATCCGGTCAAAATTTGATTATGGCTCCATTGTCTATGGTGGAGCCTGTAAAAGCAACCTGAAACTTTTAGATTCTGTTCACCATCAAGGTCTAAGACTTTGTCTTGGCTCCTTTCGAACTTCACCTGTTGACAGCCTGTACGTTGAGGCCGACGAGCCATCACTTGAGCAGCGACGTATCAAATTAGCTTTACAGTATGTAAGAAAATTATATTCCAGTGAGTCAAACCCTGCATATAACTGTGTTTTCAGTCCTCTGTGTGAGGATTTATACAATATGAAATCTTCACTTGTACCGCCTCTTGGTTTAAGAATTAAACCATTCCTTGCTGCTGCGGGCATTGAGCTGGAAAATATAGCTCCTTCCCGCCTTCTTTCTTCTCCTCCTTGGCAGTTGGTTAGGCCCCAAGTGGACCTAACATTGACCACATTTAAATAATCAGAAACTAATGAATTCCAGTATAAACAAGAATATAATCAATTGAAACATAAATATAGCACTTATAAATCCTTATTTACAGATGGGTCCAAGGACGGTGGTGCAGTAGCTTGTGCCACTGTCATTGGATCCAGAACAATATCTTCTAGATTACCAGATAACAGTTCTATTTTTACAGCAGAAGCTAACGCCATATTAACAGCTCTTAAATATATTCAAAGACGCCATAAACATAAACAATGTATTATCTATTCCGACTCTCTTTCTTGCCTTCAGGCGATTAAAAATCTTTCTTGTAAACATCCACTTTTAATTGAAATATTTGAATTATATAATGATCTTGCTACTGGCCAGTACGACATCGTCTTCTGTTGGTTACCCAGCCACGTAGGCATTTCCGGTAACGCAATGGCCGATCTTGCTGCTAAGGCAGCACTCAACAAATCTGTGACACCACTTCTTATTCCTTATTCTGACTACAAAGCTAGCATTAGAGCTTACACTCGTGATCTGATGCAGAAGAAGTGGGACACCCAAGTAGGTATAAATAAACTACATGAAGTAAAACCCTACATTGGTTATACATACTTGGGTTGTCAGTCCAGATTTGAGGAAGTCATTTTGCGACGATGTCGTATTGGCCATACACGATACACTCATGCATACCTTTTAAAAGGTGAGGATCCTCCATTTTGTATCCCTTGTGATGAGAGAGTCACGGTCAAACATATTCTGCTTGACTATGTTGAATTCTCCATCACAAGGGATAAGTATTTTACAGTAAAAACAATGAAGGATCTTTTTACAAACATTAATTCTCATTTAATTATAGGATTTTTAAAAGAACTTGATTTTTTGGTTGAATTTTCAATAACATGTTCTGTAAATAGATGTATTTTAATTATTGGTTGTTTAGATTTGTAACTAGAATTGTTGGTGGCTGTACCCTCAAAGGGGGTTGAAGTATTGTAAAATTATTGTCCTCCTGAGAGGGTACGTAAGTCCACAAACAGTGAAAGTAAATTCTAAATTTCCAGGTTTTTAATCGTAGAATAAATGTCTTTTTATTGTATGGCTAGATTTCACAAATTGCTGATGGCTGAGGGAATGATGTAAATCCAGCTAGGGTCCATGCAGGTAGCAAAAGTACTGTAAGTCCCCATGGTACCTAGTATGGTGATCTACCTTCAGCTGTTAGCAATATATAGCCCATTTTTACATTGTATTGTCCTGTATAGATAAATTGTTTTAGGTATAGTTACTAGTTTTATATTCTAATCTGTGATATCCTAGTTGTTTTACTGTCCTTCGCTGACAGATTTTATAATAGATATATATTTCATTTTAGTATTAAATGTTCTCGTCACGATATGGCTGAGATATTGCCGATGTGACGTTAAATATTAACTCACTCACTCACTCACTGATTGCAGTTGCCAAGTAACGCCTGGTTTTTCAATACCGGTGCACTTTGAAGAAGTATTGTCGAATTTCAGAACTTTTGCAAACAAAAACTTCTAATCTAGGTTAATTCCCGTTCTCACGCTAGAAGTGACTTGTAATAACAACATGCATGTATGTAGTAACAATTTGTAGTATCGACATGTAGATTTGAAAATCGTACCCAAACGAATCGATACGACTTGGGATCTCGCAATAATCTCGTAGTTTTCACGAAAAATGGCGTCATCAAGCGACGAGGAGGCGCTGGCGTTGATTGCCGTACATTTGGTAAATGAAAAGAAGAAAAGAAAATCCAAATCCGTCTGGGTTAGGCAATGGATACTACGCAGGCCTACCGTCCACGCGTGTCGTTCCCTTGTACGGGAACTGGAGCAAGAAGACCCTCCCTTTCATTTTTGGGTTGAATTAATTGAAGATAAAATTGAAAAGCAGTCAACTCCATTGAGGAACTACATATGGACAGGGGAGAAGCAAGCAATTACCTTGTGTTTCTTCTCAAGTGGTACGTTTACTTATGTCTTGGTTGAAAAAAATAATAACATGTTCAAAGAGCTTTGTTGTAAATAGGGTATAATATATTTTATTATAATACTATTTGTTAAGGGAGATAATCTACCTACCTCCTACTTTCAATATTGAAGTGCCATGAAATATCCATCAACATTTTTTAGGTAAAATGATAATAGGAGGGCCTGATGATTTATACCTCTTCGCGGTGGGCCTAGATAGTAGAATGGTATTCCCTGAACTGAACGTTTTTATTCCCTGAACTGAACGTATAACGTATAGCCGAAGCTGGTTTTTCATTGGTTTACTAACAGCCTAGAAGAATTTAATCTTTCATATCCGCAGCCCAGTCAGCCCTCTCGGCCGCGCAACGCACGTCGGTTCCTATTGTTCAGTATGTGTTGTGTTTTATGTGGACGGGAGTAGGGCTGACTAGGAGAATGTAATCAGTCAGCCCTCTCGGCCGCGGGACGCACGTTGGTTCCTATTGTTCAGTATGTGTTTTATGTGGACGGGAGTAGGGCTGACTAGGAGAATGTAATCAGTCTGCCCTCTCGGCCGCGGAACGCACGTCGGTTCCTATTGTTCAGTATGTGTTGTGTTTTATGTGGACGGGAGTAGGTCTGACTAGGAGAATGTAATCAGTCAGCCCTCTCGGCCGCGGAACGCACGTTGGTTCCTATTGTTCAGTATGTGTTGTGTTTTATGTGGACGGGAGTAGGGCTGACTAGGAGAATGTAATCAGTCAGCCCTCTCGGCCGCGGAACGCACGTCGGTTCCTATTGTTCAGTATGTGTTGTGTTTTATGTGGACGGGAGTAGGGCTGACTAGGAGAATGTAATCAGTCAGCCCTCTCGGCCGCGGGACGCACGTCGGTTCCTATTGTTCAGTATGTGTTGTGTTTTATGTGGACGGGAGTAGGGCTGACTAGGAGAATGTAATCAGTCAGGCCTCTCGGCCGCGGGACGCACGTCGGTTCCTATTGTTCAGTATGTGTTGTGTTTTATGTGGACGGGAGTAGGGCTGACTAGGAGAATGTAATCAGTCAGCCCTCTCGGCCGCGGAACGCACGTCGGTTCCTATTGTTCAGTATGTGTTGTGTTTTATGTGGACGGGAGTAGGGCTGACTAGGAGAATGTAATCAGTCAGCCCTCTCGGCCGCGGAACGCACGTCGGTTCCTATTGTTCAGTATGTGTTGTGTTTTATGTGGACGGGAGTAGGGCTGACTAGGAGAATGTAATCAGTCAGCCCTCTCGGCCGCGGAACGCACGTCGGTTCCTATTGTTCAGTATGTGTTGTGTTTTATGTGGACGGGAGTAGGGCTGACTAGGAGAATGTAATCAGTCAGCCCTCTCGGCCGCGGAACGCACGTCGGTTCCTATTGTTCAGTATGTGTTGTGTTTTATGTGGACGGGAGTAGGGCTGACTAGGAGAATGTAATCAGTCAGCCCTCTCGGCCGCGGAACGCCCGTCGGTTCCTATTGTTCAGTATGTGTTGTGTTTTATGTGGACGGGAGTAGGGCTGACTAGGAGAATGTAATCAGTCAGCCCTCTCGGCCGCGGAACGCACGTCGGTTCCTATTGTTCAGTATGTGTTGTGTTTTATGTGGACGGGAGTAGGGCTGACTAGGAGAATGTAATCAGTCAGCCCTCTCGGCCGCGGAACGCCCGTCGGTTCCTATTGTTCAGTATGTGTTGTGTTTTATGTGGACGGGAGTAGGGCTGACTAGGAGAATGTAATCAGTCAGGCCTCTCGGCCGCGGAACGCACGTCGGTTCCTATTGTTCAGTATGTGTTGTGTTTTATGTGGACGGGAGTAGGGCTGACTAGGAGAATGTAATCAGTCAGCCCTCTCGGCCGCGGAACGCACGTCGGTTCCTATTGTTCAGTATGTGTTGTGTTTTATGTGGACGGGAGTAGGGCTGACTAGGAGAATGTAATCAGTCAGCCCTCTCGGCCGCGGAACGCACGTCGGTTCCTATTGTTCAGTATGTGTTGTGTTTTATGTGGACGGGAGTAGGGCTGACTAGGAGAATGTAATCAGTCAGCCCTCTCGGCCGCGGAACGCACGTCGGTTCCTATTGTTCAGTATGTGTTGTGTTTTATGTGGACGGGAGTAGGGCTGATTAGGAGAATGTAATCAGTCAGCCCTCTCGGCCGCGGAACGCACGTCGGTTCCTATTGTTCAGTATGTGTTGTGTTTTATGTGGACGGGAGTAGGGCTGACTAGGAGAATGTAATCAGTCAGCCCTCTCGGCCGCGGAACGCACGTCGGTTCCTATTGTTCAGTATGTGTTGTGTTTTATGTGGACGGGAGTAGGGCTGACTAGGAGAATGTAATCAGTCAGCCCTCTCGGCCGCGGAACGCCCGTCGGTTCCTATTGTTCAGTATGTGTTGTGTTTTATGTGGACGGGAGTAGGGCTGACTAGGAGAATGTAATCAGTCAGCCCTCTCGGCCGCGGAACGCACGTCGGTTCCTATTGTTCAGTATGTGTTGTGTTTTATGTGGACGGGAGTAGGGCTGACTAGGAGAATGTAATCAGTCAGCCCTCTCGGCCGCGGAACGCCCGTCGGTTCCTATTGTTCAGTATGTGTTGTGTTTTATGTGGACGGGAGTAGGGCTGACTAGGAGAATGTAATCAGTCAGCCCTCTCGGCCGCGGAACGCACGTCGGTTCCTATTGTTCAGTATGTGTTGTGTTTTATGTGGACGGGATTAGGGCTGACTAGGAGAATGTAATCAGTCAGCCCTCTCGGACGCGGAACGCACGTCGGTTCCTATTGTTCAGTATGTGTTGTGTTTTATGTGGACGGGAGTAGGGCTGACTAGGAGAATGTAATCAGTCAGCCCTCTCGGCCGCGGAACGCACGTCGGTTCCTATTGTTCAGTATGTGTTGTGTTTTATGTGGACGGGAGTAGGGCTGACTAGGAGAATGTAATCAGTCAGCCCTCTCGGCCGCGGAACGCACGTCGGTTCCTATTGTTCAGTATGTGTTGTGTTTTATGTGGACGGGAGTAGGGCTGATTAGGAGAATGTAATCAGTCAGCCCTCTCGGCCGCGGGACGCACGTCGGTTCCTATTGTTCAGTATGTGTTGTGTTTTATGTGGACGGGAGTAGGGCTGACTAGGAGAATGTAATCAGTCAGCCCTCTCGGCCGCGGAACGCACGTCGGTTCCTATTGTTCAGTATGTGTTGTGTTTTATGTGGACGGGAGTAGGGCTGACTAGGAGAATGTAATCAGTCAGCCCTCTCGGCCGCGGAACGCACGTCGGTTCCTATTGTTCAGTATGTGTTGTGTTTTATGTGGACGGGAGTAGGGCTGACTAGGAGAATGTAATCAGTCAGCCCTCTCGGCCGCGGAACGCACGTCGGTTCCTATTGTTCAGTATGTGTTGTGTTTTACGTGGACGGGAGTAGGGCTGACTAGGAGAATGTAATCAGTGAGGCCTCTCGGCCGCGGAACGCACGTCGGTTCCTATTGTTCAGTATGTGTTGTGTTTTATGTGGACGGGAGTAGGGCTGACTAGGAGAATGTAATCAGTCAGCCCTCTCGGCCGCGGAACGCACGTCGGTTCCTATTGTTCAGTATGTGTTGTGTTTTATGTGGACGGGAGTAGGGCTGACTAGGAGAATGTAATCAGTCAGCCCTCTCGGCCGCGGAACGCACGTCGGTTCCTATTGTTCAGTATGTGTTGTGTTTTATGTGGACGGGAGTAAGGCTGACTAGGAGAATGTAATCAGTCAGCCCTCTCGGCCGCGGAACGCACGTCGGTTCCTATTGTTCAGTATGTGTTGTGTTTTATGTGGACGGGAGTAGGGCTGACTAGGAGAATGTAATCAGTCAGCCCTCTCGGCCGCGGAACGCACGTCGGTTCCTTTTGTTCAGTATGTGTTGTGTTTTATGTGGACGGGAGTAGGGCTGACTAGGAGAATGTAATCAGTCAGCCCTCTCGGCCGCGGAACGCACGTCGGTTCCTATTGTTCAGTATGTGTTGTGTTTTATGTGGACGGGAGTAGGGCTGACTAGGAGAATGTAATCAGTCAGCCCTCTCGGCCGCGGAACGCACGTCGGTTCCTATTGTTCAGTATGTGTTGTGTTTTATGTGGACGGGAGTAGGGCTGACTAGGAGAATGTAATCAGTCAGCCCTCTCGGCCGCGGAACGCCCGTCGGTTCCTATTGTTCAGTATGTGTTGTGTTTTATGTGGACGGGAGTAGGGCTGACTAGGAGAATGTAATCAGTCAGCCCTCTCGGCCGCGGAACGCACGTCGGTTCCTATTGTTCAGTATGTGTTGTGTTTTATGTGGACGGGAGTAGGGCTGACTAGGAGAATGTAATCAGTCAGCCCTCTCGGCCGCGGAACGCACGTCGGTTCCTATTGTTCAGTATGTGTTGTGTTTTATGTGGACGGGAGTAGGGCTGACTAGGAGAATGTAATCAGTCAGCCCTCTCGGCCGCGGAACGCACGTCGGTTCCTATTGTTCAGTATGTGTTGTGTTTTATGTGGACGGGAGTAGGGCTGACTAGGAGAATGTAATCAGTCAGCCCTCTCGGCCGCGGAACGCACGTCGGTTCCTATTGTTCAGTATGTGTTGTGTTTTATGTGGACGGGAGTAGGGCTGATTAGGAGAATGTAATCAGTCAGCCCTCTCGGCCGCGGGACGCACGTCGGTTCCTATTGTTCAGTATGTGTTGTGTTTTATGTGGACGGGAGTAGGGCTGACTAGGAGAATGTAATCAGTCAGCCCTCTCGGCCGCGGAACGCACGTCGGTTCCTATTGTTCAGTATGTGTTGTGTTTTATGTGGACGGGAGTAGGGCTGACTAGGAGAATGTAATCAGTCAGCCCTCTCGGCCGCGGAACGCACGTCGGTTCCTATTGTTCAGTATGTGTTGTGTTTTATGTGGACGGGAGTAGGGCTGACTAGGAGAATGTAATCAGTCAGCCCTCTCGGCCGCGGAACGCACGTCGGTTCCTATTGTTCAGTATGTGTTGTGTTTTATGTGGACGGGAGTAGGGCTGACTAGGAGAATGTAATCAGTCAGCCCTCTCGGCCGCGGAACGCACGTCGGTTCCTATTGTTCAGTATGTGTTGTGTTTTATGTGGACGGGAGTAGGGCTGACTAGGAGAATGTAATCAGTCAGCCCTCTCGGCCGCGGAACGCACGTCGGTTCCTATTGTTCAGTATGTGTTGTGTTTTATGTGGACGGGAGTAGGGCTGACTAGGAGAATGTAATCAGTCAGCCCTCTCGGCCGCGGAACGCACGTCGGTTCCTATTGTTCAGTATGTGTTGTGTTTTATGTGGACGGGAGTAGGGCTGACTAGGAGAATGTAATCAGTCAGCCCTCTCGGCCGCGGAACGCACGTCGGTTCCTATTGTTCAGTATGTGTTGTGTTTTATGTGGACGGGAGTAAGGCTGACTAGGAGAATGTAATCAGTCAGCCCTCTCGGCCGCGGAACGCACGTCGGTTCCTATTGTTCAGTATGTGTTGTGTTTTATGTGGACGGGAGTAGGGCTGACTAGGAGAATGTAATCAGTCAGCCCTCTCGGCCGCGGAACGCACGTCGGTTCCTTTTGTTCAGTATGTGTTGTGTTTTATGTGGACGGGAGTAGGGCTGACTAGGAGAATGTAATCAGTCAGCCCTCTCGGCCGCGGAACGCACGTCGGTTCCTATTGTTCAGTATGTGTTGTGTTTTATGTGGACGGGAGTAGGGCTGACTAGGAGAATGTAATCAGTCAGCCCTCTCGGCCGCGGAACGCACGTCGGTTCCTATTGTTCAGTATGCGTTGTGTTTTACGTGGACGGGAGCAGGGCTGACTAGGAGAATGTAATCAGTCAGCCCTCTCGGCCGCGGAACGCACGTCGGTTCCTATTGTTCAGTATGTGTTGTGTTTTATGTGGACGGGAGTAGGGCTGACTAGGAGAATGTAATCAGTCAGGCCTCTCGGCCGCGGGACGCACGCCGGTTCCTATTGTTCAGTATGTGTTGTGTTTTACGTGGACGGGAGTAGGGCTGACTAGGAGAATGTAATCAGTCAGCCCTCTCGGCCGCGGAACGCACGTTGGTTCCTATTGTTCAGTATGTGTTGTGTTTTATGTGGACGGGAGTAGGACTGACTAGGAGAATGTAATCAGTCAGCCCTCTCGGCCGCGGGACGCACGTCGGTTCCTATTGTTCAGTATGTGTTGTGTTTTATGTGGACGGGAGTAGGGCTGACTAGGAGAATGTAATCAGTCAGCCTTCCTCCAGTAGTCAGTGAGTTAACATTTAACGTCACATCGGCAGTATTGCAGCCATATCATGACGAAAGCATTCTTAAAAGAGGAATCTATGTATATGATAAAAACCTGTCGACGAAGGACAGTAAAACAACTAGAATATCACAATAAGAAATAAAACTAGCGTGAAAAGTTAAAACTAACATTCCTATTCAGACAATACAATATAAAAACAGGCTATATAGATCACCAACAACTGAAGGTAGATCACCAACAACTGAAGGTAGATCACCATACTAGGGGCCATGGGGACTTACAATACTTCTGCTACCTGCATGGTCCCTAGCTGGATTTACATCATCCCCTCAGCTGCTGGTGATTGTAAGCAAGATTAGCCACAAATTAAAATGACACATATTCTACGGCTAAGACAAAATAGAAGATCAAATTTGACTTCAAATGTTTTGGGACTTACGTACCCTCTCAGGAGGACAATAATTTTACACTGTTTTAACCCCCCTCGAGGATACAGCCACTAACACTCTAAGTTACTAATTCAAACTTCCAAGCATAAAATACTTATCTATTTACAATTCATTTAGCAAATATCTAATTCTTTTAAAAATGCAATAATTAAATGAAAGCTAACAGAATTAAAAAGATCCTTCAAAGTTCGTGAATTAAAATATTTATCCCTTGTGATGGAATATTCAATACAGTCAAGCAGGACATGCTTGACTGTGATTCTTTCATCACAAGGGATACAAAACGGATGATCTTCACCTTTTAATAGATACTCGTGAGTATACCTCGTATGGCCAATGCGACATCGTCGCATAATGACCTCCTCAAATCTGGACTGACAACCCAAGTAAGTATAACCGATATACGGTTTTATTTCATGTAATTTATTTATACCTACTTGGGTGTCCCACTTCTTCTGCATCAGATCACGGATATAAGATCTTATTGCAGCTTTATAATCTGAGTATGGAATAAGAAGTGGTGTCACAGATTTGTTGAGTGCTGCTTTAGCAGCAAGATCGGCCAATGCGTTACCAGAAATGCCCACGTGACTAGGTAACCAACAAAGGACGACGTCGCACTGGCCAGTAGCAAGATTATTGTACAATTCAATAATTTCTATTAAAAGTGGAGGTTTACAAGAAATATTTTTAATCGCCTGAAGGCAAGAAAGAGAGTCGGAATAGTTTATATACTGTTCATGTTTAGGGTGTCTTTGAATATATTTAAGAGCTGTTGATATGGCGTTTGCTTCTGCAGTAAAAATAGAAGTATTATCTGGAAGTCTAGAAGATGTTGTTCTCGATCCAATGACAGTGGCACAAGCTACTGCACCACCGTCCTTGGAACCATCTGTAAATAAGGATCTATAGTTGCTATATTTATGTTTTAATTGATTACATTCTTGCTTATATTGTAATTCATTAGTCTCTGACTTTTTAAATGTGGTCAGTGTTAGGTTTACTTGAGGCCTGACCAACTGCCAAGGAGGAGAAGAAAGAAGACAGGAGGGAGCTATGTTTTCCAGCTGAATGCCGGCTGCAGAAAGACAGGGTTTAATTCTATATCCTAGAGGAGGGACAAGAGAAGACTTTTTGTTGTATAAATCCTCATAAAGGGGATTGAAAACACAGTTATATGCAGGGTTAGAATGATTAGAGTATAATTTAGTAATGTACTGTAAAGCTAACTTTATACGGCGCTGCACAAGAGAAGGTTCATCAGCCTCAACATAGAGACTGTCAATAGGTGAAGTTCTAAAAGATCCAAGACAAAGTCTTAGACCTTGATGATGGACAGGATCAAGAAGTTTAAGACTGCTTTTGCAGGCTCCACCATAGACGATTGAGCCATAATCACGTTTAGAATGAACTAGTGATCGATAGAGATGGAGAAGGGTAGCTTGATCTCCTCCCCATTTAGAATTTGAAACCACTTTCAACAAGTCAAGTGCTTTCAGGCATTTAGTTTTAAGTGATTTAATATGTGGTAAAAACGTTAAATGCGAATCAAAGATAAGACCCAAGAACTTGGCTTCCTTCAAAACTTTAATGGGCGTCCCATCTACAGATAGTTCAGGGTCTTTATCTGGTTTGTATTTTCGACAAAAATGTATGCAGGTAGTTTTGGATTTAGAAAATTTATAGCCGTATAATCTTGTTTAAACACAACTGCAATTGCCGCTCAATGGTATGCATATTTTTACCACGACAAGAAATATTAAAATCATCCACAAATAACGATCCATGAATGGAATCGTTTAAAACTTTAGATAAACTGTTGATCTTGATGCTAAAAAGAGTGACTGACAAAATACTGCCTTGTGGAACACCCTGATCCTGATTGTAATGATCAGACAGGGTAGAACCCACACGGACCTGGCATTGTCTGTCATTTAAAAAGTTGGCAATAAAGTCAGGCAAACGACCTCGCAAGCCAAAGTCATGTAAATCTCTCAAAATGCCATATTTCCAGGTGGTGTCATGTGCTTTTTCAAGATCAAAAAAGATAGACACAGCATGTTGTTTATTAATTAGTGCATTTTTAACAAATGATTCTAAACGCACTAAATGATCGACAGTACTTCTGTTTTTACGGAAACCACACTGTATATCAAATATAAGATTATTTGTTTCCAAGTACCAAACTAGTCGATTATTTATCATGCGTTCCATGGTCTTGCAAACACAGCTAGTTAACGAAATCGGCCGATAATTGGATGGATCGGTATGATCACGTCCAGGTTTAGGTATTGGTACTACTATAGCGTCATGCCATGAAGAAGGAAATTTACCTGAAGTCCAAATATTATCAAAAATTGATAAGAGCGTCTCTAAACAGGATTCCGGTAAATGTTTCAGGAGTTGATAATGTATGTTATCAGCTCCAGTAGCAGTGTCATGAGCTTGATCAAGAGCAGTATGGAGTTCATGAATAGAAAATATTTCATTATAATCTTCCCCATTATCAGAATTGAAATTAATAGTTTTCTTTTCATGTTGTTTTGATACTGCTGGAACTTAGGTAAATAGTTAGAAGAGGACGAGTGTTTAGCAAGGGTTTCACCCAGTTTATTTGCGATATCTGATTTATCCGTAAGTAACTGATCTCCATGTTTAAGATGATGGACAGTAGATTTAGTACCTTTACCTTTAATTTTCTGGACCATGTTTCATACCCTGGACATGAGTGTCCGAGAATTTATTTTGGAGACATAATTTTGTAAAGATTGGCGTTTGTTCTGTTTAAAAGTACGCCTCGCTTTAGCATTTAAAATTTTAAATTTATTTAAATTATGCAGCATAGGATGGCGACGGAAATAATGTTCTGCTTTCTTCTTTGCCTTCCTAGCTTGTTTGCAGTCATCGTTGAACCATGGTTTTCTTTAGTGTGGAACTACAGAGGACTTTGGTATACACTCATCAGCTATGGAATTCAGTTCATCAGAAAAGCATTTAATAGCATCGGGAACGTCAATAAAACGTTCAGGTTTAAGTTTTTCAGAACACAGTGTTTCATATAAAGCCCAGATAGCTTTTTAAAAATTCCATCTTGATGATGGAGGAACATCAGATAGAGTTACAGCTTTTAATACAGTAGGAAAATGGTCACTTCCACAGAGGTCATCGTGGACTGACCATTGGAATTCATTTAGTAGTTCTGAATTTGTCAATGACAAGTCGAGAGCAGAGTAGGTCCCTGTCCCAGGGTGTAAATATGTGTTGGAACCATCATTATAAATACATAAATCATTGTCAGAACAAAAGTCCTCCAACAATTTCCCTTTAGTGTTTATATTTACACTACCCCAGAGTGGGTTATGCACATTTAAATCTCCCATTATAATACAGGGCTTCGGGAGTTGGTCTTATAGAGCCTGAAGATCAGTTTTGGCAAACGTCTAAGATGGCGAAATATAGAGAGAGCATAGCGTAAACGCTACATGTAAAGTAATTCTCACAGCAACAGCCTGCATATTAGTATTAAGTGAAACAGGGCTTTGAATAACGTTTTGTCTGACTAGAATGGATGATCCGCCAGTGGCTCTATCACTCGGAGGTGAAAAACAATTATATGCATTAAAATGACGAAGGTCAAATGTATCTGTTTGTTTTAAATATGTCTCTTGGAGACATATCGCTGAAGGTGTAAAATCTTGGACTAATAGCTGTAATTCATGTAAATTAGTCCTCAATCCTCTGCAGTTCCACTGTACAATATTATTGGAATAAACTATCTTTTGGGGGGATTTATTGGGGATCTACCCCGCACTCTTTTGGAGGGCGACAAGCTATGTGCCCTAGAATGGACGTTTTCAGAAACGTCCATGTCTTCAAGAGACCCATATTTATTAAACAATTGAATTTTGTTCTGTGACCCTTTAGAAGCTCTGCCACTTTGTTGTTTTGAAGCATCAGGCATAGGCTTCGGTTTACCTTTCACAGTTTGTTGACTATCAGCTGTCGATTGAGACTTTGAACTTGACTGAGATGATGATGATGATTTGTGATCAAAAGTGATTCCTCAGTCTGAGATGACATAGCAGGGTACAAAAGCTGTGGAGAATCGCAATGTATCCAAGTCAAGGTAGTTTGGCATCCTGTGGATGATTTTGTTATGTTAGAGGTAGACTCCGATGATGCTTTTGCTATTGTAGCATAACTTTCTGGAAGATCAGACCTTTTTACTAGTTTTTTTGCCTCAGAAAAGGAGATATTTTGAGTAAACTTTATTCTGTTTATCTCCATTTGTTCTTTCCAAATAGGACACTGTTTTGAAGAAGATGAATGGTCGCCTGAACAGTTGGTGCATGTTTTGAAATCACTGTCACAATCTTCTGTTGTGTATGATTTCTCACCACAGTGAGCACACACAACAGGCAATGTGCAAGTATCCACGCCATGTCCATATTTTTGGCATTTAAAACATCTGAGCGGGTTGGGGATGTAGGTATCAACTTGTATGTTACAATAGCCTGCCTTCACCGATTTAGGAGCATTTGGACATGAAAAAGTAAACAGGTATTAGTTTGGAATGTTTCATTGTTTTTCCGGGTTGAAAATCGCTTCACATACAGCACACCTTGATCTTTCATTTCACATGCTATATCAAGGTCGGTCATGTCAGCAAACAATAGAACCCGATCTCTGATGATACCTTTACTCGTGTTCAAGGTCTTGTGAGCAGAGACCATGACTGGAATGCCCACAAAATATTCAATACTCATCAGATTGGATGCTTGCTGTTTCTTGCTGCTCTCAACTACTAGCGCACCCGAACGTAATTGCCGAATGTTCTTAACATCCCCAGCAATACCTTGAATGCCTTTAGATACTGCGAAAGGGTTCAGCTTTAATGGTGTCTTGTCCGGAGTCTCAATAACAAGGAAACGTGGCCAATACTCAATCGATAGAGACAGTCTGTGGTCAGTATGAAGAGGATCGATTTCAAGCGGACGCTTTGTTTTTTTATGGGGTACTTCATAAGCCATGGTTGGTGTCATATGGTCCATCATCCGAGCTCCCCTACCACCACGGAGTATCACAAGGACAATGCTAAAGCAAGCGGGCCTCCAGTTTGCAGCACCAAGGGTACCCGGATGATATACTCCAGCAGAAGAATTATAAATAATTAAACTACCAGATTGGTAATTCACAATAAAAAACTTACATATCACAAGTAGTGCCAAAGCGAAATTCAAAACAATTCCAAATGAAATCTGTGCAACGATATATCCATGCACAGGGCTTGGCGTGACCAGCCGGTTGGTTGAATCGGGCCCATTCAACCACCCGTCTAGGTGAAGTAAGGGCCAAAGTGGTGTGTTGGGCAAATGAAACGCAGTTAAAAGCCCATCTGCCCTCAACCACCAGGATCCCGTCCTCCACCGACACGGGACGCAACCCACGGCAAACAGGTTGCCTAATTTAGTCGCCTCTTACGACAAGCGATGGGGTGCTGTGGACACATTCTGTCCCGGGTCCACACGGGAGAAGAGCACTTAGCGTTACGCAGCACCCACCACGAGGAGGTGGCTCTTCATGGGTGCCCCTTCCTCCGGTAGTCAAACCAAACACACTGGAGATGAGACTTGCCCCAGGGGAAGGCACAGAACCCTACCAAGAATATCTTTGTCAAATCGTGTAAACTCCTCACTACTTGAGTGTGCAAAGTCGACTGGATAGCCTGATAATCCACGCATACATGGCAAGTCGCTTAAGCTGCAATGGGACAATGCCATGCCCATGTATGCTTGTCTGACGGAGCAAAATCTCCGAGATTAACTTCGGCGGATAAAACATCTCATGACCCGTGAGCCAGTTCAATAAACAACTGGTGCACGTCAGGAACCTTTGCAAGAGCAAAATGCTCAAGTAGAAGCTGACCCAAAACTTCTGATGGACGTCCGTGTCAACCTCGTTCCTCTTGCTGACGGAAACTCTTCCGACAATGACTCAGTTGGTCCCGAAATTTAGGACCCTCACTGTTCCTCTTCTTCAGTTGCAGACCTTACCGAAAATCCTGTTTATATTTTGTTTACTTCTATTTATGAGGAAATTTTTGATTTACCTTTAGAGAAACGAAGGGCGATTAGGCAACTGAACGTGTCTTTTCCCTAAAACGAAATTGATTTACTTCATGATATTGTCTCTCTAAACCTTTCTGCGGACCGTTCATTACATGAAGTATGCCGCCGTTTGAACCTTGGAGGAACTTCACACAGTTTTCAAAGACAAAACATCTAATGATACCAACACAAGACCAAAGGAAAAATGGTTTCTCGTCAAACTTACTGAAACTAGAAGAAATATTTCCTGGCTAGAGCTATGCCTGAAGTTAAGATCATCAGGGAGTCCCATGCCACAACGGCAAAAGGCAATTTGGAGAAAATTGAAATTATAGTACAAGACAATAAAAGAAAAGGTACTTCTCCAAATTGTCGATTCCCTTAAGGCTAAAATAAATATTGGACTGAAAGGAAGAAAAAATGGGAAACGAAAAACAAATTCATCAAACAAAATAAACTCTTTAGAAACAATGAAAAACAATTCTACAGGCAACTTAAAAAGAGTGGTGAAGGCTGTCTTGTGGACACAGGTGATGTTCCTCCATGGTTCTCCAAAGGTCGCACAATACTGCTTCCCCGAAAGAGAGTCTTGACTGATCCAACAAACTTCTGCCCTATCGCATGTCTATATACGCAATAAAAACTTATTCACACAATGTTTGACAACCGTTGTGTCAGTTTACTGCTCTTCCAATGAGATAATTTACATGGAGCAGAAAGGGACGAGAAAAGGATGTTGCGGGTGCAAGGATCAATTTACGTTTTAGGCCAAAATCCTTTTCTGTAAGTTGATCCTTGCACCCGCAACATCCTTTTGTGTATCACCACAACCTCTCCATGTGCTGGATTGACCATAAAAAAGCATATGACTCTGTCCCACAAGAATGGATTCTGAAGTCTCTTCAGTGCGTTGCCCTCCCTGAGTGACTACTTGATGAGTTTGTCGTAAGAGGCGACTAACGGGATCGGGTGGTCAGGCTTGCTGACTTGGTTGACTCATGTCAAATCGGTTCCCAATTGTGCAAATCGATGCTCATGTTGCTGATCACTGGATTGTGTGGTCCAGACTCGATTATTTACAGACCACCGCCATATAGCTGGAATATGTTTGAGCACAGTGTAATACTATACTCACTCACTCACTCACTTTAATGAGTTGCTGGTCGACCCAACTTGAGATGTACTCGCAAGGGCAGGTGCAAACTTCAGAATCTATTCCAGTGAGAAATGGAATATTTCACGGGGACTCCTTCAGTCCTTTACATTGTTGTCTGTCTCCAAATCCTTTGAGTTTTCTGCTCAATAGGGAGGAGGGTTGCCATCTTGGGCCTCCTCAGCACAAATCCCAAACACCTCTTACTCATCTCCTGTACATGGATGACATCGAGCTCCTTGCCGAACGAGATACCAATTTGAAAGATCAGATTCTCCTTGTCGAGTCCTTTTCTATTCCTACTGGCATGACATTTGGACTCGACAAATGTAATACTCTTTATCTGAAACGTGGCAAGGTAACTAATGATGGATGGTAAAGTTATTGAGCATCTTGTGGAAGATCAGGCATACACATATCTTGGAATGCAGTGTGTGGAACAGAACAGCAATCCAACCGACTCTTTCGCCTGGATGAAGTCGGCTGGTCCCAAATGTGAAACTGAGGGCTTCCTTTTGGCTGCTTGGGACCAGTCACTTCCCACTCGCAATCTCCAGAATGTGATTCTTAACCAAATCGTGAATATGAAATGTCGACTGTGCAATGAATTCACAGACTCTGTCCAACACTTTGTCAGCAAATGCCTTTCCTTGGCACAAACTGCATATCTTAGAAGACATGGCTCGCTGCTTTTACTATCATGTCTGTGGCTTTGACTCCGAGGTCCATCCATGGTACGACCCTGAACATGTCCAGAGCGTCCTGGAAAATGATGCTTTCGAACTTCTCTGGAATAGGCCAATATACAACCTGAGACGAATTCCAGCCAACAAACCTGATCTTGTCCTTTTTGATAAAACAAATGATATTATGTATATCATTGAATTTTCTGTCCCTTTTGACAGCAACGGGATTGGAAAGATTCAGGAAAAGCATGATAAATATGCGGACCTCGCCTTTGAAATGTCTCGATTGCATCCCAAGTACACTGTCGTCAGACTCCCCATTGTTCTCGGTGCCCTTGGTTTGGTACCTCCTGATCTCTTGGCGCAGATCAGGAGAGTGCCCGAGGTCTCCACCGGGAGCACAACCCTTCTGACAGTCTGGATAATGCAGAGGGCTGCAGTGTTGGAGAGCCTTCATATTCTCCGGAAAATACTTGGTGGGTTCGACTAGGCAGTGTTTCCTGGGACAAGTCTCATTCGCTGTCTTGACTACGTGTTGAGGGGGCGAGAGCCTTGAGTTGATGATGAACATTACCAGCCTGACTGTGCCAGGATCACCCGAACCTTCGCTGCTGCATTCTATCTTAATTGGTAAAATAATAATATGATTATAGTGACGAATGGAAAAACAGCTTCACAAATTTTGAGCATTAAACTTATGCCTTTATAAGTGTTGTTCACCTATGATATATGCAAAACCTTTGTCACCTGGTGACAGCTACAAGTCAATAGAGTATTTGTACCACATGCCAAGAAGTACAATCTGTCAGTTCATTCCTGAAGTCTGCCGGGCCATCTATGAAGCACTCCATTAAGACTATGTGAAGGTAACACTAATATGTATACTGATGCACTAATTGCGGCATATATAGTCGTTGATTACATGATTAGTGGGTTTGAAGGATATACACCTTCAAGGCATTATTTCCAACCTTCACTAACCCATCCCATCCGAAAAATAAAACAAAACAAAACAAAAAAAGTATTTAACATGATTCTGCATAATAAATATATTTTATTTCAGCACATCAGATGACATCTCTTTCTGAGAAAACAACAATATTCTGGTGCACAGTTATACTGGTTAACGAGCAGACAAGAATCTATCATTCCAGTTATACTGAAATTTTAGTGTCATATAACATATTGGTCATCTGACATAACTATGTTATATACCACTAATTTAACATTTGAATCTAGTTCATGAACATACCACGACCTAATGAAACTTACATTATATATGTCACTTGTGAAATCCTTTCTGGCTGTGTACATTCGAATCATATCCAATTGGCAATGAAGGAATTGTGAGTTCATTAAACAGTTAATTAAACTATCACACAGGTACCTTTTCTATCAAGAGAGTAAATATTTCTGTTTCGTTAAAAGAACAATTTCAATGAGAAATGTTACTTCAGAATTGAATGTTATTATAAAAAGATGTTGAAGTAATAATTCACTGGTAAATAGACATATGTATTACATCAGTAAGCCAAGAAATGTAAAGAGAGTATTAATGGATATAGTTTTAATTATGTATGGGATTTTGTACAAACAATATTCAAGTAATGCATTTCTTGGAAAATTTGGTAAAACCCTACATATGCCATTGTTTACAGTAGTTTGAATGATGAATGACGAATGTCACTTAACATGTCAGTAAATCTTTGATTTTAGATGATGAAATACTGAATCAATAGTTTATGATTGGAAGTATTCTCGTTTTATTTTCAAACTGATTGGCATTTTCTTTCACCAGGAATCTTTATTATCTCTACACCTACCTACTTGCCAAAGAGAATGTTACAGTCTGGTTATCTTTCCTGTTTGTCCTTCTTTCTTTCATTGATCTGGGTTAAAGTCTGTGTCATCAATTTGTCCACATCAACATTATCAATGCTTTGTCTCCTCTTCTTGTAAGGCGTGGCCACAGGTGACGTTAAACACAACTCATTGTTCTCAGTGGCTGACTGCAATATAACATAAATTCAAATGAAAAAAAAAATATTTATCTACATCAGTGTTACACGAAACACGTATGCATCATATTTCATATTTCTCATCAACGTTTTGGGTACCGAATTCAGATGAAGAATGGCTTAAAATTCAAGAAGAAATAACTCATTAAGCCCTGGAGCCGCTCCACTGCTCAACACCTGGCACCCCTCGCTGACTGCCTGATTGTTGCGACGAGGCTAATTAGTGCTAATCATGCCTGATTTCCCTGGCAGGTCTCGGATATGACAGGAAACTGTCTAGTCTCACAAACAAGTACTGATTATTTAATTGTGTCGTAAAGATGGAAAAGAGGCCTATGTGAATACATATATTACAGCATTTCATGTAATTTATTACCTGTGTCTCTCATACCCCTTTGCCAGTGTGTGCTGTATTTTTATCAACACCTACGCGGTCTTTGTACGTACGAGATGAACAAATATACAAATTCCTCCTGTCTCTCTCATCGTATGGACTGAATTATAATATATTATTTATAGTAGAGTTTAAACAGAGGGGGGAACTTGAGTAGTATAGGGAATGACAGTTCTAAAACACTTTCAAGAAAAGTCTCTACAAAGCCTTATTTACTAAATAAGGCGTTGGTTGGGACCTTAGCTCTTGCTACTATTACCCCTACTACAAAAAAGTTGGCGGTAATTACTGTGCATACTTGCTACTATTACCGTGTGTTGGTAGGAGGTAACACTGTGCCGTACGGTACGATCAATAATTCTTCTCTTACAAACCCCCTACCCGGCCCATCCCTCAAGTAGTATAAGTTAGGTTCGTCGGCTTTCATATCCACTTTATCTATGTTGTAAGTTTTGACTGACCATATAGCATCGGTGGCCCGCTTACGGTTATCACCCTCGTGTTCCCCCGGCTGGTATAGATACCTCACTAGGGCCCTATCTGGTATCTGTTTCTCCTTCCCACGCAATGGAGCGGCCGACTCTGCAACTATTGATTTTAGTTTGATAGCGTCTGCCGGTTTCTTACCGGTGAGACGGGTGACTTCATGGTTGATTGCCGACACCACCTTGGGTAACCTCGTGACCCATTCAGTCGATCGTTTTCCAGGGGTGGCCATCTCCCTAGCATACTGATGGCCGAACAAGCGCTCAGCCAAAGTCCTATTAAATCTCTCAACTATGGCTTGGCTGCGATGGGCTCCGGCCGTGCCACGCCTGACCTTTGTATCGTGTTTGGCTAGCAGTTGTGACACGGCACCCATGAACTCCCGTCCGGGGTCAACTTGCAGCTCTGTTGGCCACGTCAGCGGACTGCGTTTGTATATGCGTTCGAATCCTCTAGCTACCTGGGCCGAATCTTTCGTGGTCAAGGGTTCGGCTTCCTTGTAACGACTGGCTACGCCCACTACGGTTAAGGCATACTTGTACCTCTTGTCGTGGGGTAGGAACAGTAGGTCTGCCTGGTGAACGCTATTAGGTATGTTAATACCGAACCTCCTTCTAGGCACGTAGCGTGGTGCCAGCAAATAGATCTGCCACAGGGCTTGTTTTTCAAGCCACGCTTTGGCTTCCTCCGGGGGTACTCGCGCTATTTTAGCTAGCTTATCTACTGCGCTAGCTCCTTTCCAGTACCCACGCGGGCTGTAGTAAATAGCCTCAAATTTTTTCATGTCCATACGCGTATGTGTTTATCCCATCAATAGCTATCCAACGTTTCGTGTCCATAGGCGACAGGGACGTCTTGTTTATAGTCAGTCCGTATATCTTATGTCCATCACTTCTAAGTGTGTTCATTTTATGCCTAAAGGTACGGGTCTTGAACAGGGCTTCCTTGAATCTGGCGTGTTTGATGTGTTGTTTCACCACATACTTCTTAACCCCCTTAGCCTTCCGGATCTCACTATTGTCGGCTTTCAGTATGGAGTACATCTTAGGTCTCAAACCTATGTACTCGGCTATGGGCGTGCCAGCACACTCGTCCTTCATCTTACCTAGGACCTTTTTATTTACCGTACTGTGTATGGCATGGGTCTTAGGGTAGTCGCTGGTGTCGTATAAATCGAGGTGTTTTTTCATGTCCTCGTACACGTCCTCGGTTCGAATCTCCATCAGCAGGGAATCCGTGTCAGTGTACAGCACTGCACACCTGTCGCCGTACTGTTTCTTGAGCTCGTTGTAGTAAAAGTCGTACATCAGGTGTTTGGATAAATCGAGGATGCTCATCCCCACGTAAACAGGCCGGTTGAATTTTATGTGGCTTTTCTTCATGTGTAGGGCAACCAGGTTGTCTGTGAATATCTTACTACGGTTGAATGCCGGACTGGCTATCAATCTCCTGAGCTTGTCTTCCTCACTCGACCGAACCAGCTTCACGGTCACGCGTTTCCTCAGGTTCTCCATAGTCTTACCAAACACCGAGTTGTTCATGAGCTTGTAGAGATTTTTCTCAAAATCACTGGTGGCTTTTTTTCGTAGGTCTGTGTTCATTCTGATGTAGAGCTCCATCCATGGGCTCTGGTCGAACATGAGCACCCTGTGTATTTTGGTCAGCCTCATACCCAACGATAGGTACAGCTGTAGGTTGCGATAGTGAACGATGTACTTGGTCTTATTCATTAAGTTAGGCACGAGTTTTTCAACGTCTGTCACACGCCCACCTAACAAGTTATGTTGGTACTCAGACATCCAGTCTGGGTTAACCCTCATACGTTCGGGGCCAGGGGGTAGCTGTTGTGTGATGCGTGTAATTCCTTGGTATACTCTAAGTCAACCTCGAGGATATACCCTTTGTTCGAATCTGGTGCAACCTCTATAACATCAACGTGGGGTACCCATTCGAATCCCCCTGTAGGTAGATACTGGCTCATGGCCCAGCCGTACAGGTTGTTTGCGTCGAGGTAGAGAATGTGATTGGTTGGTTTGTTAGGATCGTAACCTTTCACGTATTGATTATTTGCTTTCGCGTATCGTTTGGATGCCATGGAAATCCCACCTCGCAAGCCTTTCTCAATGAATAGGTGCATGTCGTAATCTGTGAGCAATTCCAAATTAACTCCGGTCTTTTTAAGCAAGGCGTCCCACGACAGACCTGGGCTGGTGTAATACCATGCGGGGTCGAGTTCATACTGCTTGAAACACGTCCGCCTAAACGTCTCAAACACGTCGGCTAACAGCAGTACATCTATCCTCAAGTACAGGTCGTGATAATCACCCAGGTTCTTACACCCCAGTTTATTCCATACGTTAGTCGCGTGCGAGTAATCATCTCGTGAGACGGACGCCTCATTCAGCTTGCTATAAAAGCAGTCAATGGGGGTAGTCTGGTCTCGGTGAACTTGGCCCAACTATCCATGTACTCATAGGGGTACACACCCTTCCTCATAAGCAGGGGTCTAGTCTCGGCGTCTGTGTATCGATCGGTGATAGGGAAGGTATTGTTGGCCTTGACCAGACTGTCGAGTGACGACAGGAGGAACTGAAACGAGTCAATGAACCTAAGTCCGTTTAAGCTGAAGGAGATGTATCTCTCCATGTTGTTGGGGATGCACGTTATATTACCATCGATTTTCGCGATGGCCTGCATGATCAAGTGTGAGTCGTACCCTCTCAAGTTGTGAAAGACAACGGGGATGTTTATGTTCTTAGGGTTGATTTTAAGCTTGAGGTTGCACGCGCTGTGAGCGGCGCCTCTATACTTACCAGTTATGTGGCAGTGATCTCTCACCGAATCACCGTTAAGTGGTGAGTCACACACGTGACAGTTAGTGCTACTAGCGTGAGCTAGCCTGTCGACTCGGGTCATACGCATGGGAGCGATTTTATACAATGCATTCCTAATAATTTTTTCTTCCTCCTGCAAACACTTTAGAAACCTTTCAGCCGCGTCAGGGCCCCTATACACTACCGGAGCTTTCGTTTCCCCGTCACAACGGACGACAATGTATCCAAACGAACAGGCTTTATGCTCTTGTGTGTCCCCACCCACAACTAAGGCTTCGAAGTCGGCGTATATGATATAAGGCACAGACATTTGGTTCTTGTGGTTACTGAATTTTAGGATTTTGTTATCTTCCTTAGGCATGTCGACTCGTATAGCCGTCTGCCCCACACCTTGGCAATCCTCCCGGTGGGATTCTAATAAATCAGCTCGACTGAAACCGTGTAGGCATCGTACACAAAAGTGTTTTTCCCCATCGTGTTTCGACTGGTCGTGCAACAACCGGCTGAGATGTTTTATCCACGTGTAGTGATACTTTTCACCTCGTTGGATCATGAATATATTGATAACGCGACCCACGGGTCCACCCAATCTGTGTACTATTGTTTTGTTACCTTCGTGTCCAAAGACATTTATAGCCAGATTATTCTGTTTTTCTACTTTAGTGATCTGGGATATGGGGGTGGGTTCATCTATACCATCCCAGTTGAGCCCATCATCCTGAGGATAATTAGAAGGCCTGTTCGGATTAGTGTCAGCTGGAAATAAGGCTGACCTGATAGCTAACCTCAGGCAATCGTTTCCTCTATTCTTAACGTTTACTATGGCATGTTTGTTCCTATAGTATGGTGGCAAGACTAGGTATGACCCGCCTCTGAACGGCACGTAGTTAGCTATGTCTAGATAGACATTATCGATTTTATCTACAGCCCACCCGGACCCCAAGTGTGTGTAGCGTTCTAGGTATTCTCGTATCTGCTGAAAACTGGTATCGATTGATGTGTCAATGGTCTCTGTATGTGTGGCGACCTCTTGTTGACCTCGGAAGTAAGGCTGAACATACTCAGTGGTACTCCCAACCTGCTTATCGAGCGACATTTTCACTGTGATCTGAAACTTGATACTTCCTAGGTTATTTAGTTCCTGGTTGACCTTATCAGCTATCAGAGGCTTGATATCTGTAATGTCTATGTTTCTATCAACGTGCATGCGCCAACCTCTCAAATAGTTGCCTACAGCGCGCTCAGTGCGCACGAACTGTAGGTCAATAGCTCTATTCTGTCGTAATAATTCTACAAGCTGTGGTTTTCTCATACGAGAATACCCGCCTAAACCCAAATCGTGTGCCTCGGCTTTCAGTTGTTTTACAGTGGGAGGTTTTGCTACGGGGGCATGTGATAACAATGCGGTTAACCCGGCTCTCCCCAGGTTTGAATAACCCGTGTATCCAAGCTGTTTTGCTTGAGCTTTTAATTGTGTTACCGTAGGAGGGGCTTCTAAACCTAGTAATCTCAACAATGCTGACTTCCGCATTCGAGAATACCCGATCACACCTCTCTGTTTTGCGACCCGCTTCAGCTCGCGCACAGTAGTCATAGTGTTTACACCTAAGAGAACCAATGTCTAATTGGTTCACAGTAAAGGGAGGTAACCCTTAAGTGGCTGTTTCACGCACTGTTGGATATATTGTAAAACATTTAATTGGAGTCTATCTTGAGCAGTCGCCTACGTTCTTTTATGTAGCCTTTTTTATTCTCGTAGATGAGTTGATGTCTGACTACGTTCGCTCCGTGAGCTTTACATAGACAGTAGTGCCCTTTAACCCCGATACCACACACAGAACACGTGTAGTTAGGACTTCCCATATGGAAACAACAGAACCCCTGATTCCTGCATTTCCTACCACAGGCCTCGGTCTTCCCCATAAGTATGTATTCGCATCGGTATGGAGCGGGTCTCATGTTTACTTATATAGGTATTTTAATTTAATTGCTTAGCAACCAACGCAGTAGCTGCTATACCCAACACTATGAAGACCAGTTCACGATTCATTTGTCCCTTGGATGGTGTGTAGTACTGAGCGAGTGTGGGTTTATTGAGCGGTTCCAATCGTTTACCAGTTAGTAGGTAGTATTCTTTCATTGCTTCATCGACATCGTTGAATGTTTGAACGGCATGGTTTTCACGCGTGAGTTGTTCATTAATAAAATCGATCCTCTGGAGGCGTTTTTTAACGTACTCGGCCTGTGCCCTTTGTAATTTCTCAGTAGCGAGATCGTGCCGCTTCCTTTCTTCCTGTATTGCGTGATCATCTCGTAGTTTCGAGAAGAGGAAATTACTCCCGGAAAATGCCAGGGCATTCACTAACGCCCCACCGGCCATCATAGCTATCGTGGCCATCCTATATTTATTTCATTATATTTTCAGGTATTATCCCTTGTTTTACTAGGATGTCTTTTGTGGCCATCGCCATACCAAGGTTCATTATAAGCATACCCATATCCTGCAGGTTGAAATCTAGCTTGATAGTTGGTTGTTTAAGCACCATTTTAGTCAACCGAGCGTACCCTACGGCTAGACTGGCGACCACTGTGGCGTGGTATGCGTCGTTGACGAACGTTTTCCCCTCAGACATTATGTATATGATATAAAATATTAAAATTATAACATGATATGCGGGTCGACTGTGGGGGTGGGGGGCTCACTGTTGGGTGGTGGCTCACTGTGGGAGGGTACCCCCACGTATAACCACGAGATAGCCAAGGCAGCAGTTACGCCTACAGCCAACAACAGTCGGGTTGGGTTGGTCACTTTATGTTGGTTACACCACCGTTTTTTACCGGCAGCTACTCTCTTAGGATTCTTCTGTCTGGTTACTGTTGGGGGTACCCCCACTGGGGTCACTTCCCTCACTGGTTCCTGTGAAGGGGTCTCCACCGTCACCTCGGGAGGGGTTTCCCTCAGTACCTCCACTGGTTCCTGTGCAGCATCCATCTATACTATTATTATTCTTTCTCTCAAATTGACAATGCTTTGCCGTGATAATCGCCGCCGTCACTGGAGCCAACAACATACCATATTTGTGGTACAGCCCGCAGCTGATAGAGCTCACGGCGTGTTCGATAAAAGGGTCTTTCTCGAGGTCCTCCCACAGGTAAAGTCGGCGCTCTGGTGGAATGGGAAGGAAGTATGACACAATACCGGTGTATATCTGGGTCATAGCCGATCCTATTGTCTTTGTCATTTCTGCTCCGAGCCGGGACTCGTATCTAGCGTACAGCTTATCGATTTCTTCGGCTGACATTTTGTGAATTTTATCCGGAGTGTAGTCTCCAAAGTAATGTTTGGCTTTGCCGCCAACAGCCAACGCCACCAGTTTCTCTCGCTTATCATCAGTGGGGCCTGCCGGCGGCGTGGGGGAGACCCCCAACTGTTCGAGCAATTCCTCACACTCCATCTTATAATATAACAAGTAAGATTTAGTTTTTTATCTATATAATACCCGATGCAGACAAAACACAGAGAAATGAAGGTTAAGTTGCACACGACAAACACTTCAAATATCATAGCTATATGCTTAGCTTTGCTTAGCTTTGCTTAGCTTTGCTTAGCTTTGCTTAGCATACTATATAAGCCACGGGTTGGTCGGTTTTGAGCACGAGCTTAGCGTGTTTAGTTTCAGCGAGCTGTTTCTTCACCCGTTCCCGTTCTAATTTGCTCATCACATCGTTCTCTCTCAAACACTCCTCGAACGAATCCCTGTCCTTGCAGTGAAATAAGGCCACCCATCGCGTCTGCTCCCTGAGGTCTTTCAACACCGAGTTGAACTTCTGCGTTAGCACCCAGACGCTGTGATTTGCATGCCGGCCGGAGAAGGCCAGGTACGATAGCATGTCTCTCTTTTTTGTTATCTCGCGATTAGCGCTGCAGTCGTCCAGTATGAACAGCGTCGGTTCCCCTTTAAATTTCTCGTGAAGAGCTTTCAACCAGTCCTGCAGGCGTGTTCCAGGGTCGATTTTGTGTACGTCCGGGTCCGTCATCACCCAAGGTCGCGCGTATGTTTTATTCATGCTCAGAGTAGGGCACATGATAACGATGTTATCGAACACATCCTTGTAGTAACCCTCCAACATATCCAACACGAAAACGGTCTTCCCACAGCCAGTCTGCCCGCACACTATGGCGCAGTGTGGGTCAGTGGGTAGTTGTGGGTACCCCCGGGTACCCCCACTAGTAGATGGCTTGCACGAATCTCCCATTGTCTATATTAAGTTGCGCGTCCATAATAACGTACAGATATAATTTCAACTTACCAGCGGGTTGAGCCTTCTTAGTAATCTGGATGGTTATCCCTTCGCTGCCGTTATCTATACGACGCCCGCTACCGTGCAGTTTATCATCATCCGTGGATCGCATGTCCAACCATAGGGCGTACTTGGTGGTCAGGTATTCACCGATCTGCACGGAGCCGAGGTCCAGGTCCTTTGTTATATAATCCCCCACTGGTAGCTTTTTTATCTCATCCCACTGCTGGTGTGGTCTCATACCATGACTGAACAGCTGTTTGGGCACGCCCTCGATGGTCACTTCCACCTTTTCAATCACGGGGTTGAAAAACTTCTCGCTGTCCCTCCGGAATGGATCGTAATACTCCACGGGGATGACCAGGATACCTTTCATCGATCGCGCCGGCACGTTCAGGTTGATATTCCACACAGTGTCGCTCTTATCTCGCACGATTGATCTATGCCTCAGTACGCGATCGTACAGTATAGCCATCTTCCCAGAGTACTGGCTTCGAACCTGCCTGGCCAGCTCCGGGCTAGTGACCATGTCGAACTCCAGAGAGATGTTGTCTATGGCATAACTGGCCTCATCACCGTTCGGCGTACGCACTACTTTGCTATAGTCGTTAAACGTGAGCTCGTATTCGAGCCTATCACCCAGCGCGGCCTGGTAAAACGGCGCGTGTCCCGTGAGCAACTCGAAGTCTAGCGGCACGCAGAATCGATTCCCGTATGCTCGAGCGATGGCCTTTTCACCGTCCGATAGCTTGTCTTGCTGGTCTTGTGTGAAGACATACCCTATGCGCGCCCGGGTTGATTTGCTGATGCCCTGGTACACATCATTGACTCGTTCTCCCTCGCTTTTCCAGAGATCCCTGTAGCAGTGAAACACGTCGCTGTCGTCGATGCTCAGCACCTCGTTACCGCTGATCTTGACGGTCGTTTTCTTGATGATGGCTCGACCCACGTTCCGCACTAGCTCGCGTTTATCGTTGCTGGAGGTCAACGTGATATTGAACGCTAGTCGAACAGTGCCTGGTACAATGAGGTCATTCTCACCAAGGTTTGGAAATCTAACCAGCAGAGTTTGATTCTGATCTATCTTGCTGGGATTGTTGGTGATGGTCACCGACTGACGCACGGCTCTGGCTCCTAATGGCTCTCTCAATCTTCTGAAAGGATCTAATTTTCTGCCGTACATTGTTATATAAATAAAATATATTTTAATACTAAATAATGGATGAAGACATACCTATGGAGGAGATGCGGGGCGCTAGTGCCCAGGCATCTGATGTGCAGGAGACCTCATTTACTAGTTCGCCATTGAGCCAAGAACTTTTGGAAACAACGGTAGATGATTATTACGAAGGATTAAGAAGCTCTAAAAACTACGTTGAACCACAGGGTCGATACTATAAAAAAATTTTTATTGATAATAAGGGTGTTCTACGCCTTACATCTAAACCAGAGGTTGACCTCTTTGACAATCGCACTAAAAAACCACTGGCCTTGTCAACTCTAGCCAGATACCATGGTGGTGTCAAATTTATCCGTGAAAATCTAAATATGCATGATTACGGTGGTGCAATACCTAAGGCCGTTGTTGAAGATCTGCAAGCTACCAGATCCAACCTCACCACTAGAGATGAAATGACACCACAGCGTGCTACAGAAGCCTCGGACAGCATAGAAAAACTGTTGAGCACCTACTGGGACAAACCGTTACCGGGGTTTGACTTTCCGGTAAGGGAACTGCACGGCTTAGACAAAGCCGTGAAACGCGTGCGTGGAGAACTCGTGAACAACATGGGGAAACTGAACGAAATCGACGAGCACATCGCTAGGGAAAAAACCAAACTCAACGAAACTGAAAACGATGATATGAAGCGTCGTATCAAGGCACGACTACTCGACTTAGAAGACGAGAGACGTACACGATTGGAATCCGCTTCCTCGAATCGTGAACAGCTTCGATCCCAGATCAGTCGCATTCGGGAAACAATCGATAGAATACTGAACGAGGATACAACTTTAGCCAACAGGATTCGGATATTGTTCCGGGAGCAAGGGATCACCATCGCCAGCATTCTGACTGCATTGGGTTTCATCATATCAACCTTGGTGGTGTCACTGGTGGGGGGAACCCCCACACCTGCCGGCGGCGGTGGTGTTAAAGACTGGATAAAAAAACTCGGGGAAGGCCTAGCTAAACTGGCTGGTAAAGCCGCCGAAGCCCTTCCCGGCATCCTGGGTAGCATCGTCTCGTGGTTGTTGAGCGCTCTGGCTAAAACTGCCACGTGGCTCAGTCAAAACCTGTGGGCAGCCATCGTCGCCGTGGCGGGTCTGGTGTACGTAGCGGCTAAGAAATCATTAACCAAATAAGTCCCAAAGCTACCCCACCAACCACCAGGGCCGTTTTACTATCAATATGCTGCTGAGCCTGAATATGAGGGTGTGTGTGGGGTACCTCCACATGAACTATTTTGTTGTTATAACCCACCACTTTTTTTACTCTCAGTTGCATATCACTCGGAGCCATGTACAGCCCCACGCCGAACACGTAATTGACTTTCGATCTGGCGTATTCTAACACGTTTTGGTAATGGTCGATGGCCCGCGGGAGATCAACTGGAGAATTGATAGCATCCTCAACGTTGGAAACGAACTGTGTCTGAGCGTCGAAAGCAGTTCCCTTACCGATGATGTTGGAACGCGTCATCGACTGCGCACCCAACAGCGCCCACACGTACGTTCGAATCGAGTCGTTCAACCTGACTACCCCGGCACGAGTGAATCCTTTCGACGTGTCCAGCATGAACATTTTCCACCCGTCTGCGGTTGACTGCTCCACTTTCTGGATTGTGAAAGCAACACCACCTTCAAAGTCCATACGATCATCCCTCCATTCATTACTCGATAAAGCAAAGTCCTGCCTAAGTATACCTCGTTTCACTAAATCATCACTTGCATCTTTCACTGGTTTTGGTCCATATTTGGTAGGTTTAGGAACAATATCATCTAATGCATGGAACAAATTCTCAGTACTAAACATTTTTCGTTTCATAAAGTTTGTTAGTAAATCTTTCTTAAATGCTTTTACTGAGAGCCCATCGCTGTAAGGAATACCCAACCCGTGATTCAGCCCCGGCAAACGCCAATCCGTCTTCGGGCTTATTTCGAATTCATTGCAAATACGTTCGTAGACCCGTCTATCGTACGGGTTGTTTGTTGCGTCCCACGCTTTGTCCTGTGGGAGGGGGGCGCTGATCTCTTTAAGGATACGTCTGACCTGGTAGTACACGTGGAACAATGTCACACCACACCCCGTTGTAGCGCACCACACAGCAAAGTTTAATTGATTCTGCCAGAACTGCATAGGGTTGTTGAACCAAGCGTGGACTGCCTTGATGTTAGTCACCGAAAGCTTATACTTATCGAACACATCTAAAAGCTGGGCATTGAAATACAACCCAGGAGCAACCACGATCTTCATGGGGGAGAAATCTACGTCCAGTTTAGGGTAAAACAACATTTTAAAACTCTTATATAATGAGCATATATACTCTAACATGTACATAACACTTCCAGGAATAACGAGCGGTGAGGCCGTTCAGCTGACGCACGTGATCGATAACACGTCAGGCCAACTCGAAGTCGCACTCTGCGATATCACCTACCTACCGCAATGGACTAACATCAACGCCAGCAACAATAAGCTGTTCGTCAGTGGAACTCGCAGCCAGATAACTGACGGCTACTACGGCGTGTGCTCTCTAAACGACGAGGTCTTCAAACCCCTGGGAGCCGAACTCAAGATGAATGACTCAAACGGTACAGTGGTGTTAATCAACAACGGAAGAACCTCCTTGAGGCTCGGCCGACCATTAGCGAGGATACTCGGTATGTCTCCTGACGAGATAAAACCAACAACAACCGTCACAGGCACGAAGTTACCCGATCTAGTACCGTACCGAGAGCTGTACATTCATCTCGGTCAGGTGAGCACAACGTACAACATTCAAGGAGGTCACCCTTCCACTATATTGAGAGCAGTGCCGGTGAAAACTGAGAAATACAACGACGGTAGAACCGAGTCGTTTTCACCACGGCAGTATAAGAGATTAACCCAGGGCAACATACCTGAGCTGACAATATCGGTGTTAGATATAAATCATAATCCTGTAAATATAGGATACCTCAGCTTAACGCTTCATGTAAAATGACCAGCGCACAAGGGCCCGGAGTGAAAAAATGCGTCAATATCGGGATCTCCGACCTCGGAGACACGCGCGGTTTCGACGCTCCCGGAGTAGATGGTACATCGTACGCCTTTCAACTGAAAAACAACATTTACAAACGCGTTGAAGTCACCTCCGGTGGAGCTCTAAGTGATATAATAGATACCACAAGAGCAAAAGTCAACACTAAGTACGCCCTTGTCAACACCGGTAATAATAACTGGATAATATACCCATCGTTCGGGGGTAAACTGTTTGACTTAGACGATGTTGAGAGCACTACCGTCGTCCAAAACAAACCATATATGCTCGTCTTCACCGAAGATGACAAGTGGGTGTTGTTACCCGATAACGACGACTGGTTTCTCAATATTAGACTCGTCTCTCCCTACGTGTTCACGGATAACAAAGACAACCACCTAAACAAAGTCGTGAACAATGGAACCCTGCTCGTGGCTTACGTCCCAACTCAGAGACGTAGCATAGTCGTCAGCCCACTCAACACTATGGCAGCCCACATGCTAACGAGTAAACCGACCATACAAAACGTGAAATTGCAGTTGGTGTCTGAATTCGAAGGCGTGGTCACTATACTAGAGGATCTACCGGCAAACTCAACACTGATCATCAAAGTCTACCTAGGGGAACCATCGGGGAATGATGTCGAGATAGTGAAGGGGATCAAACTCGGGTGGGTGAAACGACACCAGTATCAAGTTTGCAACGTTTACGTGCGGGTGGGTTCCAACTCCAACACCAGTCTGCAGGGTGTCAACGTGATCGTGGAAAACAAGATATCACTAACCAATATCTTCCTGCCTGCCAACATACACTTCATGGGTATGAAGTTCACCCCTGAACTATTATCAAAAAACCAGTTGGAAATTATATCGTAATAGTATAATAATGACCAGTCATCGACCCAACACTACGCTTAACGACCTAGGAGATACGGAGGGATTCAATCAGCCTGGTGAGGAAGACGCCTTATATATCCTGCACTTCAAAGACAACGTGTACAGACTGGTGCCGTTATCAGATTTAAAAGAGCCCAAATGGTTGATCAACTTAACACTCGCCTCACCTTATATCACAATAAACACAGATACGGGGTATATCACTAAGATTAGGAACAACGGTATCTGGGCCGGGGATTTCATTCCGGATAGTATATTCATAATAACTACTGATACCGAAAAAAATAGGTTAAAGACTGCAGTAAAAAATAAATTAGCATTTATCAATTATTCTTTTAACATATATCTTGATATATCCTCCCCTTTCACACTCATCATAGAAGTCTTCTTTAGTGATTTAGACAATGAAAACACCTCAAGAGTACACCAAATTTTACCCGGGGTGTCAATACACTGGTTTGACGAACACAAAGGCCAATATTGTCGCATTGTTATGCAACGGGATACCCACGGGGGTTCTATAAACCGCTTAATAAACCTCAGTGGGTTTTTTATTACAACAGGAAAGTCTATTAGCCTCTCACCTATTACTCTGAATAGTAGTCTAGAACTTATAGACTTCAAATTAATTTATAGAATATTAACTGAAACCCAATTAAAATATCTTTCAAAATATATATTATAGATGGGTCTGTACCCAGTCGTAGAGGAAGTAGCGAAGACGTTGGAAACCGTAGATGGGTTCCGCTTGAGGCAGTTATGTGATGTGAAACGTCAACTAGAACAAGACCGTGACACGCGGAAAGCACTATGTAAGAAGTACAATAGAGCTTTCAATATCGTGGACGGGGCTGACACTACCCTTATGGCAACCAGCATGGGACTAGGGGCGGCAGGCGTTGGGTTGTTGGCTACCATCGTGGCTGCACCTATAGTGCTAGGTTTTGAAATAACAGCTGGGATAGCGGGGGTGTTAGGGTTGGTGCTTAAGTTGGTATCACGCAGACTTCATCGTAAGGCATTGAAACACGACGAGATCAGGGTTCTGGCCGAAGCAAAGCTGAACACAGTGAGTGAGCGTATTTCCACGGCACTCACTGATAGTAAGATCTCAGAAGAGGAGTTTCGTTCAATCCTCTCTGAACTCACAAAATATAACGGAATGAAACAAGATATTCGATCCAAGTCTCGTAAGTCTGCTATCAGCGAGGACGAGAAAAAAAAGTACATAGAACAGGGGATACAAAAAGCCCAACAAGCCTTTATTATGAACACCAAAGAGATCATAGGCGGTTCACGTTAAACTGTTTCATCGAGGTAAACGTGACATAGGTCGGGTAAGAGAAGAATTATTGATCGTACCGTACGGCACAGTGTTACCTCCTACCAACACACGGTAATAGTAGCAAGTAGGCACAGTAATTACCGCCAACTTTTTTGTAGTAGGGGTAATAGTAGCAAGAGCTAAGGTCCCAACCAACGCCTTATTTAGTAAATAAGGCTTTGTAGAGACTTTTCTTGAAAGTGTTTTAGAACTGTCATTCCCTATACTACTACTTGCATTATAATCGTCTACATTTTTTGCCAATACAATGCTCGTGCTTACTGACTATTTCAAGGAAAGTATCAATAGGTGTGTAAGTAACATGGAGCATATAGAAATTTATAGTTTGTCACTTTGTTCATCTTAACGTAACGCTGCAAACATACATCACCATTCATACACATACATACTGCATGATACATTTATCATTACTCGGTGCTACAGAAAGCTTCCCGTCATGTGATGGGATAAAATATCTCGAATGTAACGCATTATATCTCACTTACTCATTATATTGGCTGATACTTTGACCAAACGTATCGTGAGAACCTGTCATATAGGAAGGGCAAGGTGATGGGGCGTGGCCTAAATTTCTGAAGGGCACGTTTGGTCACTCAGATTGGATACGTTGATTTTTATTGTATTGTTAACCAGTGGATATGTTGTGTTTTGGTTGTATATTCTCACTATCATGTAACAATTTGTGTATTGTCTGATATCGTGTCGCTATCAAGGTTCACCAGACTGCACCCATGTGTGCATATACAGTACAGAGAATGAAGCGTACGTAGCACCATCAAGTGGGTTGTCCGACAAAATAACAACACATGTTTATTTTACGCTTGTCCCGGGACAGTCCGTTCAATAAGCGACGTATAAATTCTACCAGAGACTGTTGTTTCAAGACCAAAAGTAGCGCTAAATAATCTTATTACTCTAGTCTGAATGATGATACGCAAGGGTATCAATACCATGACTAATATGCTATCCTGCTTTTACTGATGATGGATCAACGGAATTAGTTGCTACATGTGATAATTACAGAGAAGTGTCAAGAAACTTTCAATAGCACATAAAGTAAGGGATTATGTACGTGTGCCTTTCTTCACACGTTTGGAATCTTTGTATGTAAGACATTCTTAAACCAAATGATGTCCCTCTCATATCATTGTGTGAGATTAAATTGTTCAAAACATCTATGTCAATGGCAGTAAAGACGAATTTACGCACATGCCTAATAATCTATGAAAGAAGCGTTTCCGCCGATACATTGCTAGTGTTTACTGAATATTTTAAGGAAAGTACTAATAAGCTAGTCTGTGACTTACATATAACAGATTCACAGTTTGTCGCTTTGGGTCATCTAGATTTAACGCACAAAATATACGTTATCGCTCGAACATACATGTATGCATATTGTATAATGCTATTCCTTGCACATACATAAGACAAAGGGTCATGGGGTGGGCGTCATCAATGTTCCCGAATAGGTCGTTTTGTATCTTAACTGTTCAATATACTCCCTGATTTGTTATCTATGACCAATCGTATCATGATATACATGTCACAGAGGAAATGACAGGTGATGGGGCGTGGGCTAAATTTCTGAAGAGTACGTTCGGTCACTAGACAGCTTGGATACAGATTGACTATTGGTTAGATCGTCGACCAATCGATATGCTAGACTTTGGCTTTATCAACTCTAGCTATCATGAAACGTTTGTGTATGGTGAACATATATAATCGTAAGGATGCCTGACATGTACACATAGAACTAACAAGCACTTTGACGAGTTTATGTTTCTTTGTAGCGCCCAAAGCGCTACAATCCGATTATTTTTACCCCGGATAACCCAGTCCAACTATTGAGTAGAGATGGTATTTATTTGCATATACCTTTAGCGCTCACTACTTGTAGATCAAACATAATGGTTCGCTGAACATTTCAATTTAATCTGCACATTTTTACGAATAAATACCATAATTCAAGTACATGTATTATAGAATTTAAAAAAGTAACACGATACTAATTTATTGTGATGTATACACTTGAAGTTGAATCTCCCCAAATATTTATGAAGATGGACATACTTATATTTGTTTTGAAAGCAAACAAAGTTCAGAAGATTGACAATGGGCGTGACTCCACAAAACAGGTTGTCCAATGATGTGACAGCGCATTAGTTTGTTTTACACTTGTCACGGGACAAAAGTTTACCTGGACATTCATTCGGCCAGAGGCTGTTATTTTGAGGTTGGAAGAGGTGTTCACATATCTCATTTAGTGTTGTCTGATTGAATGATTACACGCATCAGTTCCGTAACTAATATATTATCCTACTTTTATTGACGATGGATCTGATACACGTGATCATTACACAGGATAAGATAATTACAGAGATCAAATACAAACGTTCCTTACACAATGCTTATGTAAATTGCATTGAAAAATCACATTTCAAACAAACATGAAACAGTTTGAACAAAATAACCCCAGTTACCTTTGTATGGTTTATGTGTACTATATATGTATATTATGAGTAGATGCAAGAGTTATCACTTCATATTCGATTATGTACTATTGTCAACTTTAAAAATCAATAGTCCCAAATGAGTTAGGCCTAATTTAGTAACTTGGTTTATTTCAAATCTACACGAACATGAGTGTAACACAGTATTGCTATTTATATCTACGATTCATTATATGGACTATTACAACGAATGAATGATTTAATTTAGAAGAAGGTTTTGTAACCTTGTCACCGTTAATTCAATCAGTGTGCATACATAGTATCTTAGTATTCACTCCCAATGACGAGGAACAAACACGTACCTCCTGTAACAACATCTCATAGTCCCTTTTCTCGCAGATGTGTTCATTTGCCTGTATAAGCCCCCGACATTGCAAGCAATTGTTATCAAAACACATTAATAGTTCTTCTGATTAACACAGAAAGTAACCTCTCTCGTAAGAAAAGCCAATCTTTGATCATTACTGCTAAATTGATTGAAATTATGGGCACAGTACGAATTTCAAATGTAAAACCCCCAATCCCGCTGAATGAGAGGTGCTTTTCATTACCCCCAATAAGCGACTCTCGCTGTGAGAAGCTAATTAATTTGCCGCATATATGCGGCTCTCGGCCTTAATGAGTTAATGTCCAAATGGAGTTTTCCAAACTGTATCAGAGCCCTTGATGGGAAACATATTGCCATCAAGGCACCAAACGACAGTGGTTCTGTATTCTCCAATTACAAAAAGCTCTGCAGCATCCTCCTCCTGGCCTTAGTGGAAGCTAACTGTAGGTATATCCATGTTGATGTAGGGTCAATGCGGGAGAATATGCCAATTCTGACTTATCCAAGGAATTAGAAAATAATACACTTCATATCCAGGAACCAAGATGTCTCCCCGGAAGACAAGAGCAGGTACCCAGTGTCGTT
The DNA here is from genome assembly GCF_037392515.1 of Haliotis asinina. Classification (NCBI taxonomy): domain Eukaryota; kingdom Metazoa; phylum Mollusca; class Gastropoda; order Lepetellida; family Haliotidae; genus Haliotis; species Haliotis asinina. The sequence goes on from NC_090292.1 coordinate 51,630,608, forward strand.
GTTGGGGACGATGCATTTATGTTGAAGCCCTACCCCATGAAAGATTTGTCGTTTCAGAAAAAAAAATTTTATTTATTGCCTATCTAGAGCCAGGAGAGTGTTGGAAAATGCATTTGACATTCTCACAAACATATATATGGATAAGCTGCATATACATCATTTTACCATAATTGGTAGATCGGTGGTACTGCGTGAAAGTGTGATGCTCTCAGTAGTCAAGGTCTCTTGTTGTGGAATGTTCTTCTCATCTAGATTCTGTTGGAAAATAAATCATATTGTTCTATAGACATCCATACTGAAAAAAGTGCAATAAACCGTATTTCTTGAGATGAACTGCAGTCAAAAATGAATCTGTCAAGAAGAACATTATTGGATCACATCAAGGTACTTCCAAAGCCATACATATACTTGTTCAAATATATGGTACTTATGATGTACGAATCCTGAAAGTCTTGAAACTAACGTTATTTACCATATTGCTCACTGATGGTCCCTTTTGTACTTGGCATGAACTAGAGTAGTTGTTGCAAGAGATGAAAGAAATCCCACTGGGAAACATACAGGTCAGATGTTGCAGTCCCACTCCACTGAGAGTTGTTCACCTTCTTCAGCTCCCTCCCATTGTATGTCCTCAAGCTTGCGAATTTAACAAATACTTGAACATCTGAAAAAAGATGTATTAATTCTATGAACATGAAAACCATGCCAGATAAGCATCATAACAATTTGTTTGTATTTATGGCATGTACTTACTGGGTAAATAACTTTCATATAAACTGGGTAACAGTCTTGATATGGATCCTAGGTTACCTTAGTTTAGCGATAGATGAAGGCAACTAATGACATCTGAAATACACTTATGTCTTACATTCTGTTCCTTTTGTGTTTTCTAAATTGTAAGGAGATATTTTCTGGACCCCAAAATAAAAAAAGCACAGAAACAGCTTAATTATCATCTGACCTAAGTTAGGTTAAATAATAACATCTAGATGGTAGATGATACAGAACTTGTTTGATATGGTACAAATAAAGAGATAATTATCTGAACGATATAAATTTGATGCCTAATGATATTCGCCATACATATCACAATATGATATTTGAAACAATATAGCAATTTGGGTGTCAAACGATACGCATCACGTTACGACAAAAACTGTTGATATACCGGCATCGTTTGAATCTTGCAATCGTCAATAACACATATATTTCTAGGAAAATAGGAAAACCTGCAAATAACCAAGGCTGTACGCAATAAACGTCAAGACGCATCTCACAATCTGTGTTGTCTGCTAGAGTAGCGTACACTCACCTGTTATTGCTCGACGGCAACTCTCCTGCACCTGCAGACTGATCATCAATATGGCAGCATGTCTGAAGTGCCGCTTTGACTACTGTTTATACTCCACATTCCATAAACATTCTTGTGATAAATAATAATGAATGACACACTCGGTTTCAGTCTTCGACAGCGAGTCTACACATTTCTAGGACTCCATATTTACAAAGGGGCTGAACTCTTGTCTTCCGGTTTACGGAGCTTACGATTGGTCAATTTCATACGATCAGTCGCGTGAAATAGGGAAGTTTCCATTTCTCCGAACTCGCTTTCGACAGGTTGAGAGCTAGTCAAAGTTGATGCGACTTGGGTGTTCGAGCATTGCAACTAGATTTGTTACTAAAATTTGTTACTACAAGTCGCACCGTAAAAACGGGCCTTTAACATTGCAGGTATTGTATGGCATGGAGCCAACATTGTGCGGTTCTAGCTGGCTGAGAAGACGGCGGGGCGCCTCCGTATATGATGGTGACGTCATGAGCAGTGTGACGTCACTGTCACCGTATAAATGGCGCCACGTCAGCTGGTGAACCTCAGCTCAGTCTGAGGTCACAGTGGAGCGACATGTAAACAAACAGTTTGTTGTTTTCTATTTCATAGTTCGCGGGATTCTCAGAACAAATGTAACAGAATTATGTCAAGAGGGGAGACGTTTACGTACAATCACTCATAGTTTATTTGTACACTCACTTCACAATTTTCTTACCTGATCATGCGTGGATGCACATACAAAACATGACAAAATGTCTGAAAATAAATTCACCAAGTTTTATTATATTTACAAAGACACACGAATCGTGACACACGACTACGTGAACGGTACACACCACGTCATTGTCAGTAATGACATGTGGTCGGTCTCCGTCCACACCAACACTGACTTCAGTGTGCACCACGTGACACCAGGAGATCCAACACTCGCTGGTGTCCCTTGTGTCTCGCGTAGTCAGCCGCTGTCCACCCACCGTTGTCCCTGGCGTTGATGTCCACCACGTCCAGGGACAGGATCAGCTTCACAGTCTCCAGGTCTCCACCATAACAGGCCAAGTGAAGGACGTTACCGTGCCTGTCCACAAGTGACACATTAGCCCCTCTATCCATCAGGAACTCCACCACATCCCTGTGCCCATTCATTGCTGCTATCATCAACCGTTTTCCTCTATAGTTGATGTTCACGTGACCCACTGCCAGGATCCGCTTCACTCTCTCCAAGGTTACCGCGCTTGCTGGCATCGTAGAGGTCGCGGCCTGCTGCTGCTGATGGAGTCGCTGTAACGCAAAGTAAACTGTGTACACCAGACATCTTTGTCACACATCTACAATCTTTACATCGTGTTGATACGGGCCTCGGACATTGCTACGTCATTTAAATAACTCCATCATGGCTGACAACAATCCAACATGTGGTTTCTGGAATTAAAGATGGCGTGTTTGATATGTAAACTTCTGTTAGAGTCAGATGTTGTAGCAATTTTTTGTGCACGACTTGAGAGTACTGATGTTTGTTGAACTTTACAAGGTGACAGTGTCAGTTCAACTGTTGCTGTTGGGTTTTCCAACCTACCGTGTGGATCAGAGTCTTGTGTCGTCACTGGCGCCGGTGGAACGGTCTTGATGGGTGTCAGATCCTCACTCGCGTCAGTCTTGGAGGCTGAAACAGGGAACATGGTGTTTAGATGACGATTCCATCATGGCTGACAATAATCCAACACGACGGGAATGTCAACATGTGGTTTCTAGAATTAACGATGGTCGGTTTAATATGTAGCTTTCTGTTAGAGTCAGAAGTTGTAGCATTATTTTGTGTACGACTTGAGAGTGTTGGTGTTTGTTGAACTTTACAAGGCGATAGCATCAGTACACCTGTTGCTGCTGGGCTTTCCTCCTACCGTGGTGATCAGAGGCTTGTGTCGTCACTGGCGTCGGTGGAAAAGTCTTGCTGTGTGTCAGATCCTGACTCGCTGAAACAGGGAATATGTTTTTCAGAAAATTGTATACAGTACAAATTCTAATACTTTTTGGTTTGAGTCCCATCCAGGATTCAAACCCGCACCCCCAGAGTTAGGCACCTAATCGCCAGCACACAAAGCCAGCCACCTAGCCTGACCAGCCGTCCCGTGATATTGGTCATAACACCCTGGATGCCAGACGGACAGATACTTGTGTGTCATACCTCTTCAACCATCAGTTTGAACTCCAATGAAATTTTAAATATGCTAACTCCGCCCCCCCCCCCCAAAAAAAAAAAAAAGAGTATGAGAACATCTTAAAATTGCAAAGTCATATATATATTGAAATTTCGAAGTCACATACAAAATTAAACGTTGAGAGTTTATTTACAAAACAAAGTAAATGCAACTTCTTGGTCTGGTTAAAAGACACCTTAAACCACACATGCAGTAAAGAACGTTACAGCTTGTAGTAAAACAGCTAGGGCTGAGTGTAATGAACCGTGATAAAAACAACGAAAAACAAGGGTGCTGAAAGACACGAGCAGAATATTTGATTCTTTGCTGAAACACAATACACTAGCGCTGGAGTTTCTGTTCTCAATTGCGGAGAATTGCGACGGCAATTATCCGCCTTTATGACTCCATCTCTCTGAGTATGTTGTATAATATCGTATCGTTGACGTTGTGGTTGAAACGTAAGCCGGGTGTGTGTCTCGGGATATACTATTATATAACTTCCATCGCAGACAATGGCAGGCGTATATACGTAGACGCGACCAAACTCTTTCCACGTCCATAGGAAACCTGTGATGAGTGAGTGAGTGAGTTAATATTTAACGTCACATCGGCAATATTTCAGCCATATCGTGACGGCAACAAAACACTGAAATGGAATATATGTGCGTTATAAAACCTGTTGACAAAGGACAGTAAAACAACTACAGCATCACAATATGAATAAAAACTAGCATGGAAAGGTAAAACTAATATCAATATTTAGACAATACAATATAAAAACAGGCTATAGATCGCCAACAACAAAAGGCAGATCACCATACTAGGGACCATGGGGACTTACAGTACCTTTGCTACCTACATGGTCCCTAGTTGGATTTACACCATCCCTTCAGCTGTTTGCGATTGTACAATATGCTAGCCAAAATTATAACAACAGGAATACTTCGATTAAAGCCCCGGTACGCTTAAATTTACCATGCATGTTTTTGGACTTACGTACCCTCTCAGGAGGACACTAATTTTACAATACTTCAACCCCCTTTGAGGGTACAGCCACTAACAATTCTAGTTACGAATCCTAACTACCAATTATTAAAATACATCTTTTTACAGAAACATATTGCTCAAAATTCAATCAAAAAATCAATTTCTTTTAGGAAACCAATACTTAAAAGAAAACCAACGCTGGTAAAAAGATCCTTCATTGTTTTAACTGTAAAATACATATCCCTTGTGATGGAGTATTCAAAACAGTCAAGCAGAATATGCTTGACCGTGACTCTCTCATCACAAGGGACACAAAATGGAGGATCCTCGCCTTTTAACAGGTATGCATGAGTATATCTAGTGTGACCAATACGACATCGTCGTAAAATAAACTCTTCAAATCTGGACTGACAACCCAAGTGGGTATAACCAATGTAAGGTTTTATCTCATGTAATTTATTTATACAACCTTGGGCGTCCCACTTCTTTTGCATCAGATCACGGATATAAGATCTAATGGTGGCTTTGTAATCACTATAAGGAATAAGAAGTGGTGTCACAGATTTGTTGAGTGCTGCTTTAGGTCAGCCAATGTGTTACCAGAGATTCCTACATGGCTGGGTAAACAACAAAAGACGATGTCGTATTGGCCGGTAGCAAGACCATTATACAATTGAATAATTTCTATTAAAATGGATGTTTACAAGAAATATTTTTACTAGCCTGAAGGCAAGAAAGAGAATCAGAATAGATTATATATTGTTTACATTTAGGGTGTCTTTGAATATATTTGAGAGCTGTTAATATGGCGTTAGCTTCTGCTGTAAAAATAGAACTATTATCTGGTAATCTAGAAGATATTGTTCTGGACCCAATGACAGTGGCACAAGCCACTGCGCCACCGTCCTTGGATCCATCTATAAATAAGGGTTTGTAATTGCTATATTTATGTTTTAATTGATGATATTCTTGTTTATATTGTAAGTCATTTGTTTCTGATTTTTTACATGATGTTATTGTTAGGTCAACTTGTGGCCTAACCAATTCCCAAGGAGGAGAAGAAAGAAGACGAGAAGGTGATATACCTTCCAGCTCAATGGCGGCAGAAGAAAGAAAGGGTTTAATTCTGTGCCCAAGAGGTGGAACAAGAGAAGACTTTTTGTTATACAAATCCTCATAAAGCGGATTGAACACACAGTTATAGGCAGGGTTAGATTTATTAGAATATAATTTAGTAATGTATTGTAAAGACAGTTTTATACGACGTTGAGTAAGAGATGGTTCATCGGCCTCAACGTAGAGACTATCAATAGGTGAAGTTCTGAAAGACCCAAGACAAAGTCTTAAGCCTTGATGGTGGACAGAATCAAGAAGTTTAAGGTTGCATTTCCAGGCTCCACCATATACGATGGAGCCATAATCGAGTTTCGAACGTATGAGTGATCGATATAGGTGCAAGAGGGTTGCTTGATCTCCTCCACACTTGGAGTTGGAAACAACTTTCAACAAGTCAAGTGCCTTCAGGCATTTAGTTTTAAGGGACTTGATATGAGGCTGAAATGTTAAATGGGAGTCAAAGATTAGGCCCAAGAACTTGGCCTCCTTTACAACTTTGATGGGAGTGCCATCTAGAGATAGTTCAAGGTCCTTATGTGGTCCTTATTTTCTGCAAAAATGTATACAATTAGTTTTGGATTTAGAAAATTTAAAGCCGTTTTCCAGACACCATTTATTTATTTTGTTTAAACAAAGCTGCAGTTGCCGCTCAATAGTATGCATATTTTTACCACGACAAGAAATATTAAAATCATCCACAAATAACGATCCATCAATTGCATCGTTTAAAACTTTTCATAAACTATTTATCTTGATGCTAAAAAGTGTGACAGACAAAATACTGCCTTGTGGAACACCCTGATCCTGATTGTAATGATCAGACAGGGTAGAACCCACTCGAACTTGAAACTGTCTGTCATTTAAAAGGTTGGCTATAAATTGAGGTAAACGACCTCGCAAGCCGAAGTCATGTAAGTCTCTTAAAATACCATATTTCCAGGTTGTGTCATATGCTTTTTCGAGAATAAAAAAGACACAGCATGTTGTTTATTAATTAGTGCATTTTTAGCGAATGATTCTAAACGCACTAAGTGATCGACAGTACTTCTGTTTTTACGGAAACCACATTGTATATCAGTTATAAGGTTATTTGTTTCCAAGTACCAAACAAGTCGATTATTTATAATGCGTTCCATGGTCTTGCAAACACAGCTAGTTAACGAAATCGGACGATAGTTGGATGGATCGGTATGATCACCTCCAGGTTTAGGTATTGGTACTACTATCGCGTCACGCCATGATGGAGGAAAGTTACCCGATGTCCAAATATCATCAAAAATATTTAGAAGAGTTTCTAGGCAGGATTCTGGTAAGTGCTTCAGGAGTTGATAATGTATGTTATCAGCTCCAGTAGCAGTGTCATGAGCTTGATCAAGAGCAGTATGGAGTTCATGAATAGAAAAAGTTTCATTATAATCTTCCCCATTATCAGAATTGAAATTAATAGTTTTCTTTTCTTGTTGCTGTAGAATAGGCCTTCAGCAACCCATGCTTGCCATAAAAGGTGACTGCGCTTGTCGTCAGAGGCGACTAACGGGATCGGGTGGTCAGGCTCGCTGACTTGGTTGACACATGTCATAGGTTCCCAATTGCGCAGATCGATGCTCATGTTGTTGATCACTGGATTGTCTGGTCCAGACTCGATTATTTACAGACCGCCACCATATAGCTGTAATATTGCTGAGTGCGGCGTAAAACTAAACTCACTCACTCACTCACTTTTCTTGTTGCTTTTGATATTGCTGGAATTTTGGTACATAATTTGAAGAGGAAGAATGTTTAGAAAGGGTTTCACCTAGTTTATTAGCAATATCTGATTTATCAGTAAGCAGTTGATCTCCATGTTTAAGATGATGGACAGTAGATTTAGTACCTTTACCTTTGATTTTCTGGATCATGTTCCATACCTTGGGCATGGGTGTCCGAGAATTTATTTTGGATACATAATTTTGCCAAGATTGGCGTTTGTTCTGTTTAAAAGTACGCCTCGCTTTAGCATTTAAAATTTTAAATGTATTTAAATTATGCACCATGGGATGGCGACGGAAATAATGTTCTGCCTTTTTCGTTGCCTTCCTAGCTTGTTTGCACTGATCGTTGAACCATGGCTTTCTTATGTGTGGAACTGCAGAGGACTTTGGTATACATTCATCGGCTATAGATTCTAGTTCATCAGAAAACCTTTTGATGGCATCAGGAACATCAATAAAATATTCAGGTTGAAGCATGGCAGCACACAACGTTTCATATAAAGGTCAGTCAGCCTTTTTTAAAATTCCATCTTGATGATGGAGGAACTTCAGATGGTGTTACAGATTTCAGTATAGTAGGAAATTGATCACTTCCACAGAGGTCATCGTGGACTGACCATTCGAATTCATTTAGTAAGTTGGAGTCAGTTAATGACAAATCAAGAGCTGCATATGTCCCTGTGCCAGGATGTAAATATGTATTGGTACCATCATTATATTAAATTAAATTATTATTTGAAATGAAATCCTCCAGAAGCTGACCTTTAGTGTTCGTGATTACACCACCCCAAAGTGGGTTGTGCCCATTTAAATCACCCATGAGTATACATGGTTTGGATAATTGATCGTAGAGAGTTTGTAGATCAGCCTGCATAAGAGTTGATGAAGGCGGAATTACAATGAACATAAAGTAAGTGTAATGTTGAAAGTCATTCGCACTGCAACGGCTTGAAGATTAGTTTTGAGTTTTACAGGACTGTGAATAACATCATGTCTTACAAGGATTGAAGATCCTCCAGTGGCTCTATCACCAAGTGGGGAAAAGTGATGATATGCATGATATTGATGTAAGTTAAAAGTATTTGTCTGCTTTAGATACGTTTCTTGCAAGCAGAATGCTGACGGTGTAATAGGCTGACTAAGAGGTGAAGCTCATTAAGATCAGTTGTTAGGCCCCTGCAATTCCACTGAATAATATATGAAGAAACTATTTCTTTAGGGGATTTATTGGGGATCTACCCCTTGATTTCCTAGAGGGCGACAAGCCATGTGCCCTACTTTGGATGTTTTCGGACTCATCCATGGCTTCTAAGGATCCAAACTCATTAAAAAGTTTGATGGTGTCATTTGAACGTTTGGAGGTTCTGCTACTTTGACATTTTTGTGTGTCATTTTTAGTTTTGATTTTATTTTTGGTAGTATCTTTCCCATTATTTTGTGATTGAGGCTGAGGCATAGGCTGTGATGATGAGGACGATTGTTCTTGAGAAGATGACAGTGATTGAAATGGAGCAAGTGTGTTTGGAAGTGATTTAGCGGTCTGGGTCGACTGGTTGGGTGTGTATATTTCAGGTTTCTCTGTATCCACCCATGTCACATCAGTTTGGCACTCCATTGACGAAGTGGATACAGTTGCTTTGTGACTGGCGGCAGAGGGTACTCTCGTAACTGAGGCATAAGAAGTGGTCTGGTCTGTTGTGGAAAGAACAAGTTTCTTGGCATCAGCAAAACTAACATTTTGCGTGAACTTAATTTTGTTTATTTGCATTTGTTGAATCCAGATGGGACATTGTTTCGAGAAAGATGAATGTATCCCACAGCAGTTTACACGTTTTTTAATGTTGTTATTGCAATCCTCAGTAACATGAGTTTTCTCACTGCAATGAGCGCATGTTACCGAGTTAGTACATGTAGTGACACCGTGTCCATACTTTTGACATTTGAAACATCTCAATGCATTGGGAATATAGGTATCAACACAGAGATTGCAATATCCTGCTCTAACTGATTTTGGGATGGTTGGTGAGGAAAAATGTAAAAGATAAGTATTAGTAGGTTTTGTTTCAGAGTTTATTCGTGTTGTAAATCTTTTGACAAAAATCACTCCTTGCTCTTTCATTTCTGCCACTATATCAAGTTCTGACATATCAGAAAACAGTCGATCTCTGTCTCTGACAATCCCTTTGCTCGTATTCAGCGTCCTGTGAGGGGAAATTGAGACTGGAACTCCAACGAACAACTCGGTAGACATCAGGTTGGTGGATTGTTGTTTCCGATTACACTCTATAATGAGAGAGCCTGAACGCAATCGCCTGACATTTCTGACCTCACTCGCAATACCATGTATACCTTTTGATACTGCAAAAGGATTTAATTTAATAGGTGATTTGTCAAGAGTTTCCATAACGAGAAATCGTGGCCAATATTCGATTGAGCTGGACGGTCGAGGTTCATCATCATCATCATAGTCAAGGTGACGTTTGTTTCTTTTTAGGGGGGTTGTGTAAGCCATGGGTAATTTAGTATGGTTCATCATCTGAGCTCCCCACCCACCACGGAGTATCACAATGACAATGCTAAAAACAAGTGGGCCTCCGACTTGCAGCACTAAGGATACTCAGATAATATACTCTAGCGGAAGAATTATAAATAACTAATCCACCAGATTGGCCCATGAGCCACCGCCTTCTGGCATAAGACTCAAGGCAAAGTTTAAATACATATTAACATTTTTCCAATTCCAAATCATTGCAATGTAATAATAAGTCCAAGTCCGAAATCAAACAATTCCAAATAAGATTTGTGCATTGACATGTAAACAGTCCATACACAGGGCTTGGCATGACCAGCCAATTGGTTGAACCGGGCCCATTCAACCTCCCGTCTAGGTGAAGTAAGGGTCGAAGGGGTGTGTTGAGCAAAGGGAACGCGGTCACACGTCCCCAGTGCTCTCAACCCCCAGACTCCCGTCCTCCACCGACACGGGGCCGCAACCCACGGCAAAAGGGTTGGTGGACCAAATATCCCCCCGGGTCCACTACGGGGGTGTCGACGAGCTCTTGGCATTACCCAGCACCCACCACGAGGAGGTGGCTCGCCACGGGTGCCAACAATGATGGAAGCCAAAGGTAATACATACAGATGATAGGATATGTTTACATAACACAGATAGGGGATAAGGACGATGTACATGATTGGGGATAAGGATGGAAGCCAATGGTGATACATTACGAATGATAGGATGATGTTTACATAACATCATGATTGGGGATTAAGGATGATGTACATGATTTACATGAGGGTTGCCCTCCGCAGCTCGTCACAGCCACCATCAACAAGACCCTCAAGGACCGAGAACCCCGCCTCAAGCCTTCTCCATCACCCATCAGAGTAACCATACCATACCTTGGCCCCATCAGTCATCAAATATCACGCCTCATCAAGACCAAAGCCAGCATCGATGTCACCTTCTCCAGTGGGAAGACCATCAAGACCTACCTAAAAGCCAACGGTAAAGGACCCAGCTGTGAACACCCTAACCCGAGAGGAAGCATCTACCAGATCCCGTGCAACTGTGGTGACCTATACATTGGAGAAACGCTCAGACCTATTAACACCAGAATGAAGGAACACCAGACCTCCGTCAGCAAACTCGACCAGAAATCGGCCATCTCTGAGCGCATTCTCAAGAACCCTGCACATTCAATTCGATGGGAGGACACTAGGATACTATCTACCAACAACAACAACTGGCGCCAAAGAAAACTGCAAGAGGCCATCGAGATCCGGAGACAGAAACCAGCAATCAACCGTGATCAAGGAGTGTACCTACCAAGTGCCTGGGGCTTATTGATAAATCAATCTCATCTATCTGTCTACATTCTATCTATGTAATTCATGTATATCTACCCGTGTACATCCTTATCTACTTGTGTTTGTACATCATCACCCTCATGTAAATCATGTACATCATCCTTAATCCCCAATCATGATGTTATGTAAACATCATCCTATCATGCGTAATGTATCACCGCTGGCTTCCATCCTTATCCCCAATCATCCCCTATCTGTGTTATGTAAACATATCCTATCATCTGTAATGTATTACCTTTGGCTTCCATCATTGTTATCATAACTGTCGGCTTCCTATCAGCGCTTGTTTATACTGGCTTCCAGCTTTCGTTAATTCATTCCACTTGTTACTTTGTTATTGTTTTACCTGTACATATATAATATAGCTCTGTACCCCATTCTCAGTCACCTGATGAAGGAGTAAGCATTAACTCCGCAACGTTGTGTTCTCATATAAAGAAGTTGATATCCGTGAAATCTTCATTCTTCGATTTTTTTGTTTGCAGAAGTTCTCAAATTCGACAAACCTTCTTCAAAGTGCACGTGTATTGAAGACCCAGCTGTTACTTGGCAACTGCAATCAGCATGTATGGAACTGGGAATCATAGTCATGTGAGGTTAATGCGTGTGAATCGTTAGACCACTTTTGCTATTACTGCGCTGTTTGAAAAATACATTACATTGTTAGATGTAAGTTGTAGATATTGTCAATAACTATTTGAAATATAATACACAGAAACAGATCATCAGGCTGTACTCAACAATATTTGAGCTATATGGTGTGGGTCCATAATTAATCAAATTTCACAGTTTGTTTTCTGTGTTGATGTGTAAATTGACATAAATGTGTTCATTGTAAACGGTTTCACGACTTCCTCTTTAAATATTCATATTGTAGATGTTGTCAAGAACTATTTGAAATCTAAAACACAACGTGTATAGCCATCATTTTCTTCATATATATATATATGTGTGTGTGTGTATACATTCCTGAAATGCAGTCGATCTTTTAAAGGCAATAAGTATGAAATAAAAATGAAACTATACATTAGATAACTTAGATAAGACATGACTGAAGTCAATTTGGTCCACAAGTATACCGTTTTTGTGTGATTGTCAGTGGTTAATCTAATGGTTTCTTTCTCCTCTCTGAACAGAACAATGAGTAATGAGTAATTTTCCTTTACCCCAAGTAAAGTTAGTTAATATTTCACATCACATAGGCAATGTCTCAGTCATATAGTGACGAGAACATTTAACATTGAAATGGGATGTATGCGTATGTTATAAATCTGTCGAAAAGGGACAGTAAAACATCTAGAATATCACAGGTATACATGTAAAACTAGTCCAAGAATATAAAACATTTTGGCTAGAAGGGACAACACAATAGAATAACATGCTATAGATAGGCCAACAACTGAAGGTGGATCACCACACTAGGGACCAGGGGCACTTCTGCTACCTGCATGGACCCAAGCTGGATTTACATCATCCCTTCAGCCGTTGGCGATTGTACTCATGTTTTGCACGTGAGAAACAATCATTGTGCCTGTTATTCGTGTTCCATGACATCCACGCAGTCATGGCAGTCATGGCAATCGTGATTGATAAAACCGTTCAAAATCATTTTTGGTTGTGTTCGGTCAAGCATGATCTTCTAAAAACACATGCAACCCTACAAAATGCTTGAGTTTACATATGTGTAAAATAACATTTTTGAATTGTATTCTGCTGTAGATCGCCAAGAATTCACATTAAGAATTCATTCTCGAAATGGGACGGTAAGTATGGAAATGGGCCGTTGCTAAAATGTGATCCTATCTTGACACATGATCAGCCAGCTGTCGACGACTACACAAGATGTGTTTTATATTTCAAATAGTTCTTTAAGGATGACTTATGGGTGTAGTGTATAAAATTTAACAGTGCACACAGAAATGTTCAGATTCCAAGATGATGGCATGCAATGATTGAGTCTGGTGTATAATGAACATCCATCAACACAATTTCACGGCAGCACATCGATACCGTGTTGTGTGACCAATCAGGTGTTGAGAAGTCCTTTGGCTGAGAGGAACAACTGACACGTACTCTCTGCATATTCATGACAATCGTTGCAACTTTCTGTGTTCTTGCGTTTGCCGTATACTTCAAACCACTTTTCTTGTACTGACTGTCTACCCTGTGGTAGCTCCTAGATATAGCTGTCCAAATCTTTTCCTCACTGTGTATCAGACACAGTCGTTCATAACTTTGGGTTGACTATCTACTTGGTGAGAGCCTCCAGACACTTGTGAAAATAGTCTTTGTATTGACCGTGATTCTTGAACCTCGTGGTAGTCGTGCATCATCTCACGGGTGGTTATTTCAATAGCTCTCGGACATGGCACCGGGGTATATGAGCGACCGTGTGAAACTGCTGCTGACATTAACGATTTTGCTGATGTTTGTGATTTCAACAGAAAGCACGAAGCAGTCTACACCTAAGAAGATGGACGGTTATGTTATGAAGAACATTGGTATCAAGCTGTGCCAGCTTAAGGGTGCTGAACATGGTCAATGTGTGAATATTGAATACGATGCTGAGACTTTAACCTGCCGTTTATCAATAGATGTATCACCTATCGAGAAGAAGGAAGGACCTGGCAATCTTGGACAAAGCTACTCACATGTAAGTAAACGTTACGAAAGACTTGTCATAAATGGGTACTCAATAAGCACATGTTTCAAACATGTAGTTCTTGATGCCTTTTGGGATTATCTGAGCATCTTTTATAATTTTGTTATTTTTTGTTTTTGTTTTTGTTTCTTTTTCATTGCCCGTCCGATTCTTCTAAGTTTTTAGCCGAACTGTCAGTCTTATTTCTTTTTATTCAAACACCGCCAACTCGAGCCTGAAACCTACCATATAAATCTGCTTAAGTTTAAATCAGAATTGTAATAACGTTTACAACAGATGAAATTCAAAAACGTTAGTGAGATAATTTTGTCTTTTTTAAACTTATTCCCGACCAAGCAACCCATGTTCAGAATTTGGTGGACATGCGAAACACAGAAGATGATGCCCTGACTTTCACGTGCCGACTGCAACATCCTGAAAACAGCTTTTGAAATTGAGTGTTTGAGCTGGCAAAATATTACTGCACATAAAGCAGTTGTCAGAAACTCATATCTTTTGTCATGCAGAAGTTTGTGACAGGCTTAGTTTCTAAATACATCGAGACATGAAACATAAATTTTACTCAGGGTAATAAAGTAGTAGAAGGGAGTGGTTGATCTTGCCATTATCAGATTTATTGGGTAAATCGATCTGGCTATTTGAACGAAGTCAAATCGTCAATAAAGTTAAACCGCTTTAACAAACTTCTTGTTTTCAATTTGCAGTTTGTATACACCTTCAGAATTGTATGTGAACACATCAAAGAGGGGTATATAACTAGTACCCATTGTTAGACCAAATATGTTGTCCCCAATACGACTGAACTCTGGTCAGAGATATTTGCTTACAGTACATCTTGGGTCTTCTTGAATTATTATGTATGCTTTTATGGTGCTTATGTCTTGAAAAATCACAACAAAACTCACCATCCGTAATATACCCGTATTTAACGGTATGATTGTTAATTTTGGCGCGTAGTGTCGCAGAATATACAATGCAATGCATGTGAACGTTCGGGATCAGATAGCCTCAATAATGGGTATCAAAGGTTGATCGCTGTCTGTCGATTATTAACTGCATTTGGAATATTTTTGACGAACGTGAAATTGCTACGTCTAAAGTGAATCCAACCGTGATATCACCATTGGTCTCCTTGAAGGTGACCAGTCTTAATGTACCCGACGCATGAATACTCAACAAAGGACAATTTCATTCCTCTGGGAGAGATACCGCCAGCGGATTTTGGTAGCATATGCCCCTCGCAGTGGGCGACATCGAGCGACCACTGCGGTACATTAGGAACATAAACGAGTAAGTGAGTTAAAATTTAACGTCAAATCGGCAATATCTTAGCCATATCGTGAAGAAAGCAATTTATGTGAGGAAAATGAAAACACTTTGAAGAATGAAGCCTGTCACGATGGACAGTTAAAATACTAGGGTATCACAGATATGGGTGTAAAACAAGCATGGAAAAGTAAAAATTGTGGTAATAAAAACAGACAATATCGTATAAAACACGGGCTATAGATCGCCAACGACTGAAGGTAGATCACCATACTAGGGACGATTGCCTATATCAGGGGACAGGACACGTTGAGTGCCGCCTTACGGGCGCTGAACATTCACGGCCCATTCACATGTTGCACATCGACGTAAAGCTGGTTTCCTGGTGGTGTCATCAGAAATGACCTGTCGTCAACAACTCGTTCGCTTTGAAGTCCGATTTAACTCGATTTAGGCAGCTTTTAACGCTGCGCGTACTTATCATGATTCGTACATCGACCCCAGGGTTTTGTTTTTACTATGGACCGGAAGCCCTGTGTTTGGCTTTCATGTCAAGTGCGACACATGTGGCTGTCGTCATGTTTTTCATGTTTAAAGCCACCCAAAGCCAAGGCCCGTGCATGTGGTGGGATCCAAAAGTGAGTGAGTGAGTGAGTGAGTGAGTGAGTGAGTGAGTGAGTGAGTGAGTGAGTGAGTGAGTGCTACACATACACTTACGAATTGATAGATAGATAGATAATTTAAGTTTTAATAGGTGTTCGGGCAACTAGGCCCATTTACACCTTGCCCATCACAAAGGTTTGCTAATTTAACAAACGTTTATAAAGTATTAAAACTGCCACAAGCTTTAATATAAGCAAGAAGTGCATTCTGAACATCAGTGCGGGCGATATTCTGTGAACACAACAGTCCAGTCAAAGAGATTTCAATATTGAGTGATGTAAGTGATTCAATCATCGCCTTACGTTGAGTGACATATTTTTGGCAATGCAATAAATAATGGGCAAGATTATCTAGCTGAAGACACACAGTGCAATTTGGAGAAGTATCTTTATCAAGAATATTTAGATAGGCCCCAAGACCACAGTGCCCAAGACGAAGTCTGGTTAATAGCACCTCTTCTCTACGGTTGCCTCTGGATAATTTTGACTTCGTTATAAAAGGCTCAATGCCATAGAGATGGCGTCCTTTTAAGGATGAGGACCATCTCTGTTGCCATTTCGTCTGAACAGAGAACTTACTTAAGGTGCATAATTCAGCAGGAGAGGGCAGTATGGACTCATCCTGTTCCGATCCATCAAAATCTAATGCAGCTTTTGCCAATCTGTCAGCTTTTTCATTTCCAAAAATCCCAACATGAGCCGGTATCCATGAAAATTCAACGTCTAAAAGATCTTTACTTAAGTCATTAAAGAGTTCAAGTATAATATTGATCAAATCTTGCCTTGCTGAGGAGGAGCCTGTCCGAATTGCTTGTAAAGCACTGACGGAATCACTAAAAATGACCGCTGATACAGGCTTAAAAAATTTAATCCAGCACAAAGCTTCAATGATGGCCGCAAGTTCAGCAGAAAATACTGACAAGTGATCAGCTAATCGGAGAGAAATCTCTCTTTGATCAGTAGCTATGAAGATACCTGCACCAACATGACCGGACACTGGGCACTTAGATCCATCAGTGTAAATCTGCATAGCATTAGCCCACTGTAAACTACGGATATGTTCCTCAGCAAGAGCTTTGATACGAGGAACTGGATCAGATTTAGATGTTTGGTCCAGAACATCAAGATACACGGATGGATGTTCCAGCAGCCAAGGTGGCTTCTTAGGCAGAACACTGACATCATCTACTGCAACATCACGTACTTGATGATGAAAAGCAGTTCTCTGACAACGCATCCCATAAGGCCCCATACCGTCCTTCCAAGGATCGAGAAAATACTCAACACAATCTCCCAATACAGCTGACGTCGGGTGTTTCAACCCAAAAGATTTCAACTTCAGCATGTATCTAACTTCTAACAGTTCACGTCTGAGATCTAAAGGCATTTCACCCGATTCAACATGTAGAGCTTCAACAGAAGTAGTTCTAAATGCTCCAAGACAGATTCTGAGGGCCTTTGACTGAACAACATCTAGTCTTGCCTTTTGTGTTACACATGCAGATCCATAAGCTTGACAGCCGAAATCAAGTCGTGATCTAATGAGGGCACGATATAACAGCAATAAACACTGCCTGTCTGCACCCCATTTGGTACTGGAAATACTTCTCAGAAGGTTCAAGACTTTAGTGCACTTCTGAATCAAATAATCTATATGAGGTTTCCAGGTAAGCCTCCTATCAAACCAGAGTCCTAAAAACCTCACCTTATCCACAAACTCCAAGGGAGAACCGCATAAAACCAATTTTGAATTTTGAGGAATCCTCTTCCTAGTAAAAATGATTGCAGACGATTTTGAAGCTGAAATCTTAAAACCCCACTGTATACACCAAGCTTGTACAAGATCAAGAGATTGTTGAAGACCATTGAAAACAACGTCAAAATTACGGGACCGTTTCCACAACGCTCCATCATCAGCAAACTGCGATGTTTCGACCAGGACATTGATATTCTCAAACAGGTCATTAATCATCACATTAAATAATGTCGGACTGATTACACTACCTTGGGGAGTTCCATTTTCTAACTTGAATATATGCGACAGAGAAGTTCCAATGCGAACTTGTATACTTCTGTCCCTCAAAAAATCCTTTATCCAATCAAGCATGCGTCCACAAACTCCAAGCTTATACAGTTTTATCACCAAACCATCCCTCCATAGCATGTCATAGGCTTTTTCAATGTCCATGAAAACAGCCATCAGATATTCAGTGCTTCCTAGTGCCTTCTTAATTTCGGTTTCAAGTCTCACTAAATGATCAACACAAGATCTGTTTTTCCGAAATCCTGATTGAACACCTGAATACAGATTGTTCTTTTCCATGAAGTAAACTAGTCGGTTATTTACCATTCTCTCCATTATCTTACACATGTTGGAGGTAAGAGCAATGGGCCTGTAGGATGTGGCTTGAGTAGGATCTTTACCAGGCTTAGGAATAGGAATTACAATTGCCTTTTTCCAAGAGATGGGAAGTTTGCTTTCAAACCAAATGTGATTAAAAAGTAAAAGCATCGTTTCAAGACTGATAAGCGGCAGATGTTTGAACATATCATTACACAAGGAATCATCACCTGGGGAGGTATTTTTCCGTCCAGAAATGGCGTTCCTTAATTCCTGGAAACAAAATAAGGAGTTGTAGTCAGCGATATGATGTGTTGGACAATGTAAGATATCTGAATACTCTGATTCAAGTGACTCCTTAATAATTCGAAAGTCTGAATTAAAGTTGTCTGTACTAGAGATTCTCTGAAAGGACTCAGCCAATGCATTACTTTTGTCAATATTTGTTGTTGCTGGTGCATCTTTACCGATAGATGGAATTGCACGGGTAGAACATGAACTACCAGAAATAACTTTCACTTTTCGCCATACCTGAGAAAGAGGTGTCTTTCTGTTGATGGAACTTGTGTACTTAGACCAGGACAAACGTTTGGCTTCAGTGACCGTTCGTTTGAGGAAAGCGGAAGCGCGTCGAAATTCAATTAAATCAGACGGTAAGGCAGACTTTTCAACCCTTTTCTTGGCCCTCTTCCTAGCATCATGAGCTGATTGACATGCATCTGTCCACCAACAAACTGGCGGTTTAAGAGGACGTTTGCCTGAACTTCTCCCTATGGTTTTATCAGCTGCAGCAATAATGTGAGAAACAAAGCAGCTATGAAACTGTTCAATATCCATCGAAATTATAGCTGGGGTGATAGTGTCGGAGCACAAAGAGGTATATGCAGACCAGTCGGCTTTAGAGAAAATCCACCGCTGAGCTGTTTCTCTTGATTCAGTTATCGGGTCAAGTTGGAGGCTGGTAAACACAGGATAATGATCACTACCAAACGAATCCTGAAAATACACTTCCCAATCACAGTGTGGAGCTAGTTGTGGACTGACAATGGTCAAATCCAGGGCTGAAAATGAAGCAGAGGCCAAGTCATGCCGGGTCATAGAACCATCATTCAGAAGGAAAAGATTCTGTTCATCAAGGAGTGTCTCAATGACTTTGCCGCCAGCATCCAGCTTAACGGCTCCCCACAGCGGATTATGGCTATTGAAATCACCACATAAGACTTTAAGCGTGTCAGATACATTCAAAAGAGAAGCATAATCATCACTTGAAGCAAAAGCATGATTGTAGATATTAAAAATCGAGACCGATCTCATATTTTTCAAATGGATAGTGACTGCATTTGCTTCAATTTCGGATTGTGGCAATCTAATTTCACTAAAGGACAACGAATCCTTTATAAGTATAGCACAACCTCCTCTAGACCCAAACGGACGGTCTTTACGTAAACAGACATACCCTTCCCAACGGAATCGATGCGTGGGATTCAAAAACGTCTCTTGAAGACACACAACATCCGGCATGGGATCAAGACTGTTAACAAAAACTTTAAAGCCTGGACCATTCGCATTAATAGATCTAGCATTCCACTGAAGTATTAAGAGAGCCATAAAAAGAATTATGACTTCCATTGTTGACCCTTAAGCATGCTCATCAGATCATCAGATGACAACTTTAGACCCAGTAGAGAATGTGCAGCTGATGCTATCATCTGTAGGCCATCAGATTTGAATGCACGATTGGATCCCAGGTTGGCAACTATGCATATAACAAAATTGAGAAAATCAGCTGGAGAGACATTGTTGAATAGAGGCGTACAAGAGGTTTCATGGATAAGGTCAGTAAGAGAATCAGTCTGACATTCAACCTCTTGGGTGTCAGTCTGTGTACTTGCAGTCACCATGACAGGACGAGATACCACAACAGGAATGGGAACAACTGGAGACTGTGGTTGAGCAGCGGGTGGTGTGGCATGAACGTGTGGGTCCTTAACAACATGAGAATCCCCACGCACCTGTCGGACAGCCTGAGAATAGGAAAGTTTCCCCTCAACTCTAACTTTCTGGATTTGAACCGCTTCTTGATACTTAATACAACCTCTGTAGGCAGCAGAGTGAGCTTCACCACAGTTTTTACATTTAAGGGAACTTTCAGTGCACTCCTCATACTTGTGCTTCCCTCCACATTTAGCACAAATATGATGAGTGCTCCTACACTTAGCAGAGACATGTCCAAAGGACTGACATTTAAAACATCGCAATGCAGGGGGAACATATAACCTGATAGGAAATCTCTGGAAGAAAATATCCACATGATCTGGTAAGGACTGACCAGCAAATGTAAGCAAAACAGATTTAGTAGGGATTTTATCAGGTCCACGAGTCAGGCGCACAGCGGAGCATAGTAAAGGTAAAGCAGGTTTTAGTTCTTCCTCAATTTCATTCATCTCAACATCCAGTTCAAGACCATAGATAACCCCACGGGATCTCATGAGTGATTCAGGCTCGTAAGTGGTAACATAATGATCACCAAGTTCTGTAATTTGCATAAGTTTTTGGGCAGCCTCAACGGTTTTTGCTGTAACACTAACATCACCCCTGGCCATTCTCTTAACACTGACTATTTCAGTAGTAACCTTAGCCAATGCTCTCGCCAAGGCCCGCTGGGTCATAAGTTGACAAAGAGTTGTTGAAACGTCATCATCAACGTCTGCCTTAATGATGACAGTGGTTGACTTCACCTGAACTGGCTCATCATAAATAAAAGAAAGATCAGACCAAGCAGGAGTAGCAGCAGGTGATTGCTTCACAACACAAGCTTTCTTAGAAGTACCATCCGGAATGCGACCGATTCGCTTCCTCCCAGAGGACACCACCTTGAAGTCGCCTTCACAGTCCATGCTGTTTTCAGCCATTGCCGAGGAAAACCCCAACAACTGACTGATTAATCCACGAAAAGGAATACAAGTGAAGTTTCACTACACAACACGCGTGGAGAAAATGTAAACAACAACAAAAGGAAAATACATAAACAACCAAGTATGCTAGGATACTGTTCAGTTTGCACACAAGCAAAGCACGTCCGCACTCGACGGCAGTCAAGACCGAACTCCTTACGAATTGAAATCCAGAACTGCCCACTGCCTTTTGATGTCAAGTGGACGCCATCCTTTGCAAGCAGTGCAGGTCCCATCATTATGTACTGGCATCCAGACTGCATCACAGCATCTCCTTCAAGCGCCGGTTCGCCTCCTCCACCTTCCGCTTGTAAGCAGGGACCGTCATGCTGCTTGGTTTTACCCTCGGAAACAGACATTTTTTTTTCCAGGTCAGCTTGTAGGTATTGAAACATTCACCTGGAAACATACTTTCAATGCCTCGGCCGACCGACTGACTTTGATGCATGTATAGAATTTCTCTTGTGTCAAGGGTTACATCCGACTTACCCCATTTCTCTATTTTTTATTTCTTTTTTTTGTTTTCTTGGAGCTTTTATTTTTGTCAGTATTGTTAGGTTTGTCATGACTTTGGTAGTGTTTAAGTTTAGTTTTAACCTTCTCTCCATTGATACTTTTCACGCTATTTTCATGTTAGATTGGTTTGGGGCTACTGTTTTAGGCGGCGTTAATTTGTGCTTTTAGGTTTGTATTTATCTCAAGTTTTACCTTCTTTCAGTTACAAGTACTGTTAGTGAGTGAGTGAGTTAACATTTAATGTCACATCGGCAGTATTGCAGCCATATCGTGACGAGAGCATTCTTAAAAAAGGAATCTATCTATATGATAAAAACCTGTCGACGAAGGACAGTAAAACAACTAGAATATCACAATAAGAAATAAAACTAGCGTGAAACGTTAAAACTAATATTCCTATTCAGACAATACAATATAAAAACAGGCTATATAGATCACCAACAAATGAAAGTAGATCACCATACCAGGGGCCATGGGGACTTACGGTAATTCTGCTACCTGCATGGTGCTGAGCTGGATTTACATCATCCCCTCAGCTGCTGGTGATTGTATGCAAGATTAACCACAAATTAAAATGACACATATTCTACGGCTAAGACAAAATGGAAGATCAAATGTGACTTCAAATGTTTTGGGATTTACGTACCCTCTCAGGAGAACAATAATTTTACAGTGCTTTAACCCCCCCCACCCCACCCCACCCCCCCCCCGAGAATATGGCCACTAACACTCTAAGTTACTAATTCAAACTTCCTCTATTTACAATTCATTTAGCAAATCTAACTGTGATTCTTTCATCACAAGGGATACAAAACGGAGGATCTTCATCTTTTAATAAATACTCGTGAGTATACCTCGTATGGCCAATGCGACATCGTCGCACAATGACCTCCTCAAATCTGGACTGACAACCCAAGTAAGTATAGCCGATGTAAGGTTTTATTCCATGTAATTTATTTATACCCACTTGGGTGTCCCACTTCTTCTGCATCAGATCACGGATATAAGATCTTATTGCAGCTTTATAATCTCAGTATGGAATAAGGAGTGGTGTCACAGATTTGTTGAGTGCTGCTTTAGCAGCAAGATCGGCCATTGCGTTACCGGAAATGCCTACGTGGCCGGGTAACCAACAAAAGACGATGTCGTATTGGCCAGTGGCAAGACTATTATACAATTCAATAATTTCTATTAAAAGTGGATGTTTGCAAGAGATATTTTTAATAGCCTGAAGGCAAGAAAGAGTCGGAATACATTATATACTGTTTACGTTTCGGATGTCTTTGAATATATTTAAGAGCTGTTAATATGGCGTTCGCTTCAGCTGTAAAAATAGAACTATTGTCTGGTAATCTAGAAGATATTGTTCTGGATCCAATGACAGTAGCACAAGCAACTGTTCCACCGTCCTTGGACCCATCTGTAAATAAGTATTTGTAATTGTTATATGTATGTTTTAATTGATTATATTCTTGTTTATACTATATTGTCCAGCTCAATACCAGCAGGAGCAATAAACGGCTTTATTCTGATGCCTAGAGGTGGAACAAGAGAAGACTTTTTGCTATATAAATCCTCATACAGAGGGTTGAAGACACAGTTATATGCAGGGTTTGATTCGTTAGAGTATAGTTTTGTGATATATTGTAAAGATAATTTGATACGGCGTTGTGCAAGAGATGCTTCATCGGCCTCAACGTAAAGACTGTCAATAGGTGAAGTTCTGAAGGACCCAACACAAAGTCTTAGACCTTGGTGATGGACTGTTAGTTCAGTAGCGGATTTTCAGTGTTCATATTCAGTTTTAAGCGCGTCGGTGTTGATGCGTTTTAGCTATAAGGTTATGTCATTCAGGTTATTTCGGTTTGGATTAGTCGTTTAGTGTTCAGAGAAGGACGTAGACTTCACGTTTTAATTTTATGTTATTTTGATTTGAGGTTACTGTTTAGAGAGGAACGGTGTTAGCTTGTTCTTTTAATTTTGCATGCACCATGATAACCGTAGCTGACGAATTCAATACCCGTACAATTGCCGTACATAATGAACAGATAACTCAAATGTGTTTACATAAATATGTAATAAGTAGATGCCGCACGTAAATAGCTGTAGACACTACAGCAATACAGCGTTGACTTTCCATATGCCACACCTTGGGGAATCGCAAAGATTTGACTCGGCAAAACTTGAACAATTACCACCAAATCGCCTTTGAGCCTCCTGTCGAACGGGTGTGACGGGTGTGGGGTGCGCCACCTACCGTTTCACAATCATCGGCACACCTCGCGGGATCGTCCCCTCGCCTCCAATGCAACACAAACTTGATACCTCCCGGCAAGACACCGAGCCTTATTGAAATCAGCCAACTTCATACACGACGCCACTGAAGGTCTTTTGGCATTTCCAATTTGAATTATTCTACAAGAGAAGTACCGCAACAGCAGGCGCTTATCGTCATCAGATGGAAGTTGATCTGCCTTGTCCCGGTCCAGAATGTCCCTCACCTCCAGTCTGGTTGCAGGATCTGTGCACCCCCTTTGAACAACGGAATTGGGCGGCGGTTGTCTGGTTTCATGTCTGAATTCTGGAAACAGATTTACGGGCCTCGTCGCGTTTATACTGGCTACGGACACCTATATATGAACAATGTGTAGCACTTGTAAACCTACGCAAATTGGTGACATTTTAACATATGTTTGGCAGTAACTGTGAAAGGATTTGACAGCTGACATGTAATTTTTAATACCATCTGCAGAAACCCCATGGGCCGTGTTAAAATAACACGTCACAATTTAATTCTGGACTCACAAAAGTCCAGAAACTCTCAGCACTGTGGCAACTCTCTCACAAGGGATTTCGCAAAATTAAACAGGCAGCTGTTATGTATGTGTGCTAAGGATGAAAAAATGAAAAATATTTTTTTCGAAAACTCAAAATTTAAACTCGCTCGCCCATGGGCGAACAGTGGCCAGTGGGTAGGCCCATGAGCGAAAGTATTTAATTTCATCCAGAATATATGTTTTGGAGGTTGTAAATGAATTAATAAGTATCATGACACAAATTTCAGCTTGTTGTGACTTGACTCTGCTAACTGACAGCGATTTTGAAAAATCTCGCCCATGGGTGAAAAACATATTGGCCCATGGGCGAGAATATTTCCTTTTACCACAAACCCATCTTTTCCAATCTTTGGAGGATGTAAATGAATGAAAGTACATTTATGAGTATCATGACAGAAATTTCAACTCATTTTGACTTAATTCCTCTAAATGAGAGCAATTTTGAAAACCCTCGCCCATGGGAGAAAGACATTTTGGCCCATGGGCGAGAATATTTGCCTTCACTCAAAATACACCTTTTCCTGTGGTTTGACACGAAATCAAGCTTATTTTGACTTAATTCGGCTAATTTAGAGTGATTTTTCAAAACGCCTCGCCCATGGGCGAAAACCATTTGGCCCATGGATGAGAATATTTACTTTTACTCAAAATACACCTTTTCCCCATGTTTTGGAGGTTGTGAATGGATGAAAGTATGTTCATAAGTATCATGTCACAAAATTCAACCCATTTTGAATTAATTCCGTTAATTTAGAGCTATTTAACATAATCTCACCAATGGGCGAAAAACATTTTGGCCCATGGGCGAGAATATTTCCTTTTACCACAAACCCATCTTTTCCAATCTTTGGAGGATGTAAATGAATGAAAGTACATTTATGAGTATCATGACAGAAATTTCAACTCATTTTGACTTAATTCCTCTAAATGAGAGCAATTTTGAAAACCCTCGCCCATGGGAGAAAGACATTTTGGCCCATGGGCGAGAATATTTGCCTTCACTCAAAATACACCTTTTCCTGTGGTTTGGAGGTGTAAATGAACGAGGATATATTTATGAGTATCATGGCACAAAATCCAACTCATTAGGACTTAATTCTGCTAATTGAGACCGATTTTCAAAAACATATCGCCCAGGGGCGAAAAACATTGGGCCCATGAGCGAAAATATTTCCTTTTCACTCCAAAAACATCTTTTCTAATGTTTTGGAGGATGTAAATGAATGAAAGTGTCATTATGAGTATCATGGCACAAAATTCAACTGAATTTGAGTTACTTTTGCGAATTCAGGAAGATTTTTAAAAATATGCCAGAATAATCACTTTTACTCAAAATACATCTTTTCCTCTGTTTTGGAGGTTGTAAATGAATGAAGATATATTTGTAAGTATCATGGCACAAAATCCAACTCATTTTGACTTAATTCTGCTATTTTGTAACAAGTACAAGAATCTGGACTTCCACTTAAATTTTCATAGCTTTTTTTTATTGTCTTGGGGGTTGTAAATTTATGAATGAAAGTGTGTTTATAAGTATCACGACTAAAAAAATGAAATCATTCCGGTCTTAATTCAACTAATCTCGCTCGTGGACGAAAATATTTTCGTTTGCTTGTTTTCTTTATTTTGCAAACATATGGTTTAAAAATAGATGAAATTCTAATGAAAATTCAGTTTAACTTCGTGGGTTTAGTTTTATGTCGCACTCAGTAATATCCCAACAATATGGCGGCGGTTTGTAGATCATCGAGTTTGGATCAGACAATCCAGTGATCAACAGCATGAGCATCAATCTGCACAATTGGGAACTGATGACATGTGTCAACCAAGTAATCGAGCCTGACCACCTGATCCCGTTAGTCACCTCTTCGACACGCATAGTCGCCTTTTATGGCAAGCATGGGTTGTTGAAGCACTTTACTTCCAGCAACATATACAGTACACTTAGAATGCTAAGCCTTGAGATTCTTTTGAATTTAGGTATTCTATAAATATAACAAAATTTAACCTATATCTATGAAGTTGAAGTTATTTGTGAAAGCCCTAATCAAGAGCGACCAAACTCCAGTGACTATGCTGGGACACATTAATAAACGGTGTTGTGAGATCTTTAAACTGTATTGAAATATGTCTTGTCAATTCCACTGACATTCACCAAATGTACCTACTTAGTAGGTTTAAGTGTACCTACCCAGTTTAGCTTGTTTCGGTTTAATAGTGTGGTCTCCATTTTTAGTAATTCCCGTTTGCCCGTCACGGCTTTTCTTCGTCCGAGGTTTTATGGGGTATTCTCCTATTTGTCAGACCAGAAATAATCTACAACAGGGGTAGGTCACTCGCTTGTTTTCTTTACCATTTGTACTAATTAGTATGCGCCTCCTCATGCTCCAATGCACACAGTGACCTGATTCGTCTCCATCGCAACTTAGGCTGCGTTTAACAGTACTTCAGGCAGGTTAGTGTATCAGTCGAAATCTTACAATGAATGAATGAATGAATGAATGAATGAATGAAGAGCAAGAAGTATATGTGAATGAATGAAAGAAATGATAAAAGAAAGAAGTGCATATGTGAATGAATGAGAAAGATATAATAAAAGAAAGAAGTACATATGTGAATGAAAGAATAAATGATACACCACGGCCATGCCTTCCAAAACATGCTACAAAACGCAAAACTATCGTTAGATCACATGTGTTAACATCAGCTTGTTATTGTCTCCCTGGTCAGACGTAACAATTGTCAGACAGGTTAAAACAACAAACTATCTGGTTGACTGCACAGCTGCCTGTTGACGTAGTCTACCCACATCACCTACTTTTCCTGCGTAACCTTCATCTACATCACCAGGCACCCGTGGCGAGCCACCTCCTCGTGGTGGGTGCTGGGTAACGCCAAGAGCTCGCCGACACCCCCGTAGTGGACCCGGGGGGATATTTGGTCCACCAACCCGTTTGCCGTGGGTTGCGGCCCTGTGTCGGTGGAGGACGGGAGTCTGGGGGTTGAGGGCACTGGGGACCTATGACTGCGTTCCCTTTGCTCAACACACCCCTTCGACCCTTACTTCACCTAGACGGGAGGTTGAATGGGCCCGGTTCAACCAATCGGCTGGTCATGCCAAGCCCTGTGCATAGATTATAAATATATCATTGCACAAATATGATTTGAAATTGAAATTTTGGTCTTGGATTTATTGGCTTCTGAAACATCTTTGATTTTGAATTATGTTGTTTTGTAATTTGCCTAGAGTCGTATGCCCAGAAGGCGGTGGCTCATGGGCCAATCTGGTAGAGTAATTAATTTATGATTATTCTACTTGAGTATATCATCCGAGCATCCTTGGTGTTGCAAGCTGGAGGCCCACTTGCTTTAGCATTGTCCTTTGTGATACTCCGTGGTGGGTGGGGAGCTCGGATGATGAACCAATTTACATTACCCATGGCTTATGAAATCCCCCAAGAAATCAAAACGTCAACTTGAAATTGATCCTGTTGATACTGACCATAGACCGTCTTTATCGATTGAGTACTGGCCACGTTTCCTTGTAATTGAAACTCCTGACAAGACACCATTAAAATTGAACCCTTTTGCAGTATCTAAGGGTATTCAAGGTATCGCTGGAGATGTGAAGAATCTTAGACGCTTACGTTCGGGTGCCCTGCTCGTTGAGTGTGGGAAAAAGCAGCAAGCAACCAATCTGATGGGTATTGATTCTTTTGTGGTCATTCCGGTCACGGTCTCTGCTCACAAAACCCTGAACACGAGTAAAGGTATTGTCAGAGATCGTGATCGGTTGCTTGCTGATATGTCAGACCTTGACATAGCATCCGAAATGAAAGACAAGGGTGTGCTTTATGTAAAGCGTTTTTCAACACGGAAAAGTAATGAAACAATCCAAACAAATACCTATCTGTTTTCCTTTTCTTCTCCAAATGCTCCCAAGTCAGTGAAGGCAGGTTACTGTAACATCCAAGTTGAGACATACATCCCCAACCCTCTAAGGTGTTTTAAATGCCAGAAATATGGACACGGTGTATCTACCTGTACATTGTCTGTTGTGTGTGCTCACTGTGGTGAGAAGACACACACAACAGAAGATTGTGACAGTGATTTTAAAAAATGCACCAATTGCTCAGGCGACCATTCATCTTCATCGAAACAGTGTCCAATCTGGAGAGAGCAAATGGAAATAAACAGAATAAAGTATACACAAAACATCTCTTTTTCTGAAGCAAAAAAACTGGTGAAGAGATCTGATCTTACAGAAAGTTATGCTACAGTAGCAAACGCATCTGTGCGTAGCCCTAAAATGACAAAATCATCTACAAGCTGCCAAACTACCTTGACTTGGGTCAGTTGTGACTCTCCACAACCTTTATACCCAGCTATGTCATCCCAGACTGAGGAATCACTTCCTGGAACTTCAAAGTCTTCTTCTGATCATACATCATCTTCGCAGTCACGCACTGAATCTCAATCTTCAGCCGATAGACAACAAACTGCTAAAGGTAAATCTAAGCCTAAGCCTGATGCTTCAAAACAACAAAGTGGCAGAGCTCCTAAAGGGTCACAAAATAAAATTCAATTGCTTAATAAATATGGGTCTCTTGAAGACATGGACGTTTCTGAAAACGTCCATTCTAGGGCACATAGCTTGTCGCCCTCCAAAAGAGTGCGGGGTAGATCCCCAATAAATCCCCCCAAAGATAGTTTATTCCAGTAATATCATACAGTGGAACTGCAGAGGATTGAGGACTAATTTACATGAATTACAGCTATTAGTCTAAGAGTTTACACCTTCAGCGATATGTCTCCAAGAGACATATTTAAAACAAACAGATACATTTGACCTTCGTCATTTTAATGCATATCATTGCTTTTCACCTCCGGGTGATAGAGCCACTGGCGGGTCATCCGTTGTAGTCAAACAAAACGTTATTCAAAGCCCTGTATCACTTAATACTAATATGCAGGCTGTTGCTGTGAGAATTACTTTACATGTAGCGTTTACGCTATGCTCGCTGTATATTTCGCCGTCTTCGACGTTTGCCAAAACTGATCTGCAAGCTCTCTATGACCAACTCCCGAAGCCCTGTATTATAATGGGAGATTTAAATGGGCACAACCCTCTCTGGGGTAGTGTAAATATAAACACTAAAGGTAAGTTGTTGGAGGACTTTTGTTCTGATAACGATTTATGTATTTATAATGATGGCTCCAATACGTATTTACACCCTGGGACAGGGACCTATTCTGCTCTTGACTTGTCACTCACAAATTCAGAACTACTTAATGAATTCGAATGGTCAGTCCACGATGACCTCTGTGGAAGTGACCATTTTCCTACTATATTAAAAGCTGTAACTCCATCTGATGTTCCTCCATCATCAAGACGGAATTTTAAAAAGGCTAACTGGACTTTATATGAAACACTGTGTGCTGAAAAGCTTAAACCTGAACGTTTTATTGACGCTCCTGATGCTATTAAATGTTTTTCTGATGAATTGAACTCCATAGCTGATGAGTGTATACCAAAGTCCTCTGCAGTTCCACACATAAGAAAACCATGGTTCAACGATGAATGCAAAAAAGCTAGGAAGGCAAGGAAAAAAGCAGAACATTATTTCCGTTGCCATCCTATGGTGCATAATTTGAATAAATTTAAAATTTTAAATGCTAAAGCACGGCGTACTTTTAAACAGAACAAACGCCAATCTTGGCAAAATTATGTATCTAAAATAAATTCTCGGACACCCATGTCCAAGGTATGGAATATGGTCCAGAACATTAAAGGTAAAGGTACTAAATCTACTGTCAATCATCTTAAACATGGAGATCAAGTACTTACCGATAAATCAGATATCGCAAATAAACTGGGTGAAA
This sequence comes from Haliotis asinina, assembly GCF_037392515.1. Classification (NCBI taxonomy): domain Eukaryota; kingdom Metazoa; phylum Mollusca; class Gastropoda; order Lepetellida; family Haliotidae; genus Haliotis; species Haliotis asinina. Next base: position 51,660,984 of record NC_090292.1, read on the forward strand.
CCCTTGCTAAACACTCTTCCTCTTCTAATTATTTACCTATATTCCAGCAGTATCAAAAACAACAAGAAAAGAAAACTATTAATTTCAACTCAGATAATGGGGAAGATTATAATGAAACTTTTTCTATTCATGAGCTCCATACTGCTCTTGATCAAGCTCATGATACTGCTACAGGAGCTGATAACATACATTATCAACTCCTGAAGCACTTACCAGAATCCTGCCTAGAAACTCTCCTAAATATTTTTGATGATATTTGGACATCGGGTAACTTTCCTCCATCATGGCGTGACGCGATAGTAGTACCAATACCTAAACCTGGACGTGATCATACCGATCCATCCAATTATCGTCCGATTTCGTTAACTAGCTGTGTTTGCAAAACCATGGAACGCATGATAAATAATCGACTTGTTTGGTACTTGGAAACAAATAACCTTATAACTGATATACAGTGTGGTTTCCGTAAAAACAGAAGTACTGTCGATCACTTAGTGCGACTGGAATCATTTGTTAAAAATGCACTGATTAATAATCAACATGTTGTGTCTATCTTTTTTGATCTTGAGAAGGCATATGACACAACCTGGAAATATGGTATTTTAAGAGACTTACATGACTTCGGCTTGCGAGGTCGTTTGCCTCAATTTATTGCCAACTTCTTAAATAACAGACAGTTTCAAGTTCGAGTGGGTTCTACCCTGTCTGATCATTACAATCAGGATCAGGGTGTTCCACAAGGCAGTATTCTGTCAGTCACACTTTTAGCATCAAGATAAATAGTTTATCAAAAGTTTTAAACGATTCAATTGATGGATCGTTATTTGTGGATGATTTTAATATTTCTTGTCGTGGTAAAAATATGCATACCATTGAACGGCAACTGCAGCTGTGCTCAAATAAAATAAAAAAAATGGTGTATTGAAAACGGCTTTAAATTTTCTAAATCCAAAACTAATTGTATACACTTTTGTCGAAAATATGAACCGCATAAAGATCCTGAACTGTTTCTAAATGGATCTCCCATAAAAGTTGTAAAGGAGGCCAAGTTCTTGGGAATAAGTTTTGACTCGCATTTAACGTTTCTACCACATATCAAATCCCTCAAAACTAAATGCCTGAAGGCACTTGACTTGTTGAAAGTCGTTTCAAATTCTAGGTGGGGAGGGGATCAAGCTACCCTCCTGCAGCTCTATCGATCACTGATCCGGTCAAAACTTGATTATGGCTCCATTGTGTATGGTGGAGCCTGTAGAAGCAACCTAAAACTTTTAGATTCTGTTCATCATCAAGGTCTAAGACTTTGTCTTGGCTCATTTAGAACTTCACCTGTTGACAGCCTGTACGTTGAGGCTGATGAGCCATCTCTTGAGCAGCGACGTGTAAAACTAGCTTTACAGTATGTAACAAAATTATATTCTAGTGAGTCAAACCCTGCATATAACTGTGTTTTCAGTTCTCTGTATGAGGATGTATACAAAAAGAAATCTTCTCTTGTTCCGCCTCTAAGAATTAAACCATTTCTTTCTTCAGCCGGCATTGAGCTGGAATATATAGCTCCTTCCCGTCTTGTTTCTTCTCCTCCTTGGCAATTGGTTCGACCACAGGTTGAACTAACATTAACCACATTTAAAAAATCAGAAACGAATGAATTACAGTATAAACAAGAATATAATCAATTGAAACATAAATTTAGCAGTTATAAATCCTTATTTACAGATGGGTCCAAGGACGGTGGCGCAGTAGCTTGTGCCACTGTCATTGGATCCAGAACAATATCTTCTAGATTACCAGACAACAGTTCTATTTTTACCGCTGAGGCTAACGCCATATTAACAGCTCTTAAATATATTCAAAGACGCCATAAACATAAACAATATATAATCTATTCCGACTCTCTTTCTTGCCTTCAGGCGATTAAAAAATTTTCTTGTAAACATCCACTTTTAATTGAAATTATTGAATTATATAATGATCTTGCTACTGGCCAGTACGACATCGTCTTTTGTTGGTTACCCGGTCACGTAGGTATTTCTGGAAATGTGATGGCTGATCTTGCTGCCAAGGGAGCACTCAACAAATCTGTGACACCACTTCTTCTTCCATATTCAGATTACAAAGCTTGCATTAGAACGTATATCCGTGATCTGATGCAGAAGAAGTGGGACACTCAAGTAGGTATCAATAAATTACATGAAATAAAACCTTATATTGGCTACACCTACTTGGGTTGTCAGTCCAGATTTGAGGAGGTCATTATGCGACGATGTCGCATTGGCCATACGAGGTATACTCTCGAGTATCTATTAAAAGGTGAAGATCCTCCGTTTTGTATCCCTTGTGATGAAAGAATCACAGTCAAGCATGTCCTGCTTGACTGTGTTGAATATTCCATCACAAGGGATAAATATTTTAATTCACGAACTTTGAAGGATCTGTTTAATTCTGTTAGCTCTCATTTAATTATTGCATTTTTAAAAGAATTGGATTTGCTAAATGAATTGTAAATATATAAATATTTTATGCTTGGAATTTCGAATTAGGAACTTAGAGTGTTAGTGGCTGTATCCTCGAGGGGGGTTAAAGCACTGTAAAATTATTGTCCTCCTGAGAGGGTACGTTAGTCCCAAAACATTTGAAGTCAAATTTGATCTTCCATTTTGTCTTAGCCGTAGAATATGTGTCATTTTAATTTGTGGCTAATCTTGCATACAATCACCAGCAGCTGAGGGGATGATGTAAATCCAGCTAGGGACCATGCAGGTAGCAGAAGTACTGTAAGTCCCCATGGCCCCTAGTATGGTGATCTACCTTCAGTTGTTGGTGATCTATATAGCCTGTTTTTATATTGTTTTGTCTGAATAGGAATATTAGTTTTAACTTTTCACGCTAGTTTTATTTCTTATTGTGATATTCTAGTTGTTTTACTGTCCTTCGTTGACAGGTTTTTATGATATACATAGATTCCCTTTTAAGAATGCTCTCGTCACGATATGGCTGCAATACTGCCGATGTGACGTTAAATGTTAACTCACTCACTCATCTACATCACCACCCTTAATATATTGAGCAGAGAGCACAGAAGGCCCTATAGCTGTAACCACTGAACCGTGGCGTCTCTCTGCTCCCAAGTTCCCAAGTGGGGGGGTCCTTCTCTACCTCTTCCATTATGACAGACATGTACTTTTGCACTGTGAGTACTATGTAACTGAACGAAATGAATTCTTCTCCACCCTCATTGACCAACTGGATGTTGACAGTTATGTTAAAATTGAACTTTTGGATGAAAATGAAATGCTTGCATTATTCTGGGGAGTGGCTCAAACATTACCTGGAATTGTTAGCTTGACCACTTGAGATGCTGTAAATCTTCGGATGTAAATTCTGGAGGAAATAAAGAAACTCATTCATTCATTCATTCATTCATTCATTCATTCATTCATCACCACCCTTAAAGGGGCACTGATGCGGAGCGAATAATGTTTCTCGCCAACGGTCTACTTACGAAACCAAACTGCAAATTGGTCAGCGCCCGCTCCTTCGACCGTGACGGACAAAGGAACTGGGCTCCTGTCCATATTAGCAGAATTTCTTCACCTAAACAGTCAGGAGGCCGGATGCCCATCATACGCCATTATTTCAAAATATCCATGGTATTCCTCGTCTGATCGTAACAAAATATCCCAGCAGTGTAGTTTTTTTCGGATGCTTGGATGGTATAGTTACTGATCCAATTTGATCCTATTTCTGTGTTTTTAACCTCTATATTTAATCATGTTACATGAAAATATGATGTCTACAGGCACGTAGCAAGCCATTTGTTTCAGTCCGAAAGATTGCAAAGCTTTACATTTAGGTAGTTTTGAGTGTTGGCTCAGCTGTGATAGGAAATATCATACGTAAATTTTGGTAGTTATGGTAGCCACAATGGTTTATTATCTATGATAATAAAAACTCACAGTTGATTTATTTGAATTCGTAAACAAAACAACGATGACTTTGGCTTTGGTAGAGAAATCTGAAAACTGTCTTACGTAAAAACAACACTTATTACACCTATTTACCCAAGTACACAGCAAATGCCTGTATGTATTCCTTATGTAATGAAATTCCGTTGGTATCCTCAAATCAGTTTCGGCCCCTAAGTGTTTTCAGGCTGCATGCGACACAGAGATTACATCTTCCTTGCTGTAACTCGCGTTTGATGGTGTAAACCTACACGTGCTATTTGTCATCATTCTCTGGATGGTCAGTTAATGAATTTATAACAGGTATAATTAGTAGTAATACCAATTCGGTTACTCAACAAAGGTTCCCATTTGGCATTTCTCCTGTCTGGAGTAAATGCTCAACATTATAAATTAAGGTCTGTAATGGCAAATGTATAGTATGTTATGTAATATGTGCATGTCAGTGATACAAGAGGGTTTATCAGCTGAGTTACAAAAACAAACATCGATCAAAGGATTAACCGAAAACACACTGATTGATTAATTACTTTTATCTTCTAGCGGATTTGTCAAAAGGCAGTGTGTGTAGATGACTACACCCTGTCGTAAAGTGCGAGTGTAAAAACAACATCCTCCCTTCAAAGAATTAACCACTCTTGCGTTGATTGATTGATTGCTCATTATTGGTTAACTAAATTACTTAGAATAGCGGACATCATACAATTAGTTGCCAGATGTGCTATCTTGGGTGACCAGTGAGAGGGCTATCAGGTTTTCACCAACGAAAGACGTGAAACGATGTGTTACTTTTTCGCAAATTAGACAGTTGTAAGACACCCGACACAGAGCAAGATTATTTACCAGTTGCAGATGAATGGAATATTGGGATTTTACGTGGATATTGATGGATACATTCCTGAACAAGGCAGTAGCCTGACGTCGTTGCTATAAAATTAGTCTGTTTTACATTTATTATTTGCATTTTGTTTTAATGTATTTGTTGTAGCATTCAGCAGAATCTGTATGACAGAAAACACACACTAGACCGCGTATGTGTGTGAAATAGGATCCACATTGGCAATCTATACAATGCATGAATGTTGCTGTTATGTTAGAAATTTACTATGAGTATAAGCAGATCGTGTGTTCTTTCATTAATTTTCAAAATCATACAAATATGACAATAAACTAATTAGGGTTATGAGAAAAAAAATATAGACACGTACATTGGCTTCGTTATTTTCCCGTCCTAATAGTTTTTTACCATTTCTACTACTGGCAGATGATTAACCTTCAAAGTGTTTCATTTGTTTTCATAATACATTTGTAATGAAGTAAAAATGACTTCACCTCAGTTGATCTGTCTATAGTTAAACTATCAAGTGCGCATACGGACTGCGCGGCAAAGGTCACAAACCAGTCACGAATTCTGGGATATCATCCTGGTATTCACGGGAGAAAAACAATAACAAAAGTTTACACCAGTCCACGGAAATTGCTCCGCATCAGTGCCCCTTTAATATATTGAGCAGAGAGCACAGAAGGCCCTATAGCTGTAACCACTGAACCGTGGCGTCTCTCTGCTCCCAAGTTCCCAAGTGGGGGGGTCCTTCTCTACCTCTTCCATTAATCTTAAAACATCTAACAAGCTCAACACATGCATCTTTTTATTGAAATGTTATGTTATACATAATCATAAGAGTATTTTTATGCATTATTCAGTTGATAAATTATTATTTATATATATGACACGCTGGACAGGTCTAGGGCATTTTGTGTTAATTTACCATTCCCATTTTTATAATGCTTAAAAAAGACACTCATTAATCTATCACAGAGTTTTGTCATTCCTTCACTCCAACATGGTTGCTAAATCCCCTATGATCATAGTATGTCGACTCTGCCATACCCAATTCACCTTATCCTGAGAAATCAACCAGTCATGATATACCCACATCGCCTAATTAATTTTCCGTACCTATCGAGTAGAAAATACATAAAATGGGAGGACGCCTTGTTAACTAATGGGAGTGAGCCTTGTAGGGAGTACCCTCACTCTCACAAACCCACATATTGAGGAGAAGAAGCGGCCGTGTTTGTCGGGGTTTTTTCTGGCTTCGCTAAATAAATCGCACATAAACATGTAAAATATTTTGCTTTGATTCTGTAACTACCCACATTATGACATTGAGACCATCTTGATTTATCGAGTAAAATACGATTGAATAGTTTTGAGTTTGAATCTTGCCACTTTAGCGCTCTATCTTTTTAAATGGGGCGTGCATACTAATATTTAGGTGTTTTTTAGTATTCCATCTATTTGTTTAAATTAATTGATTTATCTTTGTTTGGGTTTGTTTGGGTTTTTTAATTGCTAGTGGCCCAGCGGGTGAGTCTGCTTTGATACCTGTAAACTTATTCTGACGTTTGACGAGCGGAACGTAAACAAGAACATATATGGAGCCCCTGCATCAATACGTATTAAAGTGTTTGTGTGGGTGTATTCTAGACCAGTATTTGTACACAACTGATGAAATGTACCTGAAAGATCAAGGTTCATAAGAACGTACAGGGCACATTTCTCCTACCCCATTTAAGAATGTCCATTTCTGATTGCTTCACGTGGCCTTGCGAGGGAGAATAGATCATTAAGTTTTACCCCGCCACGTGGGAAAAGCCTGCATCAGTGAACTGTAAAGCAGTGGTTCGAATCGACTATAGTTAGTACCATGTCAATATGATACATGGTTTCAGCTTGTTTTAATGCTCTATTTACATAAAGTGAGTGAGTGAGTGAGTAAGTTAATGTTTAACGTCACATCGGCAATATCTCAGCCATATCGTGACGAGAAGATTTAAATTAAATATATGCATATGGAAAAATCTGTCAACGAAGGTCAGTAAAACAACTAGCATATCACAATTTTAAGTAAAACTAGTGTGGAAAGTTAAAACTAATAGCACTATTTAGACAATACATAATAAAAACAGACTATAGATCGCCAACAAGTGAAGGTAGATCACCACACTAGGGACCATGGGGACTTACAGTACCTTTGCTACCTACATGGACCCTAGTTGGATTTACATCATCCCCTCAGCTGCTGGCGATTGTACGAAAGGTTAGCCAAAATTAAAACAACATGAATACTACGATTAAAAACCTGGTAGACTTAAATTTACTGTAAATGTTTGTGGACTTACGTACCCTCTCAGGAGGACAATAATTTTACAATACTTCAACCCCCTTTGAGGGTACAGCCACCAACAATTCAAGTTACTAATTCAAACTACCAATCATTAAAATACATCTATTTACAGAAACATACTATTCAAAATTCACCCCAAAAATCAATTTCTTTTAAAAAACCTATAATAAAATGAGAATTAACGTTGGTAAAAAGATCCTTCATTGTTTTAACTGTAAAATATTTATCCCTTGTGATGGAGAATTCAACACAGTCAAGCAGAATATGCTTGACCGTGACTCTCTCATCACAAGGGATGCAAAATCGAGGATCCTCACCTTTCAACAGGTATGCATGAGTATATCTAGTGTGGCCAATACGACATCGTCGTAGTATGACCTCTTCAAATCTGGACTGACAACCCAAGTGGGTATAACCAATGTAAGGTTTTATGTCATGTAATTTATTTATACCCACTTGGGTGTCCCACTTCTTTTGCATCAGATCACGGATATAAGATCTAATGGTGGCTTTGTAATCACTGTAGGGAATAAGAAGCGGTGTCACAGATTTGTTTAGTGCTGCCTTGGCAGCAAGATCGGCCATTGTGTTCCCTGAAATGACTACATGGCTGGGTAACCAACAGAAGACGATGTCGTATTGGCCAGTAGCAAGATTATTATACAATTCAATAATGTCAATTAAAAGTGGATGTTTACATGATAAATTTTTAATCGCCTGGAGACAAGAAAGAGAGTCTGAATAGATTATATATTGTTTACGTTTAGGGTGTCTTTGAATATATTTTAGAGCTGTTGATATGGCGTTAGCTTCAGCTGTAAAAATAGAACTACTATCTGCTAATCTAGAAGATATTGTTCTGGATCCAATGACAGTGGCACAAGCCACAGCGCCACCATCCTTGGACCCATGTGTAAATAAGGATTTATAATTGCTATATTTATGTTTTAATTGATTATATTTTTGCTTATATTGTAAGTCATTAGTCTCCGATTTTTTAAATGTGGTCAATGTTAGGTCTACTTGAGGCCTGACCAACTGCCAGGGAGGAGAAGAAAGAAGACGGGAGGGAGTTATGTTTTCCAGCTGAATCCCAGCAGCAGAAAGAAAAGGTTTAATTCTATGTCCCAGAGGCGGGACAAGAGAAGACGTTTTGTTGTATAAATCCTCATAAAGTGGATTGAAAACACAGTTATATGCAGGGTTAGAATGATTAGAGTATAATTTAGTAATGTATTGTAAAGCTAACTTTATACGGCGCTGCTCAAGAGAAGGTTCATCAGCCTCAACATAGAGACTGTCAATAGGTGAAGTTCTAAAAGATCCAAGACAAAGTCTCAGACCTTGATGATGGACAGGATCAAGAAGTTTAAGATTGCTTTTGCAGGCTCCCCCGTAAACGATTGAGCCATAATCAAGTTTAGAACGAACTAGTGATCGATAGAGATGGAGAAGGATGGCTTGATCCCATCCCCATTTTGAATTTGAAACAACTTTCAACAAGTCAAGTGCTTTCAGGCATTTAGTTTTAAGTGATTTAATATGTGGTAAAAAAGTTAAATGTGAATCAAAGGTTAGACCCAAGAACTTGGCTTCCTTCACAACTTTAATGGCCGTCCCATCTAGAGACAGTTCAGGGTCTTTATGGGGTTTATATTTACGACAAAAATGTATGCAGTTAGTTTTCGATTTAGAAAATTTAAAGCCGTTTTCAAGACACCATTTTTTTATTTTGTTTAAACAAAGCTGCAGTTGCCTTTCAATTGTATGCATATTTTTCCCACGACAAGAAATATTAAAATCATCCACAAATAACGATCCATCAATTGAATCGTTTAAAACGTTTGATAAACTATTTATCTTGATGCTAAAAAGTGTGACAGACAGAATACTGCCTTGTGGAACACCCTGATCCTGATTGTAATGATCAGACAGGGTAGAACCCACTCGAACTTGAAACTGTCTGTTATTTAAAAAGTTGGCAATAAATTGAGGTAAACGACCTCGCAAGCCGAAGTCATGTAAGTCTTTTAAAATACCATATTTCCAGGTTGTGTCATGTGCGTTTTCGAGATCAAAAAAGATAGACACAACATGTTGATTATTAATCAGTGCATTTTTAACAAATGATTCCAGTCGCACTAAGTGATCGACAGTACTTCTGTTTTTACGGAAACCACACTGTATATCAGTTATAAGGTTATTTGTTTCCAAGTACCAAACAAGTCGATTATTTATCATGCGTCCCATGGTCTTGCAAACACAGCTTGTCAATGAAATCGGACGATAATTGGACGGATCCGTATGATCACGTCCAGGTTTAGGTATGGGTACCACTATTGCATCACGCCATGAAGAAGGAAATTTCCCGGAAGTCCAAATATCATCAAATATATACAAGAGCGTCTCTAAACAGGATTCTGGTAATTGCTTCAGAAGTTGATAATGTATGTTATCAGCTCCTGTAGCAGTGTCGTGAGCTTGATCAAGAGCAGTATGGAGTTCATGAATAGAAAATGTTTCATTATAATCTTCCCCATTATCAGAATTGAAATTAATAGTTTTCTTTTCTTGTTGTTTTTGATACTGCTGGAATTTAGTTAAATAGTTGGAAGAGGAAGAGTGTTTAGCAAGGGTTTCACCCAGTTTATTTGCAATATCAGATTTATCCGTAAGTAACTGATCTCCATGTTTAAGATGATGGACAGTAGATTTAGTACCTTTACCTTTAATTTTCTGCACCATGTTCCATACCTTGGACATGGGTGTCCGAAAATTTATTTTGGATACATAATTTTGCCAAGATTGGCGTTTGTTCTGTTTAAAAGTACGCCGTGCTTTAGCATTTAAAATTTTAAATTTATTTAAATTATGCACCATAGGATGGCGACGGAAATAATGTTCTGCCTTTTTTCCTTGCCTTCCTAGCTTGTTTGCACTCATCGTTGAACCATGGTTTTCTTATGTGTGGAACTACAGAGGACATTGGTATACACTCATCAGCTATGGAATTCAGTTCATCAGAGAAGCATTTAATAGCATCGGGAACGTCAATAAAAAGCCCAGGTTGAAGTTTTTCAGCACACAGTGTTTCATATAAAGCCCAGTTAGCCTTTTTAAAATTTCGCCTTGATGATGGAGGAACATCAGATGGAGTTACAGCTTTTAATACAATAGGAAAATGGTCACTTCCACAGAGGTCATCGTGGACTGACCATTCGAATTCATTTAGTAGTTCTGAATTTGTGAGTGACAAGTCGAGAGCAGAATAGGTCCCTGTACCAGGGTGTAAATATGTGCTGGAACCATCATTATAAATACATAAATCATTGTCAGAACAAAAATCCTCCAATAACTTACCTTTAGTGTTTGTAGCTACACTACCCCAGAGTGGGTTGTGTCCATTTAAATCTCCCATTATAAATACAGGGTTTCGGGAGTTGGTCCTATAGAGCTTGAAGATCAGTTTTGGCAAACGTCGAAGACGGCGAAATATAAAGAGAGCATAGCGTAAACGCTACATGTAAAGTAGCTCTCACTGCAACAGCCTGCATATTAGTATTAAGTGAAACATGGCTTTGAATAACGTTTTGTCTGACTAGAACGGAAGATCCGCCAGTGGCCCTATCACCCGGAAGTGAAAAACAATGATATGCATTAAAATGACGAAGGTCAAATGTATCTGTTTTAAATATGTCTCTTGGAGACATATCGCTGAAGGTGTAAACTCTTGGACTAATAGCTGTAATTCATGTAAATTAGTCCTCAATCCTCTGCAGTTCCACTGTATGATATTATTAGAATAAACTATCTTTTGGGGGGATTTATTGGGGATCTACCCCGCACTCTTTTGGAGGGCGACAAGCTATGTGCCCTAGAATGGACGTTTTCAGAAATGTCCATGTCTTCAAGAGACCAGTGTTTATGCAGTTGAATTTTGTTCTGTGACCCTTCAGGAGCTCTGCCACTTTGTTGTTTTGAAGCATCAGGCTTTGGCTTCGGTTTACTTTTCACAGTTTGTTGACTATCAGCTGTCGATTGAGACTTTGAGTGTGACTGAGATGATGATTTGTGATCAGAAGAAGACTTTGAGGTACTAGGAAGTGATTCCTCAGTCTGAGATGATATGACAGGGTACAAATGCTGTGGAGAATCACAATTGACCCAAGTCAAGGTAGTTTGGCAGCCTGTGGATGATTTTGTTATTTTAGGGGTAGACTCCAATGACGCTTTTGCTACTGTAGCATAACTTTCTGGAAGATCAGACCTCTTTACCATTTTTTTTGCCTCAGAAAAGGAGATATTTTGAGTAAACTTTATTCTGTTTATCTCCATTTGTTCTTTCCAAGCAGGACACTGTTTTGAAAATGAGGAGTGGTCGCCTGAGCAGTTGGTGCATTTTTTGACGTTACTGTCACAATCTTCTGTTGTGTGTGTCTTTTCACTGCAGTGAGCACACACAACAGAGAATGTGCAAGTATTGACACCGTGGCCGAACTTTTGGCATTTGAAACACCGAAGGGGATTCGGAATGTACTTTTCCACACTGATATTACAGTATCCAGCTTTAGGTGATGTTGGAGCACTAGGTGATGAGAAAGAAAACAGATAGGTATTAGTTTGAATAGTTGTGTTGTTTTTACGGGCTGTGAAACGTTTGACATATAATACACCCTGATCTTTCATTTCGGAAGCGATATCAAGTTCAGACATGTCTGCCAGTAAGCGATCTCGATCACGTACGATTCCCTTGCTCGTGTTCAGTGTTTTGTGGGCCGTGACAGTAACCGGAGTGCCAACGAAAGTGTCAGTGTTCAAAAGGTTCGTTGACTGTTGCCTTTTGGCGCACTCGATCAACAGTGCACCAGAACGTAATTTTCTAATGTTCTTTACATCACCGGCAATGCCTTGAATACCTTTAGACACCGCAAAAGGGTTTAACTTTAAAGGTGCATTATCTTTGGTCTCAATGACAATAAAACGTGGCCAGTAGTCAATGTGTTTAGACGTTCTGAGGTCATCAACAGGGTCATTTTGAAAAGGACGTTTACTCTTTTTAGTGGGGGTTTCGTAAGCCATGGTGAGTTATTTAGGTTTCATCATCCGAGCTCCCCACCCACCACGGAGTATCACAAGGACAGTGCTAAAGCAAGCGGGCCTCCAGCCTGCAGCACCAAGGATACCCGGATGATATACTCCAGCAGAAGAATTATGAATAAGTGATCCACCAGATTGGCCCATGAGCCATCGCCTTCTGGGCATACGACTCTAGGCAAAGTTTTGAACGTCAGAATTCAAATCAAACATGTTTATAAAAATAAAACCAAGGCCAAAATTACATCAATTTCAAATTATACTTGTGCAATGATAAATATACATAGATTCCATGCACAGGGCTTGGCATGACCAGCCGATTGGTCGAACCGGGCCCATTCGACCACCCGTCTAGGCGAAGTCAGGGCCAAAGTGGTGTATTGAGCAACAGGAACACGGTTGCAAGCTCCTATTGCCCTCAACCACCAGGATCCCTTCCTCCGCCGACACGGGCCGCAACCCACGGCAAACGGGTTGGTGGACCAAATATCCCCCCGGGTCCACTACGGGGGTGTCGGCGAGCTCTTAGCGTGACCCAGCACCCACCACGAGGAGGTGGCTCGCCACGGGTGCCTTTACATAAAGTGATATTTAAACATCCGTTATGGTAAATACGGTGTAGCAATGTGATGAAGAGTATGCGGGTTTTCTTCATCCCATTTCATCCACCGATGAGAATGGTGGTATCCTCTTTTGGTTCACACCCGGATTGTCGATTGTTTTATCAAATACACAACAGGACTGTCGAAAAGCAGTGGAGTGTGACAGTGCTCAACACTGTTCCAATGACACCCGGAGCGTCGACGACCTTGGAGAACTTGTGCCCGAGAATAGCAGAAGACTCGTCTCTACGCTAATTAACGAGCTAAAACACATACACAAAGACATCGGTGAAAGAATGAGCTGTGGAACCAATTCCTGAATGATAGTCGTCGCACGAACAGTAGTCGAGAAAGTTGGCGTCATCGTGAATCGAGGGTCTGTGAGCATGTAAACTGCATATTGTGACACAGTGGCCACAATAAAGAATAAAGAAGAACTTGACAGAAGGCTTCAGCGTCTCAACGAGCAGCTCCAAAGACAAGAGATTTCCGTAATGAGCTGTGCTCATCAGACTGTCTGCCTCGCTCATAGTGACCGCATTACTGTACTTTATAACGTATTTGGTTTTCCTTCATGTCCGGAGCGTCGAACGCCATCGTGTTGACACCTGATTACCTCCTTACGTAATACCCGAAACATCGAATTTACAAAAAATTCAATTCAATTTTAGACAGCTCAGGCAAGTCGTTTGTTTAAGGAGTAAGAGGATTAGGAGGCATGGTCGACTAGATTTCTTTGTTTAACTAATCCCACACGGCCTTCACCAACAGAGGGAATGATTTCTGTTCAGTTATGACATTGCTGTTCTCCATATGTCTCTATTTTCTCCACACATCTCCATGTTGTTGTATATTTGTGTGTTTTGTAACTCTGATTGGGACTGGTGAACAAGCTTTACTGTACCTCACCCATACAGCATATAATACAAAATATAAATGAAGCATGTGTCGTCATCCATATGAACTATCATATAATAACATATGCATACATATCATTACATCAAATACAACTATCATATAAGTAAACATGAAAAATAGAGTTATGGTTTGTTGTGTCTGACTAGCTTTTTGTAGAAACACTGAACATTTGTGAGAAGGGTTTTGACAAGTTAATTAGTTTCCTGTTAAAAAATTAAAAATCAAGCATTGTGTTTTATGATAAAATCGTGGACGGATTCAACTATTTTCTGGTTTTCACAGTGAATAAGTTCTTTTCCGTTCACCGAAGTCATCATAGACCACAGTGAGAAAAGGTCGATCTTCAAGCAGTAAGGAAGACCATGATAGCGTATGGAGTACGTGTGTCTTGGTCATCTCCTCCGTTACCCCCTCCCCGAATCCACACCCCACCAGGGCGTGTAGGACTTGTCTCGGTGGATAAAAAGGGACTCCTATAACTCCATATACCCCTAATCACAATGCTATAATTTGACGTTTTTGTGTATCCGGTTTTGTGTATTCTGTAATATTGTATGGTACTGGTGAAGTGTTAATCAAAGCAATATTTTGCTTGCTAAACGAACCACATTCTTTGAGAATCAAAATATGTTTTAAGCACTTTCCAAAATTGAAATGCAGCATGCACACAATAACTAAATTGGAAGGAATATCGTGCCGGACAAGGTTTTCCAGAGCACCTGCACATAAATGTCAATGTCTTTCAAAGACTAATATGTGCAGGTCTTGCAAAAGGACAAAGCAGGTATGCTTGACAAAGTTCCTGCAAAGGAGGTTTATACACAACACCAAAACCAAGTGGTCAGCTCGACGCCTTATAAAACAATCAATTCGAGATTTCCTTTGAATGTGAGATATTTGGCTGCGCGTCTTGCGCAATCAGTCTTTTTCATCCGTATACACTCACGAACACCTGTTCATTTCAAAGCTGGTGTCCCCTAATGACCTAATGTGATCCATGGATGAATTTTGTATATGACAAGTAAAATACACTTGAAAGCGGCAGCTGCTTTACTCCAATAAACAAGACCAGCGGACGAGACATGACTTTTTCGGCGCAAATTGTCGTAGGCGCTTTGCGGAAATTACGTAAGTGAACGACGGAAGAAACAGAAAGTGTCATCGTTCCGCTCAGTTTCCATTGTCTTTGCGAGTTATGCTGAGATACTCAGCAAACTGAGATAAAAGTCAAAATGATGAAAAAGTGGAAATCAGTGTGTGGATTAGAACTTGAAAATCACTCATGAAGTCTCTGACAAAGTAATATCTGTCATGATCATTTGGAAAAAAACACGAAAGTTCTATGGATGTACAACTTCTTATAAGGTAAGCAGCATTTCGGCGTAGCTGTTAAACTCGTTATCAAGAAAGGGATATCTTACAGGTAGTGCTGTAAGTTAAACCTTTGTTTTGGGTCGTGGTCAAAATCGTTTGGTGTAGTGACAACGGTGTTGTTTTATGGGATTAGATTACGGATTATACGGATTTTCTATAAAAAAAGTAAAATGTGTGTCCTCAGGAAACGAAATAAGACACGTGTACCAGAATGTAAGTGAATCGATGTTAGCGAGTTCAATCAGTGACTTCAGTTAATAAAATGGGCTTTCAGTTCACTCCTTCCATTAGTAATGAGTTATTTAGTTTCTTGGTAAAATTGCTTGCAAGGTGAATGTTGAAAATGACAGTTTTCAGGATCATTTTAACAACTTCAGTTATGCCTTCAGTAAAGCTGCTATGCTTCACGTTTCGTCCTACTTTTTATTTTACGGGAAGATACCCTTGAAGATGCAGCTATATGTTCATTTTGAGAACTGGTAAAAAGGGAGAATATATCTCGTGAAAAGGAATTTTGAAATACTGCAGATCAACAGTTCCAGTTGTCACAACAACATAATTTCTAAAATACTTAGAGACCACAATCACGAAATCCAAAGTAAATCTTTTCGAGTGAAGCAAAAACAGTGAAAATTTATTTAAAAAATGGAAAAGTAAATGCAAAGTCAATCTTGATTACATTACGTATTCCTCATAGCCCGATATAATGATTACACATTAATAGTATGGATACGTTAATCTATAGTTTAAACCAATCTCCTCAAGTAATCGGGACTGGATTGGCAAGCATAAACATACATATCAATGCCGCTCCATACCAATAATATAATTACATAACATACATGATAACAACACTTCATGTTCCGCTCGTCAAACGTCAGAATAAATTTACAGTTATCAAAGCAGACTAACAGGCCCACTAGCAGTAATAAACAAAACAAAACAAAAACAAATAAATTAATAAATCCAAATGAATAGATGGAATACTAAAAACCATCAAAATATGCACGCCCCCTTTAAAAAGGTAGAGTGCAAAAGTGGCAAACCGGTAAAATATGCCAAGATTCGAACTCAAAACTAATAAATCGTATTTTACTCGATAAGTCAGAATGGTCTCAATGTCATAATGTGGGTAGTTACAGAACCGAAGCAAAATATTGTACATATATGTATCATGAAATAATAATTTATCAACTGAATAATACATACAAAATACTCTTATGATATGTATAACATCACATTTGAGTAAAAAAATGCATGCGTTGAGCTTGTTAGATGTTTTAAAGATTAATGGAATAGGTAGAAAAGGACACCCCCACTTGGGAACTTGGGAGCAGAGAGACGCCACGGTTCAGTGGTTACGGCTATAGGGCCATCTGTGCTCTCTGCTCAGTATATTACGGATGGTGATGTAGATGAAGGTTACGCAGGAAAAGTAGGTGATGTGGGTAGACTACGTCAACAGGCAGCTGTCAACCAGATAGTTTGTTGTTTTAACCTGTCTGACAATTGTTACGTCTGACCAGGGAGACAATAACAAGCTGATGTTAACACATGTGATCTAACGTTAGTTTTGCGTTCTTTAGCATGTTTTGGAAGGGATGGCCGTGGTGTATCATTTATTCATTCATTCACATATGTACTTCTTTCTTTTATTATATCTTTCTCATTCATTCACATATGCACTTCTTTCTTTTATCATTTCTTTCATTCATTCACATATACTTCTTGCTCTTCATTCATTCATTCATTCATTCATTCATTGTAAGATTTCGACTGATACAGTAACCTGCCTGAAGTACTGTTAAACGCAGCCTAAGTTGCGATGGAGACAAATCAGGTCACTGTGTGCATTGGAGCATGAGGAGGCGCATACTAATTAGTACAAATGGTAAAGAAAACAAGCGAGTGACCTACCCTTGTTGTAGATTATTTCTGGTCTGACAAATAGGAGAATACCCCATAAAACCTCGGACGAAGAAAAGCCGGGACGGGCAAACGGGAATTACTAAAAATGGAGACCACACTATTAAAACGAAACATGCTAAACTGGGTAGGTACACTTGGTGAATGTCAGTGGAATAGACAAGACATATTTCAAAACAGTTTGGTCACTCTTGATTAGGGCTTTCACAAATAACTTCAACTTCATAGATATAGGTTGAATTTTGTTATATTTATAGAATACCTAAATTCAAAAGAATCTCAAGGCTTAGCATTCTAAGTGTACTGTATATGTTGCTGGAGGTAAAGCTCTGTGTTCGGAACCCGTGAAGATCTGGAGTAGAAGAGGGCTTCAACAACCCATGCTTGCCATAAAAGGCGACTATGCTTGTCGTAAGAGGTGACTAACGGGATCGGGTGGTCAGGCTCGCTGACTTTTGCTGACACATGTCATCAGTTCTCAATTGTGCAGGTCGATGCTCATGCTGTTGATTACTGGATTGTCTGATCCAAACTCGATTATCTACAAACCGCCGCCATATTGTTGGGATATTGCTGTGTGCGACATAAAACTGAACTCACGAAATTAAACTGAATTTTTAATAGAATTTCATCTATTTTTAAACCATATGTTTGCAAAATAAAGAAAACAAGCAAACGAAAATATTTTCATCCACGAGCGAGATTAGTCGAATTAAGACCGGAATGATTTCATTTTTTTGTCGTGATACTTATAAACACACTTTCATTCATAAATTTACAACCCCCAAGACAATAAAAAAAAAGCCATGAAAATTTAAGTGGCAGTCCAGATTCTTGTACTTGTTACAAAATTAGCAGAATTAAGTCAAAATGAGTTGAATTTTGTGCCATGATACTTACAAATATATCCTCATTCATTTACAACCTCCAAACCACAGGAAAAGATGTATTTTGAGTAAAAGTGATTATTCTGGCATATTTTTAAAAATCTTCCTGAATTCGCAAAAGTAACTCAAATTCAGTTGAATTTTGTGCCATGATACTCATAATGGCACTTTCATTCATTTACATCCTCCAAAACATTAGAAAAGATGTATTTGGAGTGAAAAGGAAATATTTTCGCTCATGGGCCCAATGTTTTTCGCCCCTGGGCGATATGTTTTTGAAAATCGGTCTCAATTAGCAGAATTAAGTCCTAATGAGTTGGATTTTGTGCCATGATACTCATAAATATATCCTCATTCATTTACACCTCCAAACCACAGGAAAAGATGTATTTTGAGTGAAGGCAAATATTCTCGCCCATGGGCCAAAATGTCTTTCTCCCGTGGGCGAGGGTTTTCAAAATTGCTCTCATTTAGAGGAATTAAGTCAAAATGAGTTGAAATTTCTGTCATGATACTCATAAATGTACTTTCATTCATTTACATCCTCCAAAGATTGGAAAAGATGGGTTTGTGGTAAAAGGAAATATTCTCGCCCATGGGCCAAAATGTTTTTCGCCCATGGGTGAGATTATGTTAAATAGCTCCAAATTAACGGAATTAATTCAAAATGGGTTGAATTTTGTGACGTGATACTTATGAACATACTTTCATCCATTCACAACCTCCAAAACATGGGAAAAGGTGTATTTTGAGTAAAAGTAAATATTCTCACCCATGGGCCAAATGGCGCGCATGGGCGAGGCGTTTTGAAAAATCACTCTAAATTAGCCGAATTAAGTCAAAATAAGCTTGATTCCGTATCAAATACACGTTCATTCATTGAAAAGCTGCAAAGCCTGGAAAAGAAACATGTAGTTTCAATGAAATTGATTATTCTCGTCCATGGGCCAATATGTTTTTCACCCATGGGCGAGATTTTTTAAAATCGCTGTCAGTTAGCAGAGTCAAGTCACAACAAGCTGAAGTTTGTGTCATGATACTTATTAACATCTTACAACCTCCAAAACATTTATTCTGGATGAAATTAAATACTTTCGCCCATGGGCCTGCCCATGGGCGAACGAGTTTAAATTTTGAGTTTTCGAAAAAATTTTTTTTCATTTTTTCATCCTTAGCACATATACATAACAGCTGCCTGTTTGATTTTGCGAAATCCCTTGTGAGAGAGTGGCTACAGTGCTGAGAGTTTCTGGACTTTTGTGAGTCCAGAATTGAATTGTGACGTGTTAAATAATGAATTTCATGTACGTGCTCAAAGTTGATACAAGCCATTACTATTAGGGAAAACATGTTTTTGGATATGATAGAAAAACTTAGAAACGCGGCGACATGTGTCACCAGCATTACGCCCTGCTTTTTTAAAGAATATTGATTAAATATTGATAACATCTTGAAAGTGAGCCCAACCTATTGTACAGCTACAAAAATGACTTGGTTTTTCAAAAACCTGGAAACCATGCGTAATGTGGGTAAATGGGGAATCCAGTTGGTTTCCAATCACTGAAACATACTGAGTTTCCAACTCCATTTTAGATTCTGTGATTTTCGTATTTCTGTAAATGTAAACCAAAAAGAAGCTAAGTTCAGTGGTTTCTTGACAAAAGATGTGCGCCACTTCCCCGCCATTTGCGCAAGTACAGTTACATAATGACGCGCATTGCCTGACTCTCTGAGGTGACACGAATATGCATTGCACCCTGGCAGAAGGGCTTTCCGATGCATTTTAAATCTTTCATTTTGGATTAAGGATGTTGAAATAGTAGCTGACGGAATATGCGCGTCAGATCCCCGTTTCTACCAAACACACGCACAAGAACAGTTACATAATGACGCGCATTGTCTGACATGCGACTCGAATGCACATTACACCTTGGCAGAGCCGCACTTTCAAGGGCGCTCCACCGCAGTAAAAGTTTGTATATTAAGACTACAGGTATTGCTTTTATGGCTATATTCCAATCTATTGCAACTTTAGCTCTGTCAAGTATATTGATTCCTGTGTAGCTCGACTATCTAATGTTCTATATCACCTCCAGTATTTGTTGCATTTCGCACATTAACACCTATATAGTTATACCACTAAATGCACAACATGTGCGTTTTATACATTGCCTGAAACACGCGTTTAATGGCTTGTAAACGCAGTATAGAAATACATTTTCTGAGGTGACTCCTAAAAGTGGTTGCCATTACATCATGACCCGATGAGACCCGTGAAGGTCCCGGGGTAGAATAGGCCTTCAGCAACCCATGCTTGCCATAAAAGGGTGGTCAGACTAGCTGACTTGGTTGACACATGTCATCGGTTCCCCTTTGGGCAGATCGATGCTCATGTTGTTGATCACTGGATTGTCTGGTCCAGACTCGATTATTTACAGACCGTCGCCACATAGCTGGAATATTGCTAAGTGCGACGTAAAACTAAACTCACTCACTCACTCACTCACTCATGACCCGATGATGAGAAGAACTGAAGTTCAAGAAAATTACACGAACCATGATCGCCAGATCCCCGTTTCTACCAACCAGAAGCACAAGAAAGGTTACATAATGACGCGCATTGCTTGATTATCAGACGCGACTCGAATGCACATTACACCTTGGCAGAACTGCACTTTCAAGGGCTTTCCACCACAGTAACAGTTTATATATTAAGACTACAGGTATTGCTTTTATGGCTTTATTCCAATCTATTGCAACTTTAGCTCTGTCAAGTATATTGATTCCTGTGTAGCTCGACTATCTAATGTTGCACACCCGCATGTTACATATTTCCAGAATCCCACAAAAATGATCTTGCAAATGCTTTATAGTTGTAAATATTAACGACGCCGGTGCAGCCAGTGTACAGATTCAGTGTACAGAATTCCGCCAAATCATATCACCTCCGGTATTTGTTGCATTTCGCACATTAATATCTATATAGCCCCATCACTAAATGCGCAACATGTGGGTTTTAAATGGCTTTTAAATGTACTATAGAAATGCATTTTCTGAGGTGACTCGTAAGTGTAGCTGCCATTACATCATGACCGGGTGATGGTGGCACGATGATTGCTGTGATATAGAAGAACTGAAGTTCAAGAAAATTACACAAACCATCATGTAGGAGATTCAATGCGGACTGGTTACCAGGGGCAGCATAAGATTCACGTTTGCATTTTTGGAGACAGCGTTTCCTCGAGTTTCCAACGATCTATAACATGCATAGATATGACAAAGTAAAAGGCTTCCAAAATACAATGGGGCGAGACTTCCGAGACTTCTGTGGAAGAAACTCAGACAGTCTAAAATCACAGAAACCTTAATTGCTCGGCTATAAATTTGCCAAAAAACAAACGGAAAAATTCTCCGTGAGGTGCCAGGGTCCTGCTATCCAACGACATGCAGCATGCACGTGTAAGGCGGCGAATGCACCTCCCAAGGGAGCCGTGCTGAAATAGGTGATACAATCTGGATTAATATATACATCATACTGGTGATTGGCATGTCAACCACTTCACTTCAGCAAAATGTATGCAGCGTAGAGGGACTGTCTTTCTTACAACGAGTCAGAAAATAAACAAAGTACGATAGAATCAAGTTGGAAACCAAATTTAATTCTTCTCACTTCAGGATTTGTTTCAAATGCAGCAATGAAATTCATCAAAACACGTGTGAAGTGTAAAAATTTTAAACTGAGCTACGTGACTAAAGTCTCGCCTGAACGTCAGCCATCAGTATCGGGCTATTGTAGTCATCACGCTGAAAAGTGTTCTCAATCATGAAGTCAATAGGAGTATTTATTTAGGAGTGGTACACACAACAGAAGAAGCCAAATGTGAATAACAGGGAACTATATCGTAATTTAAACATGCAGCGTAGTACCGGAAATGTCAATCAAACCACTAGAAGGATAATATGGTTCATATATATATTCATATATATATATTCAAAATTTATATTATTAGATGAGGTATAGAGGACAACATAACCTGATTCTTCCTTCTCCGTTTTTGAGGTTCCATCTGGTATGTGCAACGCAGGTCAACGATATTTAAAGACTCGATCTGGAAAAGAGGTTTGCGTAGAAGGTAATATCCAGTATTTTTATATGATCGCTCATATAATCACCTAACATGATTCGAAGCTCTTCATCTATTATCTGTGTATGTATTTGTACAGATGTTTTCGTCACCATTTATGTTTTTCAAATATGCTACACCAGTGCACATTATCTGGTGTTTCACGTCCATCTTAGAACTGATACAAATGGTGGTGAAAAAGACTTAGATCTGAGACTAAAGTTAACACTCTTACCTTATATTTGTGGGCAGCACTAAACTGAAGCGAGTTACAAGTTGAAAACATTCGAGACCAAGGAATCAAGTCCCAGTCCAGCCTAAAAAGAAGGAGATTTTTATCCGTGATCAATGATAAATTGATAGTGCTCTTAATTCACCTTACATCTGAGGTCATGTTAGCTTCGAAAACATGCAAAGCTCAGTAATGAGAGAGACCAATTCTACAATACATTTTCGTGTGTTCACTTTACATCCGAGACAGACATTAACCATAGACAGCTGCAATTTCCTGCTGTCATCTCAGATCATTTATGGTCAAGGCAACTTCAGCTTTGACAGGTGCTTCTTGATCATTTTGTATCTGAGACCAGCGTTAACCAAAGGGAGTTATGAGTTCCTCTCATATTTCCGAGTTAAACTCATAACTCAAACAAACGCCAGCAATGTGATATGGCATGAGGCCAAAGAAAAATACATAGTCTTTATATTCAATATTATAACTTGCGCTCCACAGACACACCTTAGATCCACAGCAACTACAGTCCGTTTGGATTCAAATGCGAATGATGACTGATTAAGTAACAGGAAATTGGGATTTCCACTTCTCACATAGCTGAGAAATTGTTTTGAAAGAGCCCATTCATAAAAGGTAATGGTGCTTGTCTAAAAGACACTGATACACAACACTCCAACATGGGTGAGTGAGTTCATATTTATCGTCACATCGGCAATATTGCAGCCATATCGTGACGAGAGCAAGTAATAATGACAGTGTAGAATGAATGAATAAAACCCTGTTCACGAAGAACAGTAAAACCACTAGTAAATATCACAGATATCCATTTAAGACTAGTAATTAAATCTAAAACAGTTTAACTATAGAAGACAATACAATCTAAAAATGGGCTATAGATTGCCAACAACTGAAGGTAGATCACCATACTAGGGACCATGGGGACTTACATTACTTTTGCTACCTGCATGGACCCTAGCTGGATTTACACCATCCCCTCAGTCGCTAGCAATTTAGGCACATCTAGCCATGTATTTAAAAGGACACATATACTACGATTAACAAGGCGAAGAGTTTGAATTTACTTTGAATGTTTGTGGACTTACGTACCCTCTCAGGAGGACAATCATTTTACAGTACTTTAACCTCCCTCGAGGATACAGCCACTAACAATCTTAGTTATCAATTTAAACCTTCAATTATAAAATATTCATCTATTTACAAGTATGATATCAAATCTAACTCTTTTAAAAATGCAAGAATTAAACGAGAACTAATGTTACTGAAAAGATCCTTCATAGTTCGGCATTTGAAATATTTATCCCTTGTGATGGAATATTCGATACAGTCAAGCAAGACATGCTTGACCGTGATGATTTCATCACAAGAGATGCAGAATGGAGGATCCTCACCTTTCAACAAGTATTCATGAGTATATCTCGTATGGCCAATACGACATCGCCGCATGATGACCTCTTCAAATCTGGACTGACAACCCAAGTAAGTATAACCAATATAAGGTTTTATTGCATGTAATTTATTTATGCCCACTTGGATGTCCCACTTCTTCTGCATCAGATCACGGATATAAGATTTAATGGTAGCTTTATAATCAGTGTAGGGAATAAGAAGTGGTGTCACAGATTTGTTGAGTGCTGCCTTGGCAGCAAGATCGGCCAGTGTATTCCCAGAAATACCTACGTGGCTGGGTAACCAACAGAAGACGATGTCGTATTGGCCAGTAGCAAGATCATTATGCAATTCAATAATTTCTATTAAAAGTGGATGTTTACAAGAAATACTTTTAATAGCTTGAAGGCAAGAAAGAGAGTCCGAATAGATTATATACTGTTTATGTTTGGGGTGTCTTTGTCAATATGGCGTTTGCTTCAGCTGTGAAAATGGAGCTGCAATCTGGTAATCTAAAAGATATTGTTCTGGATCCAACTACAGTGGCACAAGCTACTGCGCCACCGTCCTTGGACCCATCGGTAAATATGGGTTTGTAATTGCTATATTTATGTTTTAATTGATTATATTCTTGTTTATATTGTAATTGATTAGTTTCTGACTTTTTAAACTGTGTAAGAGTTAAATCAACTTGTGGCCGCACTAGTTGCCAAGGAGGAGAAGAAAACAAACGCGAAGGAGATATAGTCTCCAGCGCAATGCCAGCACTAGAAAGGAATGGTTTAATCCTATGCCCAAGGGGTGGAACAAGAGAAGATTTCTTACTATATAAATCCTCATAGAGGGGATTAAAGACACAGTTAAAAGCAGGATTAGACTTGTTAGAAAAAAGGTTTTGTAATATATTGTACAGATAATTTTATACGGCGTTGTGAAAGAGATGGTTCATCTGCCTCAACGTAAAGACTGTCCACGGGAGAGGTTCTAAAGGACCCGAGACACAGTCTAAGACCTTGGTGGTGGACAGAATCTAATAGTTTTAAGTTGCTTTTACCGGCTCCCTAATATACGATGGACCCATAATCAAGCTTTGAGCGGACCAGTGATCTATATAGGTGAAGCAGAGTAGCTTCATCACCTCCCCATTTTGAATTGGAAACAAGTTTTAGTAAATCCAGAGCCTTCAAGCATTTATTTTTTAGATATTTAATGTGTGGAAGAAAAGTTAAATGGGAGTCGAAAATTATACCCAAGAACTTGGCCTCCTTGACCACTTTGATGGGAGTGCCATTTAGAAACAGTTCTGGGTCCTTATGTGGCTTATATTTTCTACAGAAGTGTAGACAATTAGTTTTTGACTGAGAAAATTTGAATCCATTTTCGAGACACCATTTATTTATTTTGTTTAAACACAACTGTAGTTGCCGTTCAATAGTATGCATATTTTTACTGCGACAAGAAATATTAAAATCGTCCACGAAAAGCGACCCATCAATTGAATCATTTAAAACCTTGGACAAACTGTTAATCTTAATGCTAAACAGTGTGACAGACAAAATACTGCCTTGTGGAACACCCTGATCCTGATTGTAATGATCAGACAGGGTAGAACCCACTCGGACCTGAAATTGTCGGTCATTTAAAAAGTTGGATATAAATTGAGGTAAACGACCTCGTAATCCAAGGTCATGTAAATCTTTTAAAATTCCATGTTTCCATGTTGTGTCATACGCTTTTTCTAAATCGAAAAAGATTGACACTGCATGTTGTTTATTAATTATGGCATTTTTCACAAAAGATTCTAAACGCACTAAATGATCGATAGTACTTCTGTTTTTACGGAAACCGCATTGTATATCTGTTATTATGTTATTTGTTTCCAAGTACCAAACACGTCGATTATTTATCATGCGTTCCATGCTCTTGCAAACACAGCTAGTTAGTGAAATGGGCCTATAATTAGAAGGATTAGTGTGATCACGTCCAGGTTTAGGAATAGGAACAATTATAGCATCACGCCACGACGAAGGGAATTTTCCACTTGTCCAAATATTATCAAAAATATATAACAGTGTCTCCAAACATGATTCTGGCAAGTGTTTCAGGAGTTGATAATGTATACCATCAGCTCCAGAAGCAGTATCGTGAGCCTGATCCAGAGCAGTGTGAAGTTCATGTATCGAAAAAGTTTCATTGTAGTCTTCTCCATTATCTGAAGTGAAATTAATAGGTGTCTTTTCCTGCTGTTTTTGATATTTTTGGAATTCAGGTACATAATTAGATGAAGAAGAGTGTTTGGCCAACGTCTCACCAAGTTTATTTGCAATATCTGATTTACTAGTCAATAATTGGTTCCCATCTTTCAGATGATGGATACTAGATTTTGATCCCTTACCCTTGATTTTCTGGATCATATTCCACACCTTTGATATCGGCGTGCGCGAATTAATTTTTGAGACATAGTTCTGCCAAGAGTGGCGTTTACTTTGCTTGAACGTACGCCGAGCTTTGGCGTTCAAAATTTTAAATTTATCTAAATTGTGGACCATAGGATGGCGACGAAAGTAATGTTCGGCTTTCTTCCGTGCCTTCCTAGCCTGTTTGCATTTATCTGTAAACCATGGTTTTCGTATGTGAGGAATTGAAGAGGACTTTGGGATACACTCGTCAGCTATAGTATTTAAGTTATCTGAGAAACATTTAATGGCATCAGGAATATCATTGAAAAGTTCAGGTTTAAGTTGTTCAGCACAGAGAATTTGATACAGAGGCCAGTTAGCCTTTTTAAAATTCCATCTTGATGATGGAGGAACGTCAGATGGATTCACAGGTTTTAGTATTGTTGGGAAATGGTCACTTCCACAGAGGTCGTCATGGACTGACCATTCAAATTCATTCAATAGGTTGGAGTCAGTTAGTGACAAATCAAGAGCTGAATATGTTCCTGTGCCAGGATGTAAATACGTGTTTGAACCGTCATTATAAATGCATAAATCATTGTTAGAAATAAAATCCTCCAGCACTTTGGTGTTTGTATTAGTGCTACCCCAGAGTGGGTTGTGGCTATTCAAATCACCCATGATTAAACATGGTTTAGGTAACTGATCATAGAGAGCCTGTAGATCACTTAGTTGAACAGTTGATGACGGCGGAATGTATAAGGAGCATAAAGTAAAAGCAACCTGTAATGTAAGTCGCACTGCAACGACTTGAAGATTTGTTTTAAGTGGAATTGGACTGTGGATAACATTGTTCCTCACCAGGATTGATGATCCACCAGAGGCTCTATCACCCGGAGGAGAAAAACAGTGATACGCATTGAACTGACGGAGGTCAAAATTATCGGTCTGTTTCAGATAAGTTTCCTGGATGCAGAATACTGACGGGTTAAAATCTTGGACTAATAACTGTAAATCGTTTAAATTAGTCTTAATTCCTCTACAATTCCATTGGATGATAGGTGAAGATATCATTTCTGCGGAGGGTGGACGGGAGATCTACCCCTCACCTTCCGTGAGGGCGACAAGCTATGTGTCCTGCCATGTCTATGGTCAGACACATCCATGTCCTCAAGAGAGCCAAATTTATTGAAAATCTGGATCTGGTTGTTTGCCCCTTTTGGGGCGCTATTGCTCTGATGCTTTTTACCCGTTTCACTGTTCGTTTTAAACTTGGTCTTTGCTGGATGTTTCATACTTGAATCTTGTTGAGATAGTTGAGATGATGGTTTCTGTGAATTAGATGGATCCTGCTCAGATGATACCTTTGGTGGAACGACTGGTTTCGAATGAGATGTAGTTTGTGCACTGGCGGTCTTTTGTGGTGGTTTCGCCTGGAGTTCAACAGGTAACAAAGTGGGCGCCGAAGTCTTTGTCCATGTGTAATTGGTCTGACACCCTACTGAACTGCAAGAAACAATGGGACGTTTGACAGGAAGTGAAGCAGAAACAGCGTTAGCATATGACAGGCCTGACTGTTCTTGTGCGAGAGCAATTTGTTTTGCTTCAACGAATGTAATATTGCGGTCATGCTTTATCCGTGATATCTTAGACTGAAGCTTCCAGGTTGGACATTCCTTAGAAGAGGAAGGATGACAACCAGAACAATTAACACATAGTGGAGGATTATCACAAAAGTTTGTGTTTTCACACGATCCTGCACACCGATGGCAAGCAGCTTGATTATGGCACGATTTAGAACCGTGGCCATATTTCTGACATCTGTAGCATCTCAAGGGATTAGGGATAAATGTATCCACCCTCAAGTTGCAGTACCCAGCTTTCAATGCTTGTGGATGCACGGGGAGACCAAAAGTGAATAGATACGTGTTAGTGTTTGTGATCTGATCATTCTTTTTGAAAGTGAAACGTTTAACACTAGTGACTCCTTGGGAACATAATTCTTTAACAATGTCAGCTTCTGTCATATCAGAAAGGCAACGCCCATTGTCACGGACGATGCCCTTAGAATTACTTAGTGATCTTTGAGGAGAAGCCTCAACTGGAATATTGGCTAGAGATTTGGCTGAAAGCAGGATCTGTGATTGGATTTGTTTCCTACACTCGATGAGCAGAGAACCAGATCGTAGTTTCTTAATTTCTTTTACCTCACCGACCAAACCTTCAATACCCTTAGCTACAGCAAAGGGGTTTAGCCGTAGAGGACCACCATCAGGTGCTGTCATGACAACGAAACGTGGCCAGTTTTCATTGGCAATGAGAGCTGTGGGAGTCTCATCCTCCGACGAGAACGAATCATCAGACTCGTGGGAACGTTTTTTGAGTGGGGGTGCCATGTTAGAAATATATATGATTCACCCTCCTAGCGCCCCACCCACCACGGACTGTCAACAAGTACGATGCCATATGTCTGTGGATCTCCAACAGACGACACCGGGGATACTAGGAGGGTATACTCAAGCAGGAATAATCTTGAAAAGATAGGTCCTACCAGATTGGCCCATGAGCCACCGCCTTCTGGCATAGGACTCTAGGCAAATGAACAATTCAATACGTTGTCGTATCATAAAGATAAATGGCCAAGGCCAGAGTATACATTCCAAAATTCCAAATATGTGCATAAATACTTACCATGTACAGGGCTTGGCATGACCAGCCGATTGGTTGAACCGGGCCCATTCGACCACCCGTCTAGGCGAAGTCAGGGCCAAAGTGGTGTATTGAGCAACAGGAACACGGTTGCAAGCTCCTATTGCCCTCAACCACCAGGATCCCTTTCTCCGCCGACACGGGCCGCAACCCACGGCAAACGGGTTGGTGGACCAAATATCCCCCCGGGTCCACTACGGGGGTGTCGGCGAGCTCTTAGCGTGACCCAGCACCCACCACGAGGAGGTGGCTCGCCACGGGTGCCCTCCAACATGGGGCTCATGTTTGTTGAAGACATGTTAAGTAAAAAAACAATCATTGATATGTCATAATGTGTCCATTTCCTATTACATAAAAACACTGTAGCTATATCTTTGGTTGGAGAGGGGTGGGGAGAGGGATACATTCAATTTTGATACCTCTTGTTATTAAAATCACAATAAACAGTTTAATACAGACAATGCTGGATTGCATGACACAAGCATATGTCAGTGAAGCAATCAATTACAACCCCTTGGCTGTTTAACATAAATATAGACATGAGTTATATACAGCATCAGAGGTCCGTCAAAGTTTTCAGATAAAAGATGTTGGTTGGTTTGTTGTTTAAGGCTGCACTCGGCTCTGAAAATGTTATAATGCAGGACCTTATAATTGTTTAAGATACATACACAATTCTTATGGTTGAGGAGTGGTCACATACAAGCAATACATGCATATGAAACTCATATTCAACAAAATATCTTCCCCTTGATATACAAAATTTACAGTCATTCAGTGTTTGGGGCATTTGTGTATCTTCCAAAATCGACTGGAAGTTTAAACGTACTACACCTGAAAAGAAACCGTGGGTGGTCTAAAGTGTATAGGGACAGATAATGTAAGATTCTGTTTCACATTTAACAGTGACTTAAAATGTTGTTAATAGAAGGAATCAGACAAACTATTGATAGAACTACATCGTTGTTGTTGTAGCTTTTAAAATGATCTTTGTTTCGAAAAGTGAATAATTATCTTCACACCTTGTGCTAATCACATATGTTCAAATTCAAATCTAAACAGAATATTTTAATGAGCAGCCCAGTGGCGAGACAGTTTGCGTTCATCCAGTTACAGTAGTCTGCACCAATAGCTTATAGCCCTTGTGGTGTGCACAAGCTTTTTAACTTGGAGAGGGGTTCTGTCACATTCTCCTCCAACAATAGCATTGCTTGCAGTTTTGAGAAACCTGTCACACATTGCTGATGTACATTTTCAATAGGATTACAGCATGATGTCCCCTATATGTCTGTAC
Source organism: Haliotis asinina (assembly GCF_037392515.1). Classification (NCBI taxonomy): domain Eukaryota; kingdom Metazoa; phylum Mollusca; class Gastropoda; order Lepetellida; family Haliotidae; genus Haliotis; species Haliotis asinina. The sequence continues at coordinate 51,691,112 of NC_090292.1, forward strand.
ACTTACACACCATAGGAAGCAATCAGAGCATTAAATATCATATTACATGTGTACAATGCCGTAACATCATTTTTACTGTGTGAACCAAGAGTAGTTAGTGCTTTAAATACCATATTGCATGTGTACAATGCCACAACATCCTTTTTACTGTGTAAACCAAGAGTAGTTAGTGCTTTAAATACCATATTACATGTGTACAATGCCATAACATCCTTTTTACTGTGTGAACCAAGAGTAGTTAGTGCTTTAAATACCATATTACATGTGTACAATGCCATAACATCCTTTTTACTGTGTGAACCAAGAGTAGTTAGTGCTTTAAATACCATATTACATGTGTACAATGCCATAACGTCCTTTTTACTGTGTGAACCAAGAGTAGTTAGTGCTTTAAATACCATATTACATGTGTACAATGCCGTAACATCCTTTTTACTGTGTGAACCAAGAGTAGTTAGTGCTTTAAATACCATATTACATGTGTACAATGCCATAACATCCTTTTTACTGTGTGAACCAAGAGTAGTTAGTGCTATAAATACCATATTACATGTGTACAATGCCATAACATCCTTTTTACTGTGAGAACCAAGAGTAGTTAGTGCTTTAGTCCAAATAAGTTTAGCTGTTAACATACTACCCAGTATCTTTATCAAGATATAATTTCTAGATACACACCATAAAATTAAGATGTAAAAAAAAATAAAATCACAATAATGAACTGGTCAACAAGTACTGAGCAAAATACTCAAAATTCAAAAGCAAAATCACTGATGGTGAGTTAATTTATGTATGCATGCACTGATGTAAAGTATAATAAAGTAAAGCAAAAAGCCCAGAGCAGCCTTTAACTTTATTATTTTATTTATTAACTTGTATCTATCTGAATAATTGCTGATGTCGGATGATTTGCATCAGATGTACTCTAAGAACACCAGGGTTACCATGCTCAAAATAATCAAAGTACAGTACACTGATACTGGCTTCAAGCACAAAAAATACAGTTCTCATGACACCTTTTATAGGCAAAAATCACTCTTAATTCAACAGTTCAGAAACATTGGAATGTTTATCTATCTTATAAGCTCTTCCCTTATATAAATGCCAATGTATTAACATACTAATCATATCATTATTTTTGTGTACTCAGTTTAGGAATATAGAGTTCCAAATTCATTTTTGAGCTGTAGATGTGTCTGTATTTTTGTAGATTGATAATTTGATTCACTATGTTTATTATAATCATAAACATTTATGAATGAGACTGGCATATACGTTAACTGTTTCATTTTCTTTTGTAGAGGCTAAATATCAGAATGCCAAACCCTAGCTGTCACTAACCTAATTCATATCAATCCAAGCGCTTTACCTTGTAATTTCACAAGGCCGTCGAAAAACATATCCGCTAAACCTACCCTGACGCGATGGATGACACGGGACGTAATGGGCGATATTTTCTTCTTTTGCCCCTGAGTGTAGCGTCTTCTTTTGATATTCAATGCATTTTAAATAGCCTACTGGCCACTTCGACATCATTTTCAGTTGGATTCCCGGTCATGTTGGAATCTCTGGTAACACATTGCTTTGAAGTACAGTGAAATTATTGTCCTTGAGTCAGATTTAATCTTCCACTATTTCAGCATTTCTGTCATCTTAAAATCACACATTATTAGCAGGGTGCACTGTATCTGGGTATCTGTATTTCACATCTAGACTGAAATGGGGAATACCTGTCTATGCTTAACGTAACTGGCTCAGAAAACATCAGTTTTTCTTTCAATGTTATATTTAGTAGTATACGCACAATGCAAGTACCTCAATGTCCTTGTTTGACAGAGTGGTCTCAGTTATTTACACCTACGTCTTTGAGGTCTACTGATATCCAGATATGACCTATTTTGAAATGGGACTTATATACTATTTTAACACTTAAATAAGGAATTACGCGATACAAACAGTCGGTGAATTAGTGCAATTTAGGGTAGTGTCCGATATGCTAATATACCTTTGTCATGCCATAGGTAACGCGAACTGTGTTGTAACATGCTACTGTCATAAAACTAAAACAAAACTAGACAGCAAACATCGGACAATTGGAAATATTTACACATAGAGCTGTTGATCAGTCCAAGCAGGCGAGCGCCAAACGTTGTCGTGCTCCTAACCTAACACGTCACAATGGCGTCATAGCTGGCAGCTGTGCTTCGTGGCAGTGAGGTGTCGCTCTTGTTAGGACGTACGTTATTGGTGGGTAAGGTCTCATTTTATCACTTTAAACTGACTTGTGAAACTTGATGAGATAGTGTAAATGTATATTGTATGGCTGCTGTAAAGCAGCATGAACGTTGTAGGAATCAAGTGTTTGCTTACCACAATGTTTACACCTAGACCTGTGTTTAGCCTGTCACCGACGGGGACGATGGAAGGTCTGGGGAAACATAACAACGCAGTGTTTTCCCCGATAGACTTGTAATATTTGCTTAAATTATGTGCTCTCACTGGCCGTTAACCTCTGACCTGATGACATTTACCTCTGTCACGGAAGACTTCATGAGTTTCCGCCTAAGTTAGTAGTTGTGTGTTCTGCCGCTGTCGCTCGATATTCAGCCATTTTGTGAGAGCTTCACAGAATCTGCCTGACAAATTACAACTGTGTTGCACTAACACTGACTCATGTTGACGTGTTGCCCTTCACACTGCCGGAAAAAAAACTAAAGTTTCAATCTGCTTCATATTAGAATTTGTCTAAAATACCGGGTACAGAGTCGTGCAAAACGTATTAAGATACAATTTACAATTTCATAATTCCTGTTCTTCGCTGTTTATTTATCAAATGGCAACAATTTGATCAACATATGCACAATGCCAAGATTATGAACTGAGGAACCATACATAATTAAGTCGATAAATATGATGTGATTAGTTAAATAGTGGTCGGAAAGTTGAACTGAAATTGTGTGCTCTGAGCAGAGATTTTATATTTCAAATTTATGTTTTATGTTTTAGGAAAATATGCATCTATGCAAAATTACAGCACTTCAACAAAGGGGGCGGTCTCAACTCTCATAACACCGTGAATGCACAAAACACACCTTACTACATTTACTGAAGCAGACTGTGAAAATATATTTAGGAAATGAAATCTCCATGAAAGCAAACCATACATTAAACACCTCTGCTATAACTGAATTTATCAATACATACTATTGAAAGGCAAAACATTTGTGGAAAGCAGAACCTGAGGCCATTAGTAATAATTTAAATATTTTTGTACTATGTATAGTTTTCTGATTAAAATTCTCCTTGTTTCAGCCTCGACTGACCCGAGGCAGAAATACATGGTTTCACCACCAGCGCCCGTGACGATTCAAGACCTACAGGGTAGGTAGGAAAACCCAGCTCAGGAAACTCAGTTTTTAATTCTCCCTGTATTTACCTCACTGATGTATATGCCCGTGGTGATTTTGACTTGAGGGAAGAATATCACCCGGTATCGATCGACAGAATTTCAAACTGTAAAAATTAATATTAGGATATGTAACTTTTTTCGTGCCTATAAGAGTTATCTCAATCAAACTGAATGATATATGGTTAACACTTTGTCCGTAAGATATGTACTTAGAATTTAATCATACATAATATTGATAGGGAAAACATATCTAGAAAGGCGAAAACAGAAATGTTTATGTGCTTTGTATCGTCTTCTGAGCAACATGTTCCCTGTTTCAGCCTCCACGACTGACGTGAGTGAGGATCTGACACCCAGCACGACAGTTCCACCGACGCCAGTGACGACACAAGACTCTGATAACTACGGTAGGTGGAAAACCCAGCAGCAACAGTTGTACTGACACTATCATGTCATTCCCGTCATGTTGGATTGTTTTCAGCCATGATGGAATTGTTTAACTTTTCACGTAGCAATGTCCGAGTCACGTATCAACATTGTAGATGTGTGAGACAGACGTTTGGTGTACACAGTTTACGTTGTGTTACAGCGACTCCATCAGCAGCAGCAGGTCGCGACCTCTACTACGCCAGCAGGAACGGTGACCTGGAGAGAGTGAAGCGGATCCTGGCAGCGAGTCACGTTGACATCAACTATAGAGGAGTAGGATTTTTGAGCAGGACACCGGTGATGGCGGCAGCAATGAAGGGACACAGGGACGTGGTCAAGTTCCTGGTGGGTAGAGGGGCTGATGTGTTACTGGTGGACAGGTTCGGTAGCAACTTCCTTCACTTGGCCTGTGAAAGGGGAGACCTGGAGATGGTGAAGCTGATCCTGGACCTGAACGTGGTGGACGTCAACGCCAGGAACAACAAGGGGCAGACTGCAGCCGACAGGGCGAGACACTGGAGATATCAGCGAGTGTTGGATCTCCTGGTGTCACGTGGTGCACACTGAAGTCGGTGTTGGTGTGGACACAGACGGAGCACATGTCGTTACTGACACCGACGTGGTATGTGCCATTCATGTAGTCGTGATTTCCTTTTTCTCTGAATATAAAAAAAAGTTGTTGAATTTATTCAAGACATTTTGTCATGTTTTGTGTTTGGAACCTCGCATGATCAGGTAAGAAAATTGTGAAGTGAGTGTAAACATAAACTATGAGTGATTGCACGTAAACGTCGCCCGTCTGGACATAATTCTGTGTTAAGTTTGTTCTGAGAATATCGCGAATTGTGAGACAGACAACAACAGACTGTTTGTTTACATGTCGCTGCACTCTGTGACCTCAGACTGAGCCGAGGTGCACCCATTTGTACGTGGCGCCATTTGTACACTGACCGTTACGTCACATTGCTGATGACGTCACAGATATACACTGAGACGCTCGGCCGTCTTCTCAGCCGCACTGTCACAGAACACAAGCAGTGTCAGTCAAACACCATGTCGTCGCTTTTGCTTAACAAAAGGAGAATGGAAGTGTGCAGCTGATTATTGCAAGATTTAACAATGTTGGTGTCACATGCACCCATTCTGCAGTGACTAAACGCACAGTATACAAAAATAATTTGCAAACAAGCATCACCCAAACCCTCTCAGTTCTATTTTTTCCTGGATACCAAAAAGACAATTATATATCTCCTCCACTTCTGTAACATGCTGTTTTTAGGTGAAATACAATTTCTGAAATGACCGGCAATAATTATGCACGTCGCAAATCTCGCCATGTTGACATTCGCGGTATCGTTTACTGTATGTATGCTTGTAAATGTAAATATTGGATATTTATCCATTGAACTAATTTTTGAAAACAGCCAATTAGTGATCAGTGGCAAGCGATCAAGTCGCCAATGATTATGCTAAAGTCTCACCTATAAACATGGGATAAGCCTTTAAATCGTCTTAGTGACAGGCAAACAGAGACGTGGAAGTGAGCTTTACGTTATACATGTGTATTTGATAATGTGAGTGAGTGAGTGAGTGAGTGAGTTAGCTTAGTTTTACGTCGCTTTTATCAACATTCCAGCAATTTCCTGGCGGGGGACACCCGAAATGGGTTTCACACACTGTACCTACGTAGGGAATCAAACCCGGATCTTTGAAGCCGCCTAGATCTGTCATCCATCAAATCGACCTTTTTGAGTCAACCTCGTCCAGCGACTTCACCTGTGTTGTGGTGTTTCTTTCACGAACTTGCTGATGACGCTGTGACAGATGTTAACACGTCTTGTAATCAGTCGCCAGGACATCTCGCCTTCTTTCATTTTGCCATTTTGTGGCCTCAGATAACTGGTTCTGAGTCATTTTACTGAATCGTCAACTCACACAACACTACTCTCGAAACAATGGTTTGATAACTATGCACATGCATCCATTTCAGCTGCAAGCACGAGCAAAACGCTTAATGGACGTGCATATTGTTTTCTGAACTGGTGAGACGAATATTTAGGTGAGTGAGTAAGTTAACATTTAACGTCACATCGGCAATATCTCAGCCATATCGTGACGAGAACATCTAATATCAAAATTAATTATATGTCTACTATAAAACCTGTCAACGAAGGACAGTAAACAACTAGAATATCACAAATGGAATTAAAACTAGCATGGAAAGTTAAAAACAACATCACGATTAGGACAATACACTATAAAATCAGGCTATAGATCGCCAACAACTGAAGGTAGATCACCAAACTAGGGACCATGGGGACTTACAGTACCTTTGCTACCTGCATGGGCCCTAGTTGGATTTACACCATCCCTTCAGCTGCTGGCGAGTGTACAATATGCTAGCCGAAAATAAAACAACAAGAATACTACAATTAAAAACCTGGTAGATTTAAATTTACATGGAATGTTTGTGGACTTACGTACCCTCTCAGGAGGACAATAATTTTACAATACTTCAACCCCCTTTGAGGGTACAGCCACTAACAATTCTAGTTCCTAACCTAAACTACCAATCATTAAAATACATTTATATACAGAACATATCACTCAAAATTCAACCAAGAAATCAATTTCCTTTAAAAAAAACCAATAATTAAATGAGCGCTGACTGTGTTAACAAGATCCTTAACAGTTTTTACAGAAAAATACTTATCCCTTATGATGGAGAATTCAACACAGTCAAGCAGGATATGCTTGACCGTGACTCTCTCATCACAAGGGATACAAAACGGAGGATGCTCACCTTTTAAAAGGTATGCATGAGTGTATCTTCTATGGCCAATACGACATCGTCGCAAAATGACTTCTTCAAATCTGGACTGACAACCCAAGTATCTATAACCAATGTAGGGTTTTATTTCATGTAGTTTATTTATACCTACGTGGGTGTCCCACTTCTTCTGCATCAGATCACGAGTGTAAGCTCTAATCCTAGCTTTGTAGTCAGAATAAGGAATAAGAAGTGGTGTCACAGATTTGTTGAATGCTGCCTTAGCAGCAAGATCGGCCATTGCGTTACCGGAAATGTCAACGTGGCTGGGTAACCAACAGAAGACGATGTCGTACTGGCCAGTAGCAAGATCATTATATAATTCAATAATTTCAATTAAAAGTGGATGTTTACAAGAAAGATTTTTAATCGCCTGAAGGCAAGAAAGAGATTCGGAATAGATTATATATTGTTTATGTTTATGGCGTCTCTGAATATATTTAAGAGCTGTTAATATGGCGTTAGCCTCAGCGGTAAAAATAGAACTGTTGTCTGGTAATCTAGAAGATATTGTTCTGGATCCAATGACATTGGCACAACCTACTGCGCCACCGTCCTTGGACCCATCTGTAAATAAGGATTTATAACTGCTAAATTTATGTTTCAATTGATTATATTCTTGTTTATACTGTAATTCATTAGTTTATGATTTTTTAAATGTGGTCAATGTTAGGTCCACTTGCGGCCAAACCAACTGCCAAGGAGAAGAAGAAAGAAGACGGGAAGGAGCTATATTTTCCAGCTCAATGCCGGCAGCAGCAAGAAATGTTTTAATTCTTAAACCAAGAGGCGGTACAAGCGAAGATTTCATATTGTATAAGTCCACACACAGAGAACTGAAAACACAGTTATATGCAGGGTTTGACTCACTGGAATGTAATTTTGTTACATACTCTAAAGCTAATTTGATACGTCGCTGCTCAAGAGCCCCATCATCGGCCTCAACGTACAAGCTGTCAACAGGTGAAGTTCGAAAGGAGCCAAGACAAAGTCTTAGACCTTGATGGTGAACAGAATCTAAAAGTTTCAGGTTGCTTTTACAGGCTCCACCATATACAATGGAGCCATAATGAAGTTTTGACCGGATCAGTGATCGATAAAGTTGCAGGAGGGTAGCTTGGTCCCCTCCCCATTTAGAATTTGAAACGACTTTCAACAAGTCAAGTGCCTTCAGGCATTTAGTTTTGAAGGATTTGATATGTGGTAGAAACGTTAAATGTGAGTCAAACATTAATCCCAAGAACATGGCCTCCTTTACAACTTTGATGGGAGTGCCATCTAGAGATAGTTCTGGGTTCTTATGTGGCTTATATGTTCTGGAAAAATGTATACAATTAGTTTTGGACTTCAAAAATTTGAAGCCGTTTTCAAGACACCATTTATTTATTTCGTTTAAACACAACTGCAGTTGCCGTTCAATAGTATGCATATTTTCACCTTGGCAAGAAATATTAAAATCATCCACGAAAAGCGATCCATCAATTGAATCGTTTTAAACTTTTGATAAACTGTTGATCTTTATGCTAAAAAGAGTGACAGATAAAATACTGCCTTGTGGAACACCCTGATCCTGATTGTAATGATCAGAGAGGGTAGAACCCACACGAACCTGGAATTGTCTGTCATTAAAAAGTTGGCAATAAATTGAGGCAAACGACCTTGCAAACCAAAGTCATGTAAATCCCTCAAAATACCATGTTTCCAGGTTGTGTCATATGCTTTTTCAAGATCAAAAAAGATAGACACAGCATGTTGTTTATTAATTAGTGCGTTTTTAACAAATGATTCCAGTCGTACTAAGTGATCGACAGTACTTCTGTTTTTACGGAAACCACACTGTATATCTGTTAGAAGATTATTTGTTTCCAAGTACCAAACAAGTCGATTATTTATCATGCGTTCCATGGTCTTGCAAACACAGCTAGTTAGTGAAATAGGTCGATAATTGGACGGATCAGTATGATCACGTCCAGGTTTAGGTATTGGTACTACTGTGGCGTCACGCCATGACGGAGGAAAGTGACCCGATGTCCAAATATCATCGAAAATATTGAGAAGACTTTCTAGGCAGGATTCCGGTAAGTGCTTCAGGAGTTGATAATGTATGTTATCAGCTCCAGTAGCAGTGTCATGAACTTGATCAAGAGCAGAATGGAGTTCATGAATAGAAAACGTTTCATTTTAATCTTCCCCATTATCTGAATAGATATTAATAGTTTTCTTTTCTTCTTGTTTTGGATATTGCTGGAATTTTGGTACATAATTTGAAGAGGAAGAGTGTTTAGCAAGGGTTTCACCTAGTTTATTAGCAATATCTGATTTATCAGTAAGCAATTGATCTCCATCTTTAAGATGATGGACAGTAGATTTAGTAGCTTTACCTTTGATTTTCTGGACCATGTTCCATACCTTGGACATGGGTGTCCGAGAATTTATTTTGGACACATAATTTTGCCAAGATTGGCGTTTGTTCTGTTTAAAAGTACGTCGTGCTTTAGCATTTAAAATTTTAAATTTATTTAAATTATGCACCATAGGATGGCGACGGAAATAATGTTCTGCCGTTTTCCTTGCCTTCCTAGCTTGTTTGCACTCATCGTTGAACTATGGTTTTCGTATGTGTGGAACTACAGAGGAATTTGGTATACACTCATCAGGTATGGAATTCAGTTCATCAGAAAAAGATTTAATAGCATCAGGAACGTCAATAAACCGTTCGGGTTTAAGTGTTTCAGCACACAGTGTTTCATATAAAGCCCAGTTAGCCTTTTCAAAATTCTGTCTTGATGATGGAGGAACATCAGATGGAGTTCTGCTTTTAATATAGTAGGAAAATGGTCACTTCCACAGAGGTCATCGTGGACTGACCATTCGAATTCATTTAATAGTTCTGAATTTGTCAATGACAAGTCGAGAGCAGAATAAGTCCCTGTACCAGGGTGTAAATATGTTTGGAACCATCATTATAAATACATAAATCATTGTCAGAACAAAAGTCCTCCAACAATTTGCCTTTAGTGTTTATATTTACACTACCCCAGAGTGGGTCGTGCCCATTTAAATCTCCCATTATAATACAGGGCTTCGGGAGCTGATCATACAGAGCTTGAAGATCAGTTTTGGCAAAAGCCAAAGAGGTGAAATATAAAGATCGCATAGCGTAAACGCTACATGTAAAGTAATTCTCACAGCAACAGCCTGCATACTAGTATTAAGTGAAACAGGGCTTGGAATAACGTTTTGTTTGACTAGAATGGATGATCCGCCAGTGGCCTTATCACCCGGAGGTGAAAAGCAATGATATGCATTAAAATGACGAAGGTCAAACGTATCTGTTTGCTTTAAATATGCCTCTTGGAGACATATCGCTGAAGGTGTAAAATCTTGGACTAATAGCTGTAATTCATGTAAATTAGTCCTCAGTCCTCTGCAGTTCCACTGTACAATATTATTGGAATAAACTATCTTTTGGGGGGATTTATTGGGGATCTACCCCGCACTTTTTTGGAGGGCGACAAGCTATGTGCCCTAGAATGGACGTTTTCAGAAACGTCCATGTCTTCAAGAGACCCGTATTTATTGAACAATTGCATTTTGTTCTGTGACCCCTTAGGAGCTCTGCCACTTTGTTGTTTTGAGGCATCAGGCTTTGGCTTCGGTTTACTTTTCACCTTTTGTTGACTATCAGCTATCGATTGAGACTTTGAATGTGACTGAGATGATGATTTGTGATCAGAAGAAGACTTTGATGTACTAGGAAGTGATTCCTCAGTCTGTGATGATATCGCAGGGTACAAAAGCTGTGGAGAATCGCAATTTACCCATGTCAAGGTAGTTTGGCAGCCTGTGTTTGATGTTGTTTTCGAGCTAGACCCCGATGATGTGGTTGCTACGGCAGCATAACTGTCTTGAAGATCAGATCTCTTTACCAGTTTTTTGGCCTCGGAAAAAGAGATATTTTGCGTGAATTTTATTTTATTGATCTCCATCTGCTCTTTCCAAACAGGACAGTCTTTTGAGAATGATGAGTGTTCCCCGGGTTTGGAATGTATGTCTCAACACTGAGGTTACAATAACCTGCCTTTAGTGATTTTGGTGCAGTAGGTAGCGAAAAAGAAAACAGATAGGTGTTAGTTTGAATGGTTGTGCCATTTTGTTGGGATGAGAAACGTTTTACATTAAGTACACCCTGATCCTTCATCTCGGAGACGATATCTAGTTCTGACATGTCGGCCAGCAATCGCGCACGATCTCTAACAATCCCCTTGCTCATATTGAGGGTCTTGTGAGCTTAGACAGTAAAGGAAATGCCAAAAAAAGTTTTGGTGTTTAAAAGGTTAGTTGACTGTTGTCTTTTGGCACATTCGATCAACAGTGCACCAGAACGGAATCTTCTAATACTCTTCACATCGCCCGCAATGCCTTGGATACCTTTAGACACAGCAAAAGGGTTCAATTTTAATGGTGTCAAATCATTTGTCTCCATGACAACAAATCGTGGCCAGTAATCAATTGGTTTGGACAGTCTGAGGTCGTTGTCAACAAGGTCATTTTCAAGAGGAAGTTTAGTCTTTTTGTTTGGGGTCTCGTAAGCCATGGTTTGTGTTTTAGATTTCATCATCCGAGATCCCCACCCACCACGGAGTATCACAAGGACAATGCTAAAAACAAGTAGGTCTCCAACTTGGAGCACCAAGGATACTCGGATGATATACTCCAGCAGAAGAGTTACAATCAACAAATCCACCAGATTGGCCCATGAGCCACCGCCTTCTGGCATAAGACTCTAGACAAAAGTGGATAACATCATAGTTTAAACTGTAAACATCTTATGGGAACAGTTTTGCCAAGACCAAAGGTTAACATTTTCAAATCAAATTTGTGTGATGATAAATAAATAAAAGTCCACACACAGGGCTTGGCGTGACCAGACGATTGATAGAATCGGGCTGATTCTACCACCCGTCTAGGTGAAGTAAGGGCCAAAGTGGTGTGTTGAGCAATAGGGGCAAAATGGGTCAGCCTCCTACTGCCCTCAACCACCAGGCTACCGTCCTCCACCGACACGGGATGCAACCCACGGCAAACAGGTTGCCCAATTTGGTCGCCTCTTACGACCAGCAATGGGGTGCTGTGGACACATTCTGTCCCGGGTCCACATGGGAGAAGAGCACTTAGCGTTACCCAGCACCCACCACGAGGAGGTGGCTCTTCCTGGGTGCCAACATTTAAGTGAATCTTTGAGTGACAGCAGGGTAGCTTAGTTGTTAAAGTGTTTGCCATTGCACAAAAGACTTGTGTTCGATTTTGCTATTGGGTACAGTGTTTGAAGTCCAGCTCTGGACTCCCCAGCCATGATGCTGGAATATTGCTTAAGTGACATAAAATTATACTCGCTGATGTCATGGATTCATTTGGGGGCCTTGTATGCAGATGATCAGTGAGAAATAATATCTTCTCATGAATTTTGATATGGTTTGAAATGTGTGGGATGCCAACAATCACTATTCTGCCATCTTTTAGGTCATATGAGAATTTATATGAAAATAATTCAAGGTACAGAAAGAATAGTTTGGTTTGTTGTGTATGAGAGACTGAACTGTGCTCCAGAGGATATTTGTAGTTCTGTTAACCATTAGAGGGGAAGCGACTCTGATTTTAGATGATGAAATAGTAGTTTAGTAGCTTATGCTTGGGGCTATTCATGGTTCATTTTCACACTGATATTCAAAGATTAATGACTGAATCTTCAGTTTGAATTCTTGGCGTTCTTTCATCAGGAATCTATTTTATCTCTAATCCTACTTGCTTACCAAATAGAATGTCACAGTCTGATTCTGTGTCCTGTTTGTCCTTCTTTCGTTCATTGATCTGAGTTAAAGTCCGTAACATCAGTTTGTTCACATCCACATTGTCAATGATTTGTCTCCTCTTATAAGGCGTGGTAGTAGGTGACGTTAAACACAACTCATTGTTCTCAGTGGTTGACTGCAATGTAACATCAATTCAAACGAAAAATTGATTATGTGTCTACATCAGTGCTACACAAGAAACCAATTAAGAACCAGAAAGACAAGAGCCAGTGTCGTTGTTGGGGCCGATGCATTTATGTTGAAACCTTACCTCATAAAACCCTACCCCATGAAAGATTTATCTTTTCAGAAAAGGATCTTTACTTATCGCCTATCTAGGGCATGGGGAGTGTCGGAAAATGCATTTGGCATTCTCACAAACAGGTATATGTATGGATAAGTTGAGTATACATCATTTTACCGTTATTGGTAGATCGGTGGTTCTGCACGAAAGTGTGATGCTCTCAGTAGTTAAAGTCTCTTGTTCTGGAATGTTCTTTTCAGCTAGATTCTGCGGGAAAATAAATTATATTGTTCTATTGTTGCTCGTACTCAAAAAAGTGCAGTAAACAGTATTTCATGCCATGAATTGCAGTAAACAATGAAACAGTCAGGAAGAATACCAGTATTGCCTCATTACTTCATAGCCATACCATAAAGGGTACGTTACATTGTGGAAATCATGTCAGTCATAAATCTCATTGGAAACAATACTAGTTCTTGCTGGCATGTTCTCAATGTCTTTGTTGATAAAAGAAAACACTATTGGAGCAGATAAAGGTGCTTCCAAAGCCATACATATACTTGTTCAAATGTATGGTAGTTATGATGTGTAAATCCTGAAATTCTTTAAACTAACGTTATTTACCATACCCTTCGTGGTGGGTGCTGGGTAACGCTAAGAGCTCGCCGACACCCCCGTTGTAGACCCGGGGGGATATTTGGTCCATCAACCCGTTTGCCGTGGGTTGCGGCCCTGTGTCGGTGGTGGAGGGGATGCTTGTGGTTGAGGGCAGTGGGAGCAGGATCAGTGTTCCTATTGCTCAACACACTGCTTTGGCCCTGACTTCACCTACACGGGTGGTTGAATGGGCCCGGTTCAACCAATCGGCTGGTCATGCCAAGCCCTGTGCATGAATTTTATGTAATTGCACAAAATGGGATTTGAAATTGTGGGTCTTTCGGTCTTGGTGCGTTTGGATTATAGAATATTATTTAACTTGAATTTTTTATACATTTTGTCTTATGCCCAGAAGGCGGTGGCTCATGGGCCAATCTTTTGGTTTTTCTGCTGGAGTATATCATCCGGGTATCCTTGGTGCTGCAAGTTGGAGACCCACTTGTGTTTAGCATCGTCTTCATGATACTCCGTGGTGGGTGGGAAGCTCGGATGATGAATCTTAAAACACTAAACATGGATTACGAAGCTCCCCTAAAGAAAACAAAACGTCCTCTCGACACTGATCCTGATCACGATGACCACAGACAGCCAAAATCAATGGACTACTACTACATTAGACTTTTGCGTTCAGGGTCATTGCTCATTGAGTGCAGCAAAAGGCAACAAGCAACTAATTTGATGTCAACTAAAACGTTCGTCGGCATTCCGGTATCAGTCTCTCCTCACAGAACACTTAACACCAGCAAAGGAGTTGTTAGAGACAGAGATCGATTGTTCACTGACATGTCCGAACTTGATATTGTTTCAGAAATGAAAGACCAAGGAGTCATTTACGTCAAGCGTTTTATAACACGCAAAAACCACGAAACCGTTCAGACGAACACTTACCTGTTCTCATTTTCTTCTCCCAATGCTCCCAGATCAATAAAGGCAGGATATTGTAACATGACCGTTGACACCTACATACCAAATCCTTTGAGGTGTTTCAAATGCCAGAAATTTGGTCATGGTGTTAGTACTTGTACATTGTCCTTTGTATGTGCTCACTGTGGTGAGAAGACGCATACAACAGAAGATTGCGAGAGTACGTTTAAGAAACGTACCAACTGCTCGGGTGCTCACTCATCTTTTTCCAAAGATTGTCCAGTTTGGAAATAGCATATGGAGATCAACAAGATCAAATTTACTCAAAGCATTAGTTTCTCTGATGCAAAAAAAGGTTGTCTTAGGTTCTGAGATTAAGGAAACGTATGCTTCAATTGCAAAAACATCGTCTGATAAAACCCCTACAGTAACCACGTCATCTGCAAGCTATCAAACGAACTTGACTTGGCTTAAAAACCGAATCTCCTATGATGTTACCGCCTGTAATATCTACACAAACTGTGGAACCACTTCCTGACACGCCCCAAACCCAATCAGAACCATCTTCTGCTTGTGGTACATCTTCTCAGGCATCTCAAATGACTCAGTCTAACAGAAACGTTCAACCAGTTGTCAAAACCAAAAGGAAACCGAAACCAGATTCTTTCACAAAGCAAAGTGGCAGGGCCCCAAAGGGGTCAGATGATAAAATCAGATTATTAAACAGATACGGATTGCTTGAGGACATGGACGTGTCTGAAAACGTCCATTCTAGGGCACATAGCTTGTCGCCCTCGAAAAAGGTACGGAGTAGATCCCCTATTAATCCACCCAAAAGATAGGTCCATCTCAGCATATCGTGCTGTGGAACTGTAGAGGACTACGAACACATTTTAATTAAATACGGTTGTTAATCCAGGATTTAGCACCATCAGCGTTCTGTCTGCAAGAGACATATCTGGAACAGACAGATAACTTTAATGTACGAAAACCATGGTTCAATGCAAATTGTAGACAGGCCAGAAAAGCGAGGAAAAAGGCAGAACATTATTTTCGCCGTCATCCAACTGTCCATAACTTAAATGAATTCAAAATACTGAACGCTAAGGCGCGTCGTACGTTTAAACAAAACAAACGACAATCTTGGAGAAATTATGTCTCCAAACTTAATTCACGCACGCCAATGTCCAAGTTCTGGAACATGGTTCAAAGAATTAAAGGCAAAGGTTCAAAATCTGATAATTTAGTTACTGATAAGTCTAAAATTGCAAATAAAATCAGCGAAACTCTTGCCAAAAATTCATCATCGACAAATTCTTGGCCAAGTTCTTGGGTATAATTTTTAACTCTCATTTAAATTCTTACCACATATTAAATCCCTTAAAGCTAAATGCCTGAAGGCACTAGATTTGCTAAAAGTTGTTTCAAATTCAAAGTGGGGAGGGGATCAGGCTACCCTCCTTCACTTACACAGATCATTAGTATGAATTAGTATGATCTAAACTTGATTATGGCTCCATCGTATATGGTGGAGCATGTAAAAGGAACCTGAAACTTCTTGATTCTATCCACCACCAAGGTCTAAGACTTTGTCTTGGGTCCTTCAGAACCTCACCTGTTGACAGTCTCTATGTTGAGGCTGATGAACCTTCCCTTACACAACGCCGTAAAAAATTGTCTTTACAATATATCACTAAATTTTACTCTAATAAATCTAACCCTGCATATAATTGTGTGTTCAATCCACACTATGAGGATTTGTACCACAAGACGTCTTCTCTTGTTCCACCTCTTGGGCACAGAATTAAACCATTTCTTTCTTCGACTGGTATTGAGCTGGAAAACATAGCTCCTTCCCGTCTTCTTGCTTCTCCTCCTTGGCAGTTGGTTAGGTCACAAGTAGACCTACCATTGACCACATTTAAAAAATCAGAAACTAATGAATTACAATAAAAACAAGAATATAATCATTTAAAACATAAATATAGTAATTATAAAGCCGTATTTACTGATGGGTCCAAGGACGGTGGAGCAGTGGCTTTTGCCACTGTCATTGGATCCAGAACAACATATTCTAGATTACCAGACAACAGTTCTATTTTTACAGCTGAAGCTAACGCCATACTAACGGCTCTTAAATATATATTCAAAGACACCCTAAACATAAACAGTATATAATCTATTCGAACTCTCTTTCTTGCCTTCAAGCTATTAAAAATATTTCTTGTAAACATCCACTTTTCATTGAAATTATTGAATTATATAATGATCTTGCTACTGGTCAATACGACATCGTCTTTTGTTGGTTACCCAGCCATGTAGGCATTTCTGGTAACGTAATGATCGATCTTGCTGCTAAAGCAGCACTCAACAAATCTGTGACACCACTTCTTATTCCCTACACTGATTATAAAGCTACCATTAGATCTTATGTCCGTGATCTGATGTTGAAGAAGTAGGACACCCAAGTGGGTGTAAATACATTACATGCAATGAAACCATATATTGGTTATACCCACTTGGGTTGTCAGTCCAGATTTGAGTCATTTTGCGTCCATGTCGTATTGGCCATACACGATATACTCATGAATACCTATTGAAAGGTGAGGATCCTCCGTTCTGCATCCCTTGTGATGAATGAATCACAGTCAGGCATATCCTGCTTGACTGTTTTGAGTATTCCAATACAAGGGATCAGTATTTTAATTCATGAAGTATGAAGGATCTTTTTACTAATACCAGCTCTCATTTAATTATTGCCTTTTTAAAAAGAATTACATTTGTTATCAGAATTGTAAACAGTTAAATATTTTATTATTGATAGTCTAGATTAATAACTGAGATTGTTAGTGGCTGTGCCCTTGAGGGGGGGTGAAGTGTTGTAGAATTATTGTCCTCCTGAGAGGGTACGTAAGTCCAAAACATTCTATGTAAATTTAGTACGACCACACTTTTAATCGTAGTATATTTGTTGTTTTTAATAATTTCTAACTTTCAGTATAATCGCCAATGGCTGAGGGGATGGTGTAAATCCATCTGGGATCCATGCAGGTAGCAAAGGTACTGTAAGCCCCCCTGGTCCCTAGTATGGTGATCTACCTTCAGTTGTTGGCGATCTACAGCCCGTATTTTATGTTGTATTGTCCAAATAGTGGTATTTGTTATAACTCTCCACACTAGTTGTAATTGTAAATGTGATATTCTAGTGGTTTTACTGTCCTTTGACGACTGGGTTTTGTAATGTATACATATTTCATTTCAGTATCCAAAATGGTCTCGTCACGATATGGCTGAAATATTGCCAATGTGACGTTAAATATTAACTCACGCACTCACTCATTTACCATACTGCTCACTGATGGTCTTTTTTGTACTCGGCCTCAGAGCAGTTGCTGCAAGAGATGAAAGAAATCCCACAGATGTTGTAGTCCTACTCCTTTGAGAGTTATTCACCTTCTTCAGCTCCCTCCCATAGTATGTCCTCAGGCTTGTGAGTTTAGCACTGCTCCGCTATTGCTGGCTGGCAAGACGGCAGGGCGCCTCAGTGTATGTTTGTGACGTCATCAATAATGTGATTGTTGATCACTGTCGTCAGTCTGGTCAAACTCTCGTGCAAATTTTCAAAATGGCCATAAAACAAGAAACAATTTTAGATTCAGATCAAATCATTGAACAGTTTGTAACATACCTTTAATGTTACATTTTCCCTTTATGTATATATAAGAATACACTCGATAACACGTATGGGGAATAAAACTGCCATATACTTTACATCTAAGATTAATGTTTCCAAAATACATTTGTCAATGACTGCAAAATATTATCAAGATTCACGATATATACATGGATTTTAGTAACCATAATTCTCTGATCACATGGCCTCAAATCTAATAGGTGAAGGCTGTGAGAGTGACTGATCACTTCGAGTATGCATAAGGCCCCTGTTGGACTGCCTTGGTTTGTCGAATACTGGCAAGTCACGTACTTCACTTGAATGGAGGTCATTGTATGTGACAGTACTGCATACAGTTTCTTCAGCACCAGTTTCGGCCTCCTCGCCTTCTGAAAACACTACATTGTCTAGATCTGGTAGTGAATCGTCAGTTGAAATTGACAGCACTGCCTGTCAGAGGGTGAAACATAAAGTATGAAATATAGAGAACCACAACCTAGTGCCCTCTGATGTACAATATGCTCACACATGTTCATGAAAGCTATACAATATGCTTTTGACATTGTCCTTGATCTTCCAAATCCCAAACCTAAATCACAATGTTCAGAGAAAGCACCTGACCGATTGCGTGATGTTTACAAGAGACATTGTGCAAATAATACTAGTGGATACTAGATGTTTGCAATCACATACAAAATGCATTGATATTGTTCCTCTTCGAGTGGAGATATTTTCCCAAGTAGCATAGCTTTGAGTAGAGCGTATATTGTTTTCACTTTACAGGACATTTGGTATTTCACTGGCTGTATCATGAACTATTCTTTCTGTTGTGTGCTTTATTGAGATTCTACCGAATGGTCGTCATCACATTCATCACTATATTGACTGTTCTACCTGTTCTAACCCCAAGGAGTGTTTAACCTAGAACGAAACACTACCGTGAAGGAAGCCTGGTCGTTCATTTCAGTTGTAATAGGGGTTTTTTTGGTGTGTAAATGTTACATGTCCACTGCACTTGTAGAAGTCAGCAGTCGTCCCCAAAGAACTAGAAGGCAACCCCGTCAAAGTTGAAGGTGTCATGGTAGAAGTAGTAAACATCCCAGTAAAAGCAGTAGACGTCCCTGTAGAAGAAGGGGTGTCCCCGTGGAAGATGTAGCAGTTGCCGTAGCAGCAGTTGGAGCATGAATATCTTTGGTTTAAATTATTTTAGAACAGATCTAAAGGGATGTCATACGTCTGCACACATTAAGATAAACCTATTTTCTAATTTAATTGTATGTTGCAAAAAGATGCTCGTACTCCCTGTTTGTACACAGTAAAAAGTGTGTGTGTGTTTGTTTTTTTTGTGTATGGTGTTTTTTCTTTTCTATTTTTTTCTCTCTCTCTGTGCATGTGTATGCGCGTGCATGTGCGTGTATGTGTTTGTGTGTGTTCCAACTCACCGAACCATTGTTTTTTGAGTTTTTTGTTTGTTTTTTTTTTTTTTGGGGGGGGGGGGGGGGTTTGGACAACGTCAGTTGATAAATCCTGCTCATCCTCTTTTTTCTGTGTGCACATGTAGAAAGGAATAATCTTTACTGTAGCCGTACCGGCTCTAGTCTTCCGGGGAGTCAGAATGGCCGTATACTCCCTCATTGACCCTACATCAACATAGATATACCTACAGTTAGCCTCCACTAAGGCCAAAAGGATGATGCTGAAGAACATTTTGTAATTGGAGAATACAGATCCACTGTCGTTTGGTGCCTTGATGGCAATATGTTTCCCATCAAGGGATCTGATACAGTTTGGAAAATTCCATCCAGACATTAATTCTTCTTGCATTTTAAGCGATTCTTCCTCTGAATTCGGTATCCGAAACGTTATTGAGAAACATGAGGTATACGTGTCTTGTGTAACACTGATGTAGATAAATAATATTTTTTTCATTTGAATTTATGTTAAATTGCAGTCAGCTACTGAGAACAATGAGTTGTGTTTAACGGCACCTATTGCCACGCCTTACAAGATATGGAGACAAAGCATTGACAATGTGGATGTGAACAAACTGATGATACAGACTTTAACCCAGATCAATGAAAGAAAGAAGGACAACCAGGAAATATAATCAAATGGTGACATTCTCTTTGGCAAGCAGGTAGGAGTAGAGATAATAAAGATTCCTGGTGAAAGAAAATGCCAATAACTCAAACTGAAGATTCAGTCATTAATCTTTGAATATCGGTTTGAAAATAAAACAAGAATACTTCCAAACATAAACTATTGATTCAGTATTTCATCATCTAAAATCAAAGATTTACTGACATGTTCAGTGGCATTCATCATTCATCATTCAAACTACTGTAAAGGATGGCATATGTAGGGTTTTACCAGATTTTCCTAGAAATGCATTACGTCAATATTCATTGTTCAAAATCCCATACATAATTAAAACTATATCCATTAATACTCTCTTTACATTTCTTGGCTTACTGACATAATACATATGTCTATTTACCAGTGAATTATTACTTCAACATCTTGTTAAATTAACATTCAAAACTGAAGTCATATTTCTCATAGAAATTGTTCTTTTAACCAAAGAGAAATATTTACACTCTTGGTTGAAAAGTTACCTGTGTGATAGTTTAATTAACTGTTTAATGAACTCACAATACCTTCATTGCTAATTGGATATAATTGGAATGTACGAATAATTTCACCAGTGACATACATGATGTAAGTTTCATTCGGTAGTGGTATGTTTATGAACTAGATTCAAATGATACATTAATGGTATTAACTCATTAAGGCCGAAAGCCGCGTATATGCGGCAAATTGATTAGTTTATCACAGCGAGAGCCGCGTATTGGGGGTTATGAAAAGCAAATAAATATAAATTCGTACTGTACCCAGCATTTCAATCAATTTAGCAGTAATGATCAAAGATTAGCCTTTCTTACGAGAGAGGTTATTTTCTGTGTTAATCAGAAGAACAATTAATGTGTTTTGATAACAACTGCTTGCAATGTCGGGGGCTTATACAGGCAAATGAACACATGTCTGCGAGAAAGGGGATTATGAGATGTTGCAGGAGGTAAGTGTTTGTTACTCGTCATTGGGAGTGAATATTAAGATACTATGTTTGCACAAAACCTTCCTCTAAATCAAAGCATTCAATCATTCGTTGTGAATATAATAATGAATCATATATTGAATCGTAGACATAAATAGCAATACTGTATTACACTCATGTTAGTGTAAATCTGAATAAACGAAGATACTAATTTAGACCTAATTCATTTGCGACTATCGTCCAGATCTATTGAGTTTTGGCCACGCTTTCTTGTGATTGAATCTGCTGATAAAACACCTCTAAAATTGAACCCGTTCGCAGTTGCCAAAGTTATTCAAGGTCTTGCCGGGGAAGTTAAGAACATTAAACGGTTACGTTCAGGTGCACTGCAGGTTGAGTGTGGGAAACGGCAGCTGTCAGTCAATTTGATGAGCATAGAATCGTTTGTTGGAATTCCGGTTACTGTATCTGCTCATAAGACGTTTCACAGGAGCAAAGGGATCATCAGAGACCGTGATCGGTTGTTTTCTGACATGACAGAACTTGACATCATCAAGGTGTTCTCGACGTCAAACGCTTTACTGTCCGTAAAAACAATGACAATGTTCCAACCAATACTTATCTGTTCTCCTTTTCATCTCCGACAGCTCCAAAATCATTGAAGGCTGGTTACTGCAACATCAAGGTTGACGTGTACATTCCGAACCCGCTCAAATGTTTCAAATGCCAGAAGTGGTGTAAATACATGCAAATTGTCCGTTGTGTGTGCCCACTGTGGTGAGAAGACACACACAACAGAAAATTGTACCAGTGATTTTAAAAAATGCACCAACTGCTCAGGCGACCATTCCTCATTTTCTAAACAATGTCCTGTTTGGAAAGAACAAATGGAAATAAATAAAATCAAATTCACTCAAAATATCTCCTTTTCTGAGGCCAAAAATATAGTAAAAAGATCTGATCTTCCAGACAGTTATGCTGCAGTAGCAAAAACAACATTGGAGTCACGCTCTAAAATAACAAAATCATCCACAGGCTGCCAAACTCCCTTCACTTGGGTACATTGCGATTCTCCACAGCTTTTGTACCCTGCTATATCATCACAGACTGAGGAATCACTCCCTAGTACTTCAAAGTCGTCTTCTGATTACAAATCATCATCATCTCAGTCACATTCAAAGTCTCAATCAACATCTGATAGTCAACAAACGGTGAAAAGTAAACCGAAGCCAAAGCCTGATGCTTCAAAACAACACAGTAGCAGAGCTCCTAAGGGGTCACAAAATAAAATTCAGGTGTACAATAAATATGGGTCTCTTGAAGATATGGACGTTTCTGAAAACGTCCATTCTAGGGCACATAGCTTGTCGCCCTCCAAAAGAGTGCGGGGTAGATCCCCAATAAATCCCCCCAAAAGATAGTTTATTCTAATAATATTGTACAGTGGAACTGTAGAGGATTGAAGACTAATTTACATGAATTACAGCTATTAGTCCAAGATGTCACACCTTCAGCGTTATGTCTCCAAGAGACATATTTAAAGCAAACAGATCCATTTGACCTTCGTCATTTTAATGCATATCATTGTTTTTCACCTCTGGCTGATGGGGGCAATGGCGGATCATCCATTCTAGTCAAACAAACCATTATTCCAAGCCCTGTTTCACTTAATACTAGTATGCAGGCTGTTGCAGTAAGAATTACTTTACATGTAGCGTTTACGCTATGCTCTCTTTATATTTCACCATCTTCGGCTTTTGCCAAAACCGATGTTCAAGCTCTATATCATCAGCTCCCGAAGCCCTGTATTATAATGGGAGATTTAAATGGGCACAACCCACTCTGGGGTAGTGTTAATACAAACACTAGAGGTAAATTGTTGGAGGACTTTTGTTCTGACAATGACTTATGTTTTTATAATGATGGTACCAACACATATTTACACCCTGGCACAGGGACTTATTCTGCTCTCGACTTGTTACTGACAAGTTCCGAACTATTAAACGAATTTGAATGGTCAGTCCACGATGACCTGTGTGGAAGTGACCATTTTCCTACTATATTAAAAGCTGTAACTCCATCTGTTGTTCTACCATCATCAAGACGGAATTTTAAAAAGGCTAACTGGACTTTATATGAAACACTGTGTGCTGAAAAACTTAAACCTGAACGTTTTATTGACGTTCTGATGCTAATAAATCTTTTTCTGATGAACTGAATTCAATAGCTGAAGAGTGTATACCAAATTCCTCTGTAGTTCCACACATACGAAAACCATAGTTCAACAATGAGTGCAAAGTTCTCGGACACCCATGTCCAAGGTATGGAACATGGTCCAAAAAATTAAAGGCAAAGGTATTAAATCTACTGTCCATCATCTTAAATATGGAGATCAGTTACTTACTGATAAATCAGATATCGCAAATAAACTGGGCGAAACCCTCGCTAAACACTCTTCCTCTTCTAATTATTTACCTAAATTCCAGCAGTATAAAAAAACAACAAGAAAAGAAAACTATTAATTTCAATTCTGATAATGGGGAAGATTATAATGAAATGTTTTCTGTTCATGAACACCATACTGCTCTGGCACCCGTGGCGAGCCACCTCCTCGTGGTGGGTGCTGGGTAACGCCAAGAGCTCGCCGACACCCCCGTTGTGGACCCGGGGGGATATTTGGTCCACCAACCCGTTTGCCGTGGGTTGCGGCCCTGTGTCGGCGGAGGAGGGGATCCTGGTGGTTGAGGGCAATAGGGACCTGTAACCGTGTTCCTCTTGCTCAATATACCACTTTGGCCCTGACTTCGCCTAGACGGGTGGTCGAATGGGCCCGGTTCGACCAATCGGCTGGTCATGCCAAGCCCTGTGCATGGACTGTGTATGTGTCATTGCACAAATATTATTTTGAATTGTTCGAATTTTCTTGGCACTACTATTGATCTCTAACGTTTTGGATTGTGAAATATGATAATATGAATTTTGCCTAGAGTCTTATGCCCGAAGGCGGTGGCTCATGGGCCAATCTGGTAGATCAATTATTTATAATTCTTCTGCTGGAGTATATCATCTGAGTATCCTTGGTGCTGCAAGTCGGAGGCCCACTTGTTTTTAGCATTGTCCTTGTGATACTCCGTGGTGGGTGGGGAGCTCAGATGATGAACCATATTAAAGTAACTATGGCTTACACAACCCCCATTAAAAGAAACAAGCGTCAACTTGACAATGATGATGATGAACTACGACCGTCTATTCCGTCCGTTGAATACTGGCCACGATTTCTAGTGATCGAGACTCTTGACAAATCACCTTTCAAATTAAACCCATTTGCGGTATCTAAAGGTATACATGGCATAGCAGGTGAGGTACGAAATATCAGACGACTGCGTTCAGGTTCCCTACTTGTAGAATGTAGCAGGAAACAGCAATCAACCAACCTGTTGTCAACTGAGCTCTTTGTTGGAGTCCCGGTTTCAGTTACTCCACACAAGACTCTGAACACGAGCAAAGGCATTGTTAGAGACCGAGATCAATTGTTTGCAGATATGACTGAGTTTGACATCGTATCAGAAATGAAAGATCAAGGGGTGACTTTTGTTAAAAGATTTACAACTCGGATAAACTCAGAAACAAAACCTACTAACACATATCTCTTCCACTTCTCTTCTCCAAGTATTCCAAAATCAGTAAGAGCAGGATATTGTAATATCAGTGTTGACACTTACATCCCCAACCCGCTTAGGTGTTTTAAGTGTCAGAAATATGGACACGGTGTAAATACTTGCACATTGTCTGTTGTGTGTGCGCACTGTGGTGAGAAAACACACACAACAGAAGATTGTGACAGTGACTATAAAAAATGCACCAACTGCTCAGGCGATCATTCGTCATTTTCTAAACAGTGTCCAATTTGGAAAGAGCAAATGGAGATAAATAGAATAAAATTTACTCAAAATATCTCCTTTTCCGAGGCAAAAAAACTGGTAAAGAGATCTGATCTTCCAGAAAGTTATGCTACAGTAGCAAAAACATCATCTGAGTCAAGCTCAAAAAGAACAAAATCATCCACAGGCTGCCAAACTACCTTGACATGGGTGAATTGCGATTCTCCACAATTTTTGTACCCTGCTATATCATCTCAGACTGAGGATTCACTTCCTAGTACCTCAAAGTCGTCTTCTGATCACAAACCATCATCATCTCAGTCACTCTCGAAGTCTAAATCGACAGCTGACAATCAGCAAACTGTTAAAAGTAAATCTAAGCCTAAGTCTGATGCCTCAAAACAACAAAGTGGCAGACCTCCTAAAGGGTCACAAAATAGAATTCAATTGTTCAACAAATATGGGTCTCTTGAAGACATGGACGTTTCTGAAAACGTCCATTCTAGGGCACATAGCTTGTCGCCCTCCAAAAGAGTGCGGGGTAGATCCCCAATAAATCCACCCAAAAGATAGTTTATTCTAATAATATTGTACAGTGGAACTGCAGAGGACTGAGGACTAATTTACATGAATTACAGCTATTAGTCCAAGATTTCACACCTTCAGCCATATGTCTCCAAGAGACATATTTAAAACAAACAGATACATTTGACCTTCGTCATTTTAATGCATATCATTCTTTTTCACCTCCGGGTGATAGAGCCACTGGTGGGTCATCCGTTCTAGTCAGACAAAACGTTATTCAAAGCCCTGTTTCACTAAATACTAATATGCAGGCTGCTGCTGTGAGAATTACTTTACATGTAGCGTTTACACTATGCTCGCTCTATATTTCGCCGTCTTCGACGTTTGCCAAAACTGATCTGCAAGCTCTCTATGACCAACTCCCAAAACCCTGTATTATAATGGGAGATTTAAATGGGCACAACCCACTCTGGGGTAGTGTAAATATAAACACTAAAGGGAAATTGTTGGAGGACTTTTGTTCTGACAATGATTTATGTATTTATAATGATGGTTCCAGCACATATTTACATCCTGGTACAGGGACTTATTCTGCTCTCGACTTGTCATTGACAAATTCTGAACTACTAAATGAATTTGAATGGTCAGTCCACGATGACCTCTGTGGAAGTGACCATTTTCCTACTATATTAAAAGCTATAACTCCATCCGATGTTCCTCCATCATCAAGACGAAATTTTAAAAAGACTAACTGGGCTTTATATGAAACACTGTGTGCTGAAAAACTTAAACCCGAACGTTTTATTGACGTTCCTGATGCTATTAAATGCTTTTCTGATGAATTGAACTCCATAGCTGATGAGTGTATACCAAATTCCTCTGCAGTTCCCCATATTCGAAAACCATGGTTCAACGATGAGTGCAAACAAGCTAGGAAGGCAAGGAAAAAAGCAGAACATTATTTCCGTCGCCATCCTATGGTGCATAATTTAAATAAATTTAAAATTTTAAATGCTAAAGCACGGCGTACTTTTAAACAGAACAAACGCCAATCTTGGCAAAATTATGTATCTAAAATAAATTCTCGGACACCCATGTCCAAGGTGTGGAACATGGTCCAGAAAATTAAAGGTAAAGGTACTAAATCTACAGTCCATCATCTTAAACATGGAGATCAATTGCTTACTGATAAATCAGATATTGCTAATAAACTGGGTGAAACCCTTGCTAAACATTCTTCCTCTTCAAATTATGTACCAAAATTCCAGCAATATCAAAAACAAGAAGAAAAGAAAACTATTAATTTCAATTCCGATAATGGGGAAGATTATAATGAAACGTTTTCTATTCATGAACTCCATACTGCACTTGATCAAGCTCATGATACTGCTACAGGAGCTGATAACATACATTATCAACTCCTGAAACATTTACCAGAATCCTGTCAGGAAACTCTCCTAAATATTTTTGATGGTATTTGGACATCGGGTAACTTTCCTCCTTCATGGCGTGACGCCATAGTAGTACCAATACCTAAACCTGGACGTGATCATACCGATCCATCCAATTATCGTCCGATTTCATTAACAAGCTGTGTTTGCAAGACCATGGAACGCCTGATAAATAATCGACTTGTTTGGTACTTGGAAACTAATAGCCTTATAACTGATATACAGTGTGGTTTCCGGAAAAACAGAAGTACTGTTGATCACTTAGTGCGTTTAGAATCATTTGTTAAAAATGCACTAATTAATAAACAACATGCTGTGTCTATCTTTTTTGATCTCGAAAAAGCATATGACACAACCTGGAAATATGGTATTTTAAGAGATTTACATGACTTTGGCTTGCGAGGTCGTTTACCTCAATTTATAGCCAACTTTTTAAATGATAGACAGTTTCAAGTTCGAGTGGGTTCTACCCTGTCTGATCATTACAATCAGGATCAGGGTGTTCCACAAGGCAGTATTCTGTCTGTCACACTTTTTAGCATCAAGATAAATAGTTTATCAAAAGTTTTAAACGATTCAATAGATGGATCGTTATTTGTGGATGATTTCAATATTTCTTGTCGTGGGAAAAACATGCATACTATTGAACGGCAACTGCAGTTGTGTTTAAACAAAATAAATAAATGGTGTCTTGAAAACGGCTTTAAATTTTCTAAATCCAAAACTAATTGTATACATTTTTGCAGAAAATATAAGCCACATAAAGACCCTGAACTATCTCTAGATGGCACTCCCATCAAAGTTGTAAAAGAGGCCAAGTTCTTGGGCCTAATCTTTGACTCCCACGTAACATTTCTGCCTCATATTAAGTCCCTTAAAACTAAATGCCTGAAGGCTCTTGACTTGTTGAAAGTTGTTTCCAACTCAAAGTGGGGAGGGGATCAAGCAACCCTCTTACATCTATATCGATCACTCGTGCGTTCGAAACTTGATTATGGCTCCATCGTATATGGTGGAGCCTGCAAAAGCAATCTTAAACTTCTTGACTCCGTCCACCATCAAGGCTTAAGACTTTGTCTTGGGTCTTTCAGAACGTCACCTATTGATAGTCTCTACGTTGAGGCCGATGAACCATCTCTTACTCAACGTCGTATAAAACTGACTTTACAATATATTACTAAATTATATTCTAATGAATCTAACCCTGCCTTTAACTGTGTCTTCAATCCCCTTTATGAGGATTTGTATAACAAAAAATGTTCTCTTGTTCCACCTCTTGGGCACAGAATTAAACCATTTATTTCTTCTGCCGGTATTGAGCTGGAAGGTATATCACCTTCCCGTCTTCTTTCTTCTCCTCCTTGGCAATTGGTTAGGCCACAAGTTGACCTAACATTAACGACATTTAAAAAATCAGAAATTAATGACTTACAATATAAACAAGAATATCATCAATTAAAACATAAATATAGCAATTACAAACCCTTATTTACAGATGGATCCAAGGACGGTGGCGCAGTGGCTTGTGCCACTGTCATTGGATCCAGAACAATATCTTCTAGATTACCAGAGAATAGTTCTATTTTTACAGCAGAAGCTAACGCCATATTAACAGCTCTTAAATATATTCAAAGACACCCTAAACGTAAACAATATATAATCTATTCCGATTCTCTTTCTTGCCTTCAGGCTATTAAAAATAATTCTTGTAAACATCCACTTTTAATTGAAATTATTGAACTGTATAATACTCTTGCTACTGGCCAATACGACATCGTCTTCTGTTGGTTACCCAGCCACGTGGGCATTTCTGGTAACGCAATGGCCGATCTTGCTGCCAAGGCGGCACTCAACAAATCTGTGACGCCACTTCTTATTCCATACACTGATTATAAAGCTAACATTAGATCTTATATCCTTGATCTGATGCAGAAGAAGTGGGACACCCAATTGGGTATAAATAAATTACATGAGATAAAACCTTACATTGGTTATACCCACTTGGGTTGTCAGTCCAGATTTGAAGAGGTTATTTTAAGACGATGTCGTATTGGCCACACTAGATATACCCATTCATACCTGTTGAAAGGTGAGGATCCTCCGTTTTGCATCCCTTGTGATGAGAGAACCACGGTCAAGCATATCCTGCTTGACTGTGTTGAATTCTCCACCACAAGGGATAAGTATTTTACAGTTAAAACAATGAAGGATCTTTTTACTAGCGTTAATTCATATTTAATTATTGGTTTTTTAAAAGAGATTGATTTTTTGGTGGAATTTTGAATGTTATGTTGTGTAAATAGATGTATTTTAATTACTGGAAGTTTGGATTAGTAACTTGAATTGTTGGTGGCTGTACCCTCGAAGGGGGTTGAAGTATTGTAAAATTATTGTCCTCCTGAGAGGGTACGTAAGTCCAAAAGCATTCACAGTAAATTTAAACTTTCCACTGTTCTTAATCGTAGTATATGTGTATTTTTAATTTTTGGCTAGATGTGACTCAATTGCTGACAGCTGAGGGGATGATGTAAATCCAACTAGGGTCCATGCAGGCAGCAAAGGTACTGTAAGTCCCCATGGCCCCTAGTATGGTGATCTACCTTCAGTTGTTGGCAATCTATAGCCTGATTTTATGTTGTATTGTCCAAATAGTGATATTAGTTTTAACATTCCACACTAGTTTTAATCCCAGCTGTGATATTCTAGTTGTTTTACTGTCCGTCGTTGACAGGTTTTTATAGTATCCATATATTTCATTTCAGTATTTAACGTTCTCGTCACGATATGGCTGAGATATTGCCGATGTGACGTTAAATATTAACTCACTCACTCACTCACCCCATACTGCTCTTGATAAAGCTCATGACACTGCTACGGGAGCTGATAACATACATTATCAGCTCCTGAAGCACTTACCGGAATCCTGCCTAGAAACTCTCCTAAATATTTTTATGAGATTTGGACATCGGGTAACTATCCTCCATCATGGCATGACGTCATTGTGGTACCAATACCTAAACCTGGACGTGATCATTCGGATCCATTCAATTATCGTCCGATTTCATTAGCTAGCTGTGTTTGCAAGACCATGGAACGCATGATAAATAATCGACTTGTTTGGTACTTAGAAGCAAATAATCTCATAACAGAAATACAGTGTGGTTGCCGTAAAAATAGAAGTACTGTCGACCACATAAAGACCCTGAACGGTCTCTAGATGGGACGGCCATTAAAGTTGTGAAGGAAGCCAAGTTCTTGGGTCTTATCTTTGATTCATATTTAACGTTTTTACCACATATTACATCACTTCAAACTAAATGCCTGAAAGCACTTGACCTGTTGAAAGTGGTCTAAATGGGAGGGGATCAAGCTACCCTTGTCCATCTCTATCGATCTCTCGTACGTTCTAAACATGAATATGGTTCAATCGTTTATGGTGGAGCCTGCAAAAGCAATCTTAAACTTCTTGATTCTGTCCATCATCAGCTTTGTCTTTGATCTTTTAGAACTTCACCTATTGACAGTCTCTATGTTGAGGCTGATGAACCATCTCTTGAGCACCGCCGTATTACGTTAGCTTTACAGTACATTACTAAATTATACTCTAATCATTCTAACCCTGCATATAACTGTGTCTTCAATCTCCTTTATGAGGATTTATACAATAAAAACTCTTCTCTTGCCCCGCCTCTAGGACATAGAATTAAACCCTTTCTTTCTGCTGCTGGCATTCAGTTGGAAAACGTAGCTCCCTCCCGCCTTCTCTCTTCTCCTCCTTGGCAGTTGGTCAGGCCTCAAGTAGACCTAACATTGCCCACATTTAAAAAATCAGAAACTAATGAATTACAATATAAGCAAGAATATAATCAATTAAAACATAAACATAGCAATTATAAATCCTTATTTACAGATGGGTCCAAGGATGGTGGCACTGTGGCTTGTGCCACTGTCATGGATCCAGAACAATATCTTCTAGATTACCAGAAAATATTTCTATTTTCACAGCTGAAGCTAACGCCATATTAACAGCACTTAAATATATTCAAAAACACCCTAAACGTAAACAATATATAATCTATTCAGACTCACTTTCTTGTCTTCAGGCGATTAAAAATTTATCGTGTAAACTTCCGCTTTTAATTGATATTTTTATTGAACTGCATAATAATCTTGCTACTGGCCAATACGACATCGTCTTTCGTTGATTACCAAGCCACGTACGCATTTCTGGTAACACAATGACCGATCTTGCTGCCAAGGCAGCACTCAACAAATCTGTGACACCACTTCTTATTCCATATTCTGATTATAAAGCGAGCATTAGAACTTACATCCGTGATCTGATGCAAAAGAAGTGGGACACCCAAGTAGGTGTAAAATAAATTACATGACATAAAACCGTATATTGGTTACACCTACTTGTGTTGTCAGATTTGAAGAGGTTATTTTAAGACGATGTCGTATTGGCCATACACGACATACACATGCGTACCTATTGAAAGGTGAAGATCCCCCGTTTTGTATCCCTTGTGATGAGAGAGTCACGGTTAAGCACATCCTGTTTGACTGTGTTGAATTCTTCAAGACAAGGGATAAGTATTATACAGTTTAAACAATTAAGGATCTTTTTACCAGCGTTAGATCTCATTTACCTATTGGTTTTTTAAAAGACATTGATATTTTGTTTGAATGTTGAAAACTTGTTGTGTAAATAGATGTATTTTAATTATTAGAAGTTTGGTGTAGTAACATGAATTTTTGGCGGCTCCATCATAAGGGATAAATATTTCAATGTAAAAAAAGTTAAGGATCTTTTTAACACCGTAAGTTCTCATTGAATTCTTGGATTTTTAAAAGAAATTGATTTCATCTTTGAATTTTGATTATTATGTTCTGTAGATACCTGTATTTTAATTCATGGTAGTTTAGATTAGTAACTAGAATTGTTAGTGGCTGTACCCTGAAAGGGGGTTGAAGTAGCGTAAAATTATTGTCCTCCTGAGAGTGTACGTAAGTCCCAAAATATTTCCTGTACTTTTAGACTTCTACTGTTTTTAATCGTAGCATATGTGTATTTTTAATTTTTGGCTAGATGTGTCTAAATTGTTAACAGCTGAGGGGATGGTATAAATCTAACTAGGGACCATGCAGGTAGCAAAGGCACTGTAAGTCCCCATGACCGCTAGTATGGTGATCTGCCTTCAGTTGTTGGCAATCTATAGCCTGATTTTATATTGTATTGTCCGAATAGTCATATTATTTTTAACGTTCCATGCTAGTTTTAATTGAAATTGTGATACTCTAGTTGTTTTACTGTCCTTCGTTGACAGGTTTT
Organism: Haliotis asinina; assembly: GCF_037392515.1. Classification (NCBI taxonomy): domain Eukaryota; kingdom Metazoa; phylum Mollusca; class Gastropoda; order Lepetellida; family Haliotidae; genus Haliotis; species Haliotis asinina. Next base: position 51,723,317 of record NC_090292.1, read on the forward strand.
TATACTATACATATATTTCATTTCAGAATTAAATGTTCTCGTCACGATATGGCTGAGACATTGCCGATGTGACGTTAGACATTAACTCACTCAAAAAATTAACGGTGCACGCGAACATCCAAACTCCAAGATGATGACATGCAATGATTGAGTCTTGTGTAAAATGAACATCAATCAACGCATTTGGGATATTATGATGTGCTCCAACCAAGACAGTGATCCTTTCGCCCAGTCCGCTTGGTTCTCTCTGATACTGATTAAGGCTGTTAAAGAATAGAGACGGTCTATGGTTTCGTTTATCAATAAAGACAACGACGCAGAAAAATTATGGCTATGTCAAAACATTGATATCAATATCTCTGAAGAGAGACCTAGTTTGACATATTACTTTTCCTCTTGGAAAACCCTTCTGAAGCAAATGATGTCATTATGTTGATATGTCGTCGTGCAGCACATCGATACCGTGTTGTGTGACCAATCAGGTATTGAGAAGCCCATTGGGTGAGAGGAACAACTGACACGTACTCTCTGCATTTTCATGACAATCGTTGCAGCCTTCTGTGTTCATCTGTTTGCCGTATACTTCAAGCCAGGTTTCCTGTACTGACTGTCTACCCGGTGGGAGCTGCAGTAGGTGGTCAGATCTTTTGCTCACTGACCGTGATTCTTTAGCATCGTGGTAGCCGTGCCGCATCTCACAGGTGGTGATTTCAATAGCTCTCAAACATGGCACCGAGGTATATGAGCGACCGTCTGAAACTACTCTTGGCATTAACGGTTCTGCTGATGTTTGTGATTTCAACAGGAAGAACGAAGCAGTATACACCCTTGAAGACGGAGAGTTATGTTATCAAGAACATTGGCGTCAAGCTTTGTCAGCTTAAATGTGCTGAACATAGTCAGTATGTGTATAATGAATACGATGTTGAGACTTTAACCTGCCGTTTATCAACAAATGAATCAACGATGGAGAAGATGGACGGAAATGCCAATATTGCACGGAGCCACTCACGCGTAAGTAAACATTTCCAAAAGCTTGTCTTAAATGGGTGCTCAATAAGCAAATGTACTTCCTGATGCATTTTGGAATTATCTGAGGATTTTTATAATGTTGAGTGTTTGATTTCTTTTGGTTTTCGATCTCATTACCCGCCCGACCTTTCTAATTTTCTTGCCGACTTGTCAGTGTTTTTTATTCCAGCACAACCGACTCGAACCTGAAACCTACCACATCGTCATATAAATTTGCTTATCTTTAAATCAGAATTTTAATAACGTTTACAACAGATGAAAATCAAAAACATTATTGAGAAAATTTTGTCTTTATTAAATATATTCCCGACCAAGCGACCCATGCTTAGAACTTGGTGGACATGTGAAACACAAACGTTGATGCCATGGCTTTCACGTGCCGACTGCAACATTCTCTAGACAGGTTTTATAATTGAGTGTTTGAGCTGGCAAAACAGTACTGCCCATAAAGCAGTCAGATGGTCATATCTTATGTCATACAGGAATTTGGGACAGGCAAGAAATGAAACACATAAACGGTAGAAGGGAGTGGATGGTCTGACCATTATCAGGTTTATTGGCATAATCGATCAGGCTATTTGAACTAGGTCAAATCATTAATAAATTTAAACTGCTTGACAAACTTCTTGTTTGTATATAGAAATGTATGTGAAAACATGAAGGAGGCCTATATCAGGGGGCAAGAGACGTAGGGTGCCGTCACTTAACGGCCGCCTGGGCGCTGACCATGCTCGGCCCATTCCCATGTTGCACATCGACGTAAAGCTAGTGTCCAGGGCTATCTGGTGGTGTCATCAGAAATGACCTGTAGTCGACAGGTTCGACGTCGGGACGCTTTCAATTCCGATGTAACTCGATTTTGGGCAGCTTTTCACGCTGCGGGTACTTGTCATGTTGCGTACATCGACCCCAGGGTTTTGATCTTACACTGGATCGGAAGCCCTGTGTCTTGGCTTTCACGTCATGTGCGACACATGCGGCTGCAGTCATGTTTTTCCACCCTTAAAACCACCCAAAGCTAAGCCCCGTGCGCGTAACGGGAGCCAAAACAGCTCAGATTTGATATCACCAGGGTTTGATCTATGCATCCTGCGTTCACTAATTGTCTCCCCCCGGGAGAAAGAGACATACTGCACACATATTATACATGAAAATTTGGCCACGTGCATGAAGCACCTGGGGTTATCACGGGGTCGACATGGGGCGCCTGGTTGGGCGTCCACGCCCATTTTTCCATCTGTTATAGACCTGTAATTTTACCAAGAGAAAAGCCTTACTCGGAGAGCATCTTTTAAACGTCACTCGAACGTTGAATATTCACATCCTCTTCACAGGTTTCACATCGACGTGAAGCTGGTCCCCAGGGCTATCTGGTGGTATCATCAGAAGTGACAGGTCTTTACCGGGTTCGACGCCGGGGCGCTTTTAAGCCCGATTTATCCCGATTTATGGCAGTTTTTTCACGTTGTAGGTACTTGTCATGTTTCGTACATCGACCCCAGGGTTTTGTCTTCGACATGGGTCGGAAGCTTTCATGACTTTCGCGTCATGTGCGACACGTGTGGCTGCCGTCATGGTTTCCCACCCTTAAAGCCACCCAAAGCCAAAGTCTGTGCTTGCGGCGGGATGCAAAACAGCTTAGCCCATTAGCTTTTGGTGTCAGGTGTACGCCATCCTTGGCTAGCAGCGCAGGTCCCATCCTCATGCGCTGGCTGTGTTCCCAAAGGGTGGCATCCAGACGGCGTCGCAACATCTTCTTCAAGCGCCGGTTCGCCTCCTCCACCTTCCGCTTGTAGGCAGAGACCGTCATGTTCCTTGGTTTTACCCTCGGAAACAGACTCCCTATCACCGCCCTGGAGCCTGGCCATTTCCACCGAAGGTAGTCCAGAAGATCCAGCAGGTCTTCGACCAGGTCCCGAGGATCAGTAGAGGCCGACACGTCGTTCTCTCCCACTTGAAAGAACACAATGCCCTGAAAAGCTGCATCAAGGGCATCCACCTCTGCTTTCATCCGAGCGACGGTCTCCCCTCCGATCCCATGCACGGTAGTGAGGATGCCATGTGGAGGGGGACAGACTTGAACAAGTCGCCGCATGAAACTATGCCTCAGGATGGCAAAGTGCAGTGGCTTTGAAACAGGAGCTTCAAAAAGTGCGCAGGCCATGACTTGAATGAAGTTAGTCTTCAAGAACGATTTCTGACAATGAGTTGTGTCAAATAATATCAGCACAAGTGCCGTGATGCTCGTATCTGACTGCTAAGTATATATAGCCTGGGTCGTTGATAAGTGTTTGTACTGAGCTCTGCATTGACCTCACGGGATCAATCGTTCATGGATTAAGACCCGTTGTTAGCTTAAGCCTGACACGACTCACTCATCTCGTTCAGTTATGGGATAAAACAACGATTGGTGCTTTCAGTCGTAATTGCCGCCACTTTGATTGGCTTCCATGTCTCACTCAGAAACTCACGGATTAGGCATTACCATCAAAGCATCAGAGCCAGGCTTGTGTGTCCCACCCCGACAAGTGCTTCTGCAAACATGACACCAATCACGGCACAATTCCAGACAATGTAGTGATGTGATGTGATTGTGTTTGTCTTGTGTGAGGGTGACCTGTAGTAACACTAAGAATCACAAAGGCAGTGTCTTCGCTTTCTCTCCAGCTGGAATTAAAGACAATACCAAGGCTACATTTCCATACAACATCAAACAACTTCCATATCGGCAAACATGGAAACACGGAGTGGAATTAAAGACAATACCAAGGCTACATTTCCATGCAACATCAAACTATCGGCAAACATCGAAAACCGGTATTAAGGATCACACCAGCTGGAATTAAAGACAATGCCAAGGCTACATTTCCATGCAACATCAAACTATCGGCAAACATGGAAACCCGGTATTAAGGATCACACCAGCTGGAATTAAAGACAATGTCAAAGCTACATTTCCATACAACATGAAACAACTTCCATACAACATCAAACTATCGGGAGTACGTTCACACCAGCTGGAACTAAAGACAATGCCAAGGCTACATTTCCATGCAACATCAAACCATCGGCAAACATGGAAACCCGGTATTAAGGATCACACCAGCTGGAATTGAAGTCAGTTTTTTCCGGGTCAGTTTGTAGGCATTGAAAATATGTCACCTTCACCTGGTAACATATTATCAATGCCTCGGCCGACCGACTGACTTTGTAGACCTTGATGCAAGTATAGCATTTCACTTGGGTCAAGGGTTACATCACGTACCCTTTTCCACCTACTTTGTTTATTTCGCGCTTTTAGTTTTTATTAGTGGTGTTAGGTGTTTTTGTTTTGAGTTGGTAATGTTTGAGTTTCGTAGTCACCTTCTCTCTGCTGGTAATTTTTTCACGTTAATTTAATGTTTTTGGTTTGGGGTTAAGTGTTTTAGGCGGCGTTACTTTTGTCCTTTTAGTTTGGCATTTATCTCCAGTTTTACGTTCTGTCATTGTCAGTGTTTATTATTCAGTTATACGCACCGCGGTATTCATGGTTTTAGCTTTAAATTTATGTCATTTAGGTTTGGGTTAGCGGTTTAGTTTTAACATTGTCGGTATTGATGAGTTTAGCTTTACGGAATGGGAATAATTTAGCATGCACCATGATAACCATAGCTCACGAATTATTGAATACCCATACAATTGCCGTACATAATGGACAGATACCTGAAATATGTTAACACAAATGTATCATACAAATCATGAAACCTGGAAGGATACAACTTTCATTCCAAAGCCTGATTGCTGTGAAGGCACACTTCAGTCGACGTAGGAAGGAGGTCGTGGTTCTTCAAGTACTGTTGGCAGTACACGTGAACAACACATACTACACTTTACATCAACATCAACATGCATAACAAAAGGTCACAAAACGTCAATGTCCGTCTAGCATGTCATGCCGTCGCATCTACCCATCAAGTAGATGTTTCACGTAGCTGTAGACACTACAGCAATAGACCGCTCATTTCCCATATGCCACACCTTAGGGAATCGCAAAGATTTGACACGGCAAATCATGAACAATTACCTTCAAATAGACTTAGAGCCTCCTGTCAAGCCTCGAACGGGTTTGCCTGCGCCAGCTACCGTATTACCATCATCGCCTCTCTTCTCGGGGTCGCCCCCTCGCCTGCTATGCAACACCAGCATGTCGCTCTGCTTCCGGTACTATCACCCATCTCTTGGCAAAGGTCAGCAGAGCCTACACTTGCTCACGGGCAAATCAAGACTCGAACGGGTTTGCCTGCACCAGCTACCATTTTACCATCATCGCCTCTCCTCTCGGGATCGCCCCTCGCCTCCTATGCAACACCAGCATATCGTTCTGCTTCTCGCAAACTCGCCACTGAGCCCCCTGTCAAGACTCGATAGGTTTCGGTTCTGCTACACCATGGCCGCTTATAGATCGAGCGTTTTCGGCAGAACGAATGATGAATAGTATGAACAACGTCGCGCGCCGTTACTCACGCCAACCACCTCGTCAACCAAGTGCTTGATCATTGTGGAGTTCGGAATTATCCCCCTATGCACAACCTTGGGATTTCCATTTTTCCAACCTCCGTGGGCAGACGTAGAGGGCAGCGTCGCAATTTCCGTATCGCCGTTCCGTTCCCGTCCCGTCTACGTTCGTGCCCGGGGAACGTAGGCATTTTCCGAGCAGTGGCCAAGCTGGCTGGGGTTCCCCTTGTGTAGAAAACTACGTGAATACGTTGGATAGTTAAACTTTCACGTGACGATAGTACACATTTTAAAAAGTTTAGATTTACTTTATATGAAAAGATAGAGCAACGAAATTTTGCAAGTACCTCCGCCACTAAATGGGCTTTCTGGCAATACCATCCAATTTGACATATGAATTTTAGAAAAAAATTACATAGAATTTGTAAAAAAGTACAGCAAAAAACGACTATTTTTTTTAACAAATTGTGCAATATACTTTACAATTTTCAGAATAGATGAAATCTGTTTACACCATTGTTGCCGCCACCAGAAGAGCTTTCAAATGATACCAAAAAAATGCATGCTACAGACTAGAGTGCTGCAGTTAGAAGCAAACAAAGACGCAATAAGGCAACACGAGAGCAAATGCGCCATTGAAAGGCCGCAGACGCAAAAAGCGGCGGTATATACGGACGTGTGTAGCTTCCCCAAAAAACATTGTATATGTACATGTGATACGTCGTTAGAAGCAGATTTGAAAGGGCATTCATATGCATTTTGGACATTTAGGATCGCAAAAACGATATAAAAATTATCAACGAACTTAACTTCCGATTACCGATCCGTTGAAACAGAAATAGCATGAGGCATTACATACGGACAGCTATACACAACATTGCAGACGTGCATGTTATACATCGCTAGAGACCCCATGTGAAGACCTTTCAAATGAATCATAGATATTAGAAATCCAATGAGGGATAACGGAATTAGGACGAAAGTCTACTTCCGCTAACGGCGCCGTTGCGACGGAACTAACATGCGGCATTACATGCGGACAGCTATAAACAACATTGCAGATGTGCATGATATGCATCGGCAGAAACCCCATGGAAAGACCTTTCAAATGAATCATAGATATTAGAAATCCAATGAGCGATAACGAAATTAGAACGAAAGTCTTCTTCCGGTACCGGCGCCGTTGCGACGGAAATGACATGCGGCATTACATACGGACATGCCTAGCATATTTGCTCAACGTCGCACATGTACATGCCATACACCGCCAGAAGCGAATTGAAATGCTCTTTCTACTGAATATAAGATATTGAAAGTCGCATCAGACATGTACACATGATTAACCAAGAAATAATGCACTGATGGTGTTAGCGACGCACGGGACACGCGGCATAATACGCAGACGTTGCAGCTTGACATGTGGACTTTGTGTCTTGCATTTGAAAGCAGAGAATAGATATAGAAAGAAAATATAGCTGAGAAAGATATACTATATTAGATATATAAAGAATTGTATGTTTGAACCAAATATATCATGAAATAGGCTTTTGTGGAACCACATGAACGAAACATCGTTTTAAATGCATTGCATTTGAAATGACTTATATAGCGCAGAACGGATATAGGAAAATATAGCTGAAAAAGACACAACACATTAGATACATAAAGAATTGTATCACTGAACCAAATACATTATGAGCTATTTGTGTTAACCAGCACTCACCACGTGGAGGTTGCTCATTTAAGAGTGCCATTTTTCTTCTCCTGCACCATTCCCTCAACAGCAAGTTCGAACAGCGAACCCCTTTACTGCTGCTGTATAAACCTAATGGGTCGAAACTGACATTAGGTTATGGAATTACAGGCTATAAACTACTACTTCTGTCCTACGGTTTTCGTTTGATCTACTCTCTGGTCTAGTGTCATGTGGCTTTTCCTGCACCATTCCCTCAACAGCAAGTTCGAACAGCGAACCCCTTTACTACTGCTGTATAAACCTAATGAGTCGAAACTGACATAAGGTTATGGAATTACAGGCTATAACCTACTACTTCTATCCTACGGTTTGGGCTTTATCTACTTTCCGGTCTACTTTCACTTTCATCTACTTGTTTCTCACCTTTTGGGCTTTATGAGCTTGCCTTTACCTTTGCTTTTCCCTTCCCCCTACCTTCAGGGTGTTGGGGCTGGGGCTGGAGCTGGGTGGAGGAATCTGTTGGAACTGAAACCGATGCAGATTGCTCAGCGTTTGATGTACCCGCAGCTTGTTGGATAACATCTTGCACAAAAGCACACTCACTAGCAGCCTGTAAGGGAGTCTTAGCGTAGTACCTACTGACAGTCTTTTGGCCGTATGCAAGATAGCCACTGGCCATCTTACGTTGTGCAGCATCATCGGGATGCTGCCTTGCCACTTCAGTCTCCAAAGCTTTCCGAACATCCGTGGCCGTAAATGTCCTCCGTTCGTTTTCCAAGTTGGGTTTAAGGAAATCTCTTGTCCTCTGAGAGCGGGCCAACTCGAGACACATATTCCCCACTTCAGTGCCGTCCACTCTCCTGAAGAAAGGCGATTTGTCCGGTAGAGCATCTTCAGGCATGTCACTACGTACATATTGACGGTAATCCCTGAACATGTCGTAATCCTCTTTGGACAAGCTTAGGGTGACCAGGAAGCTCATGGACGTCTTGTGGTCCATGAAAGAAAGTTGGTACCTCACGGCAACACACCGTTCCTTATTGAAATCTGCCAACTTCATACACGACGCCACTGAAGGTCTTTGGGCATGTCCAAGTTGAATTATCCCACAAGACAAGTACCGCATCACCAGGCGCTGATCGTCATCAGATGGAAGTTGATCTGCCTTGGCCCGGTCCAAGATGTCCCTCAGCTCTTGTCTGGTTGCAGGATCGGTGTACCCCTTTTCAACAACGGAAATGGGCGGCGGTTGTTTGGTTTCATCTCTGAATTATGTAACAGATTTACGGACCTCTTCGCGTTTATACTGGCTACAGACACCTGTACATGAACAATGCGTAGCACTTGTAAACCTACGCAAAACCCTTGGGGTCATTTGAGCATACGTTTGACATTAACTGAGAAAGGATTTGACAGCTGACATGTAATTTTTAATGCCACCTGCAGATACACCATTTTGTGAAAGGACCGTGTTAAAATAATGAATTTCATCTACGTGCTCAAATATATCAAAGTTGATACAAGCCATATTACTATTTGGGAAAACATGTTTTTGGACATAATAGAAAAACTTAGAAACGCGGCGACACATTTCACCAGCATTACGCCCTGCTTTTTTAAGACTATTGGTTAAATATTGATAAAACCCTGAAAGTGTTGGCTCACTTTCAGGGAACCTATCGTATAAGTCAATGTTTGTAAGATTAACCCTGACTGTGTTTTCTTTGTAATTATACCGAGTACCACTTCTGGTAGACCCAGTTAAACCAGGACTGGTACTCGGCATTGGATTACTAGTTGAAGGAGAGGCTGCAGGTGCGTCCTCTCCTTGAATTGTGGAACAATATAGCTCCTTCCCGTCTTCTTTCCTCTCCCCCATGGCAGTTGGTTAGGCCACAGGTTGACCTAACATTAACTACATTTAAAAAATCAGAAACTAATGAATTACAGTACAAACAAGAATATAATCAATTGAAACATACATATAACAATTACAAATCATTATTTACAGATGGTTCCAAGGACGGTGATGCAGTTGCTTGTGCTACTGTCATTGGATCCAGAACAATATCTTCTAGATTACCAGATAATAGTTCTATTTTTACAGCTGAAGCTAACGCCATATTAACAGCTCTAAAATATATTCAAAGACACCCTAAACGTAAACAGTATATAATATATTCCGACTCTCTTTCTTGTCTTCAGGGTATTAAAAATATTTCTTGTAAACATCCGCTTTTAAATGAAATTATTGAATTGTATAATACTCTTGCTACTGGCCAATACGACATCGTTTTTTTTTTGGTTACCCAGCCACGTAGGTATTTCTGGAAATGTGATAGCCGATCTTGTCTGGTAACACATTGGCTGACCTTGCTGCCAAGGCGGCACTCAACAAATCTGTGACACCACTTTTTCTTCCATATTCAGATTACAAAGCTTGCATTAGAACGTATATCCGTGATCTGATGCAGAAGAAGTGGGACACTCAAGTAGGTATCAATAAATTACATGAAATAAAACCGTATATTGGTTACATCTACTTGGGTTGTCAGTCCAGATTTGAGGAGGTCATCATGCAACGATGTCGTATTGGCCACACAAGATATACACATAAATATTTGCTTAAAGGTGAGGATCCTCCGTTTTGTATCCCCTGTGATGGAAGAATCACAGTCAAGCATATCCTGCTTGACTGTGTTGAGTATTCCATCGCAAGGGATCAGTATTTTAATTCACGAACTCTGAAGGATCTTTTTAATGACACAAGCTCTCATTTAATCATTGCATTTTTAAAACAATTAGATTTATTGTCTGAATTGTAAATAGATAAATATTTTATTATTGGAAGTTTAAATTCAGGACTGTGCTTGTTAGTGGCTGTATCCTCAAAGGGGGTTGAAGTACTGTAAAAGTATTGTCCCCCTGAGAGGGTACGTAAGTCCACAAACATTCAAAGTAAATTCAAACTTTCATGTTTTTAATCGTAGCATAAGTGTCTTTTTATTTGCATGGCTAGGTTTCCCAAATTGCTGACGGCTGAGGGGATGATGTAAATCCAGCTAGGGTCCACGAAGGTAGCAAAGGTGCAGTAAGTCCCCATGGTCCCTAGTATGGTGATCTACTTTCAGTTGTTAGCAATCTATAGCCCATTTTTATCTTGTATTGTCCTCTATAGTTACTAGTTTTATATTCTCATCTGTGATATTGTAGTTGTTTTACTGTCTCTCGTTGACAGGTTTTATAATAGATATATATATTTCATTTCAGTGTTAAATGTTCTCGTCACGATATGGCTGAGATATTGCCGATGTGACGATAAATATTAAGTCACTCACTCCTTGAATTGTGTGGCCAAAGTGTTTTAGTACCCTGATGTAATCAGGGATTTGATTTTTGTTGACACTGTATGTGCCACTAAATGCCAATAGAGCCGACATTGACACCAGCTGTGTAGCAGTATAGGACTCCCTACGGCGGCGATTTTGGGCGTGTATGGCGTGTAGACCAGGAGCAGAGCTACCAGGATAACATTGGTTTAAATGCGCGATGCCTTTGTAATATGTTTTACACTTTTGACAAACGACCGAAATGTTTGTGGAAGGCATACTTTATGATATTGTTGGGACACTTACTTTCTGGGAATGATTGGTCTGGATGTCACAGTCTTGGACAAATTAAGAAATAAACTGCTTATACGATATGTCCATATAGGGAATAAACCTAGTAATGTTGGGTATCAGTTTGATAAAGTGAGCAACGTAAATGACTGAAAAATGCAGAAATTAAGAACAAACGAGAAGAAATAAAAGTAAAGTTCACTTGCCAATGGTGATTGCCAGCACTGACTGGTAGTGATCCACTAAGACACTTGGTCTGTGATGATGAACTTGCAGTTCAGTTTGAATGGATTTTACGTCGGCTTCTAACACCTAGCCAATGTCGCCGACGGGGTAGGTGGGGGTGATTAAATGATGAAAAGTGGTAATACATTGAAACCACCTACCCTAAAAAATGATAAATGTAGAGAGTAAACCTAGTGAATTTGGAGGACCGTAGTGGTAGGTTGCCGAAATAAAGAAAAGGGGGGGGGGGGGGGGGAGGAGGAGGGTATTTATATTTGGTATAGGTTTAGAAAGTATGGAGAGTAGATACTTGGTTATAAAGTTGGGATGGGGGACGGGGAGGAGCAATATAGGGGATAGGGAGTGGGTGGGTAATGAGGGTGGGAATGGTATAGCATAGGGGGAAAGTTGAGTTATACAGTTAAGCTGTATAAAGTTAGATAAGGGGTGTAAAAGGAAAAAAAATGGAAATATGGGGGGGGGGGGGGGGGAGTAAGAAGGACGGTAAGGCCTGGGCCTATGGTGTTGATGGATGTGGCGATAAGGTTGGTGGCCTGGCTAAAAATGTTGAAGTGTGGGGATTAAAATGTTTTGGGTATATAAATAGGTGTATATGATAAGATAGGGTATAGATGAGGGGGATTTTGAAGTTTAGGGTGGTATATTTAAAGTGGTTGGGGGGGGGGGGGGTTGAGATTGTGTACAACACTTTGTGGTGTGTACTAAAATGTGTTTTTGGTATAAATAATTTGCTTAAGAATGTTGTTTGGTATAAATATATTGTATGTATATAATAAAATAGTTTAAAACAAGGGGCGGGGTGGGGGGTGGGGGTGATTTGGATGAGTAAAAGGTTAAAACTGAGCTGGGGATTTGGGAGGCTGAGGGAGGGGGTAAGCAGATAGACGGTAGAGGAGTTTGAGTGAGGCAAAGAGCGTGTGGCCGGGCGCGGACGTCGGAGGAGACGACCGCGCACCGGCTTGGGGACCGTTAGGTGTCTTACGGAACAGGCGAGAGGTAAGATGGCGGTCGTGGGTGAAGGATATTGTGGAGAAGGGTTTTCGGTTTTACATTTTGTGTGCTATGGAGGAGTTGAGAATGAAGGTTGCTACTGCGCTGAAGATGGATTTTGGGTTAGCCGGGTTGAGTAGTTGATGTGTGTCGTAGTGGTATTTTGGTGGGATTGAGTTGTGTAGTTGTGTGATGTTGGTGTGTTGTTGTTTACATTCGGTGAGTATATGTGATATTGTTTTTGTTTTGCAATGTGGGCAGAGTCCATCTGGGTGTCTGTTTTGTCTGTATAGATTGTAGTTTAGGTTGGTGTTGCCGGTGATAAGTCGTGTGATAAGTGTGTCTAGGTAGGGGGTGTCTGAGAATGTGGGTGTTTTGGTGATGGGTTTTGTAATGATGGATTTGACCCAGATGGACTTGCTTGAGTTTATGTTATGATTGTAATTAAGTGTAGATGTGTATGATTTGATGAGTTGTTTTGTTTCTGTTTTCGAAGTGTGAAAAGGTATATGTGGGGATGGGTGGGTAGTTGCTAGTTTGGCTGTTAAGTCTGCTGTGTTGTTGCCTGTATTGTGTGTGTGTGCAGGGATCCAGAGAAGTGTTATGATTTTGTTGTGTTTCTGAAGATAGTTGATTTGTTGGGTGATTTGGTGGATAAGGTCAGGGCGGGACTTAGAGAATTTGTTTTGAAGTTGATTTATGGCTGGGAGGGAGTCGGTTGTGATGAGGAGGTGGGAGACCGGGAGGGTTGGGATAGTGTGGAGGGCTGTAAGGATTGCTAGTAGTTCTGCTGTGGTGTTGTTTATATGGTTTGTAAGGTGGAAGTTGGTGGTGAGGGGTGGGGTTGTTTGAACATGTATACCTATTCCTGTTGTTTTGTTTGTTGAGATAGATGCGTCTGTATATATGTGTGTGTGGTTGGGATAGTGGGTGTCTTGGTGAGTTTGGATAATGTTTGTTTTAGTGTGAGTGTCAGGTTTAGGGGTTGTGTTTAGTATGTGGTGTTGTAGTGTGGTATCTGTTTTGGGTGGGGGGAGGTGGTGAATGTAGCTTGCTATGGGAGGTGAGTGTTGTATTGTATTAAGGTGTTGTGCATGCAGCAGACTGGATAGGTGAAAGTAGAAAGGAGCAATATTTTTATTGTTTTAAGGGTGGGTTTTTTAATGTTGGTGAATTTTGTTTTTATGGTGTTGTAGATTGGGTTGTGTTGGGCCCCAGCCCAGTAATTGAGTGCGGTTTGATTTATTCGTGTACTGATTGAAGAGATGCCTGTAAGTAGGAGGAGTGTGGATAGTGGGGTGCCAGTCCTGACCCCTAGGGATAGTTTTAGGGCCTTGTATTGTAAGGAGATTAGTTTCTGGAGGTTGGTGGGGGAGAGGGAGTGCAGGACCGGGGCGGCGTAGTCCAGTTTCGACTGGATAAGACAATGATAGATGTTGATAAGTGTTTGTTTGTCGGCTCCCCATGTGGTGCCTCGAATACATTTCAATAGATTTAAATCTTTTTGACAATTGTTGACCAGGTTATTAATATGGGGAGTCCATGTTAGGTGTTGGTCGAAAGTTACTTTTAGGAATTTTGCTTCTTTTTCAAAGTTGATTTTTTGGTTGTTTAGGTGTAGTTTGGGTATATAATTTTGCATATACTGTTTTTTTAAGAGAATGACCACGGTTTTGTTGACATTTATATGGAACCCCCACTTATGGGCCCAGTTTTGGAGGTGATTTAACATTCGTTGTGCTTTAGAAGTGGCTTGCATTATTGAGGTGGAGGAAATCCAAAAAGAGATGTCATCTGCGAATTTAGCAGTGGTAATTTCAGGCCATTTTTGAGGAAAGATGTCATTGATCATGAAGTTGAAGAGGGTTGGTGATAGGATGCTGCCCTGGGGGGTACCATTTTCTAGAGGATATGGGTCCGAGAGGGTGTTGTGGCTTTTGACTATTATTTGTCTATCTTTAAGGAAATGGTAAATGAAATTTAGAATATTACCGTGTATGGCATTTTGCTGTAGTTTTTTAATGAGGCCGTTGTGCCAAACCATGTCAAATGCTTTACTAAAATCTATGAAGATGGCCAGTGTGTATTGTTTCTGTGTTTGTGCGATTCTAACATCATGCTCCAAATGCAAAATATGATCTAAAGTTTGTCGATTTGGAGTGAAGCCGCTCTGGTCCTGTTTAACGAGATTGTGGTTTTGGATATGATGTTTTCATCTATTATTTACTATGGTTTCCAGCGTTTTGCAAAGGTGTGATGTTAGTGAAATAGGTCGAAATGAGTCTGGGGAGTTGGCGGGTTTCCCTGGTTTCAGGATTGGCACCACCTTTGCTGTTTTCCAGGAGTGGGGTAGGGTTCCTTGGGTCCAGATTTTGTTAAATAATGTAAGGGTGAGTGAGAGCATGTTTGTGGGGGGGGGAGTTTGTTGATGATTGTGTAGGTGATATGATCTGGACCCGGGGCTGAGGCTGTTTTCTTGTGTCTAAGTGATGCCTTGAGTTCATGGATGTTTATGGGTTTGTTAAAAGGTAGGTGTGAGTGAGGTGGTTCGGGGATGTAGGTGTTGTGGTTTGCAATCTGTATGTTGGAATGTGGGTGGGTAGTTGGTGGAGCTGCTTGTGTCCGAAAAGTGGGCTGCCATCGCGTTTGCCTTATCTTTGTTTATGGGGTGGTCCGAGAAGTGGGGTTGAATGAGTTTTTTGGAATTTCCCTGTATGGCTTTAAATTTATTCCACAATTTGCCTGAATTTGATGGGTCGAGCCTGAGGGATGAACAAAATTTCCTCCAATGGTTTATTTTGGCAGCCCTGATTACTTTTTTGGTATTATTTCTGAGTTTTTTAGCCAAATGTATTTTGGAACGGTCCCTCTTTGCTTGGTTGAGGGCCTTTTTTCTAGCCTTTCTGGCATTAATGATTTCGTTACTCCACCAAGGGACTGTTTTTAGTGCAGGGGTGGGCCGAAAAGCGGGGATGCATTTGTTTGTGATATCTATTATAGTGGTTGTGTAGTTGTTGCTAAAGGTGTCTATATCGTGATTGTATATGTCATGTGTGTTTAGCTGGGTGCATAGGTTATGGAAATTTTTCCAGTCTGCTTTTTTTATGTTGTATTTTAGTTCTGTGGGTGCGAGTGTAGTGGTGTCAGGTAGTTGCTGTGTCTGTAGGTGATTTGTTGTTGTTTTGATGGGGCAGTGGTCGCTGCCCCAGGTGTCTTGGTGTGCCTCCCATAGGCAAGCTTTTGCTAGTGTTGGGGTGGTGATTGTTAGGTCTATAGCGGACGGGAGTTGGAAATGGGATAGTGGAATTCTAGTTGGCTGATTGTCGTTTAGTGTGATGAGATTATTTTTGTCTAGCCAGTCTGATAGAATGAGTCCATTTCTACAAGTGAAAGGTTTGGTGCCCCATGATGGGTGGTGAGCATTGAAGTCCCCGAGGATAAAGGTGTTTGGGGTGAAAAATGTGGTGATAGTGTCTAAATCTATTATGTTTAGTTTAACTGATGGGCGTCTGTATACATTTATAAATGTGAGTTCTTTATTTTTAATAGTGGTTTTGATAGCCAGGACTTCAAGGTCTATAGTTGGTATGTCTAATTCTGTGAAATTTAATTTATCAGATATGAATATGTCCAGTCCTCCTGCAGGAGGACCGGGCTTGTTTACGGGCCGAGGGCGGTCTTCCCGAATATAAAAATAGCCTGGTATTTTGAAGGCATTTCTGGGGGATAATTTTCTTTCCTGAAGAAAAATTATTTCGGGGGCAATTTTGTTTTGGGCAATGAGTGCCTTAAGCTCATGCCCATTTGCTCGGAGACTGTTACAATTCAACTGCATCAGAGCCATGATTGCGGTAATTTGGAATAGAACTTTATAATAGATCATGGATGGGGCTCATAATTTTGAGAGATGGGGTGGGTTGGCTAGAGCAGCTTAGTGGGGATAAGTTTATGAAAGGGTTTTAACAGCTATGAGTAGACTGGCAAGGGGTTTGTGATATAAGTTGAGTTTACGTGCTACAGTATGTATTTTTTTGGCTGTTGGGTTGGGTAGGAGGGCTATGGTAGTGATGAGCTCTATCAGTATGTTTAAGTTTTGGTTAAGTTTTTGGGGGGTGAGTGTAATGTTGGAGTTGGATGCGGGGGTGGTGGGGGCTTTGTGTTTAAGTGTGCGGTGTTTGATGTTTGCTGGGTATGTGGGTTTTGCAGAGATTGGGCGAGGGTTGGTGTTGGGGGCGGGTTTTTTGGGGGAGGGGCAGTTTTGGGGCGGGGTTTGGGGGAGGTGGTGGTTGGGGTGGGGAGTAGGGGGCGTTTGGGTGGTTTGTGTTGGGTGGGTGGTTGGGGCTTCGGGTTTGGTTTGGGTTGGGGGGTTTGGGTTGTTGGGGGAGGGTAGGGTTTTGGTGTTTGTTGGAGGGTTTGGTGAGGCGGATAGGGGAGAGGTTTGGGGTGACGGTTGGGGAGGGCGGGAGGGTTTGGGTGGGCGAGAAGGGACTTGGTACGGGAAGAGGGAGGAGGTAGAGGATGAGGATGTGTTTGCGGGGGTTTGTGACGAGAGTGGGAGGAGTGAGTAGTGTGTGAATTGGCGGGGGGCAGGTTTTGGCAGATCAGTGTGTCTGAGGTGCTTGTTGAGTTTAAGTATTTGTGTCTGTTTTATGGGGCATGTGTTTTGATTTGCAGTGTGTCCTTGTGTTTTACAGTGTATGCAGTATGTAATGTATGTGCATTCAGTAATGTCGTGAGTGTCTGATCCGCATTTTGGGCATAGGGGGATGTTTTTGAATGTGTCTGTAGTGTGGTTGTATTGGTGACAGTGTTTGCATTGTTGGGGATTTTTGATAACTGGGTGTACTTTGTAGTTGAGTGCTCCGAATGTAATGTATTGTGGTAGGGTGGTGGTTTGGAAGGTAAGGAATGTGATTTGTGTGTTTGGATTTGTAGTTGTGGGTTGCTTTGTGTTGATGGATTTGTAATTGAGTATTTTGGGTTGTGACGTGATGGTGTTAGCAATGTTTATGTAATCTTGGATGTCTGTGTGTGTGTCCCGGCTGTCTAGGTGGATGACGCCTTGTACCTGGGTAAGCCACCTAGGGTGTTTCCCATTTAATAGTTTTGCCGTCGATAAGGGTGGTTTTAAGGGCGTTTTGAAGGGCGGAGGAATCTGTGAAGGTGATTTTAAACCCCCTCCCGCAGAAGTTGACATATTTATAACTGATGTTGGATTTTTTTAGGCATATGGCAGATTTGTTGGCTGAATAAGTTTGATTGAGAGGGGTGTTAGTGTTGGTGGAAAAAGCCAGTAGGATTAATTTGTTTGATGGTGGTTTGGGGTGTGTGTCTTTGGCACATGTTTTTTTGTTGTATTGGTGGCTTTCTAAGGGGGAGGATTGTGGACGTTTTTTGTTTTGTTGTTGGTTGGTGTTGGGGATTGAGTCGGGTGGGGGTGAGGGTAGGCTTTGAATGGGCTGGTTGGGGGCAATTTCTTGTAGGTCTAAGCCAAAATCAATGGGTATTGGATTTACGTTGGGTAGTGGTGAGGTGAGTTTGGGGAATTCCTTGGTTGGGGTGGAGAAGAGTGAGGTAGCTAGGAGTGGAGAGCACATGGTGGGGCATGGGGAGACGGGGGGAGGATGGGGGAATGGGGGGAAGGGGATGGAGGGGTTTGGGTGATGGGTGAGGTAAAAGCAATGAGGCAATAAATAGGTAAAAGCATATAAGTTGGCAAGTGGAAAGGATTTTGTTGAGTATTTACAATTTTATGATGGTAGAGAGTATAGTAAGAACTATGTACAAATGATTTTAGCAATGATTAGATGGTAAAAGGGACTTGCCCCGTGGGGAGGAGACCCCAGGCTATCGGTGGCCTAGGCCGCACTGGCCGGCGACTATAGGATTGTCTTGTTGAGGAGGAGGTGGTAGAAAACAAGATGGCGACGCTTTGGTTTGGGGTAAGGGTTGAGGGCTTGGCTGGCTCCGTGTCGATCCGTTACGGTCTACTTCCAATCAAAGAATGAATGTGAATCAATGAATGAAATTGCAGTGAAATGCATTCCCTTATATTACCACGTCGCGGTCAGACAACCAATGGAATGGTTTAGATGAAGTTCACGTGGCCAAACCGGATGTTTCTACGGGGGAGGAGGAAACTGGAAATTGTCCATCTCCATTCCATGTGTGATGTCCATTTGGAGGGGCGTGAGCATGCCAAAAGGTGTGAACTGCCCATGCCAAAGGAATTTTATACGCAAAGTTGAAGTCAGTGGGGCGACGAGGTTTAAAATCACAAAGTAGCGGCATGTCAAAAGGAAGTGACCCAAGCTGAGTGATTATAAGAGAGCAAGGCAGGTGACGAAATTACAATTGCTGATAAATAGCATCTCCAGGGTACGAAGATGTGAACACAGACGAGTGATATACAGCTAATCAGGTAATAATTAAGTTTACAGGAAGGTAGAGAAGAACGTGTATATACAATCAGTCCATGCGGACAGATCTGAAAGAAGTTATGAAAATAATGATGATAAGGAGTTGCGAACGCAACTCAGTAATTAAGTGGCCAGACAGAGGCGGCTTTTGTGATAAGTTACAGTTGTCAGAGCATGGCGCCATCTTGTCTGTTTGATGCGCGTCGTTATATAATGGAACGTTTATTCGAATGCACAGTATACCTTGGCACATCCACATTGTCAAGGTATTACCGACCCCTTTTACACCTTTGATTTCTGATGCTTAAGTAACAGCTGAGGAAGGATGCGCGCCAGATCCCCAATTCTACCAGCCACACGCACAAGTACAGTTACATAATGCCGCGCATTCCTTGATTAAAAGACGTTCCTTGAATGCATATTATAACCTGGCATTGATGCACTTTCAAGGGCTTTCAGATGCATTTGAAACATTAAATTTGGGATGATGGATCGTGAAATTATAGGTGCCGTAACACTGACGGGAGACGTGCGCCAGACCCCCGACTTTACCCGCCATTAGCAGTTGCATAATGACGCGCATGGCTTGACTGTCTGAGGTGACACGAATGCACGTCACACCTTGGCACAACCGCACTTTCAAGGGCTTTCCGATGCATTTTAAATCTTTCATTTTGAAATAATAGCTGGCGGAAGGTACGCGCCATATCCCCGTTTTTACCTACCAGTCGCACAAGAACAGTTACGTAATGACGCGCATTGCCTGATTATCTCATGTTCCTCGAATGTCCGTTATAATTTGGCAGAGCCGCACTTTCAAGGGCTTTCAGATGCATGTTAAACATTAAATCTTGGATGGTGGATCGTGAAATTATAGCTGCCGAAACACTGACGGGAGACGAGCGCCGGATCCCCGACTACTTTACCCGCCATTGGCGCAAATGCATTAATTTTACATAATGGCGCGCATTTCTTGACTCTCAGACGCGACTCGAATGCACATTACACCTTGGCAGAACCGCACTTTCAAGGGCTTTCCACCACAGTAAAAGTTTATATATTAAGACCACAGGCGTTGCTTTTATGGCTTTATTCCAATTCGTTGCAACTTTAGCTCTGTCACGTATATTGATTCCTGTGTAGAGCGAATGTCTAATGTTGCACACCAGCATGTTGCACATTTCCAGAATCCCACATGATTCACCTTGCAAATGCTTTGTAGTTGTAAATATTAACGATGCCAATCCATATTACCTGCGGTATTTGTTGCATTTCGCACATTAATACCCATGTAGCTCAACCACTAAATGCGCAACGTGTGCGTTTTATACACTGTCGCTTTAACTGGCTTTCAAACCCAGTATAGAAATGCATTTTCTAAGCACCAAGGATACCCGGATGAAGAATCCAGTAGAAGAATTATAAATAATTAATCCAAAAAAGGGGCCATGAGCCACCGCCTTCTGGGCATAGGACTCTAGGTAAAATTCAGAACTTAAAAATACACTTCAAAACCAGGAAAGTCGATGATTAATTTAACCAAGACCGAAATTAAATGTCCAAATCAAAGTTGTGCAATGACATATATCTGTAGGGGAATTAAATACAATGTCTCCAGGAGACACATTGCTGAAGGTGAGCACTACATATATATATATGTATATACAGCATTTAGTGTTTTGAATACGGCTGGTCGTGCCAATCCCTGTGCATGAACTAATATATATATTAGTTCATGCACAGGGATTGGCACGACCAGCCGTATTCAAAACACTAAATGCTGTGACCTACAAATAATTCTTACTTTATTGATATTAACTATACAGAAAATACACACTCGTTACAAATGGCAATGACAGTGATCGAGGTACAAGAGCACCATCCATCTTTTCATATTTAGTGTGCAGTGTGGAGAACATGAACATTGAAGGTATTCCGTAGCCTGATAATATTTCACAACGCTTTCAACCAACTGTCCGTCATGTCTTACAAAATCATTAGATTTAACTTGCACTTGGTTTGAATTGCTGAATGAAATACGTTCTGGGTCCTACAAACATACACTGGTGTCCATATACAAATAAAGAAGATATGTAGATCTACACCTACTATATTGATATCAATAGACGCTTGTAGGAAGCTGAACGTACTTTTCAGTCATACAAGCCCCTATGTCAACGTTACTTGCTTAGATTGTTTTATTTCCGCTTTTATTATAAAAGCTTGAGTTATTATAGAATTATTATTATTATAGAATTGCAAATAATGCCTGTAAGCACAAACACACACACGCGCGCGAGCGCGTGCACACACACAAATGAAAAAATTAAAATGAAATAAAAATAAATTGTATTTAATTCTACTAAAGTGTTCTCGTTTTACATGCTCACAGAAGGTGTGAAAACCTCAAAATGAAAATGATGAATGGAGTGAGTGATAAAAGTAGTACCGGTAATGACAATCAAATCACTAGAAGGGTAATATGGGTCATATTATTCATAAATATATATTCAAAATTATATTAGATGAGGTAGAGTAGAATAACCTGATTCTTTCTTTCTCCGTTTTCAAGGTTCCATCTGGTATATGCAACGCAGGTCAACGATATTTGAAGACTCGATCTGGAAAAGGGGTTTGCGTAGAAGGTAATATCCAGTATTTTTGATATAATCGCTCATATACTCACCTAACATGACTCGAAGCTCTTCACCTGTTATCTGTGTATGTATTAGTCATGACATGTTTTGTCACATTTATGTTTTCCGAACACACTAGGCCAGTGCACATTATCTGGTGTTTCACGTCCATCTTAGAACTGATACAAATGGTGGCGAAAAAGACTTAGATCTGAGACTAAAGCTAAATACGGGAGTAACAATGTTACTTTATATCTGTGGCCAGCACTTAAGTCCAGCGAGTTTAAAGTTGAAAACATTCGAGACCAATGAATCAAGTCAAGTCCCTGTTACTTGAGTTTAGGATACCAGCCTAAAAAGGAGCTTTATGTCAGTAATCAAAGATAAATTCATAGTGCTCTTAATTCACCTTACATCTGAGGCAATGTTAGCTTCGAAAACATGCAAGTTCAGTGTGAGAGACCAATGCTACAATACATTTTACTGTGTTCACTTTACAACCGAGAGGGACATTAGCCATAGACAGCTGCAATTTCCTGCTGTCATCTCAGATCATTTCTTGTCAAGGGAACTTCAGTTTCGACCTGCACAGGTGCTTCTTAACCTCTTTGTATCTGAGACCAGTGTTAACCAAAGGGAGTTATCAGTTCCACTCATGTTTCCCAGTTGCACTCATAACTCAGACAAACGCCAGCAGTGTGATATGACAGGAGGCTAAAGATAAATACATAGTCTTTATATTCAGTATTGTAACTTGCGCTCAAACAGAAACGCCTTAGATCCACAGCAACTACAGCCTGTTTGGGTTCAAATGAGAATGATTAATGTTTAGGTACCACGAAATTGGGATTTCCACTTCTCACATGGCTGAGAAACTGCTGTAGGAGCATCACCACCTCTTTCCTGGCCAGTACAGTGAATCTAAATATATCACGGATTACATTCAGTCTCATTCATGTTATCAATCTCGTAATCAGAATCGCCTGTGAGGTCACCTAACGTCGCCAGTATGGACGAAGTGAGAGCTTCATGCAAGCCATTACATAACCAGTAGCTACGTTCTATATCACCCTCCACCTTGGCCTCTTCATCAACTGTGATTCTGCTGCGTCATTCGTGTTCAACTGTTTCAACATCTAGTAGTCTACAGGCTGGCATGCAACATCACCTATGGCAATGTCCCATATAACTCGACAGGATTAGGATCACATGTACAGTGATAAGTGTGATTCTGACTTCTAATGTAATTCTCCAAATTGTATAAACAATGATGGAACGAACTCGGACCATTCCCCGTCCCACCATTGTGTAGACAACCTGGACAATTATATTGCACAACCGGCTTTTTCTTTCGATGACCTTCAGGCTGACTTGCCAAGCGTATTGTAAGAGCGTTCGACTTACATACCTTAGCAAAGTGAGAGACACGTGTAGGACAACCACACCCTAGCGAAGTGAAATGTCGCACCATGTGAGCGACAAGAGGATATGTGAGATAAACATCTAGTAAGAGTGTTTCATGATCGTGTGGTTATTATTAATTTTAGTTAGGAATATGATCATATATAAATTATGATTATAAGGCAAAATATAAAGACCCACATTGGCTTCGATATTGTTCAGTCCTAACATGTTCTATCACCGACTGATGGTTCACAATGTTGTCATTTCTTATGTAGTGACGATGGAAATATTTTCGACGAAAAATACATTTCTTCTTTGTTGATCTCATTATACTTAAAAAAGAATAGCTGCACACATGGGGAGGCTCAGCACAGGTCAGGAATTAGTCAAACATCCTGGGATATCATCCGGATACTCACTGGAGAATAACAAGAACAATAACCAGTCTACGGAAATTGCTTTGCATCAGTGCCCCTTTAAGATAACAACTGTCCGTCAAGACCAAAACGTTTAATATTTCACATAGATGCTCACAAGAATTGTTAATTCTTGTCAACAGTTAAGAAGCATTTCCATTGTATGTTGTTGTTTGTTTTTTTTGCTTGTTTATTTTATGTTTGTTTTTTTTTCATGCAGATAATCATGTTGCAATAATTACGAAAAGGAATCTAAATTTTATTTCTAAACAAAAGCTAAGCTTTGATTGCGTTGTACAATATTTTTGTACTACGATGAATGCTGGCTGTTGTCTGTGTTACGAGATCTTCTAAAAACAAGCATTTTCCAACGCAGTGTACTGCCGCAAAGAACCACATATAACGAGTCACAGGAAACATGTCACAATACAATAACATATATTGTCATGTAATATATGCTAGTGATTTGAAAAATGTCTCAATTGTTATAACAGCTTCTGCTTCTGACATGGTAGGATAAATAATGAGGTAATTGGTCGGGGAGGGTATAAATAAATAAATAAATAAATAAATAAATAAATAAATAAATAAATAAATAAATAAATAAATAAATAAATAAATAAATAAATAAATAAATAAATAAATAAATAAATAACAAGGAAAAGAACAATTTAACATGAACACTGTGTTTACTAGTTTCTCCACCCTCTGAAAAAAAAGCCTTGACATTTTAGAGTTGAGCTGTCAGAGATCATAGGTCTATAATGAGTGCATATATAAAGTATCACATCCAAAACATTGCGATTTGTGACCACAATTACACATTAATAAACGGTTGTTGTGACTTGTTTTTCCTCTGACGTTATTTGCTGTTGGAAATTGCGACTATTTACGAGTGACTTTAATCTGACTTTCTTTCCGACCACCTCCTGTCCTGCCATATTGTTTTTCCCTCGACAGAAGGCTGCGGGAAAGGTATAAGGGATGAGGTCTGACTTCAGAAATATATACATGTAACTACTGTTCATTGAATATATGGGGTACAGCAAATCCTAAAAGATTTAATAACTATTAAATTAGTTGACATAAAATACTAACAACATGAGGTTGTGTCGGAGAGGGGAAGGGCTATTCTAGATCTACTGATAGACATGTCGTTATGACACCTAAACTTACAAACAGCCGTAACAATTTGTCAGTGCTTCTCCCCGGACACATTCTCTGTTCAGGTTTCTAGCAATGTGTGAAAAAAGGGAACTAGAGAGAATCTGTACTTGACAGGTTTTGCAATAATATTAAACAGCTACAAGTATCGTGCCTTCATTAAATATATACCTCAAATGTATTGTTACACATCGATAACTGATGCAAATAGAAAGTAAACAGCTGTTCATATGATAAACCCAGCATGTCGGCACCAGTGGAAATTCGCATAACAGTTTGTTTACACTAACTAAGTGTTCAATCTGGCGAGAGTTTAGTGTTTATTTAGTCTGTAGTTAACCTCCAAAGGAAAATTATGTAATCAATGGTTTGGTAATTATTTCATATTTATAAGTCATATGCATATATTTACGAAAGACTTAGAAGGGTTGTTTGGACTTTAAAATGATGGCGGTTTTGCCTGTTTTATTTTATTACATCCTGTATCTCAAATGATATGAAACAATCTTCTAAAGTGAGGCACTGTGTGTATCAATAACAGTTATTATTCATATTGGGTATATAGAGTCTTCTTTTGATATTCAATCGATTTTAAATAGCATATGCATGACCGAGGTACAATATGGCAGTTGGAGGGATTTTTCTGCATTATGCTATCTTTTTTCACTGCAGAAGCAAACGCTATATTAACAGCTCTTTGATATAATTATTCAAAGATAAACAACCTAAACATAAACAGCATAATATATTTGGACGTTCAGGCGTTTTGGCTATTACAAATCTTTCTCGCAAGCATCCACTTTTATTAGAAGTTATTGAATTGCATAATTATCTTGCTACTGGCCACTTTGACATCGTTTTCAGTTGGCTACCCAGTCATGTTGGAATCTCTGGTAACACATTGGTTTGAAGTACCATAAAGTTATTTTCCTCCTGAGAGGACACATAAGTCCCAAAACATTTGGAGTGAGTGAGTTAATATTTAACGTCACATCGGCAATATCTCAGCCATATCGTGACGAGAACGTTTAATACTGAAGTGAAATATATGGATACTATAAAAACCTGTCAACGAGGGACAGTAAAACAACTAGAATATCACAAATATGATTAAAACTAGTGTGGAAAGTTAAAACTTATATCACTATTCGGACAACACAATATAAAATCAGGCTATAGATTGCCAACAACTGAAGGTAGATCACCATACTAGGGACCATGGGGACTTACAGTAGCTTTGCTACCTGCATGGACCCTAGTTGGATTTACATCATCCCCCCAGCTGTTAGCAATTTAGTCATATCTAGCCACAAATTAAAAATACACATATACTACGACTAAAAACAGTGGAAGTCTAAACGTACAGGAAATGTTTTGGGACTTACGTACCCTCTCAGGAGGACAATAATTTTACGGTACTTCAACCCCCTTTGAGGGTACAGCCACTAACAATTCTAGTTTCTAATCTAAACTACCATGAATTAAAATACAGCTATCTACAGAACATAATAATCAAAATTCAAAGATGAAATCAATTTCTTTTAAAAATCCAAGAATTAAATGAGAACTTACGGTGTTAAAAAGATCCTTAATTTTTTTTACATTGAAATATTTATCCCTTATGATGGAGAATTCAACACAGTCAAGCGAGATATGCTTGACCGTGATTATTTCATCACAAGGGATGCAGAACGGAGGATCCTCACCTTTCAATAGGTATTCATGAGTATATCTCGTGTGGTCAATACGACATCGCCGCATGATGACCTCTTCAAATCTGGACTGACAACCCAAGTAGGAATAACCAATATACGGTTTTATTTCATGTAATTTATTTATACCTACTTGGGTGTCCCACTTCTTCTGCATTAGATCACGGATGTAAGTTCTAATGCTAGATTTATAATCGCTGTATGGAATAAGAAGTGGTGTCACAGATTTGGTGAGTGCTGCCTTGGCAGCAAGATCGGCCATTGCGTTACCGGAAATGCCTACATGGCTGGGTAACCAACAGAAGACGATGTCGTATTGGCCAGTAGCAAGATCATTATACAATTCAATAATTTCTATTAAAAGTGGATGTTTACAAGAAATATTTTTAATAGCCTGAAGGCAAGAAAGAGAATCGGAATAGATTATATATTGTTTACGTTTCGGGTGTCTTTGAATATATTTGAGAGCTGTTAATATGGCGTTAGCTTCTGCTGTAAAAATAGAACTATTATCTGGTAATCTAGAAGATATTGTTCTGGATCCAATGACAGTGGCACAAGCCACTGCGCCACCGTCCTTGGAGCCATCTGTAAATAAGGGTTTGTAATTGCTATATTTATGTTTTAATTGATGATATTCTTGTTTATATTGTAAGTCGTTTGTTTCTGATTTTTTAAATGATGTTAATGTTAGGTCAACTTGTGGCCTAACCAACTGCCAAGGAGGAGGAGAAAGAAGACGGGAAGGCGATATACTTTCCAGCTCATTACCGGCAGAAGAAATAAATGGTTTAATTGTGTGCCCAAGAGGTGGAACAAGAGAAGACTTTTTGTTATACAAATCCTCTTGAAGGGGATTGAACACACAGTTATAGGCAGGGTTAGATTTATTAGAACATAATTTAGTAATGTATTGTAAAGACAATTTTATACGACGTTGAGTAAGAGATGGTTCATCGGCCTCAACGTAGAGACTATCAATAGGTGAAGTTCTGAAAGACCCCAGACAAAGTCTTAAGCCTTGATGGTGGACAGAATCAAGAAGTTTAAGGTTGCTGTTGCAGGCTCCACCATATACGATGGAGCCATAATCGAGTTTCGGACGTACGAGTGATCGATATAGATGTAAGAGTGTTGCTTGATCCCCTCCCCACTTTGAGTTGGAAACAACTTTCAACAAGTCAACAGCCTTCAAGCATTTAGTTTTAAGGGACTTGATATGAGGCAGAAATGTTAAATGGGAGTCAAAGATTAGGCCCAAGTACTTGGCCTCCTTTACAACTTTGATGGGAGTGCCATCTAGAGATAGTTCAGGGTCCTTATGTGGTTTATATTTTCTGCAAAAATGTATACAGTTAGTTTTGGATTTAGAAAATTTAAAGCCGTTTTCAAGACACCATTTATTTATTTTGTTTAAGCACAACTGCAGTTGCCGTTCAATAGTATGCATATTTTTACCACGACAAGAAATATTAAAATCATCCACAAATACCGATCCATCAATTGAATCGTTTAAAACCTTGGATAAACTGTTGATCTTAATACTAAATAATGTGACAGACACAATGCTGCCTTGTGGAACGCCCTGATCCTGATTATAATGATGAGACAGGGTTGAACCTACTCGGACTTGAAATTGTCTGTCTTTTAAAAACTCTGATATAAAAAGAGGCAGACGGCCTCTCAACCCAAAGTCATGTAAATCCTTCAAAATACCATGCTTCCAAGTCGTATCATAAGCTTTTTCGAGATCAAAGAAAATCGATACTGCATGTTGTTTATTGACCATAGCATTTTTAACGAAGGATTCTAAACGTACCAAATGATCAATGGTACTGCGATTTTTTCTGAAACCACATTGAATATTTGTGATCAGGTTATTGGTTTCAAGATACCAATTTAATCTATTATTCACCATACGTTCCATGGTTTTACAGACACAGCTAGTTAGAGATATCGGTCTATAATTCGATGGATCTGTATGATCCCTGCCAGGTTTTGGGATTGGGACTACAATGGCATTACGCCAAGAAGGAGGAAATTCCCCCGACGTCCATATTTGATCAAATATATCTAAAAGAGTCATCAAGCATGGTTCAGGTAAGTGTTTCAGAAGCTGGTAATGGATATTGTCATCACCAGTTGCAGTGTCATGAGCTTGCTCAAGAGCAGTATGTATCTCATGTAATGAAAACACTTCATTGTAGTCTTCACCGTTATTTGATTCGAAATTAAGTTTTGTCTTTTCCTGTTGTTTCTGATATCTCTGAAACTGAGGAACATAATTTGTCGATGATGAATTCTTGGCAAGCGTTTCGCCGATTTTATTTGCAATGTTAGACTTATCAGTAATTAAATTATCACCATCTTTGAGATGGTGCACGGCAGATTTGGAACCTTTGCCTTTAATTCTTTGAACCATATTCCATACCTTGGATATTGGTGTGCGTGAAGTAAGTTTGGAGACATAATTTCTCCAAGATTGTCGTTTGGTTTGCTTGAAGGTACGACGCGTCTTTGCATTAGGTATCTTAAATTTATTTAAATTGTGGACAGTTGGATGACGGCGAAAATAATGTTCTGCCTTTTTCCTCGCTTTTCTGGCCTGTCTACAGTCTGCATTGAACCATG
Source organism: Haliotis asinina (assembly GCF_037392515.1). Classification (NCBI taxonomy): domain Eukaryota; kingdom Metazoa; phylum Mollusca; class Gastropoda; order Lepetellida; family Haliotidae; genus Haliotis; species Haliotis asinina. The sequence continues at coordinate 51,751,777 of NC_090292.1, forward strand.
GTTTTCGTACATGTGGAGTCGTAGAGGACTTTGGTATACACTCATCAGCTATTCTATTTAAAATGTCAGCAAAAGTCTGAATGGGATCAGTTATATCACTGAAATATTCAGGTCGCAGTTTTGATTCACACACAGTTTGATATAAAGACCAGTTAGCCTTCGAAAAGTTCCATCTTGTAAACGATGGAGAATCAGATGGAGTAATTTCTGAGAGGATAGTTGGGAAGTGGTCACTTCCACAAAGGTCATTATGAACAGTAAAATCAAATACATTGAGGAGGTTTGAATCTGCAAGAGACAGATCTAGAGAGTAATAAGTGCCAGTTGCAGGATGCAGATATGTGTTTGAATCATCATTAAATATACACAGATCATTATTTGAAATGAAATCTTCCAGTATTTTGCCTTTAGTATTAGTGTTAGTACTGCCCCAGAGTGGGTTGTGACCGTTTAGGTCACCCATAATAACACATGGCTTCGGGAGTTGGTCATAGAGTGATTGGAGATCGGTCTGCTGAAGTGTTAAAGAAGGTGGAATATACAGAGAGCATAATGTAAATGCTACTCCCAGAGTAAATCGCACTGCAACAGCTTGGAGATTAGTTTTAAGTGTAATAGGGCTGTGAATAACATCCTGTCGTATAAGGATAGTAGAACCTCCAGTAGCCCTATCACCTGGAGGGGCAAAATAGTGATACGCTTCAAACTGACGTAAATTGAAATATCTGTCTGTTTAAGATATGTTTCTTGCAGACAGAATGCCGATGGTGTTAAATCCTGGACCAATAGCTGTAATTCATTATAATTGGTTCTGAGACCTCTACAATTCCACTGCACGATATTACTAAAATGACCTATCTTTTAGGTGGTTTAATAGGGGATCTGCCCCTCACTTTCTTCGAGGGCGACAAGCTATGTGCCCTGAGATTGATGTTTTCAGACACATCCATATCCTCCAGTGAACCATATTTATTAAATATCTGTATTTGATTTTCTGAACCCTTAGAGGTTCTGCCACCTTTTTTCACGTTCTCCGTCCTTGGTTTGGCTGTATTTTTTGCTACTGACTTTGAAACTGTTCCTGAACGAGTCTTCTGAGGGGACTGTGACAACAGTTGCACTTCATCCTGAACTTTGGCTAACATCTGACTGTTTACACATGACTCTGAAGTCTGAGTAGACTGTTCTTCTGGTATAAGAAGTTGAGGGGTATCGTTTGTAACCCATGTCAAATCTGTTTGACATTCAGTGGAACAACGGGATACTGGTAAATATACTTTTGGCAAGCTTTCAGAGGGTGTCCTGACGACTGATGCATAGGAATCATTTCGAACTGTAGATTCAACAAGTTTTTTAGCATCAGCGAAGCTAAGGTTTTGAGTAAATTTGATTTTGTTTATTTCCATTTGTTTTTTCCAAATTGTACAGTCTTTAGAAAAGGATGAGTGATTACCTGAACAGTTTGTACATTTTTTAACGGTACTTTCACAATCCTCAGTTACGTGTGAAGTCTCGCTACAGTGAGCACACGTTATTGGCTGTGTGCATGTGTTGACACCGTGACCATATTTTTGGCATCTGAAACACCGCAAGGGATTTGGGATGTAAACATTGACTGAAATATTACAATAACCAACCTTGAGAGATTTAGGAAGAACTGGCGAAGAGAATGAAAAGAGGTAAGTGTTTGTTGGAATGATGTCCTTATTTCTGCGGGTGGTAAATCTCTTTTCATATGTGACACCCTGATCTTTCATTTCGGAAGCGATGTCCAGTTCTGACATTTCCGCCAACAAACGATCTCTATCCCTTATAATACCTTTGCTGGTGTTCAGTGTTCTGTGCGCTTTAACTGAAACGTTGATACCTGCTAAACTTTCGGTATGCAACAGGTTGGTGACTTGTTGCTTCCTACTGCATTCGATCAACAAAGATCCTGAACGCAAGCGTTTTATGTTCTTCACTTCACCTGCCATGCCATATATACCCTTCGATATTACAAAAGGGTTGAGCTTCAGTGGTGTCTCATCTACGGTGTCGAGAACTAGGAAACGTGGCCAGTTGTCTGTTACTTTGGACGGTGTTTGTTCATTACCGTTGTCGAGCTGACGTTTGGTTTTTTTGGTGGGAGTTTGGTAGTCCATATTGAGTTTGTTTTGATTCATCATCCAGGCTCCCCACCCACCACGGAGTATCACAAGGACAATGCTAATTGCAAGTGGGTTTCCAACTTGCAGCACCAAGGATACCTGAATGATATACTCAAGCAGAATAATCGAAAAGTAATTATTCCACAAGATTGGCCCATGAGCCACCGCCTTCTGGGCGTACAACTCTAGGCAAATTATGAAAGTTTATCCGTTCATTCAAAATTCAAAGGTAGCATTTAACCAAGACTTTTGACATTTTTTTTTTCCTGTCATCAAATATATGCAAAACAATGTATACACACAGGGCTTGGCATGACCAGCCGATTCGACCACCCGTCTAGGTGAAGTCAGGGCCAAAGTGGTGTGTTAGGCAATAGGAACACGGTTCCAGGCCCCTATTGCCCTCAACCACCAGGATCCCTTCCTCCACCGACACAGGGCCGCAACCCACGGCAAACGGGTTGGTGGACCAAATATACCCCCGGGTCCACAACGGGGATGTTGGCGAGCTCTTGGCGTTACCCAGCACCCACCACGAGGAGGTGGCTCGCCACGGGTGCCAAAAACATTTGGAGTCAGATTTAATCTTACACTATTTTAGTATTTCTGTTATTTTAACTTGTGGATAACCTTGCAGTCGCCAACAGCTGAAGAGTTGCTAAGGGCTGAAGGGAGAGTATAAACCCAGCTAGGGACCATGCAGGTAGCAGAGGTACTGTAAGTCCCCAAAGTCCCTTGTGTGGTGATCTACCTTCTGCTGTTGGTGATCCATGGCCAGGTTTTATATTGCATTGGCCAAAAAGTGATATTAGTTTTAACTTTCCACTCAAGGTTTAATTCTAATTCTATCTGTGATATTCTGGTGGTTTTACTGTCCTTCATCGGCAGTTTCACAGCCGGACTGAGTTGGGAATATATATTGTACGTAGAACATCACACATTATAACCAGAATGCACTGTATATATTTAGAATTTGCTGATATGCAAATAAACAATTGTTGTCCAAGTCATGCCACAGGTAACGCGAACTGTGTTGTAACATGCTGCTGTCATAAAACTAAAACAAAACTAGGGAGCAAACATCGTACGGTTGGAAATATTTACATATGGAGTTGTTGATCAGTCAGGCGAGCGCCAAACGTTGTCGTGTTCCTAACCTAACACGTCACAATGACGTCATAGCTGGGAGCTCTGCTTCGTGGCGTCACCAGTCAAATCATTTGACAACTAGTGAGGTGTCGCTCTTGTTAGTACGTACGTTAGTGGTGGGTAAGTTTTCAGTTTATAACTTTAAACTAACTTATAAAACTAGATGAAATCGTGTAAATATATATTCTGTGACTGCTGGAAAGCAGCATGAACGTTGAGGGAACCAAATATTTGCTTCACACAATGTTTACACCCAGACATATGTCTAGCCTGTCACGGACGGGGAACGATGGAAGGTCTGGGGAAACAAAACAACGCAGTGTTTCACTTGAAACTTGTTATATTTGATCAAATTATGTACACTTTCTTACCGTTAACCTTGACCTGGTGGCATTTACCTCTGACACGGGGGCACCCGTGCACGGCCACCTCCTCGTGGTGGGTGCTGGGTAATGCCAAGAGCCGTTCAAAGCCCCATGTGGACCCGGGTCAACTAGGTCCATAGCACCCCATTGCTGGTCGCAAGGAGTGACCGAATTGGGCAACCTGTTTGCCGTGGGTTTGTGTCCCGTGTCGGTGGAGGACGGTAGTCTGGTGGTTGAGGGCAGTAGGAGCCTAAACCGTGTTCCTGCTGCTCAACACACCACTTTCGCCCTTACTTCACCTAGACGGGTGGTAGAATCGGCCCGATTCTACCAATCGGCTGGTCACGCCAAGCCCTGTGTATGGACTTGTATGCAAATGTTTTACTTTTGGACTTGGTATATTCGTTTATATCAAATGTTCACGATTTTTCAAACTGATGTTTTGAACTTTGCCAAGTGTCTTATGCCCAGAAGGCGGTGGCTCATGGGCCAATCTGGTGGATTTGTTATTTATAACTCTTCTGCTGGAGTATATCATCCGAGTATCCTTGAAGCTGCAAGTTGGAGACCCACTTGTTATTAGCATTGTCCTTGTGATACACCGTGGTGGGTGGGGAGCTCGGATGATGAACCTTAAGGCACTAGCCATGGCTTACGAAACCCATGTCACCAAGAAAAAACGCCCTCTTGACACAGAACCTGATATTAATGAACTAAGACCCTCCACATCTATTGACCATTGGCCACGTTTCATAGTACTTGAGACCGTTGACAAGACACCCTTGAAGCTGAACCCTTTTGCCATTTCAAAAGGCATACAAGGCATAGCAGGAGATGTTAAAAACGTTAGACGTTTGCGTTCAGGGTCTCTTCTTATTGAATGCAGTAAGAGACAACAAGCAACTAATCTCCTGTCAACTAAATCTTTTGTCGGCATTCCCCCCTATGCAAAGGCATAGTGAGAGACCGAGACTGCCTTTTTGCTGATATGCTGGAGATTGATATTGCCTCATAAATGAAGGAACAAGGTGTGCTGTATGTAAAACGTTTCACTACCCGGAAAAACAATGAGATCCAACAAACAAACACCTATTTTCTATATAAAGGCTGGTTACTGTCAACTCAAAGTGGAAACGTACATTCCAAATCCATTGAGATGCTTCAAGTGCCAAAAGTATGGACATGGCGGAAATACTTGCACATTGTCTGTTGTGTGTGCTCACTGTGGTGAGAAAACACACACAACAGAAGATTGTGACAGTGATTTTAACAAATGCACCAACTGCTCAGGTGACCATTCATCTTCATCGAAACAGTGTCCATTCTGTAGAGAGCAAATGGAAATAAACAGAATAAAGTATACCCAAAACATCTCTTTTTCTGAAGCAAAAAAAACTGGTGAAGAGATCTGACCTTACAGAAAGGTATGCTACAGTAGCAAATGCATCATCTTTGCGCAGCTCTAAAATAACAAAGTCATCTACAAGCTGCCAAACTACCTTGACTTGGGTCAACAGTGACTCTCCACAACATCTATACCCAGCTATGTCATCACAGACTGAAGAATCACTTCCTGGAACATCAAAGTCTTCTTCTGATCATAAAACATCTTCGCAGTCACGCACTGAGTCTCAATCTACAACTGATAGACAACAAACTGCTAAAGGTAAATCTAAGCCTAAGCCTGATGTTTCAAAACAACAAAGTGGCAGAGCTCCTAAAGGGTCACAAAATAAAATTCAATTGCTCAATAAATATGGGTCTCTTGAAGACATGGACGTTTCTGAAAACGTCCATTCTAGGGCACATAGCTTGTCGCCCTCCAAAACAGTGCGGGGTAGATCCCCAATAAATCCCCCCAAAAGATAGTTTATTCCAATAATATTGTACAGTGGAACTGCAGAGGATTGAGGACTAATTTACATGAATTACAGCTATTAGTCCAAGATTTTACACCTTCAGCGATATGTCTCCAAGACACATATTTAAAACAAACAGATACATTTGACCTTCGTCATTTTAATGCATATCATTCTTTTTCACCTCCGTGTGATAGAGCTACTGGCGGGTCGTCCGTTTTAGTCAGACAAAACGTTATTCAAAGCCCTGTTTCACTTAATACTAATATGCAGGCTGTTGCTGTGAGAATTACTTTACATGTAGCGTTTACGCTATGCTCTCTTTATATTTCGCCGTCTTCCACGTTCACTAAAACTGATCTTCAAGCTCTATATGACCAACTCCCGAAGCCCTGTATTATAATGGGAGATTTAAATGGGCACAACCCACTCTGGGGTAGTGTAACTACAAACACTAAAGGTAAATTGTTGGAGGACTTTTGTTCTGACAATGACTTATGTATTTATAATGATGGTTCCAGCACATATTTACACCCTGGGTCAGGGACCTATTCTGCTCTTGACTTGTCACTCACAAATTCAGAACTACTAAACGAATTCGAATGGTCAGTCCACGATGACCTCTGTGGAAGTGACCATTGTCCTACTATTCTCAAATCTGTAACTCCATCTGATGTTCCTCCATCATCAAGGCGGAATTTTAAAAAGGCTATCTGGGCTTTATATGGAACACTATGTGCGGAGAAACTTAATCCTGAACGTTTTATTGACGTTCCTGATGCTATTAAATGTTTTGTCTGATGAACTGAATTCCATAGCTGATGAGTGTATACCAAAGTCCTCTGCAGTTCCACACATAAGAAAACCATGGTTCAATGATGAATGCAAACAAGCTAGGAAGGCAATAAAAAAAACAGAGCATTATTTCCGTCGCCATCCTATGGTGCATAATTTAAATAAATTTAAGATTTTAAATTCTAAAACACGGCGTATTTTTAAACAGAGCAAACACCAATCTTGGCAAAATTATGTATCCAAAATAAATTCTCGGACACCCATGTCCAAGGTATGGAACATGGTCCAGAAAATCAAAGGTAAAGCTACTAAATCTACTGTCCATCATCTTAAACATGGACATCAATTGCTTACTGATAAATCAGATATTGCAAATAAACTGGGTGAAACCCTTGCTAAACACTCTTCCTCTTCAAATTATGTACCAAAATTTCAGCAATATCAAAAACAAGAAGAAAAGAAAACTATTAATTTCAATTCTGATAATGGGGAAGATTATAATGAAACGTTTTCTATTCATGAAGTCCATACTGCTCTTGATCAAGCTCATGACACTGCTACAGGATAACATACATTATCAACTCCTGAAGCATTTACCAGAATCCTGTCTGGAAACTCTCCTAAATATTTTTGATGATATTTGGACATCGGGTACCTTTCCTCCTTCATGGCGTGACGCCATAGTAGTACCAATACCTAAACCTGGACGTGATCAGACGGATCCATCCAATTATCGTCCGATTTCATTAACTAGCTGTGTTTGCAAGACCATGGAACGCATGATAAATAATCGACTTGTTGGGTACTTGGAGACAAATAACCTTATCACAGATATACAATGTGGTTTCCGTAAAAACAGAAGTACTGCCGATGTGTTTAGAATCGTTTGTGAAAAACGGGCTGATTAATAAAGAACACGTTGTCTCTATCTTTTTTGGCCTTGAGAAGGCATATGACACGACCTGGAAATATGGCATTCTGAGAGATTTACATGATTTAGGTTTGCGAGGTCGTTTGCCTCAATTCATAGCCAACTTTTTAAATGACAGACAATGGGTTCTAACCTGTCTGATCATTAAATCAGGATCAGGGTGTTCCACAAGGCAGTATTTTGTCAGTCACACTTTTTAGTATAAAGATAAACAGTTTATCAAAAGTTTTAAACAATTCAATTGATGGATCGTTATGTGTGGATGATTTTAATATTTCTTGTCGTGGTAAAAATATGCATACCACTGAACGGCAACTACAGTTGTGAATAAACAAGATTAATAAACGGTGTCTTGAAAACGGCTTTAAATTTTCTAAATCGAAAACTAACTGTATACATTTTTGTCGTAAATATAAACTGCATAAAGATCCTGAACTATCTCTAGATGGCACGCCAATTAAAGTTGTGAAGGAAGCTAAGTTTTGACTCACACTTAACGTTTTTACCGCATATTAAGTCACTTAAAACTAAATGCCTGAAAGCACTTGACTTGTTGAAAGTGGTTTCAAATTCTAAATGGGGAGGGAATCAAGCTACCCTTCTCCATCTATATCATCTCTCGTGCGTTCTAAACTTGATTATGGCTCCATCGTCTATGGTGGAGGCTGCAAAAGCAACCTAAAACTATTAGATTCAGTCCATCATCAAGGTCTAAGACTATGTCTTGGCGCCTTTAGCACTTCACCTGTTGACAGACTGTAACAGGCTGATGAACCATCTCTTGAGCAGCGACGTATAAAATTAGCTTTACAGTATGTAACAAAACTATATTCAAATGAGTCAAATCCTGCATATAACTGTGTTTTCAATCCTCTGTATGAGGATTTATACAATAAGAAATCTTCTCTTGTTCCGCCTCTTGGTTTAAGAATAAAATCACTTATTTCTGCTGCAAGCATTGAGCTGGAAAACATAGCTCCTTCCCGTCTTCTTTCTTTTCCTCCTTGGCAGTTGGTTAGGCCACAAGTTGACCTAACATTAACGACTTTTAAAAAATCAGAAACGAATGAATTACAGTATGAACAAGAATATAATCAACTGAAACATAAATACAGCAATTATAAATCCTTATTTACAGATGGGTCCAAGGACGGTGGCGCAGTGGTTTGTGCCACTGTCGTTGGATCCAGAACAATATCGTCTAGATTACCGGATAACAGTTCTATTTTTACAGCAGAAGCTAACGCCATACTAACAGCTCTTAAATATATTCCAAGACACCCGAAACGTAAACAATATATAATCTATTCCGATTCTTTTTCTTGCCTTCAGGCTATTGAAAATATTTCTTGTAAACATCCACTTTTAATAGAAATTATTGAATTGTATAACTATCTTGCCACTTGCCAATACGACATCGTCTTTTGTTGGTTACCCAGCCACGTAGGCATTTCCGGTAACGCAATGGCCGATCTTGCTGCCAAGGCAGCACTCACCAAATCTGTGACAACACTTCTTATTCCATACAGTGATTGTAAAGCTAGGATTAGAACTTACATCCGTGATCTGATGCAGAAGAAGTGGGACACCCAAGTAGGTATAAATAAATTACGTGAAATAAAACCGTATATTGGTTATTCCTATTTGGGTTGTCAGTCCAGATTTGAACAGGTAATCATGCGGCGATGTCGTATTGGCCATACTAGATACGAGGGTTGGCTGAAAAGTTCTCAGCCTGAGTGGTTTTTCCCCACCAGGTAGAGACAGGCGTTTGCCACCAATGAGGACAATCATTTAGTGAATCATAGACACAAGAACTACAAACATACTAATAGTTTTTTCTCAACTACAGCTCTTTGGGTAAACCTACCCTCGGAAGTCATCAGAAATGGACAAAACTGAATACAGGGCAGTCATCAAGTACTTGCAAAAGAAAGGGATGTCCCCAACACAGATACATGCTGACATGGTCTCCACTCTAGGGGATGATGCTCCTTCATTTTCCACAGTAAAGAAGTGGGCTGCAGAATTTAAGCGTGGCAGACAAAGCCTTGATGATGACCCACGCTCAGGAAGGCCTTCAACAGCAACCACTCCAGAAAACATCACGCGAGTGCTCGATATATTGATGGACGATCGACGATTGACTACTCGACATATTGCTAGTGTAGTGGGCATCTCTCATGAGAGGGTTGAGGATATTATCACCAACGAATTAGGAATGACTAAAGTTTCTGCAAGATGGGTGCCAAAGCTCTTGACAGCAGAACAGAAACGTGTCAGGTTCCAGACGTCCCTTGAAAATTTGCGTCGTTTTGAAGCAGATCCCGATGATTTTGTGGCACGATTTGTAACCATGGATGAGACCTGGATACATCACTTTCAACTAGAAACAAAACTACAGTCAAACCAGTGGAAGCATCCTGATTCACCAGCTCCGAAGAAAGCCAAGTCTGTTCCTTTAGCTGGAAAGGTGATGGCATCAGTCTTTTGGGATTCCAGGGGTATTCTGCGCATTGATTATCTTGAAAAAGGTCAAACTATCAACGGTAGATACTATGCTGATCTACTGAACCAGTTGCGAGAAGCAATCAAAGCCAAACGACGAGGGATGATCGTTAAAGGTGTCCTCTTCCACCAAGACAATGCGCCTGTTCACAAATCGGTGGTGGCCATGTCAACAATCCGCGATTGTGGCTTTGAACTCATTGACCATCCTCCTTATTCACCTGATTTGGCTCCTTCTGACTACCACCTGTTCCCCAAAATGAAAAAGGAACTCGCCGGTCGCCATTTTGCAAGTAATGATGACGTCATTTCCGCTGTGACTGATTTGTTTAGGGTAGGACCGTGATTCGGGCCTTGCAGCATCGCTGGCAAAACTGTGTGAACTTGGAAGGGGACTATGTAGAAAAATAAATTACAAACGTGGACTTTGTAACTATTTTTCACAGTGAGGCTTAGAACTTTTCAGCCAACCCTCGTATACTCATTCATACCTATTGAAAGGTGAGGATCCTCCGTTTTGCATCCCTTGTGATGAGAGAACCACGGTCAAGCATATCTTGCTTGATTGTGTTGAATTCTCCATCACAAGGGATAAATATTTCAATGTAAAAGCAATTCAGGATCTTTTTAACACCGTAAGTTCTCATTTAATTCTTGGATTTTTAAAAGAAATTGATTTTATCTTTGAATTTTGATTATTATGTTCTGTAGATAGCTGCATTATAATTCATGGTAGTTTAGATTCGTAACTTGAAATGTTAGTGGTTGTACCCTCAAAGGGTTTGAAGTACCGTAAAATTATTGTCCTCCTGAGAGGGTACGTAAGTCCCAAAACATTCCTGTACGTTTAGATTTCCACTGCTTTTAATCGTAGTATATGTGTATTTGTAATTTTTGGCTAGATGTGACTAAACGGCTAACAGCTGAGGGGATGATGTAAATCCAACTACGGTCTATGCAGGTAGCAAAGCTACTGTAAGTCCCCATGGTCCCTAGTATGGTGATCTACCTTCAGTTGTTGGCAATCTGTAGCCTGCTGTTATGTTGTATTGTCCGAATAGTCATATTATGTTTAACTTTCCACACTTGTTTTAATCATATCTGTGATATTCTAGTTGTTTTACTGTCCCTCGTTGACAGGTTTGTATAGTATCCATATATTTCACTTCAGTATTAAACGTTCTCATCACGATATGGCTCAGATATTGCCGATGTGACGTTAAATATTAACTCACTAAATCACTCACTCTGACATGGGAGACTTTATGAGGTTATCTTAAATCTGTCCATTCAAATATTTCATTTCAAATATATTCTGTTTCTTACTCGGGGCTGCTACATTGCACTGAAATACATCCTGCTGTATCACACGGGCAAACGTATCTGTGTGTATCAATGTCAACTTTCAAGTCAGTCTGGAAGTACATTATGGAACGGCAACTATGCTCTATTTTCATTATGTCTACTATTGATACTGACAAAGCATGTCGGACAACCGACATTTCGATCTTTACCACCACACACTGATACGTGTTGATACCTTTATCGCTTATCGAAACACACTGCTTCCATCCATAAGTACAGACTGTTTCGTTACACACAGTCAAGGCACAATGGACACACTGCTTCCATCGATAAGTACGGTTGTGTCAGCTGTGTCGTACGAACTGTTTCATTACACCGTTCATGTGTATATTTTCCATCTATTCAATTCCACTATATCAACAATGAAGGGGATCTCAACTGTTAGCACACAGTCAATGCACAATGGACAGCTTATTAAATTTACTGAATCATACTGTGAAAATATATTTAGAGAATGAAATCTCCATAAAATCAAACCAAGTTTAATACCTCTCTTGTAACAGATAACAGATTAGCTGGACTTTATCCATGCATAATATTGAAAAGCAAAACCTTTGTGGAAAGCGGAAACCAGTAGTCATAATACTACTTTTGCACCATGTATAGTTTTCTCATTAAAATATTCCCTGTTTCAGTCTCGACTGACCCGAGTCCGAAATACGTGACGACTTTATCAATCACAGAATTTCAAACTGTGAAAAGTTAATATGAGGATGTGTAGCTTTTTTCGTGCTATTAAGAGTTTTCTCAATCAAACTGAACGATATATGGTTAATACTTTGTCCAACTTAACATATGTATTTAGAATTTAATCATACATAATATTGAAAGGCAAAACATATCTAGAAAGGCGAAAACAGAAATGCTTCTGTGCTTTGTGTAGTCTTCTGAACAACATGTTCCCTGTTTCAGCCTCCACGACTGACGCGAGTGAGGATCTGACACCCAGCAAGAGGGTTCCACCGACGCCAGTGAGGACACAAGACTCTGATCACCACGGTAGGTGGAAAACCCAGCAGCAACAGTTGTACTGACATTATCACCTGGTAAAGTTCAACAAACATCAACACTCTCAAGTCGTACACAAAATAATCTACGACGTCTGACTTTAACAGGAAGTTACATATTAAACACGACATCGTTAATTCCAGAAACCACATATGATATTCCCGTCATAATGGATTGTTGTCAGCCATGATGGAATTGTTTATATAATGTAGTAATGTCCGAGTCACGTATCAACATGATGTAAACATTGTAGATGTGCGACAAAGATGTCCGGTGTACACAGTTTACTTTAATTTTTGTGTTACAGCGACTCCATCACAAGTAACAGGCCGTGACCTCTACTACGCCAGCAGAAGCGGTGACCTGGAGAGAGTGAAGCGGATCCTGGCCACGGGTCACGTTGACATCAACTATAGAACAGGGAGGTGGACACCGGTGATGGGGGCAGCATGGTATGGACACAGGGACGTGGTGGAGTTCCTGGTGGGTAGAGGGGCTGATGTGTCACTGGTGAACAGGTACGGTAACAATGTCCTTCACTTGGCCTGTGCTGGTGGAGACCTGGAGACGGTGAAGCTGATCCTGGACCTGAACGTGGCGGACGTCAACGCCAGGAACAACCGCGGGCAGACAGCGGCTGACTTGGCGAGACGCAGGGGACATCAGCGAGTGTTGGATCTCCTGGTGTCACGTGGTGCACACTGAAGTCTGAGTTGGTGTGGGCAGAGACGGAGCACATGTCGTGACTGGCACCGACGTGGTGTGTACCGTTCATGTAGTCGTGAGTTCCTTTTAAAAATAATTCCAATAAAAGTTGTTGAATTTATTTAAGACATTTTGTCATGTTTTGTCTTTGGAACCTCGCATGATCAGGTAAGAAAATTGTCAAGTGAGTGTAAACATAAACTATGAGTGATTGTACGTGAACACTGCCCATCTTGACATAATTCCTTGTTAATTTTGTTCTGAGAATATCGCGAATTGTGAAACAGACACCAACAAACTGTTTGTTTACATGTCGCTGCACTCTGTGACCTCAGAGTGACCCGAGGTTCACCCATCTCACGTGGCGCCATTTGTACAGTGACAGTGACGTCACACTGGTGATGATGTCGCAGACATACAGAGGTGCTCGGCCGTCTTCTCAGCCGCACTGTCACAGAACACAAGCAGTGTCAGTCAAATACCATGTCGTCGCTTTTGCTTAACAAAAGGAGAATGGAAGTGTCCAGCTGATTATTGCAAGATTTAACAATGTTGGTGTCACATGAACCCATTCTGCAGTGACTAAACGCACAATATACAAAAATAATTTGAAAACAAGCATCACCCAAACCCTCTCAGTTTCATTTTTTCCTGGATACCAAAAATACAATTATATATCGCCTCCACTTCTGTTACTTTGTCTAACATGCTGTTTTGCACGTCGTAAATCTCGCCATGTTGACATTCGCGGTAACGTTTACTGTATGTATGCATGTAAATGTAAATATCGGATATTTATCCATTGAACTAAATTTTGAAAACAGCCAATTAATGATCAATGGCATGCGACCAAGTCGCCAATGATTATCCTGACATCTCACCTATAAACATGGGATAGGCCTTTAAATCGTCTTAGTGGCAGGCAAACAGAGACGCGGAAGTGAGCTTTGCGTTATACATGTGTATTTGATAGTGTGAGTGAGTGTGAGATAGTGTGAGTGAGTGAGCTTAGTTTTACGTCGCTTTTATCAATATTCCAGCAACACCCTGGCGGGGGACACCCGAAATGGGATTCACACACTGTACCTACGTAGGGAATCAAACCGTCTAGATCTATCATCCATCAAATCGACCTTTTTGAGTCAACCTCGTCCAGCGACAACCTTGACTTCACCTGTCTTGTGGTGTTTCTTTCACGAACTTGCTGATGACGCTGTGACAGATGTTAACACGTCTTGTAATCAGTCGCAAGGACATCTCGCCTTCTCTCATTTTGCCATTTTGTGGCCTCAGATAACTGCTTGTGAGCCATTTTACTGAATCGTCAACTCACACAGCACTACTCTCGAAACAATGTTTCTGATAAATATGTACATGCATCCATTTCAGCTGCAAGCACGAGCAAAACCAGTGAGACGAATATGTAGGACACTGAAAACTGTTATTCATTCAATGTATTAATGATTTCATTTACATCACGTTCAATCAGGTGTTGTCTCAAATTTTACCATCAGTATATGTACAACAGAGTTGACATACAACATCGCTACGCATGACAGACTTTTATAAAATGGCGAAGTCATTGACATCGTCACCCAAGATGTATTGAAGAGTCATGCCTTGATTCAGGAGTCGTTTGTACAAAAAACAAACGTGACATAAGTAATCAAAGACTGCCTGCCCTGAAAATCTATTTATTCATTTATTTATTTATCTTTTTGTTTGTTTGTTTGTTTATTGCAGCATGGAGAAGTTACAAAGGTCTATGATTGCGCTGTCGTTGCATCATTGGTTTGCGTCAGTCACGATAGACAGAAACAATGACTATTTCGTAAATCATCATATGTCTGGCACTTTGAGAAGATGTTACACAGTCTAAAAACGTAAAAACATGTGATTGTTCTGTGCTTGCATGTCAAACAAGCGCAGTCCTACCAGCACAGTGTTCGTTTTGACACCAAATATATTTCGTTTGGGTAACATCTCTGCACTTGGTATTGCTGACAAAGACCATTTGTTCTTTTATACTAAATACACGAAGAATTCAATAATGCATTTGTCACAGCTGAATGTGAAATATACATGACGTTATGGTGGTTTCATGACAGGCCTTTGTAAACACTATCCAATCTGTCGAAAGTTCGGCGTTTGTACGTTTCTATTTTCCACACTATCGTCGTCGTCGATATCTACTGGTGGCTTGCAGACTTGAAACAGGTGACAGTTGTGACTCTTATACAGTACGTGGACGTGTGAAGATCCGGTTTAGAATCAGTCTTGGCGACCAACGGGATTGGGTGATGTTCACCGACTTCCTTGATACATGTCATCGTATCCCAGTTGCGTAGATCAGTACTGGTTCTGTTGTCTGTGGTATGGTGAATATCGACAGTTGTGACATTGGGCTCGACAAGTGAGTGAGTGAGTTAATATTTAACGTCACATCGGCAATATCTCAGCCATATCGTGACGAGAACGTTTAATACTGAAGTGAAATATATGGATACTATAAAAACCTGTCAACGAGGGACAGTAAAACAACTAGAATATCACAAATATGATTAAAACTAGTGTGGAAAGTTAAAACTTATATCACTATTCGGACAATACAATATAAAATCAGGCTATAGATTGCCAACAACTGAAGATAGATCACCATACTAGGGACCATGGGGACTTACAGTACCTTTGCTACCTGCATGGACCCTAGTTGGATTTACATCGTCCCCTCAGCTGTCAGCAATTTAGTCCCATCTAGCCACAAATTAAAAATACACATATGCTACGATTAAAAACAGTGGAAGTCAACAAGTCAACAGCCTTCAAGCATTTAGTTTTAAGGGACTTGATATGAGGCAGAAATGTTAAATGGGAGTCAAAGATTAGACCCAAGAACTTGGCTTCCTTCACAATTGTAATCGGCGTCCCATCTAGAGACAGTTCAGGGTCCTTATGTGGTTTATATTTACGACAAAAATGTATGCAGTTAGTTTTCGATTTGGAAAATTTAAAGCCGTTTTCAAGACACCATTTATTTATTTTGTTTAAGCACAACTGCAATTGCCGTTCAATGGTATGCATATTTTTACCACGACAAGAAATATTAAAATCATCTACAAATAACGATCCATCAATGGAATCGGTTAAGACTTTTGATAAACTGTTGATCTTGATGCTAAAAAGAGTGACAGACAAAATACTGCCTTGTGGAACACCCTGATCCTGATTTTAATGATCAGACAGGGTAGAACCCACACGGACCTGGAATTGTCTGTTATTTAAAAAGTTTGCAATGAATTCAGGCAAACGACCTCGCAAGCCAAAGTCATGTAAATCTCTCAGAATGCCATATTTCCATGTTGTATCATATGCCTTCTCAAGATCAAAAAAGACAGACACAGCGTGTTGTTTATTGATCAGTGCGTTTTTGACAAATGATTCTAAACGCACTAAGTGATCGACTGTACTTCTGTTTTTACGGAAACCACATTGTATATCTGTAATGAGGTTATTTGTTTCCAAGTACCAAACAAGTCGATTATTTATCATGCGTTCCATGGTCTTGCAAACACAGCTCGTTAGCGATATAGGCCGATAGTTCGAAGGGTCCGTATGATCACGTCCAGGTTTAGGAATAGAGATAACTATAACATCATGCCATGAAGAAGGAAACTTTCCAGATGTCTAAATATCATCAAACATATGTAAAAGGGTCTCTAAACATGATTCCGGTAAATGTTTCAGAAGTTGATAATGGATGTTATCAGCTCCTGTAGCAGTATCATGGGCCTGGTCAAGAGCTGTATGGAGCTCATGAATCGACAATACCTTGTAGTAATCTTCCCCGTTATCTGAAGTAAAATTAATAGCTTTCTTTTCTTGCTGTTTTTGATACTTTTGGAATTGAGGTACATGATTCGAGGAAGAAGAATGTTGCGCCAATGTTTCTCCACGTTTATTGGCTATATCTGCTTTATTAGTTAATAACTGATTTCCGTCTTTGAGATCGTGAACACTAGATCTAGAGCCCTTACCTTTGACTTTCTGGATCATATTCCATACCTTAGATATAGGCGTGCGGGAATTGATATTGGATACATAGTTTTGCCAAGATTTACGTTTACTTTGCTTGAAAGTACGGCGAGCTTTAGCATTTTGGATTTTAAATTTATTTAAATTATGCACCATAGGATGGCGACGGAAATAATGTTCTGCCTTTTTCCTTGCCTTCCTAGCTTGTTTGCACTCATCGTTGAACCATGGTTTTCTTATGTGTGGAACTACAGAGGAATTCGGTATACACTCACCAGCTATGGAATTCAGTTCATCAGAGAAGCATTTAATAGCATCGGGAACGTCAATAAAAAGCCCAGGTTGAAGTTTATCAGCACACAGTGTTTCATATAAAGCCCAGTTAGGCTTTTTAAAATTTCGCCTTGATGATGGAGGAACATCAGATGGAGTTACAGCTTTTAATACAGTAGGAAAATGGTCACTTCCACAGAGGTCATCGTGGACTGACCATTCGAATTCATTTAGTAGTTCTGAATTTGTGATTGACAAGTCGAGAGCAGAATAGGTCCCTGTACCAGGGTGTAAATATGTGCTGGAACCATCATTATAAATACATAAATCATTGTCAGAACAAGAATCATCCAATAACTTACCTTTAGTGTTTGTAGCTACACTACCCAAGAGTGGGTTGTGTCCATTTAAATCTCCCATTATAATACAGGGCTTCGGGAGTTGGTCATATAGAGCTTGAAGATCAGTTTTGGCAAACGTCGAAGACGGCGAAATATAAAGAGAGCATAGCGTAAACGCTACATGTAAAGTAACTCTCACTGCAACAGCCTGCATATTAGTATTAAGTGAAACATGGCTTTGAATAACGTTTTGTCTGACTAGAACGGATGATCCGCCAGTGGCCCTATCACCCGGAGGTGAAAAACAATGATATGCATTAAATTGACGAAGGTCAAATGTATCTGTTTGTTTTAAATATGTCTCTTGGCGACATATCGCTGAATGTGTAAAATCTTGGACTAATAGCTGTAATTCATGTAAATTAGTCCTCAATCCTCTGCAGTTCCACTGTATAATATTATTGGAATAAACTATCTTTTGGGGGGATTTATTGGGGATCTACCCCGCACTGTTTTGGAGGGCGACAAGCTATGTGCCCTAGAATGGACGTTTTCAGAAATGTCCATGTCTTCAAGAGACCCGTATTTATTAAACAGTTGAATTTTGTTCTGTGACCCTTTAGGAGCTCTGCCACTTTGTTGTTTTGAAGCATCAGGCTTTGGCCTCGGTTTACTTTTCACAGTTTGTTGACTATCAGCTGTCGATTGAGACTTTGAGTGTGACGGAGATGATGATTTGTGATCAGAAGAAGACATTGAGGTACTAGGAAGTGATTCCTCAGTCTGAGATGATATGGCAGGGTACAAATGCTGTGGAGAATCACAATTTACCCAAGTCAAGGTAGTCTGGCAGCCTGTGGATGATTTTGTTATTTTAGAGGTAGACTCCAATGAAGTTTTTGCTACTGTAGCATAACTTTCTGGAAGATCAGACCTCTTTACCAGTTTTTTTGCCTCAGAAAAGGAGATATTTTGAGTAAACTTTATTCTGTTTATCTCCATTTGCTCTTTCCAAACAGGACACTGTTTTGAAAATGAGGAGTGGTCGCCTGAGCAGTTGGTGCATTTTTTGACGTTACTGTCACAATCTTCTGTTGTGTGTGTCTTTTCACTGCAGTGAGCACACACAACAGACAATGTGCAAGCATTGACACCGTGGCCGAACTTTTGGTATTTGAAACACCGAAGGGGATTCGGAATGTACTTTTCCACACTGATATTACAGTATCCAGCTTTAGGTGATGTTGGAGCACTAGGTGATGAGAAAGAAAACAGATAGGTATTAGTTTGAATAGTTGTGTTGTTTTTACGGGCTGTGAAACGTTTGACATATAATACACCCTGATCTTTCATTTCGGAAGCGATATCAAGTTCAGACATGTCTGCCAGTAAGCGATCTCGATCACATACGATTCCCTTGCTCGTGTTCAGTGTTTTGTGGGCCGTGACAGTAACCGGAGTGCCAACGAAAGTGTCAGTGTTCAAAAGGTTCGTTGACTGTTGCCTTTTGGCGCACTCGATCAACAGTGCACCAGAACGTAATTTTCTAATGTTCTTTACATCACCGGCAATGCCTTGAATACCTTTAGACACCGCAAAAGGGTTTAACTTTAAAGGTGCATTATCTTTGGTCTCAATGACAATAAAACGTGGCCAGTAGTCAATGTGTTTAGACGTTCTGAGGTCATCAACAGGGTCATTTTCAAGAGGACGTTTACTCTTTTTAGTGGGGGTTTCGTAAGCCATGGTGAGTTATTTAGGTTTCATCATCCGAGCTCCCCACCCACCACGGAGTATCACAAGGACAATGCTAAAGCAAGCGGGACTCCAGCCTGCAGCACCAAGGATACCCGGATAATATATTCCAGCAGAAGAATTATGAATAATTGATCCACCAGATTGGCCCATGAGCCATCACCTTCTGGGCATACGGCTCTAGGCAAAGTTTTGAACGTCAGAATTCAAATCAAACATGTTTATAAAAATAAAACCAAGACCAAAATTACATCAATTTCAAATTATACTTGTGCAATGATAAATATACATAGATTCCATGCACAGGGCTTGGCATGACCAGCCGATTGGTCGAACCGGGCCCATTCGACCACCCGTCTAGGCGAAGTCAGGGCCAAAGTGGTGTATTGAGCAACAGGAACACAGTTGCAAGCTCCTATTGCCCTCAACCACCAGGATCCCTTCCTCCGCCGACACGGGCCGCAACCCACGGCAAACGGGTTGGTGGACCAAATATCCCCCCGGGTCCACTACGGGGGTGTTGGCGAGCTCTTAGCGTGACCCAGCACCCACCACGAGGAGGTGGCTCGCCACGGGTGCCTTGGGCTCGACAAAACTGAAACGCAGCTTTACGTACATAACAGATTTGTCAGGGCGTTCTTGGGACATTAGATGGCATGCATTTTTCAGAAACTACGAATTTACAAAGTGAAGTTAGAAATAGCTCCCAGGGCCCCACTCCTCAAAGCGATCGTTGCTCTTCGCCAGTCGCAAGTCTTACGTTGAAGTATGGGAGTCTTAGCGACTAACGGGATTGGGTGATCAGGCCCGCTGACTTGGTTGAGAGATTGTATGCCAGTTACGTAGATCGATGCTCATGATGTTGATCACTGGATTGTCTGGTCCAGACTCGATTATTTACAGACCACCGCCATATAACTGGAATACTGCCGAGGGCACTCACTTATTTTCAAACTCAGCGCAAAACATTCTTTTTTTGTCAAATTTCAACTTGGACGCTGACACCTTAGACTCAAGTGTTCTTGTTCATCTAAGTTTCAACATTACATTGACTGTAACAAAACAAAAAGAATATAATTCAGTATGTGGCTATTATGTTCCTTCCCTCAAGTCACACAACCACAACATCTTGACATCATATCATATACCTAGGACAATGTAGATTACAGCACAAAATGTTGAACACTTTCATAAATATAGTGTGCAAAACCAGTAACTTACATTGCACAGATAGCAAGCCTAATATTTCAAACATCTTTAACACCAACTTCAGGCCAAATTTTGAAGTCAAAGCCAATTTCAACAAGTCAAGTCCAAAAGAGCAATAAAACCTAAATTATGAAAAAAGTAAGTTAAAACAAGTTAAGATGATGCCTTTACAAACACATTTCTCCAATGAACATGCCTAATCGGTGAATAATACGTGGCTTACCATTACCTTAGACCTCACATGTGTCATGTCTGGGTCAACATGCGCTTGCAGCACAAACCACGTACTCATTCTGTCATCTCTATATGAAATTATCTCCCTTCCCATTTAAGTTGACATACAATGATCACTATATCAAAACTGAAATGCAACTTGCAAAAATATGAAATGGAAATAAACTTTTAACCATTACTACTAATGAATATGGCAGTATAATGGTGCATTGTGAAATTATGGAAATATTAACTCATTAGGCCCTGGAGCCGCTCCACTGCCCAACACCTGGCACCCCTCGCTGACTGCCTGATTGCTGCGACGAGGCTAATTAGTGCTAATCATGCCTGATTTCCCTGGCAGGTCTCGGATATGACAGGAAACTGTCTAGTCTCACAAACAAGTACTGATTATTTAATTGTGTCGTAAAGATGTAAATGGGAAAGACGCCGATGTGAATGCATATATTACAGCATTTCATGTAATTTATTACCTGTGTCTCTCATACCCCTTTGCCAGTGTGTGCTGTATTTTTATCAACACCTACGCGGTCTTTGTACGTACGAGATGAGCAAATATACAAATTCCTCCTGTCTCTCTCATCGTAAGGACTGAATTATGATATATTATTTATAATAGAGTTTAAAAAGAGTGGGGTGTGTGTGGGTGGGTGGAGGGGGGGGGGGGAGCGCTTGCATTATAATCGTCTAGATTTTTAGCCAATACATTGCTCGTGCTTATTGACTATTTCAAGGAAAGTATCAATAGGTGTGTAAGTAACATGGAACATATAGAGATTTATAGTTTGTCACTTTGTTCATCTTAACTTAACGCTGCAAACATACATCACCATTCATACACATACATACTGCATGATACATTTATCATTACTCGATGCTAAACAAAGCTTCCCGTCATGTGAAGGGATAAAATATCCCGAATGTAACGCATTATATCTCAGTTACTCATTATATTGGCTGATACTTTGACCAATCGTATCATGAGAACCTGTTACATAGGAAGGGCAATGTGATGGGGCGTGGCCTAAATTTCTGAAGAGCACGTTTGGACACTCAAAGTGATAGGGTAGAGATTGATTATTGGCTTTATCGTTGACAAATGGTTATGTTGTGTTACAGCTGTATCAACTATCATGCAACCATTTGTGTATTGTAAACATAACATCAGTTACTGTAACGATGTATGAAAGAAACACATAAGACATACGGGAGTAGACTGACACTATGATGAGTGTATTCGTTCCCAGATGGTGAACACACATGTCTTAGTGTTTTGGACATGTAAAAGAATAACCACTGAAATGCAACAATTGAAAAGAATGAGTGAATTTAGTTTTACAGCGATTTTAGCTATATTCCAGCAGTATCGCGCGGGCTTCACACATTGTGCCCAACAACTGACAAGAATGGTATACCGTACCATTTGTACAACACAACTAGTGCATAAAGCGTTATTGTCCTTGGAACAAGTCTTTATGGTAGGCCTCAAAACAGTCAAAAACACACCACAGCTTGACCATCTGCATTTCATGTCTCGACGTTTGCCAGTCCGTTTCATTGTATGTAAGACATACTTAAACCAAATGATGTCCCTCTCATATCATTGTGAGAGATTAAATTGTTCAAAACATCTATGTCAATGGCAGTAAAGACGAATTTACGCACATGCATAATAATCTATGAAAGTAGCGTTTTTGCTGATACATTGCTAGTGTATACTGAATATTTTAAGGTAAGTACTAATAAGCTAGTCGGTGACTTATATAACATATAACAGATTCAGTTTGTCGCTTTGGTTCATCTAGATTTCACGCAGAAAATATACGAACATACATGCATACATGTTGTATAAAGCTATTCCTTGCACATACATAAGACAAAGGGTCATGGGATGGGCGTCATCAAAGTTCCCGAATAGGACGTTTTGTATCTTAACTGTTCAATATAGTCCCTGATTTATTATCTATGACCAATCGTATCATGAGGTACCTTTCACATTGGAAATGGCAGGTGATGGGGCGTGGGCTAAATTTCTGAAGAGTACGTTCGGTCACTAGACAGCTTGGATACAGATTGACTATTGGTTAGATCGTTGACCAATCGATATGCTAGATTTCGGCTTTATCAACTCTATAGCTATCATGAAAAGTTTGTGTATCGTGAACATACATAATCGTAAGGATGCCTGAAATGTACACGTAGGATTAACAAGCACTTTGACAAATTTATTTTTTTTTCTAAGTGCTCAAAGCGCTACAATCCGATTATTTTTACCCCGGATAACCCAATCCAATCATTGAGTAGAGATAGTATTTATTTGCGTATACTTTTTTGCGCACACTACTTGTACATCAAACATAATGGCTTGCTGAACATTTCAATATAACCTGTACATTGTTATGAATAAATATCATAATTCAAGTACATGTATTATAGAATTCAAAAAAGTAACACGATACTGATTTATTGTGATGTATACACTTGAAGTTGAATCTCCCCAAATATTTATGAAGATGGGCGTACTTATATTTGTTTTGAAAGCAAACGAGGTTCAGGAGATTGGCAATGGGAGTGACTCCACAAAACAGGTTGTCCAATGATGTAACAGCGCATAAGTTTGTTTTACACTTGTCACGGACAAAAGTTTACCTGGACATGCATTCGACCAGAGGCTGTTATTTTGAGGTTGAAAGAGGTGTTCATATATTTAGTGTTGTCTGATTGAATGATTATACGCATCAATTCCGTAACTGATATATTCTCCTCCTTTGACGATGGATCTGATACAGATGATCATTACACAGGATAAGATAATTACAGAGATCAAGTACAAACGTTTCTTACACAATGCTTATGTAAATTGCATTGAAAAATCACATTTCAAATAAGCATGATACAGCTTGAACAAAATACCCCAGTTACCTTTGTATGGTTTATGTGTACTATATATGTATATTATGAGTAGATGCAAGAGTTATGACTTCATATTCGATTATGTATTATTGTCAACTTTAAAAATCAATAGTCGCAAATGAATTAGGTCTAAATTAGTAACTCGGTTTATTTCAAATTTACACGAACATGAGTGTAATACAGTAGTGCTATTTATGTCTACGATTCATTATATGAACTATTACAATGAATGAATGAATGATTTAATGTAGAAGAAGGTTTCGTAACCTTGTCACCGTTAATTCGATCAATGTGCAAACATGGTATCTTAGTATTCACTCCCAATGACGAGTAACAAACACGTACCTCCTGTAACAACATCTCATAATCCCTTTTCTCGCAGACATGTGTTCATTTGCCTGTATAAGCCCCCGACATTGCAAGCAATTGTTATCAAAACACATGAATACTTCTTCTGCTTAACACAGAAAGTAATCTCTCTCGTAAGAAAGGCTAATCTTTGATCATTACTGCTAAATTGATTGAAATTATAGGTAATGTACAAATTTAAAATGTAAAACCCCCAATACGCGGCGGCTCTCGCTGAATGTGAGGTGCTTTTCATAACCCCCAATATGCGGCTCTCGCTGAATAAGAGGTGCTTTTTATTACCCCCAATATGTGGCTCTCGCTGTGAGAAGCTAATTAATTTGCCGCATATATGCGGCTCTCGGCCTTAATGAGTTAACTAAACTGGAAATATTAACTAAATTCTTAGGTAATCAGTTGAGGCAGTTAGAGTGAAGTATTTTGGCCTCTACAGTAATTGTTAGACATTTTACAGTTCAACCTCGAGACTGATATGTCTGTCTTCCTCACTTTACAGTTTAACCTCGAGACTGACATGTCAGTCAACCTCACTTTACAGTTTTACCTCGAGACTGACATGTCAGTCAACCTTACATTACAGTTTAACCTCGAGACTGACATGTCAGTCAACCTCACTTTACAGTTTAACCTCAAGACTGACATGTCACTCAACCTCACTTTATAGTTTAACCTCGAGACTGACATGTCGGTCGACCCCAGGTTACATGTCACGGTACCTCACTTTACAGTTCAGTCTCGAGACTGACATTTCAGTCAACCTCAATTTGCGTTTAAACCTGAAGACTACCAGTCAACCTGAGTTTCCGTTTCAACATGTCTGTCAACTTCAGTTAATGTTTATAAATCTTCATTTCAATGTCAAGACCTGCATCAGTCTTAGTGATATACACAATTGCAATATCAAGACTGACAAAACAGTACTTCTAGCGTTGCTGAACAGTTTACATGTCAACCTGACTGACACGTTACACTCAAGTATTGTTAATCAAGACGATATGTCAGTCAAAAACAGTGCTAAAGTTTATCCATATAGCTCATGCTATATTTGCAACTCTGAATAAGTGTACAGTTCGAATCCGATCCCAGAAAATGAGAATCATGTCACGGCTAAGCGACCTAACTCTACAATACGTAAAAAATCGCTTTGTACAGTTCGGCCTGGTTGAAGCTCAAGGTGAGAGAAACCCGCAATGTGCCAACACCAACATGTTAGCACGTGTAGCTTAGTGCATTTGATCCACAAAACATATTGTAAGAACAGCCCGATTGCGCAATAACATGTTCTTACAACATGTTTGGTAACATGTACCTTGGCAAGATGTGGTTTCTGTTACTAAACTCAGACTACAGTTCAGAAGTAGTGGCATGCAGTGTGGTGTTTCCCGTTTTGCCTGAATTCTCTGTAGAAAACGTAAATTCCAAAGTCAGTGAGGATTGTTGAGCGTTGTCAGATGGTGGGGCTGTGTATTAAGTTATTAACATTGTGCTTTTAATGTGAGGATTCCAACGGGTTAAAGTCGCGAGTGAATGATATTGTGACTTAAGTGAGTGAGTAACCTACTATCGTAAGTAATAGAGTAATGAAGTGTTAGAGACTTGAGTAATGATGTATTTAGGAATGTGTCACTGCTGATAATTAATGTTTCTAAGTGAGGTGATGGCGCGATGCTGTGTTTTAACAAACATGCATCCGTCTAAGTGAGCTTAATTAAATAACGCATCATTAAGTGTAAAATACCGGTTCGGGTAAAAGAGTAGTGTTGTGTTTTAAGTAAGCGGGCAAGGAAGCATTGACGAAGTGAAGCAGATTTTGAGAAGTGAGGAGTGCAGCACTGAAAAAGTGAGTGCGTGAGACGGTTGTAACGTATTTAGTGGTACTTTGTTTAGCATTGCATAACCATTAGTAAGTGATTACTAGATGAATGAGACTTTAATAACCTACTTAGAGGTACTTTGTTTAGTATTGTATTGTCATTAGTTAGAACACACTGGGTGAGTGACACTAAACTCAGTGCAGAGAGTGTATAACATTCAAAGGAACAGCACAATGTACAACGAAATGTAAAATGTGTACACCATCCGCGTTTGCAGTCATGTTATTGGTTTAAACAACATCTATTTTCCTTCGATACCTAATTGTAAAATTTTACATTGGACTGGGTTTGGAGATTGGCAAACAGGCAAATTTGCCAATATTAATTCCTTTCCCCTCATATGTGTGCAGCCTTGCACTGACTCCTTGTACTGGGTTATGGAGCATAGTGTGCAGTCTGAAACTGTCTCCTTGTGCTGCGTTATGGAGCATGGGTTGCAGTCAGTCTGAAGCTGTCTCCCTTAACTGTATGGAGCATAGTGTGGAGCCTGACACTGACTTCTTGTACTGGATTATGGAGCATAGTGTTCAGTCTTAAACTGACACATTGTACTGGATTATGGAGCCTAGCGTCCGTAGTACTTCTGCAGGAACAGCAGCGATGACGCGCACAACCCAAGGATGACAAACGTTTGGGGTTGTATAAAGCATTGAAAGTCAATTTTATGTTGATTTAATAGAGACAATATGCAGAATAGTGTCTGGATTACTGAGTATCTGGCACTGGATATTCATCTCAGTATTCTCAGTAACACATTGCGAGGCGAGATGAACGAAAGCGTCCTTGCTTTACAACTGCAGCTGAATAAGACATCAGCTGATCTGCTTGATTCGGGGATTATGATATTTGACCTGAATCTCACTAATGAACAACTCCTTGCTACAAAGCAACAAATTACAGGTCTTACCGAGGACTTGATGACACTGAATATCAGTTGTTGTGGGATGAGGAAAGAAACGAAAGAGACTGGTGGTAATGAGAGTTCGCTGACAACATCATCCCTGTCGCAGGGGGCATTCACGACTGTGACAACGGCAGGTAAGGCTTTTAGCAGTGATTTGTTGCTTGGTTAAAATATCGATATTCCAACTCAAAGATATGCGAACAACATTACCATTTCGTTAGAAGTTATCCAATTTTCTTACAACCATATTGCATATGTACTGAGTATGTGTCTGAATCCATTCATTTCCGAATATGACAGTTTTAAACTGCCCATATTTCAAATGCTTATGTACCAATAGAATTTGTGAACACAAAGGCTAGGCCATTACAGGGCATTTTAAAATGCTGGCTACATCACGTCTGTTCAGGGTTTTATTGCGAACATATTGTTGCTAGGACATATATTTTATTGGGTATGTATCTTGGGTACATATAAGATATTGGGTATTGTAGATACGTGCAATGCGGAGTTTATTGTACATTTGATCAGAAGGCGAAAGGGACATGTCACTGGTGCATGTCTTGCAATGAGTTTGTTGGACATGCAACCAACCAAGGGTTTACAAGGCATATGAACGTTGCGTTAAGAGGTGACGCCAAAACAGGGCTTGCAATGTCTGTGGACATATGATTTCTAGATTTCCATGTGTCTGTTGCTCTCCTTGCTGTATATGCTGTGTATCATGTCCTTGATAACGATGATAGGAACGACGCCGAAACGCCGAAACGTCGAAACTATCTCAATAAGAATATGTCTGTCCATAAAAAATGACCCTCTTCATTTGTCACTTCTTGTGCCTGTCACCAACCGGGACATTTGTCACTTCTTGTGCCTGTCACCACCTGGGACATTTGTCACTTCTTGTGCCTGTCACCAACCGGGATATATGTCAATTTTGTGGCCCTGGTGACCATATCGGATAGTAATTCTCTCATATTTCACACTGATGTTGTAGGCATACAGCCTTTGAATTTTGAATTTCAACTCTTCTGTGTTCATACTGAATTATCTCTGTATTTCTGGGTAAACTAATTCCGTTAGGAAGTGGACATGAGTTTAGACTCGAACTGGTTTATCGACCTCCACGACCAAGATATTACCCCTATTCTGAGTATTTCAACTTACTTTGAATAACATCGCTCAAGCCCCACTGACAAGAAGACCTGATGTTGTCAGGTCAGAAAAACGGAAAGCAATCTCAGTATGGCAGAAATCTGAACTTCAAATTTAATGAAACCCTACACCAGATTATGTCCTGTGTTGTCTGTGAATGCCAACATTTTGAGAATGCCCTGGTAGAACTTAGTTTAGAATTACACTTTAATGGTTGACACCAAACCAAGTAGTTCTCCAATAGCTGGAGGGAGGTTACCGCTGGGATATTATGTACTTAAATTACTTTACTAATAAACAGGGTAATTGCAGAGGTATGTTTGTCTTGAATCTGTTAAAATAAATCATTAGGTTATAACTATTGGGTGATGCCATGGTAAACGCTGTACACAGGTAGCATGTGCGACCACAAACCCATGGTTTACTTTCAGTTAGTTTTAGTACAAAATCATCATGACATGACTGACTACGACAATGGTATACTGAAAAGGCGGGCAACTTATGGCTACTGTATCTGAACATAAATGCAATATACACTGCTTATGTTATCACCGTTTGTCGAGGAGAAATTTCGTCCAGGGAGCAATATAACCAGACAAAACATTTAGATACCCTTTGGCAAAGAAAAGAAAACAAGTCATTACTTTCTTGATCGTTCTCTATGTCGCAGGTGCGTAGCGAGTACACACTTGCACATAACTACAACATACATGATAACCAGAGTGCACTGTTTCGTGGTATGTACTTCACACCGAGCCTCTTGATGCCGAGACCTTCACCTAAAAGATGTCTGAGATGTACAAGAATGATGACGCATAACATCACTTCCGTTGACCTATTTCTTACAAGATGGCGGCTCCACAGACAAGGGTACACATGATTTTGCGAGAACTCTTCCCTTGATTCAGGAACGGTTTATACATAAATATGAGATATAAGTAATCACTATGTATTTTTGTACATTTTAATCGTTTTCATTCATTCAAGTTAGATAAGACGCCCAAAACAAGCGCAGTCTTTCGAGCACTGCGTTCGTTTTCAAATCAATTAGCTTTGCTTACATTTTATCTAGAGAGTTGGTATTGGCGACAAAGACCAGTTGTAGTTTACTTCTAAAACGCAAGGGGAATGGGGGATATTTTTGAATTAATCTTCCCTTCACTAATCCGCTAGGTGCGCTGATCCGGACGGCCCAATCTTAAAATGACAGCGCATGTCGTATGTCTGTCATACGTGTTACTATTACAGTTAGAGACAGTTGATCAGTTTAACTTTCACCTTCACTGGTAGCGTTGACGCCGGTGCATTGACGGTATATCTTTTCCCTCTTACGATGATATATCAAGTGTTATGTCCTGAAAAATGTATTCTATGGTTCCATGATACACCTGGGATAGTCATGACTGCTGACATTGCAAGAATGAATGGTGACATTGCAAGAATGAATGGTGACAATGCAAGAATGAATGGTGACATTGCAAGAATGAATGGTGACATTGCAAGAATGAATGGTGACATGGCGTTTAGAAGCGAGGAGGGGGAATCAGCTGTCATGTTTTGTCGTTTTGTTGATGTTTTGCAATCGGTAATTTAAGTGGGGCACTAGATGTCTCAGTATCACACATTTAAAACTGTAGTGTATTCTCACGGTGTATATACTCAAATCGCTTTTGCATTACGGTCGACAAAGCTGCATTCATGTAATTCACTACGGCAGGGAGCTGATGCGGTGTATGAAATATAAAACACTGAAAGTCTTGTTATGTCATGGGTTGTACAAGATAGGATTAAGATTTTTGACAACACAAATATTTAGCAGGTAGAGAGAGAGGTAAAGTGATTGTAAAATAAGAGTAAAAGACGAATTATATTTATCGTCGCCTTCACGTAGCCAGTTTTCAAAAACGATAAACATGGGCATAGCTAAAATCTTTTTTAAAAAAAATATCTGTAACGGTTTTTGATGCATGAAATATAAAATCACTGTATGGATAAATAATGCATACAAATACTGCAAATTTCTAGATTGACTGCATTTTAAGTATCCTGAACTAAGGGTATGAATATAAATGTTTTGCTTTCTTAATTTTGAATAGAGGAAAATAATATTAAACTATTCATTTATTAAATGCACTATTTTAGACACTGAAGAAGAACTACCATTAGGTACAGTACATATTCAACGGCACTTTACAAATTCTATTTTTCATTACACAAGTAAACAATACATCTGTTCATATTGATAACATATTTCAGTCTCCAGCATAATAAATGGCACTGTTAAGTGTTGTCAGGATCAAATGGTTTACATTTTCCTGCAGTGTCTACATACATTGTGTCTTCACAATGATCAGATTATTATAATAGTCATGGAAAAGTTCATTTTATTTTCTTTGTAGATCTAACTCTTCGTGTTTTGTTGCAAAACACTGAAATATCTTAATAAAGTCAGTATTTTTTTCCACATTACATAATATATGCACTGTACAGTGGTGTAATTCTGTCTGAGGTTTTGTATTCTGGGGCATGTGTACTTTAATATTACATTACACATGCATGACTTTATTCAGTCATTGTACATATTATCTATCAACTTTCTAATAAAATAAATAAATGCATAAACATATCTTCATAGAATAATTGTGAGGTTAAATTCGAATTTATGTCATCTAAAACATATATTTAGATAGATAGATAGGATATTTATATAGCGCACATATCCACGCACTAGTGCATGCTCCAGGCGTGAATCTGGCGACGACGCTGAAGCGCTCGTAAAATATGGATCTCGGCCTGATGAAATCCCTGTCAAACCTAGCAAATCTCGCTGAACTGGACCAGGAGCTTAAATGTGTTCAGACGGGGCCAGATGTGAATGTCAGAGTGGCTAGTGTGATTAACAAGCAGTGGGACAAACGTCTCGATCAGAAAATCCTGAAGGAGAAAATGAACAAATATATCGGACCAGGCAATGCAGAATTCATACGAACCCCAAGAGTGAATGGACCTGCATGGAAATGACTCTAAAAAAATCTTAAGCGCCAAGACATTCGCATGCAGAATATTAAAAAAACAACTTGTGAATCAGTAGGGGCAAACTTGTCCCATTGCTTGAATGAGTTATACTCCAAACTGAAACCTGAAGAAATGGCCATGGA
This sequence comes from Haliotis asinina, assembly GCF_037392515.1. NCBI lineage: Eukaryota > Metazoa > Mollusca > Gastropoda > Lepetellida > Haliotidae > Haliotis > Haliotis asinina. The sequence goes on from NC_090292.1 coordinate 51,782,829, forward strand.
CATGCTTATAACTCCTGTGACTGATGCTATGACTATGCTGGGCTCGGTTCAATATGTCTTTGAGGAGAAGAGAACTAATGAGACCTGCTTCACACCAAGATTAAAAGTCTGTGTAATTCTGATCACCCTATCACTGCTTTATATTTTGGAGACGATCTGGAAAAGGAAATGAAGGACGTTATTGAAACAAACAGACTGGGATCAAAAGTCTCCAAAGCGCAGTACATGTCCAAGTCACATTATAAGGGAGACTACTCGTCGCACAATAAACAACGGGATTTTCGTCAAGGACGGAAACCCCCACATCGGAAACGTCCACAGAAGTTCCACCAAAGATGACAATCAACAGTAGACACACCTGGTGATAAGGTGAGTGTCCTTAGCATTCATTAAGATATCAATGATCTGAAATGCTCTGTTGAAGCAATTTTTTCGAAATTTGTGGGCGGCCTACTTGCAAATTATGTCGATCAATATGAAATGTTGTCAAATGACCCAGAGATCCTTGACACAGTAACTGGCATGCATGCTGAATTTGATAATTTGAACCCTCAATGAGTTGGTAATCCATCATATTTGCGGTTCTCGGAATTTGAAGACTGTATTATTGGAACTGAAATAAAAAAAAATTCTTGACAAGAAGGTTATAAAAATCACTGGTAAAGAAACAGGTGATTTTATACCCAAAATCATTTAAGAGGAAAGCGAGATGGAAGTTAACGCATGATTCTCAATTTGAAACCATTGCATAAAATGTCAAGAATTATCATTTTAAAATGGAAACACTGCAGTCGGTTTTGAAACTGGTCACAAAATTGTTGCATGGCATCAATTGATTTGAAAGATGCCTACTATTCCTGTCCGATTGCCACTGGACATCAAAACTACCTTAAAATTGAGTGGAGAGGGCAATTTTATCAGTCTGTTTGCTTCCCAAATGGTTTAGCATGTTGTCCAAGGAAATGTACTAAACTTATGAAGCCAGTGCTTTCACATTTGAGACACAGAGGTCACTCATCAACAGTTTACATTGATGGCATGTACCTGCAAGGTGCATCTGAAAGTTGACTGTATCAATAATGTCTTAGAAACTGCAGACATTTTAACAAAATTGGGTTTTCAATTCACCCAGGGAAATCTGTTCCATCCAAAGCAAACTATTGAATTCTTGTGATTTGAAATTGATTCAGTTAACATGACTGTGAAGCTGACACACATTAAAGCAGAGCGTGTCTGTCAAGATCACAGATGATTTCGTTTATATAATTAGTTTATGGTACTGTAAATAGATGTAGTATGGTATTGTTAGAGTGTGTTATATATTGTTGGGAGTTGTTGTTAGATTATGTTCGGTAATACTATGGGAACAGGGTTATGTTCAGGGAAGCGTGACCAGGTATGGCCAGAGAGCTGGGGTGTTAATTTGTAAACAATAGAGAGGTGTTGAGTAGCTTGGGTATGGGAGGTCAATATAAATAGTGAGGAAGGGTAGTAATCTGCACAGTCAGCCAGAATCACCACTGTGTTCACCTGTATGGGTTCAACTTTTGTATGGGATTGCATCTCACGCTGGCTGGCGTAAGTTTTTATTATCATTATTACTTTTGTATTTATTGATTGAGTAGATGTAGCAAGAAATTGTTTTACTGATGTAGTACTTCTAGATATATGTGTATATTGTAACACTATATAGCCACAAAGCCATTCAAAATTTGAATGTTATCGTTCCACAAAACCTGTTCCACTTTCAAATATGTAAATCGGAGTAAAGTACATGCATAAAGTATAAGACATTGACACATGTCTTACTGAGTAACTGTAGTTACTTATATTGTATTGTAGTGTCCCGGAACTGGCCGGTTATCCTTAAAGTAAGGAGAGGGGTATTATCTCCGCCTGTAAGGAGACAGACAAGAGTCTTCCCTGTTGTACAAGGAGCATGTATCTCCTAGTAATGTGAGATGTGGATGGCACAGCCATCAACCATTACACAGGCCCCTTAAACTCCGTGAGGGAAACCATCGCCTGGGTGTGAGGGATACCACACAAATACTATGACGTCACCAAGTGGAACCAAAGTGCACTGACATTCTGATTACATTGTAAAGAGAAAGTGTTCTCTCTGAGTGGCTAATTCCTTTATTGTTATTTAGTTCAATTGTTTAGTTTCTGATTGGGATTATATGTAATCATTATCTATATTAGTGAGGGTATTAGGATTTTAGTGTAGTTAGTAGTAGTAGTAGTATTATTAGAACTTTAGCAATTTAAGTGGTAGACAGAACTGTATATGTAGCTAGGTTAGGTAATTAGATTAGTTAGTTGTATTTGCACCTGTAGAATTAGTTTAGTATAGGTATTGGGGTTACTTATATCTTAAGGGGAGGAATAAAGTTTTGCAAAACAAACTATTCTTCTGTTGTGGTTACTTTGGTATGTGACATTTTGGTGGCAGCGGTGGGATAATTAGATTATTTGTCACTATCAAAGGGAACCCTAGTTGTGTTCTGTAGCGCATTTGATGTAGCGTTGTTGATTGTATATCGCTGCAGAATCTTTGTGTCCACAAAGAAGGGTTAGAACATACGGCACCACTTTTGCGTCCTTGAGTGTATGATTTGGAATTCAAGGGTGGAGGGTGTATTGTGGTTATTGGTCAGTTAAGGCCATTGGTTCGTCGTGAACATTTTGAACATTGGGATATATGGGAAATCACCTCCGGTTTTATTCTTGGTAGGATCCCTATTTATTCCAGACAGTTTGACTTTTTGTGTACCCTGCTTTGCCCTCATACAGACAATTATGGACATTGACAAACTTATCAAACTGGGTCAGAGTTTAGGGTATGAGAAAGATGATTTGAGAGTGTTTGTGAAAGAGCAAATGGAGTTGGAGAATGAGAAAGAAAAGGACAGGCTCGAACGGGAGGAAAGAGCTAGGGAGCGGGAGATTAAAAAGTTAGAACTGGAGGAAAGAAAGGAGAAAGAAAGGTTAGAATGGGAACGAGAGAGAGAACGATTAGAATTGGAGAAAGAAAAGTGTAAAATACAGTCAAATGAAAGAATAGAACTAGCCAAGTTAGAAAAGAGTGCGGCAGGAAATCAAGAAGGGCAGGTAGGAGAGAATAGATCGGCAGCCATTCCCAAGATGCCTAAAATGCCTCCATTTGACGACCACAATGACAATATTGATGCATATCTGCAAAGGTTTGAACGTGTAGCTACAGCGCAAGGCTGGGACCCGTCCCATTGGGCAGCTTACCTGTGTACTCTGCTGAAAGGTAAGGCTTTAGAAGTATACTCCCGGTTAGATGCCTTTGAGGCTGAAAATTACAATGCAGTTAAAACTGCATTACTTAAACGCTATGAAATGACTGAGGATGGATTCCATCAGAAATTTAGGACTGCTAAAACTGAAACAGGTGAGATTTTCACACAATTTGTAGTTAGAATTGAGAACTATTTCAACAGATGGATTGAACTAAGTGGTACACAAAAGACGTTCGAAGGTGTGAGAGATTTGCTGCTGCGTGAACAGATTTTGAATGTGACTGGAAGGGATCTGGGTATATTCTTGAGAGAGAGAAAGCCAAAAGACGCGATGGAAATGGCTAGACTAGCAGAGCAATTTATAGAAGCTAGAGGTACGAGTCATGGAAGATACAATAGACCAGTTATTCCAGGTCAAACTGACAAGCAGGTTTCCAAAGGGAAAATAGTCGAGGGTAGCGCATCAGGTAAACATGGTACTTGTTCCAAACAATTTGTTCCTATTAAGGAAAGGACATGTTACAACTGCAATCAAACTGGGCATTTGGCAGCACAGTGCAAGAAACCCAAGTTTAAAGTGGCAAGTATCCAGGTGAGTGAAGACAACACAAACATGTCTCTAATACATCCAGATAACACAAAAGTAGAGCCCTGCATACATGAAGTTCTAGATGGTGATGCAGCAACTTCAGAGGAGGTTACTAAAGCAGATGTAGCCTCAGGGAGTGTGCTTACCAAAGATCACCGCATGCCATTTTATCAGGGAAAGGTAAACGACACTCCAGTAGATGTGCTTAGAGACACGGGATGTAACGGTGTAATAGTGAGGAGGTCAATGGTAAAAGATGCATGTTTGACTTCAGAAACACAATCTTGTAAATTAGCAGATAGCAGGATCTTGACACTTCCGGTAGCATGGATTACTGTAAATACGCCCTTTTACACGGGTATGGTGAGAGCAGCATGTATGGACACACCAATCTGTGACTTAATATTAGGCAATATTCCCGGAGTTAGAGAGCCAGGAGATCCAGACTTGATGTGGGATAAGCAGGACATTAAAACAGTAGGTGCTGTAGAGACAAGGAGCCAGAGAAGAGTACGCCAAGTAGGCATGGAACCCTTGAAGACATTGGAACCTGTTGGGTTGACACTGAGTCGAGGTGAGTTCGTATCCCTACAACATCAGGATTCAAGTCTGAACAAAATAAGAAAATTAGTGGAAGAAGGTAAGATTAGGGAGACCCGACATAGTACTTCCTCTTACTTTGTGGAGAATGATATGCTGTATAGGAAGCATACTTCCAATAAAATGGACAATGGTAAACAAGTTGTACAGGCAGTAGTACCGGTTGGATTGCGCACACAGGTAATGAAGGTATGTCATGAAGCACTGATGGGTGGACATCTTGGAATCAAGAAGACTCTAGATAGGGTAATCTCACAGTTTTATTGGCCAGGAGTAATTGGTGATGTCAGAAGACATGTTCAGTCTTGTGATATTTGTCAACGTACCATGCCGAAGGGAAAGGTAAGGAAAATACCACTGGGACAAATGCCATTAATTGAAGTGCCATTTGAGAGGGTAGCTGTTGATTTGATTGGTCCATTGTATCCTGTCACAGACAAGGGTAATAGGTATATACTGACGGTGGTTGATTATGCAACACGATACCCAGAAGCAGTAGCTTTACCCAGAGTAGAGACGGAATATGTTGCCGAAGCTCTGTTCGAGATATTCAGTAGGGTTGGTATCCCCAAGGAGATATTAACAGACATGGGAGCCCAGTTCACGTCAGGCGTGATGAAGGAGGTAAGTAGACTATTGTCCATACATCAGCTTACTACTTCCCCTTATCATCCAATGTGCAATGGCCTAGTGGAGAAGTTCAATGGAACCTTGAAGACGATGCTGAAACGGATGTGTGCAGAACGACCAAATGACTGGGACAGGTATGTACCTGCTTTGTTATTTGCTTACCGAGAGGTACCTCAAGAGAGTTTGGGTTTTGCCCCATTTGAACTCTTATATGGACGCACTGTGAGAGGACCAGTACAGATTCTGAGGGAAATCTGGACAAGAGATATACCAAATCCAGAGGTAAGAACCACATATGAGTATGTGCTAGATCTTCAAAACCGTCTTGAGGAGACTATTCACGTAGCACAGCAAGAACTTCAAAAGAAAGCATGTAAATACAAAAAGTTCTTTGATGTGAAGTCCAAGCCAAGAAAAATGAAGGTTGGTGATAAAGTATTAATTCTGTTGCCCACTGATTCAAACAAACTGTTGCTGCAGTGGAAAGGGCCATATGAAATACTGGATACCTTTGGCATTGGCAATTACAGAATACAGGTTGGTAACAAGATTAAAACCTATCATGCCAATCTACTGAAAAGGTACATTGAGAGAGAGGAGGTCAAGGACACAGCTGTATGTGACGTCAGCATAGCTCAACTTGTGCATGTCAGTGCTGGTCTGGTGGATGTCAAGGCTGAAGAGGTGAGTATGTTAGACATAGCTTCACCTTCTTTAGTTTCTAAGGAAACGTATCAGGATGTAGACATTTCTGAAGATTTGACAGAGGAGCAACAAAATGAGGTGAAGGAGCTCATAAGTGAATTCAAAGATGTACTGAGTGATTTACCAGGGAAGGTAGATTGTATGGAATATAAGATCAAGCTGACATGTAATGAGCCTATACGATCCAAGCCCTATCCACTTCCTCATCATATGAGAGATGTTGTAGCTAAGGAGATACAGCTAATGTTAGACATGGGGGTGATAGAACCTTCTCAGTCACCATATGCATCCCCCATTGTACTTGTGAAGAAGCCTGACTCGACTTACAGATTTTGTACCGATTTTCGCAAACTGAATCAGGTGACCGTATTTGATGCCGAACCAATTCCATTAGCTGATTCCATCTTTGCACGGTTACGGAACTGTAAATATCTTACCAAAATTGATGTAAGCAAAGCATATTGGCAGATTCCAATGGAAGAGAGTAGCAAAGAACTGACAGCATTTATAACTCCTGATGGATTATACCAATGGAAGGTGATGCCATTTGGAGTAGTTAATGCACCTGCAGTATTTTCCCGACTGATGAGACAAGTATTGCACAACATACCAAATACAGACAACTTCATAGACGACATCATAGAAGGAACTGAGAACTGGTCACACCACATGGTAAGTCTGAGAGCAATATTTACGAGGTTAAGACAATTCCATCTTACAGCTCGACCTTCAAAGGTAAAAGTGGGATATAAACATCTGGACTTTTTAGGGCACAAGGTGGGTAGTGGTCTAATTCGACCAGAAGGTAAGAATGTAGAAAAGATCCTAAATGTGGAGCGACCTCAAACCAAGAAACAAGTGAGAGCGTTGTTGGGACTGACCGGGTACTACCGGAAATTTATCCCAAACTATGCAGCCATAGCAGTTCCGTTAACTGATCTCACAAAGAAAGGAAAGCCAAACAAGGTAATATGGACAGAAAGCCAGGAATTAGCTTTCACTACGTTAAGAACCCATATGTCAAGTTTTCCTATCTTGAAACTACCCGACTTGAAGAAACCATTCTTGGTAAGAACAGACGCTTCTGACGTCGGAATCGGAGCTGTACTGCTACAAGAACAGGTAGGTGAGCGATTTCCAATATTGTTTGTGAGTCGGAAGTTAGTAGATCGTGAGAGAGCGTATTCTACAATAGAAAAAGAGTGTTTGGCTATTGTGTGGGCAATACAGAAGTTAGAAAGATATCTGTATGGGAGAGAATTTATTTTGGAGACTGACCATCAGCCCTTAATATGGATGACCAAGGCAAAAATGACCAATGGACGAGTGATGAGGTGGGCCCTGACTTTGCAACCCTACAGATTTCTAATTCGTGCAATCAAAGGAAGTGAGAATGTTGGGGCTGATCTCTTGAGCCGGTGTTCACCCTAGTCATACTATGTGTATGGCAGTGTGTAAATAATGTACTCTCTGCATATCCAGATTATTTGTCAGCAGTTATTTCTTATGTATTACTGTGCTATTGTACATTTAGACAATTGTGTTTTATGATATTTATGCATTAAAACAAACTTAAATGTGATCTTGAGTGTAATATATAATTGTACTTGTGTACAATTACTTGAAGAGGGGAGTGATGTCAAGATCACAGATGATTTCGTTTATATAATTAGTTTATGGTACTGTAAATAGATGTAGTATGGTATTGTTAGAGTGTGTTATATATTGTTGGGAGTTGTTGTTAGATTATGTTCGGTAATACTATGGGAACAGGGTTATGTTCAGGGAAGCGTGACCAGGTATGGCCAGAGAGCTGGGGTGTTAATTTGTAAACAATAGAGAGGTGTTGAGTAGCTTGGGTATGGGAGGTCAATATAAATAGTGAGGAAGGGTAGTAATCTGCACAGTCAGCCAGAATCACCACTGTGTTCACCTGTATGGGTTCAACTTTTGTATGGGATTGCATCTCACGCTGGCTGGCGTAAGTTTTTATTATCATTATTACTTTTGTATTTATTGATTGAGTAGATGTAGCAAGAAATTGTTTTACTGATGTAGTACTTCTAGATATATGTGCATATTGTAACACTATATAGCCACAAAGCCATTCAAAATTTGAATGTTATCGTTCCACAAAACCTGTTCCACTTTCAAATATGTAAATCGGAGTAAAGTACATGCATAAAGTATAAGACATTGACACATGTCTTACTGAGTAACTGTAGTTACTTATATTGTATTGTAGTGTCCCGGAACTGGCCGGTTATCCTTAAAGTAAGGAGAGGGGTATTATCTCCGCCTGTAAGGAGACAGACAAGAGTCTTCCCTGTTGTACAAGGAGCATGTATCTCCTAGTAATGTGAGATGTGGATGGCACAGCCATCAACCATTACACAGGCCCCTTAAACTCCGTGAGGGAAACCATCGCCTGGGTGTGAGGGATACCACACAAATACTATGACGTCACCAAGTGGAACCAAAGTGCACTGACATTCTGATTACATTGTAAAGAGAAAGTGTTCTCTCTGAGTGGCTAATTCCTTTATTGTTATTTAGTTCAATTGTTTAGTTTCTGATTGGGATTATATGTAATCATTATCTATATTAGTGAGGGTATTAGGATTTTAGTGTAGTTAGTAGTAGTAGTAGTATTATTAGAACTTTAGCAATTTAAGTGGTAGACAGAACTGTATATGTAGCTAGGTTAGGTAATTAGATTAGTTAGTTGTATTTGCACCTGTAGAATTAGTTTAGTATAGGTATTGGGGTTACTTATATCTTAAGGGGAGGAATAAAGTTTTGCAAAACAAACTATTCTTCTGTTGTGGTTACTTTGGTATGTGACAGTGTCAAGATGGCATGTAGCCAGCTGTTACTCAGAGATAGATAGAATAACTATCAGAGAGCTTGCACAGGTTACTGGCTACCTCACTAGCAGCTTTCCTGGGGTTGTGTATGGACCACTTTATTACGTCTAAAACGTTGTCACTGGAAAGTAGCGCGGGATGTTATGAAGGTAAAATCTTATTAGACTTTAGGCTGTAGAACTGAACTTGAGTGGTGGATTGACGGTGTGATGGATTCATATAATGTCATTCAGAGGAGTGAACCTGTCCTAGTCATGTATACTGACTCTAGCAAAATAGGCTGGGGAGCGGTACTAGACTCTGTTAGAGCAGGTGATAACTGGACTGAAATGGAGAAAATCACCACTTGAATTACTTGGAGCTTAGAACAGTTTTATTACCATTGAAGGCATTTCAGTCAGATTTGGAAATTAGGCATGTGAGAATTGTGTCTGATAATATGACAGCTGTATCATATTTTAACAATATGGGCACCTCTCATTCTAATTAATGTAATTCAATCAGGAAAGACATTTGGGAGTGGTGTGTTGAAGGTGATATTTGGATCAGTCTTGGTCATATAGCAGGGGAAAATAACCATCAAGCTGATCAAGAGTCAAAACAAATCAGAAAGTCTACAGGGTGGAAACTTAATTCACAAATGCTCTCCTGAGCTCTTAATATGCTGAGAGTCTCGAATAATATTGATATGTTTGCCACAAGACATAATCATCAATTTGTCGTTTAAACCAGATACAGGTTCATGTGCTGTTATCTGTCTGATTCAACTAATGAAATCACTGAAACCATATTGTGTTTCTCCTTTCAGAGTGATACCACAGACTCTTCAGAAGCTGGAGAGGGAGGGGGCGACGGCAGTGACGGTGGTACCCAACTGGCCGACCCTGGTGTTGTATCCAGTCGTTATCAGGATGCTGATTCCTCAACTGTTTCCAGCCCATCACAGTGTCCTGCACCTATCTTGTTACCCGGGGGAACTTCACTTTCCACACAAGTCTCTCTAACTCCTAATCTGCCTCTTGTCAGGTGACAGCGCCATAAGACTGGACTTTCAGAGGACACTATCCAGCATGTCCTCCGTGCTTGGTGAACCACAACACAAAAAACAGTTAAAGACTGGGATGTTGTCTGTAATTCCTCAGGATGTGATCCACATTTGGCCCCTTTCATTGTAGGGGTTAACTATCTTTCCTCGGAAAGTAGGGTACAATGCTGTTATCACGTATACCTTAGAGGGTGAAAATGCATAAATCACTCATTGACATCCTTATAAATGAAACACCATCATTAAAACTGCTCATTTCGATCTTTAATTACTTTAATCGACCTTTATGACAACAGTGCACAATTCTTCAACTGCAAACGAAATATCAACCAATCGAGGCGGCGCGTCTCCTTGGCGTAATAGTAGGTATAGATATGCGGGTTTATGCGACAGCTGTTGTGAAAAATGAAAGCTATATGTTCTCTCAATCTACTATCATTTAGTTTTGTCTCCCGCTTTGCCCAGTTACAGCCCTTGTTTTCATAGACGATTCTGTGAAAATCACTTGGTGTCTCCAGGTTGTGTATAAAACTACATGCTATTTGTCATCATTCACTTGGTGCTCAGGTAATGAATTTATAACAGGTATAATTAGTGATAATACCACTCAGATTACCAGACAAAGGTCCTCATTTGGCATTTCTTGTGTCTGGATCGATCAAAGGATTAACCGATAACACGCTGATTAATTAATTACTTTTATGCGGATTTGAATTGGGGATTTGTCAAAAGGTAGTGTTTATGTATGGACATTTACTAATCTATACTGAATACACTCTGTCGTGTCTGTGGCTATGTGAAAACAACACCCTTCTTTCAAACGATTAACCACCAATACTGTTCATTACTGGCTAACAAAATTACTTTTTAGAAAGAATGACGCACATTATGCAATTAGTTGCCAGGTGTGCTATCTTGGGTGACCAATGAGACTATATAGCAGTGTGAAAAACCTGAAACGATACATCACGTTTTCCTATAGTAAACTGTTAAACCAAACATCACTTGGAAAATCTGCAGATGAATTATATATCAATCGTTTTTGTGGATATTGATGGATACATTCTTCGAACAAGGTTTTTGACCATGATTCAAACACAGATTTAACTACTAGTTAAAAGTAGTTCTGATTTTATATCTTGATGAAAGCAAACCATAATCTCAGTAATTCTAACGGACTTTAACTCGTGAAATCATGATTTTCAAAAATGGCAGAGCCCTGTCTGAGGATAAATGCTATTTAAGTTTGTTTTCACCGACTCAAAATTACTTTTCACTGGTAGTAAAATATGTATTTTATTGATAGACATTAGTATTTTACATGACATTGCTTAAAACATAACAATTTCACTCTTGGAAGCGAAGCGGGGGTCGATATAATATTACTTATGATAATATTGTCACTTCGACCACAACCTCGCTTCCGAGGAAGAAGGCGTAATATTCATACCAAATGCTTTTGGTCAGCAATGTGTAGTAAGCAGTCTTGATTTTATATTGAAACTTGAACTCCAATATCTATCCTGGAAGCGTGTTACGGGGCGAATCATCCGATTTAGTGTATAGCACTGGCTTCCACATGGCTCGTTTCGCACACACAAATAACCAGTTTAAGCACAAATACAGGGTCCGCGGAAGTCTGTGCATAGTGACACCATCACCCGACCCCCAGGAGCAACTGCCGGCAACACAGCAATTCGGCACGTCATTGGTGACGTCGAGAAATCAGCAAAATGACAAGCTTCCTACATATTTTCTATACAACTATCTGAAAATCGTTCCTTCTGTGACGTCACTGCAGGGCTCTGGCAACAGAGTTACGTAACCTGTCTGTGGTTTCGTTTGCGGGCGAGAGAGAAAGAGGCGGATTTTTAGCAACGTTTAAGTGCTTGGTATTAATTAACCACAAGGTTTTTATTTAAAAAGGAAAAAAGAAGAAAAAAAACATGGTGTTCTGTTTATGACTAACCAGAAGTCATTCATATGCAGTGGTAAAAGGAGTACCAAAAAGTTGAGTTTATTCGTTCTTTAATACAGCCAGAAGTGTACTTTCATCTGTGATTATCATGCTAGATGGTTCAGCTTTTGGTAAACACCCCATTGTTAAAAGACTATTGAAAGGGGTATTTGAGTGTAAACCAGCATTACCGAAATGTGTGGAGGTCTGGGATCTTAATATTGTACTGTTACATTTGAAAACTTTTCCTTGTTATGAGTCAATCTCATTGAAACAATTGACACTTAAACTAGTCATGTTATTAGCCATTATTTTAACTGGATAGAGATGCCAATCTCTGCATTCGTTGACTGTGGATTCATTGAAATTCAGTCTTGTCTAGCGTGCATATCAATAAACTGTTAAAGCAGTCCAGAGCTGGGTTTTACCAGAAACCTGTTGTGCTGAAGACATATGAAGCAGACTCAAGTTTGTGTGTTTTAAAATGTTTGCAAGGTTACATTAATGCCACTGCAATCCTAAGGAAGGGTACAAGTGAGCTATTTTTCAGTTACCAGAAACCATTCAGACCTGTTAGTGAGGACACTTTTTCCAGGTGAATACGTCTGGTATTGTCTGCAGCAGGTGTGAACACAGAACTGTATGGAGCTCACAGTACACGAGCAGCTTCCACCTCTCCTTCAGCGCAGGAGGGGGTACCTGTGTCAACCATTCTGAACAGTGCAGCAGGTGGTACCTGTGTCTACCATTCTGAACAGTGCTGCAGGGCTTACCTGTGTCTACCATTCTGAAAAGTGCAGCAGGTGGTACCTGTGTTTACCATTCTGAACAGTGCTGCAGGGGGTACCTGTGTCTACCATTCTGAACAGTGCAGCAGGGGGTACCTGTGTCTACCATTCTGAAAAGTGCAGCAGGGGGTACCTGTGTCTACCATTCTGAACAGTGCAGCAGGGGTTACCTGTGTCTACCATTTTGGACAGTGCAGCAGGTGGTACCTGTGTCTACCATTCTGAACAGTGCAGCAGGGGGTACCTGTGTCTACCATTCTGAACAGTGCAGCAGGGCTTACCTGTGTCTACCATTCTGAACAGTGCAGCAGGGGGTACCTGTGTCTACCATTCTGAACAGTGCAGCAGGGGGTACCTGTGTCTACCATTCTGAACAGTGCAGCAGGGGGTACCTGTGTCTACCATTCTGAACAGTGCAGCAGGGGGTACCTGTGTCTACCATTCTGAACAGTGCAGGCTGGGGTAGTGACAGTACATTCTCTATGTTTTGCAAAGTTCAGCTTGAACAGTCAAGTACTAATGACTGTTTCGCTGAAAGTTTATTGTCAAGGTTTGAGCAGGCTCGCTCATCTTCACAGTGTGACACTGACTGACTCATAAGCTGAGTATTTATGCTATCAAGTGTTATATTTACACTATGAAACTGTTAACTTGTAAAGATGTTTCAAGTTATCTGAGTAAACATTGTGAAGTGAACAATGAACACATTCTTTGATGTTTATTCTTTTTTATGTTCATGGACTCACTGCTTTAAAATCCCACGTGATTACGTAGTGACGTAGACTTTAACGAAATAGAATTTAAAAAATTAAACGAGACTTACCAGTAAGTTGAAGTTTGAGGAATCCCTAACCAACCTGGGCCTAAGAATTTCTGTTCTTAGTGTGCCCACTAACTAGGTTTAAAAACTGAAGGTCACATGCGCGCGCACAATCTCACTTGATTCCTCCGTGATATTCAGGGGACCAGACTGAGTTCGGAATGTCCGTTTACACGTAGTACAACTTACATTATAAGCAGGGTGCACTGCATCTGTGTATCTCTATTTCACACATAGACTGAGTTGGGGTAAAGCTGTCTACACGTAGCACAACATACATTGCAAGCAGGGTGAACTGTATCTGTGTGTCTCTATTTCACAAAAAAATAAATAAGGAATTAAGCGATACAAACAGTCGGTGAGCGAGTGCTATTTAGGGAAGTGTCCGGTATGCTAATATACAGTTGATGTCCATGTCATGCCACAGGTAACGCGAACTGTTTTGTAACATGGTGCTAACATAAAGCTAAAACAAAAGTAGAGAGCAAACATGGGACGATTGGAATCATTTACATACAGAGCTGTTGATCAGTCCAAGCAGGCGAGCGCCAAACGTTGTCGTGCTCCTAACCTAACACGTCACAATGACGTCATAGCTGGCAGCTCTGCTTCGTGGCGTCGCCAGTCAAAGCGTTTCTCAACTAGCAGTGAGGTGTTGCTCTTGTTAGGACGTACATTATTGATGAGTACGTTGTCATTTTGTGATTTTAAACGGATTTATGAAGTTAGATGCAACAGTGTAAATGTATATTGTATGACTGCTCTGAAGCAGTATGAATGTTGTATGAGCCAAGTGTTTGCTTCACACAATGTTTACACCCAGACCTGTGTTTAGCCTGTCACCAACGACGGACGATGGAAGGTCTGGCGAAACATAACAACGCAGCGTTTTACCTGATACACTTGCTATATTTAATCAAATAATGTACTCTTTCTTACCGTTAACCTTTGACCTGATGATATTTACCTCTGTCACGGGTGACTTTATGAGATTATTTTAAATCTGTCTAGCCAAATATTTCATTTCAAATATTTCACATCCCCGGTGTAGCACACGGCCAAACGTTTCTTTGTGCATTGCTGCAACATGTGTTCAATGTAAACTTTCACTGCTCTCTTGTCTTTTTAACTCAGGGCTGTTCCATTGCATTGTAATACATTCCAGTTGTAGCACACGGCCAAACGTATCTTTATGCATTCCTGCAGCAGTCTATCAGAAATTCAATGGGAAGTAGATTATGGAAGGGCAACTATGCTTCATTTTCGTTATTTCTAATATTGAAACAGACGAAGAATGTCGGGCAACCGCCATATTTATCTTTACCACCAAACACTGCCACGTGTTCCTAACTTTTATCAAAGCACATTGCTTCCATCGACAAGTAACGTTGTGTCAGCTGCAGTTTCCGCCTCGGTTGGCAGTTGTTTGAAAATTGCTCTGTCTACCATTGTAACTCGGTTTTCCGACATTTGTGAGTGATTCACAGACTATATGCCAGATTCAAACTGCAACTGTCGCACAGCCAAGTTGCCCTATTGTCCCTCACACTGTTTGATAAACACTAGTGTTAATCGCCTTCACATTAATCAATTTACTGAATAAGACTGTGAAAATGTATTTAGCAAACGAAATATCCATCAAATCAAACCATATATTTAATACCTCTGTTATAAGTGAGTGAGGGAGTTACTATTTAACGTCACATCGGCAATATCTCAGCCATATCGTGACGAGAACATTTAATACTAAAATGAAATATATGTCTATTATCTATATCTGTCAGCGAAGGACAGTAAAACAACTAGGATATCACAGAATAGAATATAAAACTAGTAACTATACCTAAAACAATTTATCTATACAGGACAACACAATGTAAAAATGGGCTATAGATTGCTAACAACTGAAGGTAGATCACCATACTAAGGACCATGGGGACTTACAGTACTTTTGCTACCTGCATGGACCCTAGTTGGATTTACATCATTCCCTCAACCGTCAGCAATTTGTGAAATCTAGCCATACAATAAAAAGACACTTATTCTACGATTAAAAACATGGAAATTTAGAATTTACTTTCACTGTTTGTGGACTTACATACCCTCTCAGGAGGACAATAATTTTACAATACTTCAACCCCCTTTGAGGGTACAGCCACTAACAATTCTAGTTACAAATCTAAACAGCCAATAATTAAAATACATCTATTTACAGAACATGTTATTCAAAATTCAACCAAAAAATCGATTTCTTTTAAAAAACCTATAATTAAATGAGAATTAATGTTTGTAAAAAGATCCTTTACAGTTTTGACATTGAAATATTTATCCCTTGTGATGGAGAATTCAACAAAGTCAAACAGAATAAGCTTGACCATGACTCTCTCATCACAAGGGATACAAAATGGAGGATCCTCACCTTTTAAAAGATATGAATGAGTATATCTAGTGTGGCCAATACGACATCGCCTTAAAATAACCTCTTCAAATCTGGACTGACAGCCCAAGTAGGTGTAACCAATATACGGTTTAATTTCGTGTAATTTATTTATACCTACTTGGGTGTCCCACTTCTTCTGCATCAGATCACGGATGTAACTTCTAATGCTAGCTTTGTAATCAGTGTAAGGAATAAGAAGTGGTGTCACAGATTTGTTGAGTGCTGCCTTGGCAGCAAGGTCAGCCAAAGTGTTCCCAGAGATTCCAACATGACTGAGTAACCAACAGAAGACGATGTCGTATTGGCCAGTAGCAAGATAGTTATAAAGTTCAAGAATTTCTATTAAAAGTGGATGTTTACATGATAGGTTTTTAATAGCCTGAAGGCACGAAAGAGAGTCTGAATAGATTATGTACTGTTTATGTTTAGGATGTCTTTCAATATATTTGAGAGCCGTTAATATGGCGTTAGCTTCAGCTGTAAAAATAAAACTGTTGTCTGGTAATCTAGAAGATATTGTTCTGGATCCAGTGACAGTGGCCCAGGCCACTGCGCCACCATCCTTGGACCCATCTGTAAATTTGGATTTATAATTGCTATATTTATGTTTTAGTTGATTATATTCTTGTTTATATTGTAGTTCATTAGTTTCTGATTTTTTAAATGTGGCCAATGTTAGGTCCACTTGGGGCCTGACCAACTGCCAAGGAGGAGAGGAAAGAAGACTGGAGGGAGCTATGTTTTCCAGCTCAATGCCGGCCGAAGAAAGAAAGGGTTTAATTCTATGTCCTAGAGGCGGAACAAGAGAAGATTGTTTGTTGTATAAATCCTCATAAAGGGAATTGAAAACACAGTTAAAGGCAGGGTTAGATTCATTAGAGTATAATTTAGTAATGTACTGTAAAGCTAACTTAATACGGCGCTGCTCAAGAGATGGTTCATCAGCCTCAACATAGAGGCTGTCGATAGGTGAAGTTCTAAAAGACCCAAGACAAAGTCTTAGGCCTTGATGATGGACAGAATCAAGTAGTTTTAGGTTGCTTTTGCAGGCTCCACCATATACAATGGAACCACAATCAAGTTTAGATCGAACGAGTGATCTATATAAGTGAAGGAGGGTAGTCTGATCCCCTCCCCATTTTGAATTAGAAACAACCTTTAATAAATCGAGTGCCTTGGAACACTTGGCTTTAAGGGATTTAATATGCGGCAAAAAGGTCAAATGTGAATCGAAAATAAGTCCCAAGAACTTGGCCTCCTTTACAACTTTGACTGCGGCACCACTTAGAAATAATTCTGGTTCTTTATGGGGTCTGTATTTACGACAGAAGTGTATACAATTGGTTTTTGATTTAGAAAATTTGAAGCCATTTTCAAGACACCATTTATCTATTTTGTTTAAACACAACTGTAGTTGCCGTTCAATAGTATGCATATTTTCCCACGACAAGAAATCATTAAAATCATTCACAAATAACGATCCATCAATGGAATCGTTTAAAACTTTCGATACACTATTTATCTTTATACTAAAAAGTGTGACAGACAAGATACTGCCTTGTGGAACACCCTGATCCTGATTATAATGGTCAGACAGGGTTGTACCCACTCGGACTTGAAATTGCCGGTCTTGTAAAAACTGTGATATAAAATGAGGCAAACGCCCTCTCAAAAATGCCATGCTTCCAGGTAGTTTCATTGCTTTCTCAAGATCAAAGAAAATTGATACAGCATGTTGCTTATTGACTATAGCATTTTTAACAAAGGATTCTAAACGTACCAAATGATCAATGGTGCTACGGTTTTTCCTGAAACCACATTGAATATTTGTGATAAGGTTATTGGTTTCAAGATACCATGTTAATCTATTGTTTACCATCCGTTCCATGGTTTTACAGACACAACTCGTTAATGAGATTGGTCTGTAGTTAGACGGATCAGAATGATCCCGGCCAGGCTTTGGAATGGGAACTACAATGGCATTACGCCAGGAATTTGGGAAATTCCCCGAAGTCCATATGGTATCAAATACATTTAGCAGCGTTTCTAAACACGACTGGGGCAAATGCTTCAAGAGCTGGTAGTGGATATCATCAGCTCCTGTTGCTGTATCACGAGCCTGCTCAAGGGCGGTATGGAGCTCATGTAGTGAAAATAATTCGTTATAATCTTCACCATTGTGTGAGGTAAAATTGATTTTCTTCTTTTCCTGTTGTTTCTGAAGTCTTTGATGAAGATGAATGTTGGGCTAAAGTTTCACCAAGTTTATTTGCAATGTCAGTTTTATCAGTTAAAAGACTATCACCATCCTTCAGATGGTGAACTGTAGATTTAGAACCTTTGCCCTTAATCCTTTGCACCCTATTCCACACCTTGGACATAGGTGTACGTGAGTTTATTTTGGAAATATAGTTCCTCCAAGACTGACGCTTATTCTGTTTGAAGGCGCGTCGAGCCTTGGCATTTGATATTTTAACACTGTCTAAATTATGGACTGTAGGATGTTTGCGGAAATATTTTTCTGCTTTCTTCCTAAGCTTTCTGGCCTGTTTACATTCATTATTAAACCATGGTTTACGAATATGTGGAATTGCAGTGGACTTTGGTATAGCTTGGTCAGCAATGGTGTTTAGTATATCTGAAAATTACTGTATAGGATCTTCGCTGTTCGCTAAGACATCATGTTTTAAGTGATCAGCACATAGAGTCTTATATAATGACCAAACAGCCTTGGCAAAGTTCCGTCGTGATATAGGCGGATCATCACCTGGGCTGATCGTTTTGAGAATGGTGGGGAAATGATCACTCCCACATAGGTCACCGTGGACCACCCACTCAAATTCATTGTATAAGCTGGAATCAGCAATTGACAGATCCAGGGAAGAATATGTTCCCGTAGCTGGATGTAAATAAGTGGCTGAATCATCATTGAAAAGACATAAATGATTATCGGATATGAAGTCCTCAAGGATTTTACCTTTAGAATTAGTGGATTTTACCTTTAGAATTAGTGCGGTCACTCCCCCAAAGCGGGTTGTGTCCGTTGAGGTCACCCATAATTAGACATGGCTTAGGGAGCTGATCATATGGATTTTGAGGTTCCGATTGTCGAACATCAGAAGAAGGAGGGATATACAAACTGCATAGAGTCAATGCAATGTGCAGGGACAGACGGACAGCGACGGTCTGAAGATTAGTTTTAAGAGATACATGGCTATGAATAATACCCTGGCGTACCAAAATGGTAGCACCTCCAGTTGCTTTATCTCCCGGAGGAGAAAAGGAGTGATAATCTGTATACTGTCTTAGATTAAAGTTATCAGTATTTTTTAGATAAGTCTCTTGAAGACATAACGCTGACGGTTTACAATCTTGTATCAACAAGTGGATCTCATTGAAGTTATTATTCAGTACTCTACAATTCCACTGCATTAAAGTAGACAACTGAGTCATGGTGCCTCAATTGGAGATCGTTCTCGTGAACGTGACGTGGAAGTATTCCCCCGTCTGTCTTGCGTAGACAGGGTAACCTCCCTATCGAGAGGCCCAAATGAGTTTTCAGTAGGAACCTCTGGAGGGGAAGGGTTGGTTGGGGTTCGTTTTCTGTTTAATTTCTTTTCTTTCCTTTTCATGGTACTGGCGTTTGAAGTTTGGGAAGAAGGCGGTTCAGATGATGTGCCAGGCAGACTCTCTGTTTGGCACCCAGATGTAGATTTAATGACAGTAACCTGGGGCGGCAACTGAGTGACTACAGTCGTGGATGGGTTAGCTGACACAGCAGCTTGTTCTGACTTGACCCAAGTCAAGTCAGTCTGACAAGCAATAGTTGATGTTGCCACAGAGCGTGTAACTGCGGCAGAAAAAGTAATATTCATTGGAGGTGTGGTCTGGTTTGTGAAAAGCTTTTTAGCCTCAAAGTATGAAATATTCTTTTCACACTTAAGGTTCATGATTTGAGATTCTTTTTGCCATGCAGGGCATGATCTGGAAGAAGCGGGATGCGAGCCGTTACAATTTGCACATTTATAATCCTTCTCACAGTCAGTATCATCATGGTGGTCTGCACAACGGTGGCACACCACTGAGTTACGACAGGATTGCGAACCATGGCCAAACTTTTGACATTTATAACAACGTAGTGGACTGGGTACATACACCTCCACTCCGATGTTCAAATGTCCAGCTTTGATTGATGATGGAATAGTAGCGCGAGCAAACGTCACGAGATACGTATTAGTTTTAACGGTAACCCCTTCTCTTTTAACTGTAAAGCGTTTCACGGCTGTAACAGCTTTTAACTCCAAAGCAATGTCTTCTTCACTCATGTCAGACAGACAACGAGCTCTGTCGCGAACAATGCCGCGACAGGAATTTAAAGTTCTGTGCACAGATACAGCAACCTCAATATTTGCAAACATTTTGACTGACAAAAGATTCAGAGATTGCTGTGTACGTGCACACTCAGTCAGAAGCGAGCCACTACGAAGACGAGTTACGTTCGCAACTTCACCACAAATTCCAGAAATGGCTTTAGAAATGGCAAAAGGATTCAATTTGATAGGCATATCATCTTTTCCTTCAATAACTAAGAATCTAGCCCATGAGTCACCAGTAGTAGACATATTTCCTGTGTTTTGGTCAAGTTCATCCAAACGCCTTTTCTTTTCACTTCTGTTTGAACCAGATTGTTGTAATGCCATAATGAAAGGAAAATGATTCAGCACCCCTGCTCCCCATCCACCACGGAATGTCAACAAGGACAGTGTCATATAGCACCGGATCTCCGTGATGCTGACACCAAGGATACAGGGATGTTATACTCCAGAGAATATGACATGAACAGATGCATTTATCTACCAATTTAATGTCAGACTGGTTCGGCCCTAGACACGAAAGTGGAGACATACATTATTCAGAGGTCAGATTCACCAGATTGGCCCATGAGCCACCGCCTTCTGGCATAGGACTCTAGGCAAATATGTATAATATAATTTGACATACAATCATTCTGTTTTTCAGAAAAAACAATAATGAGCAATAATTGCAGAAGAATGTTGTCCATGCACAGGGCATGGCGTGACCAGCCGATTGATAGAACCGGGCCAGTTCCACCACCCGTCTAGGTGAAGTAAGGGTCAAAGGGGTGTGTTGAGCAAAGGGAACGTGGTTGCAGGCTCCCAGTGTCCTCAACCCCCAGACTCCCGTCCTCCACCGACACAGGGCCGCAACCCACGGCAAACGGGTTGGTGGACCAAATATGCCCCCGGATCCACAACGGGGTTGAACGGCTCTCAGCGTTACCCAGCACCCACCACGAGGAGGTGGCTGTTCACGGGTGCCACCTCTGTTATAAGAGATGGTTTTGGACTTCGTCCATACAAAATAGTGAAAGGCAAAACATTTGTGGCAAGCGGAAACCAGTAGTCATAATACTTTAACTATTTTTGTACTATGTATAGTTTTCTGATTAAAATATTCCCTGTTTCAGCCTCGACTGACCGGAGCCCGAAATACACTGCTCCACCAGTGCCCGTGACGACCCAAGACCTACAGGGTAGGTGCGAAAACCCAGCAGGCAGGAAGCTCAGTTTTCAATTCTCCCTACATTTACCACACTGATGCATATGCCCGTAGTGATTTTGACTCAAGGGATGAATCCCACCGGTATCGATCGACGCTGTCAATCACAGAATTTCAAACTGTAACAATTAATATTAGGAAGTGTCACTTCTTTTCGTGCTATTACGAGTTATCTTAATGAAACTGAACGACACATGCTTAATACTTTTTCAATAAGATATGTATTTAGAACTTAATCATACATAATATTGAAAGAAAAACATATCTAGAAAGGCGAAAACAGAAATGGTTATGTGCTATGTATAGTCTTCTGAACAACATATTCCCTGTGTCAGCCTCCACGACTGACGCGAGTGAGGATCTGACACCCAGCAAGACGGTTCCACCGACGCCAGTGACGACACAAGACTCTGATCACCATGGTAGGTGGAAAACACAGCTGCAACAGTTGTACTGACATTATCACCTGGTAAAGTTCAACAAGCATCAACACTCCTACATCATACACAAAATAATGCAACTACTTCTGACTCTAACAGACAGTTCTGTATTAAACACTCCATCCTTACTTGCAGAACGACATGTTGACATTCCCGTCATGATTGTTATCAGCCATGAAGGAATTATTTAAATGACGTAGCAATGTCCAAGTCACGTATCAACATGATGTAAAGATTGTACATGTGTGACAAAGATGCCTGGTGGACATAGTTTACTTTGTGTTACAGCGACTCTATCACCAGCAAAAGGCCACGACCTCTACAATGCCAGCAGGGATGGTGACCTGGAGAGAGTAAAGAGGATCCTGGCAGCAGGGCACGTGGACATCAACTATAGAGGAAAGGGCAGGTGGCACAACTCGACGCCGGTGATGATGGCAGCATGGAAGGGACACAGAGACGTGGTGGAGTTCCTGGTGGGCAGAGGGGCTGATGTGTCGCTGGTGAACAGTTACGGTAACAATGTCCTTCACTGGGCCTGCGTTAGTGGAGACCTGGAGACCGTGAAGCTGATCCTCTCCCTGGACGGGGTTGACGTCAACGCCAGGGTCAACAATAGGCTGACAGCGGTCGACTACGCCAGACGCTGGGGACATCAGCAAGTGTTGGATCTCCTGGTGTCACGTGGTGCACACTGAACTCAGTGTTGATGTGCATGTGGACAGAGACGGAGCAGATGTCGTTACAGACACTGACGTGATGTGTGCCGTTCACGTCGTTGTGTGTCACAATACAGGGGATTTCCTTTTTTTTTTTAATGTAAATAAAAGTTGTTGAATGTATTTTCAGACATTTTGTCATGATTTGTGTTTGGAACCTCGCAGGATCAGGTAAGAAAATTGTGAAGTCAGTGTAAACATAAACTATGAGTGATTGTACGTAAACGTCGACCGTCTTTACATAATTCTGTGTTAATTTGGTTAATCAAATACCATGTCGTCGCTGTTGCTTAACAAAGGGAGAATGGAAGTGTGTAGCTGATTATTGCAAGATTTAACCATATTTAAACTGAAAACAAGTATCACCCAAAACCTCTCAGTTTTATTTATTCCTGTATACCAGAAGGACAAATATATCTCCTCCACTTCTGTTACTCAATCTAAGATACTGTTTTTAGGTGAAATACAATTGCTGAAATGACCGGCTGTAATTATGCACGCCATTTTGACACATGATGAATTCGTCATTGCGGCATCGTTTACAGTATGAATGCATGTAAATTAAATGTTGGATATTTATCCATTGAACTCAATTTTGCCAGTTAGTGTTCAGTGGCATGTGTGGTTTGTCAAGTCGCCAATGATTATGCTAAAATCTCACCTATAAACATGGGATAAGCCTTTAAATCGCCTTAGCGGCAAGCAAACAGAGACGCCGAAGTGAGCTTTACGTTATACATGTGTATTTGATAGTGTGAGTGAGTGGGTTAGCTTGGTTTTACGTCGCTTTTATCAATATTCCAGCAACACCCTTGCGGGGGACACCACAAATGGGTTTCGCACACTGTACCCACGTGGGGAATCAAACCCGGATCGCAGCTGCCGTCTAATCCAGCAACTCGGCCTTTTTGAGTTAACCTCGACCAGCGACGTCCTTGACGTCACCTGTCTCGTGGCGTTTCTATCACGAACTTCTCTTGTAATCAGTCGCAGGGATATGTCACCTTCTCTCATTTTGCCATTTTGTGGCCTCAGATAACTGGTTGTAAGCCATTTTACTAAATCGTCAACTCACATAACACTACTCTCAAAACCATGTATTGGTAAATGTGTACATGCATCCATTTCACCAGGAGGCACGAGGAAAACACGTTTTCTGAATTGGTGAGGCGAATGTGTAGGCCACTGAAAGCTGTTGTTCATTCAATGTATTAATTTGAATGGTTTTATTTACATCGAGTTCAATGAGGTGTTGCCTCAAATTTTACCATCAGTCTATATACAACAATGTTGAAATACAACCTCGCTATCCATGACATACTTTTATAAAATGACGCACTCACTGACATCAACACCAAGTATTTATTTATTTATTTATTTATTTATTTATTTATTTATTTATTTATTTATTTATTTATTTATTTATTTATTTATTGCAGCATAGAAAAGTTAGAAAGGACGGTGATTCCGCTGTCAGTCTGAGAAAATGTTACACAGTGGATAAAAGTGATTGTTCTGTGTTTGCATTTCACACAAGCACAGTGTTTGGTTTTACACCAAATACATTTCGTTTGGTAGTATATCTACACTAGGTATTGCTGAAAAAGACC
Organism: Haliotis asinina; assembly: GCF_037392515.1. Classification (NCBI taxonomy): domain Eukaryota; kingdom Metazoa; phylum Mollusca; class Gastropoda; order Lepetellida; family Haliotidae; genus Haliotis; species Haliotis asinina. The sequence goes on from NC_090292.1 coordinate 51,806,888, forward strand.
ATTTCTGATTTTATTCTGAAATACACGATGAATTAAAAAATGCATTTGTCACTGCTGAATCTGAAATGTACATGACGTTATGGTGGTTTCATGACAGGCCCTTGTAAACACTATCCAGTATGTCAAAAGTTCAGATCAGGGTTTGTACTTCTCTATTTTCCACACCTTCGTCGTCAGTATCTATTGCTACTTTGCAAACTTGAAACAGGTGACAGTACAGTGGTGACTCTTGTACCGTGCGAGAACCCCTGAAAATCCGTTTTAGAATCAGTCTTCAGCAACCCATGCTTGTCCTAAAGGCGACCTGTGGGATCGGGTGTTCATGTTCGCCAACTTGCTTGACACATGTTATCGTATCCTAGTTGCGGAGATCAGTAGTGATGCTACTGATCACTAGATTGCATGTTTCAACTCCGAATATTTACAGAGCGCTGCCCTATAGCTCGGATATAGACGAGTTTGACTTTAAATAACCAAACAAGCAAATCTTACTCAGTGATTTGTGTACTCTGTTCTCAGTTCCATGTACGGGTATTACTTTCGTTATTTTATCATGGGCACCCGTGGCGAGCCGTGGGTGCTGGGTAACACCGAGAGCTCGCCGACATCCCCGTAGTGGACCCGGGAGCATATTTGGTCAACCAACCTGTTGGCCTTGGGTTGCGGCCCTGTGTCAGTGGAGGAGGGGATCCTGGTGGTTGAGGTCAATGGGAACCTACAACCGTGTTCCTGTTGCCCAACACACTACTTTGGCCCTTACTTCACGAGTGGTTGAATGGGCCCGATTCAATCAATCGGCTGGTCACGTCGAGTCCTGTGTTTAACTTTTTATGCTTTTAACCTTACTTGTGGAATGATCTCTGTTGACACAGTTTCGGATAATATATGAGATGCTTACCTAGAGCATATACCCAGAAGGCGGTGGCTAATGGGTCAATCTGGTTGATCTAGATCTGCTGGAGTATAACAAACTTGTATCCCTTTGATGTTAGTTTGCTGGATTTCCGCTTACGTGTGACATCGCCCTTGATGGCGCTCCGTGGTGGGCGGGGAGCAGGTTTGCTGAACCATATAACATTTCAATATGGGGAAACAAAATCCAAAATAACCAAAACGGCAACTTTCAGAATCTGATTCTAAATTAGATTCTTCTGACGATGAAATTGTCACAAAACTTCTTTATTCTGAAAGAGATACTTGGCCTCGATACCTTGTCATGGAAGCTAGAGGTGAACATGCTTTACCTTCATATTCACCATTTCTTTTAGAAAAAAGACTTAAAGGGAAGGCTGGTGAGTTAAAAAATGTTTAAAAATTGCGTTCTGGAGCTCTTCTTATAGAATGTGCTCGGAAAGCCCAAGCTATAAATTTGATGACTTCAACAAAGTTAGCAGATATTCCCGTAACCTGCTCGGCACACACGACACTTAACTTCAGCAAAGGTATCATAAGAGACCGTGATCGCAGTCTTGCTGATGAATCCATTGAGGAAATTGTGTCAGAACTCCGAAGTCAAGGTGTGATTGACGCCACACGATTTACATACCGCAAAGATGGTCGTGTGTATCCATTCAATACCTATCTCTTGACTTTTGATATCACGACTCTACCCAGTTCTATCAAAGCTGGCAGCTTTTCCATACCTATAGACCTCTACATCCCACGACCTACTCGTTGTTTTAAGTGTCAGAAATTCGGACATGGTCAGAATTCATGCAAGGGTAGAATCACTTGTGTCAGATGTGGTGAAATAGATCATGACGGAAATACGTGTACTCGTCCTTTAAAATGCTGTAACTGTGATGGAAACCATATGTCCTCCTCAACTGACTGTACTGAATTCAAATATCAGTCCCTTGTACAAAAAATTAAATGTGAGCAGAAAGTCAGTTACTTGGATGCAATGAAACTGGCAAAGTCAGTTACTTCTGCCAATACAACAGGGCAATCGTATGCGTCAGTCACTAAAACCTTAAGAACTGTCAGCACGACATCTGTAGAGTGTCAAACAGATCTTACATGGACAAATGGTGAAACACCAAAACCAGTTTCTAATCCAGAAAACACAGTTCCGGTTCCAAAATCAAGATCAGTATCTACCTCTGTGAAAGTCGTCGAAAAACATAAAAATGAAACTTCTAAAAAGAAAAATCAAACTGATCGAGTGTCAAAGGCACTGAACAATCCCATACAGTACAACAAGTATGGGTTGCTCGAGGATATGGATACAGAGGTATCCCACCATGTGAACATTAATGACAACGCCAATGGTCACCCAAAAAGAAAGGAAGAGCACTGTCACCAGTTACTGCCCCTTAAATGACTAATACATCCTTAATACAGTGGAATTGCAGGGGACTGAGGACCAATTGTACTGATTTACAGCTATTAGTGCAAGAGTTTACACCGTCAGATATACGTTTACAGGAGACTTATCTAAAAGAAACTGATATTTTTGACTTGCGTCAATTCAATGCATATCACACGTTTTCACCACCGGGAGTGAGGGCAAATGGAGGATCTTCCATCCTTGTTAAACATAATGTTATTCGCAGCCATGTTATGCTCAAAACTAATCTTCATGCTGTTGCAGCGCGACTTACGTTGCATGTTGCTTTTACAATATGCTGTCTGTATATCCCACCGTCTTCAACTCTTCAACTAGCTGATATACAAGCCCTTTACAATGAACTTCCTAAACCCTGTATTAGTATTGGTGATCTAAATGCCACAGCCAACTCTGGGGTGGTTCAACCACAAACACCAAAGGTAAATTACTGGAGGATTTTATTTCAAATAACGATTTATGCATTTTTAATGATGGTTCCAATACATACATACGTCAATGATGACCTCAGTGGTAGTGACCATTTCCCAACACTACTGACACCTGTAAACCCATCTGATGTTTCTCCATCATCGAGATGGAATTTGAAAAAAGGCAAACTGGTCTTTATATGAAACGCTGTGTGTTGACAAACTTACACCGGAAACTTTCAATAATGTTCCTGATGCCATAAAAAGTTTCTCTGATGAAGTAACTCTCATTGCTGACGAGTGTATACCAAGGTCTTCTTCAATTCCACATATTCGAAAACCATGGTTTAACGATATATGCAAACAAGCTAGAAGAGAACGGAAAAAGGCAGAGCACTATTTCCGTAGACACCCCATGGTGCATAATTTGACTTGATTTAAAATTTTAAATGCTAAAGCACGGCGTACTTTTAAACAAAGTAAACACCAATCTTGGCAACATTATGTATCAAACATTAGTTCGCGTACGCCAATATCTAAGGTCTGGAATATGATCCAAAAAATCAAAGGGAAGGGTTCCAAATGTAGCATTCACCATCTTAAAGACGGAAACCAGTTGTTAACTGGTAGAAACGAAATTGCAAATAAACTTTCTGAAACCTTAGCAAAACATTCTTCTGCTCCAATTATGACCCTAAATTCCAAAAGTGCCAAAAACAGCAAGAAAAGAAATATATTAATTTCAATTCAGATAATGGGGAAGATTACAATGATATATTTTCTATTGATGAGCTCTATACTGCTCTTGATCAGGCTCACGACACTGCTTCTGGAGCTGATAACATCCATTATCAACTCCTGAAACACTTACCGGAATCATGTTTGGAGACACTCTTACATATTTTCGATGACATTTGGACAACTGGAATTTTACTTTCGTCATGGCGTGATGCTATAGTTGTTCCCATCCCCAAATCCGGGCGAATTCATACTGATCCTTCCAATTATAGGCCCATTTCATTAACTAGCTGCGTTTGCAAGACCATGGAACGCATGATAAATAATCGACTTGTTTGGTACTTGGAAACAAATAACCTCATAACAGATATACACTGTGGTTTCCGTAAAAACAGAAGTACTATCGATCATCTAGTGCGTTTGGAATCTTTTGTTAAGAATGCCATAATTAATAAGCAACATGCAGTGTCCATATTTTTTTTAGAAAAAACGTATGACACGACATGGAAACATGGGATTTTGAAAAAATTACATGACTTTGGATTGCGAGGCCGTTTGCCGCAATTTATATCCAACTTTTTAAGAGACAGGCAATTTTAAGTTAGAGTGGGTTCGACACTGTCTGATCATTACAGTCAGGATCAAGGTGTCCCACAAGGCAGTATTTTGTCTGTCACATTATTTAGTATTAAAATCAACAGTTTGTCAAAGGTTTAAATGATTCAATTGATGGATCACTTTTTGTGGATGATTTTAATATTTCTTGTTTTGGGAAAAATATGCATACCATTGAACGCCAACTGCAGTTATGTTTAAACAAAATAGATAAATGGTGTCTTGAACAAAACGGCTTTAAATTTTCTAAACCCAAAACTAATTGTATACACTTTTGTAGAAAATATAAACCGCAAAAAGATCCTGAACTGTTTCTAAATGGATATCCCATAAAAGTTATAAAATCATTTTTGACTCACATTTTACGTTTCTGCCACATATCAAATCCCTCAAAACGAATTGCCCGAAGGCACTTGACTTGGTGAAAGTCGTTTGAAAATCTAAGTGGGGAAGGGATCAAGCTTCCCTCCTGCAAATTTATCGATCACTGATCCGGTCAAAACTTCATTATGGCTCCATTGTATATGGTGGAGCCTGTAAAAGCAACCTAACACTTTTAGATTCTGTTCACCGACAAGGTCTAAGACTTTGTCTTGGCTCCTTTCTAACTTCACCTGTTGACAGCCTGCACGTTGAGGTTGATGAGCCATCTCTTGAGCAGCGACGTATAAACTTTAGCTTTACAAAATTGTATTCCAGTGAGTCAAACCCTGCATATAACTGTGTTTTCAGTCCTCTGTATAAGGATTTATACAAAAAGAAATCTTCTCTTGTTCCACCTCTTGGTTTAAGAATTAAACTATTTCTTTCTTCAGTCGGCATTCAGCTGGAACATTGGCAAGTGGTTAGGCCCCAAGTGGACCTAACATTAACTACATTTAAAAAAATCAGAAACTAAAAAATTCCAATATAAACAAGGCTGTTAAATATATTTGTTGTAAACATCCACTTTTAATTGTTTTCAGTCCTCTGTATGAGGATTTATACAAAAAGAAATCTTCCCTTGTTCCACCTCTTGGTTTTAGAATTAAACTATTTCTTTCTTCAGTCGGCATTCAGCTGGAATATTGGCAATTGGTTAGACCCCAAGTGGACCTAACATTAACTACATTTAAAAAATCAGAAAGTAATGAATTACAACATAAACAAGACTGTTAAATATATTTCTTGTAAACATCCATTCTTAGTTGAAATTATTGAATTGTATAATAATCTTGCTACTGGCCAGTACGACATTGTGTTCTGTTGGTTACCCAGCAACGTAGGCATTTCTGGTAACGCATTGGCCGATCTTGCTGCTAAGGCAGCACTCAACAAATCTGTGACACCACTTTGTATTCCCCACACTGATTATAAAGCTACCATTAGATCGTATATCCGTGATCTGATGTAGAAGAAGTGGGACACCCAAGTAGGTGTAAAAAAATTACATGCTATGAAACCATATATTGGGTATACCCACATGGGTTGTCAGTCCAGATTTGATGAGGTGGTTTTGCAGCGATGTCGTATTGGCCATACGAGATATAATCATGAATACCTTTTGAATGGTGAGGATCCTCCGTTCTGCATCCCTTGTGATGAAAGAATCTCAGTCAAGCATATCCTGCTTGACTGTGTTGAGTATTCCAATACAAGGGAACAGTATTTTAATTCACGAAGTATGAAGGATCTTTTTACTAATACCAGCTCTCATTTAATTATTGCATTTTTTAAGAGAATTGCATTTGTTATCAGAATTGTAAATAGTTAAATATTTAAGATTGGTAGTCTAGATTAATAACTGAGATTTTTAGTGGCTGTGCCCTTGAGGGGGGTTGAAGTGTTGTAAAATTATTGCCCTCCTGAGAGGGTACGTAAGTCCAAAACATTCTATGTAAATTTAGTACGACCAAACTTTTAATCGTAGTATTTTTGTTGTTTTTAATATTGGCTAACTTTCAGTATAATCGCCAATGGCTGGGGGGATGGTGTAAATCCATCTGGGATCCATGCAGGTAGCAAAGGTACTGTAAGCCCCCCTGGTCCCTAGTATGGTGATCTACCTTCAGTTGATCCTCCGTTCTGCATCCCTTGTCATGAAAGAATATTGTTGAGTATTCCATTACAAGGGATCAGTATTTTAATTCACAAACTCTGAAGGATCATTTTACTTATACCAGCTCTCACGTAATTATTGCATTTTTTAAAGAATTAGATTTGTTATCAGAATTAATTAGGAGATAAACATCATGTGTTGGCCAATTTCCGGGTCTTATTGAGTATTTGAAGCACGGGAATGCATTTGGAATCGACGGCGTCAGCCGGAGGTTTCAAATGAAATATTCCCGTGCTTCAAATACTCAATAACACCCGGAAATTGGCCAACACATGATGTTTATCGACATTGTAAACACAAAAGTAAACCAAAGGGTTTTACTGTCTGCACTCGTTTACATCGAGAACAAGTACAGCAGTGAAGTGTCATCGGCTGGCCGTTTCAACTGGTTCCCATGGTAGCATCTGGAGTAGCTCATTTGTGACGTCATTCTAACTTTACGTCACAATATGATTTGAAAGACGTCAGCACTGTTGATGACGCACCAAAACAATTGTTTGCGAGGTTTCTACGTGTCTGTACGCAGTAAATAGTCTTGCAGTTTCCGGGAATGTAATACCATTTAATCATGTTTTTCAACCGATCAGATTACAGGACACAGTGACTTTTGTTTACAATACATATTTTATCATTGGTCGTCTAGATTAATACTTGAGGTGATGGTGTAAATCCACCTGGGGTCCATGCAGGTAGCAAAAGTACTGTAGGTCCTCATGGTCCCTAGTATGGTGATCTACTTTCAGTTGTTATAGATCTACAGCCCGTATTCTATATTGTATTGTCCAAATAGTTCTATTTGTTTTTACTCTCCACATTAGTTTTAATTGTAACTGTCATATTCTAGTATTTTTTACTGTTCTTTGACAGCAGGTTTTTATAATGTATACGTGTTTCATTTCAGTATCAAAATGTTCTCGTCACGATATGGCTGAACTATTGCCGATGTGATGTTCAATATTAACTCACTCACTCACTCACTCACACTTCACCCTTAAGTGACTGAGCTAGATGTAGATTTGGTCACTAATCTACACTTTGACTGGTTCATTCCCTTATGATACTATTGATATCTTTATTTGCCATACCTAATTCTACTGTTCTTCTAGGCGCATATACAGGTGGGCTGTTTAATCTTAGATCACCTGGACATGGTCCTTCTAAGGTAACGGCACCGTAGAACATTTAGTTATCCGTATAGTGACAAAGACTGTACCAGACACATATCATTACCTTACAAAATCAAGGGACCAACAACATAAATTTCTGAACTACAAATATATCTGACCACTAAAATATCCCAGCCGAGGCAGCTCCTTAGCCCCGCCTCTTGGACTAGCGCGTTTCTATTTCGAACACCTCAGAGCTATCCACAACAAGTCAGTAATATCTTTCACCACTGATCAACATTTCTTCTGATCACCTCACCATCCGTGAGTGAGTGAGTGAGTGAGTGAGTGAGTGAGATTAGTGTCACGCTGTAACCAGCAATATACCAGCTATCTGGCGTGGGTCCATAATTAATCGACACCGATCAGCGCAACTGGGAACCAATGACATGTTTCAGCGTACCTGACCTGCCGATACCATTAGTCGCCACTTATGCAGGGACTACTGAAGATCAATTCTAACCAGGTTCTTTACGGGAGATAATCATGGGTTAATGAAGATCAGTTCTAACTCGTATTTTAAAAGATGGAGACAAGCATCGATTACTGAAGATCAGTTCTAACTGGAATCTTTACGGGTCTGGTATCATAAGACATTACAAGTTATCAAACAATGACACATAACCCGTCTCATTTGTTTTTTTGGGTTTTTTTTGTTTGTTTTTTGTTTGGAGAAGTTCTGAAATTAGACAAAACGTCTTCAAAGTGCACCGGTATTGAAGAACCAGCCGTTACTTGGCAACTGCAATCAGTATGTATGGAACTGGGAATCATATTCATGCAGGGTTAATGCATATGAATCAATACACCACTTACGCCGTTAATGCGCTGTTTGAAAAATGCAATACATCATTAGAAAAGCCACATTGTTTTCTGTTATGTTGTGTAAATTGACGTAACTGTGTTCCTCTTTAAATATTCAAATTGTAGATGTTGTCAATCAATAACTTTTTGAAATATAATACACAGAAACAGATCATCATGCTGTACTTAGCAATATTTCAGCTATATGACGTGCGTCCGTAATTAATGAAAATTAGCATTTTGTCGTTTGTGTTGCTGTGCAAATTGACATAAATGTGTTCACTGGAAACTGTTTCACGAATTCCTCTTTAAATATTTATATTGTAGAATTAAAACTCACTGGAAGTTCTTAGCGATCTTAGCTATCTACATCCCAGCTTTATATTACATTGGCTTTTTCAATTATTTACGGTTTAGTTACTAAACTATCTATAATCAATTTGTATCTGTGACTATCTAGTTGTTTTCTTGTCCTAATTTGGCACCCGTGAACGGCCACCTCCTCGTGGTGGGTGCTGGCTAAAGCTAGGAGCCCTTCACCCCCGTTGTGGACCCGGGGGTAGGGGGGTGGGGTGGATAATTGGTCCACCAACCCGTTTGCCGTGGGTTGCGGCCCTGTGTCGGTGGAGGAAGGGATCCTGGTGGTTCCGAGCAAAAGGGGCCTGGAACCGTGTTCCTGTTGCCTAACACACCACTTCGGCCCTGACTTTACCTAGACAGGTGGTAGAACAGGCCCAGTTCTATCAATCGGCTGGTCACACCATACCTTGTTCATAGAATTTATTTTTGCACATTTAACTTATCGGACATTGGTTCTTTTGATTTGAAATGTAAAGATTATGCACATATTAAATTGCCTAGAGGCCTATGCCAGAAAGCGGTGGTTCATCCAATCCGGTGATGTTGACCTCTACATTCGTTGCAATTCTGTAATTCTCCTAGGTTTTGTTAAAGTTGAACCAGCATAACATTATATTTGGTAGACAAATATAGATATTTATGTCGTATTCATCGGAGTATGACACCGCTGTATCCCTAGTGTTTGCATGCTGGATATCCGCTGCAATGAAACACTGTCCTTGTTGACGCTCACTGGCGGGTGGGGAGCAGTGGTGTTGAACTACAGTGGAAACCGCCTAAGTAAAAACCGCTTCACTAAACATATCGGATATGTAAACACTATTGTTTGGTCCCGGCAAACTTCTTCATTAATCATCACTATTTGAGTCCTGTTAACTAAAATTGGATAAGTAAACAATACCGCTTAAGTCAAAGTTTTTACGTGGTCCCTGGAAGTAAATTAATGACCAAACGAGACCTGATAACTACATTAGCGATCACCACATAATCCGACATGAGCTACATGTGTCAAGTCACCAGGTAAATAAACATCCCACTTACAGCTTGCTCTGGCGTAAGCAGTTTACAATACACTCGCAACTGGAGGCCAACCCGGATGAGTTGTTCATTGTTATATGTATCAGTGAGTAGACCGGTGCAATAAAACATGTTATATTACTTACAAATCTTGTCCGTTACTCTGTCATTTGCAGATATTGAATAGTTTGGATAAGTTAAAGAAAACGATAAGTAAACAATTTTGACGAGTCGATTGAAAGTTTACTTATCAGGTTTCCACTGTATATCCATCATATCTCTTGTTCCAGTTTCACAGCAACAAGAAACTTGGTCTAGGTTTATAGTCATTGCATCTACAAATGGAGAACCACTTCAACTCAATCCGTTTGTGATATCAAAAACAACTCAGTCTCTATGTGGAGAAGTAAAGAAGTAAAGAATGTCTCCGTGGTGGTTTACTTCTTGTGGAGTGTTTGCGTCGGCAGCAGTCAATCGGTTTGCTACAAAAGCAAAACTTTGCAAGTATTAGTGTTGTCTCCTCGCCACACAAAACGCTGAATTCTAGCAGAGGTATTGTTAGAGACATAGCTCGGTTCTTTGCGGACATGTCTGAAGAGGAAATAGTTTCTGAACTGAAAAGTCAAAATGTTATTTCAGTCAGGCACTTTTCTGTAAAGAAACAGAATGGTACCACTCAACCAAGCAACACCTACATGTTTACATTTGCGTGAAGTACTGTACCTAAATCCATAAAAGCTGGTTATTTCAATATGGGAGCGGAGGTATATATCCCAGATCTACTCCGGTGTTATAACTGTCACAAGTTTGGACACGGGTCTACACCCTGTCGTAATGCACAACGTTGTCACCGGTGCTGTGAAGATCACCATGATCCTGCCTGCAATAAAGATGCTAAATGTGCAAATTGCGGCGGGAATCATGTATGGTCACCAAAATCTTGCCCTGAGTGACAGATACAATTATGAAATCCTCAAATTGAAACATCAGAGTAATATTTCCTTTATTGGAGCTAAAAAGCAAGTTACAAGCCGGATTAAATATGAAATATCGCGGACTGTTACCTAGTCAGATGTTGTCTCTGGAAATCCCAAAACAGTCTCTATCGCATGCCAGACTGAACTGACTGAAATGTGTTAAACCAGTAAAAGCCGTTACTTCCTTTACTCCTTCTGACTGCCAGTCTGCTGTAACAACATCTGCCTCTCAAACTGTGAGTCAGTCAGAACCTGAACCTACGCAAACAAATGTTGATGTTGAGGAAATGTCAAAAGCACAGCAAAAACTCCTTAACCATATAAACTCTTCTAAAATCCCCTCCTCTGGAGAGAAACCTATATCTATTGAAGAGCATGTCACTCATTTGAACACCTCGAAATGGAGGTATCTCCATCTTTACAGCACAAAGATATGGGTTCTTCCTCAACACGTCCGCGGGAGAGATCCCCAATGAAACCGCCATTAGTCAAAATCGAAATCTTATACAATGGAATTGCAAAGGACTGAAAAATAACTTCAACGAGATCCATTTAGTACTACAGGACTTAAAACCGTCAGCATTATGTCTTCAAGAGACCTATCTTACAAATACAGATACTTTTGATTTAAGACAATACAGCAAGTATCACCCTTTCTCTCCTCCAGGAGATAAGGCAACAAGAGGTGTATCCGTTTTTGTATGCCAGGGCATAATACATAGCCCTGCCCCGCTCATACAAATCTTCAAGCTGTAGCTGTTCACCTAACCATGCATATTGCGATGACACTACACAGTTTAGACATACCTCCCTTTTCTAGCATTCAACAATCGGATCTTCAAAATCTCTGTGATCAGCTTCCAAAGTCATTTATAATCATGTGTGACCTCAATGGCCACAACCCGCTCTGGGGAGGTATATACAGGAATCATAAAGGTAAAATTACTGAAAAATTAATTTCAGATAATAATGTATGTATTTTTAATGGTGATGCAGCTACATATCTACATCCAGTTACGGGAACATACTCGGGAATATTGCCTTGACTCGCTAAATACAATGTTTATTCCCAATGCAGGATATTAACCATCACAATACACACAATGTCATTCTTGCTGTAAATTTAAAACATATTTGCCACAGATCGTGAAACTAAACTTCCTGAGATGTGCCCGCATATCTATGACGCCACAAATATGTGCGTAGTAATATGTGACGTCACAAGCTCGATGACGCAGTTTGCTACTGATCACTCGTTTGTCTGAGTTAGGTCACATAGTTCCCAGTCAGCGTATTGTTGTCAAAAAATATTAACTTAGTTTGAAAAATGACAAAAAACACGTGTGGAATTGGGGAATTTTTCAGTTAAACCTTTGAACAACAAATACAATGTTCGCGAGGCATTTTTCAAGCACACTTGTCAACAGACAAAGGGTCAAACAGTTCATTCGAGATTTCCCTGGCTGCTGTCTGAGTCAATGATTGCAAGACGCCTGCGTTTCGGTGCTGGTGAGGTCGTAATCAGTCCCATCTATTATTACACGACAACAATTTTCACTCATCAAGGCACTGGCAGTTCCGTAACCACGGCCGTCAGATTAGACACGATCGCCGATACATGTGCGTGACGCCATGTTTGTTTGCAGTGTGAAAGTAGTCCCTAAAATTGGCATATGGCCTCTCTAATTTGCATCGGTGTCTGTATATGACCCCAAAAGATACCGAAAATATCCGTTGGCTTTATCCTGCCGAGTACACTACCCATTGTATGATAAATCAATATCTCGGAAAAGAGACATAGTTTGACATACTATTACTATTCCTCTTGGGAAACAGTTCTGAAACAAATGATGTCATTATGTTGATATCTCGTTGTGCAGCACATCAATAGCGTTTTGTGTGACCAATCAGGCCCTTTGGCTGAGAGGAACAGCTGACACGTACTCTCAGCACATTCATAACAATCGTTGCAGCCTTCTGTGCTCTTGTGTTTTTCGTACACTTCAAGCCAGGTTTCTTGTACTGACTGTCTGACTGTCTAGAATCTAGAGATAGGTGTTTTTTTGCTCACTGTGTTTGAGGTGTAGACATATGCGTTCATAACTTTGGGTTCACTATCTACTTGGTGATAGCCTCCAGAGATTGGTGAAAATAATCTTTGCATTGACCGTGATTCTTGAACCTCGTGGTAGTCGTGCATCATCTCACGAGTGGTGATTTCAATAGCTCTCGGACATGGCACCGAGCGACCGTGTGAAACTAGTCCTGGCATTAACGATTTTGCTGATGTTTGTCATTTCAACAGGAAGCACGAAGCAGTCTACACCTAAGAAGATGGACGGCTATGTTATCAAGAACATTGGTATCAAGCTGTGCCAGCTTAAATGTGCTGAACATGGTCAATGTGTGAATATTGAATACGATGCTGAGACTTTAACCTGCCGTTTATCAACAGATGAATCAACGATCGAGAAAAAGGAGGGACATGTCAATCTTGTATGGAGCCTCTCACACGTAAGTAAATGTTTCCAAAGGCTAGTCCTAAATGGGTACTCAATAAACACATGTATCAAACATGTAGTTCCTGATGCATGTTGGAATTATCTGAGCATCATTTGTAATGTTGTGTGAATGTTAATTTTTGTCTTTGTTTACTTTACATTGGGCGTCCAACACTTCTAATTTTCTTACCGACCTGTCAGTCATTCTTTTTATTCCAAAACCGAACCTGAAACCTACCACACCATCATAGAAATCTGCTTATCTTTAAATAAGAATAACGATTACAACAGATGAAAATAAAATCACAAACAGTATTGAGATAATTTTGTCTTTTTAAAACTTATTCCCGACCAAGCGCCCCATGTTCAAAATTTGGTGGACACGCAAAACAGTTTCTGAATACATCGAGACATGAAACACATAAATCTTACTCAGAGTGAAAAACGGATGGAAGGGAGAGGTTGGTCTGACCATTATGAGATTTATTGGGTAAATCGATCTGGGTATTTGAACGAAGTTAAATCATCAATAAAGTACATATACATATAAAGAAGAAATGTAGATCTACGCCTACTATATTGATATCAGTATACGCTTGTAGGAAGAAGCACGTAATATTTTCAATTTTACAAGTTCCTGTGTTAACGTTTGCGGGCGACGCCACATTTACAATCACGATAGACACCTAATATGATGTATTCGTTTACTTGGATTGTTTTATTTCCGTTTTTATCGCAGAACCTAAAGTTATTATAGGATTACATATAATGCTTGTAACCACACACACACACTCTCTCGCTCACACACTCTCTGTCTGTCGCTCTCTCTCTCACACACACACACAAATAAATTGTATTTAATTCCACAGAAGTGTTCTCGTTTTACATGCTGTCAGAAGGAGTGATAACCTCAGATGAAAATGATGAATGGAGTGGGTGATAAAAGTAGTATCGGTAATGTCAATCGAATCACTAGAAGGGTAAGATGGGTCATAAAAATATTCGTATATATTCAAAATTATTTTATTAGATGAGGTAGAGAGGACAACATTACCTGATTCTTCTTTCTGCCTTTTCAAGGTTCCATCTGGTATGTGCAACGCAGGTCAACGATATTTGAAGACTCGATCTGGAAAAGAGGTTTGCGTAGAAGGTAATATCCAGTATTTTTAATATGATCGCTTATATACTCACCTAACATCATACAAAACTGTTCCTCTATTATCAGTGTGTGTATTAGTCATGAAATTCTTTGTCATCATTCATGTTTTCCGAATATGCTACACCAGTCCACAATATCTGTTGTTTCACGTCCATCTTAGACCTGATGCAAATGGTGGCGAAAAAGACTAAGATCTGAGACTAAAGTTAAATACGGGAGTTCACTTTAAATCAGAGACAGACGGCGTAAGTGGTCTAATGATTCAGACGCATTAACCCTACATGAATATGATTCCCAGTTCCATACATACTGACTGCAGTTGCCAAGTAACTGCTGGTTCTTCATTACCGGTGCGCTCTGTAGACGTTTTGTCTACTTTCAGAACAATTTATTATACAATAAATTGTCCTATGTTCGCATTACATACAAGACAGACATTAGCCATAGAGAGCTGCGATTTCCGCTGTCATCTCAGATCATCTCTTTTCAAGGGAACTTCATCTTCGACTAAGAAAGGTGGTCCTTGATCACTTTGTATCTGAGACCAGAGTTAACCAAATGGAGTTATGAGTTAAACTCTTAACTCAAACAAATGCCAACAATGTGATATGGCATGAGGCCAAAGATAAACACAAAGTCTTTATATTCAATATTATAACTTGTGCTCCACAGAAACAACTTACAGCAGCGTCCCATAAGTCTGTGGACTCGTCAGATATAACGGGGTAAACATACGTTTAAAGAAAAATATGAACGAGAGGATGGTAATAATGATATAATTATGAAATATTATCACTAACATATTGCCCCGTCTTTTGCAGTGACTACAGTCCTTACTCGTTTTGGCATATTACGGTACAGCTTGTACAAGGTAGATTTGGGTAAACTGTACGGGTGTTTTCGACGGATGTCCACAGCCCATCACTTGATGTTGGAGAGTCTCTGGTGACGTTTTTCGGGCCATGGTAAAACCTCGATGCCTTTGGCAGCTAGGAAGTCAGTAATTGATTTCGAAGCATGAGCAGGGGCATTGTCCTGTTGAAAAGTGAATTCTTTCTCAGGAAAAGCGAGAAAACGGCCATGAATATCTATGTCACTGATTATAGTTTGCTGATATCGAACACTGTTCAACGTTTCAGTCACATTTTTCAGCACACCTGGGCCATTTGCAGATATCAGTCCCCACACGTGAATTTGAGGCGGATGTTTCACAGTCGTTTGCAAACAATATGGACAGAATCTTTGGTTTTTCAAACGTCGGAACTTCATTCTCCTTCGGTTGCTGAAACATCTGAAGATCAATTCATCCGAAAACAGTATCTTCTTCCATTGTGACACTCCAAAACGTCTCACCTTCCATGCCCACAAGAGTCGACGTTTTCGCTGCACCTTGTTTAGCAGAGGTTTTCGTGACAGGTACATAACAAACTATCCCAAATCTATGCAGCCTGCGAGAGATCGTCATCCTACTGACATACCTGCCCAGTGTCTGCTTCCGCCTACCCCGAATTATATTCAGGGTTGAATATCTTTCCTTGAGACATTGTCTCCTGATGCACTGGTCTTCTCGATGTGTCGTACATTTTGGCCTGCCAGATCTCGACAGGTCCTTCATGACACCTGTTTGCCTGTATTTCTTGTCCAGCAAACACATTCCACTCACTGACACCTTCAAATTATTCTCCTTGGCCACTATGTCTTTAATTCTTGTCCACTGAAGTCCCATACCCCTAAGAGTAATAATCTCCGTCCTTTCCATAACGGTCCAATTTTGTCGCTTTTTACCACCCATTTTCTATCAGAAAACATGATTTTATAGTTAAAAGGAGGTAGAGGAATTGAAAAGAGATGCTATCATTTACACAAATATCAGTGAACGTGCAAAGAATTGTTTAAAGACAATTTTGACTATATATTATGCTTCCTTCACAAAAGGCCTATATCCCTCCGAAATGGCAAATTACTTTCACAAATTTAAGTGCACCAGTACGTTGTAACACTTAGAATTTCAACAGTTAATTATCAACATAGGTACTGAACATAACTCACCTGTGCTTGACAGCTGTGGTCCCCGGAAAATAACTGACGGAATGTTAAACGATGATTTTGTGGCAATAAAGTATATATTTGAATAATTTCTAGTCCGGATATTAGTAATTTGAATATTAGTGCTAACCGAATATCACAAAACAACAGCTACTTGGATTACAGATTCTAAGAATGATCATAAAAGGTAACTTTTCCTTTCATATTGTGACTTCCACAAACTTCTGGGACGCAGCTGTAGATCCACAAGAAATACAGTCCGTTTGCGTTCAAATGAGAATGGCGAATTATTAAGTAACACGAAATTGGGATTTCTGTTTCTCACATGGCTGAGAAACAGCTGGTGGAGCATCACCACCTCTTTCCTGACAAGTAGAGTGCATCTAAAAATATATCACGAATTACATTCAGTCTCATTCATCTTATCAGTCCCATAATCAGAATCGCCTGTGACGTCACCTAACGTCGGCACTAACGAAGGAGCGGACGCTTCATGTAAGCTACTACATAACCAGTAGCTTCGTTCTACATCACCCACCACTTTGGTCTCTTCATGAACTGTGAGTCTGCTGCGTCATTCCTGTTCGCCTATGGCTATTTCCCATATAACCTGATAGCAATTCATGAACTGTGAGTCTGCTGCGTCATTCCTGTTCACCTATGGCTATTTCCCATATAACCTGATAGCAATTCATGAACTGTGAGTCTGCTGCGTCATTCCTGTTCACCTATGGCTATTTCCCATATAACCTGATGGCAACAAGATCACAGTGATGAGGTGTGACTCGTACTATAGTGTGATTCTGACTTCTAATGTAATTGTCCAAGTTGTATAAACAATGATGGAACGAATTCGGACAATTCGCCGTTCCCACCATTGAGTATACAACCTGGACAATTATAGCACATGACCGGCTATCTCTTTCAGTGATCCACAAACTGACTTGCCAATACGTTCTTGTAAAAGCGTTCGACTTACGTACCCTAGCAAATGAACAGACCACACCACATGAGCGACACGTGTAGAACGAAAGTACTTGTAAAAGTGTTTGACCTAGATACCCTAACCAAGTGAGATGTCGCACCATGTGAGCAACAAAAGGATATGTAAGACAAACGTTCTTGCAAGAGTGTTTGACATAGATACCCAATCACCAGTCTATATATGACTTTACAACCACCTTGTCACTTGTACGAATTTTGTGTCCACAATGGTCCTTGAGGACCTCAATGATGGTTTTGCAGACCTCTAGGAAGAACTTGCAGATTGTACTAACTTCTGAAGTTGCACTGACTTGCATAAGAATAACCCGTTGGCTTGGAAGCGAAGAATGATTGCCAACTTGGGTCGCACCTCCAGCAGTACTCTCGGAAATGTGGTCTTCTTCTCAAGATGATGGGCTATTTTCTCCACAATCTCCAGGAACAAGGCGCAGAAAAATATGATGATGTCTGTAGTCTCTCCTTGTGAATAGACACCTGTTCTTTCCTGCATTATAAGACTATTCTCTGCCGTTCAGCATCTTGTAGGTCCACAGCAATGCATGGAGCTGGGACTGATGCCTGCTAGTTTCATAGCCTGGCGTCAAGCCAGACAAGGCGGGACCAAATAATGCCACGACTGCTTCACATATGTGTGAAGTGAGTGCGGTAATGCATGACCATGCTTAAACATGCCCCACAGTTGGCATAAACAATTGCACCAACAATACTTGACCTAGACGTAAAGAAGTCATGTGATACCATGTCATTGCATGACAATGCACACCATTTCCGGTCACTTATTGCATGCTGTTACATTGTATTATTAAAAGAGAGCAAGTTACACAAAAGTCACAATTCAATTTCACAATGCCGATGTCAAATACAATACAAATGAGACAAAGTCTAAGGCAATGGGTCACAAAATATATAGCAATCTCACCAAAGTCTTAGTGCGAGAGGGAAACAGTTATGCAGAATATAACACCGTGAGCAGTTTGACGGCGGCTATGAAGATCAAACGTTGGCAGGGTTTGGTGATGTTTACTCCAGTAATGTGTGTCCGTGTCCGTGTTCAACATGACAACTAGCATTTATATATACATTCAGCCATTTCCTGAAAGTTCGAGCACATACGATCATCTCCACTAATGTGGGAAGCTCCAGAATAATCTCCCGGAAGTAAACAAATAGAAAGCCAAGGGCAGATAACTCCAAACTACTGCCTTACAGGCGTGCCTCTTACATAATTTTCTGCAGGAAATGTGACACATACTAACTATTACTTAATTAGTAACAAATTATTCCGAAAATACACACCCGTAACAATGCCTAGTGTGTACCTTATGTGTGAACATGCGCGGGCAGTGTGCTTTACGATTTATGTGTAGCCATTAAATCACAAGCATTGTCACGGATATCGTTGTTTTACTGCCGCGGCAGAGCAAAGTTCTTGCATGTGTCAGGGTGGTATTAGCTTTGCTGAGGCTAACTCAGCTACCTTCATATGCTACAAACGAAAACAAAACAACATTCATGGTTAAGTGTTCTATTTAAGACAGTTTGTTCGTGCCTGTTAGGGCAACCTTTAACTTTACCAGGCCACAGGGGTTGTCAAGCCTCGATTTGGGGAATTAGCTATTGGGAGCGAACCTTGAAACAAGAAAGAGAGAGCTGTGAGTTCCTTGGGTTTATTCAAGCAAGTGTCTGAGATGACATTCACAATACACCAATTCATACATAATAATGACACACAAATAATAGACATAATAATCAATATCCTAATACACTTTCAGTATAAGTAATTTAAGCAGTGTGTGGTATAACAGAGTATGTATGGCAACTGCTTACAGAAACATAATACAAATAATACATAAAACATAACCTAATCCTACGGATACCTTCCAGGGGATGTCAATAATTTTTTAGTCTTGAGCATTTCATACCCAGGTGTCACAACCTATGGTACGACATTGAGGGTGTAGCTGATGTGATGTAGAAGTTTTGGTATCCTACTCTCAGAAGTTATTGAACAGCTGACATTGACAGAAAGAGACCCCGCAGTGAAAATGAATAAAATTGGATATAGAGCAGTCATTAAGTTTTTAGTCCTTGAAGGAAACTCGGTGAAGAACATTGAAGAAAGGCTTTCAGCAGTTTATAGGAAGTCTTCCCAATCATTTGGTACCATCAAACGATGAATCAATGAATTTAAGCATGGTAGAGAGGGTCTTGAAGATGACCCCCGTCCAGGTCGCCCGAAAACAAGCACCAGTAAGGAAAACATTGACAGAGTGCACAGACTTGTGCTGGAAAATCTTCGAATCACACTCCACAAGTTAGAGGAGACCACAGGCATTTCACACAGATCCATCGAGACAATTCTACATGAACATCTCGTCATGTCTAAGGTGTGCGCAAGATGGGTGCCAAGAATGCTTGCAGATGAAATGAAGCAAACAAGGGTCACCAAAAGCAACTCCATGCTAACCAGATACAACAAGAATCCAGCAGATTTTCACTTTAGGCTAGTAACCTGTGATGAAACCTGGATCCACCACTATGATCCTGAGAGCAAACAAGATTCCATGGAATGGAAACATGTCACTTCTCCCAGGACCAAAAAGTTCAAAGGCTCCAGATCAATGCAGAAGGTGATGGCGACAGTCTTCTGGGGTAGCAAAGATTACTTACCAAAAGGAAGAAGAATGAATGGGGAATATTACGCTAACTTGTTGAGGCAAGTGCGACAGTCAATCAAGGAGAAGCGCCGGGGCAAGATCAGACGTGGTATTCTTCTACATCAAGACAATGCTGCAGTACACGCCTCTCACGTTGCAGCAGCTGCTGTCCAGGAATCCGGATACAAAATCTTGCCGCATCCCCCTACTCTCCAGACCTGGCACCAAGTGAGTACCGTCTGTTCCCAAATCTCAAGAAACACTTGTGTGGTCGTAGATTTCAGGATGATAATGAGCTTATTGCTGCTACTGAGGCTTGGCTTCAGGACCAAAATGGCGCCTTCTACAAAGATGGCATCAATGACTGGCAGAAAAGATGGAACAAGTGTCTTGACTCACAAGGGGACTATGTTGAAAAATGAATGTGGTTCATACCAATATTTTGTCTTTTTCTATTCACTCTCAAAACGTTTTGACATCCCCTCGTACAGTAACGATTTATGACTATTAGGGGTGTAGCGTCTAAAGTTCTAACTATGGTAATGGGTTCACGATAATTACTGTATGCAGTGCATATTGCATTAACTATGGTTTGAATTAATGTCCGTTATGGTAGGTCGCGCTTGATGCATTAACTACGGTAAAACTTTACGGTTAATGTCAGTAGTTTTCAGCTATCAAAATACATGCCTTGAGCAAATACGATAAACGGCATGTAGTGCTCAGATTGGACATAAGCCATTTAACTCCAGTATTGCCAGACGCACCCTACCTACAATGTTAGCAAATGCTTTCTCAATACAATACGGTACGTGACATAAGTAACTAATACGTGTAACTACAGGGGAGAAGGTACAATTGTAGCTAGAGTAATGTTAATTTGTTTTATCATGAATTATTTGGGTGACTACGGTAAATGTGTTCCGACTGATGTTGCTATGGACAACGAGCGGTTTTGATATGTACGGAGCTCAGCAATAACGTAGAATACATGTAATACTGTAATGCTATACTTAAAGATGTCGGAATGTACATTTTTGTGCTTTACAAACAAGACAATAACACAGCTAAATGACAATGATAACTTGCTAGGATGGCTCTGATAAAATACGACACTAGATAGGAACAGAATGAAGGCTGTAATTACATGCTGAACTATGCGGGTTTGAATGTATAATTTCGTGAAATAGGAAGAGAAGACAATACCATTTTTGAATGATTACGGTACTTGACTTCACGTATAAACTGTTCTGTACTGTATACAAGAGCACGTGGAACTGAACGTTTCAAATCATAAGTGAAATACTTAATCATGTTTATGAGACATCAAAATACACAATAATTAATGTTGATCATGTAAATCTACTCGAATATTATTTGATCCACGGACTCTCTGAAAATACGGAATAACTGACCTATCATATAAATTCATCATTGCTCGAAATAATTGTATAAACTATCGGAACTGACTTTGTGACTAAACTACAAGTGTCTAGGCTACTGAACAAAAATCTAACCTGTATGTACAGACCTAACACGCAAATTGAATAGAACTAGACAAAGACTTTGGATATACATGTACAACTGTGTGTCGAAACATAGAAAGGAAACATTCGTTTGTACATGAAAAACATGAAACTTGTGGAGCCCACGACGCAATGTGCATAAATAAATACTTCTGGGTAGCCGCTAAGAATTAATGTAGAACCAGCAGTTGCACTGAAAGGTGCTTCAATATCGTAGAAGTGTTTCAACCTAAAATCTAACATTTTTCAAAAGAAATAGCAAGTTAGAACAAAACAAGAATAAGGTTTAAATAGTTCTTACCTTGAAACAAGAAAGGAGACAGCTGTGAGTTCCTTGGGTTTATTCAAGCTAGTGTGCCTGAGATGGAAGAACCCAGGATTTTATAACCCATAGCTCTACCCGTTTGTCGTTATCAAGTTTTTTCGGTGTTGGAGCTTTCCATATGCGTTATCTACCCTATGCTGACAAGGTTTACTACACGAGGCAGGTGGAAAGGAGATGATTACCTAACAAAACTTGAATTTCTTTATGGTATAATAATAATAATAAAACAAGACATCCAGGGTCTTGACCGCCTGACCAGAAGGATCATGTCAGATAACAGAGCACACCACCCTCGTTCCTCTCTTAATCGTTTATATATGCCAATCAATTCTGGAGGTCGGGGTTTGATTAATGTGGAAGCTCTTCATGACAGAATTTTATTGTGTACTTTTGCACATATTTATTTATGGGATGATCCTCTGGTGATGCACGTCAAGACTCACAATGAAAGCAAGGAATTCCACAGCTTTTTTAAGCGCGCCAGGGTTGTTGGACACAATCTGTAATTTGAAGTTGATTTTATTGATGGCGATGTACTGCTGGACGGTACAGTGATGGGAGTAAACCAGGTGAAGTCCTTCACCAAATCTGCCCAGTGTCGGTCCTTTGTGGAGAAGCTGTCTGAGAAACCATTGCATCGAGTGTACATGCAGTGTGTGGAACAGAACAGCAGTCCTTCGCCTGGATGAAGTCGGCTGGTCTCAAATGTGAAACTGAGGGCTTCCTTTTTGCTGCTCAGGACCAGTCACTTCCCACTCGCAATCGCCAGAATGTTATTCTTAAAGAGAATATCAATATGAAATGTCGTCTTTGCAATACATTTACAGAGACTGTTCAACACCTTGTCAGTGGATGTCCTTCCTTGGCACAAACAGCATATCTTAAAAGACATGATGGCATGGCTTGCTGCTTTTATTATCGTCTCCGCAATGCCTGTGGCTTTGACTCCGAGGTCCATCCATGGTACGACCCTGAACATGTCCACGGCGTCCTGGAAAATGCCAGCTACAAACTTCTCTGGAATAGGCCAATATACAGCCTGAGACGAATTCCAGCCAACAAACCTGATCTTGTCCTTTTTTGATAAAGCCAATGAAATTATTTATATCATAGAATTTTCTGTCCCTTTTGACAGCAACGTGATTGGCAAGATTCAGGAAAAGCATGATAAATATGCGGACCTCGCCTTTGAAATGTCTCACTTGCATCCCAAGTACACTGTCGTCAGGCTCCCCATTGTTCTCGGTGCCCTTGGTTTGGTACTTCCTGATCTCTTGGCGCAGATGAGGAGAGTGCCCGGGTTCTCCACCGGGAGCACAGCCCTTCTGACAATCTGGGTAATGCAGAAGGCTGCAGTGTTGGGGAGCCTCCATATTCTCCGGAAAGTTCTTGGTGGGTTCGACTAGGCAGTGTTTCATGGGAGAAGTCCCATTCGCTGTCTGGGCTGCGTGTAGGGGGCGAGGGCCCTGAGCTGATGATGAGCTTGACCAGCCTGACTGTGCCAGGATCACCCGAACCCTCTCTGCTGCATTTCTATCTCAATCTGTAAAACATGATAATAATAATAATAATGATAAGTGTTCTTGTATGGCGCACAAATCAAACTGCAAGGCAATTTCTCTAGGCGCTGGAAGACAGAGTGATCTGAAGAAAGGGTTAAAGTTCAAAAGGAAGGTTTTCAGTTGAAACTGGAAAGATTCCACGGACGAGGCTTGTCGTATGCGAAGAGGCAGTGAGTTCCAAAGAAGGGGAGCTGTGTAAGAGAACTTTCTATGTCCATATGACTTTAGTCTGACCTTGGGAACATTCAGCTGACAGTTCGAACTTGATCTTAAAAGCCGCGGAGGGACATATTCCCTGAGGAGATCTTTCAGATAGATTGGAGCTTTGTCATGGAGGCACTTGAAAGTGAGAGTGAGGACTTTATACACTATTCTCTGTTTCGTAGGCAGCCAGTGTAAGCGTATCAGGAATGGTGTAATGTGACTGCGCTTGTTGACTCGACAAGTCAGTCGCGCCGCAGAGTTCTGAATCTTCTGTAGCTTAGACAGTAATTCTTGGCGGATATTTACAAGGAGACTGCAGCAGTAGTCCAAACGTGAGAAAATAAGTGAACAAACTAAATGGTGAGCTGCATCGAGTGTCAGAATATCACGAATGGAAGCAATACTTCTGAGGTGAAAATAGCATGACTTACAAACAGAGTTCACGTGTGTTTCCATGGACAAAGAACAAGGTATGATAAGGGTGGTTTTTGGCCCACTAACAAAATTGGTTGAAAACATGTTATTTGTTTAGAGACAGGTTAGTTTTGCATAAAAATGCTATATTTTATATGTTCTGAGGTGTAATTTTTCTGCAGAGGGGCCCAAAATGGGTTTTATCAGTTCCCATGAAAAATAACAAGAAGTCTGAAATATCAGTGTGCCATAATGGCTAATTTACAACTGTTATTTTATTTACATACATATTACAGCAGTTTTACGACAGGTAGTCATGCTGAAAAACATGTCAATGTCAGTCTTAATGTTTTAACTTCAAGGGGCCCGATTAGGGTTGCAAAACATTGTTAATTCAATTACTTGCCAATTGTGTCCCCAAAACGCAGTCATTATTCACAGCTTTCTTTGCAAATGTAATCCATGGGTCCATTGTACAACATGTAAGCATGATAACAATCATGTTGCACTAAGAATCACAGGGGCCTGTTTTGGGTGAAGCTTCATTTTGGGCACAGCTTCATTCTAACTAGTAAGTGGTACAAGTCAGCATTTACAACCAGTTTTAGCAAATATACATTTAACATCTCAACCATCATATGTTATTGCAATAGCCAACCATTTTGCACTAAAAAAATCACAGGTCCTGACATCAAAGGGGCCCATTTCGGGTGGAATTTCATTGTCAGTGCCTGTTCATATTAACACCATGCACATGTTAAAGTCAGTATTCAAAAGACTTCACATAGTAATTATTCACAACTTATCCACTTTAAAGATATAAAACATCCATTATTACTTTTCATTCACAAAGTCATCAATCTCAGTATCTGATTCACAATCAATCACTACAGTATTCAAAAGTGTATAAACCTAAAGTAGATCAAAATGTATAAAATATGAATTTAAAATATTGGGAACAAAGGCAACTAGACCGACTTGAAAAGATGAATGGTCAGTGTCTTAAGAAAAGATTTACATGGTGTTAATTAAAGCTTGTTTCACCAGTGTTGTAACATAGATTACCAAACTTAAGAAAAAAAATACAATATTTGGATTTGATGTGAAACAGTTTAGTTAAACATTGTAGGCTTGATAATCAAACTTTGAAAAAAAAGAAAGAAAAGTTACATGGATTTGAACCTGCATGTCTGATAACAAAAGTAACCTATTGTCCACTATTGCAACCATTAGGCTACATATTCCTTTGCCTTCCAGTGTGAATTTAAGCTTATATATTACACTTTACAACTATGTTTGACTTGACGTCTACTTGTGTTCATCACCTGCTAGACCTTGATACAATGTTCTTATTCTAGCTAAAACGTCCTTTTCATACAGTTAAGTGTAGTCATTTTGGTTAAATGAAATCTAATATGTCATTGGAGACATCAAGGTACATAAGTTCTTGGAAAATGCATATGTTTATACATGGCAATCCTGTTGAATGACAGTGTTATTTTGACACTGATGGGTGACTCAAAGGTGTTTGATACACAGATGATAGAAAAACTATGATCAAATTCTTACATAATAACAAATATTTTCACCTTTACAGTACTGCTTGATCATATTTTGAAAATCTTCAGACATCTTCTTACTTTTCTAGCAGAGACCAACAACCAAACACCAATGTTTACCTCTCATAAATCTGCCTTGTGAGTGCCTTATGATATTGAAAATTTTAATAACGATGTTTGATATGTGTATTTTAGAGCATGTTTGATATGTGTATTTTTAAAGATGTTAGTTTATGTCAATGTTTATTTTTTTGAGATGTTGTATGGGGCAATTTCATAAACCGAAAACATATACTTTTTGAAAGATTTTGATGTGAGCAAAAGCATGACCCACCACAATTTTTTAGGTGTACATTCTAATTTACACGCTTCATATGTGGTGAAAACATTGGGATGGGTCACGCTTTTGCTCACACTTTTCTATCACTCTGAAAATCAGAAAATGTAGGTTTCTAGAAGATAGTGTAAAATATGTTAACTTTGAGGTCTTCAAAGAGGAAAACTAACAACACTAGAAACATAAAAATGCAACTGGAGGTAACTTCAACAATTAATTTAGCTCCTTTTATGCTAAAATTATCGTGTTGTAAAATTTTGATAATCATGACATGTTGTGGGCCAATAGGGGCCTCTATCATACCTTGTCCTTTGAGTCTAGAAAAACACCAAGGTCTTTCACCGAGTCACTGAAAGGAACTTTCTCGTTACCCACTACCAGCGAAGACACATCCACCTTAGCTTTGCTACCGGGTGATCCACACTGCAGAACCTCGGTCTTACTGTCATTTAATCTCAGTTTCCTTTGTGTCATCCATGCTTTGGAGTCAAGGATACAGTCTTCAACTATAGATATATCAGCTCGGAGTGAATCCGATTTAGTGGAACGCAACAGTTGGGTGTCATCAGCATATGACTCGTACATCACACCATGGTGCCAAATGATGTTGCCGATGTTCTTCATATAGAGTGTATCCATGGCCAGCTTGTGTCAGCTGCCAATCCAAATAGCCGTCAGTACGTGCTCATGCCATTTACGACAAGACACAGAGAGTGGTACGATGGTAAAGTTGATTTTCGATTACGGCCTAGTCGGTGGTATACATGCTCCTGCTGCGATGGACCTACCTATCTGCGCCTGACCATGGGATGTAGCTGAGAAGAAAAGCCAGTGCCGACACAGCTCCATAATTTCATCTCTGATTAATTAGCTAAGGCTGGCATGGACGCGTTTGCTAATTGCCTGACGCTGTGCTTGACAAGTTGTGTCATAAACAAGGTACATTATGCACAGCAACTTGCTCCTATACGGATTTCCTTAGTGTTTTGAAACATATAAAAATATATAAGGAAATATGTGCATTGTAATATATTTAATAACTCTACTGGCTGGTTTTCATGCAACACTTGTATTACTGTCAGTACTGAGCCACATCACTGTCGGCACACCGTCGATATGTTTCCGAGTATAGACCTCTAAAAAGGAAAGAGCTACTTCTCAGTGGTAACACCACTCAGATTACACTACAAAGGGTTCCATTTGCATTTCTCGTGTCTGGGGTAATACTCACGTTATTAAATGACGACTCATGTGGCCATATTACGTGTTATGAAGTACGAGCATGGACCAGCAGCAAGGGGAATTATCAACTGAGTTAGAAAAACAAACACTGATCAAAGGATTAACCGATAACACCCTTATTGATTAATTAATTTTGTACAGCAGATTTGTCAAAAAGTAGTAATTATGTATTTAGATTTGCTAATTGAAACTGAACACACGCTGCCGTAAAGTGTTTCTGTTAGAATGAAACCCTTCTTTCAAGGGATTAACCACCAATAGGGTGACTGCTTGACCATTATTGGCAAACTAAATTACTTTTATTAAAGCAGGGCGGACATAATGCAATTATAAATTCACAGGTGTGCTATCTCGGGTGACCATTGAGACTGTACACTAATGTGAAAAACCTGAAACAGTCACGTCATCAGTTGTGAAAGTCCCACTAGGATATAACGATATATCACTTTTTTACATTTTGGACCATTTAAAGACACATGACATGGAGAAGGATTTGTTGTCAGCTGTAGATGAATGGCACACCGTTCGTTTATGTGGAAATTGTTGTGAACATTTCTTGAATAAGGTAATAGCCCCCAATTGTTGCTATAACTTTAGTCTGTTATAATTTTGATATTTGCAATTTGTTTTTTATTCATTTGTTGTAGCATTCAGCGTAATCTTTATTTATTTTTATTTTCATCACCGGAGTGTAAAGAATCAGAAAATATACTCATGGTTACACTTTGGACATGTGTGTGAAATATGATTCACACTGGCAATCACTAACATGTCTAGATATTACAGTCATGTTATAAACTCATTATCGTGTGGTTATTATTATTTTTAGTTAGGAATATGATAATAAATCAATTAGGATAATAAGACAAAATATAAAGACCCACACTTGCTTCGATACTTTTTCAGTCCTAACATGTTCTATCTCCGACTGATGATTCAGAATGTTTTCATTTGTTATATAATGACGATGGAAATATTTTCGACTAAAAATAGATTTCTTCTTTGTTGATCACATTATACTTAAAAACAAACGATTGCACACACGGGTGGCGCGACACAGGTCACGAACCAGTCAAAAATACTGGTATATCATCCAGATGCTCACGGGAGAAAAACAACAACAAATGCAACAACCAGTCTGTGGAAATTGCTTTGCATCAGTGCCCCTTTAAGATAACAAATGTAAATCAAGACCAAAAACGTTGAATATTTCACGTAGATGCTCGCGACATTTGTTCATTGTTGTCCTGGTTACGAGTTTAGGTGGTTAAGAAGCATTTCCATTGTATTCTTTTTTTATGCAGATAATTCAAGGCCGAAGCAGACGTAATGAACTTTATCAATTAACAAGAAGCATGTTGAAATAATTTCCAAAAGCAATCTAAAATTCATTCCTAAACAGCAGCTAAGCTTTAATTGGGTTGTACAATATTTCTGCACTACAGTGAATGTTATTCTTTTCACTTTGACTTGTTGTCTGTGTTCGTCTGAGAAGAAACATTTCCCAAGGCGGTGTTTTGCCAAAAAGAGCCACAGTTAACAAGTCACAGTTAACAAGCCACAGTTAACAAGTCACAGTTAACAAGTCACAGTTAACAAGTCACAGTTAACAAGTCACAGTTAACAAGTCACAGTTAACAAGTCACAGTTAACAAGCCACAGTTAACAAGTCACAGTTAACAAGTCACAGTTAACAAGTCACAGTTAACAAGCCACAGTTAACAAGTCACAGTTAACAAGTCACAGTTAACAAGTCATAGTACAACATATAACATATATTGTCACATAATATATACTAGTGATTTGCAAAATGTCTCATTTGTTATAAGAGCTCCTGTTTCTGACATGGTAGCATCATTAATGAGGTAATTGGTAGGGTGGATATTGCAGAGAATTTTCATGTGATGATACATTGCACATACACATACATTGCGATGTGTATTTTAACATATTGCAAGTAGTTTTTTTTCTTAATAGTTAACTTTAGTAACTTAGCTACTGATAAAAACTACTCAGTTAACGCTGTGCTTGACCTTAATACACACTTGTAATAATTACCCCCCAAAAATATTTAAAAAATGAAATAAAAAAAAATGACAAAGAAACAAGGAAAAGAGCAGTTAACATCTGAATGTTTTCATTTGTTATATAATGATGATGGAAATATTTTCGACTAAAACTAGATTTCTTCTTTGTTGGTCACATTATGCTTAAAAAAACTCAGGGCTGATGCATCAGAGGTCAACAACCAGTCAAAAATCATGGGATAGCATTCGGATACTCACGAGAGAAAAGCAGAAACCAGTCTACAGAAATTGCTTTGTATCATTGCCCCTTTCAGATAACAAATGTCCGTCATGTCCAAAAGCCCTCTCCTTCCCTGTCTGTTACGAGATCTTCTGAGAACAAGCATTTTCCGACGTGGTGTACTGCTGAAAAAAGCACTACCATGAATGTTGTTCTTTTCACTTTGGTTTGTTGTCTTTGTTCGTCTGAGAAGAAATATTTTCCAAGTCGGTGTTTTGCCGAAAAATGGCACAGATAAAAAGTCACAGGAAAAAAGTCACAGTACAATAACATATATTGTCCCATAATGTATACTAGTGATTTGGAAAATGTCTCATTTGTTATAACAGCTCCTGTTTCTGACATGGTTCTAATTAATCAGGTAATTGGTAGGGTGGATATTGCAGAGAATTTTGATGTGGCGATACAATTATTGCACATACACATATATTGCAATGTATATTTTAATATATTGCAAACAACATATTTTTTTCTTAATAGCTAAATTTATAGCTTACCTACTGATAAAAAGTACTGAGTTAACATTACACTTGACTGGACTTCAATACACACTTCTCCCTGGACACATTCTCTGTTCAGGTTTCTGATAATTGCAATGCTCGAAAACAGGGAACTAGACAGAATCTCTACTTGACAGGTTTTGCAATAATATTAAACAGCTACAAGTAGCGTGCCTTAATTAAATATATACCTCAAATGTATTGTTACACGTTGATAACTGATGCAAATAGAAAGTAAACGGCTATAGATATAAAAAACTGGGCGTGTCGGCACCAGTGGAAATTCGCATAACAGTTTGTTTACACTCACTAAGTTTTCAATCTGGCGAGAGTTTAGCGTTCATTTAGTCTGGTTTACTGTTTATTTAGTCTGTAGTTAGCCTCCAAAGGAAAATTTTGCGTATATTAAAAAAAAGACTAAGAAGGGTTGTTTGGACTCTAAATGAAGGCGGTTTTGCTTGTTTTACTTTATTACATCCTGTATTGCAAATAATATGAAACAAATGTGAGGCACTGTGTGTATCAATAACTGTATATAGAGTCTTCTTTTCATATTCAATGCATTTTAATAGCATATGTATTTTCCATTTGTGTCGGGGTACTGTGTTCTACAATATACAGCAACGGTATATCACATGGAATATGTGGAGATAATTTGCTAAAGAAACAAAACATCCTGCTTGAAACGGTGTTTGAGTGAGTGAGTGAGTGAGTTAATATTTAACGTCACATCGGCAATATCTCAGCCATATCGTGACGAGAACATGTAACAAAGAAAAGGACTCTATGTGTATTATAAAATCTGTCGGCGAAGGACAGTAAAACAACTAGAATATCACAATGTGAATTAAAACTAGTGTGGAAAAAATAAAACTAATAGCATTATTTGGACAATACAACATAAAATCAGGCTATAGATTGCCAACAACTGAAGGTAGATCACCATACTAGGGACCATGGGGACTTACAGTACCTTTTGCTACCTGCATGGACCCTAGTTGGATTTACATCATCCCTTCAGCCGTTAGCAATTTAGTCACATCTAGCCAAAAAATAAAAATACACATATACTATGATTAAAAACAGTGGAAGTCTGAACGTACATGAAATGTTTTGGGACTTACGTACCCTCTCAGGAGGACAATAATTTTACGGTACTTCAACCCCCTTTGAGGGTACAGCCACTAACAATTCAAGTTACTAATCTGAACTACCATGAATTAAAATGCAGCTATCTACAGAACATAATACTCACAATTCAATAATGAAATCAATTTCTTTTAAAAATCCAAGAATTAAATGAGAACTGACGGTGTTAAAAAAGGTCCTTCATTGTTTTTACATTGAAATATTTATCCCTTATGATGGAGAATTCAACACAGTCAAGCAGGATATGCTTGACCGTGGTTCTCTCATCACAAGGGATGCAAAACGGAGGATCCCCACCTTTCAATAGGTATTCATGAGTATATCTGGTATGGCCAATACGACATCGCCGCATGATCACCTCTTCATATCTGGACTGACAACCCAAGTAGGAATAACCAATATAGGGTTTTATTTCATGTAATTTATTGATGCCTACCTGGGTGTCCCACTTCTTCTGCATCAGATCACGGATATAAGATCTAATGTTAGCTTTATAATCACTGCATGGAAAAAGAAGTGGTGTCACAGATTTGTTGAGTGCTGCCGTGGCAGCAAGATCGGCCATTGCGTTACCGGAAATGCCCACGTGGCTTGGTAACCAACAGAAGACGATGTCGTATTGGCCAGTAGCAAGAGTATTATACAGTTCAATAATTTCAATTAAAAGTGGATGTTTACACGAAATATTTTTAATGGCCTGAAGGCAAGATAAAGAGTCTGAAAAGATTATATACTGTTTATGTTTCGGGTGTCTTTGAATATATTTTAGAGCTGTTAGTATGGCGCTTGCTTCAGCTGTAAAAATAGAACTGTTATCTGGTAATCTATAAGATATGGTTCTGGATCCAATGACAGTGGCACAAGCCACTGCGCCACCGTCCTTGGAGCCATCTGTAAATAAGGATTTATAATTGCTATATTTATGTTTCAGTTGATTATATTCTTGTTTGTATTGTAATTCATTCGTTTCTGATTTTTTAAATGTGGTCAGTGTTAGGTCCACTTGAGGCCTGACCAACTGCCAAGGAGGAGAAGAAAGAAGACGGGAGGGAGCTATGTTCTCCAGCTTAATACCGGCCAAAGAAAGAAATGGTTTAATTCTATGTCCTAGAGGCGGGACAAGGGAAGATTTTTTGTTGTATGAATCCTCATAAAGGGGGTTGAAAACACAGTTATAGGCAGGGTTAGATTCATTGGAGTATAATTTAGTAGTGTATTGTAAGGCTAATTTTATACGGCGCTGCTCAAGAGATGGCTCATCAGCCTCAATGTAAAGGCTTTCAACAGGTGAAGTTCTAAAAGAACCAAGACAAAGTCTTAAACCTTGGTGATGGACAGAATCAAGACGTTTAAGGTGGCTTTTACAGGCTCCACTATATACAATGGAGCCATAATCAAGCTTTGAACGGACCAGTGATCTGTAGAGGTGAAGGAGGGTAGCTTGGTCCCCTCCCCATTTTGAGTTGGAAACAACTTTTATTAAATCCAGCGCCTTCAAGCATTTATTTTTTAAATATTTAATATGCGGAAGAAAAGTTAAATGGGAATCGAACATTATACCCAAGAACTTAGCCTCCTTGACCACTTTGATGGGAGTGCCATTTAGAAACAGTTCTGGGTCCTTATGTGGCTTATATTTTCTACAGAAGTGTAGACAATTAGTTTTTGACTGAGAAAATTTAAAACCATTTTCGAGACACCATTTGTTTATTTTGTTTAAACATAACTGTAGCTGTCGTTCAATAGTGTGCATATTCTTACCACGACAAGAAATATTAAAATCATCCACGAAAAGTGATCCATCTATTGAATCATTTAAAACCTTGGATAAACTGTTGATCTTAATACTAAAAAGTGTGACAGACAAAATACTGCCTTGTGGGACACCCTGATCCTGATTATAATTGTCCGACAAGGTTGAACCCACTCGGACTTGAAATTGTCTATCGTTTAAAAAGTTTGATATAAATTGAGGCAAACGGCCCCGTAATCCAAAATCATGTAAGTCTCTTAAAATGCCATATTTCCACGTAGTATCGTATGCTTTTTCCAGATCGAAAAAGATCGACACTGCATGTTGTTTATTAATGATGGCATTTTTAACAAAAGATTCTAAACGTACTAAATGATCAATGGTACTTCTGTTTTTACGGAAACCACATTGTATATCAGTTATAAGATTATTGGTTTCCAAGTACCAAACTAATCGGTTATTGATCATGCGTTCCATGGTTTTGCAAACACAGCTAGTGAGTGAAATTGGTCGATAATTTGAAGGATCGGTATGATCACGTCCGGGTTTAGGAATTGGAATAATTATAGCCTCACGCCATGAAGAAGGAAATTCACCAGATGTCCAAATAGTATCGAAGATGTTTAAAAGTGTCTCTAAACAGGATTCTGGCAAGTGTTTGAGGAGTTGATAATGTATGTTATCAGCTCCTGTAGCAGTATCGTGAGCTTGGTCAAGAGCTTCATGAAGCTCGTGAATAGAAAATAGCTCATTATAGTCTTCCCCATTATCCGTGTTGAAATGAATAGGTTTCCTTTCTTCTTGTTGTTGATATTTTTGAAATTTAGGTACATAGTTAGAGGAGGAAGAGTGCTTAGCCAAAGTTTCACCTAATTTATTAGCAATATCTAAAGGGGCTGTTAATACTTCATTTTCCTTCGTAAGGTGGTGGATGCCAGGTTGAGAGCCTTTACCTTTGATTTTTTGGACCATATTCCATACCTTGGACATGGGCGTACGTGAATTGATTTTTGATACATAATTTTTCCAAGATTGACGTTTACTTTGCTTAAAAGTACGCCGAGCTTTTGCATTTAAAATCTTAAATTTATTGAGATTATGGACCATAGGATGGCGACGGAAATAGTGCTCAGCTTTTTTCCGTGCCTTCCTTGCTTGTTTGCAGTGATCATCAAACCATGGTTTTCGTATGTGAGGAACAGCAGAGGACTTAGGGATACATTTATCAGCAATTATATTCATTTCATCCGAGAAACATTTTACGGGATCAGGAGTGTCCAAGAACAGCTCTGGTTTCAATTTGTTAGCACAAAGAGTGGCATACAATTGCCAGTCAGCTTTTTTAAAATTCCACCGTGACGATGGACGGACATCAGATGGGGACACAGGTTTCAAAATAGTCGGAAAATGGTCACTTCCACATAGATCATCATGGACTGACCATGTGAATTCACTCAATAATGTTGAATCTGTAAGAGACAGATCTAAACATGAATATGTACCTGTAGCAGGGTGCAGGTAGGTTTCAGAGTCATCATTAAAGATGCACAGGTCATTATCAGATATGAAATCTTCAATCACTTTTCCTTTTTGATTCATGGTTGAACTTCCCCATAAAGGATTGTGCCCATTTAGATCACCCATAATGATAAAGGGCTTAGGGAGCTGATCGCATAATTGTTGAAATTCAAGCTTTTGAAGATTTAGAGAAGGAGGAAGGTACAAGGAACAAAGTGTAAAGGTAATCTGCAAGGTGATACGAACGGCTACTGCTTGCAGGTTTGTGTTAAGGGGAACAGGACTATGGATGACGCCCTGTCGTACCAAAACAGAAGCTCCACCAGTAGCTTTATCACCCGGGCGAGAATAAGAATGAAAGGAATCATAGCGTCTGAAGTCAAATTTATCGGTATGTTTAAGGTAGGTTTCTTGTAAACAAATTGCTGACGGATTTATATCCTGAGTTAAGAGCTGCAGTTCATGAGAGTTATGTTTAAGTCCTCTGCAGTTCCACTGAAGAAGATTCGAATGGCTCATGGGGGATCTATAGGTGATCGTTCACGTGAACGCGAGGAGTAGTTAGTACTACCAGGACGTTCACAGGATGGGGTGATATCCATCTCGAGAGGGTCAAAAAAGTTATGTAAGTCCACCGGTGTTTCAGTGGGAGTGGCAATCTTAGTTTTGATTTTCCTATGATGTTTCTTCTTGTGAGGATTGGGCACATCATTTGTTGGTTTTGTTGTACCTGATGGCTCAGGAGTTGGGGCACACTGAGATGCTGAAGGGCTGTCATGTTGTTGACTATCTGTAGATGTTGTTTGACTTTCTGACGATTTAGAAACAGACTGAGGGTGTTCCGAGTCTGTCCATGTCAAGTCAGTTTGACATTCTACGGATCTAGTAGAAGATGTGCGGGAGACAACTGCAGCATAAGTTTGTGGTGATGGAGGCGAACGGCTTGCAACAACTTTTTTAGCTTCCTGAAAGGAAATGTTGTTTTGATATTTTACCGTCGAAATATCTTTTTCATGGATCCACGAAGGACAAGATTTAGAAGAAGCGTCATGTGCACCCTTGCAATTTACACAGTTCAGTGCAGCGGTACAACCAGTGTTTTCATGATGACCTCCACATCGAGAGCACGCAGAAGGACGATTGCAGAATTTAGAACCATGTCCAAATTTCTGACAATTGTAACACCGGAGTGGATTGGGTACATACACATCCACTCCGATGTTGAAATAGCCAGCTTTAATGGATTTAGGTATATCAGCCAGTGAAAATGTGAACAAATAGGTATTTGTTGGAATAGAAGCATCACCATCTCTTCTCATGAAACGTTTCACTGAAGTGACATGCTGTCCAGAAAGTTCTCTCAAGATTTCTTCCTCTGTCATTTCCGCTAGACAACGGGCTCTGTCGCGGATGATCCCTCGACTAGAATTTAGACTTCTGTGCTCAGAGACTGCAACTGCAGTGTTTGCAAATGTAGAACATTTCAAAAGGTTGATAGCTTGCTGTCTCCGCGCACACTCAATTAAAAGGGATCCGCCTCGGAGACGTGAAACATTCATCACCTCACCACAAATACCTTCGATTGCTTTGGAAATAGCAAACGGGTTGATTTTTAAAGGAAGACCATTCTTAGATTCAACAACAATAAATCGTGCCCAAGAGTTAGAATTTGTTGCAAGAGAAACATCATCATCAGACGACAATATCTCGGCGTCCAAACGTCTCTTTTTTTCATTTCGAGTAGAACCAGAATGATTGCGAGCCATGATTATATCAAAGAGATTCGACAACCCTGCTCCCCACCCACCATGGAGTGTCAACAAGGACGGCATCTAATTGCATCGGGTCTCCAGAATGCAGACACCAGGGATACAGGGATGCTATACTCCAGCAAAGATGACATGAATAGCTATATTCGTTTATTAAGTGTATTGTCAGGCTGGTTCTGCCCATAACAATAACTTAAAAACATATAGAATTCAGCGGTCAACATCACTAGATTGGCCCATGAGCCACCGCCTGCTGGCATAGGACTCTAGGCAATATAATATCTTGAAATAATTGGAGTTTCTAAAAGCCAAGATCAAATAACGTATCAAATATGTGCAATAATACCCACTATGCACAGTGCTTGGCATGACCAGCCGATTGGTAGAACCGGGCCCATCCTACCACCCGTCTAGGTGAAGTCAGGGCCAAAGTGGTGTGTTGAGCAATAGGAACACTGGTCCTGCTCCCATGCCCTCAACCACCAGGATCCCCTCCTCCACCGACACAGGGCCGCAACCCACGGCAAACGGGTTGGTGGACCAAATATGCCCCCGGGTCCACTACGGGGGTGTTGGCGAGCTCTTGGCGTTACCCAGCACCCACCACGAGGAGGTGGCTCGCCACGGGTGCCGAAACGGTGTTTGAAATAATCTCAGTACATGTATCTGTTCGATTAGTTGACGTGTGCACAAAAGCTCACAAAAACGATGCATGGCTGAGGTACAAATATGCCAGCTGGAGTGATTTTCTGCATTATTCACCGGAATAATGGAGAATGAAAGGGTAGTGTAAATCCAGATAGGGACCATGCAGATAGCATGGTGATCCACCTTCAGCTGTTGGTGATCTATTGCCAATTATTATATTGTACTGTCCAAACAGTGATATCAGTTTTAAGTTTCCACGCTAGGTTTAATCCTATCAGTGATATTCTGGGGGATTTACTGTCTTTCATCGACAGTTTCTAGCTAGCTACACTGAGTTTGGAATATTATAACATCACACATTATAACCAGGGTGCACTGTATATATTTAGAATTTTATTGGGATTCAAAGTGAGGGTTGAAGTGGAAGGACATATATGTCTCTGTGGAATCCAGGGGGCCATACTGAGTTGGGGAATGTCTATCTACACGTAGTACAACTTTCATTACAAGCAGGGTGCACTGTATGTGGGGATCTGTATTTCACACCAAGACTGAGTTGGGAATGCTTGTCTACACGTAGCACAACATACATTGTAAGCAGGGTGCACTGTATATGGGTATCTCTATTTCACACCTACACTGAAGTGGGGAATACCTGTTTATACTTAAGGCAACAGGCTCAGTAAACAGCAGTTTGTCTTTCAAGGTTATATTTAAGTGGTATAAGCTCAATGCAAGTACCCCAATGTCATGGTTTGAAAGAGTGATCACCGCTATTTACACTTAAGCCTTTGGGATCTACTAATATCGAGATATGACCTATTTTGAAAGGGGACATATGTTTTTTGAAACAAATAAATAAGGAATTAAGCAATACAAGCAGTCGGTGAATTAGTGCAATTTGGGGAAGTATCTGATATGCTAATATACAATTAACATACCATGCCACAGATAACGCGAACTGTGTTGTAACATGCTACTGTTATAAAACTAAACCAACTGGAGAGCAAACATAGGACAATTGGAAGTATTTACATATAGAGTTGTTGATCAGACGAAGTAGCGAGCGCCAAACGTTGTCGAGCTCCTAACCTAACACGTCACAATGATGTCATCGCTGGCAGCTCTGCTTCGTGACGTCGTCAGTCAAGGCATTCAAAACTAGCGGTGAGGTGTCGCTCTGGTTAGAACGTAGGTTATTGATGGGTAAGTTCTCAGTTTATGGCTTTAAACTGACTTATAAAACTAGATGAAATAGTGTAAATGTATAGTGTATGACTGGTGTAAAGCAGTATGAATGTTGTAGGAACCAAATGTTTGCTTCACACAAGGTTTACACCCAGACCTGTGTTTAGCCTGTCACCGACGGGGGGCGATGGAAGGTCTGGGGAAACATAACAACGCAGTGTTTCACTTGAAACTTGTTGTATTTGATCAAGTTATGTACACTTTCTTAATGTTAAACTTGACCTGGTGGCATGTACCTCTGACATGGGACACTTTATAAGATTATCTTAAATGTGTCCAGTCATACTTCATTTGAAATGTATTCTGTTTTTTACTCGGGGCTGCTGCATTGCATTGAAATACATCCCGCTGTAGCACACGGCCAAATGTATCTTTGTGCATGTCTGCAACGTGTTTTCAATCTCAACTGTCAAGTCAGTCTGAAAGTAGATTATGGAAGGGCAACTTTTCTTATTTTCGTTATTTCTGAAATTGATAATACCACCATACACTGCTATGTGTTGATACCTTTATCAAAACACACTGCTTCCATCGATAAGTACGGACTGTTTTGCTACACCGTTCACGTTTATATTTCCCGTCTATTCAATTCCACTATATCAACAATGAAGGGGAGCCCAACTGTTATCACACAGTCAATGCACAATGGACAGCTTATTAAATTGACTGAATCATATTGTGAAAATATATTTAGGGAATGAAATCTCCATAAAATGAAACATGTTTAATACCTCTGTTGTAACAGATAACAGATTAGTTGGACTTTATCCATGCATAATATTGAAAGGCAAAACATTTGTGGAAAGCGGAAACCTGTAGTCATAATACTACTTTTGCACTATGTATAGTTTTCTCATTAAAATATTCCCTGTTTCAGTTTCGACTGACCCGAGCCCGAAATACACGACGAATTTGTCAATCACAGAATTTCAAACTGTAAAATGTTAATATGAGAATGTGTAACTTTTTTCGTACTATTAAGAGTTATCTCAATCAAATTGAACGATATATGGTTAATATTTTGTCCATAAGATATGTATTTAGAATTCAATCATACATAATATTGAAAGGCGAAACGTATCTAGAAAGGCGAAAACAGAAATGCTTATGTGGTTTGTATCGTCTTCTGAACAACATGTTCCCTGTTTCAGCCTCCACGACTGACGCTTGTCAGGATCTGACACCCAGCACGACTGTTCCACGGACGCCAGTGACGACACAAGACTCTGATGACAACGGTAGGTTGGAAAACCCAGCAGCAACAGTTGTACTGACACTATCACCTGGTAAAGTTAAATAAACATCAACACTTTCAAGTCGTACACAAAATAATGCTACAACTTCTGACTCTAACAGAAAGTTACATATCAAACACGCCATCGTTAATTCCAGAAACCATATGTTGACATTCCCGTCATGTTGGATTGTTGTCAGCCATGATGGAATTGTTTAAATGACGTAGCAATGTCCGAGTCACGTATCAACATGATATAAACATTGTAGATGTGTAACAAAGATGTCTGGTGTACACAGTTTACGTTGTGTTACAGCGACTCCATCATCAGCAGCAGGCCGCGACCTTTACTATGCCAGCATGTTCGGTGACCTGAAGAAAGTGAAGCGGATCCTGGCAGCGGGTCACGTTGACATCAACAACAGGGGAGGGGGCAGGAGGACACCGGTGATGGCGGCAGCAGTGGGGGGACACAGGGATGTGGTGGAGTTCCTGGTGGGCAAAGGGGCTGATGTGTCACTGGTGGACAATGACGGTAACAGCTTCCTTCACTTCGCCTGTATTAGTGGAGACGTGAAGATCATGAATCTGACCCTGGACCTGAACGTGGTTGACGTCAACGCCAGGAACAACGAGGGGAAGACAGCAGCCGACTGTTCCAGAATGTGGGGACGTCAGCGAATGTTAGATCTCCTGGTGTCACTTGGTGCACACTGAAGTCGGTGTTGGTATAGACAGAGACGGAGCACATGTCGTTACTGACACCGACGTGGTGTGTGCCGTTCATGTAGTCGTGTGTCAAAATTCACTTGATTTCGGTTTTTTCTGAATATAAAAAACTTGTTGAATTTATTTTCTTTATATGTTTTGTGTGTGGAATATAAAAAAAAGTTGATGAAATTGTTTTCAGACATTTTGTCATGTTTTGTGTTTTGAACCTCGCATGATCAGGTAAGACAATTGTGAAGTGAGTGTAAACATAAACTATGAGTGACTGTACGTAAACGTCGCCCGTATTGACATAATTCTGTGTTAATTTTGTTCTGAGAGTCTTGCGAATTGTGAAACAGACAACAACAAAATGTTTGTTTATATATCGCTGCACTCTGTGACCTCAGACTGACCCGAGGTTCGCCCAGCTGACGTGGCGCCATTTGTACAGTGACAGTGACGTCACACTGCAGATGACGTCACAGACATACAGAGGTGCTCGGCCGTCTTCTCAGCCGCGCAATGCAGCGGCGTACTGTCACAGAACACAAGCAGTGTTACTGAAATACCCGGTAGTCGCTGTTGCTTAAGAAAGGGAGAATGGAAGTATGTAGCTGATTACTGCAGGTTTTAACCAATTTGTTGTCACACGCACCCATTCAGCAGTGACTAAACTTACAATATATAAAATTAAACTGAAAAGAAGCATCAACCAAAACATCTGAGTTTTATCTCTTCCTGGATACCAGAAGGACAAATATATCGCCTCCCTTCTGCTACTCAGTCAAACATACTGTTTTTAGGTGAAATACAATTGTTGAAATGACCGTCGTAAATCTCGCCATTTTGACACATGACGAACTCGTCATTCGGGCTATCGTTTATTGTATGCATGGATGTAAATGTAAATATTGGATATTTATCCATTGAACTCCTTTTTGAAAACAGCCAATTAGTGATCAGTGACATGTGTGTTTTTCAAGTCGCCAATGCTTATGCTGAAATCTTACCTATAGACGTGGGATTAGTCTTTAAATCGTCTTGGCGTCAGGCAAACACATATGCCGGCATGTCACCTTCTCTTATTTTGACATTCTGAGGGATCAGATAACTGGTTGTGATCCATTTTACCGAATCGTCAACTCACACAGCACTACTCTCGAAACAAGGTATTGGTAAATGTGTACATGCATCCATTTCACCAGCAGGCACGAGCAAAACACTTAATGCATGTTGTTTTCTGAACTGGTGAGACAAATATGTAGGCCACTGAAAACTGTTATTCATTCAATGCATTCATCTGAATGGTTTCATTTACATCACGTCCAATCAGGGACACCCATGAAGAGCCACCTCCTCGTGGTGGGTGCTGGATAACGCTAAGTGCTCTTCTCCCGTGTGGACCCGGGACAGAATGTGTCCACAGCACCCCATTGCTTGTCGTAAGAGGCGACTAAATTGGGCAACCTGTTTGCCGTGGGTTGCGTCCCGTGTCGGTGGAGGACGGGAACCTGGTGGTTGAGGGCAGTTGGGCTTTTAACTGCATTTCATTTGCCCAACACACCACTTTGGCCCTTACTTCACCTAGACGGGTGGTTGAATTGGCCCGATTCAACCAATCGGCTGGTCATGCCAAGCCCTGTGCATGGACTGTCTATCTGCCATTGCACAAATTTGATTTGGAATTGTTTTAAATTTCGGCTTTGGCAATACTGGTGATTTGTAACTTGTTTGATTGTAAATTATGATAATATGAACTTTGCCTAGAGTCTTATGCCCAGAAGGCGATGGCTCATGGGCCAATCTGGTAGATTAATTTCTTATAATTCTTCTACTGGAGTATATCATCCGGGTATCCTTGGTGCTGCAAGGTGGAGGCCCGCTTGCTTTAGCACTGTCCTTGTGATACTCCGTGGTGGGTGGGGAGCTCGGATGATGAACCATATGACACCAATCATGGCTTATGAAATACCAACCAAAAAAAACGTCCACTTGAAATTGATCCTGTTGATGCTGATCATAGACCGTCTCTATCGATTGAGTATTGGCCACGTTTCCTCGTTATTGAGACTCCGGAAAAGACACCATTTAAGTTGAACCCTTTCGCAGTGTCAAAGGGTATTCAAGGTATTGCAGGAGATGTTAAGAACATTAGACGCTTACGTTCGGGTGCCTTACTAATTGAGTGCAGCAA
This sequence comes from Haliotis asinina, assembly GCF_037392515.1. Classification (NCBI taxonomy): domain Eukaryota; kingdom Metazoa; phylum Mollusca; class Gastropoda; order Lepetellida; family Haliotidae; genus Haliotis; species Haliotis asinina. The sequence continues at coordinate 51,848,991 of NC_090292.1, forward strand.
GAAACAACAAGCAACCAACTTGATGAGTATTGAATCTTTTGTGGGTATTCCGGTCACGGTCTCTGCTCACAAGACCTTGAACACGAGTAAAGGTATCATCAGAGATCGGGATCGATTGTTTGCTGACATGACCGAACTTGATATAGCATGTGAAATGAAAGATCAAGGTGTGCTGTATGTGAAGCGTTTTTCAACCCGAAAAAACATTGAAACATTCCAAACGAATACTTATCTGTTTTCTTTTTCATCGCCAAATGCTCCCAAATCAGTGAAGGCAGGTTACTGCAATATCCAAGTTGAAACGTACATCCCCAACCCACTCAGATGTTTTAAATGCCAGAAATATGGACACGGTGTAAATACCTGCACATTGACTGTTGTGTGTGCTCACTGTGGTGAGAAGACACACACAACGGAAGATTGTGACAGTGATTTTAAAAAATGCACCAACTGCTCAGGCGAGCATTCTTCTTCTTCGAAACAGTGTCCAATCTGGAAAGAGCAAATGGCAATAAACAGAATAAAGTTTACCCAAAACATCTCTTTTTCGGAAGCAAAGAAACTGGTGAAGCGATCTGACCTTACAGAAAGTTATGCTACAGTAGCAACTACATCGTCTGTGCGCAGCCCTAAAATAACAAAATCATCTACAAGCTGCCAAACTACCTTGACTTGGGTCAATTGTGACTCTCCACAACCTTTATACCCAGCTATGTCATCACAGACTGAGGAATCACTTCCTGGAACATCAAAGTCTTCTTCTGATCATAAATTATCTTCACAGTCACGCACTGAGTCTCAATCGACAGCTGATAGACAACAAACTGCTAAAGGCAAACCTAAGCCTAAGCCTGATGCTTCAAAACAACAAAGTGGCAGAGCTCCTAGAGGGTCACAAAATAAAATTCAGTTGTACAATAAATATGGGTCTCTTGAAGACATGGACGTTTCTGAAAACGTCCATTCTAGGGCACATAGCTTGTCGCCCTCCAAAAGAGTGCGGGGTAGATCCCCAATAAATCCCCCTAAAAGATAGTTTATTCCAATAATATTGTACAGTGGAACTGCAGAGGATTGAGGACTAATTTACATGAATTACAGCTATTACTCCAAGATTTCACACCTTCAGCGTTATGTCTCCAAGAGACATATTTAAAGCAAACAGATACATTTGACCTTCGTCATTTTAATGCATATCATTGCTGTTCACCCCCGGGTGATAGGGCCACTGGAGGATCATCCATTCTAGTCAAACAAAACGTTATTCAAAGCCCTGTTTCACTTAATACTAATATGCAGGCTGTTGCAGTGAGAATTACTTTACATGTAGCGTTTACGCTATGCTGTCTTTATATTTCACCGTCTTCGGCTTTTGCCAAAACCGATCTTCAAGCTCTATATGATCAGCTCCCGAAGCCCTGTATTATAATGGGTGATTTAAATGGGCACAACCCACTCTGGGGTAGTGTTAATACAAACACTAGAGGCAAATTGTTGGAGGACTTTTGTTCTGACAATGACTTATGTATTTATAATGATGGTTCCAACACATATTTACACCCTGGTACAGGGACTTATTCTGCTCTCGACTTGTCATTGACAAATTCAGAACTATTAAATGAATTCGAATGGTCAGTCCACGATGAGCTGTGTGGAAGTGACCATTTTCCTACTATATTAAAAGCTGTAACTCCATCTGATGTTCCTCCATCATCAAGACGGAATTTTTAAAAGGCTAACTGGGCTTTATATGAAACACTGTGTGCTGAAAAACTCACACCTGAACGTTTTATTGACGTTCCTGATGCTATTAAATCTTTTTCTGATCAACTGAATTCCATAGCTGATGAGTGTATACCAAATTCCTCTGTAGTTCCACACATAAGAAAACCATGGTTCAACGATGAGTGGAAACAAGCTAGGAAGGCAAGGAAAAAGGCAGAACATTATTTCCGTCGCCATCCTATGGTGTATAATTTAAATAAATTTAAAATTTTAAATGCTAAAGCACGGCGTACTTTTAAACAGAACAAACGCCAAACTTGGCAAAATTATGTGTCCAAAATAAATTCTCGGACACCCATGTCCAAGGTATGGAACATGGTCCAGAAAATCAAAGGTAAAGGTACCTCTTGATCAGGCTCATGACACTGCTACAGGAGCTGATAACATACATTATCAACTCCTGAAGCACTTACCAGAATCCTGCCTAGAAACTCTCCTAAATATTTTTGATGATATTTGGACATCGGGTAACTTTCCTCCGTCATGGCGTGACGCCATAGTAGTACCAATACCTAAACCTGGACGTGATCATACGGATCCATCCAATTATCGTCCGATTTCATTAACAAGCTGTGTTTGCAAGACCATGGAACGCATGATAAATAATCGACTTGTTTGGTACTTGGAAACTAATAACCTTATCACAGATATACAATGTGGTTTCCGCAAAAACAGAAGTACTGTCGATCACTTAGTGCGTTTGGAATCATTTGTAAAAAACGCACTGATTAACAAACAACACGCTGTGTCTATCTTTTTTGATCTTGAAAAAGCATATGACACTACTTGGAAATATGGCATTTTACGAGATTTACATGACTTCGGGTTGCGAGGTCGTTTGCCTGAATTTATTGCCAAGTTTTTAAATAACAGACAATTCCATGTCCGCGTGGGCTCTACCCTGTCTGATCATTACAATCAGGATCAGGGTGTTCCACAAGGCAGTATTTTGTCAGTCACTCTTTTTAGCATCAAGATCAACAGTTTATCAAAAGTTTTAAACGATTCAATTGATGGATCGTTATTTGTGGATGATTTTAACATTTCTTGTCGTGGCAAAAATATGCATACCATTGAACGGCAATTGCAGTTGTGTTTAAACAGGATTAATAAATGGTGTCTTGAAAACGGCTTTAAATTTTCTAAATCGAAAACTAACTGCATACATTTTTGTCGAAAATACAAACCACATAAAGACCCTGAACTGTCTCTAGATGGGACGCCCATTAAAGTTGTGAAGGAAGCCAAATTCTTGGGTCTAATCTTTGATTCACACTTAACGTTTTTACCACATATTAAATCACTTAAAAGTAAATGCCTGAAAGCTCTTGACTTGTTGAAAGTGGTTTCAAATTCAAAATGGGGAGGGGATCAAGCTACCCTTCTCCATTTATATCGATCACTCGTTCGTTCTAAACTTGATTATGGCTCCATTGTCTATGGTGGAGCATGCAAAAGCAATCTTAAACTTCTTGATCCTGTCCATCACCAAGGTCTAAGACTTTGTCTTGGGTCCTTCAGAACTTCACCTATTGACAGTCTTTACGTTGAGGCCGATGAAGCATCTCTTGCACAACGCCGTATGAAATTATCTTTACAATATATCATAAAACTATACTCTAACGAATCTAACCCTGCATATAACTGTGTCTTCAATCCTCTTTATGAGGATTTGTATAGCAAAAAGTCTTCTCTTGTTCCACCTCTTGGGCTCAGAATAAAGCCGTTTATTGCTGCTGCTGGTATTGAACTGAACAATATAGCTCCTTCCCGTCTTCTTTCCTCTCCCCCATGGCAGTTTGTCAGGCCACAGGTTGACCTAACATTAACTACATTTAAAAAATCAGAAACTAATGAATTACAGTATAAACAAGAATATAATCAATTGAAACATAAATATAACAATTACAAATCCTTATTTACAGATGGGTCCAAGGACGGTGGTGCAGTTGCTTGTGCTACTGTCATTGGATCCATAACAATATCTTCTAGATTACCCGATAATAGTTCTATTTTTACAGCAGAAGCTAACGCCATATTAACAGCTCTTAAATATATTCAAAGACACCCTAAACGTAAACAGTATATAATATATTCCGACTCTCTTTCTTGTCTTCAGGCTATTAAAAGCATTTCTTGTAAACATCCGCTTTTAATTGAAATTATTGAATTGTATAATACTCTTGCTACTGGCCAATACGACATCGTTTTTTGTTAGTTACCCAGTCACGTAGGTATTTCTGGAAATGTGATGGCCGATCTTGCTGCCACGGCGGCACTCAACAAATCTGTGACACCACTTTTTCTTTCATATTCAGATTACAAAGCTTGCAGTAGAACGTATATCCGTGATCTGATGCAAAAGAAGTGGGACACTCAAGTAGGTATCAATAAATTACATGAAATAAAACCGTATATTGGTTACACCTACTTGGGTTGTCAGTCCAGATTTGAGGAGGTCATCATGCGACGATGTCGTATTGGCCACACAAGATATACACATAAATATTTGCTTAAAGGTGAGGATCCTCCGTTTTGTATCCCTTGTGATGGAAGAATCACAGTCAAGCATATCCTGCTTGACTGTGTCGAGTATTCCATCACAAGGGATCAGTATTTTAATTCACGAACTCTGAAGGATCTTTTTAATAACACAAGCTCTCATTTAATCATTGCATTTTTAAAAGAATTAGATTTATTGTCTGAATTCTAAATAGATAAATATTTTATTATTGGAAGTTTAAATTCATAACTGTGCTTGTTAGTGGCTGTATCCTCAAAGGGGGTTGAAGTACTGTAAAACTATTGTCCCCCTGAGAGGGTACGTAAGTCCACAAACATTCAAAGTAAATTCAAACTTTCATGTTTTTAATCGTAGCATAAGTGTCTTTTTATTTGCATGGCTAGGTTTCCCAAATTGCTGCCAGCTGAGGGGATGATGTAAATCCAGCTAGGGTCCATGCAGGTAGCAAAGGTACTGTAAGTCCCCATGGTCCCTAGTATGGTGATCTACCTTCAGTTGTTAGCAATCTATAGCCCATTTTTATCTTGTATTGTCCTGTATAGATACATTGTTTTAGGTATAGTTACTAGTTTTATATTCTCATCTGTGATATTCTAGTTGTTTTACTGTCTCTTGTTGACAGGTTTTATAATAGATATATATTTTTCATTTCAGTATTAAATGTTCTCGTCACGATATGGCTGAGATATTGCCGATGTGACGATAAATATTAACTCACTCACTCACTCACTCCAATCAGGTGTTGCCTCAAATTTTATCTTCAGTATATATTCAACAGTGTTGACATACAACATTACTACTAATGACAGACCTTTATAAAATGGCGAAATCATTGACATCGGCACCCAGGATTTATGGAAGAATCATGCCTTTATTCAGGAGTCGTTTGTACATGAGAACGTGACGTAAATAATTAGACACTTCCTGTCCTGACTATTTCTTTCTTTCTTTCTCTGGTTCATTCATTCATTCATTTACTGCTGCATAGAGAAGTTACAAAGGCCAGTGATTCCGGGTCAGTCACGATGGTCAGAAACACTGACAATTTTGTAAGTCGGTGAGTGTCTAACAATTTGAGAAAATGCTACACGGAGTAAAAACGTAAAAAAAACACGACTGCCTGTGCATGTCAAACAAGCACAGTTTTAGCAGCATAGCGTTCGTTTTTACACCAAATATATTTGTACATTTAGTATTGCTGACACAGGCCATTTGTTAATCTATTCTAAAATACACGAGGAACTCAAAAATGCATTTGTCGTAGCTGAATGTGAAATATACATGACGTTATGGTGGTTTCATGACAGGCCTTTGTAAACACTACCCAATCTGTTGAAAGTTCACATCGGGGTTTGTATTTCACTATTTTCCACACTATCGTCGTCGTCAATATCTATTGGTACTTTGCAGACTTGAACCAGGTGACAGTTGTGGCTCTTATGCAGTACGTGAACCCGTGAAGATCCGGTTTAGAATCAGTCTTCAGCCACCCTTGCTTCGTAAAAGGCGACTGACGGGATCGGTTGATCATGTTCGCCGACTTGCTTGTCACATGTCATCGTATAGTATACTGATGCTACTGGTCATTGGATTGCATCTTTCAAAGCCCGCATATTTACAGACCGCTGCCCTGTTGCTGGAATATAGACGATATATAGACGAATGTGGCTTTAAATAACCAAACAGGCAAATCGTACACAGTGATTTGTGTATTTTTTCTCAATTCGATGCTACGGATATTACTAAGCGTGTCATGAAGTAGTAATTTCAGAGTGTACTAAAATGAAATGGAACTGCTGTACGAAGTTGGCATATCCAAATTATTCTAAATCACTGCTATCTAACTGAAGAAAATTAAATAAGTTTATATATACATGTATTTGTATCGTATTTACATAGCGGCAGTAATAACATCTTAGAAAATGGACGTGGCAGAAATTCCACTGTTATGTGAAATTGAAGTCAATCTATCATGTTTGACAAACAAAGAATAACAAAACGGTTCTGTTGTCTTTGATATCGTAAATACAGACAGTTGTAAGATTGGGGTTGTCAAAACTCAAGCGCAACTTTTACGTACAAAACTGATTTGTCAGGGCGTTCTTGGAATAAATGATGGCATGCATTTTTCAGAAATCATGAATTTACGAAGTGAAGTTAAAGAGAGCTCCCAGGGCCCCATTCCTCAAAGCGATCGGTGATCTATGGTAGACGTCAGACTTGCGTTGAAGTTTGGAAGTCTTAGCGACTAGCATGATCGGGTGATCAGGCCCGCTGACTTGGTTGAGAGATTGAATCCCAATTACGTAGATCAATGCTCATGCTGTTGATCACTTGTTTGTCTGGTCCAGACTCGTTTATTTACTGAACGCGGGCATACAGATAACGTATGGCTGTATTTAGCGTTAAACACAAAACAAAGAATAATTTCATTTCCTGATATTTTAAAAACACACGGTCATAAATTGATTACCTGTTGTGGTAGACTTGCGTGTAGGTCGATGGTACCATCTCTGTGGCCGCGTCATACCAAAACACGTATGGTACTTCATCGTCCCTGTCTGGCGCACGGCATTACTGGGTACAACAGAGACTGGTCAGCTCGGAGTCCGTATAATGTGTGTGCGGCACAGTGTGCTTGACCTTGCAAGTTCCCCATTCTGTCTTGATATGCTACAATTTAGGTCTTCCACGAGCAAGAAGTCGCTGTTAGGGTATTTGCTGGCTTTTATTCAAATTGTAATAAAAGTGGAATTTATTTGCATAGTGTAGTAATATAGACAGCCGTCCATGTAAATTCAGTGAAGTTTGGTGTGAAAATCCAAGAGAAGGGCAGAACCTGGCTAGCAGGTTGACCCATTCTCTCCTTTGGTTTTCCACAGTGAAAGGTCAATTTTAGGGAACATACTTGATTTTGTTTAAATATTATCAAACTTGGAATTTATTTGCATAGTAAAGCTGTACAGACACTAAATCATCTGAGTTTAATTAATTCTGATGGAAACATCTGTGACAAGCACAGTACCCGGTCTTGCAGTTTGACCCGTTCTATCCAGAAATTCTACCATATTGGTCTTCGACAGTCAAAAACCGCTGTTAAAGTACTTGCTAGATTTTGTTCAAATTCTGCTGAAATTAGGATCTCTATGCATAAGTATACTCTACATACTTGAAATTGATGAACTTGCAAGATGTACACAGCCTGTCGCATGGCTCTTTAAGTGTTATGCGAAGACGATAAGCAAAGTGATGATGGAAAACAATACCCTTGAATTTGGCTTCCTTTAAAATTTTAACAACAGTGCCATCTAACATGAATGTCGGAAAATATCTTACGAGTGATTATTCCTTCAAACCGACTAATTATATGCTTTACTTTATTTGAACTGAAAACAATAAATCAAGTTTGTATGTTTGACGTGATTAGAATCTGAAATATCGTGCGATCCCATTTTTTTCTTTCTCAGTATATGTATGTCAGAAACACTGAGGCGGGGAGGCGAGCAGGCAGCACTGTTAGTGACAGTGTGTTGTCGCAACAGTTTACGGAAAGGGGCGATTGGTTCAGAATGCAAAAATAAGAAACAGCACTGTCTTTACATGGGATGTTTATGGTCATCGTCAAATGTTCCGATTGCTTTCTTGGAATTTGTGAGTGAACTTGATCACGTGACTGTCATTGTCAGGACAGCTATGAATGTGTGCGATGTGTTACTAAACCTGGTTAATAACAGAAAAGTAAATTTATAGTAAATCAAGAAGCATGAAGTATACAGTTTGGCACATACGTATACCCAATACTGTAGGGGAAATCATTCTGCTACGAATCAATCCTCAGTTATCTTGGATTAGATATACATTTTTTAATGTGCAGGACGTTGGTTCATGGCAAATACAACATTTGAGCAAACACAACCTGTCTCTCGCTGAAAGAAGTGAGCTCGAAGATACACGTTTACTTATGTAGCCAAGGTGTTGTTATTCTGGCGAAGAAGTGACGGCTTAAAATCTTATTAAAGGGGGTGAAAAGAATAGCAGAAACAGATGCTCCGCAATCGGCGATTTTTTCATGCGAGCATGGCTGTAGATCAGGTAGATACTAAACTGATAGCTTGGATCCAACATTTGCGATATCCAGCCAGGGGAGATAACCGAAACAGTTCTTCTCGTAAGCACAAAAACATGGTTAGAAAACGGGGTAAAAACAGGGGAAGGAGGTGTGTCTACGCGCATTTGTAACGTTGTCTCTGATTGCACAAAGAATACAAATAAACCAATGGAAAGGGGGATAACAAAGCTAGACACACATTTTTTCGTACTTTGAGAAATGTGACGTCAAATGTTAACTCTCATTAATATTGAGAGGCCCCGGAACAAGGATGCATACAGAGCCTGCCAGCTGAGATCGTGTTTGTCAACAAGCGTGGATGTATCATTTTTGGTGCGAAATATGTGTGTGACAACATATTTCATACTTGCGATATGATTTATCTTAAACTACTGTACGAATATAAGCCACTTATTGCCGCCTAGCAGTCCTATTTTAACACATATTTGGTGTAAGTAAATAGCGTGCACACTGACTGAGCTGACGTACATTTTTTATGAAATTGACATGGTTATCAAAAATGAAATACCACTGAGTGAGTGAATTAAAATGTGATTGACTGTTTGTATACACAAATTAGTAACATTTGACAGTTGAGCGTGACGACATTTTATTTTGTATTATCTCCATTTTCGGTCATGGGCATGGACTGACTAAATGAGGAGAAGAAAAAGAAAATGCCAGGCTACTTATGTATTGCAGAATAACACAGATTCGTGGTTAGTGTTACATCAGACTTGCATGATTAACATGCAACTTGGCCTGTATGCTGTCGTTAGGATTTCTTTGAGACATTTATATCTGCCATGTATTGATAACTTGTGATAGAGTTGAAAGAACAGGACTAGGTACTATTTCAAGGAATAACATTATTTCTTCGTATGTTGTACATTAAACTTTGCCAAAGTGGATACATAAGCTCCCAGGATCATTGCAAGTGAAACTGTATTTGCTGGAAGGTATTTGCCTAAGTATTTATGATCACATCCAAAACAGACCTCAACCCTGACCTCTAAATATCAGATATGGTGTCAGTCCATCATGGACGAGATATTGTAAATGATATAAAAGGGCTTAGCTGAGATTTGTTTATGTAACTGGGACCAAAAATTAGTTTTCAACCCAGTGATATATATTTTTATGGATTATATTGTAGGAAAGAACTTTATTTATTCAATTTGTAGTGGTACTACGTTGTCTGTAGAACGTTTCTGTGGTTGCTCCTGTCTTACGAAAGGAGCAAGAAGTTCTTATGTTTTACTTGGTTGTTACTTATTTTGACAAACTTTTCTTAACATCAAACTTGCCTTGTGTACAGTTATTGTCTTTTTCTAGTCACTACTACATGTCATATGTTTATGATGATGTTGAAACAGCTGACGTGATGCCAATAAACAAGCACAATGCATGCCAATATTTTTCAGAAGTGTAGAATTTTTTTTAAAACTTACCCTAGAAATAATTGGCTGGAAAGGAATGAGGTAACTTTTTGGTGTAACAGGTCTGTAAATGATAATAATTTTTCAAATAATTTCTTTTCTTGAAAAAAAAGTGTATTTCGATAAATTATCCCTTGCCCTAGCTCCACATAAAATTTCATGTAAACATATACAGGTAGGACACTAGATATTCTTCTAAATACATTTACATATGTTTGTATTACATGATCTTAAAATTGTAAGGTCGAACGTATATTTCTATAAACGCTGTAAAACATTCTCTTCTTTCAGATGTTATTGTCACTATTTTGGGATGGAAAGGCCTGTTGTACCATGACAATGAATATGTATTATTTTGATGATGTGTTACTCACCGTTACACATTAATCATGAAAACTTCGTATAAAAACAAAAAAAGGTTAAACAATATTGATATGGTGCTACTCTTACAGGGCCAGATTTACAACATACATATTGTATGTTGTAAATGTGTGACTGCCATCACCAAAATGGATAGACAGGATACCATTACAGAACTAGAATGCTACAACATATATTTTGAAGTGCAGAAATATTTTTAAGGCGTTTCTAACAAAAAAATGGCTTAAAAAGGTTCATTCTTTTCTCACGATGGGTGTCTTGTAAACTAAGAACTTTTTAATAAATGTTTTCTATATGAAAACCAATGTGTTTTGTTGCTATTGAAACTTCAATCTAGTAACACATCAAATTTGGTTGAAAAAGTCCTATAAATAAAAACATGACTGATTGTGCCTACCAGCATCTTCAAATGTCATTTAGTTTCAAATTTCATACAGATTTATAAGATAATTAAAAGGGTGTAATATATACTCTTCAAAAAAAGGAAAAGAAAAAAGAAACTTGACATGCTGTTTTGCAGTTTACTTACTGCGTGCATATAATTGATTCAAATATCTCTTGAATATTGAGAGCCAGAATATTAAAACAACCACACGTGAAACGTCACACAGCTGTAGTTATCAGAAATACAAAATTAATCCTTTACTTGACCATGTTTGCTTCTCTACATAAACTACAGGTTTTCATTTTTTCTTCTTACTTTAATTATTTCTTTTTCTGTACTCCAGGGTCAGTGAATTCAGATAGTGAGCGAACTTGAGTTTTGAATAAGTTAATTTGCTCTAGTTAGTGGTATCATTGATACTGTTCAATGAGCGTTGGGTGTTGAGATAACCAACAGTTGTTCCATTCAGGGTTTTATGTATTAGCAGTCTGACATTTGCATAAATGTGTATAAATAACATTTTACTCTCAAAACGTGTTTGTCCTTACAACATGGCAGCAAAATTGTCCCATCTGGACTGCTTGTTCCTCCATCAGTTATGGAGGGTGTCCAGGAACACCTGGTGTCCCAGTGCACCACAGTCATCTAAGAAGTATGTTGCATCCAACGGCTGGTCGTGTGAAAAACTGTGACAACAGTACCCGGCCTTGCAAGCTGACCCATTCTGTCTTCGACAGGCAGAAATCACTGTCTGGGTAGATGCTGACTTTCTTTTAAATTCTATTAAAATTGGAATGTATCTGCATAATGGAGCTATATAAACTGTAGTCCATGTCAGGCAGAAGTCACTGTCAGGGTATTTGCTGGGTTTTATTCAAATTCTACTAAAATTGGAATTTATTTACATAGTGTAGCAATATAAACAGTAACTCGTTTAAATTCACTCAGTTCTGCTGTGAAAATCTATGACAAGCACAGTACCCGGCCTTGAATAATGGCGCTGATCACGTGACTTGGTAAATCGAACGTTCAACGCAATATAACTCTTTTTCAGTATACAACTCCCTTTGAAGAAATCACCCGTGTCTTTATCAATGTGTGAAAATTAGGGGGAAAAAGTGGCAGTTGTTCAACTCCAAATGTAATAGCATACACATACCCGGTGGGCAGAAAACGTTTTCTAAAATTTACAAGTTTTCTGGCAGTTTTCTTACCGGCGACTGCACCAAGGTTCAGGTACAGTGGTCATGACGTCATCATCGCCTGTTCTGACCTCACGGGGTTTCAGTCGTCTGAGTGCTTGTTTTGATTATTCTGGTGCAATGATGCGGATGTGTTCAAGTCAATGCTGTAAACTTGGTTTTGGAGCGTCCCAAATATCGCGATTTTCTACTCAACTCAACACTATTATTTGCAATTAGTCATTATATTGTAGATAAATCGCCGTATAACATATCTTCGAAACATTATCGTGACATTTCGTAATAGTTTCTTTAAAAAAAAAAAAAAGAAAAAAAATCCATGATTACTTGTAGCCTTGTAAATACGTTCACAACTGTTAAAATGCTATTGTGTCGCCAGCTCCCGTATTTATTATTTTTTCTTTCTTCAGTCTTGTGGCTGCCTCTCAACAATCAAATAATAAGGAGTTGTACGTGCTACCTGTAACCTGACGCCCAGGTAATTCTCGAGCTTTTGCCTGTGACGTCAGCACAATTTGAATTCGCTTCCTATTGTCATCTGTCAGCCTGAGACGACGGCAAGCAGACAGATGTCAACATTCCATAATGTTGTTATAATTACAGGTAAGGTACTTTCCTTGTATGTTCATTCTATAAATACCTTTAGTTGCTAGTGTAATAACTATACCTAATTGTATTACTTAACTGTCAATAAGGCTATGTAATCACAAAGTTAGTAAATCCGTGTATTGATTGTGTATAATGTAAATACAAGTATCCCGCTTGTCGCGATTACTAACTTGAATATTGCACTATTTTAGCACGTAAGAGAATGCGTGAAGGGTACATATTTCATATCATACGAGATCACTGTATTCCATGGATCACTGACCTCGCGCCATATCTGTGACTGTGTTTTAGATTGTCGAAATTTTAATCTCACTCTTGCATCAGTACTTTCATGAAGGAAAACCTTTCTTGAAAGGAGAAGTAGTTATGTTTCCATCCTCAAAACAATTTTTGCTAAAGGGATTCGAAACAGAATCTTCTGCAGGACGAGGGAAAGGTCTATCCACTAGGCTACCCCACGGTCCGCCCAGCCAGGGTTAAGGCGCAATAAGACGAGCTGTGAATGCCGCCCGCCTTGTAATCCAGGGTCTAGATTTTCTAGGCTCTCTTAGCCCTAACATAGTCTGACTGCCATGCATTGGCAATAACGTACGGCTATCTTAGAACTAAGAGAGCTTCGAAAATCTAGGCCCTGATTCATAGCACTACTTCCCTACCCATGGACCCCACCAGCAACCCTCAGTTTATAAGAACGGACTATACAATAATAATATTGATAATACAAAAGGAACCGAGAAAGAAATGGCTGGCACCTTCAGGGTCTTTCAGATGCAAGGTCTGCAGTAACATTTAATTAAAAGAATAAATAAGGTATAGCCCAAATGGGTAATAACACCTATTTCGCACACTGACTTGTAAGCCAACATATAAGTAATTAACCGTTTCTCGGGCACATTTTCATGGGGGGCATAGGACTTTGTTTTGTAATTGTCAATGGAAAAAAAAAGTGACGAGGGAGGAACACGTTGTCATTTTTTTTCTCTCAGATATTCAGCTCGGAAAGTCTAGCACGTGTTTATAAGATGTAGCTTAAGTAACTCTCGCTCTTTCAGACACTTATTCTTACAGTGGTCAAATGGATGATCGGGACACAGCGAAGTCAACATTATTTTTATTTAAATGCCAATAAAATATTATTACCCACCCAAACAAAAGTGACGCGCCGATGCCTGAGAAACATTTCACTTTTTCTGTTTAGCCTAATGTATTAAACATGATACTCACGCCCTCCCTTTCAGAATAACATTTAGAAAGCAGCAGGTGTACAAATTCTCCCGTCTTCCATACTGTGTGTCTTAGTTTTATATCAATATACCCTCCCGCCTTTTTTCTGTATGGTTTAAGTTATATATCCGATGCACTTTTCCCGTCATTCCCTTTGCGTGGTGCAAATTATATATCTTATATATCCTTCCCGCTTTTTATTCTGTATGGCGTAAGTTATATGTCCGATATATACCTATCCCGACTTTCATTCTGTTTGATGTGGTATATGAATATAATCAAAGACGAACAACAACACACAGCTGTAACACTGCTGACACAAATACGTGCTGATGACGATTGTAAACACTCCTCACGCCTGCCATTGTCTACGAATAGTATATCCCCACACACCTTGGTTACATTTCAGCCACAACGTCAACGATAGGATATTATACAATATACGCAGCCCCCTGCCTGCCTCTGCCTGCCTCTGCCTCTCTCTCTCTCTCTCTCTCTCTCTCTCTCTCTCTTCTTAACCGTAACAAGGTTCCATGTGAGCAATGCCAGTGTCTATGCTATTTATACCCTAGGTCACTGTCACCTATACACACTCAATATACAACCTGTCTTGTAGTTTAACCTGCGCTAGTGTTTGAGCAAAGAATCAAATATGCTGCTGGTGTCTTTCGGCACCCTTTTTTTTAGTTGTTATTATTTTTCATTTCACTCAGCCCCAATGACTACTGAAGCAGCTGTTTTACTACAAGTTGTAACGTTCTTTACTACATGCGTGGTTTAAAGTGGCTTTTAACCAGACCAAAATGTTGCATTTACCTTTTTGTTTAAATAGACTTTCAACGTTTAATTTTATATATTACTTCGCAATTTTAAGATGGTCTCATACGTTTTTTGGGTTTAAGCATATTTAAAATGTCATTGGAGTTCAAAGTGATGGTTGGAGAGGTAGGACAAACATGTATCTGTCCGTCTGGCAGGCAGGAAACTCACTTTTTAATTATTCCTGCATTTACCACACTGATGTATATGCCCGTGGTGATTTTGATTTGAGGGGTTAATCTCACCCGGTACCGATCGTCATTCATGTTCCTAATCACATACTTTCACGTTGTAAAACCTAGATTTAGAAAGTGTTTCTTTTTTCATGCACGGACAAGCGGTCTCGGTTATCTCAGGCAAACTGAACGATGTACAATTAATACGTGTTGTATATTCTATGTAGTCACAATTTAATCAAGCATAGTATTGAAAGACAAAACGCATGTAGAAAGACGACAGGCCAGCAGTAGAAATGCTTATATATAATTTTTCTGAAAAACACATTCCCTTTTGTCAGCGAGTGAGGATCTGACACCAAGCAAGACTTTTCCACCGGCGCCAGTGACGACACAAGACTGATCCACACGGTGGGAAGACACCCCAGCACCAACAGGTGTACTGATGCTATCACGTTGGAAAGTTACACAAACATCAACACTCTCAAGTCGTACACAAATGATGCTACAACTTCAAGCTCTAACAGAATCTTGTGTCTTGAAAACACCATCGTTAATTCTAGAAACCACATGCTAACATTCCCGTCATGTTGGATTGTTGTCAGTACCAGTACCGTACCAATGTCAGAGTCACGTATCAACATGATGTAAACATTGTAGATGTGTGACAAAGATGACTGGTGTACAATGTTTACTTTGTGTTACAGCGACTCCATCACCAGCAACAGGCCGCGACCTCTACGACGCCAGCAGGCACGGTGACCTGGAGAGAGTGAAGCGGATCCTGGCAGCCGGTCAGGTGAACATCAACTATAGAGCAAGGAACAACAGGACACCGATGACATAAGGGACACAGGGATGTGGTGGCGTTCCTGGTGGGTAGAGGGGCTGATGTGTCAATGGTGGACAGGGACGGTAGCAACGGCCTTCACTTGGCCTGTTATAAAGGAGACGGTGAAGCTGATCCTGTCCCTGGACGTGGTTGACGTCAACGCCAGTGACAAGCAGGGGAAGACAGCGGCCTACTACGCGAGAATCGGGGGACGTCAGCAACTGGTTGCACACTGAAGTTAGTGTTGGTGTAGACAGAGAATGGGCACATGTCGTTACTGACACTGACGTGGTGTGTGCCGTTCACGTAGTCGTGTGATTTCCTTTTTTTTCTTTGTGAATATAGATAAAAGTTGTTGAATGTATTTTTGTATGTGGATCAACGCATGATCAGATAAGAAAATGAGTGATTGTACGTAAACGTCGCCCGTCTTGACATAATGCTGTGTTAATTTTATTCAGAGAATCTCGCGAATTGTGAAACAGACAACAACAAACTGTTTGTTTACATGTCACTGCACTCTGTGACGTCAGGCTGAGTCCAGGTTCACCCAGCTGACGTGGCGCCATTTGTACTGTGAGAGTGACGTCACACTGCTGATGACGTCACAATCATACATTGAGGCGCCCGTCGTCTTCTCGGCCAGCTAGAGCGGCACAAAGATGGCTCCATGCCACACACCACAAGCAGTGTTAGTCACCATTGCTTATGAAAGGGAGAACATATGTAGCTGATTACTGTGGCAGAGGGAAATGCACCTATTTCGCACTGACTAAACACACACAACACAAATTTCAACTGAAAACACTCATCATCCAAATAATGTATGTTGCAAATGTAAATATTACCCGTTAAACTGAATTTGAAAAAAAAGCCAATAATTTTTATTAGTGATGAGTGATGTGTGATTTTGTCAAGTCGCAAATGATTTTGCTGAGACCTCGCCTATAACTATGTGATATAAAAACATGAAATCTTAAAATCTTCTCTCCGTCATATTTGTTAGTGAGAGTCTGGGCGAGTTAGCTTAGTTTTGCGCCTCTTCTGGCAATATTCCAGGAATATCCCGACGGGCGACACCAGAAATGAGTTTCACACACTGTACCCATGTGGGGAATCAAACCCAGGTCTTTGGCGTGACGAGTGAACGCTTCAAACACAAGGTTACCCCACCACTTCTGTTTGACAGTGTTTACAGTATCCTGTTTTATGAAACGCCCACAACACACAAATGTTCAACACTCAGCCGCAACACACGCATCCTTGAATTCTTCACAGATTCAAACAATCAG
The DNA here is from genome assembly GCF_037392515.1 of Haliotis asinina. Lineage (NCBI taxonomy): Eukaryota > Metazoa > Mollusca > Gastropoda > Lepetellida > Haliotidae > Haliotis > Haliotis asinina. The sequence goes on from NC_090292.1 coordinate 51,865,767, forward strand.
ATGACTGGTGTTTTTCTCTTACGCGTGAAAACAGTGTTGATGATGTTAGCCCGTTAGATGCCAATGAAACAATTTTGATAATATAAACTCAAAGTTTGAAAAGTGAACGGTGTGCGATAATTGCGCTCACGTGGTCCTGGATCTGCTTGCGGCTATACAATTACACAGAAATGTAGAATATTATATTTTATTGACTATTAATAAAATACTAAATATATATGCAGCTCCCATCAGGATTTGAGACTAAATGATGTCCAATTGCGTATGCATTGAAAAAAGTCAATTTCTCCGTTTGTAATCGTGCATCGATTAAAACACTCTGCAACGATATTTTTAACTTGTCATCTGTACGAACAGTGTGAGTGAAGAAAATACAGCCTGATATCTGAACGACATAAATATATATAAAGTGGATTTATGCGGTTGTGCATAACATTAAACCTCAACATTAATCATGACCTGTAAATCGATTCCAATACAAAGTTTCCCAGTGTGAGCGGATATTTTGGTAGTTTCACAATTCATAAGAAAATATGCCAATGTACTACAGGAGAAAGCATGTCATAGCGATTTGGATTTTCCCGTTCGGTCTTAACTACCACACGATAAAAAAAACTATGTTTGATCTGACGTGTAATAGTACATATATTTTGATATGGCGATGTTTGTTATGGCATACTTTTGGGTTCGTGAAACAAGTGTGGACGACTTTAAGTTTATGTATGGCGTTATGACAGCAAATACTGAGCGGAGGGAGAAGTGACAGTTACAGCAAACGTTGTATCTGGGATCAATCCTTAGTAAAGTACATATCTCTGTGCTTTTGCTCGCAGGCAGATAAATACGGATGATTTACGACTTTGTTTACATCTTGGCTCTTTTAGTGCATTTCTTGGACATTTTCCACGTCGATCACGGCGCTCGTACAGTGTTGCAGGTTCCATGTGAGCAATGCCAGTCTCTATGATATTTTTACCCTAGGTCACTCTCACCTATACACACTTAACATAGTCTTGTAGTTTAACACAGCATGTCTATCAAAATATAAAGTACATATTCCGAGCCAAATATTTGTCGGAGAAGTGTCAGTACGCGGTGCGCTACTCTTCACTGAATCCACTCCGAAACTACATATTCTGTTTTGAACAAGTTGGAAAGTTTTGTCAAATCAACATCTAGACACTTTAACACCGCAATTTCAAACGAGAGATGTACCCGCAATAACTGATCTGCTTTACCAATGTCTGGGGTGTCATATGTAACAGTTCAGTGAAACTGGATGTACATAAAGTACACTGGAACTATGATATCTATCATGTACAAATAAATATCATTCTGCTTCCTACAGTGTTCAAGTATTTGTAGGTAAGCAGGGAAATATTGTCTCCCTGGATCACAAACATTATTCTATTTTAGTCTTTGTGCAGTGAAAATGCAAAGATGAATTAAAAATTAAATCGAATAAGGCAATTAAATAATCCAAATTAATGTGCACATATCTTACTTTGCCAACTGTTTAACAAACGATAATAGTATCATATTTGTTTGTATTACAAGGGAGTATGCACATTAAATGAAACAACGAGAACAAGTAGGGCGTCGCACTTGCATTTGCTTCACTTCACTTCTACAACCACTGTGTTTACCCTCTTGTAATACAAACCAATAAACACGATAACCATCCGCCTGACACACGACGTCAGTACATGGCCGGGAAAACCAGGCCTCGTCGATCACGTGCCGTAGTAGATTACATAAGTATGCATGCAGTTACAACTCTACCCTGGTCACCAAACCCAGATCTGCGGGGGCAAATTGATTTGTACAACAATGTTGACGTATCACATCTCTTCAGATGGCCATTTTCTACAAAATGGCAGCTATTCTGACAAGGGTACACAGGATTTTGGGATGACTCGTGACGTGATTCAGAGATTGTTTGTGAATAATTAAGAGATGTACGTGATTAGAATGACTCTCACTGTTTGTGTGTTTGTTATTCGTTTTTATTGTTTTCATTATAAGTTGTTTTCATTCATTTAGTTTGTTAGTTCAGTTAGCCTATTGACACCAGCTACATAATGCATGCACACATTCAGCCTATTGATGCCAGCTACATAATGCAGGCACACATTCAGCCTATTGATACCAGCTACGTAAAGAATACACACATTCAGCCTATTGATACCAGCTACATAGGGCATGCACACAATCAGCCTATTGATACCAGCTGAAGTAGTGTGTGGTTCCCTAGCTGGGAGCCATGTCTACACACACTGCTAGAGTAACGTGTGGTTCCCTAGCTGGCCGCCATGTCTACACACACTGCTGGAGTAGCGTCTGGTTCCCATAGCTGGGCGCCACGTCTACACACACTGCTTGTGTAGCGTGTGTTTCCCCTAGCTGGGAACCATGTCTACACACACTGCTGGTGTAGCGTTTGGTTCTCTACCTGGGCGCCATAATTGCATACACTGCTGATGTAGCGTGTGTTTCCCCCGAGCTGGCGTTGTTCCAAACACTTCAGTCGAGCTGTATAAAAGCCGTTTACCCAGCTGCGAGGCGGTCGCCTTCCTATTTGCGTACTGTTCTGTTGGAAAAATGGAGCTATCAACAGTTGTATTTCTGAGTCTTTTATTGTGTGGCATGCAAGACGTACATGCTGATGTCAGTTTGGCGAAACTGACTACACGTGTGAGGGTGGTAGAATATGACCTGAGCAAGTGGAAATTATCAAGTATTGCAGCTGAGAATAAACTGATGAAGAAGTTTAAGGTTTGGGAGGAGTCACTGAAAGAAGAACTGAAGTCAACATTCCTTCCTTCATTGATAGAAACTCTCGTGAAACAAGCAATTACAAGCATCCTAACTGATGATGATATTGGGCATCCGATCAACGGACAAGTTCTCGATCACGTACACAGCTTGGAGGATAAGGTGCAAAACATAACCACAAAACTTCAAGTCATAACACGAGACTTAACGCATGTTGAACGGGAAAGAAACACCTACAGGAAAACTGTCGGGAAAGAACGTAGCGATTTGACCAATGACATCCGGGCTCTACAGATGCAGGTAAATCAGACAGTAGTTCGTGTAACCTCATATGCAAGGTTACTGAGATCAGAACTGAATGAAACCATTGATCACCTGGTTGAGGCAAACCAAACACTTGCTGGCCTCACCCAGGACTTCAGGACGCTGAATACCAGTTGTGTGGTGACGGAGAAAGAAATAAAATCATACCGGGAGGGCTTGCAGGAAATGCAGAGAAACGTATCCAAAGACATTCGGAGTTTATACATTCAACTGAATCAGACCATTGGAGACCTGTCTGACTCAAACCAGACACTCGCTGGCCTCACAGAGGACTTGAAAACGGTGAATACCAGTTGTGTGGTGACTGGAAAGGGCTTACAGGAAATGCAGATAAAGTTACCTTCAGACATTCGGAGTTTATACATTCAACTGAATCAGACCATTGGAGATCTGTCTGACGCAAACCGGACACTCGCTGGCCTCACACAAGACTACAGGACGCTGAATACAAGTTGTTGTGGGATGAGGAAAGAGATCACGGAGCCTTCAACCACGACCTATCCTGGAACGACAGGTGAGTCATTAAGCAAAAGATTTGTCACGTAATTAACTTTCTGTTTCGATGTTACAACCAAAATGTATTAGATTAGCATTAACATGATTGTCAACATAGGGTTCAGATGACAGGGCAACATGGCATTAGGTTGGCATATCAACAAAACGTTGTACACGTCAACATGAAGTTTGGGTATGTCGAATTGCCGTTGTCGAATTGATAATCAAGGGATCACAAGGCATGTAAACGTTGGGCTGTCAGGTAAAGCCAACCTTGGGCTCACAAGGCATGTAAACTATGGATATGATTTCGAATTTGTCAAACATGATTTCATGGGTACCGAAGTTCCGTTGGTGATCTGAGAGGACTGATTTGCTCTCTGCTTGGCTGTTGTGGTTTAATATTCTCTTGTGCATGTATCAACGGGGGGCCTGGTAGGAGTAACCACATTCTCAATAAATCTTGCAGATCACTTTACAAGTAATTGAGCAGAGGGGGGTAGGGGTGAGGTGGGGAGGGTGTGTGTTGAGGGGGGGTGGGGGGGGGGGGTGGGAGGAGGGGGGATGGTTAGGGGGTTGGGAAGGGGATGGCTGATTTTTGGAGGGTGGATTACGGTCATTGGACTGGAGGGTTGTCCTGAGTCTTTGGAGAGCCAGTGGAAATGTAGTTGTGTGCTTTATATTTGACTCACAGACTTCTACAATGAAGTTAAAACAATTACAACATTGGCTATTTCTAACAAATTGGATCAAGTCCGAGGTTAAGCGACACTGAGCATGTTTGTTTAATTAACCTCAACAAGGGTAAACCGATCTTCATTTTACTACATGACGTATTTGTATCATTTTACTACATGACGTATTTGTATCATTTTACTGCATGACGTATTTGTATCATTTTACTGCATGACGTATTTGTATCATTTTACTGCCTGAGAACATCACTAAGAGAAATTATGTATATGTTAGACATTAATGAAGCCAGTATTAAATTGTAAATGTGTGAAAACAGTTATCCTGGTTGTGTTGAACTGCTAGGGAATATGCGCTAATCGGTCATTGTGTTTGCATTCTACGGACACACAGTGAATAACAACGGTCATCTGTTTTTACGTATCAGATGTACTAAACTTGGAATTTAAAAAAAAACATTTTCGAACAAAATCGTTCATGATACTTTTCTATACTTTTGATATGTTAAAGGTACACAACTTACTTGTTCCAGCAAAAATTGATTTTATTGCAATTTGTTCTGTCCTCTTGTTATTATTACGGGACGATAATAAGGAACTCAAATGACATAACACCGGGCTGAGGTTAGGTCAGCATGACCTGTATGGGAAGACGACACTCGCATTAACCCTCGGATGCCACAGCGACACATATGTCCTTCCTCTTCACCCATCACTTTGAAGTCCAATAAAATTCTAAATATACCACACGCACACATATATACTTCAGAGTTTTAAATTCTGCGGAAAAGTCCCCGTTTCCTGACACCATCAACTATTATTTCAGACTAAGCTGAGGTGCTTAAATTGCCTTTCAAAATACGCTTCATCGTAAATGTAGCAATTTTTCACACTATACAAAATCGCGATTCAGAGCGTTATTTGCTGTATGTTTTGAAATATGAAATTTGTATAAATACTGGGTGTATTGAACAAGGGAGTTAACTGTTGACATACAAGGACGCGCCTGGTCGAGTTTAAGAAAAAAACATACACGACTGAATGGGTAGGCGACATTGCTGAGCAAGTCGAGATAAAAGACATATTAACTTGGGGGTAGCAGACAAGACACACTGTACATAAGCTGCCTTTACCTCGTGGAATCACTTCCTGGTAGTCACATGACAAACGACAAAGGCCGGTTCTCGGCAGAAGAAACAAAAAACTTACAGACTTATCAAGAAGACCTGATCTTGTCAGGTCAGTGCCTTTAGGTCAGGCCTGTCCAGCACAGCCCCGGTCAGCTAAACATTGAACGCTCTGTGACCTGACAACTGAAAACAGTCTCAGTATGGCAGACATATGAACGTCAGATTGATATGAGAACTGAAAACAGGCTCAGTGTGGCAGACATATGAACGTCAGATTGATATGAGAACCTGAAACAGTCTCAGTATGGCAGACATATGAACGTCAGATTGATATGAGAACTGAAAACAGTCTCAGTATGGCAGACATATGAACGTCAGATTGATATGAGAACTGAAAACAGTCCCAGTATAACATACATCTGAACTTCAGATTGAATGAAACCGTACACCAGATTGTATCTTTGCTTGTCCGTGAATACCGGCATTTTTTGATTGCGCTTATAGACATTAGTTTATATTTACCCTTTCATGATTGACAACACACCAAGTAGTTCTAGGAGGTTACCCCGGGTAATCAGGCAGTGCGGGACTGCAAGTGGGGTATTTCTTTCACTAATTAACTGCATGGTAGCAGAGGTAACACAACTGCGAGGTTGGGTCTGGAATCTTCTGAAACAACCACCAGGTTATAATTACTCTTGGTTGATGCCATGGTAAATTCCAATTTCCGAGTGTTATTGAGTATTTAAAGCACGGAAATGTATTTGGAACCGACGGCGTCAGCCGGAGGTTTCAAATGAAATATTCCCGTGCTTCAAATACTCAATAACACCCGGAAATTGGCCAAAACATGATGTTTATCGACATTGTAAACAAAAAAGTAAACCAAAGGGGTTTTACTGTCTGCAATCGTTTACATCGAGAACGGGTACAGCAGTGAAGTGTCATCAGCTGGCCGTTTCAGCTGTTTCTCATGGTAGCATCTGGAGCTGCTCATTTCTGACGTCATTCTAACTTTATGTCACAATATGATTTGAATGACGTCACCACTGTTGATGACACAACTAAACAGTTGTTTACGTCTCAATACGCAGTGAATAGTCTTGCAGTTTCCGGGAATCTAATAACATTTGATCATGTTTTTCAACCAATCAGATTACAGAAAACAGTAACTTTTGGTTTACAATATCCATTATAACCAGACTGCACTGTATCTCGGTATGTATTTCGCATCTTGCACGATGGATGCTGAGTTGTATTTTCAGGCGTACATTTTCAAATGTTTTGAAAGGTGAATGTTGTGCGAGAAGCCCGCTCGCGAGATCCTGGATCTACATACCGCCATGAAATTGCACAGAAATGTAGCATATTCAAGTTCCTATATATACAATGGTATAAAAGCGACTGCCTCGCTAGTTTGAGAAACAGACACTGCTAATTTTGTATGCGTCAAAGATAGTAGAAAACGTGTTACCGTGCATCGATAAAAACACCGGGTTTAGGATTTACGGAGGGGTGTGATCAAAGAAAACACAGCCTGACATCTGAAGGAAATGTGTGTATATGAAATGGATGACTTATGTGCTTCTCCATTACGTCATACGCACAAGACAATAAATGACTCGCAATAAATGTTTAAATTGACAACATTTATTTTTCGGTAGTGCCTGTTTTATGTATTTTGCGATGTTGGTTTGCTAATTAGTAATATATCTCACACAATTTCCATTCACTGCATAAAAGGTTTTGACGACGGTGTCAGAATTTAACACTCTTTATACAAACCATAAATGATTGATTTCACCATTTAAACAGAGTTCTGAATATGTCAACACTTAGACATGTAAGCTTTCAAATCTGCTTAACCTGTTTGGTATCAATTTTAATGAAAATGAAAAATAATTTTTCACAACACCTGAATATATCTTGTAGGATAAGGCTTTTCTTTCTTTTATCCATTAATACGAATCTATTTCTCTTCATAAGTATGCAATGCAGAGAGCAGAAAGAACTATCATAGAAAAGGATCAGGCTTGTCCAAATTAAGAGGTGACATGGTAAATATATTTTACAGCAGTTTTAGTTTAAATATTGTTAGAGTTCGTTATGTTGTCATCACAATATTTTCAATAGAATAAGAATTGATTATATTAACAAAAACAATTATAATGAATTGCAAAATATTTCTGTCAAACGCGCACCTGCCCTATGAATATGCATAACTGTTTTGTGTACACATATACAAAGACGGACACAAATTCAGTGAACAAAACAATTCCTTTGAATTTGTGTACATGTATGATTCAGTAAATGGTTAAATCATTTTCATTAATATTATCAGTTTTACTTGTTATTTAGTTGAATTAAATCGGTGTTTATTAACTAGTTGATATAAAACTGTATATATTAGTTCCACTGAACTGGACATTGTACACGACAGGAACTAACGTTCAAACTGTGATCTTCTACCGTTTATGTACATATTTAACATACGGTGGACTACACTAAGTTCGTGGGTTTCTTCTGTAAGCATAATGTAAACAACTAACACCTTCCAAAGAATAAAAAATAAAAAACGCATACCACACCTCCATGTATGGTATGATGTGTCTAACTGTACATACTGAAACAAGTTTCACGAAAGCATATCTGGACGATACGCACAATGTACATCGTAATACTGGAAGCGTAATGATTGGGCGATTGGGTTTACTCTTGTTCAACCGACCGTCTAATATGTATGTATACAGGCCTTCGCAAAACATGACTTGTTAACACTCTCCAATATATGGCACAAAGCGCACTTCAGCGTCTGTGCAAGTGTATTTTCGAAAACATCCCAACAGATTCTGTTTTCACTGGCAGTGTTTCAAAATTATTACGAGTCAGTGATCAATACTCCCAGTAATTGTCCGATGTCACATTTCCAAGTTTACGTGAAAGCGAATTTCATATCGTGTCAAAAATGGCGATATTTACGATGAAACGTATTTGGAAATGTAATCTTAATCACTCTAGCTTTGACTGATGTAATAGTGAATGAACCTCAAAAACAGCAAATTTCCCGCAGAATTTTAAACTGAACTGTATCGGTGTGCGTGACATATTTAGAATTTTAGTGGAATTCAAAGTAAAGGTTGAAGTGGAAGGACATATATGTCCCTGTGGCATCCAGGAGTCTAGACGGAGTTGGAGAATGTCTGTCTACACGCAACACAACATACATTATAAGCAGGGTGCACGGTATCTGGGTATTTCTATTTCACACCTAGACTGAGCTCGTGAATATCCATCTATAGATCTACTTAGCACAACAGGATCAGAAAACTGCCGTTTCTCTTTCAAGGTTGCATTTAGCGTTATTAGCTCAGTCTGAGTGCGTCAGTGTCCTGGTTTGACAGAGTGGTCGGAACTATTACATCTGAGTCCCTGACGTCTACTAAGAATCTGCATATATATATCTGAATGATATATTCTGAAAGGAGCTCTACCGCTGTGGCTCGATATTCAGCCATTTTGTGAGAGCTTCGCAGAATCTGCCTGATACAAATTACAACTGTGTTGCACAAACACTGGCTCAAGTTGACGTGTTGCTTGCCCTTCAGACTGCCTGAAAGACACTGAAGTTTTAATCTGCTTCACATTAGAATTTGTCTAAAATACCGGGTACAGAGTCGTGCAAAAAGTATTAAGACACAATTTACAATTTCATAATTCCTCATCTTCGCTGTTTATTTGTCAAATGGCAACAATTTGATCAACAAATGCACAATGCCGAGATTATGCACTGAGGAACTATACGTAATTAAGTTGATAAATATGATGTCATTACTTAAATAGTGGTCGGAAAGTCGAACTGAAATTGTGTGCTCTGAGCAGAGATGATTTTAAATTTCAAATTCAAATTCTATGTTTTATGAAAATAAGCATCTATTCAATTACAACACTTCAACAAAGAGGACGATCTCAATTCTCATCACACCGTAAATGCAGAATACACACCTTACTACATTTACTGAAGCAGACTGTGAAAATATATTTAGGAAATGAAATCTCAATGAAAGCAAACCATACATTCAATGCCTCTGTTATAACTGACTTTATCAATACATACTATTGAAAGGCAAAACATTTGTGGAACCTGAGGCCAGTAATCATAACACTTTAAATATGTCTGTACTATGTATAATTTTCTGATTAAAATTCTTTCTGTTTCAGCCTCGACTGACCTGATCCAGAAATACACGGTTTCACCTGTGCCATTGACGACACAAGACCTACAGGGTAGGTGGGAAAACCCAGCAGACAGGAAGCTCAGTTTTTAATTCTCCCTGCATTTACCTCACTGATGTATATGTCCGTGGTGATTTGGACTTGAGGGATGAATATCACCCGGTATCGATCGACCTTGTCAATCACAAAATTTCAAATTTAATATCAGGACGTGTAACATTTTTCATACTATTAAGAGTTATCTCAATCAAACTGAAAGATATATGGTTAATACTTTTTTCATAAGATATGTATTTAGAATTTAATCATACATAATATTGAAAGGCAAAACATATCTAGAAAGGTGAAAACAGAAATGCTTATGTGCTTTGTATAGTCTTCTGAAAAACATGTTCCCTGTTTCAGCCTCCACTACTGACGCGAGTCAGGATCTGTCACCCAGCCAGACGGTTCCACCGGCGCAAGTGACGACACAAGACTCTGATGACCACGGTAGGATGGAAAACCCAGCAACAACAGTTGTACTGACACTATCACCTGGTAAAGTTCAACAAACATCAACACTCTCAAGTCGTACACAAAATAATGCTACAATTTCTGACGCTAACAGAAAGTTACTTATTAAACACGCGATCGTTAATTCCAGAAACCACATGATAACATTCCCGTCATATATGTTGGATTATTGTCAGCCATGATGGAATTGTTCAAATGACGTAGCAATGCCCAAGTCACGTATCAACATGATGTAAACATTGTGGATGTGTGACAAAGATGTCTGATGTACACAGTTTACGTTGTGTTACAGCGACTCCATCAGCAGCAGCAGGCCGCGACCTCTACGACGCCAGCGGGGACGGTGACCTGGAGAGAGTGAAGCGAATCCTGGCAACGGGGAACGTTAAGATCAACTATAGAAGATGGAGCAGTGTGACACCGGTGATGGTGGCAGCATATAATGGACACAGGGACGTGGTGGAGCTCCTGGTGGGTAGAGGGGCTGATGTGTCACTGGTGGACAGTGGCGGTGACAACGTCCTTCACTTCGCCTGTTGGAGAGGGGACCTGGAGACGGTGAAGCTGATCCTGGACCTGAACATGGTGGACGTCAACGCCATTAACAACTTCGGGCGGACAGCGGCCGACTTGGCGAGAGTCCGTGGACATCAGCGAGTGTTGGATCTCCTGGTGTCACGTGGTGCACACTGAAGTCGGTGTTGGTATAGACAGAGACGGAGCACATGTCGTTACTTACACCGACGTCGTGTGTGCCGTTCACGTAGTCGTGTGTCACAATTCACTTGATTTCCTCTTTTTCTGAATACAAATAAAACTTGTTGAATGTATTTTCAGACATTTTTGTCATGTTTTGTGTTTGGAACCTCGCATGATCAGGTAAAAAATTGTGAAGTGAATGTAAACATAAACTATGAGTGATTGTACGTAAACGTCGCCCGTCATGAGATAATAATTATTCTGTGTTAATTTTGTTCTGAGAAACAGCCAACAACAAACTGTTTACATGTCGCTGCACTCTGTGAACTCAGACTGAGCCGAGGTTCATCTAGCTGACGTGGCGCCATTTGTACAGTGACAGTGACGTCACACTGCTGATGACGTCACAACCATACATTGAGGCCAGCTAGAGCGGCGCAATGCTGGTTCTATGCCACACAACATAAGCAGTGTTAGTCAAATACGAGGTCGTTGATATTGCTTAGCAAAGAGAGAACGGACATTTGTAGCTGATTACTGTGTCAAAGGAAAATGCACCTTTTTTGCACTGACTAAACACACAACATTAAGCTGAAAACAATCATCTTCCAAATAATCTCAGTTTTATTTTTCCCTGGATGCCATTAGGACAAATATAATCTCCCTCCTGACATAACATACAGTTTTTAGGCGAAACACAATTTCTGAAAATGACCGATAATAATTATTTACATCGTAAATCTCGCCATTTTCGACAATGACGAAGTCACCTAAGTCTATGTGATTTAAAGAAACAATCTTGGTTAAAACATAAGGATGACTGTAATGTGTGGGTACCTGGTGGCTAATCTTGGCGGGTTTACTGGCAAACTCGGGTGACGAGGCAAAGGTGGTGAGCTCCTCAACAGCACTGATGAGAGGCCGAGATGCTTCTGCACATTGCTGCCGATTTGCATCTGTGAAGTCACTGTCCAGGGCCTGTAAAAATATAGTTAAAGAGCTTAAAGTGTCACTGCAGTGTTATATTGCCTGTACAAACACATCATAGTGTCATAATACCTGTACAAACACATGAGAGTGTCATATTGCCTGTACAAATACATCATAGTGTCATATTGCCTGTACAAACACATCACAGTGTCATATTACCTATACAAACACATCATAGTGTCATATTTCCCTGCATAAACATCATCAGTAATGTGACCTCTGTCTACAGCCTGTGACCTCTGTGACCAGTCTGCAGTCTGTGTTCCCGGACTACAATTTGTGACTCCTGTCTACAATCTCAGTCCCCCGTCTACAACCTGTGACACCTGTCTACAATCTGCAAACCCTGTCTACAATCTGTGACCTGTATGCAACATGTGTTCACTGTCTACAACCTGTGACCCCTGTGTACAACCTGCAAACCCTGTCTACAATCTGTGACCTGTCTGCAGTATGTGTTCCCTGTCAACAATCTCTGTACCCCTCTACAATCTGTGATCTCTGTCTACAATCTGTGATCTCTGTCTACAATCTCTGCCCCCCTCTACAATCCATGACCTCTGTCAACAATCTCTGTCCTGTCTGCAATTTGTGACACCTATCTACAATCTGTGACCCCGTCAGCAATCTCACCTTGATGGCCTTGACTAGCATGGCCGTGCTGTTAGCCACATCCTTGGCACTCTGTACAAAATGTCTTTTGGCAACTGGGTTGGTTGTCTTAGAGGAGGCTAGCCTGCAGGCGTTACACAGTGCAGATGTGTGCTTGGCGACGACAGTAGCAGCAGACAGCACCTGCAGTTGTACATCATCACATCATGAAGAGCCATCACCACACTGCCTGAGCGCTAAGATCAGGTTTACTTTAAGCCAGTATTTAAAATACTTACAGTCATGCATATATACAGAATTAGTTACAAATGGATGGAGACTCTTCAGTTTAAGATGATTAAGATGAAATTTCATCTGAAACGTGCTCGCACCTTCGCCAGCACACAAAATTGCCCCAACAGAAGAAAAACATGAAACAGCAATAAGAAAAAATGTCCCCAAACCCTCAAAGTGCAGATAAATTTAAGAATATGCGATAACTAATTTACATGAGGAGCATTACCAATAAGTCCTCCCAAAGGAGATACATGAGAATGGTTTAAATCTGCAACAATTCACAGTGACCAAATCAACGGAGCTGATCACAAACTAGAAATAGTCACAGAGAAACCTGACATTATTCAATCTTATATTTAAAATATTACAATCTCATATTTATAATTTAAATGCTTTTGTAGAACTGAAGCTAAATAGGTCCTGGTGAAGAAAGGGGGTGGTCATGCAGGTTTTGGGGGGGATGGTAGGTAGGGGTGTCTACTGAGGTTAGGTGTAGGGGGTTATGTCAGGAGGCTGCGTAACGTAAGCAACACAGACAAAGCTGAAACTGACAATACAATTTCTAACGGACATATAAAATGCTTGATGTTTGGCACCAGTTGATAACCATTTGGTGCAGACGATTTGATTATTGCATTAACTGTATGTGGATAGGTCAGAATTATCGGTCTTGTTTTGTGGGCAAACTAGCATGACATTTTTAATGATCGACCTAAGAAATGATTAACAGAAGTTTATGACATATTTGACATATGTATTCGAAGGGAGTTCCTGACACATACACTGGCAGAACAAATGGACACATACACAGCAATGGTCGTGGATGAAAGGGTGGTATGGTGTAAACATCAAGAGCACATATCATGTACACTGTGGCTTGACCATCGTCTTCTGGACAGCCACGCAGTCAAGGACTGGTTCCATCACCATTACAGGCATTCAGACACCATTACAGGCATAGAACACTGGGTTCCATTGTGCCCAGGACTTCCTGTCCTTGGATCTGCATTGTAGCCAAGGGTGGGGTATTACTGCATGGGGTATTGCAAAACCTGTTTTGACCAACAATCTGCAGGGGGTGGACAAGCATAGGGCATTGGATCCTGTTCTGCATTTATCCATTCAGGAGCTAAGCATGGGGTACTGGGGATCTGTTTTGCTCTTATCTGGACAGGAGCTAAGAGTGGGGTTCTGGGGACGTGTTTTGCTCTGATCTGGGCAGAAGCTAAGAGTGGGGTTCTGGGTACCTGTTCTGCTCTAATCTGAGCTGGAGCTAAGCAAGGGGTACTGGGGGCCTGTTTTGCTCTGATAAGTGTGATCTCCATACAAGTTGGGTTTTTTTCTAACTTCCGATGTACTGTGAAAAGACTGACAAATTCTATTCCACGTCCTACGCCTGAAAATAAGTAATAGATCGTGCTGTAATGCTCTATACTGTGCACATTACGAAGGCATGTAAGGTTGTAGAACAATAATCACAACTTTGCACAAATTCGTCCAAAAGACGTACACATGTTTTTGATTTCATTTTAGCAGCTGAAACATGATGGTTGCGCTCTGTACTATCTGATATAATTTTACTAGTCAGTACGCAAATTTAGGATTGCAGCAGCAATTACTCCCGTGTATTTTCTTTTGTTCGTGAGATGAGGTTTGTAGTACATTCCAGAACTCCTAACAACAGTCCATTTGTATTCCGGTCATTATTTTAGTGTGTGCGTGTTTGAGTGTGCATTGATCCTTGCTTGAGAGTGTGTACGTGCTTGTGCGTGTGTGTGCACGTGCGTGTGTGTATGTGAGGTTATCAATAGTTATTTAGGAAGGAGGTACAGATGGGAGCGATAAACAATACAAACACACGTGGCAAAGTATCTGGTCTACTGGTCTGACAAAAAGTCGATTTATTTTGTCATTTCTTTGAACAATAGAACTTAGTTTTCCGTTACTTGTTCATGACTGAAGGGGAAGCTCGCAATACCTCAACGTCAAAATCAACGCTTGCTACAGTCGATGAGTAGGTTACTCCGCACATTGAAATTGTGCGCAGAACATATTCTCCTTTCGTATGCATTTTCTTGTTACAGAAGACGCCAGTTATCAAACCTGAATGTATTGTTTGCTCTGTGTGGTGCTTCCTTATGACAGGAGTCCATAACTAACATTGTAGGTTTATCTGTAAACCATGTGAGGCAGTTCCGTAACATACGCAAAGCTCTACAATACAAATGTGATGAGTGGTGTACTAGATGTCAGCTTGGTAATCGCTGGGCTTTGAAAGGGAAATACACACCTTTCCGCATAGATGTTTTGAGAAAACATCCACTGCATGTGTGTTTCAGGAGTTTGTGATTAGACCACAAACCGGGCAGTGTATGACGTAGTCAGTGATTCACATGACGAATGTGTCTTCGGAAAACCTTGATGCTGTCACCAGAACTCTGATTCAGCTTAACTGGAGTTAAGCTGCCTCATGCATATTGTACAGGATTATATGCAACACCTGAGCAAGGTATCATTTTACACTGGCTTTAAACTCGTTGCCATGGATATAAGTTATTATCATCAAACATGTTTTCGTGTCCCTCACAGCACGAGAAACCTATGAAATCGCACATTACACTGCTGGTACACAGACTAATGTGTCTGTTTGGGTACCCTGGACCCTGTTCACAATTCCAACAAGAATAAGCGCAACCTGCAGACGTGGCCATTGCACGATACTGTTCTTCCCTAAGCCTGGACATAACCATTTGGATCGTTGGAATTATCAACCGAGATCTGTTACTAGCAGCGTTGGCAAGACCATGGAACGTATGATAAATAATCGCATTGTTTGGTACGTAGTAACCAATAATCTTAGCTATTCAATATGCTTTCCGTAAAAAACTAAAGTACCAGCGATCATTTAATGCGTTTAGTATATGTTGTTAAATACGCCATTATTAAAAAAATGCAGCATTTAATTCTTTTAATTTAGAAAAAAAACTATATTATACTACAAAGAAACATAATATTTTCAGAGATTTAAGTTTGTATTGAGAGACCGTTTACCACAATTCATATCCGAGATTTTTAAATGACAGGCAATATGAAGTCCTCGTGGGTTCAACCTTATTTGACTATTACAGTCAGGATGTAGGATGTCCTAAAAGGTAATAAACGGGCATGAAAACGCTTGCTGCTATGTGGTCTCTCGTGCTTGAAGTTCAGTGTAAGAGAAGCTGGAGATTTGCCGACAAAAATATATGAGCACTCACAGCTTGGCGCATTTTATCACAATGAAACACGGCAATTTCAACCAAAAACATGTGTAACCAATACTGATGCAGTCGTACACAAGTTCCTATTCACTAACCACAATTGGTACTTCTGACATGGTAGGGGCACCCGTGGCGAGCCACCTCCTCGTGGTGGGTGCTGGGTAACGCCAAGAGCTCGCCGACACCCCCGTAGTGGACCCGGGGGGATATTTGGTCAACCAACCCGTTTGCCGTGGGTTGCGGCCCTGTGTCGGCGGAGGAAGGGATCCTGGTGGTTGAGGGCAATAGGAGCTTGAATCCATGTTCCTGTTGCCTAGCACACCACTTTGGCCCTGACTTCGCCTAGACGGGTGGTAGAACTGGCCCGGTTCTATCAATCGGCTGGTCACGCCATGCCCTGTGCATAGTAAAAGTTTTTTGCACACTCAACTACTTATTGGGTCTTGGCCATTTCGAGTTTTCATTTCCAAAATATTAACATATTTAATGCCTAGAGTCCTATGCCAGAAGGCGGTGGCTCATGGGCCAATCTGGCAATGTTGACCTCCAAGTTCAATATGTGTCCAATCATTTGTCACGGGCAGAACCACCCTGGCAATTTATTTGGTATACAAATGTTGCTATTTGTGTCATAGTTGCCGGAGTATAGCACCCCTGTATCCCTGGTGTCGGCATCTTGGAGATCCGATGCTATTTGACATCGTCCTTGTTGACACTCCATGGTGGGTGGGGAGTAGGGATGCTGAATTTTTTCCTTCAATCATGGATCCCCAATCATCTGGTTCTTGGCGAAATGAAAAAAAGCGACGAATTGAAAATATTGATGAATCAACAAGAAGTGTTTCTTCCAATGCCGATAACTGGGCACGTTTCTTAGTGATTGAGGCAACAGACAATCTTCCTATTAAATTAAATCCCTTTGCCATTTCTAAGGCTGTTTCAGGTATTTGTGGAGAGGTTCGCAATGTCACCCGTCTTCGTAGTGGTTCACTTCTGGTGGAATGTGCACGGAGACAGCAATCTCTAAACCTTTTATCTATCAAAACATTTGCCAATATTGAGGTTGCTGTGTCCGTGCACAGAACATTAAATTCCTGCCGGGGCATTGTTCGGGACAGGGCTCGCTGCCTGTCTGACATGTCAGAACAAGACATAGTAACTGAACTTCATGATCAGGGAGTCACAGCTGTAAAACGGTTCACCGTCAAGAAAGAAGGAATCAGTGTCAATACCAATACATATCTCTTGACGTTTGCTCGTGCATCCTTACCACCTTCAATCAAAGCAGGGTATTTCAATATTGGAGTGGACGTGTATGTCCCCAGCCCGCTTCGCTGCTTTAAATGTCAGAAGTTCGGTCATGGGGTTAGTTCTTGTCGTGGTTCGGCTGTATGTCATCGTTGTGGTGAACAACATGATAATACAGACTGCAACAATGAGTTCAAATGCGCAAACTGTTCGGGATCTCATGCTGCTACATCAAAATCTTGTCCTGTTTGGCAAAAGGAGTCCAAAATAATGAAACTTAAATGTGAAAGGAATATTTCATACTTTGACGCAAAAAAACTGTTGACAGCTGAAACCACATCTCCATTAAATAAGACCTACTCTGCTGCCGTCACTCACGCTGTAATGACATCGCCTGTAAGTTGTCAGACAGACTTGACATGGGTTAAGTCTGCAAAACCCATTACCTTATCCTCAGTTGCAAAACCATCTTCCCCAGTAACTCAATCTACATCTGGATCACAGACTGAGAGACAGCCTGAGCCCAAATCACAATCGTATGATAAACAGACTGACAGTCAAAAACAGAAAGGAAAAAAATTAAATAGGAAATCAATTCCCATCATCCCTTCATCTTCAGAAGTTCCTGTAGAAAACTCTTTTGGGCCTCTGGAGATGGATGTTACTCTGTCCTCACAGGACAGCAGGAGGAATTTACCCTCCACACATTCGCGTGGAAGATCACCAATTGAGCCACCATGAACAAGTCCAATCTATTGCAATGGAATTGTAGAGGACTAAAACCTAATTTCAACGAGGTACAATTGCTGATACAGGACTTTCAACCATCTACGCTATGTCTCCAAGAGACATATCTTAAAAATACAGATACCTTGAATTTGAGACAGTACAGCGCTTATCATTCTTTTTCTCTTCCGGGAGATCGGGCTACTGGAGGCTCTTCTATTCTCGTTCATCAGAGCGTAATACATAGCCCTGTTACTCTAAAAACAAACCTTCAAGCAGTTGCTGTTCGCTTGACTTTACATATTGCTTTGACATTGTGCAGTTTGTATATCCCTCCATCTTCCAATATTTGTCAGTCAGATCTTCAAAGTCTATATGATCAGCTCCCCAAACCATGTATAATTATGGGGGACCTCAACGGACACAATCCATTATGGGGAAGTGACCATACTAATAATAAAGGCAAAATCCTTGAGGAATTCATTTCCGATAATAATTTTTGTATTTTCAATGATGACTCAGCTACTTATTTACATCCAGCTACGGGAAAATACTCTTCCCTGGATTTATCACTAGCTGATTCCAACTTATACAATGAGTTTGAATGGCTGGTCCATGATGACCTATGTGGGAGTGATCACTTCCCCACCATGCTGAAAGCCATCCACCCTGGTGATGATCCTCCTGTATCAAGACGGAACTTTGCTAGGGCTGATTGGTCATTATATCAGACACTGTGTGCTGAACACTTGAAGCATGATCTTTTTAAGAACAGGGAAGATCCAATACAGTCTTTTTCGGATATACTAAATGCCATTGCAGACAAAACAATTCCTATGTCCTCTGCAATTCCACATATTCGTAAACCATGGTTTACTGACGAGTGTAAACAGGCCAGAAAATGTAGGAAGAAAGCCGAAAAATATTTTCGCAAACATCCTACAGTTCATAATCTAGACAAAGTCAAAATTACTAACGCAAAGGCTAGACGTGCTTTTAAACAAGGTAAACGTCAGTCTTGGCGAAATTATGTTTCCAAAATAAATTCACGTACACCAATGTCAAACGTGTGGAATATGGTCCAAAGAATAAAGGGCAAGGGTTCCAAATCTACTGTGCATCATCTGAAGGACGGGGATGCCATATTAACTAATAAAACTGACATAGCAAATAAACTTGGCGCAACTTTAGCCAAACATTCATCTTCATCAAATTATGTCCCTGAGTTCCAAAAGTATCAGAAACAAGAGGAAAAGAAAAGAATCAATTTTAACTCAGACAATGGTGAAGACTATAACGAATTATTTTCGTTGCATGAGCTCCATACTGCCCCTGAGCAAGCTCATGATACAGCTACAGGAACCGATAATATTCACTATCAACTCCTAAAGCATTTGCCCGAATCATGTTTAGAAGTCCTTTTAGGAATTTTTTATCACATATGGACGTCGGGGAATTTCCCAACTTCATGGCGTAATGCCATTGTTGTCCCTATTCCAAAGCCTGGCCGGGATCATACTGATCCGTCTAATTACAGACCAATATCTCTAACCAGTTGTGTCTGTAAAACCATGGAATGTATGGTGAATAATAGATTAACTTGGTATCTTGAAACCAATAACATTATAACAAATATTCAATGTGGTTTCAGGAAAAATCGTAGTACCATTGATCACTTGGTACGTTTAGAATCCTTTGCTAAAAATGCTATAGTTAATAAACAACATGCTGTATCAATTTTCTTTGATCTTGAGAAAGCTTATGATACGACCTGGAAGCATGGTATTTTACAGGATTTGCATGATTTTGGTTTGAAAGGCCGTTTACCTCTTTTTATATCACAGTTTTTACAAGACCGGCAATTTCAAGTCCGCGTGGGTTCTACCCTGTCTGAACATTATAATCAGGACCAGGGTGTTCTACAAGGGAGTGTTTTGTCTGTTACTTTATTTAGCATTAAAATCAACAGTTTATCCAAAGTTTTAAATGATTCGATTGACGGATCACTTTTTGTGGATGATTTTAATATTTCCTGTCGTGGTAAAAATATGCGTACTATTGAGAGGCAACTGCAGTTATGCTTAAATAAAATTAATAAATGGTGTCTTGAAAACGGTTTCAAATTTTCTAAATCGAAAACTAATTGTATACACTTCTGTAGACGATATAAGCCACATAAAGACCCTGAATTGTTTCTAAATGGCACTGCTATTAAAGTTGTTAAAGAGACCAAGTTCTTGGGATTGATTTTTGACTCACATTTAACGTTTCTTCCCCATATCAAATCCCTTAAGACTAAATGCCAGAAGGCACTTGACTTGTTGAAAGTCATTTCTAATTGTAAGTGGGGAGGAGACCAAGCTACCCTCCTACAAGTTTATCGATCATTGATCCGTTCGAAACTTGATTACGGCTCCATCGTATATGGTGGAGCCTGTAAAAGCAACCTTAAACTTCTTGATTCTGTCCATCACCAAGGTTTGAGACTTTGTCTTGGATCTTTCCGAACTTCACCCGTTGACAGTCTTTATGTTGAGGCCGATGAACCATCTCTTACACAACGTCGTATAAAATTATCCTTACAGTACATTACTAAATTATCCTCTAATGAATCTAACCCTGCATATAACTGTGTGTTCAATCCACTTTATCAGGATTTGTACGACAAGAAGTCTTCTCTTGTTCCACCTCTCGGATACAGAATTAAACCATTTCTTTCTTCGGCCGGCATTAAGCTGGAAAACATAGCTCCCTGCCGTCTTCTTTCTTCTCCTCCTTGGCAGTTGGTTAGGCCACAAGTTGACCTAACATTATCTCCTTTTAAAAAATCCGAAACTAATGAATTACAATATAAACAAGAATATAATCAATTAAAAAGTAAATACAGTCATTACAAACCCTTATTTACAGATGGTTCCAAGGACGGTGGTGCAGTAGCTTGTGCCACTGTCATTGGATCCAGAACAATATCTTCTAGAATTCCAGATAACAGTTCTATTTTTACTGCAGAAGCAAAAGCCATATTAACGGCTGTCAAATATATTCAAAGACACCCTAAACATAAACAATATATTATCTATTCAGACTCTCTTTCTTGCCTTCAGGCGATTAAAAATATTTCTTGTAAACATCTACTTTTAATTGAAATTATTGAATTGTATAATGATCTTGCTACTGGCCAGTGCGACATCGTCTTCTGTTGGTTACCCAGCCACGTTGGCATTTCTGGGAACACGCTGGCTGACCTTGCTGCAAAAGCAGCACTCAACAAATCTGTGACACCACTTCTTATTCCATACACTGATTATAAAGCAATCATTAGGTCTTACATCCATGATCTGATGCAGAAGAGGTGGGACATACAAGTGGGTATCAACAAATTACATGAAATAAAACCGTATATTGGTTACACCTACTTGGGTTGTCAGTCAAGATTTGAAGAGGTCATTATGCGACGATGTCGTATTGGCCACACTAGATATACACATGAATATGTGCTTAAAGGTGAGGATCCCCCTTTTTGTATCCCTTGTGATGAAAGAATCATGTGGAATATTCTATCACAAGGGATAAGTATTTCAAATCAAGAAATATGAAGGATCTTTTTAGTAATGTTAGTTATCATTTAATCATTGCGTTTTTAAAGGAATTAGACCTGTTACATGACTTGTAAATGGATAAATATTTTATGATTGGAAGTTGAATTAGTAACTAAGATTGTTAGTGGCTGTATCCTCGAAGGGGGTTGAAGTACCGTAAAGTTATTGTCCTCCTAAGAGGGTACGTAAGTCCCAAACAGTTGAAGTCAGATTTAATGTTCCACGTTTTTAGTCGTAGAATATGTGTAATTTTAAATTGTGGCTAATCTTGCATACAGTCGCCAGCAGCTGAGGGGGTGGTGTAAATCCAACTAGGAACCATGCAGGTAGCTGAGGTACTGTAAGTCCCCATGGTCCCTAGTATGGTGATCTACCTTCGGTTGTTGGCGATCTATGGCCTGTTTTTATATTGTACTGTCCAAATAGTGATACGCTAGTTTTAAATACTAACTGTGATAGTCTAGTGGTTTTACTGTCCTTCGTCGACAGGTTCTTCATAATATGATTATATATTCCGTTTTATGTCACATATGTTCTCGTCACAATATGGCTACAATATTGCCGACGTGACGTTAAATGATAACTCACTCACTCTGACATGGTAGGGTAGCGATTTGTTTGTGAAGAGCAAAGATGTTGTCATGTTGTGTATCCACACGTCACAATGTTTGAGCTAACAAATGTGAAAACAGGTCGTGAAGATCATGCTTTTAATGATTTAACTTATTTCAAAATATTGACTCTTACCATGAAAAGAAACAATATATTATGACTATTGATCAAATCACTGTTCACATATCTCGGAATAAAGGCACATGGACTTACACTTTCACTGGACCTTAAACTTTGCTTGCTTCTATAGTTACATGTAACATCGCGAGAATGGAGACCATGGCATGCGCTGTTGAGCATAGTGTTCAGTCTTAAACTGACACGTACTGGGCTTATGGAGCACAGTGTTCAGTCTTAGACTGACTTCTTGGACTGGTTATGGAGCATAGTGTAGTCTTACACTGACTTCCTGTACTGGTTTATGGGGCATAGTGTGCAGGCGGAAACGGTCTCCTTGTACTGGGTTATTCAAATATAATCCGGCATCAGAGCCAAATCACATAAGCTGGGATCAGTCTCTTATTTAGCCAAGGTCCCATAATCCAGGATCAGAATCTCTCACAAAGCCAAGGTCCCATAATCCAGGATCAGAATCTCTCACAGAGCCAAGGTATCATGAACCGGAATTAGTATGTCTTACATAACCAAGGTACCACGATCCGGGATCTGTATCTCTTACAGAACCAAGTATCATGATCCGGGATCAGTATCTCTTACAGAGACAATGTATCATGATCCGGGACTAGTATCTCTTACAGAACCAAAGTATCATGAACCGGGATTAGTATCTCTTACAGAACCAAGGCACCACGATCTGGGATCAGTATCTCTTACGGAACCAAAGTATCATGTATAGGGACCAGTTTTTTTCTGATCAAGGCAAGACACAGTACATTAATCTGTCTGTACGGCTGTTTGTTTTCCAAGTTTGTCACGCATGTACCACGTATACCCTCGTGACATACTCGCAACAAGTCATCCATGATGATGGTTTCATTTCCATGTTTGTCCAATAAATGTTGTTAGAAGCTGACAATTCCTCAGTGAGCCCAGTGAGATTAAATGGGTCTGAAATTCTGCGTCCCAGTCGCGTCTTCTAAACCTGATGTACTGACTTCACTAAACAAGACTTGTCTCGCGGTAACGAGGACGCAGCACTGCTTGTAAATACCAGATGTCGTCGACAATCGGCAATCGCTCCGATGCGAGTTTTTTCATTCTGCAGATAACGTCTCCAGAGATGATGCTGTAGTGTGATGACCATATTAGGTCGGACAACATCTTCATCATTCAAAGAAGCAACATACACATGGTGTTTAGAATCTTGTTTATAAGGAGTGAGTGAGTGAGTTTACTTTTACGCCGCTTTATAGCAATATTCCAGCAATATCACGGTGGGGGACACCAGAAGATGGGCTTCACACATTGTACAAATGTGAAATAAATTACTTATCAAGCTATCATCACTGTGTTTTCCGTGTGAAGGTTTACGAGGGTAAAATAACGGTAGTACTTCTGTAGGAACAGCCGCGATGGCGCGAACAACCAAAGGATGGCAAACGTTTGGAGTTGTATAAAACATTGAAAGTCAATATATTTTATGTTGATTTAATAGAGGCAATATCCAGAAAAGTGTTTGGATTACTGAGTATCTGGCACTGGATATTCATCTTAGTATTCTCATGTACTGTTCCGCCATGTTACGTGTTATGACGTCACGTGTACGCACACTACTGGTGTAGCATGTGGTTGGTTCCCTGAGCTGGCGTTGCACCAACACCTGATTCGGGCTGTATAAAAGACGTTTAGTCGGCGGCGGGGCAGTCGTCTTCCTAGATGCGTTCTGCACAGTTCACTGGTATAATGAAGATCTCAATCTTTGTCTTTTTCCTTGCGGTGTTTGGTGGACATGCTGGTCGCAGTAGTCCAAACTTGGCTGATCGTGTGGCAGAAATGGAGAAGAAAACTGAATCACTGACAGCTGTAACTGAACAAGCTAAGACCGAACGGGATACCTTGGCTGGACGTATGAGGCTGGCGTCCGCTGAGATTAACAGCCTTAAATCCAGCCTACAGAATACAAAGACACGCCTGAAAATAATAACTCGAGAGCTCAGACATGTTCAACGAGAAAGGGGCATTGACAGGAATAGTCTTGGACAATTACGAGGAGACATGATCGAAAACGTCCGTACACTGCAGCTGAATCTGACCACTGAAGATCTCCTTGCTACAAAACAAACAAATCAGAGGTCTCACCGAGGACTTGATGACATTGAATATCATTTGTTGTGAAATGAGGAAAGAAGCTAAAGAGACTGGTGGTAATGAGAGTTCGCTGACAACATCGTCCCTGTCGCAGGGGGCGTTAACGACCGCGACAACTACGTATCCAGGAACTACACCAGGTGAGGCTTTTAGCAGAGATTTGGTTAAAATATTGATATTCCACCCCAAACATATGCGAAAAACATTAGTATTTAGTTGTAATTTATTCAATTTTCTTATAGCCATACCACATACTTACTGACTATGTGTCTTCTGCTTTTGAAACAATATGTTGGAGGTAAACCTTCTGCGTTTTTATGGAAACCATTCATTTCCGAATATGACAGTCTTTGAACTGACCATATTTCAAACGCATATTTACCAGTAGAATTTGTGAACACAAAGGCTAAGCCATTACAGGGCATTTTCAAATACTGATCACAACATGCAGATTTTATTGCGCATGTGAACATAATGTTGATAGGACATATATTTTATTGGGTATGTGTACATATAAGATAGTGTGTATTGTAGATACGTGCAGTGTGGAGTTTATTGTACATTTGATCATTAGGCTAAAGGGACATGCCACTGGTGCATGTCCTGCACAGTGTTTGTTGGACATACAGCCAACCAGGGGCTTACAAAACATGTGAACGTTGAGCTTACAATGTATCTGGACATATGATTTCTAGATTTCCACGTGTCTGTTCCTTGCTCTGCTTGTTTCTGTTGTGTATCAATTCCTTGATAACGATGATAGGAACTACACCGAAACGTCGAATCTATCTGAGCAAGAATATGTCTGTCCATGAAAAGTGATTTCTTTTGAGTTTATCATACGTCATATTTGAGATTAGGCATTCTTAGTAAATTCCATGCGTTGTACAAGATGGGATTGAGATTTTTGACAACACAAATATTTAGCAGATACAGAGAGAGGTCACGTGAATGTAAAATAACAGTAACAGATGAATTATGTCAATCACCCGCTACACGTAACCTACGCGATAAACATGGGCATAACTAAAATCTATTTTTGTTTATGTCTGTAACGGTTTGTGATGCATGAAATATAAAATTACTGTATGGATAAATAATGCAAAAATTACTACAAAGTTCTACAATGACTGCATTTTAATTATCCTGAATTACGGGTATAAATAAAATGTTTTGCTTTCTAAACTTTTATTACAGGGAAATAATATTAAAATATGAATTTATTAAATGTACTACGTGCGACACAGAAGAAGCAAAACTACCATTAGTTTAAGTACGTATGCAAGGGCACTTTCCAAATTCTATTTTTCATTACACAGCTAAACAACACATATTCACCTTGATAATATATATTCAGTCTCTAGCATAATTACTGGCACTGTTAAGTGTCGTCAGCATCAAATGGTTTACATTTTCCTGCAGTGTCTACATACATCTTGTCTTCACAATGGTCAGATTATTATAATAGTCATGACAAGGCTCATTATTATCTTTTTGGAGCTAGCTCTTCACGGTTTGTTGCACTACATTGATTTTATTTTCTAATTCTTACACAAATATATTAATAAAGTCAAGATATTTTCCCACTTTACAATATATCTGCACTGTACAGTGTTGTAGTTCTATCTGAGTTTTTGTGTGCCTTGCAGGTGTACTTTAATATTACATTACACATGCATGACTTTATTCAGTCACTGTACATATGATCTATTAAATTTGAAATTTGTTCATTGACTATTTATATTAAGAGCTGTAAGTGGGATAAGTATTTTATTTCAAGCCATGACGACTGGTGTTTCTGACGCAACCGACTAACTGCTTGGATAATAGGAGTATTGCTTTAGTTTAAGTATATCTAAAATAAATATACAGAAGTGTCAGAATTTAAAACCAAGATGGATTCAGAGGAGTGAGGAACTGCTGCTCAAAACGTAACTTATATATATATCTAACTAAATGTTATATTCTTTATGGAATTCTAAACTAAAACGTCAAACTAAAACGTGTCAGTTAATGGCTTTTCGTCGTAAAGGAGAGTTTTTATTTAATGAAGGTGACCAGGGCAATGAGTAAGCTTGGTTCTGTCTGTACACTTAGAAAATTGTCGCAACACACATTGAGTCGGGAACCAGACCAGAAGCGAGAAGTTGGACCGTCGCTTATATCATTTCAAAATGAGAGTTATTGTTAGAAAATAATTCTTGAGATGGTGCGCGCGCATTTGACCTTCAGTGTGACGCTTCACTCTCTTTTGGCAAGACGCTTGGTGATCAAGTTTAAAGCATACGACGCATTTGCTAACTGATGAGCAACATCATTTTTAAGTTGATTGCTGTCTTCTTTTACCTGACGGAGTTAGTTATATACGACCAGAATTCAGTTTGTTCCGACCACCATGTCCGCTGTAAGCCGCCATGATGGCTGATGAAATTGACTTGAATGAGAATCTCCTCAACGAGGATAGTGATAGCGACTCTAACATTCAACAAAGCCAAACAAAAACATCACTTAGCAAATTGGCGAAACCAGTGCCAACAAGTGAGATTGCTGAAACCCAAAAAACTGTGCAAGTGGGACAGAGCGAGCAACTTGATAAAGTTTCATGTTTTATGAAGAACATGAGTTCTGTTTGGAGGAAGGCCCATCATCCATCGTGTAGTTACACACGGAAACGAACTGCTAATGACAGTTACCACAAGTCGCACAAATATGCTCGATATGACACTGTACCTTCCGACAGTACAAGTGAAGAATGTCAAGAAGGGAGCTGTGAATCTAGCGACGACGCTGAAGCGCTCGTAAAATCTGGATCTCGACCTGATGAAATCCCTGTCAAACCTAGCAAATCTCGCTGAACTGGACCAGGAGCTTGAATGTGTTCAGACGGGGCCAGATGTGAATGTCAGAGTGGCTAGTGTGATTAACAAGCAGTGGGACAAACGTCTCGATCAGAAAATCCTGAAGGAGAAAATGAACAAATATATCCGACCAGGCAATGCAGAATTCATACGAACCCCACGAGTGAATGGACCTGTATGGAAATGACTCTCAAACAATCATAAGCGCCGAGACAATCGCATGCAGAATATTAAAAAACTTGTGAATCAGTAGGGGCAAACTTGTCCTATTGCTTGAATGAGTTATACTCCAAACCGAAACCTGAAGAAATGGCCATGGACATGCTTAAAACTCCTGTAACTGATGCTATGACTATGTTGGGTACGGTTCAATATGATCTGTCTTTGAGGAGAACACATGAGACCTGCTCTACACCCAGACTATAAAGGTCTGTGTAATTCTGATCCCCCTATCACTGCTTTCTTATTTGGAGACGATCTGCAAAAGGAAATGAAGGACGATATTGAAACAAACAAACTGGGATCAAAAGTCTCCAAGGCGCAGTACATGTCCAAGTCACAGTATGAGGGAGACTACTCGTCCCACAATAAACAACGGGATTTTCGTCAAGGACGGAAACCCCCACATCGGAAACGTCCACAGAAGTCCCGACTAAAGATGACAGTCAACAATAGACACACTTGTTGATAAGGTGAGTGTCCTTATCATTTATAAAGATATCAATGATCTGAAATGCTCTGTTGAAACACTTTTTTCGAAATTTGAAGGCGTCCAACTTGCAAATTATGTCGATCAATTGGACATGTTGATAAATGACCCAGAGATCCTTGACACAGTAACTGGCATGCATGTTGAATTTGATAGTAAACCCTCAATGAGTTGCTAATCCACCAAGTTTATGGTTCTCGGAATTTAAAGAATGTAGTATTGAAACAATAAAAAATGGTGATTTTATATCCAACATCTTTTTAAGAGGAAAGCGAGACGGAAGTTATCGCATGATTCTCAATTTGAAACCATTGAATAAAAGTGTCAAGAATTATATTAAAATGGAAAAACTGCAGTCGGTTTTGAAACTGGTCACAAAAAATTGTTGCATGGCATCAATTGATATGAAAGATGCCTACTATTCCTGTCCGATTGCCACTGAACATCAAAAATGCCTTACATTTGAGTGGAGAGGGCAGTTTTAGCAGTTTGTTTCCTTCCAAAATGGTTTAGCATTTGTCCAAGGAAATGTACTAAACTTATAAGAACAGTGTTTACGCATTTGAGACACAGAGGTTACTTATCAACAGTTTACATTGATGGCATGTACCTGCAAGGTGAATCTGAAAGTGACTGTATCAATAATGCCTTAGAAACTGCAGATTTTTAACAAAATTGGGTTTTAAATTCAAATCAAAATAGGCTGGGGAACAATGCTGGACTCTGTTAGAGCAGGTGATAAGTGGACTGAAATTGAAAAAAAATCACCACTTGAAATACTTGGTGTTTAGAGCAGTTTTAATAGCATTGAAGGTATTTCAGTCAGATTTGGAAAATAAGCATGTGAGAATTATGTCTGATAGTATAACTGTTGTATCATATCTGAACAATATGGGCACCTCTCATTCTCATGAATGTAATTCAATCAGGAAAGAAATTTGGGCGTGGTGTGTTGAAGGTGATATTTGGATCAGTCTTGGTCATATTGCAGGGAAAAATAATCATCAAGCTGATCAAGAGTCAAGACAAATTAGAAAGCCTACAGACTGGAAACTTAATTCACAAATGCTCTCCTCAGTTCTTAATATGCTGAGATATCCCCTACATAAGACATAATCATCAGTTTGATAAATACATGTCGTTTAAACCAGATCCAGGTTCATGTGCTGTTAACTGTCTGATTGAACCAATGAAATCACTGTTTTTCTCCTTTCAGTGTGATATCACAGACTCTTCAAAAGCTGGAGAGGGAGGGGCGACGGCTACCATGTCACCCGGAGGAACATCACTATCCACACAAGTCTCTCTGACTCCTAATCTGCCTATTGTCAGGTGACAGCTCCATAAGACTGGACTTTCAGAGGACGCTATCCAGCATGTCCTCCATGCTTGGTGAACCACAACACAAAAACAGTATCAGACCTACCTTAAAGAATGGGAAGTTGTCTGTAAGTCCTCAGGGTATGATCCATTTTCGGCCCCTTTCTGTACAGGGGTTAACTGTCTTGTAGAACTTAGTCGGAAAGTAGGGTACAGTGCTGTTATCACGTATACTTTAGGGGTGCAAACGCATAAATCACTCATTGACATCCTTATAAACACCGTCATAAAAACTACTCATTTCGATCTTTAATTACCTTAAATCGACCTTTTTGACAACAGTGCACAATTCTTCAGCCGCAAACGAAATATCAACCAATCAGAGCGGCACGTCTCCGTGATGTAATTGTAGGTATAGATATGAGGGTCTATACAGAATTCATCTACATTTGAGGGGGGAAAACTATTTCGTTTACAGGTTTGTACAAACCTGTAATTGCGACAGCTGTTGTGAAAAATGAAAGCTATATGTTCTCAAAATCCACTATCATTTAGTTTTGTCTCCTGCTTTGCCTAGTTTCTGAGTTACAACCCCTGTTTTCATGGACGATTCTGTGAAAATTACTTGGTGTCTCTAGGTTGTAATCCGTGTTATGTGGTGTAAACCTACACGTTATTTGTCGACATTCACTTGATGCTCGGTTAATGAATTCATAACAGGTATACTTAGTGATAATGTCACTCAGATTACCAGACAAAGGTCCCCATTTTGCATTTCTTGTGTCTGGATCGATCAAACGATTAACCGACAACACACTGATTAATTAACTACTTGTATGCGGATTTAAATGGGGATTTGTCAAAAGGTACTGTTTATGTATGTGCACTTACTAATCTATACTAAATACACACTGTGTCTATGTGAAAACAACACCCTTCTTTCAAAGGATTAATCGCCAATACATTGATTGATTGTTCATTACTGGCTAACTAAATTACGTTTTAAAAAGAATGACGCACATTATGCAATTAGTTGCCAGGTGTGCTATCTCGGGTGACCAATGAGACTACATACCAATGTGAAAAACCTGAAACGATACATCACGTTTTCCTATAGTAAACTGTTAAACAAAACATCACTTGGAAAATCTGCAGATGAATTATATATCAATCGTTTTTGTGGATATTGATAGATACATTCCTTGAACAAGGTGATAGCCTGACGTTGCTCCTATAACTTTAATTTGTTTTAATTTTAATATTTACGTTTTGTTTTTATTAAGTTGTCGTAGCTTTCAACTGAATCATTGTTTTCGTAACGAAGTGTAATGATACAGACGACATGCACTTGGGCGTGCGTGCGAATTATGATTCTTATAGGTAAATTATAAAATGTCTAAATATTACATTCCTGTTATACATAAGCAGATCGCTTATTTTTGTTAACTCATTAAGGCCGAGAGACGCATATGTGGGGGTGTGGGGGCTATATAAAGCACCTCTTATTCAGCGAGAGACGCATATTGGGGGTGATAAAAACACCTCCCATTCAGCGAGAGCCGCGTATTGGGGGTTTTGAATTTTAAATTCGTATTGTACCTATTAATTCAATCAATTTAGCAGTAATGATCAAAGATTACCTTTTGTTACGAGAGAGGTTACTTTCTGTGTTAATCAGAAGAACTATTAATGTGTTCTGATAACAATTGCTTGCAATGTCGGGGTCTTATACAGGCATGAAGACATGTCTGCAAGAAAGGGGATTATGAGATGTTGTTACAGGAGGTAAGTGTTTGTTACTCGTCATTGGGAGTGAGTACTAAGATACTATGTTTGCACATTGATTGAATTAACGGTGACAAGTTTACAAAACCTTCTAAATTAAATCATTCATTCATTCATTTTGTGGAGTTCATTGTCAATCTTCTGAAATTCGTTTGTTTTCAAAACAAATATAAGTACGCCCATCTTCATAAATATTTGGGGAGATTCAACTGCAAGTGTATACATCACAATAAATCAGTATCGTGTAACTTATTTTAATTCTATAATACATGTACTTGAATTGTGATATTTATTCGTAACGATGTGCAGATTATATTGAAATGCAAGCCGTTATGTTTGATGTACAGGTAGTGTGCGCAAAATGTATATGCAAATAAATACTAACTCTACTCAATGGTTGGATTGGGTTATCCAGGGTAAAAATAATTGGATTGTAGCGCTTTGAGCGCTTTAAAGAAACATAAACTCATCAAAGTGCTTGTTGGTCTTACATGTACATTTCAGGCATCCTTACGATTATGTATGTTCACGATACGCAAACTTTTTCATGATAGCTAGAGTTGATAAAGCCGAAATCTAGCATATCGATTGGTCAACGATCTAACCAATAGTCAATCTGTATCCACGCTGTCTAGTGACCGAACGTGCTCTTCAGAAATTTAGTCCACGCCCCATCACCTGTCACCTCTGTGACAGGTATCTTACGATACGATTGGTCATAGATAAGAAATCATCCACTATATTGAACAGTTGAGATACAAAACGTCCTATTCGGGAACTTTGATGACGCCCATCTCATGATCCATTGTCTTATGTATGTGTAAGGAATAGCTTTATACAATATGCATGTATGTATGTTCGCGTGATAACGTATATTTTCTACCAACCAAAGTGACAAACTGTGAATCTGTTCCATGTAAGTCACACATTAGCTTATTAGTACTTACCTTAAAATATTCAGTATATACTAGCAACGTATCAACGAAAACTCTTCTTTCATAGAAGATAATAAGGCATGTGCGTAAATTCTTTTTTTCTGCCATTGACATACCAGTTTTTTAACAATTTAACCTCACACAATGATATGAAAGGGGCAATATGTTTAATTATGTCTTACATGCAAAGAATACAAACCAAACATGTGTTAAGGAAATGCACATGCACCAAGATTATTCGGCATGAGCGTAAATTCTTCTTACTGCCATTGACATAGGTGTTTTGAACAATTTAACCTTACACAATGATATGAGAGGGACAATATGTTTAATTATGTCTTACATACAAAGAATACAAACATGTGTTAAGAAAAAACACGCCACCAAAAGTCTACAAGAGAGAGTGTAATAAAATTACGTAAAACGTTACATATGTGACATGTATTGACTCCTGCTTTCTTTCAACATATACCTTTACAACGCAATTAAACAATTAAACAATCAGGACTTGCTCGTATGACGAGACAGTTTCCTGTAATCTACGAAACCAGCCAGGGATATCAGGCGTGATTAGCCCTAATTAGTCTCGCCACAGCCGGCCAGGCAATGAGCACGGGGTTCCAGGTGTTGAGCAGTGAAGTGGCTCTCGGGCTTAATGAGTTAAGTTTCAAAATGCATACACGTATGATTATAAAGTCATTAGGATTAAGAGACCAAGTATAAAGACGTATATTGACAAGTGTCTACATACTGATGAGTGAACTTTTGCAAACCAAGTAAATTTAGCAAGTGAGGAAATTTATCTTCACTCGACCCCGACCTCGCATATGTTATGTTTCAGGTTGTGTCATGCAAACTCCTTTTGGTCCTGATTCAGATACATATTTAACTACTAGTAAAAAGTAGTTTTGATTTTATATCTTGATGAAAGCAAACCATAGTCTTAGTAATTCTAACGGACTTTAACTCGTGAACTCATGATTTGCAAAAATGGCGGAGCCCTGTCTGGGGATAAATGCTATTTGAGAGTGTTTTCACCGACTCAAAATTACTTTTCACTGGTAGTAAAATATCTATTTTATTGATAGACATTAGGGTTTTCCATGACATCGCTTAAAACATAACAATTTCACTCTTGGAAGCGAGGCGGGGGTCGATATAATATTACTTATGATAATATTGTCACTTCGACCACAACCTCGCTTACGAGAAAGAAAGCGTAATATTCATACAAAATCCTTTCGGTCAGCAATGTGTGGTAAGCAGTTTTGATTTTATAATGAAACTTGAACTCCAATATCTATCCTGGAAGCATGGTAGGGGGGAAACCATCCGATTTAGTATATGCCACTGGCTTCCACAAGGCTCGTTTCGCACACACAAATAACCAGTTTAAGCACAAATACAGGGTCCGCGGAAATCTGTGCATAGTGACACCATCACCCGACCCCCAGGAGCAACTGCCGGCAACACAGCAATTCGGCATGTCTTTGGTGACGTCGAGGAATCAGCAAAATGACGAGCTTCCTACATATTTTCTATACAACTATCTGAAAATCGTTCCTTCTATAACGTCACTGCAGGGCTCTGGTGAAAGAATTACGTAACCTGTCTGTGGTTTCGTTTGCGGGCGAGAGAGAAGCAGGCGGAGTTTTAGCAACTTTTAAGTGCTTGGTATTAATTACCCACAAGGGTTTTATGTAAAAACAAAAAAAAGAAAGAAAAGAAAAATATCGTGTTCCGTTTATGACTAACCAGAAATCTTTCATATGCAGTGGTAAAAAGAGTACCAGAAATTTAGTTTATTTGTTCTTTAATACAGCGAGATGTGTACTTTCATCTGTGATTATCATGCTAGATGGTTCAGCCTTTGGTTAACACTCCATTGTGAAAAGACTATTGAAAGGGGTATTTGAGTGTAAACCAGCATTACCCAAATGTGTGCAGGTCTGGGATCTTAATATTGTACTGTTGCATTTGAAAACTTTTCCTTGTTATGAGTCAATCTCATTGAAACAATTGACACTTAAACTTGTCATGTTATTAGCCATCATTTTAACTGGACAGAGATGCCAATCTCTGCATTCGTTGACTGTAGATTCATTGAAATTCAGTGCGGAATAGCGTCTTGTGCATATTAATAAACTGTTAAAGCAGCCCAGAGCTGGGTTTCACCAGAAACCTGTTTTGCTGAAGACATACGAAGCAGACTCAAGTTTGTGTGTTTTAAAATGTTTGCAAGGTTACATTAAGGCCACTGCAACCCTAAGGAAGGGTAGAAGTGAGTTATTTTTTAGTTACCAGAAACCATTCAGACCTGTTAGTGAGGACACTTTTTCCAGGTGGATACATCTGGTATTGTCTGCAGCAGGTGTGAACACAGAACTGTATGGAGCTCACAGTACACTGTTTCCAGGTGGATACGTCTGGTATTGTCTGCGGCAGGTGTGAACACAGAACTGTATGGAGCTCACAGTACACTTTTTCCAGGTGGATACGTCTGGTATTGTCTGCAGCAGGTGTGAACACAGAACTGTATGGAGCTCAAAGTACACTGTTTCCAGGTGGATACGTCTGGTATTGTCTGCAGCAGGTGTGACCACAGAACTGTATGGAGCTCAAAGTACACTGTTTCCAGGTGGATACGTCTGGTACTGTCTGTAGCAGGTGTGACCACAGAACTGTATGGAGCTCACAGTACACTGTTTCCAAGTGGATACGTCTGGTACTGTCTGCAGCAGGTGTGAACACAGAACTGTATGGAGCTCACAGTACACTGTTTCCATAGTGGATACGTCTGGTACTGTCTGTAGCAGGTGTGACCACAGAACTGTATGGAGCTCACAGTACACGAGCAGCTTCCACCTCTCCTTCAGTGAGTGAGTGAGTGAGTTAATATTTAACGTCACATCGGCAATATCTCAGCCATATCGTGACGAGAACGTTTAATACTGAAGTGAAATTATATGGATACTATAAAAAACCTGTCAACGACGGACAGTAAAACAACTAGAATATCACAACTGGGATTAAAACTAGTGTGGAATGTTAAAACTAATATCACTATTCGGACAATACAATATAAAATCAGGCTATAGATTGCCAACAACTGAAGGTAGATCACCATACTAGGGACCATGGGGACTTACAGTACCTTTGCTACCTGCATGGACCCTAGTTGGATTTACATCATCCCCCCCAGCTGTTAGCAATTTAGTCATATCTAGCCAAAAATTAAAAATACACATATACCACGACTAAAAACAGTGGAAGTCTAAACGTACAGGAAATGTTTTGGGGCTTACGTACCCTCTCAGGAGGACAATAATTTTACGGTACTTCAACCCCCTTTGAGGGTACAGCCACTAACAATTCTAGTTTCTAATCTAAACTACCATGAATTAAAATACAGCTATCTACAGAACATAATAATCAAAATTCAAAGATGAAATCAATTTCTTTTAAAAATCCAAGAATTAAATGAGAACTTACGGTGTTAAAAAGATCCCTAATTGTTTTTACATTGAAATATTTATCCCTTATGATGGAGAATTCAACACAGTCAAGCAAGATATGCTTGACCGTGGTTCTCTCATCACAAGGGATGCAAAACGGAGGATCCTCACCTTTCAATAGGTATGAATGAGTATATCTAGTATGGCCAATACGACATCGCCGCATGATTACCTCCTCAAATCTGGACTGACAACCCAAGTAGGAATAACCAATATAGGGTTTTATTTCATGTAATTTATTTATACCTACTTGGGTGTCCCACTTCTTCTGCATTAGATCACGGATGTAAGTTCCAATGCTAGATTTATAATCAGTGTATGGAATAAGAAGTGGTGTCACAGATTTGTTGAGTGCTGCCTTGGCAGCAAGATCGGCCACCGCGTTACTGGAAATGCCTACATGGCTGGGTAACCAACAGAAGACGATGTCGTATTGGCCAGTAGCAAGATTATTATACAGTTCAATAATTTCAATTAAAAGTGGATGTTTACAAGAAATATTTTTAATAGCCTGAAGGCAAGAAAGAGAGTCGGAATATATTATATACTGTTTACGTTTCGGGTGTCTTTCAATATATTTAAGAGCTGTTAATATGGCGTTAGCTTCTGCTGTAAAAATAGAACTATTATCTGGTAATCTAAAAGATATTGTTCTGGATCCGATGACAGTGGCACAAGCTACTGCGCCACTATCCTTGGACCCATCTGTAAATAAGGATTTGTAATTGTTATATTTATGTTTCAATTGATTATATTCTTGTTTATACTGTAATTCATTCGTTTCTGATTTTTTAAAAGTCGTTAATGTTAGGTCGACCTGTGGCCTAACCAACTGCCAAGGGGGAGAGGAAAGAAGACGGAAAGGAGCTACGTTGTCCAGCTTAATACCATTAGCAGCAATAAACGGCTTTATTCTGAGCCCAAGAGGTGGAACAAGAGAAAACATTTTGCTATACAAATCCTCATAAAGAGGATTGAAGACACAGTTATATGCAGGGTTAGATTCATTAGAGTATAGTTTTGTGACATATTGTAAAGATAATTTGATACGGCGTTGTGCAAGAGATGGTTCATCGGCCTCAACGTAAAAACTGTCAATAGGTGAAGTTCTGAAGGACCCAAGACAAAGTCTTAGACCTTGGTGATGGACAGAATCTAATAGTTTCAGGTTGCTTTTGCAGGCTCCACCATATACAATGGAACCATAATCAAGTTTGGATCGTACCAATGATCTGTATAAATGAAGGAGGGTAGTTTGATCCCCTCCCCACTTAGAATTGGAAACAACCTTCAGCAAATCTAGTGCCGTCAGGCATTTAACTTTAAGAGATTTAATGTGTGGTAAGAAGGTTAAATGAGAATCGAAAATTATACCCAAGAATTTAGCCTCCTTTACAACTTTGATTGGAGTACCATTTAAAGACAGTTCTGGGTCCTTATGCGGTTTATATTTTCTACAAAAGTGTATACAATTAGTTTTTGTTTGAGAAAATTTAAAGCCGTTTTCAAGGCACCATTTATTTATTTTATTTAAACACAACTGTAATTGCCGTTCAATGGTGCGCATATTTTTACCACGACAAGAAATATTAAAATCATCCACAAAAAGTGATCCATCGATTGAATCAGTTAAAACCTTTGAGAGACTGTTGATCTTAATACTAATGAGAGTGACAGACAAAATACTGCCTTGTGGGACACCCTGATCCTGAGTATAATGGTCAGACAGGGTAGAACCCACTCGGACTTGAAATTGCCTGTCATTTAAAAAGTTGGATATAAATTGAGGCAGGCGGCCTCGTAATCCAAAGTCATGTAAATCTTTTAAAATCTAGATCGAAAAAGATTGAGACATCATGTTGTTTATTAATTATGGCATTCTTAACAAAAGATTCCAAACGCACTAAATGATCGATGGTACTTCTGTTTTTACGGAAACCACATTGTATATCTGTTATTAGGTTATTAGTCTCCAAGTACCAAACAAGTCGATTATTTATCATGCGTTCCATGGTTTTGCAAACGCAGCTCGTTAGTGAAATTGGTCTATAATTCGATGGATCAGTATGATCACGTCCAGGTTTAGGGATGGGTACAATTATGGCATCTCGCCACGAGGGAGGAAATTTTGCAGTTGTCCAAATGTCATCAAATATATGTAAAAGTGTCTCTAAACAGGATTCTGGCAAGTGCTTCAGAAGTTGATAATGTATACCATCAGCACCGGAAGCAGTATCGTGAGCTTGGTCAAGGGCAGTATGAAGTTCATGTATCGAAAAGGTTTCATTGTAATCTTCCCCATTATCTGAAGTAAAATTAATATATTTCTTTTCCTGCTGTTTTTGATATTTTTGGAATTCAGGTACATGATTTGATGAGGAAGAATGTTTCGCCAAAGTCTCACCAAGTTTATTAGCAATATCTGATTTATGAGTCAATAACTGATTCCCATCTTTAAGATGGTGAATACTAGATTTAGAGCCCTTACCTTTTATTTTCTGGATCATGTTCCATACCTTTGAAATTGGCGTACGTGAATTTAGTTTTGAAACGTAATTTTGCCATGACTGGCGTTTATTTTGTTTAAAAGTACGCCTTGCTTTAGCATTTTGGATTTTAAATTTGTTTAAATTATGCACCATAGGATGGCGACGGAAATAATGTTCTGCTTTTTTCCGTGCCTTCCTAGCTTGTTTGCACTCATCGTTGAACCATGGTTTTCTTATGTGTGGAACTGCAGAGGACTTTGGTATACACTCATCAGCTATGGAATTCAGTTCATCAGAAAAACATTGAATAGCATCAGGAATGTCAATAAAAAGTTCAGGTTTAAGTTTTTCAGCACACAGTGTTTCATATAAAGCCCAGTTAGCTTTTTTAAAATTCCGCCTTGATGAAGAAGAAACAGCAGATGGAGGTACCGATTTTAATATAGTAGGAAAATGGTCACTTCCACAGATGTCATCGTAGACTGACCATTCAAATTCATTAAGTAGATTAGAGTCTGCAAGAGACAGATCCAGAGAAGAGTAGGTGCCGGTTGCAGGATGCAGATATGTGCTCGAATCATCATTACATATGCACAAATCAGTATTGAAAATAAAATCTTCCAGTGTTTTACCTTTAGTGTTTATATTTGTACCACCCCACAGTGGATTATGGCCATTGAGATCACCCATTATTATACAGGGTTTTGGAAGTTGGTCATAGAGAGCTTGCAAATCAGACAGTTGAAGTGTTGAAGAAGGCGGAATATACAACGAACATACTGTGAAGGCAACATGAAGAGTAAGTCTCACTGCAACGGCTTGAAGATTAGTTGTAAGTGAGACAGGGCTGTGTATAACATTCTGATTTACAAGGATTGAAGATCCTCCAGTGGCCCTATCACCTGGAGGAGAAAGAGAATGATATCCAATGAACTGACGTAAGTTAAAATTGTCTGCCTGCTTCAGGTAAGTTTCCTGTAAGCAGAAAGCTGATGGTTGTAAATCCTGAATCAACAGCTGTAATTCATTAAAGTTGGTTTTCAGTCCTCTACAATTCCACTGGACAATACACGGAGAAACTGTTTCTATGGGGGATTGATTGGGGATCTACCCCTGATCTTTTTTGTTGGTGACAAGCTACGAGCTCTACAGAGGATGTTGTCAGAAACATCCATATCTTCAAGAGATCCAAACTTATTATATATTTGGATTGTATTTTCTGCCGCTTTTGAGGTTCTGCCCTTATGGTATTTTTTTGCAGACTCATTTATTGGTTTGAGTTTTTGTTTTGGTAGTTGCTTCCCATTATTCCCAGAGGAAGGTTTGGAAATGGGCTGTGATGATGATTGTTCCTGGGAAGATGGCCGAGACTGAACTTCTTCTCTAACAGTTGTTGATGTACATAAAAGAGTTTGCGTTAACTGGTCAGGACAGTAGATTTCGGGTGCAACAGTGTCAACCCATGTCAAATCAGTTTGGCACTGCGCTGATGAAGTGGACACTGTTGAAGTTACAGTTTGATTTGTTGATGTTCTCGCAACTGAAGCATAGGATTCGTTGGGTTCTGATGTGTGAACAACAAGTTTCTTTGCATCAGCAAAACTAAGATTCCTTGTGAATTTGATTTTATTAATTTCCATTTGTTGTTTCCAGATCGGACATTCTTTTGAAAAAGATGAATGTGTTCCAGAGCAGTTGGTGCATTTTTAAAAGTTGCTGTCACAGTCTTCAGTAACATGAGTTTTGTCGCTGCAGTGAGCGCATGTAATAGCATTTGTGCAGTTGGTAACACCATGACCATACCTTTGGCATTTGAAACGGGTTAGGAATATAAGTATCAACATTGAGACGACAATATCCCGCTTCAATTGCTTTTGGTGCAGTTGGAGAAGAAAAATGGAATAGGTAGGTGTTTGTTGGTTTAGTTTCTGAGTTTTTTCGAGTTGTGAATCGTTTCACAAAAATCACTCCTTGTTCTTTCATTTCTGTGGCTATGTCTAATTCACTCATGTCGGCAAACAGTTGATCCCGGTCTCTGACAATTCCTTTGCTAGTGTTCAAAGTTCTATGTGGAGATACCGAAACTGTTATTCCAACCAAAAGCTGTGTTGACATCAAATTTGTTGTTTGTTGTTTCCTGCTGCATTCAATGAGCAAAGAACCTGATCGCAGTCGTTTGATGTTTGGGACTTCACCTGCAATACCTTGGATACCTTTTGACACTGCAAACGGATTTAATTTTAATGGTGACTTGTCAAGTGTCTCAAGAACTAAAAATCGTGGCCAGTATTCAGTTGAGTTAGAAGGTCGTTGGTCATCATCATCATCACTGTCCAGTTGAAGTTTGTTTCGTTTTTGGGGGGGTTTGTATTCCATAGTTAGTGTAGAAGGTTCATCATCCGAGCTCCCCACCCACCACGGAGTATCACAAGGACAATGCTAAAAAGCAAGTGGGTCTCCAACTTGCAGCACCAAGGATACCCGGATGATATACTCCAGCAGAAGAATTATAAATAATTAATCTACCAGACTGGCCCATGAGCCACCGCCTTCTGGGCATAAGACTCTAGGCAAGGTAAGAACTTCAAAAATGCATTTCAAATTCAGAACATATTGATGAACAATAAGGCCAAGACCGAAATTAAAATGTCCAAATACAATTTGTGCAATGGCATGTATATATAGTCCATGCACAAGGCTTGGCATGACCAGCCGATTGGTTGAATCGGGCCAATTCAACCACCCGTCTAGGTGAAGTAAGGGCCGAAGTGGTGTGTTGGGCAAATGAAACGCAGTTAAAAGCCCATCTGCCCTCAACCACCAGGATCCCGTCCTCCACCGACACGGGACGCAACCCACGGCAAACAGGTTGCCCAATTTAGTCGCCTCTTACGACAAGCAATGGGGTGCTGTGAACACATTCTGTCCCGGGTCCACACGGGAGAAGAGCACTTAGCGTTACCCAGCACCCACCACGAGGAGGTGGCTCTTCATGGGTGCCCCTCTCCTTCAGTGCAGCAGGGGGTACCTGTGTCTACCATTCTGAACATTGCAGCAGGTGGTACCTGTGTCTACCATTCTGAACAGTGCTGCAGGGATTACCTGTGTCTACCATTCTGAAAAGTGCAGCAGGTGGTACCTGTGTCTACCATTCTGAACAGTGCTGCAGGGGTTACCTGTGTCTACAAGGCCGGGCAGAACAACTTAGGAATGGCCAGCGAGTCCTAACTTGACATACAGAAGGGAGCAAGCTACAAAGACATATTTTATATCATTGGAAAGATCTCGAGGAGATGAACACGAAACGTTCATTTGCCAATGTGTTCACGTGTTAATAAGCTCACAAATTGGCTCTGAAAATGCATTTCTGCAGAAATTTCTGGCAGAAATGTTTTTTTCCGCAGAAATTTCTGGCAGAATTTTTTTATTTCACTAACAGAATTATCTTAATTTAACAAAATTAGAGAGTATAAGTAATGATACTGCTGCATGAGTGGTAGTTTCATGTTTATTACAAGTAATAAGCACTTAGCGTGATCAACGGATCTGATATTTTTGTTTGATACCAGAATTATCTTAGTTGAATAAGATTAAACACAATCGTTAAGTAAGTTAGGACTCGCTGGCCATTCCTAAGTTGTCCCGCCCGGCCTTCTACCATTCTGAACAGTGCAGCAAGGGGTACCTGTGTCTACCATTCTGAACAGTGCAGCAGGGGGTACCTGTGTCTACCATTCTGAAAAGTGCAGCAGGGTGTACCTGTGTCTACCATTCTGAACAGTGCAGCAGGGGGTACCTGTGTCTACCATTCTGAACAGTGCAGGCTGGGGTAGTGACAGTACATTTTCTATGTTTTGCAAAGTTCAGCTTGAACAGTCAAGTACTAATGACTGTTTCGCTGAAAGTTTATTGTCAAGGTTTGAGCAGGCTCGCTCATCTTCACAGTGTGACACTGACTGACTCATAAGCTGAGTATTTATGCTATCAAGTGTTATATTTACACTATGAAACTGTTAACTTGTAAAGATGTTTCAAGTTATCTGAGTAAACATTGTGAAGTGAACAATGAACACATTCTTTGATGTTTATTCTTTTTTATGTTCATGGACTCACTGCTTTAAAATCCCACGTGATTACGTAGTGACGTAGACTTTAACGAAATAGAATTTTAAAAATTAACCGAGACTTACCAGTAAGTTGAAGTTTGAGGAATCCCTAACCAACCCGGGCCTAAGAATTTCCATTCTTAGTGTGCCCACTAACTAGCTTTAAAAACTTAAG
Organism: Haliotis asinina; assembly: GCF_037392515.1. Taxonomy (NCBI): domain Eukaryota; kingdom Metazoa; phylum Mollusca; class Gastropoda; order Lepetellida; family Haliotidae; genus Haliotis; species Haliotis asinina. The sequence goes on from NC_090292.1 coordinate 51,908,114, forward strand.
GTCACATGCGCGCGCACAATCTCACTTGATTCCTCCGTGATATTCAGGGGACCAGACTGAGTTCGGAATGTCCGTTTACACGTAGTACAACGTACATTATAAGCAGTGTGCACTGCATCTGTGTATCTCTATTTCACACATAGACTGAGCTGGGGTAAAGCTGTCTACACGTAGCACAACATACATTGCAAGCAGGGTGAACTGTATCTGTGTGTCTCTATTTCACAAAAAAATAAATAAGGAATTAAGCGATACAAACAGTCGGTGAGCGAGTGCTATTTAGGGAAGTGCCCGGCATGCTAATATACAATTGTTGTCCATGTCATGCCACAGGTAACGCGAACTGTTTTGTAACTTGGTGCTATCATAAAGCTAAAACAAAAGTAGAGAGCAAACATGGGACGATTGGAATCATTTACATACAGAGCTGTTGATCAGTCCAAGCAGGCGAGCGCCAAACGTTGTTGTGCTCCTAACCTAACACGTCACAATGACGTCATAGCTGGCAGCCCTGCTTCGTGGCGTCGCCAGTCAAAGCGTTTCTCAACTAGCAGTGAGGTGTTGCTCTTGTTAGGACGTACATTATTGATGAGTACGTTGTCATTTTGTGATTTTAAACGGATTTATGAAGTTAGATTAAACAGTGTAAATGTATATTGTATGACTGCTGTGAAGCAGTATGAATGTTGTATGAGCCAAGTGTTTGCTTCACACAATGTTTACACCCAGACCTGTGTTTAGCCTGTCACCAACGAGGGACGATGGAAGGTCTGGCGAAACATAACAACGCAGCGTTTCACCTGATAGACTTGCTATATTTAATCAAATAATGTACTCTTTCTCACCGTTAACCTTTGACCTGATGATATTTACCTCTGTCACGGGTGACTTTATGATATTATTTTAAATCTGTCTAGCCAAATATTTCATTTCAAATATTTCATATCCCCGTTGTAGCACACATCCAAACGTATCTTTATGCATTCCTGCAGCAGTCTATCAGAAATTCAATGGGAAGTAGATTATGGAAGGGCAACTATGCTTCATTTTCGTTATTTCTAATATTGAAACAGACGAAGAATGTCGGGCAACCGCCATATTTATCTTTACCACCACACACTGCCACGTGTTCCTAACTTTTATCAAAGCACATTGCTTCCATCCACAAGTAACGTTGTGTCAGCTGCAGTTTCCGCCTCGGTTGGCAGTTGTTTGAAAATTGCTCTGTCTACCATTTTAACTCGGTTTTCCGACATTTGTGAGTGATTCACAGACTATATGCCAGATTCAAACTGCAACTGTCGCACAGCCAAGTTGCCCTATTGTCCCTCACACTGTTTGATAAACACTAGTGTTAATCGCCTTCACATTAATCAATTTACTGAATAAGACTGTGAAAATGTATTTAGCAAACGAAATATCCATCAAATCAAACCATATATTTAATACCTCTGTTATAACAGATGGTTTTGGACTTCGTCCATACAAAATAGTGAAAGGCAAAACATTTGTGGAAAGCGGAAACTAGTAGTCATAATACTTTAACTATTTTTGTACTATGTGTAGTTTTCTGATTAAAATATTCCCTGTTTCAGCCTCGACTGACCGGAGCCCGAAATACACTGCTCCACCAGTGCCCGTGACGACCCAAGACCTACAGGGTAGGTGCGAAAACCCAGCAGGCAGGAAGCTCAGTTTTCAATTCTCCCTACATTTACCACACTGATGCATATGCCCGTAGTGATTTTGACTCGAGGGATGAATCCCACCGGTATCGATCGACGCTGTCAATCACAGAATTTCAAACTGTAACAATTAATATTAGGAAGTGTCACTTCTTTTCGTGCTATTACGAGTTATCTTAATGAAACTGAACAACACATGCTTAATACTTTTTCAATAAGATATGTATTTAGAACTTAATCATACATAATATTGAAAGAAAAACATATCTAGAAAGGCGAAAACAGAAATGGTTATGTGCTATGTATAGTCTTCTGAACAACATATGCCCTGTGTCAGCCTCCACGACTGACGCGAGTGAGGATCTGACACCCAGCAAGACGGTTCCACCGACGCCAGTGACGACACAAGACTCTGATCACCATGGTAGGTGGAAAACCCAGCTGCAACAGTTGTACTGACACTGTCACCTGGTAAAGTTCAACAAGCATCAACACTCCTACGTCATACACAAAATAATGCAACTACTTCTGTCTCTAACAGACAGTTCTGTATTAAACACTCCATCCTTACTTGCAGAACGACATGTTGACATTCCCGTCATGATTGTTATCAGCCATGAAGGAATTGTTTAAATGACGTAGCAATGTCCAAGTGAGTGAGTGAGTGAGTTACTATTTAACGTCACATCGGCAATATCTCAGCCATATCGTGACGAGAACGTTAAATACTGAAATGAAATATATGGATACTATACAAAACCTGTCAACGACGGACAGTAAAACAACTAGAATATCACAACTGGGATTAAAACTAGTGTGGAATGTTAAAACTAATATCACTCTTCGGACAATACAACATAAAATCAGGCTATAGATTGCCAACAACTGAAGGTAGATCACCATACTAGGGGCCATGGGGACTTACAGTACCTTTGCTACCTGCATGGACCCTAGTTGGATTTACATCATCCCCTCAGCTGTCAGCAATTTAGTCACATCTAGCCAAAAATTAAAAATACACATATACTACGATTAAGAACAGTGGACAGTTTAAATTTACTGTGAATGCTTTTGGACTTACGTACCCTCTCAGGAGGACAATAATTTTACAATACTTCAACCCCCTTCGAGGGTACAGCCACCAACAATTCAAGTTACTAATCCAAACTTCCAATAATTAAAATACATCTATTTACACAACATAACATTCAAAATTCAACCAAAAAATCAATCTCTTTTAAAAAACCAATAATTAAATATGAATTAACGCTAGTAAAAAGATCCTTCATTGTTTTAACTGTAAAATACTTATCCCTTGTGATGGAGAAATCAACACAGTCAAGCAGGATATGCTTGACCGTGGTTCTCTCATCACAAGGGATACAAAACGGAGGATCCTCACCTTTCAAAAGGTGCACATGAGTATATCTAGTATGGCCAATACGACATCGTCTTAAAATAACTTCTTCAAATCTGGACTGACAACCCAAGTAAGTGTAACCTATATACGGTTTTATTTCATGTAATTTATTTATACCTACTTGGGTGTCCCACTTCTTCTGCATCAGATCAAGGATGTAAGTTCTAATGCTAGCTTTATAATCAGAGTATGGAATAAGAAGTGGTGTCACAGATTTGTTGAGTGCTGCCTTGGCAGCAAGATCGGCCATTGCGTTACCGGAAATACCTACGTGGCTGGGTAACCAACAAAAGACGATGTCGTATTGGCCAGTGGCAAGATTATTATACAATTCAATAATTTCTATTAAAAGTGGATGTTTACAAGAGATATTTTTAACAGCCTGAAGGCAAGAAAGAGAGTCTGAATAGATTATATATTGTTTACGTTTAGGGTGTCTTTGAATATATTTGAGAGCTGTTAATATGGCGTTAGCTTCTGCTGTAAAAATAGAACTATTATCTGGTAATCGAGAAGATATTGTTCTGGATCCAATGACAGTGGCACAAGCAACTGCGCCACCGCCCTTGGACCCATCTGTAAATAAGGATTTATAATTGCTATATTTATGTTTCAGTTGATTATATTCTTGTTTATACTGTACTTCATTCGTTTCTGATTTTTTAAAAGTCGTTAATGTTAGGTCAACTTGTGGCCTAACCAACTGCCAAGGAGGAGAAGAAAGAAGACGGGAAGGAGCTATGTTTTCCTGCTCAATGCTGGCAGCAGAAATAAGTGGTTTTATTCTTAAACCAAGAGGCGGAACAAGAGAAGATTTCTTTTTGTGTAAATCCTCATACAGGGGATTGAAAACACAGTTATATGCAGGGTTGGACTCATTTGAATATAGTTTTGTTACATACTGTAAAGCTAGTTTTATACGTCGCTGCTCAAGAGATGGTTCGTCAGCCTCGACATACAGGCTGTCAACAGGTGAAGTTCGAAAGGAGCCAAGACAAAGTCTTAGACCTTGATGATGTACTGAATCTAATACTTTTAAGTTGCTTTTGCAGGCTCCACCATAGACGATGGAGCCATAATCGAGTTTCGAACGCACGAGAGATCGATATAGATGGAGAAGGGTAGCTTGATCCCCTCCCCATTTAGAATTTGAAACCACTTTCAACAAGTCAAGTGCTTTCAGGCATTTAGTCTTAAGTGATTTAATATGCGGTAAAAACGTTAAGTGTGAATCAAAAATGAGACTCAAGAACTTAGCTTCCTTCACAACTTTAATTGGTGTGCCATCTAGAGATAGTTCAGGCTCTTTATGTGGTTTATATTTACGACAAAAGTGTATACAGTTAGTTTTCGATTTAGAAAATTTGAAGCCGTTTTCAAGACACCATTTATTAATTTTGTTTAAACACAACTGTAGTTGTCGTTCAATGGTATGCATATTTTTACCACGACAAGAAATATTAAAATCATCCACAAATAATGATCCATCAATTCAATCGTTTAAAACTTTTGATAAACTGTTTATCTTTATACTAAAAAGAGTGACTGACAAAATACTGCCCTGTGGAACTTCCTGATCCTGACTGTAATGATCAGACAGGGTAGAACCCAGTCGGACTTGAAACTGTCTATTATTTAAAAATTTGCCTATGAATTCAAGCAAACGACCTCGCAAACCGAAATCATGTAAATCTCTCAGAATGCCATACTTCCAGGTTGTGTCATATGCCTTCTCAAGATCAAAAAAGATAGACACAGCATGTTGTTTATTGACTAGTGCATTTTTCACAAATGATTCTAAACGCACTAAGTGATCGACAGTACTTCTGCTTTTACGGAAACCACATTGTATGTCTGTTATAAGGTTATTTGTTTCCAAGTACCAAACAAGTCGATTATTTATCATGCGTTCCATGGTCTTGCAAACACAGCTAGTTAATGAAATCGGACGATAATTAGATGGATCCGTATGATCACGTCCAGGTTTAGGTATTGGTACTACTATGGCATCACGCCATGAAGAAGGAAATTTCCCGGAAGTCCAAATATCATCAAATATTGATAACAGCGTCTCTAAACAGGATTCTGGTAAGTGCTTCAGGAGTTGATAATGTATGTTATCAGCTCCTGTAGCAGTGTCATGAGCCTGATCAAGAGCACTATGGAGTTCATGAATAGAAAACGTTTCATTATAATCTTCCCCGTTATCAGAATTGAAATTAATAGTTTTCTTTTCTTGTTGTTTTTGATACTGCTGGAATTTAGGTAAATAATTAGAGGAGGAAGAGTGTTTAGCGAGGGTTTCGCCCAGTCTATTTGCAATATCTGATTTATCCGTAAGTAACTGATCTCCATGTTTAAGATGATGGACAGTAGATTTAGTACCTTTACCTTTAATTTTTTGGACCATGTTCCATACCTTGGACATGGGTGTCTGAGAATTTATTTTAGATACATAATTTTGCCAAGATTGGCGTTTGATCTGTTTAAACGTACCCCGCGCTTTAGCATTTAAAATTTTAAATTTATTTAAATTATGCACCATTGGATGGCGACGGAAATAATGTTCTGCTTTTTTCCTTGCCTTCCTAGCTTGTTTGCACTCATCGTTGAACCATGGTTTTCGAATATGTGGAACTGCAGAGGACTTTGGTATACACTCATCAGCTATGGAGTTCAATTCATCAGAAAAAGATTTAATAGCATCGGGAACGTCAATAAAACGTTCGGGTTTAAGTTTTTCAGAACACAGTGTTTCATATAAAGCCCAGTTAGCCTTTTTAAAATTCCGCCTTGATGATGGAGGAACATCAGATGGAGTAATAGCTTTTAATATAGTAGGAAAATGGTCACTTCCACAGAGGGCATCGTGGACTGACCATTCGAATTCATTAAGTAGTTCTGAATTTGTGAGTGACAAGTCGAGAGCAGAATACGTCCCTGTACCAGGGTGTAAATATGTGTTGGAACCATCATTATAAATACATAAATCATTGTCAGAACAAAAGTCCTCCAACAATTTACCTCTAGTGTTTGTATTTACACTACCCCAGAGTGGGTTGTGCCCATTTAAATCTCCCATTATAATACAGGGCTTTGGGAGTTGATCATATAGAACTTGAAGATCGGTTTTGGCAAACGCGGAAGACGGCGAAATATAAAGAGAGCAAAGTGTAAACGCTACATGTAAAGTAATTCTTACTGCAACAGCCTGCATATTAGTAACAAGCGAAACAGGGCTTTGAATAACATTTTGTCTGACAAGAATGGATGATCCCCCAGTGGCTCTATCACCCGGAGGCGAAAAACAATGATATGCATTAAACTGACGAAGGTCAAATATATCTGTTTGTTTTAAATATGTCTCTTGGAGACATATCACTGAAGGTGTAAAATCTTGGACTAATAGCTGTACTTCATGTACATTAGTCCTTAATCCTCTGCAGTTCCACTGTACAATATTATTGGAATAAACTATCTTTTGGGGGGATTTATGGGGGATCTACCCCGCACTCTTTTGGAGGGCGACAAGCTACGTGCCCTAGAATGGACGTTTTCAGAAACGTCCATGTCTTCAAGAGACCCTTATTTATTAAACAATTGAACTTTATTTTGTGACCCCATGGGAGCTCTGCCACTTTGTTGTTTTGAAGCATCAGGCTTTGGCTTCGGTTTACTTTTCACCGTTTGTCGACTATCAGCTGTTGATTGAGACTTTGAATGTGACTGAGATGCTGATGATTTGTGATCAGAAGACGACTTTGAGGTACTAGGAAGTGATTCCTCAGTCTGTGATGATATACCAGTGCACAAAGGCTGTGGAGAATCACAATTGACCCAAGTCAAGGTAGTTTGGCAGCCTGTGGTTGATGTTGTTTTAGAGCTAGAACCCGATGATGTTTTTACTATTGTAGCATAACTTTCTGGAAGATCAGATCTTTTTACCAGTTTTTTGGCCTCAGAGAAAGATATATTTTGTGTAAATTTGATTTTATTTATCTCCATTTGTTCTTTCCAAATTGGACACTGTTTAGAAAATGAAGAATGGTCACCTGAGCAGTTGGTGCATTTTTTAAAGTCACTGTCACAATCTTCTGTTGTGTGTGTCTTCTCACCACAGTGAGCACACACAACAGACAATGTGCAAGTACTAACACCATGACCAAACTTCTGGCATTTAAAACACCTTAATGGACTGGGTATATAGGTGTCTACATTGATGTGACAATAGCCTGCCTTTACAGATCTGGGAGCTGTTGGAGAGGAAAATGAAAAGAGGTAGGTATTAGTCTGAATGGTCTCCTGGTTTTTACGTGTTGTAAAACGCTTAACGTACGTGACCCCTTGATCTTTCATTTCTGAAACAATATCAAATTCAGACATGTCGGCAAATACTCCATCTCTATCCCTGATGATTCCTTTGCTTGTGTTAAGTGTCCTATGTGGAGATACTGATACTGGAATGCCGACGAATGTGGTGGTAGACATCAGGTTAGTAGTTTGTTGTCTTCTGTTGCATTCAACGAGCAACGCACCTGAACGCAAACGTCTGATATTTTTGACGTCACCAGCAATTCCTTGTATGCCTTTCTGTATCGCAAAAGGGTTCAACTTCAGTCTGCTGTTATCTTGAGTCTCAGTCACGACAAAACGTGGCCAGTAATCAATGGAAGTGGACAGTCTTTGGTCGTTATCATCTGGATCATTGTCAAGTGGACGTTTTTTCTTTGTAATGGGGATTTGAGAAGCCATGGTTATGGTTGAATAGTTCATCATCCGAGCTCCCCACCCACCACGGAGTATCACAAGGACAATGCTAAAAACAAGCGGGTCTCCGGCTTGCAGCACCAAGGATACTCAGATGATATACTCCAGCAGAAAAATTAAAAGATTAATGATTCCACCAGATTGGCCCATGAGCCACCGCCTTCTGGGATACGACTCTAGGCAATAATAAACAATAACGTTTTCAAATTCTGTTTCGAAATTCGCCAAGTCTAGAAAATATAAACATACAAATATCAAATTTTTGTGCAACACTACAGAGTTATAGCACAGGGCTTGGCGTGACCAGCCGATTGATAGAAACGGGCCGATTCTACCACCCGTCTAGGTGAAGTAAGGGCCAAAGTGTTGTGTTGGGCAATGGAACGCAGTTAAAAGCCCCAGTGTCCTCAACCACCAGGATCCCGTCCTCCACCGACACGGGACGCAACCCACGGCAAACGGGTTGGTGGACCAAATATCCCCCTGGGTCCACTACGGGGGTGTTGGCGAGCTCTTGGCGTTACCCAGCACCCACCACGAGGAGGTGGCTCGCCACGGGTGCCCAATGTCCAAGTCATGTATCAACATGATTGTAGATGTGTGACAAAGATGCCGGTGTACATAGTTTACTTTGTGTTACAGCGACTCTATCACCAGCAAAAGGCCACGGCCTCTACAATGCCAGCAGGGATGGTGACCTGGAGAGAGTAAAGAGGATCCTGGCAGCAGGGCACGTGGACATCAACTATAGAGGAAAGGGCAGGTGGCACAACTCGACGCCGGTGATGATGGCAGCATGGAAGGGACACAGAGACGTGGTGGAGTTCCTGGTAGGCAGAGGGGCTGATGTGTCGCTGGTGAACAGTTACGGTAACAACGTCCTTCACTGGGCCTGTGTTAGTGGAGACCTGGAGACCGTGAAGCTGATCCTCTCCCTGGACGGGGTTGACGTCAACGCCAGGGCCAACAATAGGCTGACAGCGGTCGACTACGCCAGACGCTGGGGACATCAGCGAGTGTTGGATCTCCTGGTGTCACGTGGTGCACACTGAACACAGTGTTGATGTGCATGTGGACAGAGACGGAGCAGATGTCGTTACAGACACTGACGTGGTGTGTGCCGTTCACGTCGTTGTGTGTCACAATACAGGGGATTTCCTTTTTTTTTAATGTAAATAAAAGTTGTTGAATGTATTTTCAGACATTTTGTCATGATTTGTGTTTGGAACCTCGCAGGATCAGGTAAGAAAATTGTGAAGTGAGTGTAAACATAAACTATGAGTGATTGTACGTAAACGTCGACCGTCTTTACATAATTCTGTGTTGATTTGGTTAATCAAATACCATGTCGTCGCTGTTGCTTAACAAAGGGAGAATGGAAGTGTGTAGCTGATTATTGCAAGATTTAACCATATTTAAACTGAAAACAAGTATCACACAAAACCTCTCAGTTTTATTTATTCCTGTATACCAGAAGGACACATATATATCCTCCACTTCTGTTACTCAATCTAACATACTGTTTTTAGGTGAAATACAATTGCTGAAATGACCGGCTGTAATTATGCACGCCATTTTGACACATGATGAATTCGTCATTGCGGCATCGTTTACAGTATGAATGCATGTAAATTAAATGTTGGATATGTATCCATTGAACTCAATTTTGAAAACAGCCAGTTAGTGATCAGTGGCATGTGTGGTTTGTCAAGTCGCCAATGACTATGCTAAAATCTCACCTATAAACATGGGATAAGTCTTTAAATCGCCTTAGCGGCAAGCAAACAGAGACGCCGAATTGGGCTTTACGTTATACATGTGTATTTGATAGTGTGAGTGCGTTAGCTTGGTTTTATGTCGCTTTTATCAATATTCCAGCAACACCCTTGCGGGGGACACCACAAATGGGTTTCGCACACTGTACCCACGTGGGGAATCAAACCCGGATCGTAGCTGCCGTCTAATCCAGCAACTCGGCCTTTTTGAGTTAACCTCAACCGGCGACATCCTTGACTTCACCTGTCTCGTGGCGTTTCTATCACGAACCTGTCTTGTAATCAGTCGTAGGGATATGTCACCTTCTCTCATTTTGCCATTTTGTGGCCTCAGATAACTGGTTGTAAGCCATTTTACTAAATCGTCAACTCACATAACACTACTCTCAAAACCATGTATTGGTAATTGTGTACATGCATCCATTTCACCAGGAGGCACGAGGAAAACACGTTTTCTGAATTGGTGAGGCGAATGTGTAGGTCACTGAAAGCTGTATTAATTTGAATGGTTTTATTTACATCGAGTTCAATGAGGTGTTGCCTCAAATTTTACCATCAGTCTATATACAACAATGTTGAAATACAACCTCGCTATCCATGACATACTTTTATAAAATGACGCACTCACTGACATCAACACCAAGTATTTATTTATTTATTTATTTATTTATTTATTTATTTATTTATTTATTTATTTATTTATTGCAGCATAGAAAAGTTAGAAAGGACGGTGATTCCGCTGTCAGTCTGAGAAAATGTTACACAGTGGATAAAATTGATTGTTCTGTATTTGCATTTCAAACAAGCACAGTGTTTGGTTTTACACCACATACATTTCGTTTGGTAGTATCTCTACACTAGGTATTGCTGAAAAAGACCATTTCTGATTTTATTCTGAAATACACGATGAATTAAAAAATGCATTTGTCACTGCTGAATCTGAAATGTACATGACGTTATGGTGGTTTCATGACAGGAGTAGTATATAATTAATCACTTACAGCCACACAATGGAAAATATGCGCTACACAATAGCATTCCAAGCTAAACAATAACATTCCTGAACTTAACAATACACATTCCATCTCCCAAACAATAGCATAACTGTGGAGCAGTGCGGAGCAACAGCTTAAACAATGGAAATACTTTGTATAACTGTGGAGCAGTGCGGAGCAACAGATTAAACAATGGAAATACTTTGTATAACTGTGGAGCAGTGTGGAGCAACAGCTTAAACAATGGAAATACTTTGCATAACTGTGGAGCAACTGTTTAAACAATGGAAATACTTAGCATAACTGCGGTGTGATGCAATAACATTCCTTTACAATATACATTCAACAATTAAATGAAGGTATTCCAACTGGGTAAGCTTGTGAACCAATCAAATGGTAGTAGTTCTACTCCATGTCCAATCATACAACTCATGTTTTACACAATCCCATGTTGCACCTTCTACTTAAAACTTATTTCATAATCACTTTCCCTGTCACTATCAACCAGACAACATTGAGAAAAGCATCTGTGTACATAGTCAGTATGGCAGAGAATATATTGGACATTCCACATGTGGACTTTTCCACAGATCAGTTACTTCAAGTACATTTGCATGAAACCATGATGAGGACAAGTGTATTGTACAAATCCACATACATTCACATCACAGAGAAGATGAAAACTGTACAACAGAAGCTTCCCTTAGTATCCCCTGCTCTTCTGATGATGGATTACACTAAACTTGTCGGTGCGTGTACTAATGCTAAACCTTCTAACAGTTCTCTTCCTAAAGCTAAGAAGAGTGGAAAAGTGAAGAAGCAATGCACTACCAAGGAATCAATGAATTGTAAACCAAAGAAGGTTAAACAGAAGCACAGCACACTAAAACAGAAATCAACTCCTGCTGCAACAATCACTTTTCCTCCAAAGTAAGTGGTATTTCGTCTCCTTCAAGGTTATGTCTTTCTTTGTAATTTGTCATTTCTATTCATTCACATAATGCTCTTGTATGTTCCACAAACTATACACCTGGAAATTAATCAAGCAACACCCCAATTTTTTCTATTGGAGCAACTTTGAAGTGTTCTGACAATCAAAATATGCCGGGTTGATATAGTTTGACACTTTTTTATTCAACAGACGATCTCTGACAAACAACTTAAAGGGAAAAAGTATCAAGACTTTGCTTTATTGCAACGAAATCCAAATTCTTAAAACTGTCTTAAATTCATGAAAAAATGGACACAATTTACTATTCATCCACAGACGTTGTTGTCAGGTGTATTAACACAAATGTCACATGGAAAGAAAGAACAGTCATCTGAGAGTCTGCACACCGACTTTCATCAATATCTAGTGTGTCCTCCCTGCGCACGCACCACCGATTCCAGACGCCTCCTCATTCCTTGGATGAGTCTCCGGATTTGATTCTGGGGGATCCTGTTCCACTCCTCATGCAGGGCAGCCGTCAATTCGTTGAGATTATGGACTGGTGGGTCTCTCTGCCTCACACGACGGCCAATAAAGTCCCACAAATGTTCAATGGGGTTGAGGTCAGGGCTCATGGCAGGCCATGGAATTCTGTCAATTGCATTTTGCCGCAAAAAATCATTTACAGCATGCGCCCTGTGAGGTCTAGCATTGTCGTCCATAAATATGGGTCTCGTTGCCAGAGGATGGTTCTCAAAATGAGGTACCACAGCCCTGTCAAGAACCTCCTGTTGGTAACGAACACCGTTAAGGTTGCCACGGATGGTAATGATATCCAACTTGCAGTTCATGGAAATGCACCCCCATACCATAACGGAACCTCCCCCAAAGGCCACAGTCTCCTGGATGTTCCGTGGAGCCATTGCTGTGTTCCTCTGCCTCCAGACCCGAGTACGACCGTCCACCATGTGCAGCAAGAACCGGCTCTCATCTGAGAAATGGACCTTCCTCCAAGAGGCAATGTTCCAGTGCAAACGGTCATTACACCAGGCCAGTCGGGCTGCCTTATGGGCTGGAGACAGTCTGGGTCGCTTGATTGGCCTCCTTGCCCGGTATCCTGCAGCTTTCAGACGATTCCGAACAGTCCTGTTCGAGATGGGTCTCCCTGGAAGCCACTCCTGTCTCAACCGAGAGCTCGAGTCGAAGGACCTGCGCCGTACAAGTCTCAGTAAAGCTCTGTCCTCCCGGACTGTGGTCTTCCTGGGTCTTCCTGGTCTAGGCAGGTCTTTAACTTCATTAGTGGCCCGGTATTTTTTCAAAAGTTTTGAAATTATGGAATGATGTCGTCCGATTTGAGTCCCGATTTGTCTTAGAGACATACCAGCATTCCTCATGCCGATTATTTGCCAACGAGTGGCCTCTGATAATTTCCTACGTGCCATGACATTGAAATGAATGAAAAACCGAATGCAATCGACAACCTGCGCTTGTAAACACCCCAGGGAAAAAGTGCATTTTTCGAAAGTTGAGGTTAAAGCAATGCACGTGCGCTGTGCAAGCTTCACGCGCGTCATATCAACCCATGAAAAGCTCATGCTGTATGTCAATACATCAAAATTGAATAATCAATCATCAAAATTACTTCGTTAAACTTTGTTAAGTTTTTATGTGTCTTTGAATTTGGTGTTGCTTAATTAATTTCCATATGTATATATTATCTTGTTTTTGTTTCTCTTTACAGTGTGGATGATATAAATACTCCTCCCAACAATTTAATATCAACTCTGTCAACTTCACCACCTATCATAGAATTCACAACACCACCTATCATAGAATCCACAACATTTCCTTCACTGGATGACTGGAATCCAAATATGTTTTACTTTGATGGTAAATGGTTAGACAATTCTTTGTTGGATGATCCATTTGAAGAAGAAAAACGCACACCTCTGCAAAAAGGTTGTAGTATATGTCTCCACAATAATATGTTAAGACATATGAGTTGTAATAGTGGTCAGGTTCGGTGTCATGTGTGTTGTATGGATCTTATGAACTGTCTGTGTTATCATGATCCTGACGGTATGATGGAACACATGGTATCTCAAGACTTTGAGGGTCATATCCTTACTGTCTGAATTCTAAACATTCACATTTGTCAATAGTGGTTTTTTTCAAACATCATCCTTGTGTATGTGGTAAACACAGAATTAGATCATCATAAAAGAAGAAACATGGTGTCACTTTCAAGCTGTCATCCCAATGTTATCATCACATTATTTCTTTATCTACACACTAGAAGAGGTACAGTACTTGAGAACAGTGCACATGACTAAGAACTTATTATGGAATAACTGTCTGTCACCTCAATAATGTAAAGCAGCTGTTATGTTGCACACATGTCACAGTGTATATTATGTATCATACATGAAATTATATTGGTAATCACTTTCACATGATTATATTTCTCAGCTCTAGAACTTTATGAAAGTTGGTGTGATGAACCGCTTTATTATTGCTCAATGTTAAACAGTGTGCACAAACAATTCTTAAAACATGTATCATATCATTATGTATATATATATATATATATATATATAGTACAAATAAAGCAGTAAATGTATGTTTCCATTATGTTATATATTCATTGTAAAACATGTTTTTTTTCAATTCATCATGAATTCTGGAAAGAAGAACAGCACTAAGCAACAGAAAGCATTGGAAAAGTATTATTTCAATGCTCAAAATCCAGGAGCATATTTTGGTCCATCAAAACTTCGTGATGAATTAGCGAAAAACAAACCACACAAGATCAAATTGAGGAAGGTGAAACTATTTGTCAATAATCAAGATGCATATACTTTACATAAACCAGTCAAGCATAAGTTCAAGAGATTGAAAGTCAGAGTCAATTTCATCAATGAAATGTTTGATGTGGATCTAACGGATCTCTCACGATTTAGCAAACACAATGATGGTATAAGATATTTGCTGGTAGCTATTGATATCTTAAGCAGATATGCTTTTGTTCTACCTTTAACCAATAAAAAACCTGAAACAGTGTTGAAAGCCTTCAAGGAAATACTGAATACTAGACAACCTAAGAAGGTACGTACAGATGATGGATCAGAATTCAAAGCAGAGTTTCGCTCATTCTTAAAAAGGAAAAACATAACTCATATCATTGCACACAATGAAAACATTAAAAGTAATTATGTGGAACGTTTTAACAGGACATTGAAATCTTTGATCACCCGGTACATGACTCACAACAACACCAAACACTACCTAGATGTTCTACCTAAACTAGTACACAACTACAATCATACATTACATTCCTCTCTACCTGGTGTATCTCCAGCTCAAGTCAGTAAAGCTAATGAACTGAAAGTTTGGGAACATGTATATGTCAAACCTTACATGAACCAACTGAAAAGTCTCCACAAAAGGAAGAAATTCAAATATAAAGTAGGTGACATTGTTCGCATTCCATATCTGAAGAGAGCATTCAGCAAGGAACTTGATTTGAAGTGGACACAGGAATTGTTTAAAGTAGCTCACCGTTACAAGAGACAGGAAATTCCTCTCTACAAAATCCAAGATTTTCATGATGAAATGATCAAAGGCACATTTTACACTAATGAACTGCAGAAGGTTGATAAAGCAGAAGATATTGAGTGGCAGGTGGAAAAGGTTTTAAAAAAGAAGCGGATGAATGGAAAGACATTTTTTGGTTCACTGGCTAGGTTGGCCTAGTTCCTTCGATTCTTATGTGGAAGAAAGTCAACTGAAAGTCTTGTAATGGAGAAATATGTGTTTCTGAAGTCTTCAGACTCTAAAAGTAAATATTTTAAAGAAAACTCTCCTTATCATTTTCGAGTGAAACTGAATCAAAGATTAGTGTTTGATGGTTTTTGGGTTGTTTCTCTCACTGAACTGAGTTTTGGAAAGACTGATCTCACACACATGAACAACCCTTATGTAGATGTGCTGTGTAACTTATGCGACAGTTCATTAGTAGGCGATACTCAAGCTCCTTTGTTGAGACAAATTGATTTGAGAGAGGGACCTAATTTCAAATTTGCCAATGAATACAATATTCATGTCATGGTTAAAGAATCTCCAGACATTGAAGTATGTATAAAAGCAAGTGATGGAACACCTCTCTCATTCTTAAAAGAGGAGACACACCTCACACTTCACCTTCAACGTTACCCCTTTACCAACTGATATGGAGTCTTTACCACTTTATGTCCCTGATTATAACAAATGGCAGAATTACTTT